>NC_138077.1:186485246-187695480 GCF_964212035.1 Myotis nattereri | reverse complement strand
GCAACAGCCTCCTGCACTTGGCCTTTACCACCACTGCCAGCCTCTTCTTCGTCCCTCCTTTCCTCTCAGATCCCTGCCATTTCCCTGGGCCCCTGCAGCCACAGGAATTCAGGAGCTGTTGTCCCCAGGGGCCTCCGGCTGCTCTGCAATCCTCCCAGGACGCACACACCAGGCCACGGCTTCTCATGACCCTGCTCTAACCACTGCCTCTCAGCCTGGAGGAAACAGGCCTTAGGCAGAGAACTCCAGCAGCACGTTCCCTACACACCCTCACCCGCCTCCCACCCTCCTGGCCTGGAGCTCAAAGGCACCCCCGCACGCCTTCCCCAGGCTAAGTCATACCCCTCACCCAGGGCTTGGACCCTGCGTCACAAATGCTCACTCAAATGACCACTGTCCATAAACAAGGCCAAACTGGAAAGGAAATCCTTTTTGGATCCCACACCTCTCTCTCCTCCCTGGCGGTGCTCCTGCCCTTCCCGTCCTTCACACTCAGCCTCTGGAAGAGGTTTCTCCACTTGCTCTTTCCCCGCTCACTGATGGAAATCACTGGAACGTTTCTGCCCTCAGGATTCGGTCACCATGCTCTCTCCAAGATGCCAACGGCCAAGCTGCCGATGGCCCCTCCTCTGGGTCTCCGGCCACTAAATCACCAAGCCCTCCCCACCCCCTTTCGGGGATGCTGCCCTCCTGTTCTCTATCTCTAGTTGCAACATCTTAACCTCCTTGGCTACTCTTCACTCATCCTTCCTCAGCGTTTCATCACCTCCTTCCCTGGCTGCTCTTTCCGCCACCCCCCCGCCCCCGTCCCCCTCACCTTCTCCTGGGAGCGCCCACCTACCCTCAGGCTTTGACCACTTAATGCTCCTTGGCATCTCCTGCACCCATGGTTTCAGCCTGGATGCTCGTGCGAAGGTCCAGACCCAGACTCGGCTGCTGCCTGGAACCCACATCCCACTGCTAGCCAGCAACCAGGAGCCATCACTGCATGCTCCCCCCCCCCTCCCATGTGCAATCAAGCCCAAGCCCAGCTGCCGGTCTCCTTTCTTCGCGCTTCTCTGAGTGCGCTTCCCTCCCCCTTCCAAGCCCAGGTTCCAGCTCCTGTCACTCACCCGGCGGCCTTCTAAACAGCCTCCCTCCCGACGTCTCCCCCTTCAGCCTGTCTCCCCGACGGCAGCCAGAGAGCTATTTCTAGTGCCCATCCTCTGCCGAAACCTTTAATGCCTCCCTGGCACCTGAAGATGAATTGCAAACTTCGGAGCCTGCTGCTCAGGCTCCTCTGAGGGGACCTCCATGTAAGCCTCCAGTTCGTCTCTGGGTTCTCCATAACCCCAGTTCCAATGCGGCAGAACACTCAACGCCTCTGAGCTGCTCCTGCGTGTGCCGTGTCCGCCAATGAGAGCTCCCTCCCACCCCGTTCGCTCGCGTAATGACCACATGGCTTGGCATCCCCTCTCCGGAGGCTCTCTGCCCTCCACAGCCCCAGCACCCTGGAGCTGTGATGCCTCAGATACCGAGGTTGCAACAGCCTGCTCGGTCTGCCTGGGTCTCCCTCTCTCAGGACATGTGCCCCGGAACTCAGTCACCATGGTGTAAGGGAGCCCACGCCACATGAAGAGGCTTCAGGTGGTTGTCACAGCTGGCAGCCCCAGGTGGGCTCAGAGCTGATTCTAGCATCAACCGCCAGACACGGGAATAAACTAGTCTTCAGAATTCAGCGATCAGCAAACTTTGCTATAAAAGACCAGGGAGTAAATATTTTTGGCTCTGTGGGCAAAAGGTATCTACCACATCTACTTAACTGTGCTGTTGTAGTGTGACAGTTGTTATTACAATGCCTAAGTAAATGGGCATGGCTGTGTTCCAATAAAGCTTTATTGGCAAAAACAAGTGGTGGGCTGACTCTGGCCGTGGGCCAGTTTGCTGACCCCTGCTTTAAAGGATTCTAGCTCCCAGACTTCAAGTCGTCCAGCTGAGGGCCCAGACACTCTACAATAGAGACAAGCTGTTCCCGCTGCGCTGCCGTCTGAATCTCTGACTCACAAAGACTGTGACAGACAATACATAATTATTGTTGTTTTAAGCCATTAAGTTTTGGGGTAATTTAATATGCAGTAATAATTAGCTCGTATATACACAGACCCTGTGTGGATGTGTTAGTTCATGCCTCCCTTCAGCTGCCTGTGCGTTTGTTTCACAGGCATTCAACAAGCACCCACCGCGCCCACAAGACCAGGGGCGGCGGGTGAACAGACACAGCTCCTGGCTCCACAGAGCTCAGACTGACACTGCGGCGATTCCAGCCCAGCGTGAGAGGTGTCATGCTGGAAGACGCAGAGAGGTTCTGGGGCCCAAGAGAGACACCCCCCCACCCCACCCCCCGCAGGCCTGTGTGGGGGCTGGGCAGTCCGGGAGGTGCCACCCAGGGGAGAGGTGTCTGCTGAGGCCTGGGAAGGGAAAGACAGGTGGAGGAACAAGGGAGCCACGTGAGTGTGGCTGGGAAAGGAAGGGCAGACACCACGCCCTGTGCAGGGCCCGTGCTCTCACGGGAGAGCTGGGGCCAGCTCCAGGAAGAATCCCATGTGGGCACCCCATCCCACAAGTGTCTGATGGGGCGTTTTCTACCAACACACCCCTCTTTCATGTGGAGGGGCTAGAGTGCAGGCGCTGGCCACCCCGCGCCTGGGATGTGGGCTCTGTGAGGGTCCCTAGCCCATATTCAGACAGACCAAAGACAAGGCAGGGCCTAAACAGCTGGGCCTCCCGTCAAGCTCTGGTGATAGGGGCTCCTCAGTCACTGCAACAAAGTGGACGGTACAGGGAGAAGGGCAAAAAGGAGGAACAGGAAATGGGGCACATGGCCAGGGTCCCTCAGTGGAGACCCCGGGGACCCGCAGGCCCGGGCTGGGCAGGCCGGCCGGAGGAACTGCCTACCTGGGGTCTGGTAGTTGAGCCTGCGCATCTCCACGGGGTCGGAGGAGTGGGCCAGCAAAGAGTCCTTCAGCCCAATTGACTGCTCGTCCTTGGACGATGGGGAGTGGGTCCTTTTCCTGAAGAGGCAGAAGGACAGCTGGTGAGAACCCGAGGTCCAGGCAGAGGATGGAGATGGATGGTGTGGCTGGCTGCCACGGAGCCCCCGAGTTCATGGCTCTGTCCCCCGCCCGCCCGCTCCTGGAGTCTCTGAGTGCAGGGGAGCCAGGGGCAGAGCAGCTTCGACATGGAGAACACAGGGTAGGGGTGGGGAGACAGCAGGTGTGGGGAGTGGAGGGAGGTGCAGCGAGGGAGAAGGGGTTGCGGAGGCTGGTGGCTCCTTCCGATAGAGGGCAGGTCACCGTTGGGCAGTAGCTGCTGTCCCTAAGGCCGCCACAGCTGAGACAGCAGGAGCCACCAGGAGTAAACATGCAAACGACACGTAAGATACACACACATCACAGAGCGCTGGGCCCCAGCTGTCTGATTCTCGGTATCAGGGTAAATGCTCAGAGCAGCAGGGGCAGGACAGGGCACGCATCACCCTAGCCGGCAGAGTCCTCCCTTGATGGCCTCAGTTCCTGCTTACAAGGACAGGGTCAGAGACAGACTACAGGGTCTAGCTGCTGACAAGCAACCAGGGTCTGCTTCTGCTCAGGAGGTGAGGGCATGTCTAGAGGGAAGAACTTCTGTGAGTTTGCATGAGTGTGTAGCGGTACACACTTCCCCAGTGCCTTGCAAGCAGTGCTCTTTGCATACACACAAGACTGTCTCCTGCAGCGCTTAGATAACTCAGAACAGGGAGCCAGTCCGTGCACACAGGGAAGCATCGAGTCTGTGCTGTGGCCGGGCCCTGGAGAAAGGGCGTTCCTTGTACAGGGTGCAAGTGGAGAGAGTGCCAGAGCCTGCCCCAGAGCCTGCTGCGCTGACAGGACAGCCACAGGCCAGGATGCTCCTGGTCAAAGCACCGCCCCTCCCTGCTGGGCCCAAAATATGCACAGGGATCATCAGTGAAAGGGGAGGCGTGTGAAGACAGAAGGAATGACTCCTACCTTTCTTGTTTACTAGGTCCCGAAAGACAGGCAAGGACAGAAGAAAGGAACGGTCACTACTTCCACCAAGAACTCAGGCCCTCTCAGGACATGGGGGACACTGTGGGACCTACCTATGGCACCCACAGAGAGGGGAGGGGGCTGCCTCTCCTGACAGACACCAGGACCCAGACGGAGTGGGAAGGAGGATGAGTGGGTGTGGGGACGCTCCTCAGGTCCCCGCCCAGAGGTCTCCATGCCCTCCAGTCCGTCCTATTCACCCTGGGAGGAAGGCGCTAAATCTTCGGGGAAGAGGCAATGGGTGCAGGTCAGGGGCCAGGGGTCTGGGCAGAGATGGGGCACAGAACACAGGAACTCATACATGGAGATGTGTTCAGACACAGAGACCAACACGCGCTCACTGACGTGTCTTGCAGGCCCAGCACCTGCCTTATCGCTGGGGCAGATGAGGGACAGTGTGGGGAAGAGGTGGGGCCCGGGGGAGCCTTAGGGGATGAGATGGCAGCTGGTAGGTGGGCAGGGATGGGGCAGCTGCAGAGTGGAGGGGGGCAGTCTGAGCTGGCGGGGGGGCTGCATCAGTTGTGTGACAATGTCCGGGAGTGGTGGCAGGGGCCAGGCTAGCCAGGCATTTGACTGTCAGGTTACTGAGGTGAGGGTTTATCTTGGGAATCACTAAAAAGATTTAAACTGAGGCGACAAATTTTAATCTTTGGTAATACCGTTCAGGCTGCAAGATTAAAGGATAGAAAGGGGGACCCCAAGAGCAGGTGGCTACAACTAAGTGGGGAGACAACTAAGATGTGCTGTGTGCTAGGTCCCAGCTGCCCGCACGTGCCTGATCCGTGGGGAGCCCAGCGGGACAGGGGGAGTAGATCCATAGGTATTCAGGACAGGGCTCAGAGGAGGCAGTGGAGGGAGAGGGAGAGGAAGGGTGAGGGTGACGCCCAGGTTTGGTTGGTAATTAGGGCGATGGGAAGAGGGTTTCGAGGAAAGTTCAAGATGCACTGAGTTAGGACAGCTGTGAGTGCTGCAATGGCAGCAAGCACTCAATGTCTGCCAAGTAAACATCCGTGGGCATGGGGGCCTCCACCCGGGCCTGGACCTCCCTAAGCCTACGTGGGAGAGCCAGGCTGGGGAGGCATCTGGGAATGGCGGCAGAGGAACTGCTGACGGTAGGAGACCAGGAGAGGGCAGTATCTGAGACAGACATGCTCACGCCCACCGGACAGAGATTAATGGACAAACACGCCCACGGATGCACGTGAACCAGGCCTCTGTGAAGCCGTGGCTTCTTATCAACCTAGGTAAAAGACACATGTGCACACACGCTGCTTCTGCTCTTTCTGGCTTCCCACCGAGCCCCGGGCGGGTGTGGCTGCCCTGTGCCCGAATGCACCACGCCTGGGGAGGGCCTGGGAGTCTGGGGACAGCTGGCCGCCCTGGAGTCCTGAGCACAATACTCACCTCTTGAACAGGAGGATGGCGATGACAATGAGGATGATGAGGATGACCGCCAGGACGGGGCCCGTCACCCACAGCATCTCAGGCTCCTCCTGCTGCTGGGCTGGCGCCACCTGGACCACAATCTCATCGGAGTAGGGGCTGGCGGCATAGCGCTTCTGTGGCCCAGTGGGGGAACAGCACAGGCGGTGAGCTCGGTGTGAGGTCTCCCACCCGCTGCCCCCCAAACCTCGAGAGAGGGCTCTGGGCTGGGCCTGGTCTCCCGGGCCTGAGAGCCTGGTCAGCTGACCGGGTGCCTAGGATAGATTAGGCCTGGCTTTCTGGATCCTAGAGGCTGGTGTCTTACGATCTTATGTAGGTCTGGGGTTTCTGGGGCTGCCTCACGCCTGGGATCTCAGGGTGTTTTGAGCCTGGCCTGGTCTGGGGTCAGGCCTGGGGTCTCGGGGTGCTGGGGGCCCAGGTGGCTCAGGCAGACCTGGTCCACGGGCTCCTTCAGGGAGGCGAGCACAAAGCACTGGTAGCTCAGGTCCGGGGACAGGGGCCGGTTGTAGAAGCCTTGGTAGCTCTTCTTGTCCCCCAGGGTGAAGGTCTCAGGGAGCACGTCCACCTGAGCAGCCACGTAAGGCTTTAGCCGCTCTGTCTGCCGCCGCCGCCGCCGCTCCCCGCCGCCCTGTTCGATGGCCTCCAGGAGCTGACAGAGCAGAGCACAGTCACACCGGCCCCGGAGCACGTGTCCCTGAGCCGAGACCAGGGCTCACCGTCTGTGTAAGGGGCCTGAGCCTGCTTTCCTCGCAGAAAAATGCTAGACACCGGATCCGGCAATGCTACTCCTTCCCGCCAACCCAGTAATAGCAGTGCCGCTCCTTCCCTCTGGGTAACCTGCCTCTGCCGGTTCCACGCTGCTAGGACAAGACGAGGCTCCCAAAGGCCCCGGGGGCTCCACTCTAGACCCTGGAGACCCTCTAGAGCAGCGGTTCTCAACCTGTGGGTTGTGACCCCTTTGGCGGTCGAAGGACCCTTTCACAGGGGTCGCCTAAGACCATCCTGCGTATCAGATATTTACATTACGATTCCTAACAGTAGCAAGATTACAGTTATGAAGTAGCAACGGAAATAATTTTATGGTTGGGTCACAACATGAGGAACTGTATTTAAAGGGCCAGAAGGTTGAGAACCACTGCTCTAGAGCCTACAGAACTCAAGGTTCTCTAGAGCCACAGAGATGTTTCTGCCTTCTCCCACTGCAGGGATCCTTGGCAAACTCCTCCAGGGAATCCTCCACAAGCCAGTTCTCTGAACTCCTGGGAGCCATCTCAGAGTCCCTCTTCCCCGGAGGGGCCTGGCTGCCAACAAGAGCAACCAGAGAGTGATTCCAATTTAGGGGAGCCCCTGGGGCCACAGCGAACCACTGCCACGGGGCTGTCGGAGCCCTGCCCTGCCCCAGCCCGCACCTCGTCCAGCTCCAGCTCCTCAGGTGTGCTCCACCTTGCCGTCAGCATGCTCCCACCCACACGGTCAATGGGCACCACCACGATGTAGAACCACCTGGGCGGGCAGAGCAGGAAACAGGTCTGTCATTGTCCATGCCCACGTCACCAGCCCTGTCCTCCTGCCCAAGGCCTCGTCTGCACACCTGATGAGCGAGGGGTCCTGCACGTGGGGCATGGAGAGGGTGAAGCGGCCGTCCTCCATGTAGGCAGAGGCGGGCTCCGGCTTGTGCGGCAGGAGGTCAGGGGCTGTGCGGATGGACACCAGGTGCTGCAGGCCCCCGGCGCTGCTGCCCCGGTTCATCAGCACGAACGAGTACTCTGTGTTTGGCTCCAGGTTTGCGATCAGCTTCCGCATCGAGTGCCCATCCACCTCCACACTCTGCCCGTTGTACAGAATCTGCGGGGAAAGGGGAGCGGAGGGCGCCCCGTCACAGGCCTGCAGGATGGAGCTCGCGCGCAGACACCTAACCAGGGTCCTGCGCCACGCACACATACACGTGCCCACAACGGGACTGGAATTGTGGCCGTGCCGTCCCGCATGCAGGCTGGACTGGCTGTGGCCCTCACCCACCTTGAAGGGGACAGCCGACTTGTAGGAGTCAGGAACCTCCCAGCTGAGCAGCACAGACGTCTTCATTGCGGCCGCCACATGGAAGTTCTTGGCAAACACTGTGGAACATATAAGCAGGGAGTCAGTGCCGCTGTGGTCACTGGGGTGGAGTGAATGGGCCTGAAAGGTTCCCAGCCAGGAAGAGACACTCATTGAGGTGCAGGGGTTAGGAAGAGTTGCAGAAAACCAGGTATCCCACTCCCAGCTGGCTTCAAATCACACAGCTCAGCCCCCAGGCCCAGCAATTCCACACAGTGAGCACCCAGCTGGCAGATGCCACAGCACCCATGGCCAGGATCTCCAAGAGTGCTTGGGTCAAAGCTGGCGCTCACAGGCACCAGGTCAGAGTGGCCACAGGTCAGTGGGCTTTGGTCATGAGAAGCATACAGCCAAACACCAGAGACAGTGCAGCACGTCCATTAAGAGGTCAGTGGGTTGTGGCCCCAAGAGATTAGTGTCGCATACCCAAGAACGGTGATACAGTCAAGAGAGATCAGTGGGTCAAGGTCACAAGAGACTGGAGAGTTACACAGCAGAGGTCAGTAGGTCAAGACAGCAGAGGTCAGAGGTCACACACGGAGAATTCAGTGCCCATCTGCTAGAGGTTAGTGGTCATGGCCATGAGAGACTGGAGGGTCACAGAGCAGAGGCCGGCAGATCAGTGGCCAGAAGTCAGTGGGTCAAAAGCAGCAGAGGTCCCCAGGAGCAGCTACGTGCCCGCAGCACACACCTTGCTCCACGGGCATGGTCCGGGACTGGATGCTGGGGCTGAGTGGGCCGGCGCCTTTGCTGGTATATGCGCGGACCTTGATGTCGTAAGTGGTGTCTGGCTTGAGGCCGGACAGAGTCAGGTGCATGTCGGCCGTGGTGTTCTGCAGCTCCTGCTGGCTGTTGATGTCGTGGTAAACCACGGTGTAGCTGGTGATGTGCCCGTTCTGTTCCGCCAGCACTGGGGGGTCCCAGGCCAGTTCCGTGGTGGAGGTAGTCAGCCCTATCACGTGCAGGTTTTGTGGGAAGCCGCTGGGCACGTCCTCGGGGGTCATGATCTCCTTCTTGAACTCCTCACCTAGGCCGGCCCGGTTCTTGGCGGCAAGCCGAAAGATGTAGGTGGCCCCCTTGTGCAGGCCAGTGACCGTAAAGTGCTGGTCATCCTTGCCAAAATCTATGGTGTTGGGCCTTGTCTCGTCAGCCCGGTAGTACTGCAGCCGGTAGCCCAGCAGCTCGCCAGGCAGCTCCTTGGGTGGGTTCCACTGGAGCAGGGCAGTGTTCATGGCTGTGGTGCTGACCATCATGGTGGGCCGGCCTGGGACTGAACAACCACGCACTGGGCTCTGGCACTGCCCTCCTCGCAGCCCCTCCCTCAGCTGTCCAGGACCCCTTACTCACCTGCCCCCGTCGTCATGACAATTTTGGGCTTGCTTCGGGCACCGTCTCCTTTGGTGGTGTAGGCAGCGACAGTAATGGAGTAGGTGGTCTCGGGGGTCAGGCCGCTGATGGTGGTTTCCTAAGGGAGGAGGAGGAGCCCATGCCCATCACGGGAGAGCAAGGAGAGGCCAGACCAGGCCAGCCACCTCAGGTTCTCAGCCGGTGGGGAGTCCCCAGGCTCAGAGGGCCGGAGGTCCTGGGAGGGTGCTGTGCAAAGCTGGCCTCTGCTAGAGGCGGGACCAGGCAGGTGGGACGTGTGCCCAGGAGGACCCCGCCCGTCCCAGGATCCGCACGCCTGGGGCAGACAGCTTGTTCTTCCTTTCAGACAAGAACAAAGGGCCACACTGTTCTTTCACTCCATTGTTCCGTGAATAACACCTCGTGAGGTCTGTGCACACATGACACACAGGGCCTCGCACGCACACAGCACCTTGCGTGGCTCCTGGCACACACACCCATGCACACCCACAGAGCAAGGTAGAGGAATGGGCCAAAGTACCACCCTGCAGGATCAAGTCAGGACCCCAATCTGACCCCCATCGAGGCACTGGCTCCACAAACACCTTATGCTCTGCAATGCCTCCTGAGACAGGGAGGAGAGACAAGGACAGGGAACCCCCACACTGGGGAATGCACTAACCCATCAGTCCAATGATGCCTGAGGAGTCAGCCAAGGCATTGTCCTCCCTGCCTCGGCAGGCCCTGCCCATAGGCCCTTGTCCAGCCAAGGCATCGTTTTCGGACATGTTGAGAAACCATGGGAGACCAAGCCACGCCACACAGAGGGAAGAAGGGAGGGACCAACGTGCACTGGGAACAGAGCTGTCACCACCAGCCCTGGTGTCCCTCCAGCTCTGAGCCTCGGATGGGTCACTGCAGCCACCACCAAACCCTTGCAGGCCTCCTCCTGCCCCAGCTGGAGGGTCTCCCAGGGCTGGGACTCCAGAATGCACCGATGATGGAACCTGGCTCCCCGGATTCCCCTCCCAGCCTGGGCCCAGAGCAGGTGACTTTTCATTCCAGGGATCAATAAGGCCTAACAATCAGGATTGGATTTAACTCCATCCCCGTCTGGCCAGAGCAGTGGCCAGGCCCTGGTCAATCACAAACATTGGCCAGAAATTGCTGCTCAACAGGCGAGAAGAAAGGATTAGAGGCAAGGCCAATGGCGGCTCAGCTCGGGGCTCCTGTCTAGATGCCTATTTTCTCCAGATGTGGCTGGTGCCCTGTGGATCTTGGCGGCTCAGGCTGGGAGGAAAGGCGGAAGAGAGGGAGTGACCCAAGAGCCCAGCCTGACCCAGGTTTCGCCCACATTCGCACACCTGTTACTTACATAGTCCTCGGACTCCTCTGGCTGCCACTGACCGCGGGAGAGGGAGAGAAAGGGAGATAGGATGTGAAAGACTCTGGCCTGGAGAGAGTCTGGCCCAGGGAGGGCAGATGGAGGACGTGGGCCTCAGACGTGCCCATGAGGGCAGCACCCCAAAACAACTCTCTACCTGAAGATCCCAGCCCCTGCCTCATGAGCCCAACTGTGTGTGTCAGGGCTGAGGAAGGGAGTGCTCTAGGCTACTGAAGGTTCTCTGAGGGCCAGGCTGCCCGACATGGGGGTGGGCAGGACAGCTCAGGCAGCGGGGAGGGAAGACATCATGGGATGAGCAGAGAGGGTGGCTGCACAACCTGGTTTGCCTGGGACAGGCTTGGCCTACACTTGTCGCCATGGTATTATTACTAACTCGCAAAAGTATCCTTTTACCTTCAAAAGTATCCCGGTTGGGACAACAGATTATACAGTCATCCTAGGCAGGAGGACTGTCCTGGGGAACTGAGAGCTGCACCATGGCTGAGGGTGGAGCCCGGGGCAGGCCGGACAGCAAGGTGACAGAGGTGTGAATGCCAAACTCAGAGCCCGGGCCCTGCCCCACTGGCACGGGGGAGGCACTGAGACCCCTGTTCCTCCCTGGGATGCCGAAGATCTCATCAAGGTCGGGAGGCATGCATCAGGGCTGCAGTGTTGCTATTTCTTGGTGCATTCTTCTTTAGTTCATGATGCAGTAGGTGTTAGGCTGGACAGGTGGAGGAAGTAAGTCTCCATCCTGCAATCCTATGGCACTGGAGTGCTGGGGATTGGCAGGTGCATAGCACAGCACAGCACAGCGCAGGGAAACGGTCTGTGACATCTCCAAGAGGGAGGTACCACGGGTCTTCCAGGCCAGCCATCCTCACAGTGCTGGTCTGGCCTCTGCACACTGTGCCCAGTTCCTTCTGTCCTGGGAAGCGCTGCTGGAAAGGCCTTGCAAGGAGAGTGGGACGGGATATGGGGGGAGGCCCCTGGCAGACCCCTACCAGCCATGGCTGGGCCCACCTCTGCTCTAGGCTCCCTGCCTGATGGGAGGCATGCACTGTGCAAGGCAGGCCTGGGCAGGGAGGTTCTCACAGGGCCCCTCTCCTGTGTTGGAGGCAGAGTGAGAGAGAGGAAGGGAAATACAAAGCAAGTGGAGCAAAATAACGAGGAAGGAGAACAGGAAGGGATCAGAGGAAAGGAGAGAGAAGAGAATGAAACAGACAGAAGCACAGCTGAGAGGGAGAAATGGAAACAAAGGAGAAAGAGACCACGAGAAAGGGACAGAAGGACACGGGGAGGTGCAGTCAGAGACCACGAGAAACAGAGACAAACCTGAGACGTACACAGAAGCAGGCTGGTCTGGCTACACACTCTCGGGAGCACATGCCCCACGGTTCTTTCAGAATGGAGGGGGGCCCTGAGCCTAGCAGATGGTGCTGCTGGGTGAAGGACAGGCTGCGGTGCCCTTGACAGACCACTCAGGGGACAGCTGGGCCCTGTGGCCAGACTGGGGACCAGGCCCATCTGCTCTCCTCCTGGCTCAGAGCAGAATGACCCAGTCCCATGGGGGCTTCCCTGGAGCCTGAGCTCATGCTTAACCCCCCACCCCCACCCAGGTCACAGGATGATGGAGGCCAAGAGGGCAATGTCCCTCCTCCTACAGCCCAGCTCCCTTTAAACCACCTCGGACCAGAAGGGGGCACCCGAAGAGGCTTCTCCAGAGCCCCACTGGCTGCAGCTGTGTGCTGGCCCCTAGGGCGGGAGGGGCTGGAGAGAGCCCATTCCCGGGATGTTTCTGGGTGGGTGTGTCCACTGAGGCTCCAGGAGGAGCCCTCAACCTGCCCCAGGAATGCGGCGGGTATACATGCCTGCCTCCCCCACCCCCTTGTTCTCTCAGCACCCAACAGGCTGAGGGGAGGAAGAGGGTATCTCCCAGGGAAAAGGAATCTCGTTCAGAGGGCTGAGCCCAGCGGGAGGCATGAAGGCCCCTGTCTATGTGGGTGAGACCGCCAGTAAAGCACAGAGCAGGGCAAGTGCCTGCACCTCCGACCCCAGCCCAGGTAGGGTGGGAAGCTGGAAGGGGAGGGTGCATGGTTCTGGAGGGAATCAGGGCTCCTTTCCTGAGGGCTGGCTCCCTGAAGGCCCGGATTCTAGATGCGGAGACGCTGAGAGCACACCACGCCAGATGTTAGGTCTTTTCAGCAGAATATGTTGGGAGGGAGCTTGCAATAGCAATCACAGCCCTTTTCCCCAGGACTCCAGAGACCTGGCTTCTTATCCAAGCTCAGCCACCTGCTTACTGGGAATTCTGGACCATCACACCCCCTCCCAGGACCCCAGGTTCTTCATCTGAACAGCAACCCAGTGCTGAGGATACCCCAGGGACCTCACCCCAAGCTCAGGGGCAGAATCGTCACCCCCCAGGACAGAATACAGAGGGAGATGTAAGGCTTGCTGGCAGGCCCAGCTCTTGAGAGTAAGTATAAGGGACTGAGCCATCCTCCTGGGGGCCTGGCACAGAGTAACATCCCAGCTTGGCCGTTCACAGAACGCGGCAATGGCCAAGGGCCAAGCTGGGGGAGAAGACTGCCCAGGCGGGCCTTCCCGGCCCTGTGGGAGCAGTAGCTGGCCAGCTCAGCACTGTCCAGGAGGCAGGTATATCTCGAAAGCCTTGCCTAACGTGACAGCAAAGGCTCACAGGAGGACTTGGAGGGGCGGGAGCCCAGGTGGCGGTGACAGCGGGGGCCTGGGTCTGTGGAGACAGAGCTATTTAGTGCTGGTGCTGGGGGCTGAGCCACAGAGGTGACGGCCAGGCCAGGACTGGCACAGGGCGGAGGGGGCCGGCAGGGCCTATTTCTGGAACCTGGCCCTAACCTCCTGGTCTCAGTGCCACCGTCCCTCTAGGAGCAGGCAGGGGAGGGAGCAAACCTGGGCTCCAGAGAGGAAGCCGGCGTGTTGGTCTCGCCCCCCCTCCCACCCCACCATCTCCCAGGGGCGTACCTGGGCCTCAGCCAGCATGACGTCCTGGATGATGGGCGGGCCTCGGGGCTCGCCATTCTCCAGCCGCACATAGGTGACCTGGTAGCCTCGGATCTGGCCGTGCTGCTTGCTGGGGACCGGCAGCTTCCAGGAGACGTGCACGGCGGTGGAGTTCAGCGGCTCCACCTCCACCTTCCGTGGTGGCCCACTGGGCACTGGGGATCAGGGAGACAAGGAAGTCAGTCCTGGAGGTATGGGTCCTGGCTCGGGTGGGCACAGCATACTCCAGGGCCTTGCCCTTGCACCTCACTGCCCCAGGAGAGGCCCTGATTTAACTTCCTTAGACAGCCTGTCCCTGGAGAGGAATACGGAGGGCTCCCTCTGCCAGGCAGTGGGGAGAACCCAGGCCCCTGTGACCCCTCTGGCTTAGGGCTACCTCACTTGGGGAGAGGTCTTTGATGACCCCAAAGCCAGCACAGCCTGTTGTATCTCCTCCTGGGCCCCATAGCATGCCTATGTCCAGGCCAGGTGGAGTCTCCCTTGTGGTTTGAGTGTCTCTGGCACCAACCTTCCTGGTCCTCATCTCTCAAATCTTAGAGGAGGGGAGCTACTTCTTTCATCTTAGCCTTTTAAGGCTCTGGCTGCCCTGGAAATAGCCCCGAGGGCTGGGATTTGGGCACAGGCTATCCCGGCACAGGCTCTCCCATAAGCTGCATCTCCCCGGTTTTGGCCATTATGCCTACGCCAGGAAGAGGAGTCCTGGGCCCGGGAGAGACAAAGGCCCCGGCTGCAGGCCTCCCTCCCGCCCGCCCCCGGTGCCGCTGCCTACCGTCCTCGTTGGTGCGCACCAGCACCGGGCTGCTCTCGGGGCCGGGGCCCACGTCCGTGTGCGCCCGCACCCACACCCGGTACTCCGTCCACTTCTCCAGGCCCACCAGGTCCCAGCTGGAGTGTTCGCGGCTGATGCCGTTCACCACCTGCCGCCGGCGGTCCTCGCCGTCCACCGCCTCGTAGGCCACCGAGTACTGGGTGATAACACCGTTGCGGCTGTCGGCCGGTGGTGGGACCCAACTTACCCGGACCGTGGTGGAGCCCGTGCTCACACACGTCACCTTCTGGGGAGGGGCGGAGGGGGCTGGGGAAGACAAATGCGGGGAAGCAGGCAGATGGAGGGGGGTCACAGGCATGGTGACAAGTCACAGAGGAGGGGAACTCACCCAGGAAGGTCATTCCCTGAGGGGCAATGGCTATCCGAGGGCCCCCCAGGCAGACTACAGCCACTGCTGCCAGACAGCCTGGCTACCCCTGGACCATAGGCATGTGCACGCCAGCTGTCTCTCTCTCTCTCTCTCACACACACACACACACAAACGGTATCTCCCACACATACATATGGTGTCTCTCACACAGTGCCTCACACATATGGTGTCTCGCCCAAAACACACACAGCATCAGGCACACACAAGCATGGGGCCATGCCAACCCCACCCCGAGCACGCAACTGCACACAGCTCTTCTCTTCTGAGGACAAGAGGCTGCAATGGCCCTTCTGGAACAAGGATGCCCCTGGCGTGTGCCTGCCTGGACAGGGGTCTATGCCGGAGCCACAGGTGACAAAGACTGGAGGCCAGATGCAAAGGAGGCCAATGGCCCCGGGTAGTTTAGAGAAAAAGTTCCTGAGAAAGGTGCTCTCTCAATGGGCTCCTTGGGGGTCAGGAGGCAGGTCGATGCCTTCCTTGCCTCCAGTGACATTCCAGGCCCTATTCCCACTCAGGACTGCTGCCACCCCATGGGCTTCTTGCATCTCAGGTGCTGCCACCACCCCTGCCCACGTGACTTCACAGCCTCCGCACTCCAAGGCTTGCTCCTCGCCAGCACTGCCGTGCTCGTGCCCTGGATAATGCCGTGACCGGGAACAGCCCTACCTCCCAAACCGTGGCTCCAAAGATCCCTCGCAGGCCTCACCTCTCTCCCAGCTCAGCTGCTCAAGGCCCCCAGCACTGTGCCTGCTCTGTACCTCCTGGAGACCTCTGCCCATCGGCCCCATCCTTACGGGCCTTAGCACTCAGCCTGAACACTGAAGTCCTCCATCTTACCAACACCCCAACCTCCTCTCCCCCTTCCTGCCCCAGAGCTCTGAATAAACCCAACTCTCCACCTTCTCTACGGCGGCACTGGGGCGGGAGAGCCAACTGGCCAGTCAGGGTGGCATCCTCTGATCCCATCCCCATGGCCTCGCCTGGGCCCTCCACGCTGCCTGACAGCCTGTTTGCTGTCCACCTCACTCTGCCACGTGACACAGGGTAGTTTCAACCTCCTCCATGGCCCTCAAACCTCCGGCTCCCACGACCCCCTCCCTCAGCATCTGACCCGCTCTCCTACTCCGCAGAGAAAACCAACTTCTCCAAAGCAGCTCCATCCACCTCTTGCTGCCACATCCACCAACAAACTGCATTCTCTCCTTTCCTCCCCTTCCTGCCCGGCTCTGCCCCGCCCCTCCCGAGCCTTCCATTCCCCTTTCCCCTCCAGCAGCGTTTAAATATGCTTAAGACTTCCCATTAGAAAAGACAGGCCCCGTCCTCAGCCCATGTCCCACCAGCTACAGGGGTCTCCCCTTCCCCCCGACTAAACATCGACACCTGAGCTTTCCGTCTCTGTGTCCTTACCGCCCGTCTTGCCTTGTGAAATCCAGTCTTGCCTTGTGAAATCCAATCGGCGTCAGTCCCTCAAACCACCAAAACTCTCTTCCAGACCCATTCCTCCCCGTTCCTCTGGCCCTGACCTCTCAGCAGCAACACCTGGCCTGCTTCTGGAAACTCGCTTCTTCCACCTCCAACAACACCCCCTCTCTCTTGGACCTCCTCCCACCTCCGGCCATCCTCCTCAGGGCCCTCCATCTCCACCCGGGCTCCGGCAGCCTGCCAAGCGGATGGAGAATATTATCTGGAGCTTGAGTGCTTGCTTCTGTCCCATTGCCTACCCTCAGGAGAGCTACCACCCTCCTCCCAGGTCTATACATCAGAAACAGAGGCTTCACCTGACGGTTCCCACTCAGCCCCCTAGACCAGCTGTGGGCAAACTACGGCCCGCGGGCCGGATCCAGCCCGTTTGAAATGAATAAAACTAAAAAAAAAAAGACTGTACCCTTTTATGTAATGATGTTTACTTTGAATTTATATTAGTTCACACAAACACTCCATCCATGCTTTTGTTCCGGCCCTCCGGTCCAGTTTAAGAACCCATTGCGGCCCTTGAGTCAAAAAGTTTGCCCACCCCTGCCCTAGACTCATTCATCACCAGATCCTGGCCAGTCAGCATCCCAGACAGCCCGCACATCCACTGCCAACACCTCAGCAACACCTCACCTGAGCTGCCGCCTTTTGCCAACAGTCGCACAGCCTCCTCACTGGTCCCTGGCATCCTGTCAGGCAACTCCACGCATCCGCTTGCAGCAGCCAGTCAGCCAGCACTCCCACCTGCCTTCTGTCCCCGTGGTCTGGCTGCTGCTCCAGCCACATTGGCCTGCTGCTTGCCCCTGACCACAACCAAACACCAACCTCCTTCAGGCCCTGGCACCTGCTGACCCCCTGCCTGAGGCCTTGTGTCACCCCAGGGAGCCCTCCCTGAACCCGTAGACCAGATGAGGTTCTTCCCGTCCCACCATGTCTCCACTGTCTGTCTCCTCCACAGCACTTTACACAAATGTAATTAAAAGCTCATTTGGATAATTGCAGGTTTAACAGCAGACTAGGATTCCCGTGGGCAGAGGCTGTGCCAGGGTCGTGTTGCCAGACCTGCACTGTGTGTGGGGCCTGGTGCCCAGCAGGAGCACAAGAGGTGCTTGTGGAACGAATCCACAAGCATCACGTCACACGTGGCTCCCTGACATCACTGGCACATTTGAGTAGTCGCTGCGACATGGACCTCTCACAGATGCTGCCGTGCGTTAAGGTTATCACACACGCTTCCTGTCCCAATGCCACGGTCCCACATACCCACAGCACTGCCATCACCCAGAGCCTGTGGACAGTGGCCTGCTGTGGCCACGTGACCAGACAGCCGTGGTCCATGGTGTGTCATCAGGAGAGTTGCAGAGACCCACAGACAGGGTCAGGGGTCAGATACCCAGAGACACACTTGCTGGGTCCCAATCCTAAGAACAGCTTTACAGACCCAATCACAGGGGCACAGACTCACTGACACACACCTGCAGGACTGCAGTCAGGTGGTCAGATGGGGTAACACGCCTGCTCACGGAATCAGTCGCACTCATGCGGGAGTACAGCAATACACACGCCACAGTTATCACAAACAGCCTTGCGGTTGGTTCCACACAGATGGCCACGCGATCGCAGTGCAGGCACATGGACACGCTCAGTCACATGGTCCCGTTCTCACAGGTGTGCCCTGTGTCCAATTGGCTTGGCAGGACTGCATGGCCCACACATACTCATGGTGGGGGCATGAGGGCGGGAATATGGGTGAGGAGGAGATGAAATGTGGGGCTACAGGGAGGGAGATGGCTGGTCTGGCCACAGCGAGTGTCGTGGTCCCACCACTGAGGATGCCTAGCCAGCTGGTGTGACCAACACAGAGGCAGGTGGAGGAAGGAGATGAGTCACAGACACAGAACTTACCTGGGTGGGGCGAGGGGGCGTGGTGGGGGCAGAAGTCAGGCAGGAAGCAATGAGTGCAGTAGCCACCTGGACACAGACTAGAGGGCACTTACCTGTCCCTCTCTATGAAGCCTAGACCAGAGTCCAGTCCAGGGCCCAGCTGACCTGACCGCCTGCCTGGTCAAAGGGGAGGGTGTGTGTGTGTGTGTGTGTGTGTCCCAGCCCAGCTGCAGCACGCAGCAGTCTCAGAAGACACTTACTGGACTGTGCCGTGCGGGCCTCAATGGTGGGGGTGAAGACGCCCAACCCCATCTCAGAACGGGCGGCCAGCTGGAAGTGGTACAGCGTGTCGGGCTTCAAGTCCTCTAGGGTGTAGGAGGAGGTAGGATCGAAGGTCACCTTGTGCTGGAAGAGCAGGGAGCACTCACTGACCGCTCTGACCTCCAAGGTCACGCAGAGGCTGTTCCCCAACATGGGTGCAGCTGACCCCTCTGGAGCCAGTGTGGCTCCGGTGCTGGCTCCATGCCACATGGCCACCTGGGCCACACAAGGGCCACGTGGGCAGGGGAACACCTGGGACATGTAGCCCCAGGGGAAATTCAGGGCTCTGCCAGTGTCACGTGGGCCACACAGCCCGGGACACTCAAGGACAGACCTAATGACTTTGCCCCCAGCACAGGGTGACGAAGACGAAGAAGCATAAAGGCCTCATAAGCCACAGAGCCCCAAGGAGGACCCCAGGGGTTACACCATTCTAGAAAGGCCTGCCCGGGTAAGCCCATCACAGACCCCCAGGGACCAGAAGCCCCCCTCCCTCCTCCTGTCCTTGCGAGGCGCTCACCTGCTGGCCTTCATCCTCTGCTGCCCAGTACACCAGCTCATACTTGATGATCCGCTCCTGCGGGGGCAGCAGCCATGAGAGCTGGATCCTGGTGTCGGACTCCACCTCGGCCTGGAAGTCCGTGGGCTGGGCAGGCACTGCAACACCCCATGCCAGGCACCATCAGCTTCACTGGTCCCCCCGAGGGCAGGGCACCGGGGAAGGAGCAGGGGAAGGCAGATCTGTACCCCCCACACCCTTATCCTGCATTCCAAGGGACCATGCATATGTGGAATACATGCCCACCCCCCGACCCTTGCTCTGCCAGGGCCTTCCAGCCAGCATGCTGCCCCCACCTACCTCCTTGCTGTGTCTTGACCTGGATGGTGGGGCTGGGGGGGCCATCGCCCACAGCGGTGAAGGCCAGTACGCGCAGGCTGTAGGTGATGCCAGGCAGCAGGCTGCCCACAGTGGTGAGGAGCCCCTCGTCGGTGTTGTGCTTATGCCAGGCGCTCAGGGGGCGGCGGGAGTCCGGAGTATAGTAGACGCGGTACCCCCGCACGAGGCCATTGGGCTCCTCAGGGGGCTCCCACTGCACCAGCATGGTGCTGGCACTCAGCATGCGCGCCTGCACACGGCGCGGCGGGCTGGAGGGCGCCTGCTCTCCCGTCCGCGCCCGCACTGCTTCACTCGGCGGCCCTCGCCCGATGCTGTTCACCGCCAGCACACGGAAGGCGTATTCTGAGAAGGGGCTGAGGCCGCCTATGCTGTAGCGAGTAGTGGCCACACCGTCCACCTCCTGGAAGGGGCCCTCCGTGCCCGATGCACGGTACTGGATGCCATAGTAGGACACGGGCTCTGAGTTCCCAGAGTCCCAGGTGAGGGTGACGCTGGTGGCCGTTGTCTCTGTCACCACAAGGTCAATTGGAGGGTTCGGCAAAGCTGGGGACAAAGAGGGAGGCTCAGGGTTACCCGAGGTCATGACCTCAGGGGCCCACCCTGCTCTCGGGGGTCATCTAACCAAAGTGTAGTTGACCCCCACAGCCCACCCTGAAGAACGGCCTGGAATGTCTGCAGTGACCTCGGAGGGCACCAAGCGGGGACGGTGCCTGGCAGTGCCTCCAGGGGCCTGGGGTCCTCTGGTGTTGAGGCACGTCACTTCCGGGACTCCCTGGATCCTCACATCAGCCCCTGTGACTCCTCTGACAATCAGACCCGGACGTGACGTTGCCTGCGCGGGTCCCATGCAGATGGGAGGCACACAGGCTGGGGGGTAGGGACCTGCTTCTGCAGCTGGCCTGGGCTCACCTGTTGGTCCCTATGTATAACAGGCTGGGGAGGGGGAGATCTTTCCCCAGGGAGTAGCCCTGGGCTTTAGAAAGAGTGATGGGCTGTTGGCCCCACAGGCCCAGTGACTAGGCTGGCATTAAAGATAGAGAAGTTCCAGGCCCACCGTCAACATTCAACAAATTATTATTGTGTGTCAGGCACTAGGCTACGGCCAAGGGCACGTGCCACACAGACAAGTCCCTGCTTCCATGGAGTTTAAAGTTCCAGTGCGAGAGCCGCAATCAACACGTTGAGGATGACTCTGGTATGTGCAAGGACAGAAGAGAGAAAGGTGCTTGATGGGGAAAAAAATCCAGGGAATCTCCTTAGATGGGGTGACCAGGGAAGGTCTCACAGAGCTAAGACCCAGGGAGCAAGATGGAGCCAGCGACGGCCAGGGGTGAGCAGCCGCGAGGAGGCTGCAGTGGGGATCCCTGGTCTTCATCCTAAAAGCCATGGGGAGACACTGGAAGGCTTTCTCTCTTTCTTCAAAGGGAGCGGCACGATCCTGCTGTACATGTTACACGGATCACTCAAGCTGCCGAGGGAGGGGGAGGACCAGAGGGGCAGAGTGGAGGCCGGGCGCGCCGAGGGGTCTGCTCTATACGAGAGCCTGTTCCAGGGCTCCCGGGAGCCAACATCCTCCTTGGCTGCTATTTATCTTACTTCACATCCTTCTTGCTGAGAGGCTGGGAAACCCAGGTCTGGCGCTACGCAGGGTTAGAAGGGCTTGCTGTGGAGTCAGACCTCCCAGGGTTCAAGTGGCTGCTCCATTATTACTCTGTGGACCCTGCTTCTCCATTTCTTCACTTGTAAAAGGGGATGATGAGAGGATCTACCCCCCAGGGTGACACTGAGACTGAATAATGTAATCTGTACTTCCCAGCCTGGCGTCTGCCCTCAGGACTCAGGACCGGTTAACTATTATTATTAAGACTATTAACAAAAACCCCTCCCTCCACTATTGAGGGCCAGGAGGACCCCAGGGCCGATGCACCCCGGAGAGAGCAATGACGTGGGGCCCGGCCCCACAGCAGCGTGCACCCTGGCACTCACCTTTCACTGTGACCTGGGCCACGGCCTCAATCATACCCAGAGAGGAGATGGCCACACAGGTGTAGTTGGCGGAACGCACAACATTGTTGAGCTCGAGCACGTTGCGGCCAACTGGCATCTCGTCTTCCTTGGTGAGTTCCTCGGCCCCCATCATCCACTTCACGTAGGGCATGGGTGCGCCCACGGCGACGCACGTCAGGTTCACGCTGCCGCCCGGCATCACCTCCTGGCTAGTGGGAGGGATGGAGAAACGAGGAGCCACACGGCGCACTGCGGGAGGAGGAGAGAGGCACTCACAGGCTGGGCAGGAGACGCAGGAGGATGGAAGGGCAGGGGCCCCTCATCCAGGCAGCCCCTCTTGTTCAGAGCCAATCCCACCTCAGAGATAGGAGGGGCGGAGTCCCTGGGCCCTGGCTTACCACCTCCCACCCCACTTTCAGGCTAGAAGCAGCACCTACACTCAGGGACTGTCTGGAACGCGAGAGATTCCGCAACCAAGCTCTTAGCTTACAGCCTAGGAAACTGAGGCCCAGAAGAGTCCGTCTGCCCGGGCCATATAGGGACTCAGCGCAAAGGCCAGGTCTACTCAAGGCCACAATCCAGGTCCCCTTCCAGTGCCTGCCCCCACCTGCTCCTCACCCCCCACCCCCACCAAGGGTCTCGAGAGGGGCGAGTGGGGCACTAGTGAGTGAAGTCCAGGCACCCTAAGGTAGAGGGCCTGGAGCACGGCTGGAGCAGGGCAGAGGGTCAGTCTGGGAGTGACACGGCCACCTTCTCTGGAGTCACTGCCTCCACCTCCAGGCCCAAGGGGAAGAGACGAAGGTAGTGGCATGCCACCTGCTGGGACCTCAGCCATGCTCAAGGCACAGCCGAGGAACCCAATGGGAGGGGCTGCCCCTCAGGAGGGCCTGAGCAGGGGCAAAGGGTCGGGCAGGGCCAGGGACGTGGTCCACGGGCAGGATGGGCATGATGATGGCAGTAACATGATGAGGGTGCCGAGCAGACGGCTTTCCACGGCAATGAACAGGACCTCAAGGGGGAGGGTGGCTGTGTCTGGCCACAGCCTCCAGCCTTGGGCTCCGCAGATCAGAAGCTGCTCTGAGCTTCTCAGTCCAAGGTGCAGCCCAGTGACCTCCCCGCCCCCAAACGGCAAGCTTGGCACAGACACTCGGAACATGCAGAGGGGGAAGGCAGGCAAGACCTAGCCATGGGCAGGCATGCTTGGCACGCAGACGGGTCATGCAGCTGGTGGCAGAGGCTAGGGTGTGTCCTTCCTGGGCACCCCTGCAGACAGGGCTGGAGAAGGCAGGCGGCAAGGCTAAATGACCAGAGGGCACCACTGAGAGTGCGGGTCTCAGAGGACCCTTGCTGGGGAGCCCGGGCATGCAAGACCATGGTGCCCCGCCAGGAGCACCTCCACTGTGGGTTTCAGGCTCTGCTGCTTGCACAGCCTAGAGCCACAGAATCAGAGCTGGAAACAAATGCAGAGACCACTCTGACTTCCCTGCACAGGGTCAAGCTGCGGCCCAGGGACCAGACGCCCAGTAAGTAGATCGCCATGCCCGACTGCCGCCTAAAATATCTTTCAGACCCACTAATTTCTCTCCAAATCCCCGGCAACTGGTATCCCAAGGTCTAAGCCACCACCATCTCTCCCTGGATTGCTGCCTCGGGTTCCTCATTGTTCTCCTGCCTTGTCGTCCCCCAGGCCCCCTCCCATAATTGGCCCTCCAACCAACAGTTGGCACAAATCTGCTCACATCACTTCCCCGTTAAAAAATTCCTGCATGGGTCCCCAATGACTCCTCAGCTCAGATTAACAGAACCCTACCTTACCCAGCCCCGGCCTCGCCTCCATCTACACCACCTCACTCTGAGGCCTCCAGACAACAGAAACACTGCCAGTCGCCTGAGCGGGCCAGGAACGACCAATGTCACGGGCTTGCTCACTTCCCTGTGTCCCCAGGCTCACTGGGGTCTCAGCATGTCTCATAGACATATACCATTCTACCTTCTAGAACTGGCATCCTCATTTCCTTCAGGGGAACCAACCCGTTCTTGCCATATGGGGCATGTGACCCAGACCTGGCTAACAACATGCAGCCTTTAGACTTTTGCAAAAATGATTAGAAGAGCGAACTTCCTTCTCTACTATGGTGGCTAAGCTTAGGGGACCAGGGACCATATTTCACAGGATGAGAGGACCTGCTTGTGAACTAACGGAGGGGAGCAGAGCTAAGAGACAAGGCAGGCAAATGCCCACCCAAACGTTCAATGCCTGGATCCAGTCCTGCCTGACGCCAAATCTACTTCTACATTTTTCTGTCTGGTAAGGCTAGCAAGTTTCCTTGTTGTGATTAAGCTCATATAAGTGGGTTTCTGCCATCTGTCCTAAAGCTGGGAGTCTACACCGAATGACAGCAGCAGGTCGCAGGAAGAGCAGGTCTGTGTGGCAGAGAACAGGCGGACCCCGGAGCCTGGCTGGCAAGAGGAAGCCACGACCCAGCTCCCTTTGCACACGCTCCACAGATGGCACAAAGGTGAGGTCAGGAGGCATGGAAAGGAGCAGTGGGCAGCTGGTGGTGCGGGGACACCTTGCCCTCTGGAGCTAGGCCTGAGGAGCAGGCCAGGGGAGCAGAGGCGCAGGCAGGTCTGTGTGCAGGCCAGGCCCAGGCCTGTAGAGGGTCCAGGGTCCAGGGTCCAGCACAGCACAGGGGGCAGTTTTAACTGACCAAATCTTCTCTACTCTCAGCCTCATCTCCTCTTCGCTCATGCATTTCAGGGAAGGGAGACCGCTCTGGAGCACCTGCCATGTGCCAAAGGTCTCCATGGCTATCACCTTCCAATTACAGACAAGGGGACTGGCTTAAGGCTGATATTTTAGCCCCAGCCGGCTTTCTCAGTGGTTAGAGCCTCGGCCCTCGGACCAAAGGGTCCTGGGTTCGATTCCCAGTCAAGGGTGCATACCTCGGTTGCAGGCTCAATTCCTGACCCTCTCTCCCCCACCCCCCACCCCCACCCTCCCACCCTTCCTCCTCCCTTTCTTCCACTCTCTCTAATCACCAGTTGGAAATATCCTCGGGTGAGGATTTTTAAAAAGTCTGATACTTTAGTGGCATGCCCGAGTTTACCCAGGTACTAAGTCGGTCTGCCTGGTGGAAAATGCATGCCCTTCTGAGCCCAGGCTGACAGGGCTGAAAAGAGACACCTGGTGACTCCAGAGAGAAGCTTCTGAAGCGTGCTGGTTTCTGGGTTAGCCAAGGCTCTCCAGGCGGCACATGGGTGGGACGCAGAGAGCCTGTGCCACGTGCGAGCGTTCGGCTGCAAGCTTGACCCCCGTCAGTGGCAGAAGCTTGGGGTCTGGTCCGATCCCTGACTATAAGAACAAAGAGCCCCAGGAAAAGGAAGTCGGTCCTTGATCAATGAACCCTGGGTTCCAACCTAAGCAGCACGGAAAGCTGACTGGACTTTATCCCCCATGTCCCCGGAGGACAAGGTATTCTGTTCCACTGTCACCCCTCGCAGCAGGCAAGGACCTCCAGCCCAGACGCTCCTGGGCGTGCGAACCTTGACGCTTTCACAAGGACACTGCGCGTCAGCCACATGGCAAGAGAGGCGAGAGACAACCTGCTGAGGTCGCCGGTGCCCGTGGGGCCGTGCCTCCTGGACCTGCTTGGACAACCATCCCCATTCCCACAGCCCAGAGGGGCTGGTGCCTCACTACAGCAGCTGTCATTCCTCCTGCTCTCAGACACGAGGCCTCCAAAAGGAACAGGACTCACCCTGGACTCGGTCTTTGACAGAAGCGACAGTGGGGAAGGAAACCCAGAGCTGGGGAAAATGCACTCAGGGTCTAATCTTGAGCTCCAACAACGCCGGTCCCTTACTGTTCCCCGTGCATCCTGAGTGCTGACATTTTACAGACAGTTTCCAAAACAGGGCCCTGCCATTTCTGGATTATATTTTAGCTGTAACTTTTAAGTCTAATTATTTGCGCTGACAACCCCTCTAATGGGGCGGGGCGGCACCCGGAGACACCAGCATTCAGTGGAGTGACAGCCTAATAGCAGGGGGAGGCCGCCCCGCAATCTGCATTCACGCGCGGAAATTTCTCTGATGAAAATAACACAACATTAAGGAGGGGATAAAGGGGCAGGATCCACTGTATCAAGATAAAATAACTCTTTAATAAATAACCTTGTGGCTGCCGCAGAGCAGTAATTAAATGCCGGCACACTCGGCGCACAGTTTTAAGTAAAGCTGGAAAAATGTAAGATGTAATTATCAGCGCCAAACAAATTACCAGCCCAGCAAATCCCCCCGGAATATTTAGAAACTCACTTCTGCCTTCCTGTTAAATATTTGTGTCCGTGCTTATTTTTGGTGGGACCACGGAGGGGGAGGGGGAGGGACCAGGGACCAGGAGGGCGGGGGAGAGGGGCGTACAGGGAGGCGGCTGCAGGCTGCGCCATCTCTGCTGATGGCTGTTTTCTGACTGCACGGGCAGATCGCCCGGTCAGCGAAATGGTGTAACCCAGATGCCCCAGAGCTCAGGAGTGCATACGGCTGGATGCTCAGGGCTGATATCTGAGCTGAGGCTGCAGCCCTCCTCTCAACTGGCTCCCTCTCCCTCATGGAGGAAACTCAAGCCACAGAGATGATTCCAAGGGGACCAGGTGGCCCATCTCAGCTCCTTGGGGTTCAGCCCAAAGCCCCGCGGACAGGTGGGCCTCCTCTACCACTCAGACCACCGGGCACAGAAAGAACCGCCAGCCCCTGCGGGTGGGCTGAGAACAGCCCATGTGAGCCTGCTCTGGGAAGGGCTGGAGCGGAGTCTCCAGGAAGCCCTTTCCAACCTGTGGCTGGGACAGGGCCTCTTCAGGGCTCCCAAGTGGGCCTCAGAGTTGCAAGAGATCATTCGAGGTGTAACCCAGTGTGGGGCTGAGGAAATGGGAGCTGCCTGGCAGGCTCGGGCAGAGAGAGGGGCCTGGGGCAGGTGGGAAGCTTTTCGTTTGGCTCTGGCCAGGGAGGAAAGAGACCAGAGTATACCATGTGCCACCCATGTGGGAATTACGGGCATCTAGTGGGCCTGAGACAGCCACGGACACGAAGCTCAGGAGGCACGCCAGGGCTGCTGCTCTACTGAGACTTGCTGGGCCAGGACAGGGCACACGCTGCAGGACTTCTGTCCTGCGCTGCATGGTTTTGAGGGGGTGAGCTCCTTCCAGATGAGCCTTTTCCCTTTGTCTTCCCAAGGGTTTCAGCTGAGCTCAGGCAAACGTGGAGTTAAGTGACTGGAAGGCCCACAGGTCCACATAGAGCACCTCAGCTCATAACTCCCACAACCACACCTGAATTTCACCTGGAACAGACAGCTGGCTTAGCCCGGGCAAAAGGTGAAGTGCAGCTTCGTGCCATGCACCAGACTCGCCCAACCCTGCAGGGTAGCCCAACTAAAGGAACATGCAGACACAAGGTTTATCAGGGACCCAAGCGGCAGGAACATGCGGGGCAGGGGGACCTGCCCACCCACCCCTGGTCCTGCCCGCCTGTCGGCCCAAACAATAGACAGCAGAGCCCGACTGGCGGGCAGGCCAGGCTGGAGCGAGCCCGAGGGAGCTGGCCGTGCCCGCTGGTCCCTACAGACGGGAGCATCCCATCGACGGGAGAACTGTAGATGGATAAGAAGTGAAAAGGACCAACCTTCTCGCTGATCTGAGAGATGAGAGTTTGGGTTGATGGCAGAGTGCGATGAGGATGAGGAGGGAATAAAAAAAAGACAAGGAGAAACACAGAGAGAGTAAAAACAGGCCAACCTTCATCTGCCCACACAGCACGGAAACGAGACAAGACTCTTGTGCCCCACGCACGTGCACACAGGTGCGCGCGGACCACGCCGCTCACGAAAGACTCAGGACTCATGGAGGACACAGTGGACAGGGCTGAGTCCCCTGGCAGGGGCTGGGACGCCAAGGGCGGGACCGGGAGGGGTGGAAGTGGGGCACAGAACGGCCCCCATGCCTCACGCACACCCCATGGCTTGGACAGACCCAGAGAGCTGGGCTCTGGAGTCAGGGCCCACCCAGCCCACAAACCCACGAAGCACACGAGCCACCAGAATCCCGCCACCTTGAGGAAGCCCCATGCTGCACGGCACTAGTGTGAGGAGCTGGTCTGGGCACCTGTGGGGAGTAAGGCTGCGAAGACATCGCCCTGTTCAGAGACCGTTGTGACCTAGTGGCCAGCTCCCTGCAGAGAAGGGGAAAGTCAAGGGCAGGTAGGGCAGGCTCTGCGGAGGGTGTGGCCTTGCCCTGGCTCCTGGCAGCTGTACGTCCTGAGAGCTGGAGGAGAGAAACGCTGTGGATGGAAGGAAAGAGTGAGTCACTCAGGAAAGTCAGACGGTGAGGGAGAGAGGCTGGCCCACCAGGCATGCCTGGGCCCGAGAGACTGTGGGTGGCGCTGCGGGCAACTACAAGCAAAGTCAGAGTAACTGAATGACGCATCCTTCCCCCACCGGTGCTATCCTGACAGCAGCCGTGGCTACTGACTGCCAAGCATTTCCTGCGTGCCTGGCGACACGCCGGGAACTTTACACTCGCTGTCCCATTAAATGCAGCAACCGCAGGGCCTCAGAGAGGCAGTGGGAGCCCTGAGAGTCTGGGGGAGAAGAGGCAGGAAGTGAGGTAGACACTGAAGCCAGATCGGAGGAGGAGACATGCCCTCGAGCTTAGTGGACAAGAGGTGGATGGAGATGACTGCCCATGGGAGGCCGTCCATGCAGCGCCGTTCTCACCCGCAGGGGTTCCCCCAGGCAACACTGGGCGAGGCCTGGAGACATTCTGAATTGTCATGACAAGGGGCTATTACGGGCATCTCGTGGGCCTGAGATGCCGCTAAACACCTGACGACATTGCATAGGACAGCCCCGCACAACAGAGGGTGATCCAGCCCGAAACGTCAATAGTGCCCAAGCTGAGAAACCCTGGGAGGGAGTCACACCGATCTGGATGCTGAGCTTTAGGTACTGATAGCTGGTGCCCCGGCCTGGAGGGTAACAGGTAGCCGCTCTGCTGGGAGGCGGGGGCGAGTGGATGCAGACCAGCAGGCAGGCCAGCACTGGGGTTCAGGACACAGAGCTGGTGGCTAGCACAACGGGAGCTGCCCTAGAGGAGCTGGGGCAGAAAGCAGGGGCTCTGCCAGGACTGAGATGAGGATGGGAGAGAGACCCGAGGAAGGGCCTGAGGAGCAGGGCTGTCCTGGTGTCTACAGTCTGGAAGGGAGGGCCTGTCCTGGGGCTGTAGAGCAGGCCGCTCCCGGCAAAGCAGGGCAAGCGCAGGTTCAGGTGGGGCCTGGGGACAGAGACTTAGGACTGGCCCTGAGATACCAGAGCTCACTGGAATGCGTGTGTGACAGAGAGACGCAGAGACAACCAAAGCCAGGTGGAAACAGCCTGTTTTAGGGTCCCACGCCAAATGAGGCTAGAACTAAAGGAACTCACATGCCCTGCCCAAAAGGCTTATGGCAGTGGGCCAAGAAGGCAATTCCAAAAGACCTAGTGGGGGTAGGGGTAGGGGTAAGGGTAGGGAATGGGCCATGGCAAGAGCCAGTCAGGGTTCTGCCTGGGTCCAGCATGGATGGACAGCAGGGGGGCCCTGCAGACAGGGAAGCTCCAAGGGGCTGAGGATCAGAGCTCCCTGGTCAGTGCTCAAGCTGCTGGCTGGGGCAGTCACATTCAGGTCATCTCCAAAGAGACCCACTGCCCCTTCTCAGGGCTGAGGCCAGTGTGATGGTGACTTCAGAGAAAGCTGCCCCCTCCCCACCCCGATGGCAATGCAGGGTCCATCCACCGTGGGTCTAGGTCCCTGCCTTTGTACAGCCTCTGGCAGTTCTGCCCCCAAGAAATGCTTGGTCAGGACCACCGGGCACATGGAAAGGTCCAGGTGGAAGCAGACGGGTCTCTGACAAGGAAGGTTCTTTCCAGCTGCTTGTCTCTCAGAGGGGACTTGTCAGGCCCCTGCACGCCTGCCAGAAGCTCCGTCTAGAGCAGTGTAGGGGGAAGGCTGTGCTATTTACAACCCTCCTCTTGGCCTGTGGGGTGGCTTTGGTGCTCCAGGTCTCCCTGCTCTGATGCCGTTCCTTAAGGCAGGTCCTGGGATGGCCCAGGTGAGCCTCAAGGAGCAGCACACCTGACAAGGGGGCCAGCGCGGACCTCCCATCCCACGCCAACTCCAGTGAAGCATAATATGCCCATCACCAAATGGGCTGGCAGCCCGTAGTCTGTCAGTAACCGGTGCCCTGACATGGAGCAGCCCTTCCGTAAGGACACAGGTGGTCTTTGCCCTGTCTGACCTTGTGACCCCCAAAGAGTGGGACAGGCCACTGCCATAGCCCCACCCCGTGCCTGGCCCTGGGTGGATAGGTGGACAGCCCTCGTGAGGCTGCACTGAGCACTTGGCGTGCTGAAACCATCACCGTGAGGAAACCCCATCCACTTTCCTTTACAAGTCCCCGAGGGAGCTGGTTTCACTTTTAATGCTGCCCATCTGTGCAGGAGGCTAAAGGAGGGGACGGTGGGAGAGACGAGGGGTTCCCAGGGCCCCTCCTGGGCATAAATGCACACCAGACTCAGCATGTTCATGGGAAGAAGCAGGTGGCCAGCTTAATTGCCCGAGGGCTGTGAGCACAGCAGAAACTGGACACTCCAAACAGTCCCCAGGCCTCTCTGCTGGGTATGTGGACTTGGGGAAATGCACAAGCCACTCGGTCCCAGCAAGGAACACCTGGAACATGGTGATCACCTGCAGGGCTGCCTCAGCCTGACCCCCACAAGAGGGTCCTGGCTGGTAACAGTACAGCTGGCTTCCCCTCCAGGAAGGCTCCAGGCAGGCCTGGCCAGACGGTAGGCACACTTGGCCTGGAGCCCACCCTGCATGGGGGAAAGGGAGAAGGGCAGACTCTAGGAAGACTAGGCAGATTAGTGTGCACGTTTACACACTAATGTGTGTGGCTGCACACATACTCATACACACACACACACAGAGACACGTCTGCTCGGAAGGCTCTGGACTCCCATGGGGCTCTGGGCCCATGTGCAGGACCTATAAGAGATACAAATGCTCCCAAGAGCGGCTGCTTCCCAAAGGGCCTGCAGGGAAGACAGACAGAGTGGTGGTGGACACTGTGAGCTTGTTCAGTGGGCGCTGCTGCTGCTGCTGTGACAGCTGCAGAAAGAGGCGGGAAGGAGACTGGGCTTGGCAGCCCGCATGTGTCCACAGCCAGCAGAGGCAGCTCAGCTCCTTGGAGACAGGGCCCGCACTGCAATGCCCGAGTCCTTACCTCGCACATACAGGTTGGCGGGGGCCGAGTAGCGTGTGCCTGCAGAGTTGGTCGCCACACACTCGTACTTGCCTTGGTCTGACTCCTCGCTGCTCTCAATCTGCAAGGCACCTGCGGGGACATAAAGACAAGGGTCAGGCCTGGAACATGGGAGGAGTCTTGACAGCATTTGTGGCTTGTGTTGATCAGATGCTGCAGACATCGGGGCCACACCCCAAGTCAGTGCTGCTTCCAGGAAGCTCTCCCTGACTAGCCCAGTGGTCTCCTGGCTGGAACCAAGGGTTGTAGTCTGAAGCACAATCCTGCCCCACCCATCGGCTCTGCCAGGGGCTCTACTGCCAGCCACTGAGTGTCCACTACCCTCCAGCCAATACTGAAGCCTGTCTGCCAGGGAGCATCCCCATTAATGCTCCCGGCTGTGCCAGGCCACGAAGAGCCAGGCGTGGGAGGGAACAGCCTGCAGACCTGCTGGCCTAGGATGTGCAGGCATGCAATGCCCTCACCGGGCAAGAGCCTGGGAATCTGCCACCCACCAGAATCCCACAGGAAGGAAGGGGCTTGCCCTGAGGGCCTGGTGTCCAGCTGCCTCTGCTCACAGCACCCATCCTCCCCTCCCACCCCACCCCCTCCCACTGGCCCCACCCATTCTGGCTCCTCTCCTCAGCCTGGTCCCACTAAAGTGCTTCGACCCACCACGGCTCCTGCATAATTCAGGAGGCTAATGGAGGCTGTAGCTCCCACCCGGGCCGGCGCCCTGAGGGGCTGCTCTGGCCGCAGACGGACAGACAGGAGCCAGGACTGGGGGGGCACAGAGGGTGGAGGAAACTTGGGCTTGGGGCCCATCCTGGTAGGTCCAGGTGGAGGAGCCCAACACAAGGGTGGTGGTGGGAGAGTGAAACCACATGACTTGGCCACGCCCCCAGTCCTGGCAATAAACACTTGAGAAAGCTGCCGGTGAGAGCACACTGGGCAAACTGTCTGACGGTAACTCCCTGCGGCACAGGTAACACCGCTTCCCTGAAACAAGCCGACAGACGATCACACCCACAGAGGACAGTCCAACGGACAGTGAATAACCCCACAGGACACAGCCTGACAGAAAACCACCGCCTGCACACGACAGCCAGGGTGACCCTAACAGCCCGCCCCTCCCAGGGCCCAGGCCGGCTGACGGTCATACCCACAGAGGACACAGACAGAACTTGTGGACCCCAACTGACTGGTCTGGACAGGAGCCACAGGAAGAGGTCCAAGCCACGCTCTCACAGCCCAGGCCCCCGGGGAGGTCCAAGCTGCAGCCCCTTTACTGCCTGACGTCCCTCTCCCACCACCCAGACCCAGGGCAGCAGGAGGGGCTGGGAGCTTGGGAGCTTGGGAGCTGGAGATGGGAGAAGGGGCTACCCAGGCTCAGTCCTGATGCAGGCAAAGGGCTGGCCTGCTCTGCGGTCCTGGCTTCAGTGGGCATCGGGGAGCGTGAGGGCCCGGGGTCCATGCCAAACACCCTTCTCCTGCGAGAGCAGCCCAACGGGCACCCAGGAGGTCATGTTCATGGGATGGATGGACGCTGTTACAGAAAATGTTCATTCAAACAGGTGGGGGTGGCAGGGGGGCTGCACTAAGTTCAGCTCAGCTGGGGCGGGAGGGGTGCCAGGCAGGAACAGGAAGCAGTGCCTGGGTGAGAGCCCTGCTGGGAGAGGAGGCTCCCCTGCGCTGAGAGCCAGGACTGGCCAGGGGACCCACACAGACCCTGAGCCTATCTGTACACAGAAACCCCCAAATCTGGAACCAACCTCCATAGGGTGGCAGCGGCTCTTCCCAGCCCCAACTTCAGTCCTGAGACCACCCTGGCCCTGAACTCCGAGGGACTAGATGTGCCCAAGGACACTTGTGAGGTGGGAAGAAAATGATGTAAATACAGGATAGAAGCAACCACTTTGCAGGGTGTCCGCTCTGTGCCAGACGCTGCCCAAATCCTTATCCTCTCCTCTGATCCTCACAGTCCCGTGAGGTGGGGCCTTGGCCCCGATTTAAAGAGGAGGACACAGACTTCTGAGAGAGGAATCACTTTTCTGAAGGTAACATAGGTGGTGAGTCACACTTGAACCCGAATCTTTTAGTCCAGAGTCTGGGCTTTGAACCCTTGGGCTCCTGCAGGAACGTAGCCAGGGGATAACAGGTCAGGGGTCTAGTCACACAGGACCTGTATTTCTCAGCTGTCATCCTACCATCTATACTACCATCTTCACTGCCTGGTCCTCCTAGTGTGTGCTGGGCTGAGGCACTTACGGGCTGGCCCTCCTTTCACCATGGGGCCAGGATGTTAAAGGGAGTTAAGTAATAATGGAGGGACCCAAGACAATGGAGGGACCCAAGACAAAGGAGGTTCTTGGGAGGAAAGGAAAGGCCTCGTCATGCTCCCCCACCTCACAGGAAGGCCCTCCCTCTGGGCCAGCCGTGAGGACCAGGGCTTGGCTTCACGGCAGGAGCCCTTCCGTGGGGCTGGCCTGGGAGGCCAGGCCGCAGGGCTTGCCGTCCCCCAGGTGGGGCTCAGCTGTCTTCACAATCAGACTTGCAATGGATGAGTCCACAGGAGGGAATGACCAAGTGTGGATGTGTGTGGTGGCCGGTGGTGCTGAGGGGCCAGAGCTGGAGATGAGGTCAGGATGGGGATGGGGGAGGTGACGGACGGGACGGGACGGGATGGAGTGGTGGTGACGCAGTGGCGAGGCGTGGTGTGGCGTGGCGAGATGCACGGACAGCATTCTTACCTCTAATTGGTGAACCACCTGGCGAGGTAATTTGAATGCAAATAAGATCAGAGAGAAGCATTAGTACAGAAGGAAGGAAAGCCACAAAAAGCCAAATCAGATAAAATAAAACGCGAGAAAGGGCCTTATATACACGGAGAAACTGAGGCCTGAGTCAGGCTGACGCAGGTCATGTGTGTGCAAGCACCAGAGCTGTGTGGGTGAAGCTGTGTCCCCCGGGTCACTGGCACTGCTCTGAGGAGTGGGGGAGTGGGGTGGGGGTCGCAGGGCTGGGGGTGATGGGCATCAGGATGGTGAGTCGGGGTTCCTGCAGACCCCACTGGCTGAGGCCAACGGAGGGGGGAGGTGAAGAAAAGAGGTAGCAACTCCACCCCGCAGGGTCACCCAAATCCACAGGTGGGGTAGATTTCAAAACAAAGCACTTACCAAAACAAACCCGGGCATTTAAGCAGACAGAAGGGCAAAAAGGAGGGCTCACCATAGGTGATCACCAGGTCTCCCTGAACAAACACACCAGCTCACCCTGCCGCCAGTCCAGGCTGAGCTTACAACCTAGCGGCAGACCCTGTAAAGCCCACTCATCCCTCTACAAACTGAATGACTATTGAGCTTCTCCCCGACCTGACTGGCGAGAGCCAGAGGCCAGCGCCTACCCTGTGTCTGTTCAGTGCTTCGTAATCCTGGGAGCAGCAGCCAAGTGCTCACCCTCCAAACGCCCAATGCAGGGCTAGTGTGAGGTCTGAGCAGGCTCTCTTCCCAACGGGGCCTCCTCTGAGGCTGTGCACAGGCCCCTTCTCCCCCATCCCGAGGAGCAAGGAGCCAGGGGTGGGCCCAGGCCCAACACTGCCTCCCCTGCTCGTCTCTGCCCACTTCTGGGGGAGGGAAGTGCCCAGAGACAAAACTGATCACTATCCCATGGACCTGATGACACACACCCGGAGGAGTTATCATCCATCACCCGCCCAGGGGGACTTATCCATCTCCACAGAGGAATGCGTTAACAGAGGCTGAGAAAAACCAGTGACCTGCCCAAAGCTCAAGGTCACATAGCTTTTGAGTGAAGTGGCAGGAACGGACTCAGTTTGTCTGGCTCAGGGCCCTCCTGCGAGCACAGAGTCTAGACCGGGGGTGGGCAAACTTTTTGACTCGAGGGCCACAATGGGTTCTTAAACTGGACCGGAGGGCCGGAACAAAAGCATGGATGGAGTGTTTGTGTGAACTAATATAAATTTAAAGTAAACATCATTACATAAAAGGGTACGGTCTTTTATTTCAATAGTTTTATTCATTTCAAACGGGCCGGATCTGGCCCGCGGGCCGTAGTTTGCCCACGGCTGGGCTAGAGAGAAGGCAAAGGCAGCTATCGGGACCTGGCGTGTGTGTGTGTGGGGGGGGGGCGGGGCGGTGCAGAGATTGTCTAGAAAGAGCCATCGTTATAATGACCCTCCAAACTCGGTCCACGGACCTTCACTGTCCCCCAAACCCTGGCAGGGGGTCCACAAGGTCAAAGTAATTTTCATAAGACTAAGAAATTATTTGCCTTTTTCACTCTTGTTCTCTCATAAACATGCGGTGGAGTTTTCCAGAGGCTCCACGATGTGCGATATCGCAACCGACCGAACGCAGAAGCAGACGTGAGAATCCAGCCGTCCTCTAGTAAGCCCAAAATTAAAGAAGATCTGTAAGAGTGTACAACAATGCTGCTCTCTTCTCACTAAACGTTTTGTTTGAGAAAATATGATCATTTTTCATTAAATTTATATTGTTTATCTTAACATGTAATGGGGTTTTAAGTTATTTTAAAGTAGATTAACAAATGCCTAAATCTTCTCAGTCTTATTATCTAATATGGCAAATACTGATAGATAAAACCCACACAAACAAAAGCTCTTTGAGGTCTTCTGATATTTACAATCAGCGGTCCTGAGATCAAGAAGTTGACAACCGCTGACCTACTCCTGCAGTCCAGCCTGACCTGGGAGGGGTGGCCGTGTAAACGGTCCAGTCTGGGACCCCTAGCTCCTGGCCTCAGCTCTTCTAAAACCCAACTTGCATCCTGGCCAGGTGGCTCAGATGGTTGGAGCATCATCCTGTACGCCAAAGGGTTGTGGATTTGATTCCCGGTCAGGACACATACCCAGGTTGCAGATTTGCTCCTTAGTCAGGGTGTGTGAGGGAGGCAAATTGATCGATGTGTCTCTCTTACATTGATGGTTCTCCTTCTCCCTTCCTTTCTCTAAAATCAAATTCAAAAATTAAAAAAGAAATTAAAACCTAGCCTGCGGTGTGATCAGTCTCTGGACATCTCAGAATACCCATTTTTCCGTTAAACTGAAATAAGAATTTGCCTTTTCCATTTCACAAGGTGGCTGTGGGAGACTAGAGGGAACCGGGAGTCAGCACTGCCAGGGAGCTGCCAGTGTGCCCACCAAAGGGCAACTGTGACCACGAGCCCACAGTATGTCCTTCTGGCGCACTTGGAGGATGGATGGCAGGGCAGAATGGGGGGACAGGCTGGGGCTGGCCAGCAGAGAGTGTGTGTGTGTGGGGGGGGCTCAGGCCCACTCCAATCTGGGGTCTGTGGGCTTCCTCCGGCAGCCATACCCTGGCATCTGTCTCGGCTCAGGTGCTGGGGGGTGTGGAAGGAGACGGCTCTCTGAGTGAGCAGGCGGACATGTATGTTATTGTTGTCCTCGATGCGTAAACCATGATGGGATGGCGGCTCACACACTCAGGCCACCGGGATGAGTGGAGCATGGGATGCCCTTTGGGGCTCTGTCCAGGCACAGCAAGTGGCCAACAGCTCCTCTCAGAGCCCCATGTGGGAGGTGAGTCCCCACTCACTGCCCCGGTGACACCGCCTGCTCCTGACTCGATTGCCACTCTCTCTGAGCCTGTCCCATTCCTGCTAGGCTCACTCTGGCTCCCAAGTTCAAACTCTCCAAGAGACTCATGTGGTAGCAGGTCACAGCCCTTCAGTGAGGAACACGCCTGTGGTGCGGAGCTCACACCTGGGGATATACCACCAGCTGCCCTCCTACCCAGCGCAGCTCTAGGGCCAACCCCTGGTGACATGTGCTGTGGCTTGACCCAAAGATGCCTGAGGAGTTCTGGGCACTGGTCAGGAGGGGCCTGAGGTCTGGACACAATGGGGACTGTGGCGCTCTGCAGCCCTCGCAGGGCCCAGCCATTCCCCAGGCCCCAGGTCCTACATATGTGATACTAGAAGGCTCCTGGGGGACCTCACACAGGGAGCTCCCTGGCCCTGCACTTCCACATGTGACCCCAGGCGACCTTCTTAACTCAGCCATAAAGTGGGCATGATAAGCACAGCCTGTCCCACTTCTCAGGGTTGCTGGAGAATCCAGTGCAACCAAAGGCAGGAAGGCGCTTTGTAAACTGTCGGTGATGCGTAAACCGTGAAAGTCCCTGTAAACAGCTGAGTGCTCAGGGCCTGATTCCACTCTAAGAAGGGATGTCTCTGTCGGTGGGCATGGAACAGCACCAGCACATTCTGAAGGGACGAGAGGATAGGGGCAGCTGCTACTGGGATCAGGGGCCAGGGTCAGGCAGTGATAGAGAGAGTCCTGTCCATTACCTCTACCAGAGGTGAGATGGCTGAGTCCCCTCAGGCACCATCTGATTCTATCCTGGCAGCTGGATTTTGGGCCTACAAACCTCAGGTCACAGCTGCCAGGGGCAGAAAGGTCTAACAAAGAGGTCTTTTCTGGACCTGGGAAGCAGAAGGAGTAGACATCAGTCCGTAAGGACAGGGTCGAAGGTCATGTTCATGAAATAATTCATCAACAAGGGCTCAGAGATACCTGTCCCATAGCCAGGCTTGTGGGGGACACTGGGGAGACTTCGTAGAGGGGAGCCAGCCCCAGGCCCTCCCTGTAAGGACAGCCCAGCCGAAGTGAGCAGAGCTGGAGCCAGGTGGTAAACATGCGAAGTGGGATGAGTCCTGAAGGAGGTTTTAGGTGGAGGAGGTGGGGCGTTACATCCTGGCGAATGTGAGCAGAGGGCCAGGATGGGGCCAGGGAGGCCCAGGGAAAGAGGCTCACGTCCCCGGAGCCCTCACCATAAGATACAGCAGGTAGGAAAGTAAAGCTCTGACTGCCACTGTCTCACTCAGTGCTCCCTGAAACCCCTTTTTAAAGATGAAAACACTGAAACTCAAAGGAGTTAAATAACTGAGGCCACAGAGCTCGTAAGGGGTGCAGCCAGGACCCAACGAAAGAAAGCTGGAGATGTGAGCGGGGGGAGATAGAGAAGGGTGTGTGCCCTGTTCAGGTAGGCAAAGAGGGTGCCAGAGTGCAGAGGGACAGGAGCAGAAAACTCTGAGGCTGCTGGAGGATGGATTCGAGGGGGGAGCCTGGAGGCAGGGTGAGTTGGTGACCTGGGACATGGCCAAGGCAGGCGGCAACAGGAGGAAGGGCACCAACTTGAGGGTCGTGATGGTGCCAAATCAAGAGGACCTGGTGGTTCCTTATCGGAGGAGGCGTCAGGGTTTCAGGCTGGGAGGCTGTCACGCACAGAGGCGGCTACGGCTGTCTGGGAAGGTCACCACTCATCACGGTCAGGGTGCACCAGAAGGCAGGTACAGTTTTTGGTCTAGAGCACAGGGAAGATGTCTGGGCTGGAGAGACAGATCTGGGAGTTGCAGGAGTGGAGATGGTACCAGGAGCTACAGGAAAAGGTGAGCAGGCTCTGTCCACAGGGCAAGGCAAGGGAAGGGCTCACGGGCTCCCCAGCTGAGGAACAAGCAGAGGAAGAGGGGACTGCAGGGCAGACAGAGAAGTAAGAGAAAAGCCAGGGAGGCCTGGGAGGGAGTGGTGGGGAAGGAGGGAGGGTGTGAACTGCTGCTGAGAGGACGGGAGGCTGAGGCCTGGGCAGCAACTGGGTGGAGTACTGGGCGGCAGCCAACTCACAGGGCAGTGAACGGGTGGCACAGGGCCCGGCACACAGCAAGCACGACATAAATACTTGATGGACGCACGCGCAGGACAGCGTGCCTTCCCAGAACTGCTGCCACGGGCGGGCAATGCCGCTGGGGTGGAGGCCAGACCTGCGGGGAGGACCATCTGGCTGCTTGGGGAGCCTGCCTGGGGGGCTGGTGGGCAACGCAGAGGAGCTGGACTGTACCGGCCGCTGGGCAGCGCTGGGCAACGACTGCAAACGCTGCCGGACTGTTTCCTGCCTTGATTATGGCTGTTTTAATTAACTGCTCTACAGCTGCCTCCATCTTGTTGAGTTTTAATTAAATTAAATGAGCTAACACTTCATAGGCTGTCTCAGGCGGCCGTGGCTGGGGCCGGAATCCTGCCCCTGCCGGGCACATCAGCTCTCCCTCCCCCGTGGGCACCACAGGGAGTGGCAGGAGAGCCTCTGGAGCGGCAGGTCTGAAAGGAGCAGTCACGTCCTCCTTCGCAGTGCTGGCATCACAGGGACGCCGGCCGGCACTGGCCATCCTGCCCGAGCCCCCATCCCGCAGCTACCAGGAGGACTTTGGACCAAGGCCTACCAGTCCAGCCATGCCGGCGGCAGATGCCGAATGCAGCTAAGTGGAACCTGAACCTCCTTTCCCGCCTGCCCCATTCCACAAAAACTGAATCAATTATCTTGGCGGGAGCCTCGCAGGCAGATCGATCAATGGGGCGGCACCTCCTGCCTGGACAAGATGGTATCCTTGCTCCCAGGGCTCCGAGCTGGCTCTACTGAGACATCCAGACAGACAGGTGGCCCTGGTGGCCGAGGGATGGCACCAACTCTCCCTGGCTCCAAGCTCTGAGGTCCAGCCTTTGGAAGCCTGATGAATCAGGCATCTCTGGCCTCTTTCCCTGCCGCCTGGAGAAGCGAAGAGAAGCACAACCCAGGCCCCCTCTCAGGCCGGGCTGGAGGAGGAACTCCCACAGTCACTATGCAGAGCCCACCGCCAGGCTGGGCGTGACCCTTGTCCTGTGAGGAGCAGAACTGGCCCGAAGTCTGAGCCTGACAACACCAGGATGGACGGTAAAAGAATCACCGATGATTAGCCCTCAGTGCCGAGCTCTCGTCCTGGGCCAGGTGGGCCTGGAGCAAGATCCGGCCCACCCACTGGGTGCCCTGTGCTCAGCCCTGGAGGGTCAGCCCCAGGCTGACGCCTCCTGTGGCTCCCAGGCCCCCAGGCCCCAGAGGGAAGGCTGTGCTGTGTGTGGGCCCCACACCTTTCCTCACATCTGTGCAACCCTCTACTCACCTGAACGCAGCTGCTTGATGCGACCATTGCTTGTGGTGGGATCCACAGGGAGGAAGTCCTTGAACCAAGAGATCTCAGGGTCTGGATTCCCGCCTGCTGCGCACAACATGGTGGCCGTGCGCGCCTTCTCCACCACCTTCAGCTGGGGCCCCATGTCGATGGAGGGGAAGCCGGGGGGCAGCTGGTCCTCTGCAGACAAAGAGCAGATGTGCACGTTAGGGCCAGGACTCTGCTCTGTGGGCGGCTGCTCCTGACTCCTAGGTTGGCTGGGATCCTCAAGATTCTTCTCTCCCCGACCCCTGACTATCCGGATGCGGGCTCACAGCTGACTCAGTGGCATCAACAGCCACATTCACCCCAGAGGCTCCCTGTGCTGTCCAGCACCCCACCCCCCACCTTGTATGCTCCTACCATTGCCAGCAGCCAGCCTTCAGCTCCACCCCACAGCAGAGCCACATGTCACAGCCTAGGTTCTGTCCCTGAACACCACCTGCACTACCAATGAGCCACCCTTGACCCTCAATCCTGACTCTGACCCATACTCTACGACAGCCTTGACCCTGACCCAGCTGCCAGGGGCATCCCACAGGGACTGTGATCCCTCAGGAGATGGGGTTTGGGGATGGGGAGCAGCAGGACTTCCAGCACAGCCTCACCTCCCCAGCTCTCCTGGTACGGTAGCTGGCAGTACGCTTCCCCGCCTGCAGCCCTATAGATTCCAGGCGTGACCCACGCATCTCTGTGGCTGTAAATATGACCCCAGAGTCCTAACTTTCAGCTCTGATTTTTAAAAGGAGCATGTTAAACAGTGGAAAGAAAAGAGAGGATGGAAACGAGGCAGGTCTTGGGATGCACCAGGCAGGGGAGCAGCTTCCTTTAGCTCTGCTACAACTTGCTCTCACAGGAAGGCCCACGCAGGGCCTGAGGCCTGGGGTTCCCCTCCCACCCTTTCTGTTCTCCCCAGCAGCTGGGGGCACACAGGACGGCCAGAGCCATCCTAGCCTACCAGGGCACCTGTCTAGTTCCTCCCAGACCTCAATCCTCCCTGCTAAGCCCTCCTGAGCAGTGGAGGTGAGGGTGGACAGCAGGACAGGGCCTGCCAGAGTTAGGGTCCAGGAGCCAGCTGACTCCAACTCTACCAGGAAGGTACTGACCAAGGAGAAGGGAAGGAGTGCAAACATCTGCAGCTCGTGTCCCAGGAATCTACTCTGAATTCCTAACACAGAGAAGGTCTTTGGGATTTACGCCAAATTAAGGACAATTAATTTTCCTCCCTCAATTATCGCGCCCTCAATGGCTCCATCCTTGGCTCAGATCATCATCCCTCAGGCACTGCTGCCAGAGTCTAAAACTGGCATGTGCACAGAGCTGTCCACAAAACAGCAGGACCCCAAAGCCATTCCCTTGTGCCAAGGAGGCTTCCGTTCTGCGCCTCAGGAAAGAGAAGTGTGTCTCGCAGGAGGGTTCTGGTCCCTTAGGAGTGACAACTGCTCTCTCTTCCTTCTATGCTCACCTGGGCCCCTCCGGCACAGTCATACTGATTCTGGGTTACTGATGCCCACTGTGTGCCTGGACAAGCTAAGCGCTGAGTATGCTGTCGGAAACTGACCCAACCGCCGACTGGCTCATTTATCTCCCCCCTCCCCCAGATACCCATAGGAACTGGGGGCCATGGTGAGGGGCAGGCAGGAGAACCACTCAGGCTAAAGACCAGGGCAAAGTCCTCCTGCAGACGTCACACGATCACTTGCAAACCCATCACCGAACGGGCAAAGTGAGGCCCGGACAGGAGGGAGAACAGGCTGTGCTAAGGAGCATTTACTGCCCCACAGGCTCTGAGTAAAACGCTTCACAAAATGACAACCTTCTCCCAAACTCTGAGGTATGTAAACAAACGGGGGCTTAGCGATCTAGACACCTGCCCAAGGTCACACAGTTTGGTGGGAGATGGGGCTGGGATGGGACTAGGTGTTGGGACCAATTGCCTGGCAGGCACCCCTGGGGGCAACCCACCATCATTCCGGCTCACCTCTCCAAGGCTGGCGCAGCCCCTTCCCAAACCACGCCCTCTGCCATCTTCCAGGGCTCAGCCACTCCACTGCAACCCCCTTGCACACAAGCCTCCGCGTTTTTTATTTACTGCAAAAGGAACCCCACAGCGCCCACACGTGGCTACACCCGGGCAGTGGCCACCGACCCTGGTTCCAACGCATCCAGATGTACCCTCTGACCAGTCTTGAGTCTTCAAACCTGTCCTGCCGAGCCCCTTCCCCTCCCCCTTGCAGGCCACCCGGTAACCATAGCAACGGCGGCAGGCGCTGCTGTTGGAAGGGCTGCGCGTGCCCGAGTCCATGTGGTTCCGTGCGCAGCTGCCGCCCCTCCCTCCCCTCCCTCCCCTCCTGGGTGGAGTCGCGGTGACCCCTCCCAGGAACCCCACTTCCCAATTCCGGGGAACCCTCCCTCCTAGAAGTCCTTCCTGCTCAAGCAAACTAAGATAGCGCCACTGCACGAGGGTAGGGGAGGTGCCCACACATCTGCAGCCTCAACACCTGGGCATCTGCAGCGTCTGCCCCAGTGGGGCTGAGGTCCTCCATCCTCTGATAAGGAATGGAAAGAGGAGCCCTTGGGGACTTTGGAGGTACCCGGAGCCTGTCTCTACAGCTGTCTGTGGATTCCAGCTGCAGCACATATGCACATACTGGGTGCACACACATTTTCCCAGGGTCTGCCCCCCAGACCTCTGTGTATCTGTGGTGGGTGCACATGTGTACATGAATGGCTCCTGCTCCAAACTGTGCTGGTTTTCACATACGACGGAGGGAGACCTGGCCCCTTTCCTGCTGTCCCCACTGGGGTGTGTATGTGTGTGTGTTGGGAGTGTTGGGAGCCGTGGTGGAGTGGATCAGTTCAACTCCACAGCCCACCTGCTACCTTGGCGGCTTCCTGGAGGAGGAAGGAGATACAAGGACAGGAAACACCTGAGCATGGGAGGCAGGGAGAGCTTTCATGGGCGAGGGAGGGCTCCTGAGGAAAGGCTGTGGGAGGGTGGGAAAGGTGCATCTGGTTGAAGCTAAGGAAAATGGAGGGGTCCTGATAGACGAGACGAGGGAGGGGGTGGACAGGGGATCCGCTTAGGCTGGTGGCAGTGACTGGGAGAGGGAGGCTGCTGGGACCCCCTACAAAGCACACACAGGTCTCTTTGTTGAGCTCAGCCTGAGATGCCTGAGGGGGAGTCTGGGCCAGAGAAGGGGGCTGCACCAGGGAAGCTGACAGATGGAGGCGCCTTGCAGGGTCTCAGGGTGGGCAGCGCCGTCTGTCAGCACGACCTTCTCACCCTTGTTTACCAGCTTCCTGGCATCTCTGTGCACATGCAGGCACACACATACACAGGCTCCCTGGGGTGGCACTGTCTGTCCCCTCCCTGTGTGTGAGTGTGGGGCCTGGCCTCACCCTGTCTCTGAACACACAGACACCTAGAAACATGCACAGCCACAGATACACGTGGTGAAAAAGAGAGGTGCAAAAACAGAAACCTCCGTGTGTGTGTGGAGGGGCAGTGACAAGCACCTGTGGAAACAGACTCATGCAAACACACATGTGGAGACATGCAGTCAGAGATACACATGTACTGAGACACGTGCACCTGAAGACACACACAGGACACAGACATGGACACCGAAAAGATGTGTAGAGACACAGAAAGGAACTTCGTGGATAGCTGCCGGCTCCCTCAGCCCTCATGCACTCACAGGAAACCAAGGCCGCCTCTGGCCTGGCCCTGAGGCAGCTCCACCTCAGCAGGGGCAGGCCAAAGACCCCCCCCCCGCCCCCCCCCCCCAGCAAGTCAAAGGCCTCCCCAGACAGGCAGGATCCCACTCTCTCCTGAGAGCCTAGCCCCACCCCCAGGTTCCAGGAAGTAAGGGGAGCCTGACTGAGACTTGGGCCCATCTCCCTTCGCAGCTTTCAGTCTTGATTTTCAGCTTTTCCAAGAGAAAACTCCCACCTCTTCCAGCACTCAGATTTCATCAAACTTGGCATCTTAAAAGCCTGTTTTGTTTTTTAATCTGAGCTGTTTGGGGCCTGTTGGCAGCCGTGGCCCCCCCCCCTCCCAGTCCCCACTCTCAACCCAGGGCTTCCCTGGCACCTCACACAGCCCTACTCACCCTGGCCAGTGAGGTCTCCCTACCACGCACACCAAGCTGGCTGCGGGGAGGGGCATTCGCTGGGCACACACCCTACCCACACTCAGCTGCCGGGCCCTGGCCCATGCTAGACTCTCCTCTTGGAGCTCCCCACCTCCATCCCACTTCAGGAAATTCCTCTGGTCCATTTACCGCCCTCCATCAGGTTCGGGCCCAGTCACTCCAGACCAGTGACAGCCTCCCACTCACTCCTCCGGCCCCTGCAGCCCAGCTGTCACCCTCACTGCTTCCTGCCTGCATGCTCCCCAAGGTCAACCATGACTCCATGGAGATAAACCAAAAGGACACTTCTCAGCATCATCCTGCCTGACCTCTGGCCAGCACCCCACCCTGCTGGCCACTCCCTCCTCCTTCAAGTCCTCTTTTCTCATTGACTTCCATGGTCTCACTCGTTCCCCTCCCACCTCCCAGGCCCTTCTTCAACAGCTTCCTCTGCCAGTTCCCCTCCCAATAGGAAGAGTTAGCTTCTGGGGCTCCGTCCAGGCCCCCCTTCTTCCTCTCTTGGCTCTCGTTCTCTGAGATTTGCCATTTCTTGGCCTTCAAAACTCCATCTCCAGATGTCCCTTGGACTGCCAGGCGGATCTGAACAAGGCCTCCTTGACGCCTCCCCTGGATGCCGCACATGCCTGGTACAACAGGTTCCCAACAAGACTCATCAACCTGCCCCTTCAAACCTGGTCGCCCTCCCAAACCTGCATTGCGGCCAACCGCACCACCATCTACCTGGCTGCAGAGGCAGAAACCCAGAGGCTCAGCCGCCCCAAACCCACAGGTAGCCAGGCAGGCCACCTCGCTTTCTGAACTGCGTGTAACCCAGTGTCCCTTCCTCTCCTACCCACCGCTTGGGTTTGGCCCATGGCCACCTGTTGTCTGGGCTACAGGGCTGCCCCAACCTCTCACTGGTCTCCTTCCACCCGCCTCTGTGCCCTCAGAGACCTTTCTGATGCATACAGTTGATCATGTCATTCCCCTGATTGAAATCCTCTCTCCTCTGGCAACCAGAGAGATAGGGCACCTCACCAAGGATGGAGGAGGTGCACGCACAGAGTCATTTGAAGTTTTTTGTTTTTCCTTTTTCTAATCCTCACCCAAGGACATGCCTCTATTGACTTTAGAGAGAGAGGAAGGAAGAGGAACAAAGAGAGAGAAACATGCACATCAGAAATATTGATCGGCTGCCTACTGCATGTGCCTTGACTGGAAATCAGACCTGAGACCTTTGGGTGTATGGGATGATGCTCCAACCAACTGAGCCGCACGGGCCAGGGCACACACACAGGGTCATTTAAAACCTCCACCTTGGCTACCTGCTCCAAGGCTTTGTAAGTCCTTGTGACTAGAGGTGTAGAAGGGCCATGGCGGGCACAGGGGAGGTGCCTGGTGTGCCTGTGGCTAAGAGGAGGTAGATGTTGTGCCCACCCACAGGAGGCAGAAGGAAGCCCAGTTGGGCCTTTCAAAAAAAATTTTTTTTATTGCTTTCAGAGAGGAAGGGACAGGGAAAGAGGGATAGAAACATCAATGAGAATCATTAATGAGCTGCCTCCTGCACGCCCCCTACTGGGTATCGATCCTGCAACCTGGGCATGTGCCCTGACCAGGAATTGAACCCTGACCTCCTGGTTCATAAGTTGATGTTCAACCACTGAGCCTACCGGCTGGGCTCCCCTTGGGCATTTTGAAGGCAGATCAGAACTAGAAAAAATGGGGGATACTAGGTATCAGGAAACCCAGAGTGTGAACTTCAAGGTCCCACTGGAAGTGCCCTCCTACCTGTCATCTTTCCCACCCACAGGCCTGGGGCACAGAACTCTCTGGGAAATGGATGCCGGGTCTCAGATCTGCATTGTCTCAGATGCTGCTGTGGTCATGATGGGGACAGAGTGGTCGGACCAACCACTCTGTCCTGAGTTCATCTCTGTCCCAGCGGCCAACAGCTCCGAGCAGGGATCCTGTGGGGTCCCAGAGACAATGGGCCCAGACTGCTTGCTTCATAAGCCCTTTGCTGTACACATAGCCTATAAGGTGCAGACCTTGTATTTGCACCCCACCCCGCATACACAACACATACAACACACACACACACACACACACACACACACACACACACACACTGCATGATGTACACCACCTGCTATACACACCACACTCCCACAGTCTGATGCGCATACACTGCATGATGGTAGGCTCTGCGCTCCTCACACCACCTGCTGTATACACCATAGCCCGCACATGCGTGATGCACACACACACACACACACAGTCTGCTGCACATCTCCTGCTATACATACCACCTGTAAGGCACACACCTGCTATACACACTGCACCACACACTTTACACACATACTGCCTTACACATGGCACACAGGGCCCCCACACCACACAGAGGGTACACAATCATCTGCTGTATCCATGACCACAAGGCTGACGCTGCCACTGCACCCAGAGCCCTCAGAGCCAGACCCCCAGGACAAAGTCAGAAACGGCTCATCTGTGCCCTCAGCCTTTCCCCCGCCACTTCTCCCTCCTTCTTGACCCTTCCAGAACCTACTCCAGTCACCAGGGCCCTGCCACACCTCTGGGTCTGGCCTCCGGGGCTTTCCTGGCCACTGTCCTGCCTGGCCTGGACCCCACTGGCCCGGATGCATCTGTGACCTCCTAACTGAGCTCCAAGACTCTCCCTCCCCCCTCTTCCCTCCTCCTGGAGGGAAAGGCCAAGCAGCAAGGCCTGCCTCCCTTCCCCCTCTGCTCCCCCTCCCTCGAGAGAGAAAATGTCAGATTCCCTGTCTCAGTGGTGGCAGCGGGCGGGTTGGAGGGGGAGTGATTCAGCTGCCTCAAGAGTGCGGAGTGAGAAGAGCTTTTCCTGCCATTACCCAGCGAGGGAGAGGCTAGCTCGCTAATGGCTTCAATTACCACTCAGACAGGAACGCTGGGCGGCGGGCTCTGCACTCCTCACAGCCCAGGACGGGCTCGCCCCCCGCCAACTTGTGCTGCCGAGCAGCCGCCTGGGCATCACAGGGCAGTGGGGACTCTACCGGGGAGCTGGGTGCAAAGGCCGTGATCAGGGCGCTCCCAGAAGCACCAGTGGAACAGAGTGTGAGGGAAGCTGGGCCAGATGCGGAGCAAGGCGGGCAGGGGGCACGGGGCAAACTTGAAGGCACGAGCTCCCTTTTAGAGGGGCACCAACCCCTCACTAGAGCCAGGTCTCCCTGGGCAGCCCTGAGCCACTCCCTTAAAGAGCCCAGCTTGTGGTGATTGGCTCCAGCCCAAAGCGCCAGTCATTCCTACACACACTGGGCTTGGGCTTTCGGGCTTTCCTGGCCAACACAGGAGGCCAGGAGGGCCAGGGCGGGGCGAGTGGCGGGGCAGTCACAGTCTGGGCTGCTTTCCTCTGGCCCCACCCCCTGGCACCTTTGAGGCCTCCCAATCCACTCCTCTCTGCCAAGCCTAGAGCTGGTCAAGGTTACACAGACCAACACGGTAAGTCAGCATTTTGTCTTCCGGGTGCTGTGTTTCAGGAGCAGGAGGGGCTCATGAAGGCCCACAGGGACTTGCCTCACTCTCCAACATCATCAGCTACCTCTCCTACTCCAGAAGCACACACATACCCCAGACCCTGCGAAAGAAACCCTAACCAAGAAGGCCCCCCTGGGACGGAGACCCTCTGCAAGTCTGGATCCCCCTCACCCCAGGCTCTGAAAGATCCTTTTCCTCCCCCTCCTCCTCCTCCTCCTCCTCCTCCTCCTCCTCCTCCTCCTCCTCCTCCTCAATCCTTTAAAAGTTAAAGCTGCCCAGGGCAGTGGTGAGGGTAAGAGAGTGCCCACAGAGGACCTGTGGGGAGAGTCAGGCCAGAGTTGGGGCAAAGGGGGCACTTCTCTTTCAACACTAACAAGGAGGCCCTTTCCCCAATATGAGAGCCTGAGAAGATGCCCTCTGGGGCAGGAACCAGAGTTTGGCCCTTCGGTCATTTCCCAAATGCCAGGGCCAGGCTGATGGCTCACTGCTGGAGCAGACACCAACAGAAGGGAGGACAGTGTTGGAATACTTGGCCTCAGGTCATGAGTGGGGAACCTGAGATCAGGGGTGGCCAGGTCAGAATACTGAGCAATCAGTGATCCTGGCCCCGGGCCTGTCCTCTGGGCCCCCACCCCACAGGCATGTACCACCCATGGGAATAAAAGGTAGGAGCTGCACCACCAGATAAAGCCAAGGAGCACAGAAGCCAGGCACCGCCAGCTCAGCTGCCTAGGCCCCAGAATGTGCAGCTTCTAGCCCAACATCCCAGCAGCTACTGTTGATGTGGAATCCTGTGAAATGCTTAACTACATCATATGTGACCCTCCCAACCAGCTTGGATGCTAGGTAGGGTATCTCTATTTACAGGTGGAGCAAGTGAGGCTCAGAGGTATAGTTACTTGCCCAAGGTCACGAGGTGAGAGACGTCAGAGCCCCTGCTCTTAACCACTGTCTTCCACTGCTCCTTGAAGGGGAGGCCCAGCCCTGCCTCACAGGAGGCACACAGACCAAAGGAATTACTGAATGGATGCATGTGTGAACCCATAGAGCCATAGCGTAAAAATGGCCAATGTGAAAAGATGCTCAACTGCTCTTGTAATCAAAGAAATGCAAATTAAATTGAGATGCCATTTTTTGTCTATTAACTTGGCAAAGATTTTTTTTTTAATGATAATTCCCACTGCTGGTAAGAATGTGCAGAAAAGAGGCCCCTTATGACCTGCTTGGTGGGAGTGTAAACTGACACAATCTTCTGGAAATATTGAAAACCTTAGAAACGAATGTGCCATTTTGATCCAGCAATTCCAGTTCCATGAATGTAGAATAAGGAAATAATCAGGAAGGGGAACACATCTTATCTGCAAGGACGTGCAGAGCACCTTATTTGTAAAAGCAAAAACCTGGGAACACCATGTGTGTCCAACAATAAGGAAATGGCTAAATAAATGAGGGTACTTCCATGTGACACTTACCCACAGCCATTAAAAATAATGATGCAGAAGAATACTTAATGAAGAGGAAGATGTTCACGATAGGTTTCTTTATAAGGCAGTCTGCAAATCATTGGGCAGAATGCGATCCCATTTTTGTTATATAGATATTGCATGCACAGAGAACGGACTATGAGGAACTAACCAAATGTTAATAGCAGAGGTAAGGTAACAGGTGATTTTTATTTTTTCCTGTGCACTATTTTATACTTATCAAGTATTCAATAGTGAACAGATAATGTCATTGTAATTTTTTTTTTTTAAAAAAGCAACAATCAATACTATATTTTGAAAATACATGCAGACACACTCAAACTGATGAATCCATGGTGGCTGGGGGCTGATCATGGCTTCCTATGCCCCCAGGAAAGTGCTAAATTGTTCTTCCCCTCTTCTCTCTGTGCCCTCCAGCTCCACACACCATCGAAGAAGCTCCATTCCCTCCTGCCTCTGGACCTCGGCACATGCTGATGCTGTGCTTCCTGCCTCCCACCTCAAATCCCACTTACCCTCAAGAGTCAGCTTAGACAGCAGCTCCCTCTCCCCTGTGCTCCCCCAGCCCCCTGGGCTGCCCCACAGCACTTACTGGAGATTGAAGTTTAGAGGGCCTGGTCAGAAGACCCTCTGAATACAAGGCAGCATTAGGGAATGTTTGTGAATGAATGGAGGAGCCATCAAGGCAGAGAAGACACTAAAATCCACACACGGCCCCAATCCCCATCTAGGGCCCTTGCAACAGGAACACAGCTCTCTGAAACCCACGGGAAAATCTGATCCACTGCGAAGAGCCATGTAACCCAAGCGATACACAGCTGTAGCCCACACTTCGAGTCAGACCCTAGACCACCCCCAGATAAATGCCCCATCTCAGCAGAATACAAAGACACTAGGCACACAGCCTCAGCACAAGCCAAACAATCCAGGTCAGATCCAGCAACCGTCCCTGTCCACTGCTCAACCACTGAATGTCCAGTTCTCCTTTCTCCCAAACACACAGGGCAGGGGCAGGGCGGGCTGGCTGGTTCTTCCCAGACATCTGTCTACCCACCCACCATGCCATGTCCTTCCATGGCACTTACCTTCCAGCACTGAGAGCTTGGCACTCGTGTTGATCTCTCCCAGACTGTTGGTGGCCGTGCACTCATAGATGGCTTCATCTCGCTGCACCCGTAACGGCTGGATCCGCAGCACGGACCCTGCCCCATCATCAAACTCAATTACCTGTCAGAGGACAGACACTTGGTCACAACTTGCTCTGGGCCAGCCATCCTCCTGCCTCCAAAAGGCTCCCGGAGAGAGAGATCACGGGAAATAGATGTGGGACCAGACACTGCAGTAGGCAGACCCTGAGCCCAATCTGACACCTCCCGCCCGAGGACGTACCTCAAAGCGCTGGGAGCTGACTTTTTTCCCCTTCTTCATCCATGTGATACGCGGCTTGGGTTCCCCCGTGGCTTGGCACACGAAGGAGGCCACCCCTCCCGACAGCCCAGTCTGGTCCTCAGGGACCTTAACGAAGACAGGTTTGCCTGGAGAGATGGAGACACCAAGTCAGCACACGGCAGTCACTACAGACATGGCCAACACTGGGTGGCAGTCATGGGGATGGGGTCGTGGCAAAAAAGACCTACAGAAGAAATAACGGTAACACCTAACCCTTATACAGTGCTATGTGCCAGGCACACTTCAGACAGCTGTAGACATATAAAGTGGGTGCTATAATTACCTCTGCTTATAAAGAAGAAAAATAAGGCACAGAGAGGTTAAGGGATTTGCCCAATGTGACACAGCAGGTTAGTGGTGGAGCTGAGATTTGAACTCAGGTATTCTGAGTCTGGAGTCCATGCTTTAACTACTACACATCTGTCTCCCATCCCCCCATCAATTCCAAGCTCTAGGACAAAGGCATGCTGAGAGCTGCTAGGAACAGCCCCAGCATCTCCCCCAGATTTGTTTCTCCCACACTGCTTTCCCCCTCAGTGATGGTACCTTCATCTACCCCAAGGCTCAAGCGAGAAACCATGACTCCTCCGGCCCCCACATACCAGCAGTCCCAGAGGTCTAGACATTCCACCTCCTAAGTGTCTCTGGACGTTTTCCCAGGTGAATGCTTTCCTGTAAATCTGCCCCCTCACCCTGCCCCCACTGATAGGATTATTGCCTTCTGACAGCCTGGATGTCTCCCCAAAGTGTCCACAGGGAGGCGGGGAGGCAGAGAGAGGAGGGGGTCCAGCCCCTGTACCGCCATGCCCACATCACCAGGAGCCCACCTGGAGCACCAGTTCCCTGTGAACCCCACCACCCAGGGTCACAGGACCAGAGAAACCCGGCCCTCACTAAGACATAGCAACACCTCGTTAATCCTGACAGAGGATCCATTTCCTATTAATCAGGCCAATGAACAGCTCCAGGAAGGCTAATACCGTGGGAAATGACCTTTCAGTCCACCTGCTCAGTGTGGGTGCATCCAGGCTTGGCCGGGTCCCTGGCACCGAAACGTGTGTGTGCAATGACGACAGTACTTCGCTGAGCACCCACGCTGCACCAGGTACTTTATCTCATTTAGTCCTTCGTCAGTATTACCCCCAATTACAGACTCAGAAAGGTCAAGTCACTTGTCCAAGGTCACACAGCCAATGAGTGGCACATCCGAGGCTGGAATTCAAGCCTGTTTGATTCCAAAGCACCAGGCGCAAGACAGTGCTCATGGTATTGGCGGAGGCCTCATCAAGAGCAGGGCCAGTGGTGGGTGCCAGAGCCAGACCAAAGAAGGCCGAGGAGGGAGTGTGAGGTGAAGAAGTGGAGAGAGGAGTTAAGTGACCATGTAAACAAGACGGGCTGTGAACGGGGAAGATAAAGAAAATACGGCACCTGGAGAGCCTGAGGGTTGGAGGAGATTTTTTACATTTTTTCTTTTCTAAGAAGTTAAAGACAATGTTTAAATGCTGATGGGAAGAAGCCAGCAGAGAGGAAGAGGGTGCCAATCCAGGGGAGAGAGGAGGGACAGCAGATGGGGCAGGTCCCCGAGGAGGGGAGGGTTCAGGGGGAGCACAGGGGTCAGGGGTGAAGCTGCAGGTACAGCGAGTAAGGGGGGCTTAGCCTTGTGGGGAGCAGGGAGGAACCCATCTTCCTGAGCGCCCCAGGGCCCAGTGGGCGCCAGAGGCTTTCTGTAATTACTGAGCCAACCACGTTTTCTGAGCCTCCACGTTCTCATCTGCACAATGGTGCTGGTGACAGGGCCTGTGCAGGTGAAATGTGACGCCTGTACACTGCTCCCACAGGCTCCGCACGCGGTGGGCCGTGCCTGAGGGCGGCCTTAGCACTGTCAGTCTGAAAACAATCCCAGGAGGTAGGTTGTATTATCATCCCCATTTCTAAAATGGAGACTCGGGAGGTTAAGTAAAGGACAAATCACAGAGTGATTTGGGGGTAGAGCCAGGGTTGGATCTGGAGTTCCGAATCCTCAAGTCAGGGACTCACCCGACTGCTCTCGAAGGAGCTGGAGGAGCCAGGCACAGCCTCGCTGGGGAAACACACAAGCCTGCTGGGGGCCAGAGTGCCATGGGGACAACACCAAGGTTCAGGAAGCCTGTCTGTCCCACCCTTCTCCCGGCTGCCCTCTGAAGGAGGCTAAGGACGCCCCCAGTCTGCAGTCGTCTGCTAGGCCTGCCTCTTTCAGAGAGGTCCTCAGGACTCGTTCAGATGGGCGACAGGACTGTGCACCCAGGCTCCACAGGCGGGGGGCGGGCACCTCCTGTGCATCGCTACACACACTGTGCGCCCTTCCTCACACTGAGGACCTCCAGACCGTCCTCCTCTCCTCCTGCACTGCCACCACCTTGGCCCAGGCACCCTTTCCCTTAATTGGACCTTCCACCAACCTAACAGGCAGTGTTCCTGCCTCTAGTCTTGCCCCCTATTGAGCAGCCAGGGTGAACTTACAGCCTCTCTTCCCTGATCAAAACTTTCCAAAGGCCTCCCGCTGCTCTCAAAACAAAATCTCAACTATCATGGCAGTCAGAGCCCTGACAGGCCTGACCCCAGAGCCCTGGCTTCCCATCCCCTGGGTAAGCCACGTCCCCTGCAGCCTCAGGGCCTTTGCATAGGCTGGTTCTCTTCCACAAACCTCTTTACCCACTAACGCCTATTTGCCTTTCTGAACTCAATTTAAAACTCATTTCCTCAGGAAATGTCCTTCGGTCCCCGTTCCCCCCCCCCCCCTCGTCGTCCCCACCTCCATGAGCTCAGTTCCTGGTTTAAAGGTCTCTGGTCACTCCACGTGCCTCTCCATAGCACTGCTCCTGTGTGTGTGGTGTACGTGTGTAAGGTTATCACTTTTTCCACATTTTGGGGAGTATTTGAGTCATAGCTGCTTCCCCACCTAGGACAATAGCCCTGGGCAGGGCAGACACCATGCCTCCCTTGCCTCCTGTCCTGTTGCAGTGCCCGACCCAGTTCCTGGCACGCAGGGGTGCGGAACAAGTGAAGAGGCAACAGACAAGAGGAGGCCTGCGGAGGATGGAGTCTGCAGCCCCTCACACACCAGGGGGAAGCCCCCTCCAGCAGGGAGGGAAGCCCGGGTAGGAACCCTCAAACCCTGCGAGGCTCAGTCTCAACGAGTCTGCACAGAAACCGGAGCTGGAACCTGCTGAACCAGAATGGCCAGGCAGGTGTGCCGGGGGCGGGGCGGGGCCTCAGCACCAAACAAAGCACCAGAAACTGGGGGAGTGGCTCTCAGACAGGTATGGGTCAGGAGAAAGCAGGAAGGGGAAAGGCCTTAGTACTGTGTGGAGGCTGGACTGGGCCCAAGGCCTGGGGCACGTAGGAGGCAGAACACCCCTTGGAGTCTGGAGTGGGGCCAGTGCCCCACCTGGCCACCCACCCACCCACCCACCCACCAGAGTTTGGCAAGACTAGCAGTGCAGCCCAAGCCTCAGGCAGCCCAGGGGGCAGGTCCCTCCCCCTCAGTCTGGTCCAGCTCTGGTTTTCCTCAACACCCTCAAGCGCCCCCCCACCTGAGGGCACCTCACACAGCACAGGAGCCAAACCAAACTCCAGCTCATCCTCGTCCCAAAGCCCTGCCAAGCCCTCGCCCCTTTTGTTCACCAGGCAGACCTGTGAGTAGGTAGCAGAAACTTGACAATGTCTCTCCCCAGCCCCAAACCCTGTGCCTATCTCCCCACTCCCTTCCCCACACTTGCTCCTGCTAACCTCCCTCTCCAGGCTCACCTATCTTGACTCTTTCAAAAAAAACACACAGCATCTACCATGGGCCACGCACTGTGTACTGGAACACAGCTCAGCCCCCCACCCAGGCCTGCTCCGACAGGCCAGGCCCGTGGGCACCTCCTCGTCTTTGTGTGTGCCCTGCCCCTCTCGGGCGTCCCACCCCCCAAGCCTGTGGGAGCCTGTTCAGCATCCAGAAACCCTTGGGCTGCTGAGACCATGCGAGGTGGGAGAGAGGAAACGGTGGGCTGGCCTAGTAGTGGGTGGGCCCCAGGGTCCGGCCCTGGGGACAGCCAAACTGGGCCCCTCCAAGGCTCCTCCACCGAGACTCGCGGCTATTTTGTGCCTTCCCTGTGGAGTACCCATGCACACTACACAAACAGCACACGGAAGCGGAGAGCAGACACGCAGTAGCGAGGGACTGCCAGGCAGGGGAGGGAGCTCCTGGAGAGGTGATTTCCCAAGGCCCCCAGCCGCCTAATGAGCTGGGGACTCATTAGTCCTGGCTCCGGTGACCGCCCCAGCCCCCCACCCAGGAAGCAGGCTCAAAGACAACCCTGGGTTCTTGGGGACACACAGGGAGCCCTAGGTCATGGTGTCCGATGGGGGAAGTACATACTACGTGCCAGGTGCCTTGAACAGGTGACCTCGGTTAACCTGTTCAGTGATTACCCTCGTTGCGCAATAGGAAAACAGGCCCTGAGAGAGAAAACCGCCTGCTGGAAGTCCCACAGAGGGCAGAGTCTAGACGGGAGTCCAGGTCTTCGCTACCCGTAAGCACAGGGGGGAGGCACAGCAGAGCTGCGTGCAGCACCCTGCATGCTCCAGCTCCACAGGCTCTGGGGGGCGGGGGATAATATGACAGACACATCCTCAGCTACTCAGACCCTGGTTCCCACCCACCACCTACCCCTCCAGCCATCAGGCATCCGACTCTCGGCTCCTAAGATTCCAAGTAACTGAGCCATAACCAGGGTGCCTGCATCCCTGTCTATCCCACGAGGTCTGGGGACAAAAGGGGCATGGTTCTCATTGTGGCTCTCCCATCAGCTCCATGGAGAAGCCTAGGCCCACCAGCGCTTCTTCCCCCAATCTCATCTCATTATGTGATACCCCCATCAGCAAATGCCCACTCACCCTGCAGGGGCTCCCCTCTTCCAGGAAGTCTCCCACCCTCCTCCCAAGATCCTTAGGTCACAGCACCCGCAGTAGTAACCCACTCTGCAGGTTCCAAAGGCAGGCCTGTGTGGATGCTTCCCGTCCAGCACCTGACCTGCATGGCAGATCAGCAGCAACCTCCTCCTGCTCAGGACCACCTCTGGCCCCACAGCCTCCCCTTGAGAAGCTGGGGGAACTGCCCAAGCCCCAGGTGCCCAGGTCTCCACTGGATCTGATGAGGCATTGATGCTGGGGCCTCTGGGCTACCTCTGGCAGCTGCTTCTCCACCTCCCTTCCCTCGGCTCCCCTCAGAGGCCAGGGCCCCATTCATTTGTCTCGTTAAGAGTCCTATAGAAACACATTTGTCCGCTCCATGCTTCACTGCTCCGGTCGTCAATTCTCTGGGGTGCTTGCCCTACCTTTTGAGGCAGCCCTGCCCACGTTTGCGGCTCGCCCCTGGCTAGAAGTCTCCCAAGCCCAGCTCAAGCCTGGCCACAGCAGGGGGACAGATCCAAAAGTGTGTGCAGTATAAGGCAGGCCTGGAAGACAGACCCTGCCTCCCCGGTCAGGTCACCACGGCCCAGCCCAGGCCCCTGTCTCATGGTTCTCTGCCTGGGAGCAGAGCCCAATTCACCTATTTCAGGGTCTCTGGCTGGTTCCTACATTCAAGACCCTGACCTCTGGTTCTTAAGGGACCGGCGTGAAGGTTTTGTTGACTCTGCTCTAAAAACTGTTCTGCTCTGCACCAATTCCTACTGGGGGTCCAGGCCTAACCCACCCCTTCATTCACCAGGATCTGAGCTGGACATGGCCTGATCCCTCAGAGCTCACAGTCCAATAGGACAGGCAGACCCAAAGCAGAGAGTCACAATCATGCAGTCTGAGGCGGGCACAGAGGACTGGCACATGGAGGAAGTGATGGCTCCAGGTGAGCAGGAACTGGTCAGGGAAGGGGATGGGGAGGAGTGTTCCAAGCAGAGGAAACAAGAGGAACAGAGGCCTGGGGAGAACTGAGCACTGAGCGAGGTCAGCATGGGGGGAGGAGGATGTGGGAGGGGAGGGTCCAGAGTGCAGGATAAGGTTGGCAGATGCTTGACAATGCAGGGCCTAAAGAAGAGCTGAGACCCTTAGGCTTGATCCTGAAGGCAACAGAGAGGCGAGTGAGGGGTTTTATTATTATTTTTAAATATATTTTTATTGGCTTCAGAGAGGAAGGGAGAGAGAGAGAGAAAGAAACATCAATGATGAGAATCATTGATTGGCTAGAGGCCGCAACCCGGGCATGTGCCCTTGACTGGAATCGAACCCGGGACCCTTAAGTCCATAGGCCGGTGCTCTATCCACTGAGCCAAACCAGCTAGGGCAGTTAGGGGTTTTAAACTGGGGGGGGGGGGGGGGGTGACATGATTAGGCTTTCATTTTGCAACATGACTCTTACTTTGGAATGAAGAATGGATTATGAGAAAAGAGAGAGGAGAGCCCAAACCAGAGCTGAGGGTGGCTTGGGTGAAGGGAGCAGAGAGAGAAGTGGATGCATTCCAGAGATATTTAGAAGGCAGAAACAACAGAACTTGGTGATGGATTAGATGTGGGGTATGAGAGGGAGGAGGCTCGGAGGAGGCCGAGGTTTCTGACTTGGGTGGCTGGGTGGGTGGTAATGCCATGCGCCAGGAGAGAAAACACAGGAAGACGAGCAGGTCTGGGGGGATGAGAGTGAGGGGTACAGGCTGGGGCATGTTGCGTCTGAAGCAGGGGGAAAGGCAGTTATTCTCCCAGGATGTGTTGACTCCGAAAGCCCAGCTGGGCGGTCCTCCCTCTGCCTTCATGCTCCCTGTCTGAAGGCCCTGAGTGTGTCCAGGGTGGGGGAGGGAGAGCAATGTCCAAGGGCCACAATGTCCAAGGGCTACTGACCACACCTAAGTCTTGACAAGCCTTCGCCTCCCTGCCAATGCGGGAGACACCTGATGACTTTTACCCCAACCTGCCCCTACAGGCTCAAGCAGCCTCCAGCCACCCCCGATCCCCACCCTACTCCGGCTTGTCCAGCCCTCTCACTGCCTGCACCCCAGTGCTCCCATTACCCCTCACCCCTACGCCCTGGGAGGAATACCTCCCCTCCCTCTTGCCCTTCTAGCCCCACCAGGGAGGACAAAGGGCAGGAGCTCCAGTCCAACCCCTCTCCAGATCTGGTCCTGAATAATTAATGAGCCATTAGGAGAAAGGGCCTGTGTGGAGCAAGGAGAGAGATCTTTGCCTAGCGACTTGGAGAGGAGGGTGTGGAAAACCCTATGGCCTGCTGACCCCTGGGTTGGCCCTGAGCCACCTCTGGGCTCAGAACAGACTGGGAACAGCCCCTTCCCCCAGGGACCTTGGCTCCGACCTCGCCCCTCCCCCTCAGTGTGCAGATTGGCTAAATCCGCCCTGTGCCCCGCCTCCCACCAGTAACCAAGCAATGGTAACCATGGTGACGGGGCGGCCAGTCTGTAGTGCCAGGCAGGGGGAAGGGCGGCAGGAAAGGGATGAAAGTTCGGAGTTGGATCTGGGCAGGGGACAGTCCCACCTCCTCCAGCACACACACAGGGGTGCTGGAGCCCAGCTGCCTCCTGGACAAGTGCAGAGGGCCGGGGAGAGGGGGATGCCCCTTTGTCTTGAAGATTCAGGGGAGAGGGAAGGAGGGGCTCAGTGTCTCCACACCTCAATCTCCAGGGTCCAGCCCAGGGAAGAGCTATAATGGCTCTGCCTTCTGAGCCCTCTCTGTATCTGTGGATACAAGTGGCATTCCATGGTCATTCACATTCCTGGTGCATCACCCCCCATTCCCACGCCAACCCCCGACATGGCTCACGCTGTGCCTTCTGCACAGATTTGCAGTGGCGGACACAATACACGCCTGAGCATGTCACCCAATGACCACATGAATCTTGGACATGTCGAACCGGCAGCCCATAAAACAGGATAACACTCAGACATGCCCAATCCTGCAGTGCCTTAAGGGACATGTGGCATTCCACAGGATGCTCCCAGGAAGCATGGATGGGGGCTCTCTGTGAGGGGTTCTCTCTAGGACAGAAGGTCTGGAGGGGTAGCTAGCCATCCTGTCTTTCCTAGTAGCTGGTCCTGCCCCCATCCCAGAGTCCTGCTAGGAGGGACACCACCTTTTGAGCTGGGAGAGCCCACACCTTGAAGGGTCAGACTTACTGTCGCCATGGGCGCCCGCCACCAAACCAAGCATCACGAGTGCGGGCACAAGGGGCACCATCCTCCTCCTTGGTGCTGGTTCAGGGGCCATCCAGAGCTCCAGTGCCACGGCCAGCCACAGCCCAGGACAATCTACCTGTGATGGAGAGAAGGGCAAGCTAATCAACCAAAGGACTTATATGCAAGCATATAGGCCTAACCAATGGACACAGACAACAGGGGGGTGAGGGCATGAAGGGGGGATAACGGGTAACATGGGGATAAGGACACATATGTAATAACTTAATCAATAAAAAAAAGAGAGAGAGAGAAGGGCAAGCTAGTTAGCTGTTATCCACCAATGTCCCTATTGCCCACCCATGCCACCTCCTGGCCTTACCACCCAGACACCCGCTCATCTTCACTGACCATCCAGAGCCCAGTTCAACAGACCCCCCCTTGTACTAGTCAATGATCACCTTCTGACCCCTGTGACCACCTAGGCTCCTCACTGATCCTCCAGTGACCCCCCCAAAAAGCCCAATAGTCACACTATAGGGAGAGAGTATAAGAGGCCTTCAGGTCATTCCCTAAACCTGAATAGGGGGCAGGGACGCTCCACCCCAGATCCTGCCTTCCCAACTGGCCTCCATAAGGGGCAGGGACAGGGAAACGAGGTCAGAGATACAGAGACTAAACAAAACAAGACAGAGACAGAGATCAGGGAGAAGTTAGCAGACCCATACAGGCTAGGGACTCCAGAGCCCCTGGGGCACCCTGTTCCCCCTCCTGTCTCAACAGGGAGGGAACAGGCAGGAGGCCAGACCCCACATGCTGAGTGCAGACCTGAGCACAAACTTGATAGTGGCTGACAGGATCCAGGAATCAGAGGCTTGAAGTCAAAGCCACAACCTGTCCAGGTTCGCCAGGACACGCTCTTGACAAGTTGCAGCTGCCCACCTGGCTACCCCCGTCCTACCAATTCTCATGGCACCTTCCCATTCCAATGGGAAACTATAGGGAGGCCCTAGTGGCCAGGGATGGGGGTGCTGAACCCTAGATTCAACCCACACCTCCTCTGCTCTTGTCCCAGCAGGGACATGGGCAAACTTCACAGAGCCACAGGCTCCAAAGTGTCACCCACACAGACAGGACCCTGTGCATGGGGAAGATCACATTTGGGCCGACTGAATGCCTCCAGGCCTTTGCTCACACCACGCAGTACAGATGCACTGTGTCCGCGGCCCAGCCCCACTGGGGAACTCCTGAGGGCCTCTTCCATGTCCCCACATGGAGGGCTTCAGGGGATTCACACCAGTGACCACCAGCTTTGTTTCTACTTTCCTCTGGGCAGGGGCTGGCACATAAGTCCCTCACTGATGCTCTAAAAATGCCACCAGACACAGAGGGCGAGTGAGTGATAGTGAACATACCTCATGGCCCTACAGTGGTATGCACTGACTCTGGTGGGAGAGTTGTGATCACAGCTGACCCACAATAAGAAAATTTGCAAGGAGGTGACAGGACTATAGGGGGAGAGTATAAGAGGCCTTCATAGAGGTGAACACGAAAGGACAGGGCTCAAAGATGGCTCTACTCCTTCCTAGAACTTGAATCCTAGTCTCAAGTGAGAAAGTCAAAGGTCATGAGATCAGAGGGCAGTAGGCGAGCAAAGGGGCTGGGACAAAGCAAGCAGGACTGTGGAGTGGAGCGGGCTGAACACAAAGGGAAATGGGTGGGAGATGTCCCTTGTCCTGAATCTTGCCGGAAGTCTGAGACAGGAGCTGAGCTGTGAAAGTAGGTTGAAAGGGGTATATGGGCATCCAGCCCCATCTATATAACCCCTGGGGGTCCGCTCAATGATCACAGAGCTCAGGTAGCTGAGACCAGGAGAGGGAGCCCCCACAATATGCCCTCCCTGCATGGCCATTTAGGGATGGAGGTCACATATCACAGAGCCCTATCTGGGCTTGGTCATCATGGCGCTGTGCTCAGCGGTGCAGCCAGCAACAGAATTCAACATCCCAGCAGACATCAGGAGGCGAAACGCCCTGTCAGGCTGACAAGCAGGTATGGTCCCGACACAACCTCCTGTAGTCCCTGGGACAGATATCATGGCTCATAGCTCAGTGGAGTGTTGCACCAAAAGACAGGGAGAGGGGCTTATACAGATGTCACGGGGGCACCAATACAACATTCACCAAGGTTTAACCTCAGGGAAAGCAGCCGGTGTGAACCCCCGCAGTGCAGATATCACAGGGACTCAACCCTGAGGAACAACATCCTGGGAGCATAGCTCCTTGGTTCGGACATAAAGGGAGTGAAACTACATAAAACAGATATTATGGCGGTACAATTACACAGCACAGTCACCCTGAAATGTAACTCCCCAATATAATTATCACAGAGGCTTAATCCCCTGTAGCTGCCTTGGTGCACACAGCAATGCAACACCCAGGTGCAGACATCAGAGGTAGCTGTCTGGTCCAGACATCAACATAGTGTAGGGGTTCCACACATCATGGGAGTGCAGCTGCCTGGTAGACATTACAGTTGCATTACTCTCCAGTACTTTATCGTAGAGGTGTCACCTGCTATAGACTGAAAGGGTTCTATGTCCATAACACAGCCACCATGGGGACAAAACACAGAGCAGAGAGCATGAGGGACAATGTTGGATGAGATTCTGACCATGGTGTCAGAGAACCTGGGCTTCTGGTAACCTCAGCTGGATGTGACAAAAGACAAGTGGCTCTTACTTGGGGACTCCAGGACCCCCTGTGTTTCTGGGTCTAGGGTATTCGTGACACTGTTCAGGTCCAGAAAGCAGAACAGACAAAGGTGGAGAAGCTGAAAAGACATTTCCTCCCCAGAGAGCTCTTCCAGCAGCCCATGGACACAGGGACATGGCTGCCCAGAGAGAGAGGAGGTACGGGGCCACACAAACACAGACACTTTCTCAGGGAACTACTCAGGCAACCATGTAGCTGTCCGAAGCAGGGCCTCTCCCTCACCAGCTCCTGGCATGAGCAAGCTGCCCTCCCGCCCCAGATTCTGGGCACAGAGCCTGTCCCGTGTCAGGTGGTGCAGGCCACTCCCAGCTCTGGGGCCTCCTCGTCAAGAGTCCCCGACCCCTGGGCGGCCCCCGCTCCAGAGTGCTCAGGGTCACCTGTGGGAAAAAGGTGGGCGAGGAGCAGGGAGGGGACGATGCCAGCCGTGCTGGGGTTGCAGAGAATCCGGCGTGACAGTGTTAAGAGCAGGGCGTCCACTTTCGCCACCACGGCTGGGTGAGTCTGGGCTTTTAACACCTGAGATGAGACAAGGCCTGAACATCTGTACACTCAGGCGCATCTCTGAACTGCGCTGTGGACCATCGGTTCTAACGGACTGACGCGGACAGGAAAACAAACTCCGCACTGTATGAGGCTGCAGAATATAATTAAATGTAATTTTCCTACATTCAGAATGGCTTTTAATATACAATATACCCTTTTTCTTTGCTGTCAGTGTGAAACTGCCAACTGCCCTTTCTTGGGAAGAACTGTCCTTTATTTTCAAATTTTGTCCTTGGTGTTAAAATGTCCTTTCTGGTATGAAATGATGGTGGTAGCAGATAGCAGTTTTTTGTGTTTTTTTTAAATAATGTCTTTATTTGGCAAAATAAAAAATTGCCAACCCCATGGCAGGCCCCCAAGTGCTTTTGGAAACTGAACTGGTTTGTGAAATCAAAGACCCTGGGAGTCACTTCTCTGAGGGAAAAGGGAGGAGGGAGCAGGCACCACACCAGGCCACGCGACTCAATACAATCGTCATGGAAATGCATGCTACACAGAGGTCACGTCACCTTCATGCAGCCCAACCTAGCCACCCTTGTCAGCCTTAGAGCCCCACCCCCGGGGGCCCTGTGACACCAGAAATGGGGGGGGGGGAGAGATGTTTCCCTGGCTGGAGCACAGAGGGGATCATTCTGACCTCCTCGTGAATATGCAAACACAGACTGATTTGTTTCCCTTCGGCACGTGTTGTTATTCACAAATATTAATTAATCTCCAAATACCACCTGTTCCTTCAGTCGCCTCCCCAGGCCGGAATCCTGGTTCCCAGGAGGCTGGGGCCCCAAAATGGACATCAGCAGAAGGAGGGGTCTCCAGGGCCCCACAGAGCGCCCGCCAAGGGGAGAGGCTGGTGTTTGAGCAAGAGGAGCCTGAGGGCAGCGAGAGCTGGAAGCTGTTCATCTTCTAATCAGCCGGCAGCTAACCGAGCCCTTTTGTCACGTCCTGGACAGTTCACCGCGTGGCACTGCAGCAGCGGCCACGGAGGCGGAAACAGGCTTGTTACACTTGGGAAGGGGAAACCAACATGTTTCCAACTCTCACCAAACCAACCGCCGAATTAGGACCGGAATAAATCACAGGCTCAGCCGGGACCCCAGCCCTGGGGAAGGAGGCAGCCGACAGCAGGCTGCCTGTCTCGCTTCCAGCCAGCTGGCCTGTCACTGAGCGCAGCCACAGCCCGCCTGCCCGCCCACAGCTGGGCCCCCTCAGCTTCCCGGGCTCCCCTGAGAATGGAGGGGGGATTAGAAAGAGTGTCCCAGAGTCTCGGGGGGGCGGGGCGGGGAGAGAAGAGGAGGGCATAAGGTCCAGCAGAGGCTTAGCTCTGGGGGCAGACCCAAGGGACCAGCAGAGGCACCCTCCTACAGCCATAATCCCAAGCCACCAGAGTGGAGCCTCCCCTGGGGTAATGCTCACCGATGTGGCTGCCCCCGGGCCTCTGCACTTGGCGCGCTCTCTACTGAGAAGAAGGCCCTTCTCCTGTCCCCACCTGCTCACCTTTCAGAACTCAGCTCAAGTGACCCACCCATCACTAACTAGCTCCCTGGACTGGCCACCCCCAGTTTTCCAGGTTTGTACAGATTAGTAAAGGCAGCAAGAGGTGATATCAATCCAGGGTGGTTCCATCCCCCGTGGGACATTACACAATGCCTGGAGACATTTGTCAACACTGGGGGTGGGTGGGGGGGGTGGGGGGTGGGGGACAGGTGCTCCTGGCGTCTAGTGGGAAGAAACAGGGAGGCTGCTAGATGTCCTACAGACACCCTACAAGAGGCCCGCCTCCACAACAAAGGATTATCTGGTCAATGTCAACAGCACTGAGGTTGAAAAACCCTGATGTAGACAGCCCGATCTTTCGCTGCCGTAGCCTAGCACCTGCCCTGGACCCTGCCCCAGAGCCCAGTCCCCTACGAGCACCCTGGGCCCGTACCCAAGGAGGCCTCAGCCTGGCTAATCGCTTATACCAGCTGTCCCTGGGCCTCAGTGCATCTTCCCCTCCCCCTCCAAGTCAGCACGGCCTCCAGAAACAGAGCTTTACAGGAACCCCACCTTCACACATGCCAGCAGCAAGCGGCCTCCCCAGAAGACAGGGCGTTTCACTTGCAGGCACCTTTTCTGGTAAGATTGGGCTCCCAGGTAGGTAAGATCCATCATCTCAGAATGGACAGGTAAAGGGATATAAGGTATTCCCACACCCACCCTCCCCATCTGACCCTTCTCACCTGTGACAAGTCCTTTTTTGCTGCTGCTTCTAAATAACCTCAACTTCCATCTCACCGCACAGGACCTGGCCCCCGGCAGATAGCCAATACAGGCTCATTCCCCTCCCCTGCCCAGGCCAGACCCCTCTCTTCCACGCCCTCTTCCTTCAGCCGTCTGTGCAGAACTGTTCAGTGAGCCCTGCTGGGCCCTGAGCCAGGAGGCAGGATGATGAACAAGACAGTCTTGGGCTCTGCCTTCAAGCTCTCAGAGGATGGCGCGACAGGAACTCATCCTCCCCCATCCCGCTCCTCCTCCAGGTCCCCATCTCAGTGACAGTGCCACCGTGACCCGGTCACCCAAGCCAACCAGTCCTCCTCAAATGCTCCCTTTTCCTCATCCCACACACCCAGCGGGTCAATAGCGGGTCAATACGTTTGAATCTGCCCTGCACCCATCCAACCACCACATCAGTAAGACCTTCAACACCGCCCTCTTTTTTTTAAAATCCTCACTCGAGGATATATTTATTGATTTTTAGAGAGAGAGAGAGGGCATTGATTGTGAGAAAAATTGATTGGTTGCCCCTGTACACGCCCCAACTGGGAATAGAACCCACAACCTAGGTATGTGCCCTGACCTTCTGCAACCTTTTGGTGCACGGGATGACACTCCAAGCTACCTGGCCAGGGCAACCGCTTACCTTTTAAGTGGGCTCCATGCCTCTGGTCACTCCCTCCCAATCCATTGTGCACACAAACCAATGCCCCCTTTTTAGCTCACTTTGCTTGGCTGCTTTATTTCACAGTAGACACAATGTTTCATAAGTAGACAAAAGGATGGGAAAATAGGTAGAGGAATGCACCAATGCTGCTTCTCTGCTCAAGAGCCTTCAATGCCGCCATATCACCCTCAGCAAACAGTCCAGTCTTTAGCCTGGCATCCAAGGCCCATCATGCTCTGATTCCAACCTAACTCTCCAACCCACCCACTTGTGCTTCTAGCGGAAAGAAAAGAGAAGTGGACCTCAAGGAGACTAGGAATGAGGTGCTCCGGATCCTATGGGTACCCTACTCCTCCTACCACAATCGACAGTTGAAGAGAACAGTCTTTTCTATAGAAACACGGTAAACGGAAAAGCAGCGATCCCAGGATGTCACCCAGAAGCCTATTTCACACCTACAGCAGCCGACAAGCTGTGTATCAGTCCCCACCCACCTCCATCATCCATTCCGGTCAGAAACCCGGGCAGCATCCCTGACACCTCCCCTCCCTCATGCCCCACATTCAATCCTTCACCCTGTCCTTTCTACTCCACCTCCCTCAGAGAACTCAAAACCCCTCTCCCCACCTCCATCACCGCCGCCCTGGTCCAGGCCTCCGTCGTCTCTCAGCCACACGCACACCCCGCACACTTTGGGCACACTCACCAGGTCTTTGCTTGCTCACACCAGTTACTCTTGGACAACCAGCACTCTTGGATAACCGAGGCCTCTGCTCCTTCCTGGAGAGAGTGGATAGAATGAGAACATTAAGAATTTCCTCACAGCAGAATAACTACTGACACAGAAAGACATTCAAAAGTTACTGTTTATGCAGGGAGGGGAAAAAGCAGGTTATGGAATTGTTCCTGAAGGAAGATCCCCATTTAGTGACAATGCCCTTCACTTCACTCATTCACTCGCTTATTCGATACTCCTGAGCACCTACTGTGTGCCAGACTTGCTCCCAGCCACCCAGGATACAGCTGTAAACAGCACAGACCAAGTCCCTGGCTTCAGGAGTAACACTGTGTCCAAGCTCCTCGGCATAACCATCCAGCCAGTGGAGCAGCTGGCGAGGCCCTCTCTACAGCACTACCTGCCCATGCTCCCTGCCCTCCCACCAGCCAACTGCAAGAGCTTCCTCTTCTGATCCTCAGATGTGCCACGTTTCTTCCAATCTCCCAGCCTATGCCACTGCCAGGAACACACTAGCCACGTTTTTCTAGCCAATTACCCCTCAGATCTCAGGGCCAATGGTTCTTTCTCACATGAAGTCCTAGACGACATGCTGGGCCTTGCCTTGGAGCAGTGACCACAAGTGTGATGATTTATTCATTTACACATTTGCTGAGTGGTCGCTGAGTCACACCCCGAAGCTGGGTGTGTGCCCGGTCCAGCTCTGTATCCCCAATACCCAGCAGAGAGCTGGCACATAGTAGGTGCTTCATCCAGGTCTGCGGAATGAGTGGATGAATGCATGAATGAGTTCACAGAAAACAGGCCCGCTTCGAAGAACCACACCAGCATACATGCAGCCTTCAAAGAAGCTTTAAAAACAATATTTATTTTTGACTTTCTGCTTCTCTATAATTTTTAAAATGAAGGCGTGCCCTGGATGCCTCCTCCGCTGGCACACATAGAGCAACAAAGCCTGGCCCCTTCCTTCTAGCACCATTACTGAGCCTCCACCAGTGTGGGCACCATCCTGGGTGGGGGTAGGGGCCAGGCACGCCCACTCCATCTCATCACCACCTCACCACAGCTCAGCGACTTGGCACCGCTGGTGCCCATTAGACATAAGCTACACCTCGAAACGGGCTTATCCTCAACCTCCCGCCCCCACATGCACATGGATCCCCGCCCCACAGCAATGCCATCTTAGTTCCTCCCAAAGCCGACACACGGAATGGGGCTCAGGGAGGGGGTCCTCACCAGCCCGGGCCAGCCTCCTGTGTCTGGGAATCGTCCTCACTTGAGACTGACCACCTTTGCCAACACGGGAGATGTCCTCACTGATGGAAGACCCGCCAGCCCAGTACCATCCGCGCTGGCCCTGTGGGCCTCACCCTCTCCTGCCTCCATCACCCCCAGTCCCCAAGAACCAATAGTCCTGGGACTCACTCAGGATGGCTCCCCTCCCCCAGACCATTGAGTTTCTCCACAAAGTTCCCTTTGGCCACTGCTCCTAGCACACAGGCCGTCAGGCGGGTCTGGCCAGACAAACCAGCTTCCATGTCCGAAACTCAAAGGCCCATTTGTCTGGGGACGCCAGCGGGGCCTCACAGTGCCAGATGTGAGGCTGTTGGCTCTACCGCTGCTCAGGGACCCTGGGGCAGAGGAGCAGAGTCCCAGGCGAGAACAGGGAGGATCCGATCCCCACCCCCGCACCCCCAAGCCCACTGGCAATACTGCCACGGCCACACCAGGAGACTGGGGCTGGTGTCCACAGATGGGACCTAAACTGAGCAGGAGCCACACCTGGAAAAAGGTATGTGCTCCAAATGGCCAAAGGCGGTCCGAGAACCGATGAAACGGGCATTTGGAAAGACCCTAGAGCACACAGATTGGCATCAGGGAAGGATTCAACAGCACCTGGAACCACACCAGGCCAGGATCAGACTGGCCCCCAACCCACCTAGACAGACAATCAGAATCACCCCTCCGCTTCACCAGAATTACTCTAGAGACTCATCCTAAGATAAGCCCAGAACAATCAGAACTACTGCATACACCCAGAAGATCAACTAGAAAGCTACTCAGAGGGAACCTGACTGGTACCGGAAACAGGTTAGATATCTCTGATTGGCATCCAGAAAGGCCTCAGAAGGGCTGAGGTTGGTGGCCAGGACCCAGATCAGGTAAGAAGGCCTTGGCAGCAACCTGGGGCTGGCCCCCAGCAGGGCTCTTCGTCGTGGCCTGGCAGCAGGACAAGGAACAAGTTGAAATGCAGAGAAGCACAGATTCGCCCCCAGAGGAACCCTCAGGCAAGCCCCTTGGGATGCACCAGGAGCAGCTCCAGGATGCAGCAGCTACAACCCTGCTGAGGAGCGAGAACCATCCTTTTCAGATCTGGAGGTTGGGGACACACGAAATACTGGTGCACCTGAACCTCAGAGGCAGATGTGGGAATAAAGAACCTCACTAGATACCCAGGGTTCAGGCGGGGTGAGGGAAATGGGCAAGTGGGCATGCTGAGTCTGCCCCTCTGAGAATCCCCTCCATCCACCCCAAACACAGGGTCTCTTGTCCAGGGCTTCTTCCCCTAGTCTCCCCATACGGGCCCGTCTGTAGATCAAAAATACCCGAGCAACACACAGTCGCATAAACACGATGAGGGCTGAGAGCTGGGCACTCCCTTTGTTGGGCTCCCCAACTTGCTAGCCTAAGCTCAGAACTGCAGCTACTGTAGATGAGCAGGTGCCCTCACCTTAACAAGGTGGTTTGTAAAGGCCCCTCATTCTGACGGAGGTGGGTGTGCACCACCCATGTTGATCACAGTAACAATGGCTAACACGGACCTGGTGCTTACTAGATGCCAGGCCCTGTCCTAAGCACTTGCAGCACATTAACTTTAATCCTCACAACAACCCTCTACGGCACCGAATTTTATTACACACCGTTGACAAATGAGAAAACTGACTCAGAGATGTTAAGCTTGCTCAAAGTTACACGGCCATTAAGTGGAGTTGAACCCCAGCAGTTAGAAACCAGAGTCTGTGGTCTTAACCACTGAGGTTGTCTTCTCTTGATGAGCACAGCTCTACACTCACATAACTCCATCCTTTCACAGGCCGAGACTTCTCTCTCCAACTCCAGATGCTCACACTCAACCCCCTGCTGGAGGTCCGCCCACCCTGCCCCAACCTCAAATGCTGCATCTCAAAGCAATGTGTCCAACCCTGAGCTCACTATCTGCCTTCCAAGTCTACCTCTCCGCCTAAGTCCCTAGCTCTGTGAAGGCCCCACTTTTCACTTCCAAGAACCTGGACTCCTTCCTCTTCCTCACCCCCACATCCAACAAATCATCCTGTCTTAATAAATGTGCCTTCTAAATGGCTCCATGCCACTGCCCTATCCTAGCCATCATCCTCTCACCTGACTTACCTGATCCCTCCTCCTCCTCCTCACTGAGCATCCTACCTTCATCCATTTCCCATAACCACAGAATCCTCTTCCAGAAACAAATCTGATCATAACACACTCCGCACCTCCCACTCCCAGGCTTTAATCCTTTGGGTCTCCCTTCTGTGTTCTCAGAATAAAGTCACAGCTACTTAAGCGGGCATTCAAGGCCCTCTGTGATCCACTATATCTCTGATACCCCACAAATAACAAGACCTCTGAGTCTTCACTCGTACTGTTTTTTCCTGTCTCGAATGCCCTTTCTTCAATTAGAAAACTCCTACTCATCTCTCAAAACCCAATTCAGATAGCCCCTTCTTGGTCTCCTCTGAGACTTATCTCACTTTGGCCTCTGGACTCTCCCCTCTGCCTTTCCATGTTAAATACCCCTAACTTTCTAACCTCAGCTCAGAATTTAAGTTGCTTTAGGTGAACTCATGATGAGCTCAATCTCAGTAGCTCCTAAGGGGTGGTGGGCTGCCTCTTCCACACAGCTGTCAGTCCCATAGGAAGCAAAGCAGCCTGGCTGAAAGTGCCTAGCCCAGAGTCTGGCACACAGTTAGCAATCAATAAGAGGTTACTGAATTGCTCTACATTCCCATGATGCAATCTGTTCCCCTAGGGACCATGAGCTTCTCAAGGGCAAGACCCTGGCTGCAAGCCTGGCCCAAGCACACAGCAGTGTCATAACCACAATGGAAGCAAATGCCACTGCTGCTGACTGAACTATCATCCAGTTCCCTTGGATTCTCACAACAGCCTTGGATTAGCTGCCCCATTTCACAGGGGGTAAAACTGAGCCTTAGGGAGGAAATGAGCTCCTCAAGGTCTCAAGTCAGAAAGTGAAAGAGCTATATTGTGTGTCACAGCCTCTGTGGAGAAGGTCTAGCTCCCACCTGCCCCTGACCAAGGGCCCTCAGTAATGGACTTGCACAGTTAGGGTGAGGGGGGAGAGTGAGGGGAGCACAGATTGCCAGGGCCAGCATTTTGTTGCATTCCAATACAATTTCCAAGAAAAATTTTAGCCAGTCTCTGCTTACTATACCCCCCTGCGCCCCCAAAAAACAACCCCTGCTTCACCACCACTCAGATCCAGCCTCCTCTCTTAGAAGTCCCGATACCACATCCACCTCACAGGGTGCACAAAGCTGGACAGAGAGAAGGTGAGGAGCTGCTGGGGGGAGAAAGACAGGGAGGAAGGACGGAATGATATCAAAACAACTTCCTTGTTAAAGGGAAGAAAAGAGGAAAGAGGGAGAACACATGGGAAAGAAAACACGACTACAGAGACATTTCAAATGATGAGGACGTTGAGCAAGCAAAAATGTGCAAGAAAGTGGGCACGAGGATGCACAAGACTGTGAGTGTGCACACGCCCCTCCCTGGGTGTGCACGGTGGTGCTGTGAGAGCACAAGCATGAAGTGGTTGGTGCAGGGCATGCAAGCACAGCAGATTTCTGCTCTCCGGCTGCCATGCAGGCCCAAGTGTGCAAGTGTGAGGGCAGTGAGGCAAATGGATGTGTAAGCGGAGTGAGCTGAGTGTGGAGATGAGGGGGTGTGAGTGTGTGGCCTGTGCCCGGCGCTGCAGATGTGGGGAGCTGTGCTTGGGGAGTTACACCTGCTGCTTCCTGAAGTCCTAGGTTTGTACATATAATCAGTGAAAAACCGGGATTTTCTTGCTCTCTTGAAGCAAGAGTTAATAAGGAGCCAAGCATAGAATTTCCCGAGATTTCCTGCCAGAACCCTCCTCTGGATCACAACAGATCCCTGCTGCCTCCCAAAGAATCCCTCCGCAGACCCTTTCCCTTCTCAGGGGATCCCTCACTATCCAAGGCCCCACTGGAAGCACCACGGGGCTCCTTTTCCAGCCTCTCACCCCAGGGCACTTCCTGGATTCTCCAGCCAGATCCCGCACAGGGTCACTCTGGATCCCTGCCCTTGTCTGTTCAGAGCCAAAGCGGAGCCTTAATCACCCACACTCAGCAGTCGGGCCGCCCGAGCTCTGCGTCGCTGTCCCCAGGGGAATCCAGAGGATCCCCTCACACTGGCAGCCTCCCCTCCATTCCCCGGCGCACACAGGGGCAGGCTCCCACTCCCCACCCTGTTCCACCCACCGAGGGGCCCTGCACTGGGGTGTTGGGGGAATGTTGAAATGGGGAGAAAGGCCGGCCCTTCCCCCACCCTGGGATGGAAGAACCAGAGGGGCAGCATTCCACAGAAATGGGGAGGGGGCCTAGCAGAGGAATGCGGAGACGCCAAGCGACCAGGGAGAGACCAGACCGAGAGACCCAGGAAGGGAGACTCAGAGGTGGGGGTGGGGGCCACAGCGAGCCCCGAGGAGGAGCACAGCGACCCGGGAGGAGAGAACAGAGACCGAGGAGGGAGAGCAGAGACAGACCCTGAGATTGAGGGGGGAGGCGGGAAGGGGAGGTGAATTTGGGAGGCAGTGACACAGGGAGACGGAGATACAGAGATGTTGAAGGGCAGAGACAGAGACAGGGACACACAAGGAAAGCGAGAAAGAAGCGGAGATAAACGTGGGCACCGCGATGAGGACTGGGGCACACCGGGACGGGACGGGACGGGACGCGGGCGACTGAGTGAACTTTCCGGAGAGGGTGCGAGTGGACACGTCCTCCCGGGGCAGGTCGCTCCAGGGCCTTCTGGACCCTGCACGGGGTGGGGGTGGGGACAGCCCGCCCCGGCCCCTCCCCAGCCCGCGCTGGCGACGGAGGGGGGTGAGGGTTCCAAACTCGCGCCTGGCGCACCCCGGGACCGCACGTGCGCCAGGGCCGCGAGCGAGCGAGACGGGGACGCGTCGCTGCGGATCCCCTGCCGGCTGGGAGGGGGCGCCGGTGCGGCGGGGGCGCGGCCTGGACCCACCCGGGGCCAGGGTGGTCGGGGGAGGCGGAGGGCCGCCCCCAGAGCGCGTCCGCGCCGGGGGAGGGGGGCGGTGGGGCGGGGCGGGGGAGGGGGAGCACCAATGCAAAAGGGAAACTTTGCACTGGGGGGGCGCGGGCTGCGGCTCAGGTGCGGCGGGGAGGCCGGCAGAGGCGGGGGAGGGCGACGAGGAGCCGGTCGGCCGGCGGCGGTGGGGGGCGCGTCTGCCGCGGGCGGGGGAGGGGGGGGCGGCGGTGAGCGCGAGGAGGAGTCGCCGGGTGAGGGGGGACCGAGCAGAGGCTGCGGGCGCGGCAGGTGGGGGCGCGGCCCGGCCTCAGCGGCGCCCCAAGCCCCCCGGGACCGCCACCAGCTCCGCTGGGCGGACGCGGGAAGAGGGCGGGGGCTGTGGGGCAGGAACAAATGCGGAGGGGACTGTCGGGGGGCCAGGGGGGCCACTCACCGCCTCTCCAGGGGCCGTCGGTCCGCATGTCCCCCACGAGCCGCTGAGGCTGCTGCTCTCTCTCCTCTTCTGCCTCCGCCGCCGCCGCCGCCGCCCCCGGGTCCCACTCCCGCCACCGCCACCCGAGCTAGAGCCGGAGCTGGAGCCGCCGCCTCGGCCGCCGCCGCCACCGCCAGCGCTCCCGCCGCTCCCGCTCCCGCGCCAGCTCCAGCCGCGCGCCCCCGCTCGCCGCGCCCGCGCCCCTGCCCTGCCGTGCTCGTGCCCGGCGCCGCCCCTCCCCTCGTGCACTCTCGCTCAGAGAACCGCGGAGCCAAGTAGGCCCAGCGAGGCCGCAGCCCAACGCCGGCTGCAAACGACTGGAACTCCCGGTATGGAACCGGAACCCCGACAATGAGCATGTACAGACCCAAACTCCCATACGAGGTCCAGATCCTACTAGTGGTTCCCAGGCCCAATATGAATCTGATACTACCCCCAAGTCCTCCCCATACTGATGCAAATAGAATATTGAGCCCTGACCCACCCCCCAACTCAATATTGAGTTCAAACCCCTGAATCTGAAATTGGCTCAAGCAGTGATTTAAATCTGAAGCCCCATATGGAGCCCAGATACCAATTCTGACTCTGACCTCCTGATCACCTCTCACTACCTGAGCTTTAAGCTTGATAGTGACAATAGCACCAACCCTGGTACCAATGCTGAGCCCCCATTCCTAGATGAACCCTAAAGTCCAATAGCTACCTTGTTATGAACCCCAGTGCTCTCTTCTGAACCCCAAACCTCACATAAAACTCCAATCCCAACCTCAGGTCAACGCCAACACACTTTCTGAGCTGGGATGCCCAATTTCTGAATTGAGATTGGGTCAGCAGAAAAGGACCTAACACAAATACCGACCCCAAACCCCACCCACCCTTGGGACCATTTCGGACCCTAACTTGACCCAACTCTAATAATCATCTTCTTGGAACCCAAGATTAATGAGACTGGCTTTGCAGAAACTCCATGCAAATCCGCTTCGTCTCCATACTCACCCTCTACTTCTCTGATCAGATGTCAACCCCACCTCAGGCTGGCCAATACCCCAATATTTATATCAATTTCAACTGTGAGCCTGAGTCAAGTCTTGAATTAGCCCTTGAGTTCAAGACTTGATAATGTCCTCCAAACTTGATATAAACCTTGGTATTGAGTTTCTGACTCCTCATACCAAACTCATATGCAGACCCTATAAATTTCTGGACTAAACCAATCATGTACCTGAGGATTTATTCTGAGCCCTAACTCCTAGGGACTTGGGTGAGCTCCGAAGCTAGAGCCACACCTCGGCAGCAAAGCCCTCAGCGTCAGACCCACCTTCCCAGTCCGTGCCACCACCACGTAAAAGTCAGCCAAAACCACAACTGCCCTCTCTTGCCCACCCCTCTCATGAAAGATGGGGAACCTACCTGTACTGCCGTAGGTCAGGTGAGGACCCCTGTGGAGTGTCTGATTTTCTGCGGGGCCTCTCTGATACCTCTATGAGTTTGGGAGTCAGATGAGAAATAAACAGAGTTTGAGGATTGTTGAAGCACCTGGATTCAGGGTTCACAGGTGCAGGGCAGGGGTGAAGGTGGGGCCTAAGGATTCAGCTGAGAGGTCAAGTTCTGGTAATCACTGCCTGCTTTTGCGGGACTTGGATTCAGAAACAGTGTGTCTGCGCCCCCTGGTGTGTAAGAAGGGGATGGGACTGACTCCCGTGACTCTGGGCAAACAATTAGATCCTGATGACAAACGGAAAGATGAATATTCCTAGTCAGTGGCTTTTTGCCCATTGGTCATTTTGGTGTACTGTGGAGGAGGTATTGAGAATGTTATGCAGCTTTATATATGTTTGCCATAATTTAGGTGTTTCAGAATTTAGGACGGCGCTAGGTTTTTGTTTGGGGCTTCCTTCTCCACCACTCCCCCCAATTTAGAAAAGTATTATTTTTAGCCAATTATGCCAGCTCATTGCTGACTTGTGAAAACAGTCCTTCCCCTTGGCTTGATGGCCTGGACTTTCCTCGATGGCCACCCTTTCTCAATCTCTTGTACCACCTCCTGCTCCTCCTGGGGTCTGTCCTATCCTGTCCCTTCTCTCCCTCTGTCCCTTCTCCCTGGACCATCTCAAGCACCACCAACCATATACTAACTTCCAAATCTCTATCTCTAGTCTGGGCCCCTCCTCTGAGCTCAGGACCCACATAACCAAGAACCTTTTTTCATATCACTCTCTGCATATCCCTCAGGTAAACAGAATTCACTCTCCCACCTAGAGCCACTGGTCTTTAATTGGCCCCATCTCAGGCAGTGGCATCCTCATTCATTCAGTCTCTGGGCCAGAAATACATCTCTCCTGTGTCCCTAGAGACCATGTAGCTCTGTGAGGAATGCATCAGACGGAGGAAGGAGCCCCAGAGGTGGTTGGGGAGAGGGAAAGAGAAAGAGTGGTAGAGGGAGAGAGAGAGAGACAAAGAGCTTCTGACCACACAGAACCAAGTTGGTCATAGAATCTCTTGCACATAATCATAGAAAAGCACCTCTTAAGACCTGCTCTATCTTTTTAAAAAAAATATATATTTTTTAATTGATTTCAGAGAGGAACAGAGAGGAAGAGAGAGATAGAAACGTCAATGATGAGAGGGAATCATTGATTGGCTGCCTCCTGCATGTTGGACTGAGCCTGCAACCCAGGTATGTGCCCTTGACTGGAATGGAACCTGGGGCCCTTCGGTCCGCAGGCCGACACTCTATCCACTGAGCCAAACCAACTAGGGCAAGACCTGCTCTACGTGAGTGGGTTTCAGTACCCTGGATCCTGTTTAGAACCATCACTTCCTCCAGGAAGCTACCCCTAACCACTGGCTGGGTTGGGGCTTACCTGCTGAAGCTCTAAGCATTAGGTATCACCACTACCTATACCTATGTCTGTCCCCCACCCCAGACTGTGGGTTCCTTGAGGGCAGGAGGAACGAGCCTGCCTTGCCCACTGCCATATCCCAGTGGCCAGCATGGGAACCAGACACACAATAGGTGCTCGACACATATTTAAAAGAATGAACAGGTAGATGTTCCCTTTCTGTCCACACAGACACGAATCTCAAGTGTGAGTGCATAACAGCCACAGACAGAGAGGCCCAGGCTCTGTCCAGACTGCCCAGCTCTGAGCATGGGGTCCGTGTGGGTCTGCCCTGCTGCCCTGCTCCTGGGCCTGCTGGGAGGGACGTCCTTGTGCTCATCTGTGAAGGCCAAATGGTACCACGTGGTAGTTCTGTGTCTGCCGTGTTCTGCCCCCAGGGTGCAGGGTGAGGGGAGAGCCAGATGTCAGCTCCCCCTCACTGTTCACCCTTTGTCCAGGTCCTGGCCCACTGGACACTCTGCTCAAACCCATGATGTAAATACATCTTAGTTGCTCTAAATCAAATTAAATTCAGCTTGAGTCCTTACCCTAACCAGATCAGTAAGAATTCCATATCACTCACAGCCCTCCTTCAACTCCCTTCAATTGTCCAAGAACTCCAGGGGCTCGCACAGTCCCAGAGGTGGTTGGTCTGTGCTGCACAGTCTTGTGGGCGAAGGCTGAGGTCCTTTTGGGGACGCTTTTGCAGACATTCGCTGTCACCGCCATGGGGTTTCTACTATGTGTCCCCCAGTCCTTGGGAAGGGGACCCCCCCATTCTTTCCATCCCAGGCTCTTTCAAAAGGGCCTCTCCTATAGACCAGCAAAGTTGCAGCCCTTAGTCTTTGGCATCTGTAGTGACACACAGCCACGTCCGTGGGGGCCTGTTTCAGGGGGGGATGGGAGTACCTGTTCTGCCCCTCACTTCCATGCGGGAGGGGCAGCTCCCTAAGTGGTTCTCCCTCTTAGCCAGTCAGAAGGCACTCTGACACCTGAAAGGAAAACAGTCTGTTTACCTTCTCAGGTGTGCGGTGGGAGAAAAAAATGGCCTCAGAACACAAAAGCCCTTTCATTCCCTCCTGATGAGTCAGTGGGGGTTGGGGATGAGGCCCAGGTTAATTTCTCAATAGAACACTCTGCTGGGGACTTCAGCCCCAGCTTCTCTGAGCAAACAGAAGCTGCCAGGGGAGGGCTTCCTCATCCCCCACTACCAAACCCCCCACGTCCTAGCCTTCCTCGCCATCTCCCTCCTGCTTCCCAGGAGGACGTGCCCCGCAGTAGTGGGCACTGATCCCCAGGATGCTTTGGCTCCTCCAGGACTTCGCTTCTCTCCCCTCACCCATCCCATCCCCTTTGCTATATCATTCCCATAGGCTCATAGTTATTCTTAATTCTTTCTCATCCTAGAAAATAATCTGCTCCCCTGACCCTCCCTCACCGCCCCCCCGCCCCCCCCCCCCCCCCCCCCCCCCGCCAGTGGGAGAGACTGAATATTTCCCTGCTCTGCTCACAACAAATCCAAGAGCTGTTTATAGATGAAGCCTCCACTCTTCCATCTCCTGCTCACACGCAGCCCACTACAACCGGCTTTGGGGACCAACTCTCCACTGAAATTGCTCTTGACATAATGACTATTCACCTCCGTTTTGCCAGATCCAATGACTGTGCCTACTAGGATGCTTTCAGCTTATTGAACTTCTCAGTGGCCTTTGCTACGTCCTGCCATGTGCCTGGGTTACTTCCGTGCCAGAGAAGGCAGACCTTGAGCTCCTCATCACCATGGCCATCTCCTAGGGGCCACTTGGGCACCTCATTCTCACCATCACACACTGGGCCTTGTCCCAGCCCTAACCGCGCCTTTGCTGCTCGCACCTTACTCATGCACCCTCAAGGTAACTGTTCAGTCTCCTCAGGCTTCTTCCCTGTGGACCTCTGTGTGTTCTCCTAATGTATCAGCTCTCTCCTTCTTTCCCTTTTCTTCTTGTTTGTCTAACTTAGATGCCAAGGCCCAACATTTTAATAATTTGCTTGTCAATATCCCAAGCCCTTTTGCCTTTCTGCCTTTGACCATATCTGTCTGGCAAGTCCCCAGCCGCAGATGAGCCCCCTGTCTGCCTTTTAGTGCCTTGTGCCAGCAGCCAAGTGACTCCGCAGGTCAGATTGATGTTCCCATAACCCATAGCCATTGACTGCAGCTGGGCCCTGGACACATTTCTCCAGTCAGCTTGGAACCCTACTCTCTGCAATGGCTGTTTCTAACCTTTCCCATCCTCTTTACACCCCCCTTTCCTCCCTGGCACATGTGATCTTGCCCCTTCCTTTATAGAGAGGATTCAGCCACTAGACAGGAGCTCCCCCAGTTACCCACTAGCACGTTCACACATCTCCCTACATCTGTCCTCTCTCCCGATGCATTAAAGAAAGCACCCCTCCTCCTACCTCAGGCCAGTGCTCCTGCCTCGCCTTGATTCCGAGCCCCTCTGCTTCTCAGGCACCTCACTCTATCCAGAATCCCCTCCCTCTCTGAGCACTGGATCCCACCCTCTCAATTGGATTCTTCCCATCTTTCTGCTCCCTGCAACCTTAACCCCAGCTTCCTTCCCCGCTCTTGGCTATATAGCATTCCTACTCACTCCAACATTCATTTGGATTTGGCTTTCACCTCTCACAGCTCCCCTGAAACACGATGTTTGAGCTATGACTTCCATGTCTCAAAATTGGATGGGATTTTCCCCCCAGTATTCATCTGTTAGATCTTTTGATTACTTCAGTTTAAAAAATATATATATATATATATATATATATATATATATATATTATTGATTTCAGAGAGGAAGGGAGAGGGAGAGAGGGATAGAAACATCAATGATGAGAATCATTGATTGGCTGCCTCCTGCATGCCCCCAACCGGGGATTGAACCTGCAACTAGGCATGTGCCCTGACAGGGAATCGAACCGGTGACCTCTTGGTTCATAGGTTGATGCTCAGCCATTGAGCCATGCCAGCTGAGCTGATTACTTCATTCTTAAAACACTAGCTTCTTTGACCCCTATGGCATCATATTCTCCTGGTTGGTCTCTTTCTCTGTCTCCTTTGCAGGGCCATCCTCCTCCATTCAGTCATTAAATACTCATGCTCTTCAAGGCCTATTCCTAGGCCTTTGCGCTCACTCACTGTGGACTTTTCCCCTGGTGATCTCATCCATGCCTACAATTTGATTGCAATCCATTTGGTGATGATTCACACCTTTATGTCTCCATCCTGGAGAACGTCCTATCTAAGCTCCTGACCAACAGGAGCCTAGCCCACTACCTAGTAAACATCTCTACCTCAGTGTCTCAATGGCACTTCAGTCCCAACATGTCCAAGACCTAACTCATGATCACACTCTGTGAACCTTTCCACTGTTCTCTGTCTCGGTGAATTTGCCACCTAATAGGCAAGCCAGAATCCTAGGAACCATCACCAAATCCTGTTAATTTTACCTCCAAAGCATCTCTTTCCTCTACCCCCTTCTCTTCACCTCTACTGATGCCTTGCTGGTCCAAGCTATTATTACCTCCTTTTTTTTTTGCATTTAAAAAAAAAATCAAAAAAGGAGACATTTAATTTAAATTTAAAAATTCAGATATTGTCTGGGGGAAAAAATCAGTAGAGCAAATCAACTCCTAAAAAAGAGGGCTGCATCTTGGTGATCACATTTACTGGAAGGATTGGAGAAAAATAGAAGTGCCATTTAACTTAAGAATTTGTGAGTTATCTGCAAATCAACTCATTTCAGGAGTGGAAGATTCCTTACTCATTTCTTAATATCAAAATTTACACAGGTTTCTCTTTTCAATATCTTCTACATTTAAAGAAACACTTGTACAAAGTCTCCTAATTTCCATCCAAGATAAATTATTTGTTTCAGCCAACTCTCCATGGAGGGGCAACTAGTACAACACCATCCCCCCACAAAGAGCATTGGAACATGCCATTTTGTTGATTTTTATATCTCTTAATATGTTTCTTCACCAATTTCTGTAGTAGTCACAGTTTCTGCCATATCTTCTAATACCATATTTAAATGTTGACCATGAGCAGGTGATCTGCCTCAAGGCTCTCTGTCATTTCTCATTTTCACATAAATCCGCTCATCCAAGCTGAGTCTGATGAGGTCCAGGGACTCTTCTACCTGTTGGTAGTCAGTTGCTGGTCCACATCATTGACCACCATGTTTCAAACCCCTATTAGTACCTCTCATCTGGATTCCTGAGGAACTCCTAACTGATCTTACTGCATAGCTCTGCCCTTCTCCCGTCTTACCATGTCACTCCCATTAAAACCCTCTACTGACTTCCCATTGCTCCTGGGATAAAGACCCAACTCCTTAAATGGCTTCCCCTTACCTACCTTCCATCATCATTTAGCATTACACTCCCTTCTCCTGCGTTCCCTCCAGCTTCCTTTCAGTTCCTCAAATACACATGTGCCCCCACCCCCAACCACCCAGCCTTTGCACCATTCTTTTTGGAGGACTTTCCCACCCTGCCCACTTCAGTTTTTAGCTCACTTTTGGCTCAGGCATGATTTCTTTGGGGCAGCCTGCCCTGGCCCGTAGTCTAGATCTGGGTTGTTTGGTAGACATTTCACAGAGCTCTGTTTCCCCCACATATAATCATGCTTACGTATTTCTCTGGGACCCCAGCCCTGTGTGGAAGTTGAGCAGAGTCCATGCGGGCTCCAGGCAATGTGGGCAATGTGATTCAGAAGTGTTGTGGGGGCTCTGGCCAGAGGCTTGGAGTTGCATAGGTGTGTATCATGGACACCTCTAGGTTTCCAAGGACGCTCCTTATGCTGCCAGTGCCACAAAGGCCACAGCCAGGACAGACCAGCTGAACTGGCCCCAGTCAGCACAGATCAGCTGCTAGGCAGCCTGGCATTTGGAGACATACAAACCTAGTCTGAATATTACCTATGGCACTTATTAGCTGCTTGGTTTTGGGCAAATTACTTCTCTCTCTAAGCCTCAGCTTCCTCTTCTGTAAAAGGGGAATATTACTTACTGCAGTATTATAAGAATGATATAAAATTGTGTTCATAAAGAGCTTTACCAGAGCTTTTCCAGAGCTTCACATCACAGGTTCTTGAAAATAGAAGCTATTTGATGATTATTGGAATTAGCATAATTAAGCCTCTAATAGTGCAGGCTTGGAGGACCATTTAAAAGCTAATCCCACTGGGCCCAGTATCCCCGTAATCCTCAGCTAGTGTCTAAATGAGACCCTGGTTCATCATCTATCAACCTTCTCTACTTCCTCTCCCCTGATCCAGCTTCCCACTGCTCCCTCCTCAATCTTTCCCTGGTGCCCTCCAGAAGCATTCAGCCCTTTAAGAGGCCCTTCTTCCAATTCCTGCCTAACTGAGGACCCAGCAACTGTTTTCAGGGAAGCTGCCATCCTCCCCACCACAGAGTAAGGAGGAGGGGCAGAGCCTTCTGTGCTCTCAAAAGCCACTCCCAGATCATTATTCCTTCAGCCTCATGGAAAAATTCCTGCTCATTTAAGGCTCATGCCATCTGGCTCTTGCAATTCATTCATTCAATCAAGATTTATTAAGTGCTTTTCCCTCTCTTTCTTCACTTTACTTTCTTTCAGAAAGGATTTAGGTGACATAAAAAACATGCGATACAAGATGCCTGGTACATAGTAGGACTCTGTCTTTTTGAACAAATGAATACATTTAAAAGATCACACAGTTGTTCACCTCTTCCCAATTCCCCCTTCAGAGGTAGGTCTCATTAAACATGAACAGAGAAGTAGGAGGTTCAGTCTTGGGCACCCCCTGAGTTCTGAGTTGTGCGGTTGGGAGCTGGTTCACCATTTTAAAGGTTCTAATTCTGCAGGGAATCTCATTTCATAATGCTGGCCACCACCCGGAGTTTGGGATGTAGGTACCTCAAGAAAACTGTGTTTCCCCCCATGGGCCCCAGGAAAGAGGTAGGGGATAGAGCATCCCCTCCGCCCCTTCACCACAGCACGTTTTTATTCTCCCCAAGACCATCATATGAGGCGGGGCTGCCATGTGTGACTTGCTTTAATGAAGAGTTGGGCAGCTTAAAAAGGAATTATAGGACAGAAAGAGAAAATTACAGCTGGGTAAGAACTAGGGTTTTCCCGGGAACCAAGGAGAAAAGCATCTCAAGAGTTAAATGCTAGCTGAAACCGGTTTGGCTCAGTAGATAGAGCATCGGCCTGCAGACTGAAAGGTCCCAGGTTCGATTCCGGTCAAGGGCATGTACCTGGGTTGTGGCCATATCCCCAGTAGGAGATGTGCAGGAGGCAGCTGATCGATGTTTCTAACTCTCTATCTCTTTCCCTTCCTCTCTGTAAAAAAATCAATAAAATATATTTTTTTAAAAAAAGAGTTAAATGCTAAATTCACTCTGCTGTCCTCCGTTATACAGCTTCTCTCTGGGTGGCATCCTTCATCAACACCCCTGGCAATCCACTTTCAGAAAATCCCTGCGTTCCCCACCAGGAAGGGGTGTATCTCTCTGGATCCTTTCCCTTCCCCTATTCAGTTCCCAAGTCAAGAAAACTCATGAGTCATGTCTGCAGGGCTCATCAAGTCGATCAGTAATGTTTGAATTGGCACCTCCTCCCAGAGGTCATTCTAGTGAGGGAGAGCATTGGCATTCTACATCCCATCTTTCAAGGTGGGTTTCTTTTTTTCAGCAGCTTTCTTTTCGATATCCAATATCCACACTGATGTCTTTAAATATTGAGTCTGCTAAACAAATACACTCATACCTGTAGCTCAAAGACAGACATCACTTCTCAGGTCTAGTACATTCTAAAGCCATATTGAGAAAGGAAGTAATTCCTTAACTACCTCATAATTAGCAGTAATTATTCCCTTTTCCCTGGGAATCAGTAAATCCGATTATTGTGGCGAGGATAGAATGCCTACTCCTTTCTTGATCCCCTTTGGGATGTGTTTGAATAAGAATATGGTCATAGTCCCTTTAATGACTTCTTGATTCTCACAGGAGAGGCTTTGATGACTTGATTTTAGAAAGCCTCCATTACCAGTACATTCTTGCCAAGAGCTAATATCAATGGGGAGAGAGAAAAGAGATGACCTATTCTCCCAGTTAAATAAAATTAAAGGTAAGTATATGAAGAAACTGAAAAGAAAAAAAAAAGAAAAAACAAGGACAGTAATCAAGACATTGTGATAGTGGCATTGCATAGACATACAGATCAATGGAACAGAACTCAGAGTCCAGAAATAAACCCTTACACGTATGGTCAATTAATTTTTTTAAATAATTTTTTTCTTTATTGATTAAGGTATTACATATGTGTCCTTATTGCCCGATTGCCCCCCTCCCCCACTAATGCCCTGACCCCCCCCCCCACCCCTGTTGTCTGTGTGCATTGGTTAGGCTTATATGCATGCATACAAGTCCTTTGGTTGATCTCTCCCTGTTACCCCCACCCTCCCCTACCTTGTCAATTGATTTTTGGCAAAGGTGCCAAAGCATCAATGGTGAAAAAATAGTTTGTTTTTTTCAACAAATGGTTCTGGTTACAAGTGGATATCCAAATGCAAAAATATTAATTTAGACTCTTACTCCATGCCATATCCAAAAATTGACTCAAAATGGGTTAGATCTAAATGTAAGAGAAAAAAAAACCAATAAAATTCTTAGAAGAAAACATAGGAGTAAATCTTCATGACTTTGGGTTAGGGCAAGTTATTAGATATGACACCAAAAACACAAGTAATATAAGAAAAAAATGATAAATTGGACTGCATAAAAATTAAAATTTTTTTGATAAAAAATCCACTAATTAAGTGAAAACAAGTGACAGAGGAGGAGAAAATATTTGTAAATCATATGTCTGATAAAAGGATTTGCATCTAGAATATATAAAGAACTCACAACTCAATAATAAGACAAATAACTCACTTTAAAAATGGGAAAAAGAATTAAACAGACATTTCACCAAATACATGGCCAATAAGCACATGAAAACAGGCTCATCATTAGTCTGTAGGGAAATGCAAATTGAAACCACTACACACCCACTAGAATGGCTATAATAAAAAAGACAGGCAATAACAAGTGTTGATGAGGATGTGGAGGAACTGGAGCCTTCACACATTGCTCGTGGGAACGTGAAATGGCGCAGCACTTGGGAAAACAGCTTGGCAGATTCTTAACATAAATTTACCATGTGACCCAACAATTTTGCATCTAGGTATCTGCCCAAGAGAAATGAAAACATATGTCTACAGAAGGACTTCTATGTGCAAGTTCGTAACAGCAGTATTTGTAACAGTCAAAAAATAAAAAGAACTCAAATGTTTATCAACTGGTGAATCGATGATAAATAAAATGTAGTACTAGTATATCCATATAGTAGAATACTATTTGGCAATAAAAAGGAATAAACTACCGATAGAGTCTACAGATGAACTTCAAAAACATTATACTCAGTGAAAGAAGCCAAACACAAAAGATCACATATTATATGATTCCATTTATATAAAATATCCAGGAAAAGCAAATCTACATCAAACAGAAAGTAGATTGTAGTGGTTGCCTATGGGAATATGGAGTGACTGAAATGAGTACAAGGATGCTTTTAAACACACACACACACACACATATATATTATTGATTTCAGAGAGGAAGGGAGAGGGAGAGAGAGACAGAAACATCATTGAGGAGAGAATCATTGACCAGCTGCCTCCTGCATGCCCCACACGGGGGATCGAGCCCACAACCAGGGCGTGTGTCCTGACTGGCAGAATCAAACCACCACCTCCTGGTTCATAGGCCCACACTCAACCACGGAGTCACGCTGGCCGGGCACAAGGATGCCTTTGGGGCTGATGGACATGTTTTGTGATGATAGTTGCACAATGTTGTAAATTTACTAAAAATCATTAACTAATACACTAAAAAAAAAAAAAAGACAACAGGACAGGAAAGAGATAAATGGAACTGAGGGTGATGCTAGTATACAAGGGTACACATGGTAGAGGCAGGCTCTAAATTTGGCTGAGCTTCCTGACAGCCAAAGGAAAAAAGGAAACCGAATTGGGCATGCAATCCATAGTGCCTTTCAAATTCAAAACAAAATGAAACTAGTGCTTTAAGAGCTTTGCTTTTTTTCAGTCCTTAGACCTGAGAAAATGTTTTCCTAGAGAGAGGACAAAATATGAACTAGTTAATATCCTCCTTACTATCCTACAGTCATTTCATTTCCAGGTTTTTTGAACAGTTTCATATAATGTCCTTCATTGTCATTGGTAGAGTTGTGCTACTCTATATGGATGCCCAATAAAATAATTAAAATTACATAATTTTAGAAATGTAGTTACCCTAACCACATTCCAAGTGCTCAATAGCCACATGGGCCAGTGGCTGCTACAGTGGACGGTGCATCTATAGGGCATTCCCGTCACTGCAGAAAGTTCTTCTGGGTAGCGCTAGGTTAGAGCGTAGTTCAGTAAAAACAAATAAAAGTTTGGAGTTTGGAATGCTGGTGAAAGTGATTCTGTTCCAACCTTGGCAAGGACAGAACTTTCAACCTACTTTCATACCTTCACACATTCAGTACAGGGGCAGAAAGATGGGTTGGGGATAGGAGTGGAAATTTCATTTAAAAAATAGGATGAGGGTTGACATACTTTTTCTAACATTTGCACATGGAATGGTGGGGTAGACTGAGGCCCATCAGGGGCCTCGACACAAGAGAACATGCAGGCCAGGTGCCAAGAGGAGATTGAGATAGTAATGTGAAAAGTCTGTCTTTCTTGCAGATATTTTACCAACCAACGGCCCCATCCCTATTCCCACCCTTTCTTATCCAGAGTGAAACCAGACAGACTGAACAGCTGACGGCTTGTACCAGAGTCCAGGGAGGCAGGCTCCTGCAGGAGGGAAGGAAAGGGCTTATAGGACAAAAACTGGTGGAGCCAAGGAAGAGAGTGAGAGGGCTGGAGGGGCTGTTTTTCCTCCCAGTGTCGAGAGGGTGGTCATTTTGGGGACAGTGCAATCCTGCATGAATAGGCCCTTCTTCCTGAGGCGCTGTTAGGGTGCGGCCGTCCCTGAAAACGGTTCTCTGCATATTCCTGCTGGGTGGAAGCAAACGCAAGCCAGAAGTCAGCATCGGCTTCGTCCATTTTCCTGTGCTTTGGGTGCATGTTTTTCTGGCTAAGAGTACAGTTGTTCTGAGTAAACTGTGCTTCTTCCTCCCTTTCACGTTGAGAGTGTAGTGTTGGAGTGAAAACCACCCAGAAGTACTGGCCAAGGCCAGTGTCTGCTGTGACGAGGCCCCACCATCCCAGCGATTTGAGCCAGTGTGCCCCGCTGTGGCCTCTGGGGAGAGGGAAGGGGTGTGCTGAGGAGCAAGGGGCATCTGGCCTGAAGGAATGAGAAGAGAGGAGGTGGAGGCCACTGTCATACCTGCCTCTGGAGCTGCTGGAGGGTGCAGTAGGTGAGAACAGAGGGTGCAGTAGGTGAGAACAGAGGGTGCAGTAGGTGAGAACAGAGGGTGCAGTTGGTGAGAACGGAGGGTGCAGTAGGTGAGAACAGAGGGTGCAGTAGGTGAGAACAGAGGGTGCAGTTGGTGAGAACGGAGGGTGAAACCCGACAGCCACAGGCAACACGGAGGGGAGGGGCTCGTGCAGGGAGCTGTGAGGACACAAATGATCTGACCAAGTCTGGAGCAACAGCTGCAACAGTCCGCCCCACTGCCATTCTCCAAGCCCGGCCCCCTCTGGCTGCGGCCAAACGAATTGAAGAATTAGCTGGTGTGTGATGGGAATCACTAATTTTGTATATTTCAAGTTGCTTGTGGTTTTACTAATATTTGTATATTTCAAGTTGCTTGTGGTTTTACTAATATAATTACGCCTTTTATTGTATTTAGATGGAGAGGGAGAATCCAGAAGCTCACAGTAGGTCCTTTCTATGACAAAAGCTCTGAATCCATACGGGTCAGGGATCTAGGTGGGGATCAGGAGCTGCTGCTCTGTGGGCTCTGGTGGCACTTTCGGGAGCTAGGAGAGTGACTGCGGGATGGGGTTGGGGTCTCACCGGGCCTTCTGTGAGGCGGACTCAGTTCAGCTCTCCATTTGCTCCGAACCCCATGCACTCCCTCTCTGGCTAGTGGACCCCAGTGGCATCCAGAGCTCTAGGAATCAATGTTGGGTCAGTGCCAGTGCCTCTGAAATGCCTGGGTAGCCACAGGCCCTGAAAGAGGGCAGAGTATTCAGGCCCCAGGGGTCAGCTTGTCTGTGCTCCTGTGCTGACTCAGCGGATTCACCTGGCTTTGGCCTCTCTCACCACTTCACCTTGGAAGGTGTATTAGTCAGGACTTTTTTCATGGCACATGGCAGAGAAAGTGTAAAAGTCCAGGATATACAAGAAAATGTTTAAATTCTCCATTGTGTTTTTTATTTTATTTTTTAAAAAAGATTTTTTATTGACTTTTGGAGAGAGGGGGAGAGGGAGAGAGAGAAACATCAATGTGAAAGTGATCGGCTGCCTCATGCATGCCCCCTACCAGGGATCGAGCCTCACAGCGTGGGCATGTGCCCTGAGCCCGCAACCTTTCAGTGCATGAGATGACACCCCATCAACGGAGCCACACCGGCCAGGGCTCCGTTGTGTTTTTAAAAATGTTTTCGGGGTGGGGGTGGCGAGGGGGTACTAATATAAGGTGACAGGAAAAGATTTGACTTTGCTCGGTGGGCACCACTGCAATACACAGATCTTGTAACATAGAAATCCACACCCAAAACCTGTATGTTCATGTTGATCAACATCACCCCAAACAATTTAATAAATAAAGATTTAAAAAACGTTTTCTGCTATAACAAGTATTTGTTTTTCTTCTATAACTTCTGTAAAGGGGAAAAAACTTAAAAATACTTTTTCCATGGGGGCTGGGTGGAGGTGGGCAAAGGGAGGGAAAATGGGGACATCTGTAATCATGGCAACAATAAAAATAAAGTTAAATAAAATAAAATACTTTTCCCAAATGCCCAGAAACTCTATCATTCTTGTCCTGCCAGTTGTTTTAAATAAAACAAGAGCACTGACATCATACTCGTCAGGTTAAATATTAGATAGAAAGTTCAATTTCCTATAACAACCTTGCAATGAGTAAATACAATTTTCTACAATAAACAAGCATCACAGTCTTAAGGTTAAGGGTTATAAAACAATAAACCATTGTAGTTAGAGTAGAATATTATAGGAGAGCTTCTTGCATACAAATGACTCAATCTCATCGTCACAAGATATAAAAGAACAAATTTGAAATAAGATTTAAACTCTGTCTGGTTAATTCTGTCTTGCTCTCTCTCTTCCTTGTACCTTTCAACTTATTCCTAATCTTTACCACACAAAAAATTATATCCAGCCCAATGCTTTCCCATCTCAAAGGCCTTCATGCCAATAACTTTTCATTCTCTCAAGCTTCCTTATTTATGGTTATTGAAACCTCTGGTTTCAACTACAGTTTTAAACAGATAAAGTAAGAGATTAGGGAGCTTATAATATTTTTATTTCCTGAAAAATGGCTGGGTCCAGGGGCTCAAATGGTGATCAAAGTTATCCCTTTGTCTCTGTTTCCATCTCTCATCTCTCCTTTATCTCCGATCCAGTTGGTTCCTCATTCCCTTCGGTTGTAGAGTTTTCCTCTGTGGGACAGTGGAATGGCCACGGGGAGTCCAGCTGCACTCCTAGAGAGTGGGACAACATTCTCTTGGTAGGTCTGACAGAAACTCTCAGGTTGGCCCATCCCTGAACTAATCATGATGACTAGAAAAATGGAGTAATCTGTAAGCTGGTTCCACCTACCCACCTTTGGGCTCTGGGGAATGGGGGCTGAGCGGAGATCAGTGTTACCTAAACTACATAGAATTAGGGTTCTTTCCCCAAAGGAAAGGATGCCAGACAGACAAATAACCTTGGTCTAAGACAAAAGGATGAAAGGTGGTGTTATATTAGGTCAATGGAGATAAAAAGTAACTGACGTTTGCTCATCAAGGCCCATCTGGCAGTGAGGCCCGATACTCCATCAACAGACTAGAGCTTTGCATGGTGAAGTGGATGATCAAGAACACATTTAAGGAAGATGAGTGCGGAGCACCCTTCCAGGTGTGGGCTGCCACCTGCCTCACGTACTGGCGCTGAATTGGATATTAGGAGACATGCTGGATAGAAGCTCCAGTGGCCTGTGATCCCAGCACTGTTATCGTCTGCTCTGAAGGGGCAGCTGCTGTGTGAGGAAGGTCACATCCTCAGGTCACTGAGACCGCTTTTAATGAGGGAGTGAAGGCCATTTGGAATGGCAAATCGGTCTGGAAAAGAGGCTTGGCTGACAGCCCGGGGCAACCCTCAGAAGCTGTACTTACAACCTTGAATTACATAACCCAGGTCTATCTCCCTGGCCCCGATGGAGGTGGGGAGTGAGCACAGGGCTTTCATAGGAAATGAGCAGTGGTTGATAGTGAAGGGGAAGACAGTGGGTCCTGGGGGCAGGGAGGGCACAGAGCTCCTCTTATGGCCTGAACGTGCTACTCTATGATCGACAGGGATCGCTCTGATTACTGGGTATAGCACAGGATTCCACGTGCCTCATAAACGGATTGTGGAAGCAGTTGGTACTGTTTCAAAAAGGCTGCCCCACGGCACTGAGGTCCATGCGTGATGACTCTGGGCCTTGGGGAGGGAGCAGATGCTGGGGCTAATTAGGGCATGGTTCCTCTGGCCCAAGACAGGGGACATCCAAATAAAATGGGACACCTGCGCCCAGTGCATGAGGTGGACAGCCCTGCTCACCAACCAGCCTGTGTGGGGATGACTCACAGTGGCACGCTCATAGAGACGGTGTGCTTCGAGCATTGTCTTCTGGAAGCGGACAGTCAAAATTGGGTGGCACAGCTCCTCCCGTGCCTGGGATCAAACCCACCAGGGGTCAAGAAGCGTCCTCTGTGTCAGGGGTGTAGTGGGAGAAGTTCCCAGTTTATGGGTTCTGTGAGATTTTGAGAAGTGTTTTTCCAGCAGAATTGTAATTGGCAAAGCTAGGACTGCTTCCCCAAGGGACCCCCCTCCCCCCACCCAAAGGATTTCACAGAACTTTATGCAACGTGTGTGGAATGCTCCGTCCAGATCAGAAGTCGCAGTGGGCCAGTACACAGACGCTCTAATTCATGCTACACCCTGGGAACTCTGTTGCTGACTGTGTTCTCCACCTCGGCCACATGTTCATCTGGTTTGGGGCTTGACAACAAGGAGACACAGAGACTGTCTCACTCAGGATGCCACCAAGCTGAAGGATAGGCTCCATGGTGGCTTCGCTGCACAGAAAACAAGATCAGAGCCTGGAGGGCAGACAGCTGTTTGGAAGCTGTGTAGCCTTCCCCTGGTGACCACACCCCAATTTTCACTGGGGGAGCCACACCTAAGCCACTCTCAGTCTGTGGAGTTTAGGGGCCAGGGTGAGGGGAACTGACAATCTTCAGGCAGAAAATCAAGGGGATTTCTGATGACATTGGCGTTGGCAGAGCTGTTCTATGCAGGATCAGTAGCAAATATTCTCAGCTCGGTGGGCCATACGGTCGGTCTCTGTTGCTACGTCTCAACTGCAGTTGCAGAGTGACAGCAGCCGTAAACAACATGGAAGTAAAATGCCTGGCTGTGTTCCAATAAACAGTTATGTATATAACACAGGTGGCAAGCTCCACGTGGCCTACAGGCTGTAGTTTACCAACCCTTGGTTTAAGCACCTGGATCCAGCTGAGCCCGAAGCTAACCGCCCTTGTGCCTTTCCAGTTGATAAACCAGTGCATTCATCTTTTACTGAAAGCAATCGGAGTGGGTGTTTTTGTCAACACAATGGAGAAGTTTCTTATGGACTCACCAAGGTACAGGCAGGAGGTGGGGTTTCACAATGGATCTGGTGGCCCCGGGGAGACAGGAGACAACTTAGCACAAAGGAAACCATATCTGATTGGGGTCTGCTCAGGGTACCTGAGAGTTTATAACCTGCAGCCAGAAGCCAAACCACCTTCCACCCACAGGGGGAGACACCGAGGGGTAGGCAAACACCTGCCTGAGGACATCAATCTAACCCCCATGAGCAGCTGAACTGGAAATGCCCCAAGGAGGCCAAGGAGAAGCCAGGACTCTCTCGGTGAGGACTTGGTGGGAGATGGATGGCAGAAGAAGAATGGTGAATGGGGCGGGGGGGGGGCGTGCCTGGAGAACCTTTGGAATGGAGCCCAGTGGTGCCTTGATCCTAGGTGGGGAGGTGAGACACCCTCCCTTTTCAATGAGGATGTGGGGAGCCCACTCCCCAACACTTAATCTGGAGACAGCAGAGAATAAGGGAGGAGAAAAGAGCGGAGGGGCAAGTTTAGCCTCCATGGGGCACCAGGAAATCCACAGTCACTTAATTGATGAATAAGGACCATTTTGCCCAAGACCAACACCCCCAGCTATCTAGAGGCTGCCTGCTCTGTGGGCATGTGGTATGGCCAGGCCCTTGCTACACTTCACATGGAAGGGATCTGCATCCCCCTCTGTGAGAAAATCGGAAACTCCAGCCTCAACAGACTTACAATCCCTTAAGGCAGTGGTTCTCAACCTTCTGGCCCTTTAAATGCAGTTCCTCATGTTGTGACCCAACCATAAAATTATTTTCGTTGCTACTTCATAGCTGTAATGTTGCTACTGTTATGAATCGTAATGTAAATATCTGATATGCAGGATGGTCTTAGGCGACCCCAGTGAAAGGGTCGGTCGACCGCCAAAGAGGTCGCGGCCCACAGGTTGAGAACCGCTGCCTTAAGGGGTTGAATCTTTTCATGGAGGGGAGAGGAGCTGAGAGAAGATACCTGGACTGATATGGGGTCCAATGCTGTTTCACCTGCTGGCTGAGCAGGTGCCCGGGACAGGCTATGGAGCAAAGAGGCCCTCTGCTCTGGGATGCAAGATGACTTAGGGTGGTGGCTAGAACCCGTCAGAGAATGTGACAGCGTGGCGGGTCTCAGAGATGAAGAGTTTGCATTCGGAAGTAATTACAGAGAGACCGCAGCCGATGTTGCCGGTGCTCTGCCCACATTCCCCTGGATTGTTTTTTGCACACCAGCTCACGGAGTGCTTTCAATCCAGCAGCCTGCACTCCATCTTTGTCAGAGACTGAGCTCAGGTGAGGGCCTGGGGATTGACACGGGGCAGCAGCAGCCTGTACCAGCCACCAAGTGCTCCCCTGCTCCCTGGGCCAGGTGACCCTGCGGGGTGGCCTCAAAGCTGTGCTGGGGGATTACCCTCCTGAGACTCTGCTCAATACCCCACCTCACTTGACCCTCTCCCTTCGGGCCCCAGAACTCTTAAATCACCAGCATACTAATCCTCGGTTGCTTCTGGGGACCCAACCGCATTTCGGCGGCCCTGTGAGCACGCTGTGAGTAACCCCAGCTCACGGGGAGTGGCGAGGTGCTCTCACAGGGTACATGGGCTCCAGAAACATCTACAGCTCGGAGAAGCGGGGGAGGCTGAAGCCAGTCACTGTGGGAACGCTCTGGCCAGGTTTTCCTGAACAATCTTAGCCCCTCAAGAATCTGGCTCTTAGTGAAGGGAGGCGGAGAGGGGATCGGGATGGGGCTGGGTCAGAGGAGGACAGACATGGGGAGCTGGAGGTGACGGAGGTGAAATTTTCAGTAGATGAGGCCTGGGGAGGGGAGAGAGAAGCTCCTAATCTGAGTGCCCTGGAGACTGGCCCTGGACCTGGCTAGAGACCCCTCTAGATTGTCTTTGGGGTGGCCAGTTCGGTCCTTGGGAACTACTGGGTATCTTTACAGGCACCCCACAGGCCTCAGCAAAGGCGAGACAGCCTCGGGCCCACTCGGAACGGCCCAGGGCTCCGTGGCACGAAACCCTCCACCCTCTCCTGCTCTGTAAACATCCCAGCACATGGACTGTGGCGGTGAAGGGTATCTTCTAGCAGACTGTGCCGTGGGAGAAGGGCTTTTCTTGGGGAGGGGAGGCTGAGGGGCAGAGTGACGGCCGGCTGCTCCTTTGGACTGCGGAAAGAGAACGTGGAACGGGGCCTGGACCAAGGGCACTGGAGCCGCGCAGAAGGCTCAGCTCCCAGTGAATCCCGGACGTTTGACGTGTGTGTTTGCTTCCACAGCAGTCACACGTTCCTTAACGCCGGGGCGTCACCGCCGCGTGGTGACTGCTCAGGGTCCTCTGCGGGCCAGCGGGGGTCTGCGAGGAGGCCCTGGAGGAGAGAGTAACTGAAGAGCCAGTCTGGGCAGCAAGCACGTCCCTAATGGAAGCTTCAGGGATGAAGGCACGGCTAATGTGGGAAGGGAGGAGGGGCAGGAGGCTGGGAATGAGCCAGGAGGGACGCCAGGACACAAGCAAATAACACACCCACTTCTCTTTGCTGAAGACCTCATTTCCTGAGCAGGAGAGGGTGGGGCAATGAACCAAGGCCTCCAGGGAACGCTGGGTGAGTGGCCGGTGGCCTCAGTCAGGCTAAGGGTACTGGGATTTTACACTCTGACTTTGAAAGCGAGTTGGGGAGGAGGCTGGAGGCACCACGGAGGGAGAGAGACTAAGAAAGAAAGGTTGCAGAGAGCGCAGAGGGATGGGCAGCCACTGTGAGCAGGCGGATTTGGGGGAAGGAGCATGTGGGGAGCATTATAACCCCTCTCACCTCACAAACCCTCAGGAAAAACCACATCCCCCATCTCTGCGTGTGGAGTTGGAACTCGGTTTATCCGAGATGCAGGGACTGGCCTCAAGGCTGTCCGAGGGAGAGCAGGCACAGTCCCAGGCAGCCCGCTCACACGGAGGTGACATGAGCCAGTGAAATCGAGGTTCAAGTGGGGGCCTGAGAGAGGCCCCGTGTCTGGAATTCAAAGGAGGACCTCCTGTTTCTCTTTCTCTTTTTCCCCAGGACAAACAGGACTCCACGCAGCCCGAGGGGGTGTCAGTGTGGAAGAACAACGGCTTTGGGGCTGGAGAAGGGCCCCAGCTAGGCCTAGAGGGAGGCTTTGCTGCTCGGAGTGGGAGCACTATAACCCCTCTCACCTCCAGCCTGCCTGGTTCTGGCTGCAGCCTTGGCTGCATCAGACAGACCTGGCTGGGTGACATTTCAGAGTGTCACCACAGACCTGGGGGAAAGGGGGCTGGGGCTCCCATAGTGTCTGCCTTGAATTTGACTCTAGGTCCACGAAGTGTCCTTCAGAACTATAAAGGCTTCAGGGGGCAACATGGAAGGATCTGGCAGTGGGCCTGAGCGAGTCATTCAGGCCACCGTGAGTGAAGGAGGAGCTCTGTCTCCCCTCGATGTGAGCCTGTCACTATCACTCTCTCCAGGCTGGCCACGCAGGGGACAGGAACGTCCGGGTGTGATGTTTGTGAGACGAGCAAGTGGAGAAATCGGAACTATGGTCCCATCGGAACCCCAATAGTGTGAGAGGCTGAGAAGCCTGGGGAAAGGCAGGTTATGCCTTTACTATGGATCTCTTATTAAAGAAAGTAAGATAGTTCTGAACAGAAAAAATTCCCTCTTGTTGCTGACATCTGCCAAGCTTCTAGACTTGTCATTCTCAACTCCATCACACCCAACACCCATTTGTAATAAATGCTTTGTAACACCCCCTTTACCATTCTGAAATAAATGCATGGGTAGTATTACCTTCTACAGTATATACCTAGTTCCAAGTGTTCAAATAGTTCAAAAGTAAAAAATGTCCAAATAAGCCCCCTACCCCCAAGTAATAGGAAGGAGAAATAAAGGGCGTGTGATACGTAATGAGAGGCTCTCTGTGCCTCAGTATGTAAGCGTGCAGGCAGCCTGCACTGACACATAATGAGGGTCAGATGCTTGTATGTGAATGTGAGGTCAGTGTGAACGGCAGGGCTGCAAATGCAGCGTTTGGCATGGAAGTACCTCAAGGGGCTTTGTTCTTAGTAGTTTTCCAAAATGAGAGCAGCTATTAGAAAGATTCTGAGCAAAACAAAGGTCCACTTTCCCTGGGTCTCCACTGTAGTTGGTGCATTCCTGCAGGGGCTAACCTGAGGGCAGCCAAGTCCCTCAGAATACTGGCAGGACCTGGGGGTGGGGGTGCGGAACAGTAAGCCCCAGTTCAAAGTCTTCACAAGATGGGGGGCAGTGTGTAAACAACCCTCAGGAGGTTTTAGAAACTTCGTGGGGGCATTTTCGGTTGTCCTAATGAAGAAGGGGTGTTCTTGCGTTTTGTGCTCAGGGGCCAGGGGTGCTGGATGCTCTGCAAATTCAGGACAGTCCTGCACAGTGAAGAGCTGCCCTACAGCCTGGCCAACTTGGGAACAGCTCCCTGGACTGTCATGCAAGTAAATAACCGGGTGACAATGACCCGAACCTAGGCCCTCACTCTGTGTTACATGGAAACAAAGTGTGCAGCGCCCTCGAAAAAGTGTGGCCCTGGGAGTTGCTGCCTCTACATGGGGGCAGCGGACGCTGAGGGCTCAGCACATGCACAAAGGAGAGCCTGACCAGGGCCTGGGCCTGGAACACAGCTGGGGAGCTGGCCATCTGGACAGCCTCATTCGAGATGAAGAGCCACCTCCTCAACACATGAAATCAGACCCAAAGTTCCCCTAACCCGGCCATCAGGTCCCGATTACAGAGGTGCCAAGTGATTCGGTTGGGACTGAGCCACGTCCCCAGTGGAATAGCATGTGGGACAGAGCTCCCCAGTGCACAAAAGAGGGGCTTGAAGGCATTGTCCTCAGAAGGTAGTTGTGGGTATAGCAGGCTCAAGGTTCCCTCATCACCTATCTTCAGCAGAGGGAGCCCCCCAGGACACAGGTACTCAGGAGAAGGCAGAGGCAGAGGCTAAGAGGGAAAGAGATGCAAAAGCCCTGGCTGCCAAAAGTAAAGAATGCAAGAAAACCCATCATGCGATGATGGAGCAAATGCTGCATTTGAATGAGCGGCACATTTCTGTCTTCTTGTTGGTTGCACCTGTTATTCCTCTGGGTTATACCTCCTGGACTCTGAAGACATCTTGGTGTGAAGGACCTGGTGTTCTGCCCACCTGACTTCCTCCAGATCCTCAGCAAGAGGTGTGCTATCCATGTCTGGCCAATCAGAAGGGCCCGTTTTCAGGGACACAGTGATCATGTGACCTAAGCTGGACCAATCACCAGTTGTCTGGGCCTTGCAAACATGCAGATGCTGAGAGAAACACATGCTTTTCCCCTGGTGTGGCTAAGCAGAGAATATGTGAATTTGGAACTGTCAGCACCCCTCTCCCGTGGCAACATGGAGGATATCCATCTAGAGCTGGAGCGGATCGGTTCAACACACAGAGGGAAGTAGGGGGAGCCCTGTTGGCATTGAGCGAGGCTCTGGATCCAGTTGTGCAGCATGCCAGAGCTGCCCACAACCTTCCCGGTGAAACAAGCTGATGGGTCCATACCTACATATCTCCTCCCTTCTCTTTCTGCTCTAGCTAGTTTGAGATGGATTGTAACTAGAAGAGTCCTAGCTTCTACAAATAGCATTAATTCATTCATCACATACCAGGCATTAGCCTTCTATATCCTACAGCTCCAAGAGTAAACAAGTGAATTTGATCCCTGCCCTCAGAGAGCTTACCATTCTGTGGGAGAGTCAGAGTAAAACAATTCCATAATCCGTTATTTTAATTAATAATTCTAAGAAGTGCTATGAAGAAATACCTATGGAATTAAGCTCCACGAGGGCAGGAACCTCTGTCTCTTTTGCTCACTGATGTGTTCTAGGGTCTAGAACAGTGCCTGGCATATAGTGGACACTCAATCAATACTTATTGAAAAAATGAACAGAAGACAAAGTTCTGGACATAGCAGTGAGGAGGTGTGAGAGTCAGGGAGTTTCCCCAGGAAGCAACATTTAAGCCAAGATCTAAAGAACACAGAATAGCCTGGCCAGTGTGGTTCAATGGTTAAGCATTGACCTATGAACCAGGAGGTCACAGTTTGATTCCCAATCAGGGCACATGCCCGGGTTGTGGGCTCTATCCCCAGAGTGGGGGATGCAGGAGACAGCCAATCAATAATTCTCTTTCATCATTGATGTTTCTTTCTCTCTCTCTCTCTCTCTCTCCCCCTCCTTCTCTCTCTCTCTACACACACACACACACAGAGGAGTTGGCAGAAAGAGCGGAAAGTGTGGAGGTGGGGTAGCTGGAGTAGGCCTCCATGAAGGAGGAAGAGGAGGCAAGCATGGCTGGAGTGCAGGGAGCAGACGGGATGCGGTGGGAGGTGAGGCAGTGGGTGGGGCACTCAGCAGGGGCTGCAGTGGCCACACTCAGGATTTGGTCATATCTCCAGAGCAGTGGGAAACCGGTGATCACAGCAGCGAACAAAGCAGTCAGGGGCCTCACCCTCAAGTTTCATAAATGGAAGTAGAGAATGAAAAAGGAATAGGAGGCTGAGTGAGAGCAGAGAGACTAGTCTGAAGCTTGAAGGGGAGGAGGGCATAGCCAAGAGATAGTTGTAATCATTACAATTACAGGAAGGGAAGCGATACTCACATAGTCGATAGGAACTGATTTCCTGAGCTGAAAATGATTGGGCAAATAAATCAATGACTTCCAGGAAAAAATAATAAAAAATTACATACTAGGATGTATCCTGGCAATGAAAAACTTCTCCTTTTTCCTAAGATGAAGGAAAAACATTACACAGATCTGTAAATTAGGATGGGCTGCAAAGGGGAAAGTTTAGGTTGGTCTTCTTAGGCTTTGCCTCAGCATTTCTAAATGCTAGAAAACAGGGAGCAATGGTTATAGTTTTGAGTGAGAAAGATTGTGACACAAGAATTCTGTACCCAGAAAATTGTCACTCGTGTGCAAAACAGCAGAACTGTATTCCAGATTCACAGAGCAGGATGTAGAAAATGTACCACTCATGTGTTCTCCTTAAGTAAACAACTTGAAGCTACACTTCAGTTGCTCAAGAGATGAATTAGAATTAAACACTTGAAAATGAGATATTATAAAAGATTTGGTTGCAAGTTTTAACACTAATCTCATCTATCATAAGAATTGAACAAAAAAACTATTCTTAAAAATATGGAATGCAAGTTGCATTTATAAACTCACAGTACATTTTAAAAGACTAGAAAATGAGTGAGGAGTAAGGCAAGTAAAGATCTACTACAATCTTCCCTTGACATAAAGTAAAGGAGTTAGGAGATACTGGCTGTTCTTAACTTTCCTAATCAGAGAAATTGAGGTTTAATAATATATGTGGTAAATGTAAAAGTCAATCACTAGTAAAATTAAAAAAAATAGGATTCCTACCTTTTAAATGATGATAGATGACAAAAAGAAAACAACATTCTATAAGGAAAAACGCAGAAAATAAAGGATTCCTAAATAATAGAGATGAAAATTGAAAAAATATTTAAAAAATTATCTGGTACTAAGATTTCAAGTGACTTCAATAAAACAGGGAAAATGACAGGTGAGGAGTAGATTTCAGGTGTTCTAATGATCTTATCTTGTTTGGGGGGGAGTTATTAATTGATTGGATTTTTGACACTGATAGAAAAATTTGTTTCAATATTCAACAAAATATGCAAGAACAACGTGTAGACACAGAATGCAGAACTTCCAGACCACAAAAGGAGCAAAGATATACTATTAAGCCCTCGAAAAGCAGGAAGCCAGAAAGCATGATTGCTAGAAAATATAGAATAAAATATTAGGCAAAAGTCCAAATACATCACAATACACCATTATTTGCAAATAATATGATGGTCTCCCTAGGAAAGAAATGATATTCAACTGAAAAACTATTAAAACCAAGAAAAATGTTCAGGAAGGATGCCAAAAATACCAAAATCAATAGCTTTTCTATTTGTCTGTAGTAATCGATTAAAAACAACAACTTCAAAACACCTAGGAATAAACTTAAAACAATGTGTTCAGGATAAGGAAATAGCAAACTACCCAAAAGAAATATAAGCAAAGTCTATACACAGTCAATTCACAGGAAAAGAAAGATGGTCAATAAACATAAAAACATGTTCAATTTCACTAGTAATCAGAGATATGGAAATTGAAACAATATTAATATCAAAAGTGAAAAATGGTTCACTTAATGCTTAGTGATGGTGATGGAGTGGGGAAGCAGACATTCTCATAGGAATAAAAAGCAGTAAATCATTTTTGTAGGGCAATTTTGCAATGTTTTAAATTTAAATGTCTTTTGACCCAGCAATTCTGCTTTCAAGAGCCTATTTTACAGAAAATAACTTATAATAATAATAAAGGAAGGAAACAAATGCCTAAAAGTGGAGGAATGATCAATTAACCTACAATATACCCATCTGTAAGAAAGTAGCAAGCCGCTGCCTCTTTTCTGCTTAGGTGGACTTAATACTTCACCTTGAAACAAACCTTCTCTCTTCAGGAAGGATAGCCTTGGTGGGAGCCATTGTTTATGGCAGGGTGTGTTAGACACGCTCCCCTTCCATATGCCCTTAGCGGGATTCTTACATATGCCCTTAGCATGTGGAGGCTTGGACTTGGGGAGAAGGGAACCTGATCTCCATCAGAAGGCCACGGCTTGAGAAGGAAGGCATGGTGAGTGTAGCCCCTCCTCTCTGATATCTGATGATCAGGGGAGTGCTGAAGTCTTGGTGCAGGTCTGCTGGTAGGAATAACACCAGGGTTCCCAATGAAGAAATTGCCATGAAGGAAGGAAGAATCTGGGCTCAAAACAAGTATCTAAGAGATTTTAGGGGAAGCTATGCCTTTAGGCCAAGTACCTTGGCATGATATTGTTTTGGAGAAACTACAGTTGCATGGTAGCTCTACTAAGAAAGACCTGGCCAACAAGGTCATTACCACAGCAGAAAAGCATTCATTGATTGTGGGGACCAGATTCAATAGAAACACCATGTGGTATTAACTGAAGAAATGAAATATCGTGTGAAGATAGATAGCTATGGTGGCCTGTAAGGCCCGTTGTTCCATGGCCCGCTATAGCAATATGACCTTATCTCCAATTACTGTCCCCTCACTCACTCTGCTTCAGACACATCATCTCTTTATTGTTCCCCAAACATGCCAGCCAAATCTATATATAAATATTGCTTGAATCTTTGGCTGACCCCTAAACTACATGAATGGGGAGACTCCTGCTGCATTTTGTTCTTGCTCTTGCCACTGCCTGGAAAGTTCTTTCTCATCACCCCACTTCCTACAGGTCTGCTTAAACATCACCTTTTGAGTCAGGTTTTCCATTTCCACCCTTTGAAACATTGCAAACTCCTTTCTCTCCCAGATAGCTAGTACTCCCTTTGACCTTTTTATTATTATTATTATTATTATTATTATTATTGTCTAAAGTTTTACATATGTCTCCTCTCCACCCCCCCCCAAGCCCATTGACCCTCACCCCTCCAGCCATTCCCACCCCAGGCAAGCCCCCACCGCCCCAGGGTCTGTGTCCATTGGTTATGCTAATATGCATGCATACAAGTCCTTTAGTTGCTCTCTAACCACCCCCCACTCCCACCTCCCCTGCCATTTATCTCTGGATCTATTTTTGTTCATCAAATTATGTTGATCATTATATCCCACATATGAGTGAAATCATGTGATATTTATCTTTCTCCGACTGGCTTATTTCGCTTAGCATAATGCTCTCCAGTTCCATCCATGCTGTTGCAAATGGTAAAAGTTCCTTCTTTTTTTATAGTGGCGTAGTATTCCATTGTGTAGATGTATCACAGTTTTTTAAGCTGCTCATCTGCTGATGGGCACTTGGGTTGTTGCCAAATCTTCGCTATTGTAAATTGTGCTGCTATGAACATAGGGGTGCATATATCTTTCTGATTGGTGTTTCTGTTTTCTTGGGATATATTCCTAGAAGTGGGATCACTAGGTCAAATGGGAGTTTCATTTTTAATTTTTTGAGGAAACTCCATACTGTTCTCCACATTGTCTGCACCAGTTTGGACTCCCACCAGCATGCATGAGAGTTCCGTTTTCTACATATCCTCGCCAGCACTTGTCCTTTGTGGATTTGTTATAATAGCCATTCTGACAGGTGTGAGATGGTATCTCATTGTTGCTGTTGTTTTTTTACAGAGAGGAAGGGAGAGGGACAGAGAGTCAGAAACATCGATCAGCTGCCTCCTGCACACCCCGCACTTGGGATGTGCCCACAGCCAAGGCACATGCCCTTGACCGGAATCAAACCCAGGACCCCTCAGTCCACAGGCCGACGCTCTATCCACTGAGCCAAACCGGTTAGGGCTCATTGTTGTTTTGAGTTGCATCTCTCAGATGATTAGTGACTCTGACCATGTTTTCATATGTCTCTTGGCCTTCTGTATGTCCTCTTTCAAAAAGTGTCTATTTAGGTCCTTTGCCCATTTTTTGATTGGATCGTTTATCTTCCTATTGTTAAGTTGTATTTGACCTTTCTTACTTAAATTTTCTTCAAAGTACTTAACACTTTACTTATTAATTTTGTTTGTTTCAGATCCACCACTTCCTACCTTCCCAAGAATGTAAGCTCCATGAGTCACATTTTTTTATGTTTGGTTCACTGATCCATCCCCAGGACCTAGAACAGCGCTTGATACATAGCAAATACTTTATGAGTATTTGATGAAACAATAAACAGGTATGCATAGAAAATTCTAAAATATGTAATAAGTGAAAAAAAGCAGATTGCCAAATAACATGTAAGTAGTATCACACCATTTGTGTAAAAATAATGTGTGTGTGTGTGTGCGTGTGTTTAAAGGATAAATAGAAAACTGTTATGAAGAGGAGAGTAGGATGGGAGTAATTAAGTGCTTTATTTTTAATTAGTTAAAATTAATTTTCCCTTTGTATGCTTCTGTATCATTTGGCAATTTAAAATATGAATATTTATTAGTTACATAATAAAATAGATAATCAATGAATACTTCTTATTACTAATATTAAAGGGTAACAGTTCTGGAACAAGGTCCTGATCTTTGGTATTGGAGAGTAGTTGATATCAGATTAGTCCTCTTACAGATAAATGTTATAAAATCTGGCAAAAATATTTTTAAATGTTTTTATTGATTTTTAGAGAGAGAGGAAGGGAGAAGGAGAGAGAAAAACGTCGATGAGAGAAACATCTGTCTCCTGCACATGCTGGTCTAGGGATCAAGCCCACAACCCGGGCATGTGCCCTGACTGGGAATAGAACTGGTGACCTCTTAGTGCATGGGATGACACTCAACCAGCTGAGCCATACCGACCAGGGCTGGCCAAAATATTTTTGTGAAATGATTTGAAGCTACTAGAGAATGACAAAGAGCAGGCAGAAACATGAGGGAATTCGATTCTTGAAAGAAGGGAGCCATGCTGGGTGAGATCCATATTTATGTGGTTTCTCTTTGCAGAGCATGAGGCTAGCGAAGAAAGAAAAAGCTGCACCCTAAGGAGTCATAGGACAGAGTTTGGGGCTGTCAGAGCAGCAGGAAATTAAGGAGGAAAAACCCCAAAGGAGGGAGCTACAAAGGGGGATGCACCAAATCTATATATAAATATTGCTTGAATCTTTGGCTGACCCCTAAACTACATGAATGGGGAGACTCCAAAGAGATTAGGAGAAAAATAACAGCTGTGAACATGAAAGAGCTTAGCAGAGACTAATATCTATTATAAATATGGATGCAAGAATCCTCAACAAAATATTAACAATCTAAATCCACAGCATATAAAAAGAATTATACACTTTGACCAAGTGGGAATTTTTTCCAGGAATGCAATTAAAATGTTAATTTAATACCTCCAAACCAATTAATGTGATATACCATATAAACACACACACACACACACACACACACACAACCTAAAACTACATGAGCATCTCAACAGGCACAAAAAAACACATGTGACAAAATCCAACCTCTTTTCATGATAAAGTACTCAACACACTAGGAATAGAAGAGAACTTCCTCAGTATTATATGGGAACAACTCTGAAAAACCCACAGCTGACATCCAACTTAATGGTGAAAGACTGGATGTTTTCCCCTAAAATCAGAAACAAGACAATGTTCACTCTTGCTGCTTCTATCCAACATTGTACTAGAGGTTCTAGTCAGGACAGTTGAGCACAAGAAAAGAAATAAAAGGCATCAAAATTGCTAAGGAAGATGTAAACATCTCTGTCAGTAGACAACATGATGTTGTATGCAGAAAATTCTAAGGAATTCACTAAAAACCTGTTAGAACTAATAAATGGGTTAAGTAAGGGTACAGGATTCAAATCATACACAAAAATCAATTGTATTTCTATACACTAGCAATGAACTCTGAAAATGAAAAAACAATTCTATCTACAGTAGCATCAAAATGAATATAGTACTTAGATATAAATTTAATAAAATATTTGCAAGGCTTCTACACCAAAGACTGCAAAACATTGTTGAAGAAAATTAAAGAAGGTCTCAATTTAAAAATCCCATTTTCATGGTTTGGAAGACAATATATTAAGATGGCAATACTCTCCAATTGATCTAGAGATTCAAAACAACCCCTGTCAAAATTTCAACCACCTCTTTTGTATAAATAGATAAAATGATCCTAAAATTCACATAGAACTGCAAGGGACCCAGAATAGCCAAGAAAAATCTTGAAAAAATAGAACAAAGTTAGAGAACTTACACTTCCTAATTTCAAAACTTCAAAGCTACAGTAATCAAGACAGTGTTGTTCTGATATAAGGAGTGCCATATAGACAAATGGAGTAGAATTGGAAAGTCTATGGTAGATTGATTTTTGACAAGGATGCCAAGATCATTCAATAGGGGGAAAAAAAACAGTCTTTTCAACAAATGGTGGTCAGACAACTGATTCTCCACATGCAAAAGATTGAATTTGGACCCCTCCTCACATCCTATACAAAAAATAACTCAAAATGGATCTAACTCTTGAAAGAAAATATAGTAGGTTGCCGGGGTCCAACCCCAGCGGGTCCAGGGGTCCCCATGGGTGTGGATGGAGTCGGTGAAGAAGGAATGACATGGAGATAGCGCTCAGTTGATCAGCAGCCCAGCCAGGATCTCTAGCCAAGCTCCGGTCAGGATCTCCAGCGAAGCTCCGGCTAGGATCTGCAGCCAGATTCTGTGTCCATGGTCTCTTGCTAGGTTCTCCAGCCAGGTTCTGTCCCGGTTCTCCAGCCAGGTTCTGTCACCAGGTTCTAGTCAGGTTCTCTTGCCAATTTCTGTAGTCAGGTTAAGTCCAGGATCTTTTGCTATGTTCTCTCGCTAGGTTCTGTCTCTAGGTTCTGAGGCCAGTTTCTGTCCAGGATCTTTTGCCATGTTCTCTCCAGCGAAGTTCTTCTGTCTCTAGAGAACGTTCTGTGTAGGTTCTGTGCCAATTTCTGTCTCTCTCTCTCTCTGTCTCTTGCTATCTTGTTACATCTGTATTTATACCAGTTGATTCAATCCTATCAATCTCTATCCCAAAGGTTAGGGCGTTTCTTATCTCCAATCCAGGGAGTAAAGATTATGTAGCTTAAGCATGATTGTTCGTAGTTAAAGTGATTAATTTCCCACCTGGCACTTAGTTAAGAGGTTTTATTCCCTCCCTAACTTCAGGGGAAAATCCCTACCTGGGGAAACAACCTTTCTCAGAGACCTTGGTTAAAACACACAGTGCCAAGAAGGTGAGCAAACATATTAAGAACACTATGCCATATATGCCAGGTCCCTTGAAACAGCAAGCATGGACCGGTTCCCGGCAGTAGGTAAATTTTCATGACCATGGATTAGGCAATGGTTTCTTTTAAAATATATATATATATATTTTATTGATTTTTTACAGAGCGGAAGGGAGAGGGATAGAGAGTTAGAAACATCAATGAGAGAGAAGCATCAATCAGCTGCCTCTTGCACACCCCCTACTGGGGATGTGCCCGCTACCAAGGTACGTGCCCTTGACCGGAATCAAGCCTGGGACCCTTCAGTCCCCAGGCCGACGCTCTATCCAGTGAGCCAAACCAGCCAGGGCTAGGCAATGGTTTCTTAAATATTACACCCAAAGCACAAGCAACCAAAGGAAAAAAAAAAAAAACAGGTAAATTGGACTTCATCAAAATTAAAACCTTTTGTGCATCAAAGGACATTATCAAGAAAGTGAAAAGACAAACAATAGAATGGGAGAAAATCTTTGTGAATCACATCTGACCAAGGACTTGTACCTAGAATATATAAAGAACTCTGACAACTCAATGATAAAAAGGACAAATAACCCAGTTTTAAAATTAGGTTATTGTTAACCCAAAATAATCAAAAAGACCTAAATAAATATTTCTCTGAAGAAGATCTATAAATGGCGAAAAGCACATGAAAAAATGTTTGACATCATAGTCATCAGGGAAACGCAAAGCAAGACCACCATGAGGTACCATGGTACACCCACTAGGATGGTTATAATAATGATTTTAACAGGACAATAACAAATGCTGCAGCTGTGGGGAAACTGGAACCCTCCTGCAATGTTGGTGGGAAGGTAAAATGGCGCTGCTGCTGTAGAAAACAGTTTGGCCGTTCATTAAAACGTTAAACATAGAGTTACAATAGGACCCAGCAATTCCACTCCTAAGTATATATTCAAGAGAAATGAAAACATATGTCCATAAAAATGTGTACATGAATAGCTGCATTATTCATAATACAACCCAAAATGGAAACAACCCAAATGTTCATCAACTAATGAACAGATAAACAGACTGTGGCAGATCCACACAATGAAATAGTGTTTGGGCATGAAAAGGAATGAAGTGCTGATTCATGTTACAACATGAATGAGCCTTGAAAAGTAATAATTATGTGAAAGGAGCCAGCCACAAAGTCAAATATTTTATGGTTTCATTGATATGAAATGTCCCAAACTGGCAAATTCATAGAGACTGAGAATAGATTAGTTTCCCAGAGAGAAGGGGAGAATAAGAAGTGACTGCTGCCCTGGCTGGGTGGCTCAGTTGGTTGGAGTGTCGTCCCGTGGCATCAAAATGTTGTGGGTTCAATTCCTGATCCCAGCACTTACCTAGGTTGTAGGTTCGATCCTCGGTCGGGGCATGTACGGGAGGCAACCGATCGATGTTTCTCACTCACATCGATGTTTCTCTCTCTCTCTCTCTCTCTCTCTCTCTCTCTCTCTCTCTCTCTCTCTCTCTCAAAATCAATAAAATCATATCCTTGGATGAGGATTAAAAAAGAAAAAGAAGTGACTGCTAATGACTGGGATTTCTTTTTAAAGTGATGAAAATATTCTGGAATTAGATAGTGATAGTAGTTGCACAGCTTTGCAAATATACTTAAAACCCCCCTAATTATACACTTTAAAATGGTGAATTTTATGGTATGTAAATTCCATCTCAATTAAAAATGAGCAGAATGGGCAAAACAGAATCAAAGATTAGGGAACTTGATTCACATAATCTAAACTGAAGCACAGAGATTTAAAAAGCTTGAAAAGAAAGAAAACAACTTATTAGTAACATGTGAGATAGAACCAAGGGGTAGCACCCATGTAATTGGTGTCCCATAAGAAGAAGAGAAATAGAATGGAGCAGAAAACATGTTTGGAGAAGTTTTGCCTGAATATACTCCAGATTTGATTAGAAATACATAGCAAATCCAGATCCAGGAAGCTCAGATAAATACAAAAAAAAATCACACCTGTGCACATCATAGTAAAACTTTTGAAAATCAAATATAACAAAGAAAAATCTTAAAAGCTATCAGAGAAAAAGACACATTATATACAGGAGAACAATGATGAAAATGTCGACTGACTCCTCATCAGAAAAAGCAGAGCCCAGAAGACAATGGAATGACATCTGTAAGTGTTGGGGGGCGGGGGGGGGGGCGCGGGGGGGGGGAAGATTGTTAACCTCAAATTCTATATTGAGGGAAATAAGGACATTTTTAGGTAAGCAAAAGCTGAAAGTATTCATTGTTCACAAACTACACAAGAACTACCAAAGGAAGTTCTTCAGGTGGAAGGGAAGTGTTATCAGATGGATCTATGGAAGGAATAAAGAGTACTGGAAAGGATATACAGTATATACATTTAAATATAAAATGACTATTTTTATTTAAAAAATATTTTAAAGTCAATTGTTAACAGTAATAATATATTGTGGTGTTTATAATATGCAGAGGTAAAACATATGGCATCAATAGCATAAAAGATAGGATAGGGTATAAATGTAATTAAATCATTGTATATTATCCTATATAATAAAAGCCTAATGTGCTAAGTGTCCAGTTGTCCGTTCAACCAATCAAAGTGTAATATGCTAATCATATGCTAAGGCCACTCAACTGCTCGCTATGACATGCACTGACCACCAGGGGACAGACGCTCCGACTCATAGGTTAGCTTGCTGCTGGGGTCCTGCTAATCAGGACTGAGCGAGACGGGCCAGACATGCTCTGGAGCCCTCCTGCGGTCCCTTCCCAGCTGGCCAACCTCCCCCGTCTTTCCCCAGCCCTGATTGTGCACTGGTGGGGTCCCTCGGCCTGGCCTGCACCCTCTCACAATCCGGGACCCCTCGGGGGATGTCGGAGAGCCGGTTTCAGCCTGATCCTGCAGGCCAGGCCGAGGGACTCCCACTGGTGCATGAATTCATGCACCGGGCCTCTAGTCTTATATATAATGTGGTATAACATACATTCAGCAAAGGTTATGGTAAGTTATAGATGAATATTTTAATTCCTAGAGAAACCACTAAATAAAAATATAAAGAGGTATAGGTAAAAAGCCTATAGAATCCAAAGAAGATATATAAATGGCCAATAAGCACATGGAGTGATCTCAACATCATTCAGCATCAGGGAAATGCAAATCAAAACCACATTGAGATATCATTTCACACTCCCTGGGATTGCTATCATGGAAAAGACAGATAATAAATATTGGCAAGGATAAGGGAAATCAGAATCCTTATACATTGCTGGTGGAATGTAAAATGGGTCACTTTGAAAAACAATCTGGCAGTTCACCAAAAGTTTAAACACAGAATTACCATATGACCTAACACTTAAACTCCTAGATATATACCCAAGAGAAATGAAAACATATGTTCACACAAAACTTACCCACAAAAGTCTATAGCATATCATTCACTGTAGCCAAAAGATTGAGACAAATTGGTGTCAATCAACAAATGAACAAATAAAATTTGGTATATTCATACAATGGAATATTACCTGACAATAAAAAATGAAGTACTGATGCATGCTACAATGTGGATGAACCTTGAGAATATTGTGCTAAATGAAAGAAGCAGCACACAAAAGGCCACATATTCTATGACTCCATTTATATGAAACTAGAGTTCCAATGCACGAAATTTGTGCAAGGGTAGGCCTTCCTTCCCCCGGCTGCCAGCACCAGTTCCCTCTGGCGTGCGGGACCCGGGCTTCCCTCGCAGCCCCAGCTTCGTCAGGAAGGTTGTCCAGAAGGTTGTCCGGGAGGACATCTGGTCTAATTACATATTATGCTTTTATGTATATAGATGTCCAGAAGAGGCAATTCTATAGACACAGAAGGTAGATCAGTGGTTGACTAGGGTTGGGAGAGGGCTGGTAGCAGAGGGAAAAGGAATTAAAGGGTATGAGGTGGTTTGAAGGAGTGATGAAAATGTTCTAAAATTGACTGTGGTGATGGTTGCACAACTCTTTGAATATACAAAAAAACCATTGACTTGTATACTTTAAATAGGTGAATTGCATGGCATGTGAATTACATATCAATAAAACTGTATTTTTAAAATACCAGTGCAGAAGATGAAAATGAAATACTAAAAATACTTGATGAATCCAAAAGAAGTCAGAAAAAGAACAAGGGGAAAAGAACATAGGGAATAAATGGCAAACAAATAACAGGACAGTCAACTAAAACCCAACCCTATCTGTAATTATATTAACTGCAAATGGACTAAATATCTTGATTAAAATGTGTAGACAGACAAACTTTATTTTTAAAAAAGGAGGAGCCTTTAATTCTTCTTAAACTTTATTCTGAGATGCAACTAAGTTACTTTTAAATAGCGTGATCCTTGCAGATCTTGCTTTTATGATGTGCTATGTAAGTCTGCAGAAGTGCTCACACTAAGGCTAAATATTCCCCACTCTGAGTCATTCTATGCATTGCCTGAATGCTCTGTCCAATGCCTGGTAAATTTAGAATTTTCCAGTCTGGCCTTGTGTGAGTGCCAGGCATTGTTCCTTCTAATGCTTTTGGATGGTTATTTTTCCAGTCTCAGAAAGTTTCTTCACACACATCTGTTGACTAGTACTCTGCTGAACACTGGAGTGGGATCCTCTGTGAACCCCCAGGATCCTCTCTCTCTGCAGCTCTCCACTCTCTTTCACTCTCTCCTATAAACTCTAGATGCCTCATCTCCAGACTCTCAGTTCCATCTTCTCAACTCAGGGCATCTCTGAGTTCTGTCAAAGTTCCTCAACTTATACCATGTCCTAGAAACTCTCTGAAGACAGTAAGTTTGGGCAATCATAGGGCTTACCTCATTTGTTTCCCATCTCTTAGGGAATCTCTGTTTGGTTTTTTTCCTTCCTTCCTTCCTTCCTTCCTTCCTTCCTTCCTTCCTTCCTTCCTTCCCCTGATGTCCAGTGTCTTTAAAACTTCTGTTTCGTGTATTGTGTCTGTTTTTGTTTGTTTTAGGTAAATCTGGTCCCTGTTATTCTATCTTGGCTAGAAGTGTAAGAAAGCCAAGATATTAATATTAATATTAATATTAATATTAGAAAAAATAGACTTAAAGATAAGGTGTATTATTAGAGCTAAAGATGTCATTTCTTAGTGATACAAGGATCAACTATTCAAGAGAGGGTGCTGAAATCACCAATGATTGTGAATTTGACTAGTTCTCCCAATAACCTGCCCATTTTTGCTTTATGTATTTCGAAGCTCTGTTATAAAGTTCTATGATGGACTGCGTATTTGTGCCCTCCCCCAAATGTATATGTTGAGGACAACCCCCCAAATGATGGTATTTGGAGGTAGGGCCTTGGGGAGGTAACTAGGTTAAAATGAGAACCCGAGGGTGGGCCCCATGATGGGATTAGTGTCCGTATAAGAGGAAGAGACCAGAACTCTTTCTCGCCCCACCATGTTAGGATACAGCAAGAAGACGGCCGGTCTGCAAGCCAGGGAGAGGGCTCTTCCTATGAACAGAATCTGCTGGCACTTTGATATCAGACTCCTCAGCCTGCAGACTGTGAGAAATAAACATCTGTTGTTTAAACCACACCATCTGTGCTATTTGTTATGGCAGCCCATGCTGACTGATGCAGGTGCATATACTAGGACATATTTTAAATTGTTTTATCTTCTCACCAATCGATAAAACAAGCACACTTAAAATAGTAAGGACACAATAAATTTGAACAACATTATCAACCAATTTGACCTAATTGACACTCATAGAACACTGATTCAACAACTTCAGAATACACTTTTTTTTTTAAGTGCACAAGGGGCATTTACCAAGGTAGACCATATACTGGGCAATAAGGCAAGCCTCAGTAAATTTCAAAGGACTGAAACCATACAGAGTATGTTCTCTGAATACCATTGTATTAAATTAGGAACAAACATAAATTTAAAAAATCAGAAAATCCCCAAATATTTGGATATTAAAAAACACATTTTTAACCTGAAGGCAATAAGAAATTACAAGGTATGAGAAAAATGGCAGTGTAAGTAAACACCTGTACTCAACGCCTCCCACAACCACATCTAAATTACAACTAAAATACAGAACAACCGTCACCCAGAACCGCCGGAAAGCTGGTTGAATGGAAGTCTTACAAGTGGAGAAGTAAAGAAGAAAGCGCACTGAGACCGGTGGGAGGTGCAGAGGTGCAGAATGGCTGGTCCGGCACCCATGTGCACCGCTTTTTTAATCAGGAGAGAGATTGTCTCTGCGGAGGCCACCCGGAGGAACAAGGGGACCCAGCCCCACATCAGACCCCCGGCCCAGGGACCCAGATTTGGGAAAAGAAGTCCCCATAACTAACGGCTATAAAAACCAGTGCGGATTGGATCTCAGTGACACAGAGGCTGCTGGAGAGCCAGCTGTTCCTCTTAAAAGGCCGGCATCATGAGCTGAACTTACAAGGTCCTGCTTCCTCTGAGCTCCAGCATCAGTGCAAGGCTCTGGGGGACACATTTGTCTGGCATTGGAGCAGGAACTTGGGGGCAGCTTTCTCCCAGACACAGTTACTCACAGGGTTCATTGTTCCTATGCTGGGACTTCCCCGGTTGCAGGGCTGACTGGCAGCCATTTCTGTTTGCTCCATCTGCCTGATGATTCCCTAAGACCCCGCCTCCTCCAATTTACAACCCCACCCAAGCTGCCTGCAGTGGCTTTTGCATATGAATGACTTGTCCTTGAAAATCTCAAACAAGCTGCAGCTGGGTCAGAGAGCCCCAAACCTATCAATAACAGGCCAAGACCTGGCACCAGCACCAGCCTACCTTGCTTCACAGCTGGGCTTCATCTGCTCACTTCCAAACCAATACAAAGAGGAGGAATCTGCAGACCTCTCTGTAGCGCCTGCTGGGTGGACCCAGGCAGTGGCTGACTTTGCACTTCCCTGGAGACCTAAGAGCCAGTGTACCCAGTGGTCAGTGTCAAGATTACAACTCTATACATCCATAAGCGACACATGCAAGGAGCAGACTCAGTGAGCACCAAAGCACCACTGAAGCAACTCCTGCTTCATAGGGGTGTCTCCTGCATAGCAGCTCTCCCACTATAGTCGCAGCTGGTTCTCATAGTAAATTGGCCTGGAAGTCAATTCCTCCCAGTGATACCAATAGCAATCAAGTCTCAACTACAACAAGACTGCTCACAGCCCACAAAGGGATGCACCTAGGGTTCCCAGTTCAGGTGACTGGGGAGGCTGAGCCACTGGGCCCTATAGGATACCTATTACACAAGGCCACTCTACCAACTCAAGGTGACATAGCAGCTCTACCCAACACATAGAAACAAACACAGGGAAGCAGTCAAAATGTGGAGACAAAGAAACATATCACAAATGAAAGAAATGGAAGAAAGCAAACTACTGGATATAGAATTCAAAACCACAGTTATAAGGGTACTCAAGAATTTATAGAAACCTCCAAGGGATTTAGTAAGACTTTTAAGGATCTTAGTGAGAATGCTAAACACATGAAAAAGGACCAGTCAGAAATTAAGTATATACTGATTGAAATAAAGAATAATATACAGGGATTCAACAGTAGAGTAAGGATTCTGAGACTCAAATCAACAATTTGAAATATGAGGAAGCAAAAAACACCCAACCAGAAGAGCAGAAAGAAATAAGAATCCAAAAAGATGAAGATAATGTAAGGAGCCCCTGGGACAACTTTGAGCATACCAGCATCCGAATTATGGGGGTGCCAGAAGAAGAGAGAGAGCAAGATATTGAAAACCTATTTAAAGAAATAATGACAGAAAACTTTTCATACCCAGTGAAACAAATAGACTTACAAGTCCAAGGAGCACAGAGAGTCTCAAACAAGAGGAACCCAAAGAAGACCACACCGAGACACATCATAATTAAAATGCCAAGGGCTAAAGACAAAAAGAGAATCTTAAAAGCAACAAGAGAAAAGCAGTTAGTTACTTACAGCCCATACGACTGTCAGATGATTTCTCAACAGAAATTATGCAGGCCAGAAGGGAGTGGCAAGAAATATTCAAAGTGATGAATAGCAAGGACCTACAACCAAGATTACTCTACCCAGCAAAGCTATCATTTAGAATTGAAGGTCAGATAAAGAGCTTCACAGACAAAAAGAAAAACTAAAGTAGTTCACCACCTATTCTTTAAGAAGAGGAAGAAGAAGAAAAAGAAGATAAAAAATATGAACAACAAAATGGCAACAAATACATACCTATCAACAATTAGAATCTAAAAATCAAAATAAATGAATAAGAAATCTAATGAACAGAATAAACTGGTGAATAAAATAGAATCAGAGGCATGGAAATAGAACAGACTGACGATTTTCAGAGAGAAGAGGTGGGGGGAGTGGAAGAGATTAAACAAAGATCTTATATGCATATATGCATTACCTATGGACAATAGGGTAGTGAAGGCCTGAGGCGAGGCAGGAACCAGGTGGAGGGAGGCAATGGGGGTGGGGGTGGGGGAAAGAGAGACATTTATAACAATCTCAACAATAAAGATAAAAAAAATTACAAGGTATATTAAAATATTTTTAACTGAATGATAATGAAATTATAACAAGAAAATTTGAGGGATGCAGCTAAAATAACACTTAGAAAGAAAATTATTTTAAAAAATATTTATTTATTGATTTCAGAGAGAGAGAGAGGAGAAAGAGAAAGAAACATCGAGTTGTTGTTTCACTTACTTATGCATTTATTGGTTGATTCCTGTTTGGGGAATTGAACCTGGAACCTTGGAGTATCTGGACGATGCTCTAACCAACTGAGCTACCGAGCCAGGGCCTAGAAAGAAATTTATAGCTTTAAGTGTTATTGTTTAAAAAAAGGAGAAAGTTTTTCCCTGGCTGGTTTTGCTCGGTGGATAGAGCGTCAGCCTGCGGACTGAAGGGTCCTGGGTTCGATTCCAGTCAAAGTCACATACCGGTTGTGGCTTGAACCCGGCCCTGGTCAGGGCGCATGTGGGAGACAACAAATCTCACAACAAATCTCTGTCTCTCCCCCTCCTTTCCACTCTCTCTAAAAATCAATGGAAAAATATTCTTGGGTGAGGATTAACAAAAAAAAAGAAAGTTTTGTAAAACCAATGATCTAAGCTTTCACCTTAAGATACTAGAAAAAGAAGAGCAAATTAAACTCAAAGTAAGGAGGACAAAGGAAAAGAGATAAGAGTAGAAATGAATGAAAGAAAAACAAACAACTACAGAAAAAAATCAATGAAACTAAAATCATTAAAAAGAACCATTGATACATGAAATACCATGGGTTGATCTAAAAATCATGTTAAGTGAAAGAAGCCAGAGCAAAAGAATATGATTTCATTTATCTGGGATTCTAGACTGTGACCCATTGGTCAAATCTAGCCCAATGCCTGTTTTTTTTAATGACCTTGAGTTACTAGTAAGAATGGGTTTTTTTTTACATTTTTAGAAGGTTGTCAAGAAGAAGAAAGAAGAGGAGAAGTAGTAGTGACAGAAATCATACGTAGCCTGTAAAGCCTAAAATATTCACTAATTGTTCCTTTACAGAAAAGTTTTCCAATGTGTGATCAACGCAAACTAAGCTATGGGAACAGAAATGAAAGTAGTGGTTACCTCTGGCAGGAAAGGTGGGGGGAAGGGTGGGAAGAAATTGGATCAGGACACCAAGGAATGCTCTGTGTAATGAAAATGTTTAATATTTTGATCATGATGGTTACTTGGATATATATTCTTGTCAAAACATTAAAATATGCCCTGGCCGGTTGGCTCAGTTGGTTGGAGTATCCTCCTGTACACCGAAAGGTTGCAGGTTCGATTCCCAGTCAAGTGCACATACCTAGGTTGCAAGTTCCATCCCAGGTTGGGGTACGATGGGAGACAACCTATTGATCTCTCTCTCTCTCTCTCTCTCTCTCTCTCCCCCTCCCCCTCTCTCTAAAATTAATAAACATATCTTTGAGTGAGGATAAAAAAATAAAAAAAAACACATTTTATTGTACATAAATTTTACCTTAATAGAAGAACCAGGAGGTCTTTTTCCCCTCCATGAGTTGTATTCACTGATTAAGATTTAAAAAGCATTAAGAATATATGTTTCACTCCCCTCTCCATAGCTTTCCTTTTAAGTAGAATTGATATTTTCAATAAGGAGCTTTGTTCTAGAGGTCTTCTTTGATATTTTTAGCTTGATTGAAAGCTAATCAAATAAAAACCAGTGTTTACTGAGCTTCAGAAATTATTGTTTCCTTGGGATTGTGCTTCCCAAGTAACAGTTTAACGTGATTGAAAATATAAATTTATGTTGTGAAAACTGCAACAGATGCTCTAATGTTTGTCTGTCTGTAAGTGAATAGGGCTGAGCAGCGTATTATCTCCACTTACGTGAACACTCATGAAAAACATAAGGTAGAGCATTTTGCATCACGTTCTGTTTTCCATCCACCGATGCGAATTTGGCTGATAGTAAATTAACTTGGTCTTTAAACTGATTTTAAATTATATCCCAGTATGATTTTTAGTTTTGAGAATCCAAAGTTAAGAATACTTCCTTCTGTCCTAGCTGTTTGGCTCAGCTGTGTTGGCCTTCGGACTGAAGGGCCCCAGGTTCAATTCCAGTCAAGGGTACATGCCTTGGTTGCAGACTTCTCCCTGATTGGGTTGTGTGCAGGAGGCAACCAATCAATGTGTTTCTCTCACATCAATGTTTCTCTCCATCTTTCCCTCGCTCTTCCACTCTCCCTAGGAATCAATGAGAAAGTATCCTTGGGTGAGGATTAACCAAAAAAAAAAGAAAGAAAAGAAAAAGAATTCTTCCCTCTTTCAAATTTATGATGTTTAATGCAAAATGCTGTTGGCCTGTTTTTGCTTCATCTATATGCTAGAAAACCTAGTTCCCTTTGGCCTCTGATCAGGTGATAAAATTGGATTGTTAGAAAAGGACTTCATTATATGGATTCTGAGAGATTTTTTTGTTTCTTTTGTTAATCCTCACCTGAGGATGTTTTTCTTTTTTTAAAAAAAAATATATTTTTATTGATTTAAGAGAGGAAGGGAGAGGGAGAGAGATATAGAAACATCAATGATGAGAGAGAATCATCAATCCGCCGCCTCCTGCACACCCCGCCCTGGGGACAGAGCCTACAACCTGAGCATGTGCCCTTGGCCGGTACCAAACCTAGGACCCTGCAGTCTGCAGGCCAATGCTCTATCCACTGGGCAAAACCAGCTAGGGCAGTGGCTCTCAACCTTCCTAATGCCGCGACCCTTTAATACAGTTCCTCATGTTGTGGTGACCCCCAACCATAAAATTATTTTCACTGCTACTTCATAACTGTAATTTTGCTACTGTTATGAATCATAATGTAAATATCTGATATGCAGGATGTATTTTCATTGTTACAAATTGAACATAATTAAAGCATAGTGATTAATCACAAAAACAATATGTAATTTTATATGTGTTTTCCAATGGTCTTAGGCGACCCCTGTGAAAGGGTCGTTCGACCCTCAAAGGGGTCGCAATTCACAGGTTGAGAACCGCTGAGCTAGGGCCTGAGGATATTTTACCATTGATTTTTAGAGAGAGTGGAAGGGAGGGGGAGAGATAGAGAAAGAGAAACATTGATATGAGACACATCGATTGATTGCCTCCTAGAAGCTCTGGGACCAAGGCCAGGGATAGAGCCTGCAACCCAGCTACATGCCCTTGACCAGAATCAAACCTGGGACCTTTCAGTATGAGGAGCCACGCTTTATCCACTGAGCCAAACCGGCTAGGGTGAGATTTTTTATTTATTCATAAAGCAATGCACAGGAGTAAGAAACCCAGCGCCACTAAAGTAGGCAATAGTATTATAATTTTTATTTTAGGGATATTTCCCTTAAAAGTAGGTTTCTATGACTCTTTTAGATATCCAGCTGGTAATGAGAAACAGAAAATAGGGAGAAATGTTTTAAAAGTTGATTTAAAGATATCACTTCTGCCCTGGCCAGGTAGCTCAGTTGGTTAGTGTCCTACCCATATGCCAAGGCTGTGGGTTCCATCTCTGGTCAGGGCACATACAAGAATCAACCAATGAAAGCATAAATAAGTGGAACAACAAATTGATCTCTCTCTCTCTCTCTCTCTCTCTCTCTCTCTCTCTCTCCCCTCCCACCCTCCCTGCCTCCCTCCATCCCTTTCCCCTTTCTCTCTAAAGTAAGTAAAATAAAATAAAAAGGTACTACTTTTGAGGGGGAAGTTAAAATAATGGCAGAGGTTTTAGACCTCTGCCTTACACCATATATAAAAATAAATTCCAGATGGGTAAAAATGTAAATAGTTTCTTTCCAGAATAGCTGTCTGGAGAAAACTTCCTAGTGCAGAGCATTTAAAATGCTGGATGAAATACAAAAAGCATCTTTCTTTTTAAAGGCATGGCAATGCTGTCAGAAAAGAAAGGGAAATTATCAAAAATAAGAAGAAAGTTCCACTCCAGAAAAATTCTAACTGGAGCTGCTGTGTGCGTGGGGACATCAGTCCATTTCTGGTAGGCTTAGCCAAATTCAGAGAACAGTAGCTTAAGCTTGAGGCCTAAGGGCAAGGAGTTTGCATTGGGAACTTCCAGAGAAAGCTGGGATTCCCTGTGGATGAAGTAGAAAAGCAATTGAACTGGAAAAATACCACCAACAGAGAAAGACAATGAGGATACTTGTCTCCAAACCTGGGCCTGTGGTCCCTTGAAAGTGATGACACATAACTGCGTGTTAAAAAAAAAAAAAAAATTCTCACCCTGGCTGGGTGGCTCAGTTAGTTGGAGCATCATCCTGTACACTGAAAGGTGTGGGTTCCATTCCTAGTCAAGGCACATACCTAGGTTGTGGGTTTGATCCCCAGGTGGGGCATGGACAAAAGGCAACTGATAGATGTTTCTCCCTCTCCCTCTCTTCCTTCCTCTCTAAAAATCAATGAAAACATATCCTCAAGAAAAAAAAAATCTTTTTTTTTAAATTAAATCTTTATTGTTCAGATTATTACATTTGTTCCTCTTTTTTCCCCCCATAACTCCCCTCCTCCCAGTTCCCGCCCCACCCTCCGCCCTCACTCCCCACCCACTGTCCTCATCCATAGGTGCACGATTTTTGTCCAGTCTCTTCCCGAATCTCCCACACCCCTTTCCCCCCCAAGAATAGTCAGTCCATTCCCTTTCTATGGCCCTGATTCTATTATAATCACCAGTTCATTCTGTTCATCAGATTATTTATTCACTTGATTCTTCGATTCACTTGTTGATAGATGCATATTTGTTGTTCATAATTTGTATCTTTACCTTTTTCTTCCTCTTCCTCTTCTTAAAGGATACCTTTCAGCATTTCATATAATCCTGGTTTGGTGGTGATGAACTCCTTTAGCTTTTCCTTATCTGTGAAGCTCTTTATCTGACCTTCAATTCTGAATGATAGCTTTGCTGGATAAAGTAATCTTGGTTGTAGGTTCTTGGCATTCATCACTTTGAATATTTCTTGCCACTCCCTTCTGGCCTGCAAAGTTTCTGTTGAGAAATCAGCTGACAGTCCTATGGGTATTCCCTTGTAGGTAACTGAGTTTCTTTCTCTTGCTGCTTTTAAGATTCTCTCTTTGTCTTTTGCTCTTGGCATTTTAATTATGATGTGTCTTGGTGTGGTCCTCTTTGGATTCCTTTTGTTTGGGGTTCTCCGCGCTTCTTGGACCTGTAAGTCCATTTCTTTCACCAGGTGGGGGAAGTTTTCTGTCATTATTTCTTCAAATAGGTTTTCAATATCTTGCTCTCTCTCATCTTCTGGCACCCCTATAATTCTGATGTTGGTACGCTTGAAGCTGTCCCAGAGGCTCCTTACACTATCCTCGCATTTTTGGATTCTTTTTTCATTCCGCCCCTCCAGTTGGGTGTTTTTTGGTTCCTCGCATTTCAAATCATTGACTTGATTCTTGCGCTCCTCTGGTCTGCTGTCAGGAGTCTGTATAATATTCGTTATTTCAGTCCGTGTATGCTTAATTTCTAGTTGGTTCCCCAATATAACATCGAGGGTCTCATTAGTTTTCTTGTAGATCTCATTAAGTTTATCAGCGGCTTCTAAACAGTTCTTGAGAGACCTTAAAAGTGTGATTCTGAACTCTATATCTTCCATTGACAATTTTGTCCTGTTTCTTTGTCTGCGCATTTTGTTATGCTTTCTTGGTGCACCCCCTAGTGATCTTTGTTCGCAGTCTTGTAGTTAAGCCTTGATTGTTGTAGCTAATACCAGGGAGGGTTTGACCTCCAGGCCAAGTGGCTATGAGAATCAGCTGTGTCTGCAGTGAGAGAACTTCTGTCCTCTAGGGAGGTGCTAATCTAGCCTTTGCCTGAGGCTATCTGGCAAATGCCTCTGTGCAGGGCTTGGGCAGGGCAGGTCGCACAGGATCAGCAGGGTGGGCCGGAGAGAGCAGTTATGGCGGCTCTCAGTCCTGTCCCCAGGGGCTCTGCCTCTCTGAGTCCCAGCACCCGCTGCAAAGCTCGGAGAGAAAGCTGCACTCGCTCTGACCGAAGCCAGACAGTCCCGCTTCTCCCGTTTGAGTCTGGGTCCCTAAAGACTCGCCCGTATCTGGAGCTCAGAGTCTGCGACTCCCTCCCGATTGAAAACGCCAACTGCGCCCTCCGCCGCCAGCCCGCTCCGCGCACTCCGCACCTCAGAATTTGACTTCAGCACTGCGCCTCCTCTGAGTGTCCGTATGCGTTTCTCTTTCCTCCTAGTTGTAGGACTTCCACTCAGCCAGCGTTCCTGTGGTTCTGGGTGATGTCCGTTCCATCTTTTAGTTTCTCTTTTGAAGTAGTTGTTCAAGGCAGCAAACTCCGGTGTTAACCTATGCCGCCATCTTGGTTCTCCTCTCGAAAAAAAAATCTTAAGCCTAAAACTTGGTTAAAGTACTTCTGGGTTTGTAGTGCCCCCAACTGCCGAGCAAACATGAAGGATTGTTTTTCAAGGATGAACACATTTTCCCCTAGGCCTCAATTCCCACAGATATATGTCCAAAGCACTTGAGTATTCTCTCTCTCTCTCTCTCTCTCTCTCTCTCTCTCTCTCTCTCTTCTTCCTTAAACATAGGAGGTAATAAAACATGATGTATGTGAATCAGCAGAAAGGATACACAGCAGAATCAGGCCCATATCAGATACAGGATACAAAATATACATTTAATATCTACACTAATAAAAGAGAAAGGTGCAAATTGACCATACCTTTGTGACGCCCACCGGCCAATCAGGAGTGAGTATGCAAATTAACCCAACAAAGATGGCAGGTTAATTTGTATACGCGGGCGCCAAGCAGCCTGGGTCCTGGGGATGGGTGTCCTCAGGACCCAGGCCGCTCTGAGCCTGTAGGCCCGTGAATAGGTCTGGAACAGCCGGGGTCCCAGAAAGACCCCCGGCCACTCCGGGCCTATGCACACAGGCACTAAGCAGCCAGGGGCAGGGCAAGAATGCCCTCTGTGTCACTGTGGTGGGCCTGTGGACAGCACACACATGTGGAGTGGCCCGGGGGCAGGGCATGACAGTGAAAAAAACAAGAGTGTGGGGAGCACCAGGAATTCTGGGAATTGTAGTTCTGGTGGCAGCCCCTGGACTGGAAGTGGAAGCCCAGAGTGCAGGGAGCACCAGGAATGCTGGGAATCGTAGTTCTGGTGGCAGACGCATTGTGGGATCTCCTAGACCAGTGGTCAGCAAACTCATTAGTCAACAGTGCAAAATATCAACAGTACAATGATTGAAATTTCTTTTGAGAGCCAAATTTTTTAAACTTAAACTATATAGGTAGGTACATTGTTATTAATTTAATTAGGGTACTCCTAAGGCTTGGAAGAGCCACACTCAATCGGCCAAAGAGCCGCATGTGGCTTGCGAGCCACAGTTTGCCAACCACGGGCCTAGACACTAGAGCAAAGTGAGCCTGGAGCAAGTTATGGTTGCAGGTGGGGGATGGAGGGAGAGCAAAGGTGAGAGACATAAGTAAAGTCAGAGTGTCGAGGAAAAATTAAAAGGAAGATATCCTGCAACTTCTAGGAAATCTCCACCAATGGAGCAAAGAAAAAAAACCACCTCTACTATTGTGTGAGCACAAATCCAAACTGGGTTGGGGTCTCAGACAATTCACTCACATGATTGCAAAGACAGACAGAAACTCCCAGATTGGAGAGGGTGCAAGTCTGGCTGAGGGTCCCACCCCCCATGCACGAATCTTCGTGCACCAGGCCCCTAGTGTTTAAATAAATACAAAAGACATCAAAAATTTGACATGGGAGTAACAGACCTTCAAGAGGAATTAGGCAGAGTGGAAAAAGAAGCAAACAGAACTTCTGGGAATTAAAAATAAAGTAGAAAAATAGAAGGCTTAATGGGTAGATTGTACACAGGTGGAAGGAGAAGATAAATCTAGGAAATTACCCAGACTGCATTAAGAAGAGACAAATATAGTGAAAATGTGAAAGATTAAGAGGGACGGAGGAGCAATTGAGAAGATCCAACATAAACCTTATTAGGAGTTCTAGAAGGAATGGGAGCTGCAATATTCAGAGATGGTGGCGAGAATTTCTAAAACAGACCAGAGAAGCTAATGATCAGTATGAGATTCAGAAAGACAAATAATTCCCAAACAGGATTAATAAAAATAATATCTATACTAATAAAAGGGTAATATGCTAATTAGACCAGACATCTTCCAGACAACCTTCTGGATGTCCTTCCAGATAAAGTCATGCTGGTGGGGCTGAGACAGAGGTGGATAGGGGCGATCAGGCCTGTAGGGGAGAGCAGTTAGGGGGATCAGGCCTGCAGGCAGGTGAGCAGTTAGGAGCCAGTGGTCCTGGATTGCGAGAGGGATGTCCCTGATTGGAGAGGGTGCAGGCTGGGCTGAGGGACCCCTCCCCCCCCCACTGTGCATAAATTTTGTGCACTAGGCCTCTAGTCCTATATAATAAAACCCTAATATGCAAATCAACCAAATGGCTGAACGACTGGTCCCTATGATGCACACTGACCACCAGGGGGCAGATGCTTAATGCAGGAGCTGCCCCCTGGTGGTCAGTGCGCTCCCACAGGGGGAGCACCACTCAGCCAGAAGCCGGGCTCATGGCTGGCGAGTGCAGCGGTGACGGTGGGAGCCTCTCCCATCTCTGAGGCAGCACTAAGGAGTGGGCCTAAGCCAGCAGGTGGACATCCCTTGAGGGGTCCCAAACTGCGAGAGGGCACAGGTCAGGCTGAGGCACTCCCCTCCCCCCCACCCCAGTGCATGAATGTCGTGCACCAGGCCTCTATTATGTATATGAAAGATTTAAAAAGAAATCATGACAAGGGGACAAGATTTAGACTAAAAGCTGTCTTTTCAGCAGCCACAATGGAAGTTAAAAAATGGGAGAATATTATCTGCAAAGTGCTGGGAGAAAGTGACTGTTGTTTAATTATATGCTTAGCAAAATTTTCTTTCAAAAGTAAGGGCAAAATAAAGGCATTTCTGGACAAACAAAAACAAAGTAATTTCAAGTGACTAAAAAAGCTGCCAAAGGTTAAGCACATGAAATACTCATTTTCAGTAGTCATTAGGGACATAAATTAAAGCCACAATGACAGCACTACACACGCCCTGGAAGGGCTAAAATGTGAAAAGACTGACCAACCACATCAAGTGTTAGTGAGAAAGTGGACCAAATGAAGCTCTCATACACTGCTGATGGAAAATGCCCAACCTCCTCAAAGAACAGCTTGGCAGTTTTGTAAAAAGTTAAACACACACCAACCATATAATCCAGCCATTCCACTCTTTGATATTTACATAAGAGGAAGGCAAATATATGTCCATACAAAGACTTGTACTACTGTTTACAGAAGCTTTGTTTGCAATAGCAAAAAACTGCAAACAATCCAAAGTCCATAAAGAGGTGAACAAATAAATGAACGATGTATAGCCATATAATGGAACACTATTTAGCAATGAAAAAGGATGAGCTGTTGCCACACACAGGACGGATGCACACAACATGATTCTGGGGGAAAAACCAGACCTAAGAGGATACACAATATCATTCCTTTTATAGAAAATCCTAGACTATGCAAAAAGATGTTTAGTGACAGGAAAACAGACCAGTGGTTGCTAAGGATGGGGCAGGAGCAGGGAGGGGCTGGAGGAAGTGATCATCAATGAACATAAGGAAACATTTTTCGGGCTTTAAATAAAGTGTATGATTTGATACATTCTGATATCACCATCACCACAATCAAGACCATCTGATCCACACTAACAATTAAGAGAGTGTCAGGCTGAAGGAAAATGATCCAGAGTGGAAGCATAGCATTGCAGGAAGGAATGTAAAACACTAGAAAGGGCGAAAAAAACACACAAAAACATATATGTGTGTGTGTGCATGTTTAAATAAACAGTGATTGTTTATTTAAATTGCTCCTCCATCCCTCTTTATTTCTATCAGAAATAAAACAAGTGACAAAAAATTGCACCAAAAGTGGGGAGGAGGAGTTTTGGTAAGTAACAAAAGTACTAATTTAAGGTAGACTTTACTCAGCCAAGGAGCCATATTTTTATTTTATTTTGTTTTATTTTTTAAAGCAGAATTTATTGTTTTTCTGATAGAAAAGCAAATGAATGCATACTTGAGAATTATAAAAGTACACACAAGGAAAAGATGAATAATAAATGTTCTAACAATGAAAAACACTTAGTGATGGAATCATATTTTTAAAATACACTTCTTAATTTAAAATACTTTTATGTTTACAGAAAAGTTGAGAAGATAGTACAGAGAGTTCCCATATACCCTTCACCCAGTCTCCTCTATTATCGACATCTTTTTAAAAAAATACATTTTATTGATTTTTTACAGAGAGGAAGGGAGAGGGATAGAGAGCTAGAAACACTGATGAGAGAGAAACATCGATCAGCTGCCTCCTGCACACCTCCTACTGGGGATGTGCCCGCAACAAAGGTACATGCCTTTGACCAGAATCGAACCTGGGACCTTTCAGCCTGCAGGCTGATGCTCTTATCCACTGAGCCAAACCAGTTAGGGCTATTATCAACATCTTATGTTATTCTGGTACATTTGTCACAATTAATGAACCAACATGGACATATTATTATTAACTAGAGTTCACATTTTATTTACATTTTTTTTAGTTTTGACCTAATATCCTTCTTCTGTCCAGGATTCAACCTATGATACCACATTGCCTTTATGTGTCTTTAGGCAACCCTTGCCTGTCACAGTTTCTGCCTTTCCTTGTTTTTTATGACCTTGACAGTTCTGAGGAGCACTTGGTCAGTATTTTATAAAATGACCCTCAATGGAGATTTGTTGATTTTTTTTCTCATGATTAGATCGGATTGTCTGTTTCAGAGTGGAAAAACCCAATGGTAAAGTCTCATTTTTTTCACATACCAAAGGGCACCCACTATCAACATGACATCACTGTTGATGTTAATTAGGATCACTTGGCTAAGAGAGTGTTTATCAGATTGCTTTGCTGTAAAAGTATTCTTTTCCTCCTTTCTACACTGTGTTTTTTGGAAGGAGATAACTCTGTATGTATTTAAGGAGTGGGAATTATCTTCTATCTCCTTGAAGGTGAAATATTTATATAAATTACTTGGAATTTTTGTGCAAGGAGATTTCTTTCTTCTCGCCAATTTATGTATTCGTTTATTTACAACAGTATGGACTCATGGGTCATTATTTTATACTTTCGGTTATAATGTAGTTATTATTTTGCTCAAATTGTTCCACCGTTGGCCGCTGAAAGCTCTTCATTTGATCCCTGTGTCCTTCTGACATCCGCTCATCTTTTTTTAGAAAACACCTCTTCACTTTCTGGCAGTATAAGATGATATAGGCTTGCCTTCACTGGTTTGGCTCAGTGGATAGAGCGTCGGCCTGTGGACTGAGGAGTCCCAGGTTCGATTCCAGTCAAGGGCATGTACCTTGGTTGCGGGCGCATCCCAATGTTTCTCTCTCATCAATGTTTCTAACTCTTTCTCCCTTCCCCTCTGTAAAAAAAAAATCAATAAAATATATATCTTTTTAAAAAAGGTGATATAGGCTCATCTTGTATATTTTCTTTACCAATTTTAGTCAGCCATCTCTCCAAGGAGTCCCAGTCTCTTTGATTTTAGAATGGTATTAGAAACCAGAGTCTGGTGCTAGGTGTGCTTCTTGCTAATGGGGTGTCACTCCTCTCAGCTGACGGAGCAAAAAAATATATATACGTGTGTATACTAGCCTGTGCGGACACACATATGTATGTGTCTATATATTTATAAATATATATTTGTATATGTAACCATCTATATCTATATCAAGCTAAACATGAGTTTATACTGATGTAAGGAGATGTATTCAATCTTTATAATAACCACTGAAAGAAATAGAACAGAATGTGAAACTAAAAAAGGAATAGAAAAAATAAAAAATAATTCCTCCCAAAGAAGGCAAGAAAGGAGACACAAAGGAACAAAAACTTGATGAGCCGAGTAGAAAACAAAGAACAAAATGGTAGATTTATATATAAAGAAAAATAAACTGTGAGAGAGTCAGAACAAAAACAGGACATTCGCCTCTCCAGAGCCACCGTCTGCCCTTTCCCACCCTGCTCTCTGCCTCAGGGCTGACCGGCATGGACTATGTCAGTGGATGCCTCCCTTCCTGGCTTCTTCTTGGGCTCAGCCAATGAAGATTCCCAGCGAGACATCTCCCTTAGAAGTCCACTTGGGTTGGCCATGTCACTCGACCAAAAACCATTACTTTCTCTCCAATGGGCCCACACTATAGGAATTTCCTTTTGGATTCCAGAAACCACTCCCTCTCTTCATCTCTTCAGACCTAGGGGTACTAATAGTTTTGCTTTCATTAGTTCTGGATTAATGCATTATCTCTTGTGCGTCCCCTATACACTGCCCAAGCCGTAATAAATAATCTCTTCATGACACCCTCCTAGAGTTCTCCTAATTTCAGTGTGCCATCTGTTTCCTATTTGGACTCGGACTAATGCAGTAATTGTAGGATCAGAAAATACTCTCTCAACGTGGGATCCTAGAATTCAGTTGCGCATATGTTCGAGGAGCACAGCGATAACCTTGCTGGGGAGAATGTGGAAATGGGTAATCCGTGGCATGTGTGGTGGCTTCATCATTGCCCAAATTATCAATGGCGGCAGCGTGTGATGAAATGCAGGTGGAGGGTAAGGCAGTAAGAAATCAGTGGCTCTGACACTTAATTGCTATGGCAACAACAGTGGTTATAAAATAGTCGAACCAACTGGATTCTTTTTACCACAGAGGGAACGTATACAAAGGGAAAAAGAGAAAATAAAGCTATGGAGATACAATATAAAAGATACACGAAAAACCAGGATACCTCCACGGTGGCACTGAAGGAGTCTAGTTTTCAGTAATTGTGGTGCAAATGTGGCTAAGAACCAAGCCTAGAGTCTGATTGTAAGGGTTGTAGCGCCAGTGAAATGCTGAACTCTGCCAAGCCTCTAACACCCAGGCAACGTTCCTGGTGGGAACAGGGAGCTCTGAGACATGGGAAGGGGATACATGATGCCTAAATGCCAGGAGATGGGCTGAGAATTTTGACCCTTCATATTCCTCCAGACCTCTTCTGCTGGCTGACGGAGTGTGCTCTCCTTTGCATAAAAGCCTAACAATAATTTCACTCAGGGCCGTTGCCTCATGAGCTGAGGCCAAGCCTCCTTAGGCCCCATCTCCTTGCCTCCTATCACTAAAAGGTCTGCTGCAGAAAAGCATGGCCTGTGCATTTAAAGAATCGCAGAACCTTGCACGGTGCAGAGTCAAGAATCGAAGGGAAATGTGTGGAGTGGACTATAAGGATGATAGATGAGAGGTTCTCAAGTTGTGGTCCTTGGACCCATAACATCAGCATCACCTGTAAACATGTTGGGAATTCAAATTCTTGGGCCTCACCTCAGATCTATGGAATCATAAACTCTGGGAAGAAGACTCAGAAATCTATGTGTAACAAGCTCTCCGGGTGATTCTGACACACCCTGAAGTTGAGAACCACTGATATAATAGATTCATTATATTCCATGTCCTGAGTCTACGTCCACCTCTTCAGCATTATTGCTCAAGCTTGTGGTCTCCGATCAGAAGCACTGGCATCACCTAAGAGCTTGTTAGAAAATGCAGAATCTTGGGCCCTTCCCCAAACTGAACTAAATCAGATTTTATGTTTTAAAAAAATCCCCATGATCCTAGTTGGTTTGGCTCAGTGGATAGGGCGTTGGCCTGCAGACCAAAGGGTCCTGGATTCAATTCCGATCAAGGGCTTGTACCTTGGGTGCAGGCTCCTCCTCAGCCCCGGGCCCTGGTTGGGGCTCATGCAGGAGACAACCAATCAATGTGTTTCCCTACATCGATGTTTCTCCCTGTCTTTCCCCCTCTCTTCCACTCTCCTTGGAAATCAATGGAAAAATATCTTCGGGTGAGGATTAACAAACAAAACAAATCCCCATGTGATTTGTATGCACATTAAAGTTTGAGAAGGCAGCCCTAGTCAGTGGTTGGAGCGTGTCCCATGCACTGAAATGTGGTGGGTTCAATTTCAGGTGAGGGCACATGTCCAGGTTGCTGGTATGACCCCAGTCAGGGTGCATGTGGGAGGCACCCAATTAATGTTTCTCTCTCTCTCTCTCTCTCTCTCTCTCTCTCTCTCTCTCTCTCCCCCCACCCCCTTCTTCTTTCCAAAATCAATAAAAAGCATAGCCTTGGGTGAGAAAAAAGAATAGAAAAAAATCCTCTTAAAGGTTTGAGAAGCCCTGCTCTACACAGAATCACCACTCTTTGAGAATGACTGTACTGTGTAGTCCTGCTCACTTCTCCCTAACCAAAGCCCTCAGGAAGGCCTAGAGGACCCCGTTCCCCCGCCCCCCGGCCCCACGAGGCATTAAGAAGTGCTTGAAAAGCTTGTGGTGACTGTCATCTATCGACTGGAGACGACAGTTGGGGATGATGCAAAGGAACTGGGTTCCTTGATCTCAGTGGGAATACGGGATGCCAGAGTAGAAAAGTCAGAGATGAGGCAGGCCAACAATAAGCCACAGAAACAGAAGGACAGTTGGGTGCTCTGATCTGTAGGAAACTGTGGCAAAGATTTCTAGAAATGAAATAGTTGGGCAGCCTACGAAGGTGCTGCTTGCCAAGCACAAATAAAAAATTCAGAGTTTCTGGGTAGAAACTGGAGGGGGTATTCGTGGCCTCTTACCCAATTCCCAGACCCAGTTGTCAGTTCGCAGACCCAGAGGTCCTCAGCTGAGCACGTGTCCTGCCATGGGCCCACAGGTACTGTGCGTCTTCCCTAAACGACCTGCAGCCATTTACAGGGTAGCCATGCACTGGTGAAAGGGAAGGGCGAGATCTTCCTGAGGTTAACAGATGTTGGCTCTGAATTCGCTCTGTCCCCAGGGCCCTAAGGTGACACCGTGATCTGCCAGTGAGACTGGGCACTTATGAAAGTCAGGTCACATAAGTAAACCTAGCCAAAGTCTGTCTAATACAGTCTCCTGAGCTCATGTACCTACCCTGTAGTTTTCCTCCGTTCCCAGAATATACAGTGAAAAGAAAGATACTTGATAACTGGCAGAATTCTTATATTGATTTGCTCACCCATGAAATGAAGGCTATCATGATGAGAAGGGCAAAGGGAAAGCTCCTGAAACAACCTCCCTCACTCCCAGCCCCACCACACCAAGCAAGTAAGTCAAGAGCAGTAATACTTCAATCATGGGGAAAATTACAGAGATTAGTGCTACCATCGAAAACTTGAGATATGCAAGGGTGGTGATTCCCAACATATCCACCTTTAACTCGCTTATCTGGCTAGTGCAGAAGCTGGATGGGGCATGGAGAAAGATAGTAAATCTTTGCAAGCTTAGTCAGGTAGTGATGCCAATCACCACTAAAGCACCAAGCTGTGGAATTTTTACTGTGGCCATTCAACACAGCCCGTGGCCCCTGGCATCCAGCTTTTGACCTGGAAACCATTTTCTTTGCATGAAAACATGAGGCAGTTTGCATTTACACAGCAGGGCAAATAGAATGTCTTTACCATCTTGCAACAGGATAATATCAAGTCTCCTCCTCACTGTCATAATATGATGTGAGGGAAACTCGGTCAGTTTGATATCCTATAGAACATCCTAGTTCACTACATGGGTGGTGTTACAATAACTCAACCTGGTGAGTGGAAATTGTGTGGCTGCTACACAATGGGAATAGGGAGGACTTTGTTCAGGGCACCTCTGAGTCCTCTCTTGCTCTAAAGTTCTGGTCAATGGAAATTTGACAACTCAATGTTAAGACCACTAGATGCCTTTGTAAGATATATGTGCCTGAGGCTGAGGAGCCTACCATGTAGATAAAATTTCTAGGGGTCTGAGGCATCCTTCATTTTATTTTATTTTATTTTATTTTTAGAAAGACAGGAAGGGAAAGGGAGAGGGAGAGAGATATCAATGTGAGAGCAAAACATCAGTCTGCTGACTGGCTGCCTCCTGCATGCTCCCTACTGGCCATGTGCCCTGACTGGGAATCGAACTGGCAACCTTTGGTGCATAGGCTGTTGCCCAATGAACTAACTGAGCCACACCAGCCAGGGCTGGGGCATCCTTCTGAAGTGAGAGACACGTTTCTGCCTTTTGAGTTTCCCACCATGAAGAAACAAACACACAAACAAACTGGGGTTGGAGGGAAAGCATCTTGAACCCCTCCATCTTGGAGGGAGCCAAGCTTTGTTCTCATAGGGTAAATACATAATCAATTATTTGTCTTTTCTGCTTGAAGTGCTTCTTTCAGCATCATTTTTAAATTTACAGAATGCCTTATCCTTCATCATGGTATTAAACTCAACATCACCTCTGACAACGGGACATATTCTACAGCATAAGAAATGTGGCAGAGGGTTCATCCCCGTTAAATTCGCTGGTGTGACCATGTGGCTTATTGCCCAGAATTAATTAGCTTGAGAGGATGGTGAAGTGGATTACTAAAGGCTCGGTTACAGTGCCAGTGGGAAGACAACACCCTCCAAACAGTTCAAGCTTTAAACCCGAGGTCAATACATGGGGCATCTCCCCGAAGGCCAGGATGCATGTGTCCCAGAACAACGGCTAGCGCTAGGAGTGGCCCCTCTCCCTGTCACACCGAGTCATTCCCTAGAAGACTTTTTTGTTTCCATCCTTGAAATTTCAGGCTCGCTGGAGCTGGAGTTTCTAGTGTCCACGGTAGTAATTCTGCACCAGGAAACATGGTCATGGTTCAAAAATAAACTAGAAGCTGAGATTCACCCCGTTCATTATAGGCTTCTCATGCCACTAAACACAAACTAACAGAGAAGAGGTTCTCTAGGGTGGCTGGTAACGGACCCTGATCACCCCTGGGAAATTGTGTGGCTGCTACACAATGAGAATGGGGAGGACTTTGTTCAGGGCACCTCTGAGTCCTCTCTTGCTCTAAAGTTCTGGTCAATGGAAATTTGACAACTCAATGTCAAGACCACCAAAGACTCAGTTCCTATAGGAATGAAGGTCTGAGTCAGTCCACCAGGTCAAGAAACTTATCCAGCTGAGGTGCTGCATGAGGACGAGAACCTGCATTGAGTGATGAAAGGAGACAGCTCTGATTACCAACTTAGGCCCTATTCCCAGCTACAAAACGGGGCCTTAACAGCTGTGCTACTTCTCGTCCCAGGTATTGACAAAATATCACAAATCTAGCAGCTTAAAACCACATCCATGTACTAGCTCACAGTTCTGCAGGTCAGAAGTCCAGGCACGGGGCACATGGCTGGGTTCTCTACTCAAAAGTTTCAAAAGGCTGAAATCAAGGGCTGCCTTCTCATCTGGAGCTCAGGGTCCTTTCTCAGCTCACATGGTTGTGGCAGAATTCAGTTCTCTGTGGCCATAGGATTGAGGCCTCCATATTCCTGCTGGTTGTCGGTCACATTCCCTCCTCATCTTCAGAGCCACCAATGGAGAATTTCTCATGCATCACATTCAAATCTCTTTCATCAGGAAGAGGCCTGGCCCTTTTAAGGGCTCACCTGATTAGGTCAGGCTCACCCAGGGTAATCTCCCTTTCAAAGCTGGGACTTTAGTTACATCTGCAAAATTCCTTCAGTACCTAGAGTGGTGTTGGATCGAATAACTGAGAGAGGGTGTGTGTACACCTGGTGGGCGGGAATTTTGGGAAGCCATCTCTGAATTCTGCCTACCACACCTCTCCTCACTTTTGCTCAATTCTTTGCTGGAAGAACACCAGTGGGAGTAACCCTTTAGGTTTCAGGAGGGATGACGCCAGATCACCTAGTGATAAAATGGTAGCCAAGGGGGCTCTGTGCATCCTGTTGATGGAAACATCCGTTTTCACCCAGATGCAGGATGACAGTGTACCCTGAGGGAGGAGAGAGGTGAACTGTGCCAGGGATAGTCTGTTTGTACCTCCAGAACTCGTTTCCTCCCTGCTCTCTGTAGAAAGATCTGTGCTGATTACAGCAATGGCCTCCCTTGTCCTCTGGCTCTGATTGGTTTGTCTAGTGGGGAGGAGGAGATTAGAGAGGGGAAGGAGAGAACCGTCAGGGTATTTATTTCTCAGGCTTCCGCCCTGCAGGCTGCCTCGGGCTGCCTGTGTCCTCCAGCTGAGGGCAGCTAGCTCTACGGGACCCTCTTCTCCACAAGCCCTTCCCCCGCACTCTTTTAGGCCTAGGAGTGGCAAAAGCTCTGCTTGCTGTTCTTAGCCCTCGGTTGCGGCACTATCCAGCTTATCTCTCCTACACCCTGCCCACACCTTCGTAAATAGTCCCTTTATTAAATCTCCTGAATTATTCTAATTTGAATGTGCCTTCTGTTTTCTGTTTGGACTCTAACTGACACAAGAACCTACTAAGAGATAGACGCAGGAGTGTGGCAGATGGAGATAGAAATATTACTCTTATTACCACCACAACGGAGACTGGACCTCATGGCTGCGGTCTGCTAGGCAAGCAGGCTTGCTGATATTTCACCCCCAGGTCAGCCGGGCGAGGCTTTCCCCCTGTGACACTCCTGGTCCCGAGGAACGGAGAGGATGTGTGCTTTTTCACAGGGGACGGACCATGGGGCAGAGCTGAGCATTTTGGCTCCTTCTCTTTGTTTGTTTATTTATTTATTAAAATATATTTTATTGATTTTTTTTTTACAGAGAGGAAGGGAGAGGGACAGAGAACTAGAAACATCAATGAGAGAGAGACATCGATCAGCTGCCTCCTGCACACCCCACACTGGGAATGTGCCCGAAACCCAGGTACATGCCCTTGACTTGAATCGAACCCGGGACCCCCCAGTCCGCAGGCTGACGCTCTATCCACTGAGCCAAACTGGTCAGGGCTTGGTTCCTTCTTTTTGCCAAAGTTGCCAACAAGTTGGGGCGTTCTCCTTCCCTCGGGGAAGACGGAAAAGGTGGAGCAGGAGGCCAGGAGCCCTCCACACGGAAGGGCACGCTCCTTCTGCGCAGGAACATAGTAAGCTTGACAGGAAGGCGGCATTCCAATACTTGAACAGCAAGTAATACTTGAAATAAAGTCGAAGATAAGTAAAACAGCCAAAGACTTAATCTCCAGAATTTCTCTCCAGAACACCTACAAACTTATTAATTAAAACACAAACAGTCCAGTTGAGGACATTTGCTACAGATAAGTTACAAAAGAGGGAATATTAATGGCAAATAAACATCTGGAAAAACGTTCAACCTCAGTAATGATCAAGAATTTGCTTTTTGAAATGTTTTTACCCCTTCGGATTGGCAAAAATCTTAAAGGCTGATGTTATCCAGTGTTGATGAAGATGTGGGGGAGCAGCCCAGGTGGTGTGGCTCAGTGATTGAGCGCTGACCTATGAGCCAGGCGGCCATGGCTCCATTCCCCATCAGGGCCCATGCCCCAGGTGCAGGCTCCATCCCCCATGGGGGGGCGTGCAGGAGGCAGGTGATCGATGATTCTCTCTCATCAATGCTGTTTCTATCTCTCTCTCCTTCTCCCTTTCTCTATGAAATCAATAAAGATACCTTAAAAAAAAAAAAAGATGTAGGGAAGCAGGCACTCATAGACTGTTAGTAGAAATATAAATTGACAAAGCCTTTTGAAGGGCAATATGACAGTGAGTTAGAACTTTGTACAGATTCTTTGGCCTGGCAAGTCCACTTCTAAGGATCTGTATTGGAGAAATACCCATATCTGTACACACACAAAATGGCATATATAAGGGTGCTTACTGTTTGTAATAGTGATAAATTGAAAACCATCTTGCTGTCTATCAATAGGGAACGACAAAATCTGCATAATCTTGAATAAAATGCAGTTAAAAGAATGGCCAAAGAAAGGGAGAAACACAGTAAGGTAGATTGAGTTTACATATATTTTCCCCCCCAGGAAAGACTTCCTATATAAATATATAGCTATATGGAAAAAGTAAGTTGCAAAAAGTGTATATGTAACATCATCAAAAGAATTCATAAGTGTAATAATTAAATAAGAAGATTCCATAGTCAGGGTTACTGAGATTATTCAAAATTCCAAATATAAAAGAAAAAAATCTAACTTTTTGAATATTCACACTTGTACCCTTTGAGTCCACACTGGTTGTACTTAACTAAGTTTAAAGTTTGCATGTGGATGGGTATGTAATTAGTTAACACTCCATTAGTTAAGGCTGCAAGAGCATCTTGTGTTACTAACAGCATGCATATAGAAGGGAGGGACGCAAGAAGAGTCTCTGGATATGATCCAAGCACCCAGTAATAGAATAGAAACTAAAGATAAAGTTCCACTTCCTTTTAAAGATAAGGGTGTATAACATAGAAGGGAAAATATTATAATATTCTTCCAAGAATATAGATGATCGCTCACGCAAGCACAAATTTCGTAGAGTGATTCAATGCCGTTTTGTATAATGACGTTATTCAATACACCGTGTGTTAGATGATTCTATTTGAATTGCTGAAATTTTAGTTATAGAGTCCTAATGTAGATGTACCGCAGATATTCCTCTGACATGCTTGAATACAATAGAAACCTATGAAAGAAAAATTTAACCAAAGATTTAGTTTCCTTCTTGACACAGTTACAAGCTCTCATGAATCCATGCGATATGGACTATTACTGGTAAAACTGAGGAAAGTAGGAGAGTTAAAATCCAAAGCCTTAGAAATGCAGGCTCAATGGCTCAAAAAAATACATAATAGAGTGACACTTGAATGTTGATATTCTTAAATCTAGGCAACTGCAACTGAACACATGGTTGGATGTGAAAATATATAACATGATATATAAAATCTGATTTGAGCAAGCTATAGAGAAATGATAAAAAGACTGGTAGCTCAAAAAAGAAAGTGAAATAGAAAGGAAAATGCTCTTGTATTAGAGCAAGATAGAAAAGCACTTAATGAAGAGTGGATGAAATAAAAAAACATCATCAGAAACTCATGACTTTGAAAGATAAAGACCCCTTTATCCTGGCTGGTGTTGCTCAGTGTTTGAGCATTGACCTATGAACCAGGAGGTCATGGTTAGATTCCTGATCAGGGCACATGCCAGGGTTGCGGGCTCAATCCCTAGTAGGAGGTGTGCAGGAGGCAGCCAATCAATGATTCTCTCTCACCATTGATGTTTCTCTCTCTTCCTTTCCTTCCTCTCTGAAGTCAATAAAAATACATATATTTTAAAAAGACTCCCTCTTAGACACTGAAATCCCTAAGATGTTGTGGGGTCATCTAGCCTATTCCTACAAGCTATAAGAAATTATATAAATTAATGAAATGATATAAATACATAGTCTCAGTGTCCAGGGTTCAGATTTTAAATTGTTCGTTTGTGTGTGTGTGTGTGTGTGTGTGTGTGTGTGTGTGTGTTTTAACTAAGAGAACCAAGTGTTTCTTGAATGTTCACAATGCTGGATCTTGGGATGGGAATAGCAAGTTAGTTTTGGCCCATCTTGTTTTTGGAAAGAGTTAAGATGAAGCAGCCCTAGCTGGTTCGGCTCAATGGATAGAGCGTCGACCTGCAAACTGAAAGATCCCAGGTTTGATTCCAGTCAAGGGCACATGCCCGGGTTGTGGGCTCGAGCCCCAGTGGAGGACTTGTAGGAGGCATGATGCTCTCTCATCATTGATGTTTCTATCTCTCTGTCCCTCTTCCTTCCTCTCTGAAATCAATAAAAATATAAAAACAAAACAAGAGAATAGAAAGGATTATTTTTTTAAAAAATGAAGCAATGAAGGCCAGCCTTGTTGGTTCCCTTGCAGAGGTTCCAAGTGCTGAACAAAATGCCTCCCTTGAGTTTTCTTTGCCACTTCGCTTGTACATGAGCCTTATTCTCTCTGGCTGACTGTTCCCATGAGATATGGTTCTATTAGGAAGGAGAGAGGAGGGAACAGGTGTTGGGTAGGCAACCTACAATGTCTACAACAGGTGCCGTGGTTGGTCCATCATGGGTCAGGTGTCCACTCATTGACCAATCATTGTGTCTTCGAAGAGAGAATCATGTAAGGAGACGGCACCACTCATTTACACCTTAAGGTGAACAAGTAACGAAAGTGACATAGTTCCCCCAAACAAGGGAACTGTACCCAGAAGAAGAAAGAGATCCTCTATTAGTTAGCTATTGCTGCTAAAAATTACCCCAAAACTCAGTGGCTTGAAACAACAAACATTTATTATCCAAGAGTTTCCATAGGTCAGGAATTGGGTGTGGCTCAGCTGTCTCTGACTCAAACCTAGTCTGTCACAGGCTGCAATCAAGGTGCTGGCCAGGGTACAATCATCTTGAGGCTCAATAGGAGCAGACTTGCTTCCAAGCTCACTCACAGGGCTGTTGGCAGCCTCAGGTCCTTGCTGGCTGTTGGCCAGAGACATCAGTCCCTTGACAAGCAGGTCTGACAATAGGGTCGGTAGCTCACAACATGGCAGCTGGTTTTTCTCAGAGCAAATGATCGGAGTGAGAGAGGGCGCCCAAGGCCAAAGCTACAGCCTTTTTGTAACTAATCTCTGAGGTGACACTGTACCACTTTTGCTGTATTCTATTTATTAGAAATGAGTTGCTAGGTTCAAGAGGAGGGGATTTGCAGGAGGTAGAGATCATTGGTACATTTTACAGGCTGCCAGCCATAGGTTCTGAGCAGGTAATGCAATAAAAGACCACTAAATTGAGCAGTGACACGTTGAATCTAAAAAGTGGTAATTATAGTTGAATACAAATAAGCTGAGTCTGTAGAAACACCTTGAGATTACGATGATACTACAACAAGAAAGATGTTAAGCCCGGCTGGTGTGGCTCAGTGGTTGAGCATCGACCCAGGAACCAAGAGATCGAGGTTCAGTTTCCGGTCAGGGCACATGCCTGGGTTGTGGGTTTGATCCTCAGAAGAAGGCGTGCAGGAGGCAGTCAATTGATGATGTTTCTATCTCTCTATCCCTGTCCCTTCCTCTCTCTCTAAAAATCAGTAAAAACATATTTTTTGAAAAGAAATCAATAAATATTTCAAGATGAAAAGCATTACAAAAAAGATGTTACGATAAAATGTGCTAACAGGTGGTAGTAATGGATATAGACGTTTTACATTTTGTTTTTATAAAATATGAAACAGATATAAAATGATATTTATAAAATAGAAGATATAAAAAATAGTGATAAAATGAAGATACAGGACCACACCATCCAGTGGAAGAGAAAGGGGATGATCAGTACCTTTGAAGTTTCCAATGTTCACCCCCTTCCCTCCCCCTGCAGAGGTCACCATCATCCTGAATTATGTGACCATTATTCACCTGCTCTTTTTCATAGTTTTACAGATGTGTCTTACACAAAATATTGTTTGGTTTTCTTTGCTTGACTGAATAGGAATGGAATCATACTGTATATATTTCTCTGTGATTTGCTTCTTTCATTCAAGATTATGCTTCTGAGATTTATCCATTTGATGTGTTCACACAGATATTTTCAATTTGGCCAAAGCTTCACTAAGCTCTTCGTATATTACTTTAATACAAAGCAAACTCAATTTTATCCTGTGAGCCACCAGCTGTCTCTTCACTTTTATAAACAACAATGTATGGCTATACCACAAGTCATCTATATATGGTTTGGGTTAGTTCCATATTTTTGCTACACAAATAGTGCTGCAATGAACATCACTGAACTTATTTCCTGATATACTTGTGCGAAAGTGTATCCAGGGAATGCACCGAGGAGAGGAACTGCTGAACAAGGGCATATGAATGTCCAGCTCTAAGAGACAATGTACATTGTTTTCCAAAGTGGTTGAAGTGATTTATACTCCTATCTCCAATAAATAAATGTTCTAGTTGTTTCCAATCCTACCCAGTATTTGATATTGTCTGTCTTTTAAATGTTTGCCAATCTGGAAGGTATAAAATGGAATTTCATTGAGATTTTTATTTCCTTTTCACTTGGGTTATATTTTTTTTTACCACATTGGCAGGTGCAATCCAATGATCAAATGAGACTCAGTTGTACACTCAAGGTTTAGCCATTATCCATGTAACTATTTACAAATTATTGCTACCTTAACTAATTGTCATACCGGTACAAATTCTTTGGTTAGAAGTTAACTTCAAAGAATCAAGATTTGTAATAATAGCCCTGACTGGTTTGGCTCAGTGGACAGAGCATCGGCCTGTGGACTGAAGGGTCTCAGGTTTGATTCTGGTCAAGGGCATGTACCTTGGTTGCGGGCACATCCCCAGTCGGGGGTGTGCAGGAGGCGGCTGATTGATGTTTCTCTCTCATTGATGTTTCTAACTCTCTATCTTTCTCCCTTCCTCTCTGTAAAAAAAATCAATAAAGTATCTATTTTTAAAAGAAGATTTGTAATAATAATTTAGTGTAATGCCTACGTTACAAAGTGGTATAAGGTATAAATAGTCAAACGATGAATAAAGAAAATAATTTTCATGTGCATTGTTCTCCTTTTGTATTTATTTTGGTATATTAAGTGAAGATGTTTTTAAGGGAATTAAGGGGGAAAGTGAGTCATGCCCATCTAATTCAGACACCATCTCTGCTGCCCTAAAGGGTATGCAGTAAAGAAGGAGTGGACCACTAAGAATGGGACAGATTTTGTTCCTGTTACAAACCCCAGCAGATGATGGTGCTTTTCTAAAGTCTTAGGATTTTCATGCTCAGAGATTTACAGTGAAGGATTAATAAAGAAATTACTTCCTTTAGACGTTCCTCTGTTTGGTCAACATTGGATCGTAAACGTGCTGAAGTTCGGATTGATTAAATTGTTAGGCTCGGTGAGGTCACATCCTGATTGGACCACACCCAAGAAACATGTTCCAGGACAAGTCAAAGTGCCAAGTATAATGCCAGCTGCAAATGGGCAAGAAGTCAGGTGATCTGTAATAGCTGGTGGCAGCCTGTTCTTACAGGCAGAACTGAAATGGAAACTGCCAACCACTTTGAGATCAGCCTGGGCCTGCCTTGGTTTGGAGGCTGGGTGTTGGGTGTTCCTAATGTTGCACTTTGAGCTTCCGTCTGTCAAAGCTAGCACAGAAAATAGACAAGATGATTTCTACTCATGTATTGTTGGGGAATAAATGTACAGCGTTTTTGAAATGCAATTTAGCTCAGCCATGAAGAATATTACTATTTTTTGACCATGTAATTCCAACCTTAGAATCTGCCCAATCAGAGAGGGAGAGTAGAGGCAGGGCAAAAAGGACTCATACTGGGAGGAAAGAGAGAGAAGGAGAAATGGAGGGTGGGGAGTTTGTGCACACAAGAATTTGTGTGTGTGAGTGCAATGATGGTGTGAACAAGTGTGGATGGACAGCAGGCTCCCAGTTCCCCCTCCTCCTTAGCCCTCCCTACTTACTCCCTTGCCAACTGCCTGCCCCAGCTTCAGGAAGGCACATGGTGGGTGGACAGCATGCTGAGCCTCCTCATATCACAGAGAGCTAGTAGTAACTTCAACATTATAGCTGGGTCCAGCACTTTCTTTCAACATCACAAACTAACTTTTTGCCTATAGTCCATTATAATCTTACTAGGGGCCCAGTGCACAAATTCGTGCACCTTGAAAGGAACTGTGGGCCGTGAGGCTGCATGGGCACAAGGGCCTCTGCCAGGCCCCTCACATGGCAGCACCCTGTCCCCTGTCTGCTGGCAGCCCTGCTCCCACTGCCGGCCCTGGTCCCAAGTGCTGACGGAGCTGGCCCTGATCTTACCCACTGACTGCACAGAGCAACTGGGGCCAGCACCAGCAGCAGGTGTGAGCACTGGGCAGGGCTGTGGCACACAGGAGCAAAGAATTTTCAGTAACCACCAGAGGCTCACAGATGACAGTGACCTGTGCCCCTTGGTCTGGCGCCCCTGCTCACCTGCTCCACCATCCCACCACGATGGCCACCTGCATGTTCCAAGCTCTGCCGCCCACTGCCAATGCCCACCATGTTCCGCACGCGACCCCTGGTGGTCAGCGCATGTCATAGTGACCGGTTGTTCAGCCATTCGGTCAATTTGCATAGTAGCCTTTTATTATATAGGATGGGACCACTGTCATATATGTGGTTCCTTGTTGACCTAAACAACTTTATGTGCACAGGACTGTAAAGTACTTTGGGCAGGCAAGCACTGTAATGAGCATCTGCACACAAGGAACCCAAGAAAACAATTCAGAGATGGGATTGAGAGATGCATTAAAGTGCTTTTACAGTGTGCACACACACATCGAAAAACCCTAATGTCCATCAACAGAGTAGTATGATAAATTCCGGGCTGTCTGGGCGTGGAACAGTGAGCAGCTAATGCAATGCTTTTGAAGACCATTGAAGAACTCAGGCATGAAAATGAAGGACACCTCAGCTAAAACTTGTGTGGAGAGGAATATCTCACCCGCTACCACTCCTCATCAATTATCCCAAACAGGAAAAGACATACCTGTGTCTCCAAGAGGAAGCTGTATCTACCACCCATGAAGGAGGAAGATTTTCTTCTCACCCAGCAACAAACCCAACCAATGGAAAACACTACAACTCAGCCAATAATTCATGGTTACCCTGAACTTGTACTTTCCTCCAATAAACTTTCATTTTTCTTCTGCTAGTGACTTTTGTCAACAGAAGGTTGTCATCAACGCCAAAAGGAGTTTCCAATTTGGGGTGTGGTGAAGGGAGAGGCTTTATTCAATGAAAACAGCTCAATTGTGAAAGAACTCAGTGACAGCTCAGTCATGAAACAGCATGACTTGGTGTTACAATCCTGGGTTGCATTTCAGCAGGGGAAGGCGTAGTCTTCAGTGGAAACTGGTAGTGTGCTCAATGGAGATGGGGGAAGCTGGCTTATAAAGAGAAGAGTTCCCACCTCAGTCTGGGATTGGTTCTTCTCATGAAAATGAGGACTCCAAATCATCACAGTTTGATTTGTCCCAAGAGCACTGTCTTGATTGGATGGAATGGAGCCCCTCTAATTGGTTAGTGAAGATTGGATGGGGGAAATCTCAGTTCTATTGGTTGAGTTTGATCCTAGAAGCTCTTTTATAGGGGTTGACTCAGCTGAGAGTCAACCAATGCTTGGCAGTGAGGTGCGTGGTTTTCCCTGAAATGCAGTAGAAACAGTGACTACTAGACTCTGGTTATGAATTTGAGCCCAATTACGATGAATCCTTTTTGGCAAGTATATTTTTCTCAGGGTTAACACTTTCTTGCCCCACCCTCCTTTCTAAAAATGTCTTTCATCTTGTGTCACTCCTGTGGGTCTCTCTCCTTGCTAGATGAGATGTTGCCCGATCCATGAATTGTTTAATAAAGCCAATTAGTTCTTCAAATTTACTAAGATGATTTTTATTTTATGGCATGACAAATGCTCACAAAATAATATTAAATGACACTCTAGCCAGCATGCTCAGTGGTTAGAGCCTCGGCCTGCACCTGGAAGGGTCCTAGTTTGATTCCCAGTTAAGGGCACATAACTGGGTTGCAGGTTTGACGCCTGCTCCCAGTTGGGGCACGTGTGGGAGGCAACCAATTGATGTGTCTCCCTCACATTGATGTTCTCTCCTGTCTCCCTGTCTCCCACTCCCCTTCTCACTTCCAATCTCTCTGAAATTCAATGGAAAAAAATATCCTTACTTCTCCGGCGAAGATTTAAAATAATAATAATTAATAATAATAAATGAAAAGCAGACTATAAAACCACATATAAAATATGATCAAAATTTTCTAAGAAAAAAACTGCACTTTAATTTTTTTAATCTGTAAGGGAAAGTTAATGGGTGATTGGTGTGATAACTGGTGGTTTAAATGTTCTTACTTGGTTATAAGCTTTCAAATGTTCTGTAATGAACAGGTGCCATTTTTACAATGAGGAAAAATACTTACTAGTAAGTGTTTGCTAAAGTCTCATTCCTTCATTTTAATGGCCTTGGAGGCAGGCTGGCTTCTTACTTGCCACTGCAACCTCAAAGGGCCACTGGGCACCCCACCTTCTCTCTGCCTGCCTCCTGGCCACGCTTCCCTCGCTCTGCCCTCTCTCCACTCCCTGCGCTTCCCTTTCTCCTATTTTGAAATATTTCACTTTTCTGCACTGTCCACGGTTTTTACAACACATTGCTTTTCTTACCAAAAACTGCCCACAGCGCTCACGACCCTGACTCGCGGCTCCAGCGCGCCCCCTGTCGGTCGGCCGGGGCAGTGCACCTCCGCGAGCTCCGGACGCGCCCTCGCCAGCGCCCCACCCGCTTCCGCCTTCGGGCGCCGCGGACTCTGCCCCGCGCTCCCAGTCGGTCATGGCTCCGCTGCGCTTCTCGGCCAATGTGTCCTGGCTGTTCCCCGAGCTCCCCGGCCTCCCCGCACGTTTGCGGGCAGCGGGCAGCTCGGGCTTCGAGGCCGCCGAGGTCGCCTGGCCGTACGCGGAGCCGCCGGAGGCGCTGGCGCGCGCGGCGCAAGAAGCGGGGCTGCAGCTGGTGCTGATCAACACGCCTCCGGGTGCGCCGTGGGGCCCGGGCCCGGGCCCGGGAGGTGGGGGCCAGGCGCCTGAGCCGGGCGCTGAGGTCCGTTCTCTCTGCAGGAGACCGAGAGAAGGGGGAAATGGGGCTGGGGGCCGTTCCCGGGAGGCAGGCGGCCTTCCGCGAGGGGCTGGAGCAGGCGGTGCTGTACGCTAAGGCTCTGGGCTGTCCCAGGTATCCTGCCCTTTCCTCTTCCCCTTCTAAGACCCAAGACCCTACCGCACGTGTTTGGGGGGTGGCGGATGAGGACGCCAGGTTTTGAGAGGCTCAGAAGTCTGAGGGCGCTGGCGCTTCTACACCCCTGCAGTCCTGGTGCTTTGTAAATTGCCTTTCATATTTGTTGTGTGTCATTCTCAGCTGGCAACTCTTTCATGCTTCTCCCCTGCTGGGATCCCATGCTGGGAGCTCAGTCCGACCTGGGAGATAGCAAAGTAAACGGAAAACGGAGGGGGGATACATTTGATAACAGGTCAATGCACGGAGGCGGAGGCAGTGGGAGCAGAGTAGGCACCTGCCTGGGATTAGAGGAAGCTTCCTACAGGTGTGATGTTGAACTGGGTCTTAAGGAGTGGGCATTTGCTTGATGTAGGAGCATTCCAGGCAGGGATGCTGTGGCCAGAGGCAAGAGGCGGCCTGGTGTGTTCAGCAAAGTTCAAGAGGCTGGATGTGGCTGAGAAAGATCAGGTGGTGATGGGAGGTGCAAGGCTCTAAGTAGGGCTGATCAAATGTCAAATCCTGCGGGTCTAAATAGGCTGAGAAGGAACTGGCAGTAAGGGGTCGCTATTGGTAGGGGTGGGGTGGGGTCAGAAATCAGACGAGAAGCAGCTAAAAAACATTCAGGAAATAGAGACAAAGCAGCATGGAATTCTCAAGAATTCCATTTTGGGTCAAAATGTCTAAAAATGAGACTTCAGCATGTTTCAAGGCTGAGAAGGGCCACTGGAAAGGAGGCTGAAAGTACAGGAGGGGCTAAGTGAGGAACTGGACTCTGAGGCAGGAGGATTGACCCTCAGGACTGTGGGAAAAGGCTTGCCCAAAAGCTGACACAGGTGTGTCTGAGGCCTGAGCATCAGGGCCAAGTGGTATGGACCAGAGACCTTTGGGGGATGGGAGGAGGGCAGCTGGAAGAGGAGCTGAGGGAGCAAAGGCCTGCTCTGGGATGGACTCCACAGCCCCTTCCGGTCCCCTTTTCCCCACAGGATTCACCTGATGGCCGGCCGAGTACCCCGGGGTGCCGACCGAGCAGCAGTCAGGGGTGAAATGGAGACAGTTTTTCTGGAGAACCTGAGGCACGCAGCCGGGGTTTTGGCTCAGGTGAGATGACAGTGAAGACTGACACACATACTCACACGAATGTGTCCGAGTGCAGGGAAGGGTGCACAGTGCGGAGAGCAGCCGGCATAAGGCTGGGCACTGGCCGAGGTCAGAGGGACTGGTGAGGGGCTTGGTCAGTGACAAAGATAGAGGCCAAACCTGGGGGGAAGAGCTGTATTCACAGATCCAACACGGTGCTAGGAGAACCTCGTGGGACTGCTGGAGCCCATTAACACCCGCATCACTGACCCCCAGTACTTCCTGGATTCGCCCCAGCAGGGTAGGACCCCCGCCCTGTGCTGCCTCCTGTCCCTTTGATTCTTGTGCCCTCCTTGAGTGTCCCCCCCCCACCTCCCCCTCCCGGTTTCTCTCCAGCGGCAGCCATCTTACAGAAGGTCGGAAGGCCCAACCTCCAGTTACAAATGGTACGTGAAGAAAAGGAGTGCTTCTTAGGGCCCATGCTCTCCAACTGGGCAGCATGGTGGGGCCTGAGGCAGTTCTGACTGTAGTAATCTCTGCCCAGGACATATTCCACTGGCAGATCATGGACGGGAATCTGACAGGAAACATCCGCGAGTTCCTGCCCATCGTTGGTGAGAGGGTCACTCTCTTTGCTCCTTCCTCATCTGCTGTGCTGCTTCCTTTGTTCTCCCACTCTTCCAATCCGCCCCCCCCCCCCCACACACACACCTGTCCTTCAGGCCTGAGCCTCACATCTGCCTGTATCTGTCCCCAGGGCATGTGCAGGTGGCACAGGTCCCGGGCCGGGGGGACCCTGGCAGCCCTGGAGAGCTGAACTTCTCCTATCTATTCCAACTGCTGGAAGACGAAGGCTACAACGGCTTTGTAGGCTGCGAGTACCAGCCTCAAGGTGAGGGGCGGGCTGAGGCTCCAGGCTTGGCCCTGGGAACGGGAGAACTGGGGGACAGGTATTGGACAGGAGCTGTTTTCCTCCTCATGGGTTGAGATGCTGCTGCCCCACTCTCCCCTCAGGAGACACAGTGGAGGGCTTGAGTTGGCTACGTTCCTACTGGGATAGGCGGGGCCACTCACAGGCTGGCCAGTGAGGTCCTGCAGTCCACCAACCTGCCTCTCTGGGACAGTGAATTGAGCATCCTGAGTATCCTCTGGAATTAAAGACAACTTGCTGAACATTTTCATACATGTATGTTATTGGGACACACAGTGTCTAACCCTTCGCTTTCCCTGATTGCTTCCCTCCTGTTGGGAAGGGACACACAGCTCACGTCTGAGTCCTCCGGTCTGCAGTGTTGCTGTGGAGAAGGGAGAGCTTTGAGTCCACCTCCTCACGTACATTTGAGACCCCAGGGGTCGGAAGCAAAGGGACTTGCTCAGGCTCAGGTGCTCCAAAGACAGAGCTGGGATTGGAGCCCGTGTCTTATCTCAATGGCAATGTCCATCAGTGATGTCTCAGTGGGTAGTGAGGACCGCAGAGCTCAAGGTGGGAGGTGGGGGACTTGGAGGCGGGATTCAGGCAGAGGAGCCCTCGGGTGAGCGCTTGCCACCTGGTGTGAAGAAGTCCTGGACTCCACCAGGTAAGCAGGAAGGAGTCCCCCCTGGAAGGGCCCAGGGGCCTGAGAGATGGGAACCTCAGGGAGGTGACCTGACCTGCTAGAGCCCTGTGAGTCTTTAGGGAGGGTAGTCCCTGCACCAGGCTGAGGCTACAGACCCCGCAGAGAGATGCACAAAGATGTTGGTATCCCTCAGTGTCCAGGCTTGTGCTGGGGTACACAGGGCTGGTCAGTCCTGCTTCAAGTGGGTAATCTTATAGATCATGATTCGAGGAACAGTGACATTCAGCGGTCCATTCCTCAGAGGAGACGGGTCCAGAGGGTGAAACAGGCTGTGTTGATGACAGACTCAAGGTGATGGTAGGTGGAGACCAGCTGGGCAGGGGGGCTCTCGCTGTCCTGGGGCTGTACTGGGAAGGGCTCTCGGAAAACCACTGTCAGAGACTGGGGAACACAGTGGGGGTCCACTGGTGAGAGAATGGCAGGTAGGCATCCCAACCTCAGCAGGCTCGGGTGCAGCATTTGGGGTACAGCTTCCCACCAGGCTGACACAGAGTCCCACACCCCCTGTTCTCACCGTCTTTCCCAAGTGGGAATCCAGAAACACTAGCACAAAACAGTCAGTGAACTTCTGATTTAACACAACCTGCAGCAGAAGACAAAATGAGATGAGGAGGGAGGTTTGTCTCACCTGAGGAAGCACAGACCCTCCGAGGGCCTCCTGGACGTGGGGGGACCAGTCTGAAGAAGGGCTGCTTCCATCACCACACCCGAACCCACCTGCACTCACTCCACCGTCACCTAGAACCTCACCTTCAAACGCAACCTCAGTCCTCATCCTCACTGGCCCCTGGTCAGCCTGTCCAGCTTCATCAGAGTGAAGGGGAGGGGGGCTTGACTGGGAGGTTCCTGAAGTCATCTATCTGGAGGCGCTGCGCAGAGCTGGCACCGCAGCCCAACCACCACGGGGAGTTCTCTACCCTTGACAGGCCCCTCCTTGCCTCCTGTGCTATCCCAGGTTTTATATCTCTCTGACTGCCCTGGACTGTCCCCTCCTGTCTGTCTGTCCCTGGGCAATCTCTTCCACTCCTAGGGCTGCAGGGATGCCCTGTCCATACAGATGCTGCCCAGATCTCTCTCCTGAGTGCCAATCCCCGATGTCCCTTCAGAACACCTTGAAACTAATCTTCCCCACAGGTACCAGGCTGCAGGACCCATCACCACGAACCAACTCCTACTTTTTCTTGTGAAGTCTTCTCTTAAGTGTCCTTTCCTGGACCACTGCTCTCACTGGCTCATCTCTAACCTTTTCCTCCCCCCGTGTGTGCGCCTATCACCACAGCTCTTCTCTCCCTGGCCTCCCTGGCAGTGCTTTCAGCTTCAGTGCACACAGTTCCCTGGGGATCTGGCTGAGAGGCGGATTCTCAGTCGGGGGTGAGTGCATTTTGGCAAGCTCCCAGGTGTTGCTGGTGCCAGGGCCACATTTTGGGGAGAATAAGACGGCTTAAAGCCCAAGAGGTCCTTTCTGGGATTGCAGCCTCTAAGACCAACCAACCGATGAGGTTCCAGAAGTTGGCCCTGAGGATCTCTAGCCAAGGAAGGTTTGTTTTTGAGGCGGGTCAAGGAGACTTACCAGGTACTGCGTTCCCAAGTCTGGGCTCTGGAAGTGGCGGCAGCTCTGGGGAAAGCGGCTCAGGAGAACCTTGATCAGGCTCTGGTACCAGGAGACCGTCATGGACAGGAAGCAGTCCTGGGGGAGGTCCACAGGCCTGGACCTGCTGTCCCAGAGCCACCCTGCACCCTCCACCCTGGCTGCCCATGGAATTCCTAACGTCCAGCCCAGCCCCTCTGGAACCGGCAGTTCCTTACCAGCTGGGGGTCAATGTCTGCAATGGATTTGGCATGGACCGCCTCTAGGAGCTCCTCCAGCTCAGCCAGGGCCAAGCGCCCCCCTAGCCGCAGCCGATCAGGCCCTGGTGGCTCCAGCAAGAAGAGGCGCTTCCAGAGGGTGTCCCTGCGGCAGTGCCCTCCAGCTAACCGTACCAGCTGAGCCAGTCGTGCCCGTGCCACGCCCACCTCTGTAGCCAGCGGAGGGAACAGAGGAGCTGGGCCAGGCACCGGACCAACCCCTGAGGCCTCCCTAGGGCTACCAGCGGAGCTCCCAGAAGCCTCTGGCTCAGGGGGAAGTCTGGGTGGCTTCCGGAACCTGCGCATGTCAGCAGTTAGTCTGGGAAAGAGCTCTCGTTGGCTGGTGAGCACCACGAAGAACTTCAGCCTGGAATGGGGAGGGGGCCAGAGTGGCGGTTACAGCAGGAAACAGGGAAAGGGCAGGGGGCAGGCTGGACAATGGGCACATTCAAGGTAGGGGATCTGCTGACCGCAGAACATGCCGCTCAGCCTCTCCTTGCTCCTCAAAGGGTGCGGCACAGTGACAGACAAGCAGAGACACATCAAAGTCATCCTGATGACGAAGCCCCTCAGAGTCCAGGTAGGAGCCGGAGCTGTGCGGTGGGGATGAGATGTCAGCCTGAGGTCCTAATGAAGTCAACCTCACCCCTTCTGCCCAAGAAAACACAGGTCTCCCAATTGTGAGGATGGTTCTGACCGCAGCTACACCAGAGAACATGCTGGTGTCCCCTCTCCTCCATACCTGTGCCATGCTGACACCAGGGCGTATTCATTGTGTTCTGGGCCCCCTGGCCGAGCCATCCGCAATGGCTTCATGTGGTAGGAGCTAGCATGGTCAGCCACATAGTTGTACAGCTGGTGGGCAGCAATGAGCTGTGTGGGAAGCTCCAGGGTCCCTAAGGGGCAAGTTACAGGAGACAGTGAGCCTGGGATAGACACACTGATCGGATGGGCTGGGGGATTAGGAGGTCCTAAGGCTCTGATTGACAAGCAGACTGGCCCTGCTTTTCTGGGGAGCTCCTAAGGTCCTGTAGAACATCAAGATGGGACAAAGTGGCTCAGGACAAGCAGGGCAGGGTATACAACATAGGATATAAACTTTGATATGAAACAGACTGTGACGAAGTTAAGACAGAGACGTGGGGGCAGGGTCCAAGCGATATGAGGCAACTAACAACATGGGATAGAAAGTCAAAGTCTGGCCCTAGGAAGTGATCCCATCGGCCCACACCTTTGTGGCCTGTTCTTTTTCAGCTTCACTGGCTTGCCCTTGGGCACCAACCCACCTTGGTAAATGTGATTGCGACCAAAGTGGGGCCCATCAGGGTGGTGGGCCAGGAAGTGCCTCAGGAAGGTGGTGAGGTGGTAGCCGTGCCGCAGCACCAGGTGGGCGCCCAGCACGTGCTGGTGCACGAGGCGCAGGTGGAAGTCATAGCTGAATGAGTGCACGTGCATCAGGTCCCGCACCTTGTCGCACTCCTCGGTGAACAGCATGGACAGCTGGGGAGGCACGGGCTGGGTTAGGAAATGGTAGCACAGGCTGCCCAGCACATTCCCATTTCCTCCTCTTCCATGGGAGAGGACAGCTCAGGACTCACCCTATTGCCCAAACAGCTCAGAGACGCCCTCCTCATTATATTCTCTTTTATACCGTATTGTAACCCTGTGGACATGAAACTGACCCTTTTCAGAGATGACTTTTTATTCTGAAGCCCAGAGTCTGCTAAAGTTTGGCACAGATTCACTGATGCAACAAATACTTGCTGAGTGCCTACCTGGTACCATTCTAGGTGCTGGGGATACATTGGCCAACAAACCCAAGCCCTCAGGAAGCTTACATTTGAGTGGTGGGGAGATAATACAATAAACACTAGACAGAGAAAATGAGTACACAGTAGGTTAGAAGATGGTGTTATGGAAAATCAAGAAGTAAAGCAGTTGCCATTTTAAACAAGGTGGTCAGGGTAGGCCAGGTGTGTAATTATTTATTATTCGGAAGTTGTTGCTGTCACCTTCCCATTTCTCCAGCTTTATTTTCCCATCAAAATACTCATTCTTCCCAAGTACATCACATTCTCTCTACACTTTTGTACCTGCTGCTGTTCTCTGCCTGGATGCTGCCCTCCCTGGTCCTCAAACCTGGCTAACTTCTCTTGGATAAAGCTTTGTCTAGGACAGTGATGGCGAACCTATGACACGCGTGTCAGAGGTGACACGCAAACTCATTTTTTTGGTTGATGTTTCTTTGTTAAATGGCATTTAAATATATAAAATAAATATCAAAAATATACATCTTTGTTTTACTATGGTTGCAAATATCAAAAAATTTCTATATGTGACACGGCACCAGAGTGAAGTTAGGGTTTTTCAAAACGCTGACACGCCGAGCTCAAAAGGTTCGCCATCACTGGTCTAGGACATCCTGCCATGACTCGGCCAGGGTGGGCCTCCTCTAACTGACCTGTGAATGAGTGAATGAAGGGTGGTAGAGAGACTGAGCTGAGCTTCTCTTGGTGGAAATCACCATTAGTGGAAGTGTTAACAATTGGATCAATGGTGCCGGAATGGCAGGATCTACATGAGCACTTCCTTGGGGGCCCTGGGCATAGGAGTTAATAGGAAAGGAGAAATGACTGTAGAAGAAGCAATAGCCTAGGAGTCAGAGTAGCTGCACGATGCTGGGGAAGTCACATTATCTGCTTCAGTTTCCTATCTACCATGGAGATGAAGTAAAGGTCTCCCTAAAGCTAGAGGCAGTGTGAACAACTTCCACAGCCAGGGAGGAGCCTCAGAGTCAGTACTGCCCCCAACTAGCTCTGTACCTGGGGCAAATTAATGAGCATCCATGAGCCTCAGTTTCCTGATCTGTACCAGAGAAATAAAACTCCACTTCAGTATATATACTAAGCACTTAAACAGTAACAATAATACAGCAATTTAGAAACCCAAGTAGGGTTAGCGATTAGATATGTAGAGGCAGAGAGCCAAGCTGGATAGAGACCAGGGAGCAGGGAAGTCAGGACTTCAGAAAGCTTGAGAGTAATGGGTGGGGGTGGGGGGGGGGTGCTTCCCATTAATACAACAGCCCAATGTGAAAATCCCTGCGGCCCACAGCTCCCTTCTGAGCACACAGGCTCCAGGAGGTTCCTGCACAGTCGCCAAGCTTTCCTGGATCACATTATCTTGTGATGACTGGATTGGTATCCACAGCAAGTCAAAGGCAACCATCTATGGGCTGATAGGAGCTATCCAGACAGGAGAGGAATCTGTGTTGTCTGTGCTGGAAGGCAACAGACTGGACCCAGGCAGATCCTGATCTCTTGGAAACTAAATGGGAGGCACGAGGAAGGCCTGGGCCTTTGCATGACATGGGCACCCTGACGAAGCTGAATCATGGAAGTACTGAGGGCTCCAGGGCCCTGACCTCACTGAACCGCTCACTCACTGAGCGCTCCTCAGGCTCGGCCCTCATGGGGTGCAGAGGCCCTGCCTTGAGGCAGACAGACAGGCCTGAATAGTAACTGGCGGGGATGCTGTGTGGGTGGGAACTCCAGCCCACATTCTAAGTGTTAGTGACTCTACGCGATGCAAAGGCTATTGCCAGCTCTAGATCAGGCCAGGACTGCCCATGGCACCGACCTACCCATGTGTCAGATTAGCCCCTATGCTCAAATGTCTGCACTAACCATCTATGGCAGGGGTGGGTAAACTTTTTGACTCGAGGGCCACAATGGGTTCTTAAACTGGACCGGAGGGCCGGAACAAAAGCATGGACGGAGTGTTTGTGTGAACTAATATAAATTCAAAGTAAACATCATTACATAAAAGGGTACGGTCTTTTTTTTTTTTAGTTTTATTCATTTCAAACGGGCCGAATCCGGCCCGTGGGCCGTAGTTTGCCCACGGCTGGTCTATGGTTATGGATTGACACAGTGCCAGGCTGTCAGTGCCCAATGACCACGGCTAGCTCAGCCACTGTGCTGGACTGCCTTCTGCCCTCTTGTTACAGCTGAAGACAACTCTGGACTACCTGCAGAGTGACAGTGGTCGATGGTCCAGTCACCAGAAGGACCACTGACCTAGCCAGCCCACAGCACCAGATCAGCCAGACTGCCCAGGCATTATTCTTATTGGCCACAGCATACCAGGGATGCACGGACCACACCTGAGACCCCATATTCCTGCCCCCGCCACATACCTGAGAATTGACGGCTTGCCCCATGGGGATTCGGGAACACTCTAGGGCAAACTGTTTGACACAGAAGTAACAGCCCTGGAGAGAGGGTGAAGGTGAGGTCAGGAGGGTAAGACAGGTGGGTCTGGCTCTCCTCACTCAGTGCTCCCCCTGCTCACCTGGAAAGCCAGCTCCATGAGGATGATGCCTCCGGGCAGTGCCCGCTGTAGGTGGTAGGTGGTGACCGGAGAGCTAGTGCTCTGAAGAAAGAAAAAAAGACGGCTTCAGGGGCAAGAGTTGGAGGTTCACCGGCTGCAGATCAGCAGGGAAGAAGTCTCTGGGGCGGGTGACTTTCATGATGTCAGGCTGGGATCAACAACCTTAGTCATCACCCAGGGTCACTGACCTCTGGCCTTGGGAAAATAATTCAGGCTTAGTGACACCGGTATCTGGGACATCACTGATTTCACTATCGGGGAAGGTATGTAATGACATGTTACCTTGGGGCTCCCATCAGTCTTGCTTTTGGGGCAGGAGAAGGAGCTCCGACCGTCTGTTCCAAGGATGGCCATGGCCCGCGGCCGGCTGGTGCTGTAGGAAAGGAAGAGGGACAAGAAGATGCAGCCAGCCAGTGGGTCAAGGATTACAGCTATCTGACTCAGTCCATTTTATGTGGACTTGTCTGTAGGAGAGGAGACAGCCCAGAGAGGGCCTGCTCGGGACACCACGGTGAGGAAGTGGCAAGGCTCTCTAGTAACTGCTGCTTTAAGGGGCAGTGAGCAGTGCTCAGTGCAGAGATGGATGCCAGGCCTTTCTCTACCAGTGAGAGGATGAGGGTAGGGCCAGAGAGGCTGCTGAGACACCCATGAGGGCAGGGAGATCTGTTTACTGGGGGCAGCAGGGGAGGCAGGAGGGGCCAGGGGACTGTATGTCTAAGATTTCATTAGGAAAATTCAAGGAGATGCTTGAAGCCCTGCTTAGGAACTTTCCTCTGAGAGGGAAAAGCAGTTCTCTCTCGACTGGGGAATGGTACTCCCAGCATTCCACAGGCCCACTGTTCTTCAGTTCTCGACTCAGAGGCCAGGGGAGAAGAGAAGCAGGGACAGGACTGTGAACAAGGACAAAACAGAAAGGGCCAAGGGGACCCAATTATTATACTTACGAGGTACAAACCACCAGAACTCTTGCTAGGGGTGGGGAGGGGGTGCCTAAGCCTCTGGTGAAATGTGCCATTTCATCCTTAAGAAGACAGGGACAAGACCAGCTAGTGACTGGTGATACTTAAAGACTGGTGACAGGTTGAGAACCAAGATGGCAGCATAGGTTAACGCCGGAGTTTGCTGCTTTGAACAACTACTTCAAAAGTGAAACTAAAAGACGGAAGGGACATCATCCAGAACCACAGGAACGCTGGCTGAGTGGAAGTCCTACAACTAGGAGGAAAGAGAAACGCATACGGACACTCAGAGGAGGCGCAGTGCTGAAGTCAAATTCTGAGGTGCGGAGTGCGCGGAGCGGGCTGGCGGCGGAGTGCGCGGAGCGGGCTGGCGGTGGAGGGCGCGGTTGGCGTTTTCAATCGGGAGGGAGTCGCAGACTCTGAGCTCCACATACGGGCGAGTCTTTAGGGACCCAGACTCAAACGGGAGAAGTGGGACTGTCTGGCTTCGGTCAGAGCGAGTGCAGCTTTCTCTCCGAGCTTTGCAGCGGGTGCTGGGACTCAGAGAGGCAGAGCCCCTGGGGACAGGACTGAGAGCCGCCATAACTGCTCTCTCCGGCCCACCCTGCTGATCCTGTGCGACCCGCCCCGCCCAAGCCCTGCACAGAGGCATTTGCCGGATAGCCTCAGGCAAAGGCTAGATTAGCAGCTCCCTAGAGGACAGACGTTCTCTCACTGCAGGCACAGCTGATTCTCATAGCCACTTGGCCTGGAGGTCAAACCCTCCCTGGAATTAGCTACAACAATCAAGATTTAACTATAAGACTGCGAACAAAGACCACTAGGGGGTGCACCAAGGAAGCATAACAAAATGTGGAGACAAAGAAACAGGACAAAATTGTCAATGGAAGATATAGAGTTCAGAATCACACTTTTAAGGTCTCTCAAGAACTGTTTAGAAGCCGCTGATAAACTTAATGAGATCTACAAGAAAACTAATGAGACCCTCGATGTTATATTGGGGAACCAACTAGAAATTAAGCATACACGGACTGAAATAACGAATATTATACAGACTCCCGACAGCAGACCAGAGGAGCGCAAGAATCAAGTCAATGATTTGAAATGCGAGGAAGCAAAAAACACCCAACCGGAAAAGCAAAATGAAAAAAGAATCCAAAAATGCGAGGATAGTGTAAGGAGCCTCTGGGACAGCTTCAAGCGTACCAACATCAGAATTATAGGGGTGCCAGAAGATGAGAGAGAGCAAGATATTGAAAACCTATTTGAAGAAATAATGACAGAAAACTTCCCTCACCTGGTGAAAGAAATGGACTTACAGGTCCAAGAAGCGTGGAGAACCCCAAACAAAAGGAATCCAAAGAGGACCACACCAAGACACATCATAATTAAAATGCCAAGAGCAAAAGATAGAGAATCTTAAAAGCAGCAAGAGAAGGAAACTCAGTTACCTACAAGGGAATACCCATACAACTGTCAGCGGATTTCTCAACAGAAACTTTGCAGGCCAGAAGGGAGTGGCAAGAAATATTCAAAGTGATGAATACCAAGAACCTACAACCAAGATTACTTTATCCAGCAAAGCTATCATTCAGAATTGAAGGTCAGATAAAGAGCTTCACAGATAAGGAAAAGCTAAAGGAGTTCATCACCACCAAACCAGGATTATATGAAATGCTGAAAGGTATCCTTTAAGAAGAGGAAGAGGAAGAAAAAGGTAAAGATACAAATTATGAACAACAAATATGCATCTATCAACAAGTGAATCTAAGAATCAAGTGAATAAATAATCCGATGAACAGAATGAACTGGTGATTATAATAGAATCAGGGCCATAGAAAGGGAATGGACTGACTATTCTTGGGGGGGAAAGGGGTGTGGGAGATTCGGGAAGAGACTGGACAAAAATCGTGCACCTATGGATGAGGACAGTGGGTGGGGAGTGAGGGCGGAGGGTGGGGCGGGAACTGGGAGGAGGGGAGTTATGGGGGGGAAAAAAAGAGGAACAAATGTAATAATCTGAACAATAAAGATTTAATTGAAAAAAGAAAAGAAAAAAAAAAGACTGGTGACAAAGAAGGCCTGACTTTACATTTTGCTCTAGAAACATGTTTTTTAAGCTAGTGTATCTTTTGTTTAAAAAGGAATTTAGATTTTTGATAAACAGAAAGTAAGCAAACAAGTCTCTCAGAGAAGCTCCTACAGCTGGGACCTGGCCGAGGGCAGCACGCTGAGCAGCTACTCCTCCGGCTGTCACTGAGCAATGGGGGCAGTGGCACCAGCACAAAGCCCAGGCCTGTCTTCTCTTCCTGAGGCCTGGAAAAGAGGGGCGGCCTGGGAGGTGGAGAGCTGGTCACAAACACTAAGGGGCTGGAACTGGCTTTCTGGTCCAAGGTGGGATCTTGATTAAGGACACAATTATATTTATTAACTTGAAAGTGCATCATACTTGAAGTAAGAGAAGGGAGAAAATAAACTCACAAATCCAGAGACACAAAAGTAACTGTAACAGACACTTTCCCATCAGCCACTGGGAAGAGGTGGGAACACAGAATCTGGAGGCTCAGATGTTGAGAAGAACACAGGGCAGGGCCACAGAAACGGGGATTTGAGATTCAATACAGAGGAAAAGGTGGTTGTGAACTTGTCACTGAGCTCGGGGAGAAGGACGGTGGTGACAGAGGAGCTGCCGACTTTCCAAGACTGTAGTAGCCAGTGAATGAACATGACCAAGGACAGGCCAGAGTGCAGTGATGCAAGCAGGTCCAGTGCAGGGGTCCTAGGTGAGAAAGACACTACCCCGGTGAGTAAGGGACTTCCTAGGTCATGAACCATGTAAAATCTCAGGAGAGGACAGTGGGTGATCAGGACAGCCATCATTAAGGCCCAGGTCCAGGGGCTTAGGAGTGGTACCAGACCCATGTGCATGGCTGTACACCAGCATGTAAGCACATGAGATGTAATGTACCTGGCCATAAGCTCTGTGAGAATGTACACAGTTCTGTGAGTTCCCTGAGAGAGAGAGGTTTAAGGATGTGAATGAGGGCTGCACGGAAGTGTCCAAGATCCTCGTGTGTGTGTGTGCTGGCCTAGAGGGGTGAACATGCATAAGGCCCGAACTGTCCTCACGGGACCTATGTGAAGACAGGAAGGCCAGGTGGAGCCTCACCTGCAGTGGAGGAGGGGAGGGGAAGAAAAGGAGGAGGAAAAGGAAGAGATGGGCTCACCTTCGGGCAGGCGAGGGGGGCCGCAGTGGCACCAGCACAAAGCCCATGCTCTGCAGATACTGCACGTACTGCTGCAGGAAGGCCAGGCTCAGCTCCTTCAGCCAAGGCTCCTCACGCGCACCCGGCGGGGGCACATCCAAGGCCTCACAGCTTATGGGGGCCTCTCGGCTCCCAGGCCCTGCCTCAGGGCGATGGCGCCGCTGCAGGAGTGGAGCAGGAGTGGATATTAAGGAAGGCTCTATACACTGTCAACCACCAGGGGTGGAGGAATGGATGTCACTGTAAAGGGAGATCCCAGGGGAGAAATCCAGGATTCTTGAGCCTCACCTGCCCCTCGGGGGGCCCACAGGTCTCCGGCGGCCCATGCAGCCAGGCAGCTGGGTCGAAGAGCAGGGCTGTTGCACAGTAATGCACCAGGCGGGATGACTGCTTCAGGGTCTCCAGCTCCCCGGCCTGAGGAAACGGGGCAGTGAACACTGGAGTGGTGGCCAGGGAAGGGTCAGAGGATGCTCCTGGAGGATGGGGGTCGGGCCACTCACACTGATGGGCATGCTGGCGGGGGTGGAGCGCTGCTGCCAGGTTACAAACAGGTTCTCCATCTTCATCTGCCGCTCCAGCTCTGGGGATGGGAAGCATCAGTAGTGGCCACCAGGACCTGCTGCCCCTGTCCCTCCCAGACTCCACAGTCTGCCCCTGCCCACTGAACGCCCAGTGCCCTCACCTCTGCGCTCTGTCATCTTGATCTCCAGGAACTGTTGTCCATGGTAGGTGACGGGATCAGGGGGTCTGGGCACAGGGCCAAGCGAGGAGCTGGGGCGGGCAGCTGAGATATCCCTCAGGGCCTCATCAAAGGGGAATGTGTCCAGGGGCAGGGGGCCCCCGCCCCGAGAGGACCCACTCAGCCGGCCTTGCTCACGGCTCAGTGGGGGGCTTGCACTCCGGATGAGGGTCTCTGCTTCCACGGTCGGCACTAGGAATGGGTTTGGCTCCTGAGAAAGATGGAGCCTCACAGTGAGTGCCTGGCTTTTGTCCTCAGACCTTCTCTCCTGCCCTGGCCTCCTCTCTGTCTCTCCTTCCCCACTACCTCTGCTTTTAGTCTGTCCCCTTCCCCTGCTTCTGAGCCAGTACTTCCTTAAAACCCTGGGAGCCAGAACTGGAGGAGGGAGCGGAGCAGCAGGCACCTTTTCATCCCGCACTGGGAAGTCCAACTGGCCATAATGATGGAAGAGGCCAAGCTTCTGGCTGAGGAGGCAGAAGATGAGGTGGGCACGAGCGTTCTGCCACTGCACGAGGCGAACCAGCGCTCGGCCCAATGCTGCCCCTAGGTCTGGAGCCCAGTTGTAAGTCAGCAGCTGCAGCTGGAAGTCAGGGGTCAGGGTTAGTAAGATCACAGAACCTCCTCCCCGACCCAGCCCCTGACCCCACATCTACCTTCTTATCCACGACCTCCAGTAGCAAGAACCTCTGCCGGGGAGCATTTCGTCCAGAGCTCCCGTCGCTTCCAGGCTCGAAGCGCTGCAAGGCTTTGGGAGCTACAGGGTGGGGGAGGGTCATAATGGGGGCCTGGAGGCAGGTCCCCCTCAATCCCATCCTGTCCCCCGCAAGATCAGAGACTACCTTCAGTCACTGCAAACCCAGCTCCCCTAGGCCATGCCTCACCCTGCTGGGTGGGTCTCCTCCACTGCGAGAAGTTCCTTCCCAGAAGCAGCAGATGCCGCTCAGCTGCAGGGCGGGGCGTTGGGCCCAGCTGTCCCAGGGAACAAGGACTGAAGATGTCTGGCTCTGAACTCCTATTGGGAGGGAGGGACGCTCAGAAGGCAGACCATCCATGGCCTCATCTCCGGCCATCACCTCCTGAGCCTAGGCCCCCAGCTCTCCTAGCTCAGCCTCTGTGAGACCCCAAACTCACAAATGCTGCTCAAAGATGCGGACACTGGTGTCTCCAGCCATTGAGGTGACCAGAGTGGTGAACTCAGACAAGATGGACGAAAGGAGGAACCGGGACACCATGTGGGTGGAGCTCCTGGACACTGAGGTGCAACCTGGATCGGGGCAAAGAAGTCCTGGTCGGTGTGTGTGTGTGTGTGTGTGTGTGTGTATAAAGGTGGGGGGGGGGGGGAGGTAGGCTGAGGGGGGGGGCTGGGGTCTCACCAGTCTGAACCATGAATTCCATCCAGCGCTGAGTAACCCGAGCGAACACAGGCTGCAGGGTCCCCACCTCGCCCTCCTCCAGCTGCGTGGTCCGGCGTCTGAAGACACAGCAGGAGTAAGAACCGCACACTGATACTCGATATGTATGTGTTTACATAAATCCGTTATCAACTATGATTTCACACCACACCCTCCGGACACGTCACACATACACACCTGTGTCTCTGGGCTCCAGAATCCAGGCCCGACGCCCGCTCGGTTCCACCTGGAGTTCGAACATTTTCAGTTTTGTGACGTCTCCGGCCCCGAGTGTCTTCCGGCCGATCCAGGACAATGTCATCAGTTGTTTTGGGGGAACCCAAGTCCCCAGATTCTGTTTTATTCTGGAGGCAATGCAGTGAATGAGGAGGGCTATAGGGAAGGGGAACAGGGTAGAGGATGGAATGGTAACAAGAGCCTGGAGGATTTGGAGGCTCAGGTTCAGGCCCTGGTTTCACTGCAGGCTGACTAAGCAGCCTCGGACAAGCTACTCAACTTTCCAGCCCAGCTGTCTCACTGGTCAAAGCCCTGCTTATCCTGCAGGTTGTGAGGATAGGGTAAGAAAAGTGGAAGGGAGGGCACTTAATAAGCTGAAGCTCTGTCAGTGAGAACTTGCTACATTCTGCAAGCTCCTACCCAAGGGACAGGGTAGTTTTATATAACAGGAGATGCAAGGCAAGGCCTGCAGGGGAGTGCAGGTAGAACTAGGAGGCAGGAAGGAAAGTAGATGCCAACTTCATCAACTCCTCCCATTCCCCCCTTACCAGCATATCCCAGAAGCTACGCCGGCCAGCTTTGCTGGGGGGAGTCACAGGCTCCCCAGGGGCAGGTCCAGGGGGAAAGGTGCTAGCTCGGCCTGCAGGGCTCTTGGTTTCCAAGGACCCACTCCTGAGACTTCCTGTGGACACCAGACAATACAAATTTTGTCACTGGCCATCAATCCCCATTCCAGAAACCCTAGCCCCAGGGTATGACAGTGACTTCACACTTTCTCTGTGGGTTAGTGAATGACAGCATATGCAATTGAGTGTGGCTGCAGATTTTGTGTGGAGTTGCTGTATTTCCCACTCTAGGCGGGTGACCCTACGCCTGGGCACATTTCTGCCAGGGACTTGCCGACGCAAGGAAGGTAAGGGACAATTAAGAATGTGTATTTCAGATGGGGCCTCTGTGATGTCTTCCAGAATCCCACCTTTGCACCCTCACCTGAAACACCATCTTGCCTGGACCCATGAGGCTCTCTGGCCCCCACATACCTGGGGACATGTCCTCTGTGCATAGGGAGGCTGGCAGTAGCTGCAGCTCCATGACAGCATCAGCCAAGGCCTGACGAGCTGCTCCTCGGAGCTTCTCTTCCAGTTGCACGATACTGATATTCCCTTTTTCCCACACATCTAGTCGAAGCCGTGGGGCGCCACTCTGAGCTGGAGGAAAGAATGAAGGTCACTTAAGGGTGTCCCTAATTCCTACAGCATAACTGAACACCCCTCCTCTCACCAAGCTGCCCCACCTGAAGAACTGTCCGGCAGGACTGGGCAGCGAGTGACCGTGGTCAGCTGCTCAAATTCCTCCTCTCGCAGTAGATCTGGGGGCCCCGGAGAAGAAGGGGGCCATGATGCCAGTGAGATGGGGGCCCCTCCCTCATCCACAAAGGATAGAGTGATGCAGGCAACTCCTAGATAGAATCCACAGGAAAACTCAGGTCTGGGACTTCCAGATCCCCTTTCCTCACCTCCCCAAACCCCCCTTAGCTGCAAGGCTGGGAAAGGCCCTCGCAGCCACCACAGAAAAGGCTTTCCCACACCTGGCAGTGCCCTATCCTGTACCTTTGCCACCGGTGCCCTGTCCACCAGGCTTGTTATACAAGTAAATGTCCAAGTCGGGGAGGCTGCCCTGTGGTGGGAGTGGATGCTGGAGAGAGAAGAGCCAGAGAACTAAGACTAGGCAAATGGACAAGGAATGGGTGTCCACAGTGTGGAATGGGAAGCACAGGAAGACACAGGTGGATCATAAAGGTATATGTGGGGGTAGGGAGTGTACACAGGTCCATGGGACAAGGTATACATGGGGCATCTGTATAAAAATTATACAGGAAGGGTGTGTGTGTGGGGGGAGGGAGATATTTGGGTGCATGTGGGTGTTGAATGAGGTGGGTGAAACCTCACCTGGAAGTGGTTCCGGCCATTGCTGTCTGTGTACTTGGGAGAGTGCAGAAAGATAAGCAGGTTTTGCCGTAGGTACCAGGCCAAGGCCGGAAGCCAGGGCCTGCAGGAGGGGGGTAAGGCCAGATGCAACACCTCTGAGGGGAGACTTCCAGGGGGCTGGATGAACTGCAGAGAGTGGGAAGGGGAGTCAGAGCTGGATGAAGAGGTTCTGGCCGAGACTGTCCTGGATCTGCGGCTGCCATGGAGGATGTTGGAGTCTGGGAGGGAGCTGACCTCTACATCAGCTGGCGTCAGCTTGCAGTTCCGAACAAGCATGACTGTGATGACGTCCAGAGTGGCCTCATCCAGGCGCCGCCGCAGAACCCGCACTAGCTCATCTGTGATCTCGGGACCTTGATACAGCCGTGGTGGGAAGGTGGAGACCCTGCGGAGGACCCAGCTACCCCAACCAGCCCTTAACCCCAGACTCACATCCTCCCACACACCAGAGGCAGCCAGCACTAGGTTTTAGTTCTGCCAAGCTACTCACTGTGTGACTGTGGACAAGTGAGTTTTACCTCTCAAAGCCTCAGTGCCCTTAGCCATAAAATGGGGATAGCAACAGTATCTACCTCATATGTAACAATCTTAGCTGGAGACCTAGCACACACAGTAATTGGGCCATAAACTTTAGCTGGAAAATCCATTTGCCTAATAGACACCTCAGGCTCAACATATCTCAAACTGAACCAATCACCTTCACCCCCAACTCACCCCTGGTATCCAGCCAGTGGGGCCACTATCGACCCATAGTTACCCGGGACAGATACCTGATATCAACTTTAATGACCCCTTCCCCAAGCTGCATTTCAATCAGCTCTAAGTCCTGGCCCCTAAATATCACAGCAGTCTGTCCTTTTCCACCCAGCTCCTACTCGAAGGAAGCCCAGAGCACAGCATGAGCTGGAGTGGAAGGCTCCAAGAGAAGTCCCAGAGAATTCTGGAACCTCATGTGGCCGCTCCCTACCCTCTCCCTGCAGTCCTTACCAGCCTGCCCTACACCATGCACCAGCAACTGGATATGTCTGTCCACCTGGCCCACAGGACGAGCAGCATCTGCGCTGCGGCTGGAAGCCAAGTCGAGGGGAGAACGAGGACCCTGTAAGAAAACCCCGTCAGGGCCCGGCGCCAGAGGGCGAAGTCTGAGGGAGAGCAGGGCCGCAGGGAGTGAAGGTGATACATGCCGAGGCTTCCTCGGAGTAGATGGGCTCCTGGCTTCGGGACAGAGCGAGGGAGGGGGGCATAGCATCGCCTTCTGGCGGCCGCTCGCTGCAGGACGTCTCCAGGAGCCTGGGAAAGAGTGGCAAGGTCTTTGGACATACCGCCTCCTGCACCATCCAGGGACCACGCTTTACCCCATCTTTGCAGGACTCACGTACCGAAGGTAATACACAGCCTTCGTTGCTCGCTCCTGATAAACAAACATATTCTTCCGGTTCACCACGGAGAAGGCATTGAGCACCGAGCGCAGGGCCTGGATGGCTGTAGGAGTGACGGGGGCTCAGGGAACTCCCTTCTCCAGACCCCCCTACACACTCCACCTGCCCTCTCATGCCATCATGTACCACGAGAGACCCCCATGCTGGGCCCCATTTTGAGGCGTGAATGGACTCGAATCACGGTTCCCCACACAACGTCACAGGAGAAATGGCCAGGGACAAACTGCATTGTGGCTGCTAGGTATCCTCGGGGTGCACAGCTCTCATCAGCAGCATAATCTGACGGGGGAACGGAGACGGGGATCAGAAATGGCACACAGCCCTCTGCCCTCACAGACTTCTCACCTGTGAACTGGTCGACCCATCCCCCCTTCCCAGGCTCCTCAGCCCTGTCTATTACTCTGCAGGGCAAAGAGGGTCACTTTGGGAAATAAGGCAGGACCATGCTCCTAGGAAGACAGGTCATAGCACAAAGGTTTTCAGAACTATCTTAGGGAGATGTGGGAAAGGAGCCAAGAAGAGGTGTCAGGGGAGGCAAAGCACGAGAAAATCCTGAAGTTAATGCCACAGCACCCTGACCCTGTCCCGATATACCTCATGATGCAATATGCACCCCATCTGTGTACTCACTGGGAGTTACAACAATAACCCCATTTAAACAAAAGATAGACTACTTGTACACACCCACTGCAGTGGGGAGAGCTGTGTCCTGTGCTTTGGAGGATAGCGATCCCAAAGAACCCAGAGGGTGGCGTGACATATGCGAGAGTCCACAGCCACAGTCCAATGCCTTGTCTGACCCTTTCCTGGTTGACATGGAACCTTACAGTAGCCCAAAGGTGGCAATTTGGTTTCCCAGAGAAGCTGCTGTCAGATGTGAGCAGTTAGAGAAAACCCAGGAGGCTGCAGAGTCTGGAATGGAATGCTGGTTGCTAAGGGTTTCAGCAAAACCACATGGAGAGACTAAAATGAGAAAGGGCTCTGTCTGGCTTCTGCCTGGTCTTACACCTCAGACTGCTGGGAGTCATTGTGAAGTGAAAGTGCTGGGCTGTCCTCGCTCATGCTCAATTTGCAGAAGATGCCATCAAAACCCCGGGAAGCCCACTAATTACAGGAATTCTGCTTTGATATGGAATACATCCCAGGATGTGCTGAGAGATGCACTCTCTGAAGCTGCCAGGAAGGTTCGTCTACAGACTTGCTGAGAATGTTAAAAATAAGGAGTGGTCTGATTTTACTTTTAAACCAGAAGGGAGAACTACAAAGGAATGGCATTTCATCTCATGACACACAAACTAAATGCTAAAATTCTGCAGCACACCAAAAAATATATTTTTTGCCGACCTGACCAAAAAAAAAAAAAAAAAGGTATAGTTTTGACTCATTCACACTGGACAGCTATTGTTGTGTTCGCTGTTGTCATTTATTAATTTGACAATTTAAGGGAGAAGAGGTTAGTGGTCCTAATCTCTTTTTAGATATTGCATGTTTTAAAAATTCTTGTGGCACACTGGTTGAAAAAATCACTGCTCTGAGTTGGGGTGAGAGGTCATCAGGAATAAAAGAAGGGAGCAGAAGTGTGGAGACCTCAATTACCACCTCGAGTAGATTACCATGTTCCTTAACCATGACCAGAAATCCCCAAGGGGTCCTGTGCCTGCCTGTTTGGAGGGACAGCCGATCAGAAAGACCTCCTACCGGGTCTCAGGCTCCACTCCGCTGGCCTTCTCTCACCTGTCAACTGGCCTACTTGTCCCCCACACCCACCGCTTGCCCAGTCTATTACCCTGTAGGAGAAAGACGATCATTTTGGAAAACAAGACAGGAGCAGGCCCTTAGGAAGACAGGTGACAGCCAGTGCCCTTTCACTGACCCCTCTCTCCAGTATTCTTCAACCTTTCCCCCTCTCCTGGCTCTTTCGCTGTGGAACATAAATGTGCTCCAGTCTCTGCCATAGTTTAAAATTGCTGCCTTGACCTCCATTTCCGTTAGTTCCTGCCATATCTATTTCCTCTCTCCCTTCACTACCAAGCCACTTGAAAGATTAGTTATTCTCTGCTCGACCTAACATCCTTTCACTTTTCAATTTCCTCTAGTTTGTATTCCCGTCTCTCCACTGAAAGTACTTCCACTGAAGTCTCTGATGAACTTGAAATACCCAAGTCTAATGATCCTTTGTGTCCTCTCCTCGCTCTCACTGTATTACTTGCCACCAATGAGTAAGCAATGGTGACGGCCCTCGGCTTCTCCCAGTCTTTGATAAAGGAAAGGAAGGCTCCTGGGTGGAACCTTACCATCGCTGGGCAGGGGTGCCCGCTGACGGGAGTGGAAGGGGGTCTCGCTGCGCCACAGATCTTCTTCACTCTCAGCCACCAGGAGAGAGTTACACACGTGACTGTCATGAAGGTCCTGAAGCAGCAGCCGCTAGGAGAAGGAGCAAGGTATCAAGGAACTGGAATGGATTCCCTCATAAACTGGTGGTGGTACTGAGAGGTAATCAAAGGCCAGAGAGAATGCCCATTATCTCTGGGGTGGGAGGGTCAGAGGTCAAAAAGAGCATCAGTGATCACTGGCAGGTCAGAGATGGTATCTAAGTCACTGGGCTTAGGGCTCTGAGCATTGGTCCCCAGTTAGGAATACTTGTCCTTCTTCATTGCCAGAGTCTGTTCACCATCCTTCAGGTCTCAGCTTAAAAATCAGTTCTTCTAAGAAGCTTTCCTTGACACTTAGAATCACCTGGGAATCTTTTTAAAATCCTGATTTCTGGGCCTCATCCCAGGTGATTCTAATGTGCAGTCAAGGTTGAGAACCGCTGCTTTAGAGGGTCAGATCCAGTTATATGCTCTCATAACAGTCTCTACTTTTCCTCTGTAGAAGTCTTCACAATTGTAATGAAAATAATTTGTGTGATTTAGTTGTTCAATGTTTATCTCCCCCACTCAACACAAGCCCAAGAGAGTCACGCCTTCCCTCTTGTTCACCATTATATCCCTAACTAGTGGCCCGGTGCACCAGGTATGTGCACGGGGGGAGGGGGAGGCAGTGTCCCTCAGCCTGGTCTGCACCCTCTCCAATCTGGGACCCCCTCAGGGAATGTCCGACTAAACTGGCAGTCGGACATCCCTCTTGCAATCTGGGACCCCTGGCTCCTAACCGCTTACCTGCCTGCCTGCCTGCCTGCCTGATCACCCCTAACCCCTCTGCCTGTCGGCCTGATCACCCCGAAATGCCACCCCCGCTGGCCTGCTCATCCTCAACTGCCCTCCCCTGCCGGCCTGATCACCCTAACAGCCTCTGCCTCAGCACCACCACCATGGCTTTGTCCGGAAGGTCTCCAGGTCTAATTAGCATATTACCCTTTTATTAGTATAGATCAGCGGTTCTCAACCTGTGGGTCGCGACCCCTTTGGGGGTCGAATGACCCTTTCACACAGGTCGCCTAAGACCATCGGAAAACACATATATAATTACATATTGTTTTTGTGATCAATCACTGCTTTAATTATGTTCAATTTGTAACAATGAAATTGGGGGTCACCACAACATGAGGAACTGTATTAAAGGGTCGCGGTATTAGGAAGGTTGAAAACCACTGGTATAGATGCTAGCACAGTGCAATGAGTAGGAACATCTCATAGTCCCTGGAGGGATGAGAGGAGCCCACAGTACTGGGGATGGGTTAGGGAGAGTTCCCTAGTTTGTGGGGAGTCTGGGGAGGGGGGCATCCTAATAAATGAGTAGGTATCAAAGAAAACATCCAAGATGGATCAGCAGCCTCTGAAAGTCAAGGTCTTGGAAATTCCTTTCTCCCTGGGGCTGTGACCATGCCTGGAGAGCCCTGTCCCTGGTTGCCCTTACCTGGTTGACCTCCCTGCAGATCTCCCCAACTCGCCTCACCAAGAGCTGCTGCAGGTGGCGGCACTCAGTGCCTGGCCCCCCATCTTCCCGAATCAGGCTCCTAGGAAGGAGGGGTAGATCAGACACAGAATTGCAGTGGGGAGAAAATTTGGGGAAGGGTCATGGGAGCTGGGCCAAGAGGAACCATGAAAAGGAAGTAGGTTGAACAAAGGAAAGTAAACATGATGGGAAAAGGGAAAGATGGAATTCTCAGTGGCAATTCTGGAAGCCTAGGTTCCATGCCTGCCTCACCAGCCTCCATATGGGTACCACACTGAGGCTTCTACCATACAGCTCTCCTTTTATCACTGGCAGGTCAGAGATGGTATCTAAGTCACTGGGCTCAGGGTTCTGAGCATGGACCCCAGTTAGGAACACTTGTCCCTTGGGAAGTTAGAAACGCTTTATCCGAATGATGGCCTTCTTTTCTCTCAACTCCACCTCTGTGATTAGAGCAGTACTTATTTAACCAGAGGCGTAGGTATGAATCCTGGCTCTGCCACTTACTGTGACCTTAGGGAAGTACTTAACTTATCTGTGCTTGAGTTTCTTCACTTATAATAATAATACTTTGTAGAGATGTTATATAGATTAGATAAGCTTAAACAGTGCATGCCACTTAGTAAGCACTTGTTAAATATTGTCTATTATTCCTTATTTTTATAGATCAACTTCTGAAGCTGCTCTGAACTGTAGATGCTTTTAATGCTCAGCGAGGAGCCAAAATCTCCATCAGCTTTTCAACTCCTTTAGGAAAGCAGAGTGACATGCTTTGCTATTAGCTGTGGGAAGTGGTCAGGAGCAGCCATTCTTAGAATAAAAGTCAGATCCCTACCCAAACTCTCAGTCCCATGTCTTACCCTTTAATAACATTCAGGAAGGGTGAAGTGGGACCAGGCAGAAGAGGCTACCATCAGAGTCAGGGTGCGGCCCTGGCTCCTCCTTACCGTGCATGTGCATACACTTCCACACGGTCCTGCAGTATCCGGACGATGAGCCAGAAGTCAGGCAGGCAGGGCCCAGGGAGGCTTGAGAGCGAAGGCTGTGCAGGTGTTGACTCAGGTGCGGTCCGCAATGTGAAGGGGGCCTTCTCACCCAGGGTCTCATTGGGACCCTCACTGTCAGAGCCACTGCTGCCACCATCATAACCTGTGTCAAATGTGCTGAAGTTCAACCCCGTCCTTAGGCTCATCTGAGCCTCCAAAGTACATTGGGCTCGATGGCTCCTCCAGGTTAGTTCCCCCTGATGCTCCATTCCCGACTTTCCACTGTGCAGCCCTACGTCCACTTCCCATCAGCCTAGAGTCCTTCCCCCTGCCCCCGCTCACCTAGGTGGTCTGAGTCCACACTGCCCTGACTGGACATGAGGCTTAGCCCCTGGCTGGGCCCAGGCTGGCTCCCTGGGAAGAGAAGGAAAAGAAAGGCCTGGAGCACCTCCTCAATCCCACCTAGGACCACCTTCCAAAAATGCAAACAGGTCCAGGGATGTACAAGTCCTGTGTCCTGGCCTCAGGCTGAGCTGCCCAAGTCTTTTCTTACCTCCCTGTGGCAGGCTGGGCAGACTGATGAGGGAGGGTCCCTCAGAATCCTCTGGGGAGCCAGGGGCTTGGGGGTTAGCTGTCAGGGCCTGAGGGGAGGAAGTCAGGACTGAGTCCAGGCCCCACACATCACCACCACCCCTGCCATTCCCAGGTCAGCCCAGGAAAGACTCACCTCCCCTTCGTTGTTGTCAGCCTTATCCTCATGGCTGTGCCAAGACCAGGCCACAGAAGGGGGCACCCCATGGGGTCCACCTGGCTGTTGGCCAGCTGCCACGAAGAAGAAGCCACTGCCAGGGTCCTCGAGAAGAACATGACCAGGAAGGTGGAGGCGGCGGAACTCCTGAGGAGCAGGAGCCACAGTTACAATTTAGACAGGAGCAGCCCTGCTTCTTCATGGCACCCCACGCTTCCTTACCAGACCCTCACAACTACCTCTATATGAAAGGTTCAATGACTCGCTTAAAGTCCAGTGGGCCAGTGGCAAGGTTGGGAGCTAGGTCTCGCCCCACTGGGGCTGCCAGGCATGGGGTAAAGGACAGACAATGTGGTGAGGAGGTGGGCAGAAGGGTAATTCAATGGACTCAAAGGAAGAGAGGGCTTTCCAGTTCTGTATCTGGAGTCCAGGGACTATTCTGAGGATAACATACCTCCTTGAACTGTGAGAGGGAGCGCTCTGGTCCAAACACAAAACTCAGCGGCAGAGTCTGGCGAAGGCAAGTGGAGCGTCCAGGAGAGTTATGGATGTGGGCAGCCGCTCGGTGCAGGGCAGGGCTCTGGGGGATGCCCCCTCTTCGGAGTGCCCCCACCATCTCATCCTCCAGCAACCAGCGGATCTAGAGTAAGAGGACAATCCAGGAAGTGGCAAAGGGCACCTCCCTTGCTGACTGGAAATCACCTCATTCCCAGACTAGAAGACACTAGAAAACACTGCCTCACAGACTGAGGAAGATCTCACTTCAATCCCAGGATAAGGGGGTGCCTTACCCCACTGATATGATGGAGAGGGTATCAGTCATAGTGTTGAGGGGCTGTCCCTTAGGTTGGGGGAGGGAAGGCCCTCACCTCACTCATAGTGGTCTCAATAGCCAATCTGTGGGGTGTGGCCAAATTGGATAGTCCTGGGTGCCTAATTGGAAGGAAGGGTTAGACACTGGTTTCCAGAAAATAAAACTGAAGGGAGCAAGAAACTCTTAAAGGAGAAAAAGAAATACCTATCTTCTTCTGGGGGTGGCAGTGGGGGCCCCAGGCCATCATCCGATCTTAAAGATGATGGTTGCCCTGGGGATCGTGGGAATGAAACACTGCTCTCAGATGTTGACCTGAACAGGTAGGAGCAAAGGTCAAAGGTCAGTAACTAATATCCTCCCAAGACCTCCTCAGCACTCCTTTCTTGAAATATTTCAAGTGTCCCTAGATTCCGTAATGGTCCCCCACCCCCAAGGCCCAGGTCCCCCCACCAAACACGCTGCCACACCGGTGGTGCTGAGGGTCCGAGGTCGGGGGGAGCTCTACTTCCAGCGGCAAGGTCAGCACAAAGACATCCAAAGTGACACTGAGGTCCCTCAGGGGTACTCGGCCCCCAATTGGGGGGCCCTCCAGACTGGAAAGCACCTGGCCTGGGAGAGGGGGGGAAAGGTAGGGGTTACTGAGAATCCTAGGACAAGCATAGATTCCAAATTCTCAGTGCTAAAGAGTTATAGCCAAAGACTCTCCCCAAGCAGGCAGGCAGGCAGGCAGGCTGTCCTGGGACCTGTGGCCCCCCCTCCAGGGCACCCCCATCTCACCCAGGCAGGTGGGCAGGCTGCACACGGGTACTGAGCTGTGCTGCCCACGCAGCCGCACAGAGCACGTGAGGTGCAGGAAGAGCGGTGGCAGGTCATGCACAAGGCTCTCAGGCCCAGTGGGCGAGTCGCCCCCAAGGATGCTGAAGGAGTCTTCATCAGGGTTCACGGTGTCTGCATCTGACAGCGAGGTGGAGTCTAGCCCAGCAGGCCCCAGGTCCGGCTCCCGGCTCTCGCAGTATTCCACCTCCAGCTCTGGGTCACTCTCGGTGACCACACAGCAGGCAGATGTGTCTCCTAGAGATGCAGGTCTCATGGTCAATAGGAAAGGCTGGCCGTGGAGGCCCCTGAATCCTGGCTTGAAGCAGCCTTCCCCACCTTGATCCACTTCCCCACACACCTTCTTCTCCCATGAGTTCAGCCTCTGAAAACTCCAGGTCACTGACTTTTCTGTCTATTGTGTCCCGGGGGCCCTCATCCTGGGCAAAAAAAAAGAAAAGGAAGAGACAGCTTGATCCAAGGCAGAGCAAGTGCCACATCCAGGACTCAGGGAACCCAGAGTCAAGAGGATCCGAATGGACCCGGCTTGTGTGGCTCAGTGTTGAGCATAGACCCAAGAACCAAGAGGTCAGTGGTTCGATTCCTGGTCAGCGCACGTGCAGGAGGCAGCCAATCAACGATTCTCATCATTGATGTTTCTATCCCTCTCTCCTCACTTCCTCTCTCTCTAAAAAATCAATAAGAGCATATTTTTAAAAAAAGAGAGAATCTGAGTGGGCCAAGTAGAACCTCTGGTGTTACAGGTCAGGGGTAGGAGAAAGGTAAAGGAGAAAGCTACTCACCTCTCGCCTGCTGGACGGAGGGCAGTAGAAGAAGTAGTGGGGATTGGAGGGCACTGTGCGGAAGTGGAGACCACTAATCTCCAGGAACTTCTCCTGTTTGGGGGTTAGAAGGAGGCTAGAATGTCAGCCATCCCTCAGAACACAGCCCCTACCCTACAACAGACACCTACACCCTCAACCCAGGAGAGAGTATGAACCCGCTGCACAGGCAGGACCCTGCTCCTCTACCCTTACCTGGATGAGGCCATGAAGGACATCATGTGCCTCTCCTCTGAGCTGGCAGACGTCTGTCAGAGAGATCTCCAGGCCAGGGTCTGGATTGCCAGGCACACGGGTGCTCTGAAACTCAGGCTCACTTAGGTCCTCGGTCTCTATGCTGAGTGGGTGGGGTGGGGGGTGGGGGCATTAAAGTTTTAAGAACCATCTCCTGGAGGAGGAGCCTCCTTCCCAACTGGGAGCAGCACACACGTGTCGGCCTGTCTCTAGGAAGGGTGAGCTGGGGACTCAGCAGTGGGCACAATAAAGTTTTTGCCCCTATGAAACTCAAAGTAGTTCACGGGGATCACTGCTATTATATGAATGTTCTCGGAACAGCTTCTACTTTCACTGATAGCAACTGTCAACTCCCTACCCCAACCCAGCTCAACACTCCACACCAGAACAGGAGACAGGAGAGCCAAAAGGGAGGATGCTCCCCAAGCCAAATGGGAGAAAGACTGGGCAGGAGGCAGGACGCCAGCAACAAAGCACTACTGCCTCTCAGGTGCTCGGCCATTCCCTGGGATCGAAGGTCCCAGTTTATTGGGACTTTGTGTGCCCCCTTCCACGTTATTCCAGGACAATCCTAACCTGGACTCAGAAGCCAGGATAGCTCGTTCCCGAGGCTCAGGGGCCTCCTCGATGCTGCTGCTGAAGGGACCAGGACTGAGAGGACCAGGACTTGGGGGTGCGTGAGGCAAACCCTGAGTGTGTCCACAGAGAGCAAGCAGAAAAGGGGTGATGTCTACTTCCTGCAGCAGCTCCTCACAGGCATCCACTGCCATCAGCAAGTCCTGGGAGGTCACACTCTGTGCTTGCTGCAAGCTCCGGAACAGCCCTGACAGAGTGGAAGGGCCCTTGAGGGTCAAGCTCTGGAACCACCTCCCAATCCCAAGCCCTGTAATCCTCATGTCTCCTCCCTGATGCTCCCTCCAGTGGCCTCCTGCTCACCACGGACGTAGCATCGCTGAGCATGCTCCTGCAATAAGGCACAATGGTTGGCTGCCTCCTTGTATCTGGGCTCCATCCAGGCTGAGGAGGGGGAGGTCTGGTCGAGAAACTGAGTCCTAAGAATGAGAGGGAAGTGGGAGTTTGGCCAACTTCCCTAAGAGGCACTTCAGACTCACCGTCCACCCACATTCCGGTGGATCATCCACCGGTCCCCGCCAAATGTACTCATGGCCCCGCAAGTTCAACTGATTTGCTGAAGGAAGCCCAGCAAGGAGCTGGCAGGACATGGCTAAGCAGCTGAGCTCCTGCCACTGACCACCACCTGCCTGTCCAGACCTGAGTGTGTAGCTGAGCCCTGACTGGGGATAACCTAGGTCAACGTTTAGGGCACTCACTGAAAGATGAGGTCTCGGGGCGCCTGAGGGGGCTGCATGCCAACCATTTGCTCCCTCAGCGCTTCCAGGGCACAGCTATAGATGAAGACAGGACATCGCGCCCGAGGCCCATCTGCACCCTCCGTCTGTGGAGCCTGGCGCCCAGCGTAAGCCTGGAAGTCCCGATGGAAGGGCGGGCTCAGCTCTCCTGGATTCGAGGTACTGTCTATGGGAAGAGGTGTCACATGATCTTCAAGCCCTCTATTTGTTCCCACTTCCACTCCAGCTTAACTGACTTAAGAGGCAGCACCTTACCATAGACCGGGGTGACACTGAGGACAGGGACCTGGGCCTTTGGAGCCCTGACCCCAGTCCCTCCCAGAACTTTCAGACTGGAGACCCCACTCCAATCCCCGAACTTGGGCTTTGTCTCTTCCTGAGAGGGTCCCTCTAGGCCATAGGTGGCCAGATGCTGGACATCTGAGAAGTAAAAGAGAGGCATCAATCAGAGCTGCCTGGTGGCCCAGTGAGGGAGCTCAGGGTTTGTATCTGAGGGGCTAGTGAGAAAGGTCAGTGGTTGGTACCTGAGAAGGTAGCTGGGAGGAATGTCAGAAATACATGTTGGGGGGTCACAAGCCTTGCATAGCAGCGCCACTGAGGGGGCTGGGCCGAGATGAGAGGCTTGAGAGTTTCAGGAGGGCCCACATTCTGTAAGACAGAAACAAAATTAGAGCAACCTGTAAGGGAGCAAACAACCCCTCTTCCTTCCTCCACCCTGGAGGGTATAGCTTGCAAGATCCAGAACAAAGCTGAATGACGGCATCCTGTCCTCGGCAGGAGGTCTCCTGTCCCCAGTGACAGAAAGTGGGGGATGGATATGTGGTGATGGAAGGAGGTCAGTATGAAAACGGCTCAAGGACATGAGCCAGTGCTGACCATGGCAGGAAGCACCAAGTCTCCAGTTGTCTGAGTGCTGCTGGCTGACTGTTCCTTCAGGATCCCACGGCCCCCCACTGGTGGCCCCTCTGGACCTGCAACGAGGACAGAGATGAGTGGAAGAAGGCAGTGCCAGCGGAGAGGCAAGGCTCTGAGGTGAGGAGAGAGGGAGACCAAAACCCAAAGACAGAAACCACCTTGTGGGATGGGGGTAAAGGGGCAGGGCCAGAGTCATATTTGGAAAGAGGTGGGGAGCTTACCGGGACTGGAGCGGGTCCGCCGCAGCACCTCACTCAGGAAGGTAGCCTGGTCAGCGGAGCTCAGAGGGATCTCCCGGTCACTCAGCTCCTGCCCCAGGCAGCTGTGCAGCAGGCACAGCACCATGTCGTTGGCGGGACAAGGCCCCTCGGCGAGAGGGACGCCCTCTGGCTCTGCCCGACACACACTCCACTCAGCACCAAGAGCCTCCTGCTGCCCAGTGCCCCAGCTCAGCCCCGACCAGCACACCCCTCCTGCAGTTCCCAAGCCTCCTCTGGCCCTATTACTCATCTGCTGGTTCGCAGACTTATCTGCTCTCTATGCTCTAATTCACCCAGGCTTGCTAGCCCTCTAGGTGTGGGTGAGTGGTACAAAGTTCACCCACCTCTAGAAAGCAAAAGGAAGAACATCTGGAGCTGCTGGCACCGAGGCAACAGTCCCATTAGGTCAAAATGGAAAGGTATTTCATGGATACAGGCATCTCCTCGCTGGTCCAATCCTAAGAGGGAGGGAAGGAAGACAAGAGCCACGTTGAGACCAGATTTTCTGTCTGTGCTGCCTTCGCCCTACCCACTCCCCTCAGGAGCCCCTTCCCTACTGACCATCAGAGACCCTTGGCTCTGGGGGCAGGGGACTCCATTCCTTGCTCTGGCACAGCTGTATCAGGTATTCAAAGCTCAGCATTGAGCCTATGCAGGCAGCATCCCGAGGGTGGAGCTAGGGGAGGAACAGCAGAGGTCAGGGGTAGCTCCTCTGGTCTCAGAGACCTGGGCCTCCAGCTCCCAAGGAAGCCCACACGGTCAGACACTCAGAACACACAGGTTCAGAGGGATCAGAAAGCCCAATGGCTGTGGTGCTCCCAAAGGGAGGACACCCCACCTATAAGGGGTGGGGGTATTGCTAAGGTCACTCACAGCTCTTGGGATCTCAGAGTATGTCAAGTCCTGGAGATGCTTCCAGCAATCAGGGCCGGGTCCCACTCGCCCACACTGAGGCTCCACCCACACCTCGGTGACCAGATTGAGCTCCGAGTCTCCCTCCAGGGCCTCCACCTCCACATCGTTGTCATCATCTGTTGAGAAACTAAAGGAGGAAGCGGCCTGAGCCTGTGATTGAGGAGAGTCCAATCCACAACCCCATGGTTGGAGTCAGTCCACGGAGGCCAGGAAGGTGGTGCAAACACAGGGCAGCCACAAGTCACATGTGGCCTTACCAGACCTGCGCCTGCCTGATGAAGCATCTAAAAACACCACCCTCTGCCCCAACTCCCTCAGGTATGGGAGGCAGAACTTCAGGGGACAGCAGGGAGGAGGAGGAATGTGGAGAGAGGCAACCCTCTGAGGGGCCAGGTCTCACCTGTCCTTGGTGGAGGTGGAGTGTGGGGGGAAGAGGATGTACTGGACCACACATGTGTGCCTCTCTTCCACTGCAGCCTGCCCCGGAGGCTCGTTCTGAGGGTAGATAGGATGGGAGATCCTGGGCAAACCCCAGCCCAGAGAGAGATCTGGCCCCACCCAGCTCTGGCCCTCAGAACTTTAGTCCCCTTGCCACACTGTCCTGGGACTGGCCTCGGGTCTGGTCCAGCGGTCCCAACCCAGATCAGAGGTCAGGGCCCCTGGGATGGTGACAAGCCTAGGTGGGAGGGATGATGAGGGACAGCACCTACCTGAATGGGAAGCTCCAGCACCATGTTGATGATTCCTTCCCCACTGCAGGCGAAGTGGAACCCTTCGGAGAGTCGGACTCTGAAGCCCCATAAAGGTGGGGGCAGGACAGGATGAGATGGGAGACACAGTCAGAGTATACATCCCAACCCCATGCCATTTGTACACCCACTTTCTAGCAGCCATCTAGGTAGACGTCAGTGCTGGTGGCCTTGCTAACACTAGTTGTCCTTCTAATGTAACAAGTCCAATTAGGACCAGAGGCCTAAATAAGAAGAGTGGAAGGAGGCGGACGGAGGGCAGTGGCAAGCCCTGCTCTGTGCTGGACGCTCTGCATAACAGCAGCAGCAAAGAGATTGAGGCTTAGAGATGGGCAGTGTCTGGCATAGACTTTCTGCCAGTGTCCTGACCCAGAGTCTACACTGGCTCTCTCCCTTGCCCCCAGTTGTTTGGCAGGTTCAGGTGACATACTCAGTGAGGATGGAGAGGAGCTGGGCAATGGCGCTGAGCGGCAGTGCGGGGGCCAGTCCTGACGGGACGCTCCAGAGCCAGCGCTGATGGTAGAGGTAGCGGGACAGCGAAGCTAGGCTAGAAGAGGCTGAGCGGCCTGACACCAAGGGCAGTGGGCCTGGTGGCTCCAGTGTCAGCAAGAAGGGTGCCCGGTAGTCCAGGGGCAGCTTCTCATACCTGGGAAGAAGGGGCAACTCTCAGTCGATTGCTGCATATACCCGGCTAAGCCACAGCCTTCCCAAGTACTCCAGGCCCCAAGCCCACCCTCGGTACCAACCTGATAAGTAGTTTGTCCAGTGGCTTATGCAGGACCACAAGGCAGGGCCGGTCAGAGAGGGCCTGCTGTGGCCCCAGCAAGGGGGGAGACTTGGAGGGAGAGTTGCCCCCACCGATGCCCCCCAGCCCTTTTCGTTTCACCTTGGGTGTTGGTTCCTTACTTTGCACGCGGTGGGGGAAACGCAGTCGTAGGATCTCTTCCCGCAAGCCTGACACAATCTGAGGAAAAATGCAATTAGATTCTCCTACTCCCAAATCCTACAAATCTGGTGGAAGGGGCCCACAGACAAGGTGAGAGGACCTTACTTAATCTGGGGGCTCCTCTCGCTATGCCCTGGCCCTGTGGGTTTGGGGAGGAGGAGCCAGTCTAAACTCCAGACTCCTTGGGGCCAGCTTACCTTGTGCCGGGCCTGTGCTGGTGTGCCGATGGGAAAGCCCAGGCGAAGAACCATACATGGGGCCTTGGAAATGATGCGGACCATGTAGAAGGAGGAGGGGGGCTGGTCTGGGGCACTGAGGAGAAATGGGAGTCAGTGGGCAGCCCTAGGTTGGCTGTAATTGAGTTTAGGAGGAAGTAGGGGTACAGTCTGGCGTTAGCGGAAGAGACATGAGTTGAGATGGTGGGGGAGGAGTGAAGGGACATCACTCTGCCCACCTGGAGAGCAGCTTCACATAGGAATAGCCCTCAACTAGCACGAAGCTGCTCCAGTCCCGAAGCAGAGAGGTCAGCGACGAGTGTGAGATCCTGCACTGGACAGTGCTGTAGCGGCCGTTGCTGCCCGGGGTGTGCAAGTGCTTGGGGATCGGTCTGGGAAGAGGGGTTAGCTGAGGTCAGACCCCCCAGCTCCAATCTGAACAGATTACTACCTCTCTCTTCTAGGACCTATTTGAGTATATGGGGCTAATGAGCAGGAAGAAAGGCCATAGTTTTTCTTGGCCACGGTTGGTAAGGGCTCGGCTGCTGCTCCCCTTCCCCATCTCCCCTATTCCCTCACCCCTGCTCCTCCATCCCAACTACGGTCCTAAGAGGTTACTCACGTGTCATGCTCCAGGATTAGCACTAGGCGATGCATGTGCAGCCAACGCTGCCATGAATTTGCATCCATGGACAGCACTGGCTTCCAGTAGGCAGCAAACTGGGCATGGGATGAGTCGGACCCACTGTGTTGAAGGGAGAGCACCTCGGGGTGGGAAGGAAAGCCCTATGTGAGCATTCATAGAAAACCAGGGTACAGCCTCCACACAGTGCACAGAACCATGGAGTTCAGCGGGTCAGAGATAGCAGTGGTTTAAGGCTAAAGGGACTCATACATAACCCAGCCTGGGCTGGATGTAAAAACTGCCTCCAATGTGAAGGCTAGATTAGGATGAATGAGCCCAGGTTCAGACTATGTAGCCTTTTAAAGCTAATTCCAGGCAAAAGATGAGTCCTGCCACGCTTCTCTCACTGACTGGAGCAAAGCCACTGAGTGTTGGCAGGACCTGAGATGAAGCAATTGCTCACTAGCATAAGGCCCCTGGCCTAGCCATGTCAGGCTGACACCCGGGGGCCGAGTGTGAGGAAAGCACAGGACAAAGAGGCTACGGTCTTCACGAAGTGCACAGTTCACAGTAGTTGTTAATGGTGAAAAATGGGTGGCAGGGGGAGGCCAGAGTATGCCAGATGGAGCCAGATGGGGGTGGGGGAAGGGGGAGGGGGAGGCCAGAGTATGCCAGATGGAGGTGGGGCAAGAGGGCTCGCAGTCCTGGGATACCACCACCTAGACAGCCAGTCACTCTCTACAGATCCTCCTCCTTCCCCAGGGGCTTGGAAGGAGGAAGGAGAATTGCTCTCAAGCTTAAGAGGTTCTGGTTTGGGTGCCTCGGACTTGAGAGGGTGGGCACAAAATGAAGGTAATGAGATCAGAGGCACTCACCGGGGTGGTGGAGCCAGGAGGGATGTAGAAAAGTGGCACTCCGCTCTTGGTGCTGTCCGGAAGCGTGAAGTGTTCTGGGACTGAAGAGAAGGACTGGAGGTGGGCCAGCATCTGGTCCGTCTGGTTAATGCTGCAGGTCAAGGGCCAATTCTGAGCCACAACTGACTCTGGTGGGTACAGAGGGGAGCCCCTAGGGACAGGGGATCCTGGACACAAGCCTGGTGCTCAGGGTATCTCTCTTCACCCCTCAAGTTCACACATCTGCCCCTCCACACAACAAATTGCATCACTTAGGGTGCAATGACCTCACTCACCTCTGCAGCGTGTTCCAGAACCGCCGAATAACGTGGGTGCGATACAGTGAGCGAATGGGTTGCCTCAGCGCACAGGACACATCATGTAAAATGTCATAGCCACCTTCCATTGTGACTTCCACCCGTGTGCCTCGAGGGCCCTCAGGCTCCAGGGGCCAGGGCGCCACAGCCACATACTCAATGCGCATGTTGTGCTTCCACAGGAGCACCAGCTTCACCTCCAGCTGGGACCCTCCTGCAGGGGAAGCAGGAGGGCTACTTAGGAGAAGCAGGCACAGGACTCCGGGCCTGGGACCGATTCCTATCTGAAACTCCCACCTACCTCATGGAACTCTAGCCTGGCCAAAGGTTCCAAGCATGGTTCCCTAATTTCAGGCCCCACAGCCTGCCAACTGACAAACAAAATTTTGCAGTAATCTGAAACAAAGCCAAGCTCAGGATATCACACCACTCTCAGGTGACTCGCCTGGGGCTAAAGGAGATGGAGCTGGGCAGATAAATGTTAAGAGAACCAAGCCCTGAAGGCAGTTCTGAACCCACTTGTCTCAAACGACAAGCAGAACCTTTCATATGACACTTCCGTGTGTGATACGTGTGTCCTCTGCTTTGTTTGGCAGGTCTTCTCACACTCAAAGTCTGAGAGACCTGTGGGTACAGCAGGGCCTAGTAACACTTACCTTTGGCCAGTGTGACCTCTCGAACACTGTAGCCCTCTCGAAGCCGTACAGACACGGTGCTGACCAGGTCGGCTGGCACCTCCTTCTCAGTGTGCTTCTTCCGCCGAAGGGCCAAGGCAGGGTTGCTGCTGGCAGAGACCAGGTGCTCATTAAACAGTCGGTGCTGAGAGCCTAGTGAGGATGGAGAAGGGTACAGTGGTTACCGGTTAGTGGAGAGAGATATGGGAGAGGGGCTATGCTGAAATCATGGGGAGAGAACAGTACCAGAGTAGTTAGCCCCAGGTATATTTTCAGTCCCCCAGAAACCCACACCCTAGATAGATTCCCGTATCATCTCAGCCCATCTTACACTTCCCCATTCCCGCACCTGCCCCAGTCGGCCACTCACCGCAATAATATTCAGGGTTCAGGGCTTCCCCACTGCGCAGGAAGGAGTAGAGGAGAAATGCCCGGTGGTAGACAGTCAGACCCAGGTTGCCTGGCTCAGGCTCCGGACAAGTGGACAGGTAAGAGCCAAATGTTGCCATTGCAATGAACTTCATCAATTCCACATTGGGCACGTGGCCAAAACTGCAGTCATAGGAATAAACTCCTCCCACCTGGAGAAAGTAAACAATTGGAGACCTCACTCAAAAAGAGGCACCAGAGAATGAAGTATAAGAGCGGAAGAGAATGGGTTGGTGGCTGCTCCCATCCCCTGGACCACGGTGTGGAGAGTGGGCCAGTGTTCTCCCAGGACAGACGGCTGTGACTTTCCTTCCCTGAGCCCTTCTGCCTGAAGCCTGTGCCATCAGGTCATACCCTTCTTCCTCAATCAAATACCAGCCTGCCCTCATTCATTAAAGATTTTGGCAACTGGCTCACTGGCTTCTGTCACCATCCTGAGAAACTTCAATCTCTCTCTAACAAAGTGCTCCTCAAACTTTAGGACGCTACAAAATACCCGAGGATTTTCTTGAAATGCAGTAGGTCTGGGTGGGGCCTGAGATTCTGCATTTCTAACAAGCTCCCTGGTGATGCCAATGCTACTGGCTAGCCAATGCTGCTAGGCCATACTTTGTTTTAAAAAATATTTTTATTGATTTCAGAGAGGAAGGGAGAGGGAGACAGAAACATCAATGATGAAAGAGAATCACTGACTGGCTGCCTCCTGCACGCCCCACACTGGGGATCGAGCCTGCAACCCCGGCATGTGACCTAACTGGGATTCGAATCGTGACCTTCTGGTTCATAGGTCGACCCTCATCCACTGAGCCAGCAGGGCACAACCTTATCCCTTTGTCTTCCATCCTCCTTCTCCTGCTGCTCTTTGACTTTATTAAGACTGCCAGGCCTTGAACCTCTGCTCTCTCCAAGTGTTCACCAGCCTCCTCATCCTCCTTTCTCAACCCAGTCAGGTCCCTATGTTCAAGCAACTTCATCAACATAATTTTCAATTCCTTGGCCCTCTGTACTTTTTTTCTGCTTCTACCTCAAAAACCCAAGTTGGATGCCAATGGATCCCAAATGGAGAAAAACATAGTTGTGTTGGTTGATACCACCTCAAAACATATGACACCCAACCCAGCTGGTCCTTCAATGCTGTCCTCAATACTGCTCCTTCCTCCCACCCTGGCCTCCTTTCCCTTACAGTATTCATCCTCACCTTCTATTTCAGAGAGAAATCAATCACAGGCCCTTGGTAGAATTTATCTACGGCTTCACTTCTATCCTCTCGCTTTCAAAGAAAGACTTGACCTTCTGCTCCTCAAATGTTTCTTAAGTCAATTGCCCTCCTGTCAGTTTAGGGTCTTTACTCTATCAGGCTTCCTTTTCTTTCCTTTAGTTTCAAGTTGTTTCACCATTGATCCTTAGAACATGCTTAAGCCTCTAGCTTAAAAAGCAAACAAAACAGAATAGTAAAACACCCCTCTTCTTCCACCCTGTACTTCCCTCTGGCTATTCTTGTCTCACTCTCCACTTGATCCGAATAGCCAAATTCTTTGTGTCAACACTTGTCTCTACTTCCTTCTAGTCCAGGGGTGGGCAAACTTTTTGACTTGAGGGCCACAATGGGTTCTTAAACTGGACTAGAGGGCCGGAACAAAAGCATGGATGGAGTGTTTGTGTGAACTAATATAAATTCAAAGTAAACATCATTACATAAAAGGGTACGGTCTTTTTTTTCAATAGTTTTATTCATTTCAAACTGGATTCGGCCCTTGGCCGTAGTTTGCCCAAGGCTGTTCTAGTCTATCCACTCTTCAACCCACTGCAATCATTTCCCTCAACATCTCTTCACTGAAATGGCCTGAAAAAGATCCCCATGACCTCCTAATCACCAAATCCAAAAGGCACTTTTCATTCCTCATTTTACAGAAAGACTGTTAACTAGTCTCTTCTTCCCCAAACTCTAAATTCTCTGACATCAGAATCTCCTGGTTCTCACCTGATTATTTCCCTTCATTGTATGCTCAGCCCTCTACCAATGAAGGACCTTTAAACATTAGTGTTTCCCCAGGTTCTTCACTCTCTATCTCTCAACTAGTGCAGTCTCCTGAGTATCAGATATACATATCCAACTGCTAACTGCTATGAATAGCAGCCATTATTTAAGTAACTAGAAGCCTGGTGCACGGATTCATGCACTGGTGGGGTCCCTCGGCCTGGCCTGTGGGGATTGGGCAAAACTGGCTCTCCAACAGCCCCCGAGGAGTCCCGGATTGCGAGAGGGCAACGCACCCTGGAATCAGACTTTCTCCTCTCTGGTTCCCGGTGTGTCACCCGAGAACCACAGCTGCCAAGTCACCACAGCTTGGCAGCTCCTGCATTGAATGTCTGCTCTCTGATGGTCAGTGTACATCATAGCTACCAGCCAGAGCGCCTGCCCCCTGGTGGTCACTGTGCTTCATAGCTACCAGTCGGACAGTCACTTGGCTTTGATATACATAGGTTATGTTCTACATTAAGTACTTTATTATTATTTTTTTTTTACATTAAGTACTTTACTTATTTATTTATTTTTTAAATATATTTTATTATTGATTTTTTACAGAGAGGAAGGGAGAGGAATAGAGAATTAGAAACATCGATGAGCTGCCTCCTGCACATCTACTGGGGATGTGCCCACAACCCAGGTACATGCCCTTGACCGGACTCGAACCTGGGACCTTTCAGTCCACAGGCCGACGCTCTATCCACTGAGCCAAACCGGTTTCGGCAACATTAAGCACTTTAAATGCATCCTCTCATCCAATGAGGAAGGTACTATTATAATCTCTATTTACAAATAAATCCAACCAAGAAGTCATGTGCCCAGGGTCACAAGGCTAGTAAGTGGAGCCAGGATTCAGGCCAGGCATGCCTAACTCCAAAGGCCATCCTGCTGACCCATCAAATGCAGCATGCTCAAACCTGGATTCATCATCTTGTCCTCACTACACCCCAACTGCTTCTCTTTGTTTGCTCTGCCAGCTACCCATTCATCACTGAAGTCAGTACATTGAAGATATCCTTAACTTCTTTCTCCCTCACCCCTTACCACTTGTTAATCATGTCATGTTGATTCTACCTTTTCGTTTTCTCAATCCTATTCTTTTCTCTCTTACCCTAATTCCCCTAACTTAAGCCCTAATCCTCTCACCTGACCATTGCAATTAATAGTGGTCTTTCCTCCATCCCTGCCCTTTACCCAGCATCAAGAGTGACCTTAATAAAACACAAACCCAACTAGTGACTTTTCTTCTATTTATCTGTGTCACTCACAGAATTTTGCTGACACTCAATACAGCAGAACCAGCTTTTCATGCTCTGGCCTCCAGCCTTGTTTCCCATAGCTCTTTGCCCCTGCCCCACAGTTCATCAATCCAAATCGACTGCAGTTCCCTGAATATACCACTTTCCTCCTAAGCTAGTTAGAGCTGGGCTTTCTGACCCTGACAAACAAAACAGTAGTAACTAATGTAATGAGGCTGGTGCTGACTGCCAGAGTTCAAATTCTGCGTTCTTTTTACTATAACATGCTGTTTCCCACATCCTAAGGAAAGAGGACAAAGACAAGAGTCCTCTCCCACCACTGCCACCTACCTCTCTCTAGACATGGCACCTCTTCCCACCACACACATGGAATTATGCTATTGGCTTTACCTGGGGAAATCATCGCCTGCAAAGAAATAACTAATCACATCCCACTTTGTGAGATGCCATACTTCCCCCTCCTTCATCCTAGAAAGTCCTCACCTGTACAAAGGAACACGCCACAGTGCCACTGCGAAGCTGGTTCAGCAAGGTCTCACAGACAGCAACATCAGGCACGCTGGTCACCCCATCTGTGATCACAATGATACCTGGAGCAGGAAACATCAGACTCAGGCCCAGGGACACTGACCCGTCAAAACCAGGCACTCAACTGATGAAGCCCTGAAGACCTTGGTGTCTGCCAACAAATGTGTTTTATAAGATTCAAACACCTTTCTTTTCCCCTCCACTCCTGCTTTTTTCTCGTGAGTGCTGGATCCCAGTCTCTTCCTGAATGATGTCCTTGGAGTGCTACTCCTTCCCACAGGATCCCTGATGGTTGTCAGAGCTGTGGGTACTCAGATATCCACTAACACACACTTAACTCTTACAAATAAGAAACAGACCCTCTCCTCTGGGGCCCACTGATTCCCTGGAAACTAGCTTTGCTGATAATGCTCCTCCCAAATCCTTCCTCAATTCTATTTCCCCAATCCCACCAACATTCCTTCTACTGACCTGCACTAGAGTTTGAGGGGAGCAACTGCAGCGCCAAGATGCCCTGACGAATCATACTGACCAGTCCAAGATCAGCTGTCACCATGGAGACTCCCATCTTCCGGCCAGGGAGCTCCCCTGAGTCTGGGGACTGGTCCTCTGCCTGGCCAAGTAACAGAAAAGACAGAATGGGGCAGACAGCATTGCCACATCCATAGCAAAGCCCGAATTTACAGCAGCACTGCCCAAGCCAATATAGGCCCAATAGTATGAAGACCCCAAACCTCCAACTATGCAGCCAAACCCTGACAGTGCTTCCTCCCCGAGTTGTGTTCAGATACTAACCCTCAGATGGACAGGGAGTCCAGCACCAAATGTAGCACTAGATTGTACTGGAGCAGGGCTTCCCCACCTTTTGCCAATACGGCCCTCTTTCCATATTTTTCTACTGTCATTATGAAATATTTTATACATCAATTGACACGATGTTTCAGACATACAGAACTGCCAACTGTCTGACTACTTCTAGGACATTGGATGGAATGAAAATGCATTCTAGTGAGCCCAAAGAGCTTTGTCCTTGACTGTATAAAGTACTAACTACAAGTCAAAGAGCTATCCATGATCACCTTCTCAGATCCATCAAGGGAGAAGATCCAGGACTAAAAAAAACATAGCAAAGAGCCTTCACATTTTCTCCCAGCAAGAATTCGTGTCCTGGAAAGAGTATTGAGCCCTCCTCCCAATAGGGAACCTGTCATGGGTACTCACTAGCACTTCTAATCCTGGCTCACTCTGCCTCTGGCTCTTTTTTTCTACTCTCTGTCCCCTCTGTATTAGGCTTACCCCCCCCCCCCCGGTTCCTTAACAGCTGCTCTTTCTAAATGGCAACTGCTTTGTCTCCCACATACTTTGTCTCCCACATACCTGGCTCTGGGGGTCATACTGCTGCTGCAGCATGGTGGCCACCTTATCCTCAAAGAGACAGAGCTGTGCATATACCTGCTGCAGGAACACTTCCCGCTGGGAAGGGTCCAAAAGGCAGCCCTGGATCAGTACCTGAGAAGCATGAGGGAAAGACCAAGACATGAAGGTCAGGGGATACTGGGCAGTACCCCTCCTGACCTCCCTATTTACTCTCCCTCTAGACAACCCTGACTTCCCACCCAAGCAAGCTAATTCCACAGCCAGTTCTTCCCTCACGGGATCATCTACTCCATCACTCCTCAGCCCAGGTATTCCTGCTCACTGCCCCCAGGTCATGTCACCTTAATCTGGGTTCACAACCTTCCTCCACTTTAGGTCCTCCACACTGGGTTTCCCCATATCCCCGCAAGGGGGCGACAAAAGATCTTCCAACTCCTTCCATCTTTGTCCATAAACTGCCCCACCTCAGCTTAGCAACGCCTTTTTCATTCTACCTCATATATTTTTTATTCTTGTTGATTCCTAAGCACTGCACACAGAGGCTGTCTGGAAATTTTCTCTTTTTTTAAGTTAAAAATCTTCTTATTCCCCCAATGAATGCTCCTTCCTTCCCTTTACTCTCAATAACTTCCCCCCTCAATAGGAATTCCCAGCTTACCCTAACCATGAAGGTATACTACTCTCCAACCCACAGAAAACACCTCAAATTTTGCTAGATGTTTATATCTGTGTTCTTGTGCTTCCTTCCAGGCTCTGAAGGAAAGATTTCATCTCCTCCTCTTTTTCCCTAAAGCTAATCTCTCCGTCTAATCTTGGGTCCTCCTTCTAATACCTTCATTTTCTCTCCATGGGGTTTCTTTTCTTCTACTTCCAACATAAATAAGTGCTCCAATCCAGGGCTCTCCCTGCTTTTCCCATACCTCTTTTATTCCCCCCCTTCTCTCTCCTAAGCTCCAAAGGGCCCTTCTTTTGCTTCTGTAACTTGTTTCCTGAGCCTACACAGCCCAACTGGGTCATTTCTACTACCTCTGTAACTTTCTAAATAAACTTTCTCTTATCATTTGAAAAAAGAAAAAGAAAAAAAAGCCCCCATCCTAAAAATGTTACATCGGGCTGTTGACCCCTGGTGGCCCTGGGATCTCTCCTTTTTCTCTCCCTATCAGACTCCTTCAACCTGTCTCACATACTCCAACCCTGCTCTCCTGTGCAACAACTCCCTCTTCGTTCCCTATTCAGAACTGGGAAGTGTGTGAGCACAGCCCAAAGAGGGGAGAGGGGCACTCTATACCACTCTACATGCCAGACTGTGAGAAGCAAAATAGAATCAGGGGATATAAAAAGATGAGAAAGATGCTCACAGCTGTATTGTTTAGAAGAGTGAAAATTGGGTCAACCTAAGGGTCCAACAATAAAGGTTTGGCTAAATACATAATGATAAAATATGATAAAGTCAAGCAGCCATTAAAAGTCATGTTTCTAAAGAATATTTAGTAATGTGGAAAAACACCCGCCCTTGCTGGTTTGGCTCAGTGGATAGAGCACAGGCCTGAGGACTGAAGGGTCTCAGGTTCAATTCTGGTCAAGGGCACATGACTGGGTTGCGGGCGCGATCCCCAGTAGGGGGTGTGCAGGAGGCAGCTGATCAATGATACTCCCTCATCATTGATGTTTCTATTTCTGTCTTTCCCTTCTTCTCTGAAATCAATAAAAAATCTTTTTAAAAAAAGGAAGAAAAACACCGATATTACACTTAAAAAAAACAGGACGTAAAATTGTGTGTCTGGAATGAGCCTGATGTTTCTCCTCTATTTGGATGAGGGTTGGTGGTGAGGAAGGGTAAACACATACTCAAAGACAAGAAGGAAACTCCATAAAATGCTAATAGTAGTTATTTTTGAGTGGTATATTATGGGTGAGTTTTGTTTTTCTTTTAATTCTATTATTTTTCAATTCTCCTTCAATGGACATGTATTGTAAAGTGAGTTAATTTTTTTTTTTTTTAAGAATATCAGGATACATCTTGAGAGAGCTGTAGAGATGGTGAGGAAGCTGGCTCAGGGCCAAGGGACCCTTGGGGCTCAAATATGTCCTCTCCTCTCCACAGTTGTTGTCCTTGTTCAGGCCTCATCTCCTCTCCCATGCTATAATAATCTTCTGTTCTCCCCAATCCAGAATTTGTCCCCTAATCCATCTTCCTCATTGGCCACAAACAAGTGTGATCTTCCTAGAGTACAAATCTGATTTTGTTACCATCCATTTAAAACCTTCTCAGGTTCCCTATTACCTATGGCTAATAGTTTTCATTTGCATGTTTTCTATGTGGCAGGCACTGCTTGACATGTATTAATTTAATCACCACATAATATTAATACACCTCAAATTTTGCTAGATGTTTTTATCTGTGTTCTTGTGCTTCCTTCCAGGCTCTTTTCTCCCCATTTTGGAGAAAAGATCCAGATTCATAAAGAGGTTAAGTAACTTGCCTAAGGGCACACAGCCAATACGTGGTACAGTCAGGAAGCAAATACAGGCAATGCGATTCAAGACCCAGAACCCTTCACCACCACCCACCACACTCAAGTCCCCAATAAGTACTAGTTCTTAGCTATGACATTCAAAGGTTTTCATAATCCTGCCCTTATCTCACCAGTCTCCTCCTTAACTCCTCACCTCCACATTCAAACTTTACTGTGTCAAACTAAGTAACATGTAATGAGAGCAGTTTCCTAGCTATATCTTTGCTCCACAGGTCACTCTGCCTGGAAAGCCTGTTTCCCTGTTCTTGAATGGTTAATTTCAATCCTTCCTTCATGACACAGTTCAAATGCCTCTTTGTCCCAAGATGAGGACTTCTAACTCCTGCAGAGACATCCAGGCTTTGTTGGATGCTCCCCTACCTTGCTCTCATTGCCCCCGAATCATAACTTATTAGTGCCCTTATCACATTCAATTGAAATTATCTCCTTCAATATCAGGTATGCTCTATTAAACCCTAACTCTATCTCCTCCCATCAGGATAAGGACAGTGTCTGATTCAGCTATGTATTCAAGACCCAATCCAGACCTGGAACAGAACAGGCTTCAGTAAGTGTTTGCCAAACCCAACCAAGTGTTGGGTGATTACCTAATACCTATGCTTTTCCTGCCTTGGCTTTCAACACCTACCAAGTCTGGCCTCTGGGGATGGAGCCCACAACCAACAGTCCTAACAGCTGCACTAGGAGAGCACTTTAATCCAGGGCAGAGAGCTGGGATTCAGGTGTGTACCAATGGCCTTGCATATTTCTTTTTTTAAAAAAATATATTTTTATTGATTTCAGAGAGGAAGGGAGAGGGAGAGAGAGAGAAACATCAATAATGAGAGAGAATCATTGATTGGCTGCCTCCTGCACACCTCCAACTGGGGACTGAGCCTGCAACCTGGGCATGTACCCTGACCAGAATTGAACCCGGGACCCTTCAGTCCTAGGCTGACACTGAGCAAACCAGCTAAGGCAAGCTTTGCGTATTTCAAGACCCTCAGATGCTGTTCCTTGCATCCCTGTCTTTCAAAACCAGCTAAGGTGACGATGTAGCCATCAGGCACAGTTTCAGGGTAAGCCCCTACCAGTGAGTTGAGAGGGTAGTTAAGAGCAGATGAGGGGAAACTGGGCCATGCTTATCTAAGCCAAAAACAGATATTCCAGTAACCGACTTGACCATTCTCCAAAAGGAGTGTCTTGTGATAGCCTGCTTGGGTGTTGGATAAGCCCTGTAATTATCTGGTCAGCATTACACCCAACCCTTTACAGGGCTCTGAGAAAATGACTCGCTTCTGTCCTTGGAAGAAATTATGTTTCTGAGTATTGGTTATATTTCAAAATCGTAAAACTATTCCTGAAGACCATCTTCAAAAGTTAGTGCCAGGAGTCAGGACACACAGAAAAAACAGACTCCAGTGGCCAGACCAGAGACTTACAGGAGTGAGAGAGAAATTTGTCCAATCAATGCCAACTGACCTAAAGCTTATGGGATGGCTCTTTTTTTTTTTTTAATATATATTTTTATTGATTTCAGAGAGGAAGGGATAGGGAGAAAGAGATAGAAACACCAATGATGAGAGAGAATCACTGATCGGCTGCTACCCACACCCCCCACACTGGGGATCGAGCCCGCAACCTGGGCATATGCCTTAACCGGGAATCGAACCGGTGACCTCCTGGCTCCTAGGTCGATGTTCTACCGCTGAGCTACACCCGGCTGGGCATGATAAGGCTCTTTAAGACCAGGGAAACGGATTCTTTCCAAGAGGAGAGTCATAGAGATGACTAAGAAACAGGTTTAAGAAGCTAGCAGAGCTGGGGACTTGGGCACAGGTAGTAGACTCAGGATAAGGACTTGGTCACAGGACGACCAGAAATGAGGTCTGAGGGTACAAACTTGGAGAAAGGACGCAATACCTGGTGGGACTGCAGGCCAATAATTGAGGAGTAGGCCTGGATAGTTACGTAGATCTCAGGCTGGAAGTCGATGCAAGATCCAGGCACTCGGAAGGGCCGAAGCAGCCCTCGGAGGCAGCGGGAGAGGGCGTGGAAAACTTCATCAAACAAGATCTCCCCCGTGGAATCATCCTGAGGGCAATGCACACAAAGACCTCTCAAGGGGGGCAGAGGCAGCCCTGGGCAGAGGGCAGAGACAAGGAGCTTCCATGGGTCAGTGGGCCTCTTACCTTCAGGTTGATCGCACCCCCACACACAGTGCCACCACTGGAAGGGGATCTGTCTTTCCCCACCGTTCCCTTACGGCCTAGCCGGTCTCCTTCCACAATGGTAGGCTGAGACCACTGTTCATTTCTCCCAAGCCTGTCCCTCTCCTCCTCACCCCCACCCCACGCTTTCTTCCACTATCTCCCCCAGCTCCTTACCACAATGCCAGTAGATGGGCTAAGGTCCAGCTCAATGACAAATCGATACTGCCAAGCCAAGAAGGTGACCTGAGTGGAAGGTACGAGGAGGAATGGCCTTGGGACCACTGGTTCATCTGGCTGCCACCCAGGGGGCAAGACACTGAGGACTTCCAACTCCTGCTCAGATTGAAGCTGACCATTAGGATGAAGAGGAAAGAAAAGTATCAGGAAAGAGGCACACCTTTTGTCCCAGGGCCTGAACTTCCAGAGCCAAAATGACACAACATTGGCTCCACCTCCCACAACCCAACACATACTTTTCCTATCTGGAAAATTATGAAACAAAATTTTCCCTGAAGAATCATCTTGTGGGCAAAGTCACTTGCCCCTCCCAGAGTTAGTCTCCCCTCCTGCCTCTTTCCAGTACCCTCTTAAAAAAAACAGATTTTCTGAGCCGGCCCCTCAAATCCTGTATGTCTCTGGGCCTCACCAACATTTCCTGGGGTGTCGCCTGCACAGTTTGATGCAGGTGATTGAGGAACCAAGCCAGGCGAACATTTCGGGAGATTCGATAATCTTTTTTCATCAACAGAAACACCTGCCCAGCTTCTTCCACCTAGGGACAAAGAGACATTAATAAATTTATTAAAATTCACTGTATTCCTCCTATATACAGGTCACTGTGCAAGTAATTTTTAAAAAATATATTTTATTGAATTTTTACAGAGAGGAAAGGAGAGGGATATTTAGAAACATCGATGAGAGAGAAACATCGATCAGCTGCCTCCTGCACGCTCCCTACTGGGGATGTGCCCACAACCAAGGTACATGCCCTTGACCGGAATCGAACCTGGGACCCTTGAGTCCACAGGCCGACACTCTAACCACTGAGCCAAACCGGCTAGGGCACTGTGCAAGTAATTTGTCTGAGGATCTCACAATGCATAAGTGAGAGGCAGGGCAGCAGAGGTGAAAAGTTTACTCTCACCTCCATGCAAGGTGTACCCAAGGATTCAATTCTCAGCTCTCTGCTCCCATTCCCCCTGCAGATCTCTATATAGATGAAGTGACCTTTTCACATTATCAAATGTTCATGTGAGTTTCTCCTATAAACTATAAGCTCCTTGAAAGCAGGGATTGTATCTTGTTCGAGCTTGGTGTCCCTGTGCTTGGCAAATTGCATAAAACAGAACAGATGCTCAATAATGCCAGATAGTTCCGCCTAATAACCCCAATGACAGCAGAAACTAAAATAGGGATGGGGAACGTCTAGCCCTCAGGCCGTATAAGGCCCTAAAAATCATTTGGTCTGGCCCTGCCAATGCATTAGGGATGAGTTAATTAAATGTTTGACCAAATATAGCAGGTTAATTTTAAAATATATATATTTTAATTGATTTCAGAGAGGAAGGAAGAGGGAGAGAAAGACAGAAACATCCATGATGGGAGAGATCATTGATCGGCTGCCTCCTGCAAGTCCCCCACTGGGGTCGAGCCCACAACCCAGGGATGTGCCCTTGGCCGGAATCGAACCTCGGACCTTTCAGTTCGCAGGCCGACGCTCTATCCACTGAGCCAAACCGGCTAGGGCAAGCAGGCTAATTTTTAAGTTGATAATTTTGTATGGCCTGTGAATGATGTTATAAATATCCAAATGGCCCTTGGCAGAAAAAAAGGTTTCCCAGCCCTGAACTAATGAAATCATCACTGGATAAATGGTAAGTCTGTTGAATACCTCAAAATCAAACCTCTGTGGGTCACGATCTCTTACCCCCACACCTGGCAGATATTAACACTCTAGTTCCTTCCCTCCATTGCCTTATGGACAGTTGGTTCAATGTCCTGACAAGCATCAGTTCCCTTGCCCATGTCCTTGTCCTTACTACATAAGCCCTGCCAAATGCTGACTCAGGCTGTAGTTGACATTCTCCCTCATCCATACATGTACCACACCACCTGCCCTTTGACAGAAAGAAGGTTGCCACCTCTGGCAGGCCTTTACCAATCCTTTTCCTTCTCCCTGGTCAGCACTTAGAGGGTTTTCCAATCCCTCACCCCCATAGTCCTGACAGATAAATGTGCCTACGGTGTCACAGAGAAAATAGGGTCAATCCCCAAACATTTCTCCCTGACTAATCCTTATAGGTATGTAACATTCCTTTTACTCCAAGCATGTCAAACTCTCAGCCCACAGGCTGCATGCAGTCCAGCCAATATGACGGTATGTAAGAAATGTGTTAATAAAAATTTCGTAACTTAAGTTTTACAATATCCTGTTATACATAATTATTAATAATGAACTACAACGCTAACGATGGATTACTATAATAGTGTTGCATTCATTTCCCTTACTCGCCTTATGCGCAGGCGCACCATTTCTCTCCACTAATATTAGCAGCGAATATTTTAGCAGCCAATTGCCACGTCATTAGTCTTGGACTGACTTGTTCGGTGTGCGCAACAGGAAATACTTCGCTTTCGGAGAATAAGAAAAATAGGTTTATTTGCGTTACACTTATTAGTTTGTGTAGTTATTCAGTGTCTGGTAAGTTAATGTTCAAGAAAAAAAATTAATTTTTATTAAAATGTTCTATTATTTTATGTTAACGATTACTCATTTATTTCAGGCCTTTGTATTCAGCATGATTCTATCGAAATAAACCTCCATTTCTATGAAAATTGAAGCTTTTGTTTTTTTGCAGCCCACCTAAACTTAAACCTTGTTTATTTGGCCCGTGTTAGCCTTTGAGTTTGACATGCTTGCTTTACTCCCTTACTCTTGCCTCAGATGAAAAAATTACTCTCCTGTTCTAGACAAATTGCAAATTTCTCTTCCTGTGTCCCTGACTAGTGAAGGGGAAAATGCCAGGCTGTGAGGATTGAAGGTGGTAGAGAAATGGACAGAAAGAAGCCAATGACTGCCTGTTGAGAACTGTGGTGTTGAAAGGAAGTGATTTTTGTCCCTCTAAAATTGGGAAATATGAATGGAGTATAGATCAAAATAGTTCTGGAGAAGCAATAATAGAGGGTGCCTAAAGTCAGAGAAGATTATGGAGAGTAGAGGTGCAATGACTAAAGATGAAGAAAGTCTTCTCTAAGACAGAGGGCAAGCATCAAAAGCTACAGAAACAGATACTGGGAAATGGCAGGGATGAAAGCAGAAGGCAAAAAGAAGAGAGAAACTCATATTGCGGACCTAAAATATATTCAGTAATAAAACTATAGAGGGTAAGTGCAAGAATTTCAGATTTAGACAGCTTAGGACTGAATCCCAATTTTCCACTTATTAGTTAACCTCTTTAAACTTCAGTGGCCTCATTTGTAAAATGGAGGTAATCCTAATACTAATCTAATAATTCTGTTATGCAGATTAAGTGACATCATGCATATGAAATACTCACCACAGTGCCTAGCACTTAGCAAGAATAAAATTTAACTATTGCGCCCGGCCCATGTGGCTCAGTGGTTGAGCGTCGAACTATAAACCAGGAGGTCACAATTCAATTTCCCTGGTCAGGGCACATGTCCAAGTTTTGGGCTTGAGATCCCCAGTGTGGGGCATGCAGGAGGCAGCCGGTCAATGATTCTCTCATCATTGATGTTTCTCTCTTTCTCTCCCTCTCCTTTCTCTCTGAAATCAATAAAAATATATTTTTTAAAAATTTAACTATTGCAGTTATTACTAGATGCACACTAGGATCTTTACATAGATAATCTCATTCAGTCTTCACACAAAACATCTAACAGAAGAAAACAGAGATCAAAAAAAGTTAAGTGGCTTAGGTACAGGGTCAGAAGTCAAACCCAGGCCTGATGAGCTGCAAAGCCCTTCTATTGAGAGTGATAAATGGATTAAAGTAGCGACTTATGAGCAGAAAAGATTTAAAGTGGTTATATGAAGGAAATGGGAGTTTACAAGCAGAAAGGATACTCTAACATAATCAGCAAGACAAATGCTAATTTACACAGTGATTTTATGTGATTCAGCATTATTTTGTATTGTCTCTACACCATCTAGGATCACAGATCTGGGAAATTCTACTCTCTATTATTCTGCTTCTCTACTCTGGGCTGAGGTAGACCCTGGCTAGGACTCTGGCTTTTGTCCTGAATTAGGCCAAGCTATCCAACTCTTTTCTTCCAACAGGACAGAAACATATCTACATTTTAAAAGTTCCTTCTGCCCTGGCCAGAGGATTTAACCTTGGCCTGAGGACTGAACATTGGCCTGAGCACTGAAGGGTCATGGGTTCGATTCCAGGTCACATACCTGGGTTGCAGGTTTGATCCCCAGGGCGAGTGCAGGAGGCAACTAATCAAGGTATCTCTTCCATAATGATGTTTCTCTCTGTCTTTCCCTCCCTACCTATTACCTTCCCTCCCTCTCTCCCTCCTTCCCTCCTTTGCACTCTCTCTAAAAAATCAATGGGAAAAATATCCTTGGGTGAAGATTAATAAAACAAATTCCTCTGGGTCTTGGAGAAAGAAGCACCGCACTGTGTCATGGTCAGAGCGAGGCTGAGTGGCTGACGCTTACTGCGCTGGGGTCTGGGCTTGGTCCCAGGAGTGGGGCTTCTCCTGGCACCTTCCCACAGGTCAGGGGCCTCAACTAGAGAGGGGAGAGGACACTGGCCAGAAAGGGAACACCCACCAAGCCAGAACTGCAGCAGAAAGTTCCCTCCACTCCCACCCTAGGCTTTCTGACCTTCCTCTAAGGCTTGAAATCCAATCTGGATCACTCCCTGGAAATGTCCTTAAAAAAGTTTATAAGAAAAAAAGGAGGATGAACTCAGGCAAGTTCTGGAGGAGATGAAAGCTTTATATGAACAAAACCAATGACGTGAAGTTAGGTGGATGAAGTAATTTGATACCAACCACCAAATTTCAACACTGTACTTTGCTAGGAAATTGACAGCATACCTGTATGACCCACTCAGGTGGGAATATAGCAGTGTTTTGCCAAATGTTTTACGATTTCACATGTCTGCTAAAGAAATAGCATGGCTCAATCATTATAAAAAGTTCTTTGCTACTTATGTGAGGTCACTGGGAAGAGATGAAGGTTTGGATATTACATGGGATATGAACCCCCCCAATGCCTATATACTGAAGTACGATGTCTAAAAGACTGAAGAATTTGCAGTTGATGATGGCACTTCAGTCCTATTTAAAAAACTACAGCACTTTCTACCTGGGTGGAAGTGCAAGCAGCTGATTAGACAAGGCATTCTGGAGCACGTCCTGTGGCAACCTCATACTGAGGCACTGCCAAGCTTCCCTGTGGCACGAGGGTGAACCCGTCTACACAAACTTCTATACTTCCTTCTCCACCCTCCCTTGCCCCCCACCCCTCTTTGGTTTTAAAAGTTACAGACATTCTTTAATATAACCAGCAATACTTGGCTGAGGATGGTTTGTTCTCCTATTGTACAAGATTCCTTCTCTTTTTTGTAATCTGTATTTATAATTATAACATTCCTACAATTACAAAAAAAAAAATTCCCTCTGGATACCATGTGATTCAGAAAGTTTCCTTAATGACCATGGGAAATGACAGTCATCTAAACCAGAGCTACTCAAAGTAGCCATTCTATGTTCCAGGGGAGACAAGGAGTTGTGTACCACGAGAAATCACCACTGCCTTTCATTGAGAAAGTCTTGCTATGAAAAAACAAACAAAAGTCAGCTTCAACTAACCTTTGAGACAAGTGAGCTTAGTTGTACTTTAAGATATTTTTAGAATAAGACAGACAAGAACTGGCGATTAATTGGAAGTGAGAAAGAAAGTGATAAAAAGGAAGGTGTCAGGGTTGACTAAGGTAGCATCAGAAACCAGTAAGTGGCAGAAAGATTTCCAAGTTAGCTAGGAAAAATTAATATATTTACCATCACTTTCTAACCACAACCTCCTAAAAAAGTCCCATCATATTAGTCTTATTGCCAAGCCCCTAAAGTCAGAAAAGGAGTCTACTGGCAACGAAAGAACCTGCAGCAATCACTTGCCCTCTCTTTCTCTGATCCACGGTCTCAGAGTGGGATACTCTCATGAAAGGGCAACCTTTCCCTCAGGATTGACTGAGCTGGTGTGGGTGTGATATTAGTAACCATGCTTGTGTTTGAGTTGACTATGCTGGATCCCTGCCAAGCTTCTTATCTGAAAAAGGATAGGCTGGGGCTCAGGGTATTATCAGAACAGGAAGAATATCCCACCCTGGCTGAGTAGCTTAGTTGGTTGGAGCATTGTCTTGAAGCACCAAGGTTGCAGGTTTGATCCCTGGTAGGGGCACATACAAGAATCAACAAATAAACGCATGGATGGGTGGAGCAACAAACCTAGATGTGTCTCTCTCCCCATTAAATAAAGAAATAAATTAAAAACACACACACAATAGGAAGAATATCCCAATTTAGCAGTCCTACATGTTTATCACCCTATCCCCAGGGCCTAGTGCAGTGCCTGGCATATAAGATGCTCAAAACAATTTTGCTAAGTAAGTGAATTCACGCTATGTTCTCAGCAAAGTAAACTTAACATTTAAAACTAACCATAATCAGTACAATTGTTCTCAGGGTGAGAAAATCTTAACACTAGCCTCCATACTATTTTCCTTTTATTCTTCTTTGGTAGTCAGAGCACATGTCCAAGGGCCAAGACTATAAGGACAGTCGGGACATTTGGTCACTCTATCTTCTAGAACTAAAATCTTGCCGAAGCCGGTTTGGCTCAGTGGATGGAGCGTCGGCCTGCGGACTGAAGGGTCCCAGGTTCGATTCCGGTCGGGGGCATGTGCCTGGATTGCGGGCATATCCCCAGTAGGAGATGTGCAGGAGGCGGCTGATCGATGTTTCTCTCTCATCGATGTTTCTGGCTCTCTGTCTCTCTCCCTTCCTCTCTGTAAAAAATCAATAAAATATATAAAAAATAAAATAAAATAAAATCTTGGCAATGATTTCCTGCACTGTTAGGTATCTCTGTTGGGTATTCACAAAGCAGTCTATAATTCTTCATAGCACCCACCACAGTTTACAATAAAAGAATGTATGTACTTTTTATTTTATTTATTTATTTATTCAAGTTATACGAGAAAGTTTATTTAGAGAGTCACAGAGGTAGTAGAGGTGAGCCAGGTGGGCTGCGTAGGCTCAGGAAACAAGTTGCAGAAGCAAAAGAAGGGCCCTTGGAGCCTCGCAGAGAGAAGGGCAAAGGTAACATGCCTGGGGGTAGTGGGGGAAGGGAAAGGTGCTGAGCAAGCTATTTATGCACTTTTAAAAATATTTTTTGATTTTTTTTAGAGAGAGGAAGGGAGAGGGAGAGAGGAGAAAACATCCTTTGGCTGCCTCCTACATACCCCCTACTGGAGATCAACCTAGCAACCTGGGCATGTGTCCTGACCAAGAGTAGAACAGACAACCTCTGAGTACATGGGAGGATATTCAACCAACTGAGCCAAACTGGCCAGGGCTTTATGTACTTTTTAATGTTTGTTTCTCCTACAGGTCTAGAAGCTCCAGGGAAGTAGGGCTTTGTCTATATATTGTTCTTTGCTGTATCCTAAGAAACTAGCACAGTGCCAAAGCACACTAAGTATTGAAATGCTTGTTGAATAAAAGCATGAAAGAGAAATTGCTCTCACAATCGATTTACCAGTGATTCTTAGTTTTTCCACTTTTATCAACACCTGCTCTTTGTTGTTCAAGAGTTTCCATCCTTCCTCATCACCCACTTTATGGAAAAACTAGCAAATCTATTGTTTGGGGTTTTCCTTTGCTTTCATGAGAGCTGTGGTATTTTTTTGTTTGTTTGTTTTAAGCCAGTTTTTTACTAGTCTGTTCTTTTTCAGTATTATCTTCTTTTTTGCTATTCTTGGAATCTGGGGAGAAGGTTCTGGTGTGCATTCTAATAGATTTGTTTTGAAAGAAAGTGTGATTTGATAGCCGAGACTATGGGCTTGAGCTTTAGTCCTCCTCTATAGAATACCACCAGCTACCTTAAATATGAAAATATAAATATGAAAATATAAATATGAAAATATAAACGTACACATCAGTATAATAACAAGTCAGTCAACAATCAGTTGCTTCTGAGTCTATCAAACATCTGATGACAGCCTGGAGTCTTTGCTTTTCCGTAATAAGTATCTCCAGGTTCTCTAAGTGCATCTCCAACAGCATGACTTCAAATTTCCTCATTATTTTATTTTATATTATATGCCTGTGAATGAACTCTGGTTGATCTACTTCTCAACCTAAAATGTGGGGGCCGATATGGAACACAATACCCAGGTGAGGTCACACATTCAGAGCCCTCAAGGTTCTATTTACATATTTAAAAGCTTTATCATCCCATACTCAGGAACCTCCATGACTTTCTCTCTTGTGCTGCTGTTCAGATCTGTCCTCATGTAGCTGGCTTTTTGGGACACATACAATTATTCAATTAGTCCTATTATATTCGATAAATTCAGTCTATTATTCTATTGTGAAGCTAGGAGAGGGCTCCTTTTTCTTCTAATAAGTCTCTTTACAGCAGCGGTTCTCAACCTGTGGGTCGCAACCCCTTTGGGGTCGAATGACCTTTTCACAGGGGTCTCCTAAGACCATCGGAAAACACATATATAATTACATATTGTTTTTGTGATTAATCACTATGCTTTAATTATGTTCAATTTGTAACAATGAAAACACATCCTGCATATCAGATATTTACATTATGATTCATAATAGTTGCAAAATTACAGTTATGAAGTAGCAACGAAAATAATTTTATGGTTGGGGGTCACCACAACATGAGGAACTGTATTAAAGGGTTGCGGCATTAGGAAGGTTGAGAACCACTGCTTTACAGCTTAATTTCCCTGCTAATTTGATCAGGATGCCATCGTCCTCATCCAAGTCCAAAGAGGACAAAGGCAAGGTGAGCATGCATTCATTTATCAGCCAACAAATTTATGAAAAGCCTGCCACATACCAGCACTAGGTCCTAAGTATACAATGGAAAGCAAAAACTGGCATTCTCTATTCTCACAAAATTTACCCAGTGGAAAAAAAAATCAAGTCACTACTCTAATTATTTTATTATATAAACTGAGTATATTCACCAAAGGATAAGAATGGGGTTCTATGATAACATGTAACTAAGTAATCTGTCCCAGGCTAGGATCTTAGGAGAAAGAGACACTGAAGGTTAAACAGGGTTTGGAGGAGGGAGAGGGGGATAAACCAGATGGAGGGTCTGACCACTGTGCTATTAGAAAACTTTCTTTAGATTATTAGTTAGTAGGCTGCTTAATTACACTACTATACAGCTTCCATTTTTCCACCTTGTCTCTAAAGTCATTTAGAATGATGGACTGACTGTCCAAGGCCAAGCTGGAGTCTAGTTCATCAATCAGTTCTTACAGAATCCACTATCTTGAAACCAGGAACAATTTTTCTCACATTCCCCCTTATATGTGATCCTTCAAAGTCAACAACCATGTTTTCAAAACATCCTTATGTTTTCTTCACTTTCAAGGTGTAATTTATCAGAACCGGCGGACTTAAAAAGATTTAGGCAGTCCGGCCATGTGACTCAGTGGTTGGGTATCAACCCATGAACCAAGAGGTTACCGGTGTCAGCCGTGGGCAAACTACGGCCCGCGAGTCGGATCCGGCCTGTTTGAAATGAATAAAACTAAAAAAAAAAAAAGACCGTACCCTTTTATGTAATGATGTTTACTTTGAATTTATATTAGTTCACACAAACATTCCATCCATGCTTTTGTTCCGGCCCTCCGGTCCAGTTTAAGAACCCATTGTGGCCCTCGAGTCAAAAAGTTTGCCCACCCCTGGGTTAGATTCACAGTCAGGGCAAATGCCTGGGTTTCAGGCTCGATCCCCCATAGGGGGCGTGCAGGAGGCAGCCTATCCATGATGTTTCTCTCCCTCTAAAAGCATATTTATTTTAAAAAAAGATTTAAGCAGCTCCAATGGTATTTTTCAAAGTGTGATCCAAGGGCCAGCTGCATCAGGATTACCTGAGGTTCTTATCAGAATGCAGACTCCTGGGCACCACCCCAAACCAACTGAATTAGAGTGGATAGGGTTCAGGAATCTACACTTAACAAGCTCCCCAAGTGACTCTTCCACTTTAATGTTTGAGAATCCCTGAATCTGTGATGTTCTCACAGTGCCTACACTCACACAGAGCTTCAAGTCCCTAATATTTACTCCTCCTGAGTCTGAAGTGCATTATACTTAGAGGAGTCTGGCAAAGAGAAAGCAGGGTTTTGGAGTCAAGAGATTGATCTGAAATTAAATCTGGTTCTACTACTTACTATCTAGGTGAGCTTGGACAAATTACATAATTTTTCCAGGCCTCAGTTTCTTCACTGATAACGTGGATAAGAATATCTATTTCATAAAGATATTGTTGTAATTAAACAGGAGAGTCAGAACAATGATAGAGGAAGCCTATCATTCTTTGGAACAATTATTGAGGCCTACATACCATTTATAACAAGATGAATAAATCATCAGATACTGCACTGCATATCATGTATATCAGGATAAAGGAAACATTCCCATCTCATTAACTTGTTTTTTGCACCTGGCTCTTTGTAGTTGAGATATAATTCAAGCTTTGTGCTGTTTTCTCTTAAGAGTCCCATGAAAAATGTAGACTTTCCCCCCACATCCCAGCCTTGAACTGTCTGAAGCCTCCTTACCACTATACATATGACATAGTCCTGAAACTCTAGTATGGCCTCAACCTGAATCTTCTCCAGCCTCATCTCTCACCCGTCTCCCCGAGTTAGAGTCCCTAGGATCAAATGCTTGTTCTGCTGCTTATCGGTGGAAGGTCTTGGTGAAGGTATGTAAACTCTCTGTGCCTTAGTTTCCTTATCTGTGAAAGGGGACTAATAAAAGTACCTATTTCTGGGGTGGGGGTGGGGGGGTGAGAAGTATTATATGACTTTAGCAAGCACCTGTGTTAGCTATTCTCATTGTCACACTGTAGCCACTAGCAGCTGCTTCCTCTCAGTTCTCCAAAGGCTCAACCTTCTCACTTCAGAATTCTCACTATTCCTTTAGTCTTCTCATTCTTAAGGCTTAAATGTTATTCCTCTGAAGCAACTTCCTGATCCACCTCAGCTCCCACCATTTCTTAACAAAGTAGGTTAAGAACTGTTGTTAAAGCTTATTGGCTTAAATGTACTCTCCTTTGGTGTGGTCCCTTTGGGGGCCAATTGGGAGAAAGAGAAACCAATAGTGCAACGTTTTGATACTGAAAATTGAACAAGTATCTTTTTAAAATAAAGAACCAGTCCCTCCAAAAACAACAACAACAAAAAACTGCTGTTAAATACTCATTCGCTCTGTATTTTTCCTTTGCAGCACTTATTATCATAATTCAATGTTTGCTTACGCCATTAAAATAAGGAACATGTCTTACACTGCCCCATATCCACCCTGATAATTAGTACAATTCTGGATCCATAACAGCACTCAAAATATTTTAAGTATTTGATGAACGAATGATTTCTTAAATCTGACTATGCCCAAACGCTCTCTCTAGGGGTGGTAGCAACCCTAAAGGTCAGTCACTTTTCTGCCCAGGGGTGGAAGAATTCTTTACCCCTTTACTTCCTGAGATAACATTTTCAGAAATGCAAATCGAGAACTTAACAAATGCTTAATCTTTGACTGAATGAGATTCCCAGGAGTGTGTTTTGACTCTGTTACTTTAGATCTGCACTGTTCAATATGGTAGCTGCTACTGCATGGGGCTACTAAGCACTTGAAGTATTATTGCTAGTATAAAATGATATGTGCTGAAGTGTAAAATACATGCTAGACTTTAAAGATTTGGTACAGCCCTAACTGGTTTGGCTCAGTGGATAGAGCATCGGCCTTCGGACTGAAGGGTCTCAGTTCGATTCCAGTCAAGGGCATGTACCTTGGTTGCAGGCACATCCCCAGTGGGAGGGTGTGCAGGAGGCAGCTGATAGATGTTTCTCTCTCATCGATGTTTCTAACTCTCTATCCCTCTCCCTTCCTCTCTGTAAAAAATAAATAAAATATATATATATATATATATATATATATATATATATATACATATATATAAGATTTGGTACAAAAAAAAGAATGTTAATATCTCATAATTTAAAAATATTTATTATAAGTTAAAGTAATATTTTGGAAATATAGGATTAAATAAATATGACTAATTTTTCTCCATTTCTTTTTACCTTTTTAAATGTGGCTACTAGGAAATTTACATAGATGGTTTGCATTAGGTTTCTACTGGACAATGCTGTTTAAGACTATCTGCCTAGAAAGTATGTTGTATTTCCCCATTTTATTTCCTTGTTTTAATCCACAACAAATAGACTATAAATTATTTCATGGTTTTTCTCAATACTGGTATTTCTGATGCATGGCTCTTCCTGTGAATATGTCTGATTATTTTAAATAAGGCATAATTTCCTACTTAATCCTGAGTCTCATCACATCAAATCCCAGTGAACTGGAGATTTACCATCCCATGGCTACTTTATTATTTATAAATATTTATTATTATTAAACATTATGGTTAAGAACGTAAGATCTGGAGCCAGGCCCCCCGTTTTTGGAGTCCTGGCTCTACTACTTACTAGCTGTGCAACTTTGTTTCTCTGAATTTCTCTGTGCCTGTTTCCACAACTGAAAAATGGGGATGGTAATAGTGCCGACTTCACAGGGTTGAGAGCATTCATTGGTATTGGTAAAGTGCTTAGGATGATCCCTGGTACGCAGTAATCATTTAGTAATGACTACTATTTGTGTCATCATACACACCCCTCACCCTTCCCACCTACTCATATTCTCTTGTAATATTGGACACCTCCCCTAGTGATGTTGTTCCTTCCAAATCTGAGCAATTTTATGCTCGGAGCTTCTAACTGCAGAATTCTGCTACCTGCCAGCTGAGTGGCACTTGAGTAAGGTACTTAACCTCCCTCACGTCCCAATTTTCTTTATCTGTAAACGAGAATGGGTGTTGCCACCTTCCTTGCAGGAGTTTGATTAACACAAGGTATATGACGTTCCTTTCGAGGTCCTTACCACCTAATTGACACCTCAAATGCATTTTTCTGGTTCAATACTTGTGATCCTCACAACACACCGTGAGAGAGGTATTTTATGAAGGAGACAACATCTAGGATGTCAAAACTTGCCCCAAGTTAGCTCAATAGTGGAACGAGGTTTCACTCCGAGTCAAAAATATTTTCACGAAACCAAAACTGCTTTCCCTAAGCATGAACGCTAGAAATAAATTATTTCATGCTGTTTATGGGATTCCAATGTTTGAAGAAATGCAGAAATCGGAAAAGTAAGTCCATCGCCCTGTTGCCCCCTGAAACTGCAACAGAAAATCAAAATAAAGGGTTTAATACTATTATTAGGTCAAAGCACCCAAGAGCCTTAGAGTCGGCGACGTGGATGAAATTTCAGTAAACAACACAAAGCAGCGAGTTTCCCCTCGAGGAAATTGCGGACCTCGGGGAGGAGGCTCAACTGACAGGCTTTCGGGGCTAGCCCGGTCGCCCCAAGACCCGGAGGAGGCCACGGCCGGACCAGGCCGCCGGGCCCTCGGATCTCGGGGACCAGAGCTGCGCCCGCCCGCCCCTCACCTCCGGCTCCGGGCGTTCCGAAGCCATCACACAGCGCTCCCGCGCCGGCCCGGGCCAGGGAAGATGTTCCGCTTGTGACCCCTGACCCGGCTGCCGCGCACCTGGCAGGAACAGGAAGTGAGTAGGCGGGACAACTTATGAGCTCTCTGATTGGTGGAAGCAACCCTTTCCGCGTGACTCGTTGACTTGAAAACCGGAAGAGGAGGTGGTTGCCGCAGACACTGCCCCCGCTATGCAGGTGAGTGGTTGGTTGGGGCTATCGGTATAGCCGCTTAGTTTCGGTTAACCGGCCCGAGAGTAGGCTGACCGAGGAGAGAATGAGGAGTTGAAGCTGAGAGTAGGGGGCAGAGCCCGAGGCTGACACTTAAGGGAACGTGGGGTGGAGGGTGGAGGGTGGAGGCCTACGGGGGAGAGAGGCGGAGATGACATGGGTTGGGAGCCCGGCTGACCAGAGAGAAACCACAGCTAAATCGGGAGGGAGGAAGCAGCACTGATTTGCTAGGTTATGGGAAAGGACCAGGTTGTAATTTGGGAAGGTTGAGCTGCATTCTAAGGAAGACGACTCAAGAAAGTGCCGGAGTGGCCGGCTGTTGAATGCCGAAATAACAGGGAATTTGCAATCGGAGAGAAGCCGGAGGGATGAAGAAATTGTGGAACCCCTGTGGCCAAAAGCTAAACTAATTATAATCTGAGGCCGTGGGTGGCTCCTGCCCTGCACATTGGCGAGTTTGCAAGACGATTTCCCAACCTGTGCCCAAGGTAAAACCGGAGGCTATAGATAGAAAAAAATTATTTTGCAGGACTCCCTCCCACCCCCCAGCATTTACAGTTTTTTGTCTGGTGCTTAGGACGTGTGCATTTTTTAAAAAAATATTTTTATTGATTTCAGAGAGGAAGGGAGAGGGAGAGAGATAGAAACATCAGTGATGAGAGAATCATTGATCTGCTGCCTCCTGCACGCCCCCTACTGAGGATCAAGCTTGCAACCCAGGCATGTGCCCTTGACTGGAATCATCCGGAGACCCTTCAGTCCGAAGGCCGATGTTCTGTCCACTGAACCAAACCAGCTGGGGCGACATTTGCATTTTTAAAATGTATTTTTATTTTATTGCTGACAGTAGTACAGATGTCTCCCATTTTCTCCCTTTTTGCCCAACCCCCACCCCAAGCCTTCCCCATTCATTATGTTGTTTTGTTGTTCATTTGTCATAGTTTCTTGCACCTGGACGTCTGTCAGTAAATGTTTATAAGCCTGTGAAAGGGGCACAGGAATGTTGGCACAGAGATAAAATGAGTGCAGATTAATTCAGCAAGGAGAAGGTTGAAACATCAAATGCTGAGGGCAAATGAAGAGTTGGGGCAGGGGCTGTGGTGGCGGTCCAAGGCCAGCCAGTGGTCAGAGAAACCTTCCTGTATAGGTAAATTTCTCAGAGATTGTGTGCCATTGGCAAGAACAGCCTGGCTCACAAGGCAAGCTCTAGAACAGAGTCGTACCGATGCTGCAGAGGTACACAAAAGTGAATAAACCCAGACATTAGGTCTCGAGAAAAGTTCTCAGTGAGAGAATAGAGCAGTGATGGCGAACCTCTGACACGCGAACTCATTTTTTGGGTTGATTTTTCTTTGTTAAATGGCATTTAAATATATAAAATAAATATAAATCTTTGTTTTACCATGGTTGCAAATATCAAAAAATTTCTATATGTGACACGGCACCAGAGTTAAGTTAGGGTTTTTCAAAATGCTGACACGCCGAGCTCAAAAGGTTCGCCATCACTGGAATAGAGTATACTTAGTACAGAGAAAAACCAGGCATGAATTAGGAAATGATGGAGAAAGGAATCAGTTGGTAGAAAGAATCGAGGTCAGGTGCATGAGTTGAAAGGTCTAAGAGTTGATGCTGTCTGTAACCCAAATACCAAAGATAGAAAACAGCCTGGCTCTCCTATGCCAGTGAGATCCTGTGTTACTTAATAGTGTTGCATACTGTCATCCTGGCTTTTCAGCCTTCCTTTGTATGTGTCATACTCACCCTCATCTGGGTAACCAACCTGTTCCTATTGGTGCAGAGGGAGGAGAAGCAGCTTGAAGCGTCATTAGATGCACTGCTGAGTCAAGTGGCTGATCTGAAGAACTCACTGGGGAGTTTCATTTACAAACTAGAGAACGAGTATGACCGGTTGACCTGGTAAGGATGGCCAGGGTAGTCTGGGGAGGGCTGCATGGGTGGGGGGCCAAGCCTCCTGATGAATAGGGCACCTCCAGTGATAGAACCATTTATCAGTTTGCAAACATCTTATGATTTGGTAAGAGCTAGGTTTCCCAACATTTAACGAATGAAGTATACTATAGGGCCTCCATGACAAGGAAGTAGAGGAATGCCCAGTTTCCCAATCTAGGCTCTTTCTAGCTTTTGATTCTCACCCTTTGACTTCTTTGAAAAGAAATCCTCCCACTACAGTAGGAACACAGAGGTCATACTGGATCTCTTGCCACAGGTATCGGTGAGCCTTTTAAATCCAGCCTACTCTGGAAATAGAGATCTTATTTCCAGGCCAGGAAAGAGGCTTTTACTCCGTTTCTGGGCTTTTGGTGATAACAGCGTAGGCATGGTTCCTATTTTGCCACTGTTCCTCACCCCATTCAAGAAATGAACTTTTTTCTCCATCTGTGTCAGAAACTGAAGGTGTGTCCCTCTTTTCTAACCCCACAATCCCTATAAGACACGCTGGTTCCTACCTAGTCCAGCTCTAGGGCTAGGAGTCTTTTGGGGGTGAGTCTGAGTATTCCTAATCTGAAGGACCCCTTTGAGGCTACTTTACTGGGAATATTCTGACACCTTCTTACTACCACCAGGCCCTCTGTCCTGGACAGCTTTGCCTTGCTCTCTGGACAGTTGAACACTCTGAACAAGGTCTTGAAGCATGAAAAGACACCACTGTTCCGTAACCAGGTCATCATCCCTCTGGTGTTGTCCCCAGACCGTGATGAAGATCTTATGGTAAGAGGAGGAGAAGGGTACAACTTGGGAAATTAAGTTCTTTGGTAAGGACCTAGAGCACAGTCGTTGGCTGGTTATTGTAGAGGTTCTGAATGTGGAGCAATAAAAACGAGGCTGCATTTTGGAGGCCTTGCTTTTTGTCCTGGAGTTGGGGAGCTGCTCCCAAATAAACCTGAGGACTTGCCACCAAGGCAAAGGCCTTTCTCATCCAACACCTGTCTCGAGCAAAATGCATTTTCTATTGTAACTTTGTATATTTTAGTCTTTGATTAAACTGTAGCAGAGAGATTTGCCCCTGTGTCTAGTACAGATAGGAGTGTGAGGAAACAGAGATGAATGATAGAGTGAGGGGTATGATGTCCTAGGAAGCAAAGTATCATACATCTTAGGCTGTATTTTTCCTGAAAATGCACTGTTTGCCTGTGACAGGACCTATATATCGGTCCAGATTGAATCTTCTTGGAATGCCTAGGATGATTAATAAAAGCTGTGTTTAACAGCGGCAGACGGAAGGACGAGTACCTGTTTTCAGCCATGAGGTAGTCCCTGACCATCTGAGAACCAAGCCTGACCCTGAGGTTGAAGAGCAAGAGAAGCAACTGACAACAGATGCTGCCCGCATCGGTGCTGATGTAGCTCAGGTTGGACTGATTCACTGCCCTGCTGCCCCCCATCCCCCAAGTCCCACGTGAGAAGCTAGGCTTTACTTTTGCTGTCTCATAGGATGCACAGTTGATTGCATATAAATATCCCCTGGAAGAGCACAAGAAAGCAGCTTCCCCACAATCATTTCTTGCTTGCCCTAATCTCTCTACCAATTTGTGTGTTACAGAAGCAGATCCAGAGTTTAAATAAAATGTGCTCAAACCTTTTGGAGAAAATCAGCAAAGAGGAACGAGAATCAGAGAGTGGAGGTATGGAGGGATCGGTGACAAAATGGAGAAGGAAAGCCCTGAGTTTAATCCTTACTTCCATAAGTCAGATCTCTTTCCTCTTTTATAGAAAACGGTTAGAAACTTGCCCAAAGGCACCAGCCATAGTAATAAGTAGTGGAGTGCCCTAGCTGGTGTTGCTAAGTGGTTAGCACATCAGTCCCTATCACTGAAGGGTCAAAGGTTCGACTCCCAGTCAAGGGCATGTGCCTGGGTTTCAGGTTCATCACCAGCCCCTACCGGGGCACATGTGGGAGGCAACCAATTGATGTCTCTTTCACATCGACGGTTTTCTCACTTTTTCCTCTTTTCTCCCCCTCCTTCCCTTCCACTCTCTCTAAAAATCAATGGAAAAAATATCCTCAGGTGAGGATTTAAAATAAAAATAAATTTTTTAAAAATGGAGAAGGAAAGAGGGATAAGACCACTTTTATAGGAATGGTGGTTAGTAGCAAAGTGAGGACACATAAGAATGAGCTGCTTAGGAAAGGGTATACATCCATTTTGTTAGCTTTTTGTGTTTAAGTACAGCCCTAGAACAGATGGAGGAAATGGGCAAAGTGAAAAGGGAGAATTCTGAGATAGTTGTGGAGGTTCTTTGACTCTTCCTCTGGGCTACCAGGGAGTCTAGATGCTGCTAAAGTCAGAACGCTAAACCCTGGTACTCATACTGGTCGTCCTACTGCTAGGTTCCATCCAGGGTCAGAGGAATACTTCAGGGTCCTCACTCACCTTTTTCTTCAGGTCTCCGGCCAAACAAGCAGACCTTTAACCCTACAGACACCAATGCCTTGGTGGCAGCTGTTGCCTTTGGAAAAGGGCTGTCCAATTGGAGACCTTCAGGCACCAGTGGATCTGGCCAGCCAGGCCAGCCAGGAACTGGAACAATCCTTGCAGGAGCCTCAGGATTGCAGCAGGTGCAGATGACAGGTGCTCCAAGCCAGCAGCAGTCAATTCTCAGTGGGGTACAAATGGCCCAGGCAGGTCAACCAGGTAAGGTGGCAGGGATTGACATGGTGACAGACCTTGAGCAAGGAAATGGGAATAAGCTGAATTGTCTGAGCCTTCAGCCTCCCCAGAGCTGGAGATTTTCTCCCATTCTCCTGGATTGTGATCCAGAAAACAATTTTTGAGAGTAAAAATCTCATTTGAGACGCTAACAAACTCCAGAGAATGAAGAATAACTTTGAATAGCAGAAACTGCTCTCACCTCCAACCCCTATCTCAAATCTGTCTCTCAGCTACCCTTCTGTTCCATTTACTCTGGATATCAGATATGTTAGGGGTTTTTTCTTAGAGAAACCGATGGTCAGACCTTAATTAAGACCATTTGGTAGGTGGGTTGAGAATTGATAAGCAGTAAGTTTCCCAGTGCTACATGTATTCTTTTCTCCATATTCTATCTCCTGCTCACTTTTAGTGATGATGAAGACAGTCTGGAGGAGTTCAAATGCAAGTAACTAGAAGAGATATTTTCTTCTACACTGTCTGAGAAAAGGGACAATTAAAATAAAAGTATATTCTTTTACCTGTGAATGGGGATCACACGGATTTAGCTATCTTTTCTAGGAATAGGTGAGCAGGAGTCTGATCCCTCCCACCACGTCATCTCCCCACAAACAGCCCTTTCCTCCTTGATACCGTTAGGGAGAGAGCTGGTGTGCAACCACGCCTCTGAGCTTTGGTGTCCAGGTTCAGATGCTACAGAGGTTTTGAGTTGATAGAGAGGGTGGCAGAGAAAACCTAAGAGGCCACATTTCTGAATTATCATAAAAGTCTTACCATGCATCAAGTGTCTTTCTTTATGTTCCTTTTAGGGAAAATGCCAAGTGGAATAAAAACCAACATCAAGTCAGCTTCAATGCATCCCTACCAGCGGTGAGTGTGGCCAGCGACCTCGACTCCCAGATGCTCTTTGTAGAGCTAGGCAGTGAAATTGCCTTTTTCCCAAACTGACCTAGATGGGTACAATAAAAGGACATGGCTTTCAGCAACAGACAAATCCCAGCTTTGCCACTAACTGTGTGACCTTGGGCAAGTGACCTAATTTTTCTGAGCCTGTTTTCTTATTTGTAAATGATAGTAATCTCTCTACATCATAAGACTGTTGTGAGGATTAAATGAGAAAATGAATGTAAAACACTTAGCACAGTGTCTGTATATATAAAAGGTAATATATAAAATGTCCCCTTGGGAGTTCGACCGAGAGACTGGGAGTTCAGTCACTCGCTATGAAATGCGCTGACCACCAGGGGGTGGCAGGGAACGAAGGAAGGCCCCCCCGCTGGCAGCCAGAAGGCCCCGATTGGCCCTGATTGCCAGCCAGGCCTAGGGACCCTATCTATGCCTGAATTTTGTGCACCGGGCCTCTAGTATGAAATAATTGGTATTTAATAAATGGTAGTTTCTACAGCCACTTCTCCCTACTGCGCTCCTCAGTCCTTGATCCAGAACTGACCCTGATCTGATACTGCTTCATGTCAGTGGTGAGCTGGTGAACACAGGATCATGGACCACTCTGTTCTGTTGGAAAGTCTGCTTATTTTGTGCTGCTAGAAACTGTGGCAGCCTCTATGTTCTTAGAGGCACACTGTCTCTGCCCGGCTCCATCCTGGCCATGTCTTCAAGCTAGGCGATGAGGCTTCTGGGCTGGGGTGAACGATCTACCTAAAGCTTTGGTAAAGCTTGGGCCTGCTCTGCTCTCCATGAGCCTGTGCTTCAAGAAAGAGCCGGATCAATCATGGGAATGGGTAGCCACCAGTACCTTTGCCTGCGTTTTTAAGTTGGAGAGCAGAGTGATTTTGAGTCTCTAGTCCTAAGTTGCCTTTCTCACTCCTTTTGGGCAAGGGCAAGGGTTGGGTCAGTAGAAGTGGACCAAAGGGTTTCTCTGAATAAAGTTACTTAAATTTTGATGGTCATATGTCAGGCATATCTGACAGCAATTTATGAGACTTTCAAGGTTGCTTCAAGGTAATTGTAATTTGTTCTCCCTAAAAAGTTTTATCTTTGATTAGCTTTGATCTAAAAGTCCTGAGTTATGAGGACAGCCTTCTAGCTGCCTTTTTTCTGTTCTCTTTCGTCACGTCTAGTACTTTGGCATTTGTTCGGTGCCAGGCAGGATTCTGCCAGGCTGTGGCAGCAGAGGACTGGAAAAGTGGTCCCAGATGTCACATTCATTTCTGTTCCATCAAGACAAGAAATGGTATCCACAAAGTACACTGACCATATCACACAGCAGCACAGGGAGTCATGTCATTGGCTCTGAGGCAAAGCCAGACCTTTCTCCCGCTTACTACTCTGTCAGCTCACTCAGGTGTTCTTTATCTTCTTATCCCTTCCCTTCCTACTGGTGTTGTCAAAGCTAACTCTCATATTGCCTAGGGCAGTGATGGCAAACCTATGACACGCGTGTCAGAGCTGACACGCAAACTCATTTTTTGGTTGATTTTTCTTTGTTAAATGGCATTTAAATATATAAAATAAATATCAAAAATATAAGTCTTTGTTTTACTATGGTTGCAAATATCAAAAATTTTCTATATGTGACACGGCACCAGAGTTAAGTTAGGGTTTTTCAAAATGCCTACACGCCGAGCTCAAAAGGTTCGCCATCACTGGCCTAGGGTTTATGCTGTGCTTCTGTAAAATCCCTGAAGCAAACTTTTCGTAACTGCTATTCTTCATTCCACCAAAAGATTCCTTCCTGCTGAAAGGCACCAAAGCCATGTTTCTTCATTGTCTATGGTTAATACTGACTTTATTCCCACTCTACCTATTTGAAATGGATTCCTTGTCCTCCAAGAATGGAAATATTCTACCCCAACAGGAACATATGCAGTAACCTGACATGTATCTTGTGCCCATAAACAAATACTCCTTATTCTGGAGGCATTCACATCTCCAACTTCTAAACTTTGAAAGCACATGCTCTCATTTCCAAGCTCGCTCCCACCTCCAAATCCTCTGGAGTAAACAACCTATGTAGCATCGCCAACTATGGGGCCCATATAACCCAGTAACCACCTCAGTGGAGAGTATGTATCTCCCACTCCTAACATACTCATTCCCTCAGGGGATAATATATATGGAGCTTCCTTTGAAGAAGAGGCCATGATGATCCTAGCTGGTTTGGTCAGTGAGTAGAGCAACTGCCTGTGAACTGAAGGGTTCCAGGTTTGATTCTAGTCAAGGGCACATGCCTAGGTTGTGGGCTCAATACCCAGTGTGTGTGTGTGTGGGGCGGGGGGGGGGGCAGAGGTAGCCAATCAATGATTCTCATCATTGATCATTCTATCTCTCCCTCTCCCTTCCTCTCTGAAATAAATAAAATATATATTTAAAAAAAAAAAAATGCCGGAAGCCGGTCCATCCTTGCTGCTTGACACAGTCGCTGCAGGAAAGAAACATCTGCACATGATGTGCTCAAATTTGGGATTTGCAAAAGATGGCTCTCTTGCCCTACTCTGGTAATATTCCTCAGGTTCTGACTGCTCTGCTTTCTCCTCTTTGGGGCCCCTGGCGAATGAGATTGTCTTCCAGGTTTATATCTAGCATGGAGAAAACAGCAGCTGTGAAATCTCAAGATCTTACTCAGCACTGAGTTCATCCTGAAGGTGGGAGCTCACTGAATCACTGTCTGACACCCATTGCCTAGGACCTCTCCTTCTGCAGCTCTGTCCTAAGGTTGGGATTGGGTCATTGTTGAGCCTCCCTTTTGATCTTTGCCCCAGTCACCCCATTTTCTTCCCCTTCTGATGTTTATTGTTGTCTTACCTAGCTAGCTTACTTTAGTTAACCTTGTACTTTCTTGGGAAACAGCCAAGATAGGTAGGTTGTAGCTAGGTGCTCCTTCCAACTCCATAAGGGGTCCTGGCATTGGAACTGAGATGGAGAGGTTGTGTAGTGCCCACCTCCCATCCTGCTGCTGGGGAAAGAAGCTGAACTCTGTAGGAATGCCCTAGTGCAAGGCTGGTCCCTTTTCCCACCCCCATCTCACCTCCCCCAGGCAGCTGGGAACAACTTCTCCCTTTGTCTGAGCTTCTTGTCCGGAATAATCCTATGGACAATGTGTTCTCTGTGCCCTGTGGACACAGGAGCCGTATGAGCTGATCCCAGCACCAGGCAGGACGGAGGCTGAATCCTTCCAGCGCCCACCCTGGGTCAACTCCTGATTATTGTCCAGAGAAACTACTGAGGGATGTACATTTTCTTTCATCTGCTTCAGATTTGGGGGGGATAACTTACTGAATTTTAGCAACAGGCCAAAAGTAGGGCCAGGGGCTTTGGTCCCCCTCCCCCCTTTTTTTTAATCAGTCCTGACAGTTCATTGTGCCTAACTGGGGAGGCTTGATATGACTATGGCCTTACAGCCTTGAACACATAGGGGCTAACATTTGGAAGGGATTTGCCACCCTGTATGGCTACAAGCCTGTACAGCATGTTACTATACTAAATATGGTAGGCACTTGTATCTAAACATAGAAAAGGCACAGTAAAAATAGTATAAAATTGTATAGGGCACTTACCATGAATGGAGCTTGGATTTGCTGAGTGAGTCAGTGAGTGAGTGGCGAGTGAATGTGAAGGCCTAGGACATGACTGCACTACTGTAGACTTTACCAACAGTGGACACCAGCATCACCACAAGCACACGAGTAATGCATTGCACCACGACATGATGGCTGTGACATCACTAGGCAAAGGGAGGTTTTCAGCGCTATTAATCTTATGGGACCATCGTCGTATATGCAGTCTGTTTACCTAAATGTGTGGCGCATGACTGTAATCTGAAGGGCTTCGGAGTAAGCCACCGGATCCCCTAGGGATCTTTATTTTATTTTTTTGCCATTACATTTACTTCACTGGAAAAGTTTGGAAAACAGCTCAAATTTCTTGGAAAGGCAAATAAGATTCTGTGTGATCTAGCCCCTGACTTATTTTCTATATTATCCTATCACTCACTCTATTCCCCAGGTATACAGACTTTTTTCAGCCTCCATTTCTTTAAAATTAAAATGTCTTTATTGATATCAGAGAGAGGAAGGGAGAGAGAAGAAACATCAGTAATGAGAGAGAATCATCCATCAGCTGCTTCCTGCACACCCCCTACTGAGGATCAAGCCTGCAACCCTAGCACGTGCCCTGACTGTCAATCGTATTTTGACCTCCTGGTTCACGGGTCAATGCTCAACCACTGAGTGACACCAGCCGGTCCAGCCTTCATTTCTTTATTCCCACTGGTCCCTCTGCATGGAACACTTTGCCCCATCATTCTGTCTGATGAATACCCAATGATCCTTCAAAATTCAGCTCATGAGTCATTCCTCTGTGAACCTTTCCAACAACCCAATCTGTCCTCAATTCCTTGCCACTCCCACTGGTAAGGTCAATTACCTCCTCTTTTATGCTCCACATTTGTACCTTGTACATACTAAGTCTAGCTCTTGCTGCCCTTTACTGTCCCACATGTTCAAGCACATTAAACTTTCAGGGTTTGAATCCCAGTTTTTCCACCTAGGAATTGTGTGATCTTTGGCAAGACAATGTGTCTTGTATTACAGCATCTGTAATGTAGCATTTGGGTTAAGAGCGGGTTCTAGTGCCAGTCTGCTTGGGTTTGAATCCTAGCTGTGACACTGACTGTGTGGTTTTGGGCAAGTTAATTTACTTCTCTGCCTCAGTTTTTTTTAAATTCATGGGGATGATAATAATAGTGGCTATTTTATTGGTTTGCTATGAAGTTTAAATAGGTTAATATAGAGAGAGTGCTTAGAATAGTGCCTGACAATAGTAGAAGTTCAATAAATATTACCTATCCTCAAGGTAGTGTCTAGAACTCTGCTCTCAGTAATTGTTGCTTAAATCAATGATTGACCAATATTTCTGAGGAAGTAACCTTTTCTTTCCACTGCAGCTTGTCTGTGCTCACATCTCAGGAGTTTGGCCTCAGAGACACCCTTTATGCTCATTTCATTTCCCATGGTGTCTCTTTAGCATCTCATGCAGACAAATCACTGACTTATCTGATGTGATAAGACATTTTCAAATCTAGTTTTGTGAATTTTTTTTCTCCTTCTTAGTTGTCATCTATACTCTTCCTAATGAGCCCAGTTTGGTCTCTTAAATTGCATCATTTTTATTTGAGACCAAATGACAAACTCCTTCACCTGAAATGTTCTGTTTCATCCCTCCTACACTATGTCTCTTCCCTGTCCAAACCAGGTAAAGACTTAGTTCCATTGTCTGCCTACATTCTGTTTTTAAACAGGGCCTGCGTCACTCAGCGATCTCTCTGCAGCTATGATCAGTTCTCTCCTTGATTGTCCTTACTTATTTGCCCTGGCCTCCGTCCTGCTTCACCTGGGTTATCAGCTTAGCATTGCTGTCAGCTCTGGTTCCTCTCTCTTCTTCCTTCTCACTCTGATTGCTCTGGTTCAGGCCTTCATTGTGTCACATCTGTGCCTCTCAGCTGTTCTCTCAGATGGTCTCCATTCCTCATTTTTCTCTTGATAATATAGCTTACTGTTATCAGGTTTATCTTCGTAAAGAGCAGTGGGGATCATACCAACCCCCTTTCTTTTTTTTTAATATATTTTATTGACTTTTTACAGAGAGGAAGGGAGAGGGATAGAGAGAAACATCGATGAGAGAGAAACACCGATCAGCTGCCTCCTGCACACCCCCCACTGGGGATGTGCCCGCAACCAAGGTACATGCCCTTGGCCGGAGTCGAACCTGGGACCCCTCAGTCCGCAGGCCGATGCTCTATCCACTGAGCCACACCGGTTAGGGCCAACCCCCTTTCTTAAAAATCAGGGACACACCCAATACAAATGAAACTCCCCATTCTTTAAAAAAAATTTTTTTTTTATTGTTATTGATTTCAGAGAAAAAGGAAGAGGGAGAGAGAGATAGAAACATCAATGATGAGAGAGAATCATCGATTGGCTGCCTCCTCCAACCAGTAATTGAACCGTGACTTCCTGTTTCATAGGTCGATACTCAACCACTGAGCCACACTGGCCAGGAAAAAGTCCTCATTCTTTCATTCAAAACACTTCATGATAGGGGGCCACCTGACTTTTTAACCTTCTATCATAAGTAGGCCTTTCATTCACCTTATTCTTTAACCAAACAGACTCACTGTGCTTTCCTCCACCCATCCCTTCATCCACACTTTTCCTCAGCCTAGAATACCTATTTGCTTCCACCTTGCTATGTGACCTTGAAAAGATCCTTCACCCTTTCTGATCCCATTCTTTTCATCTGGTAAGCAGTGATAACAGTACCTTACAAGACTGAACCATAAGAACACCTGGAAAGCAACTGGCCCCATGCTTGCCAGAGAAAGTACTGAATAGTAAGCTACATTTTCTCTTTTACCCTCTTGGCTCTTCTCACACATCTTCCAGATCTTGCTAACTCTTCCATTTTAAGAATCTTCTCGAGTTTGTCTTCTACCCCAAAGCTTCCCCTTTTCTCTCTCCAGAGCTCATCCTGCAGGTTTTATCACAGCCCTCTTCCTTCTGAGTTTCTTTTTCAATGATCAGTTCAGGGAACACTCTTTGATACCCATGGCATTGGCTACCTACTCTTGTCCCTGACCTCTCAAGAGTCCAGGCAAACCCCCAAATTCCAGATGATATGAGTGTTTGTAAACAGACTCTCCCTTCTGCCAGCCAGATGTCTTTCCATTTTCCTCAGCCAAGGTCCCAGCCTTAGGCAGTGTATACCTTCTATCTGGCTAAGGCCCAGGGACATGTAGAATGATTAACTGACAAACCCTTCACCCTCATCTTGGCTCCCTTGTCCTCACAGACTCAGCACTCCCCTCAACTCCCCCGTGTGACTGCTGTGTAGAAAGTGCCCTTTGTCCTTTACAAGATGGGCATGGGGAAGCTTGACATAGCCCCTAGGAGGCTACCTGACACTCCTGTTGTCCCTCAGCCTAGAGTGACCCTTAGTTTCTATTGTTCTTAGATGACAACAGCCCCATCGCCACCACCACCACTACCCCGCCCCCCGCCCCCCCCCTCCCGCCTCTCCCAAACTCTATTCCACTGCTCCACCTGCTCACTCACTCACTCCCATATAGATATACCTTATTTTTTACTTATTGCCATTCCTGTTTGTTTGATTCCACTTTCCTTTAATTTTTCTGCTGAAATATAAAGCCTAAAATAATGATAGAGTTGTTAGAGTTTATACAGGTGACAGTTTTCAGACTAAACCCATGGAGAAAGTAAATCCATGCCTTCTGGGGAAAGAGGATGGAGAAGGGCCCCTTAGAGAGCAGTGAGTGAGGAGGCAGTCAGACAGGATGGGACCCAGGGGAAATTGTCACCTGATTTCCTGTCATCCTTATCAATATTGTGAGTTCCTGGCCTTGGCTGGGTCACTCAGTTGGTTAGTGTTGTCCTGATATGCCAAGGTGGCAGGTTCTATCTTTGGTTAGGGCATATACAAGAATCAGTCAATGGATGCATAAATAAGTGGAACAATAGATTGATGTTTCTGCCTTTCTTTTTCTCCCTCTCTCTCTCAAATCAATAAATAAATTTTTTTAATTAAAAAAAGCAAAACAAAACTGTGAGTTCCTAGACCCCTCCAGTTTATCAGCCTACCCTGGTGTGGGAACCTTCACTGAACCCTCTGACCTCCAAGGCCTTCCACCTAGCCTCCCCACAGGTCCCAAACTCTTCCATTTCCTCCCGGTCCATTGACAGACTTACTCTTCTTTTTCACACATCTCAGTCTGTGAGGTGTATGCTGGAGCCCATTGTTTCCTTCCACGCAGTACATAAACACACTCAAGCCTCTTGCCATGAAAAAATCATCAGAATCAATCTGGAGGCGAGAGCCAGGCATTGATATTTTAAAAGCTCCCTAGGTGATTCTAGGACTGAAAAAGATAAACAATAAAATTCAAACCATGGAATACAGGGCTCTTCATAAACTGACTCCAGCCTAGATTTCCTGCCCTTACCCATATGCCCTCTGAGCTAGAGCCACACCAAACTACCTCGAGCTCCCCAGACCTGCCACATGTCTAGCTTCTCTGCCTTTAAACACATGCTTCCCTCTGCCTGTAATATCTTTCCCTGCCTTCTATAAAGTGTCCTTTAATGCTCAGCAAAGGTGTCATTTCTGTGAAACCTTCAAGAACTAACTCCCACCTTAGAGTACAGTGTCCCCCACCCCTACCTGTGTGCTTTCATAATCTCTGGATTTATCTCTGTGGGAATACGTAACACTTGCTACTCAAATTATTCATTTATGTGTCTTTCTTCCCCACTAGACTGTGAGTATTTTACAGGAACCCCACAGCCATGGGGATGCCATTTGGTAGAACTTGGGGTTAAGTGGTCCATATCAGATATTTGAAGATACTTTCTCCCAGGACGAGGACAAAAATCAAATGAAGTGAGTCTTTCAGCATGTTCATTCATGTAATAAATCAGCATTTACTGAGGGCTTACCATGGTCTTTTTGCCAATGTGGTCCAGGTGAATACATGGGTAGTTGAAGTTCCCTATTACTATGATTGGCCTCTGGGATAGTTTCGTTGTCAATAATGGTCTGCTTTATTCTTCTCTAGTTCATCTCTAGATGGACACTGAATCCAAAACCTCTCAATAGCACTCTCAGAAAAGTGCTTTGTACAGTAAGCATTTAGGAAATATTTGTTAAATGAATGCTCATGAATCTACATACACATGTATACCTTCTTGATATACTGGTTACCCCCCACCTTGTCTACTAAATGTTGAGATAGAAACAATGCTAAGCACTTCACGTGGGTTATCTCCTTTAATCTTATTTTTTTTAATTTATATTTTTTATTTCAGAGAGGGAGAAGGAGAGAGAGAAACATCAATGATTAGAGATAATCATTGACCAGCTGCCTCCTGCATGCCCCCAGCTAGGGATTGAGCCTGCAACTCGAGCATATGCCCGGACTGGGAATCAAACCATAATCTTCTGGTTCATAGGTCGATGCTCAACCACTGAGCCACACTGGCTGGGCTCTTTAATCTTCATAACAATCCAATGAGATAGGTACTGTTGTTCCCATTTTCTAGAAGGTCAGCAGCTTACAGAAAGTCACACAGGTACTAACTGGAAGATTTTAACTCAAGCCTTTGGAGACAGTTCTGATCCTGAAGCCACTGAAGTATGCCTGGAACACATTAGGCTTTCAATAAACATTTATTGACTCAATGAATACCGCTACTCCAAGGAAGTAGAAAGGCTTTCGAATTCTTACTATCCTCCCCTCCTTGACTCTTGGTCCCTCGACCTCCTTCCCTTTCTCACATTGTTTCATTCACTCTAATATTCACTCAACAAACATGGAGGGTCAAATGAGCCACGTGCTAGACTGGATGCTGGAGACAGAGACAACTAAAACAGCCCCTGCTGAGAAGAACTTGGGGTGGGGGAAGGGTGATACAAATAATTACATTGTAGTAAGGTTATGAGAAAGGGGAGAGGGACGATTTATTGCCTAGGAGACTCCTTGTATCTTGTGTTGAGCCAGGCAACAAGGCTTGGAGAAGTGGGGAGTATGAAAGATGCTGACATCTCTGGGGAATGGTTAAAGCATAGGATGTGGCCCAGGAGAATGGCATAGGTGGAACGGGAGACTGAGAGCCAGATCAGGTATGCCTTAGTGTACAATTTGAAGTTTGAGCCTTTTGAATAGTTGAATTCTTCAGCCATTTCCTGTTAAGGGCAGGTACTAATGGGCTGGGTCATAGGTATACTTTGGTTCTGACCTCTTCCCTCTAAGACTGAACTTCTATACAGTGGGGCCTTGACTTACGAGTGTCCCGACTAACGAGTTTTTTGAGATACCAGCTGTCTCTCGGCTGATTTTTTGCATTGAATTGATATAGTAATTTGAGTTAATGAGCTCCTTAACGAGCTCGGTCTCGGAACGAATTAAACTCGTAAGTCAAGGCCCCACTGTATAGCTACATCCAACCATTTAGGAACATATTATTTCTTCCAAACCACTGTCTCCTCTGAATTCCTTATTCTATCTGCATTTGCACCATCCAGTCCTGTAAGCAGTTATTAGATCATTATATGCAAAGCACTATTCCAGGAGCTACTGAAAATAAAGATTTCATTTCACTAAAACCTAGTCACCCCCAAGAATTCAGTCCAGTTGAGTGTGGAAGAGGGAAAGCTGGATAGACAGTTGACTCGGGGAAATCTCACAGTGTCTGCCTCTCCATTCCCATCAATTTCCAGATCTTCTTAGGTCAGGCTGTATCTCTCACTGGTCTCTCCAATGCCCTCTTCATACTGGCTGCCAGAGTGAAGTGATTCAACTGGATGGTAAACCCCTGCAGGGACAGCTCTGCCTTATTCTCGGATGTATCACCAGCACCTTGCAGATGGCAGGTTGTCTATAAATATTTGATGAATTAGTTGATAATACAAGCCTGATTATAGCCTCCTCAAAAATCTTCACTGTTTCTCCACTGCTTCCAGAATAAAGTCAAAGTGCCCGGTTCGACCTTCAAGATCTACTACATTCAGCCACAGCCACAGCCAGCTTCACTTTCCCTTCCCTTTCACTGCCTGGAAGGCCAGTGTAGCCAGCCAGTGACTCACTCCCTGTTCCTGCCCCAGGCCACTTGTGTGTGTGTATGTGTGTGTGTGTGTTTAAATAAAAAGCAAATTAAATGCTTTATTACAGTTTAGTGCTTTCTTAAATAAATATCATATAATATCAAACACAGTGAGACACAAAACACACATGTGCATAGCATGTAACAAGGGTTGCACTCGATGCATTTCAGACCACACCACCTGCCGCCGGGCCTGTACAGGGCAGAGGGGCTGTACCCCAGCCACTTGTATTTTCCCACCTCCATGACACGACATCCTCAGCGACTCCTAATGCTAGGGCTCATCCAGACGTATGGGCTCGGAGGGAAGGCTTGCATGCCCAGCTGCTCCCTCCTACAGAGACCTCCCTGCTACTGTGGCTCATGGCCGCCCAGGTCTCCCCCTTTCTAGAGGGGGCGCTTTGAGGAAGGGCTGAGCCCTGGAACTTTTCCCAGGGTCCTAAGCTGGGTGGGCCTGCCTGCCCACGCAGATGTGTTGGTCATGTTGGCGGATTAATCACCCGAAGGCCCAGAATAAGGCCATTCATGGGCTGAATGTCAGGAAGCAGCAGGTTACGACTCTGGCGGCCCTACCCAGGCCGCGCGAGCTGACAGCGGCGGGCTGAGTGATGCCGAGGGAAGGGGTGGGGAGTCGGGGCTGGGCGTGCTTCCTGCCCGGGACCGGGCGGCCCGCCCCTGCTCCCGCCCTGCGGGCCGAGCCCAGTTGAGGCTGGACTGCCCCTCCTGCCTCAGCCGAAGACCCAATCAGCAAGCGCCCCCCACCCGGCCCGCCCCCTCCCCCTCTGGTGACAGAAAGTCGGCCCAGCAGATGAGGAAGTGGCAGGCAGGCTGGCCCTGGGGACTTCTCTCTGGCCCTGCTCCCTCCGAGCCCTCCACTGCTGCCTGCCTGGCCCCCCACGGGTGAGTCTGGACCTTTCCTGGGCGGGCGCTCCACGTGCCCGGGGCCCCCTGCCTGGCTCGCCCGGCCCAGCCCTGCCCTGCCCTGGCTGTGGGCGAGGCTGTTCCTGGGGAGAGTGAGTGGGAGGTCCCAGCTCTCTGGGGCTGGGCCTCTCCAGCAACCGCCCTCCCGTGCGTGGACCCCATTTACTCAAACCTAGGCCTTCCTCCACCACCTCTAGGTCTGATCCCTCTTCCCTCTTGTCCCCTCCCTCCCTCCTCCCTTCTCTTCCCTCCTCTTTTCCCCTCCCCCTTCCTCTGCCTGTTTCCTTTTCCCTTCCATCCATCTTAAAAGGAAGGACCGAGTTCCCCTGCGGGGACACACCCAGATTCCTCTCTAGCTTGGAGAGAGGTCCTTTCCAGAACCTTGAGCCACTCCTGACCTCCAGGGTGCATGCGAGTGTGGTGGTTGAGAGAGATAACAAGCTGGCAAACTCATGGGTCAGGAAGGAACTGTGTGTTAGAGCACATGTTACCCTCTCCTGGTCGGCCCTCCCACAGAATAGGCAAACAGCAAAAATATGATTGTGAATGAATGAATGAATGAATGATGGTCATCTGTGAAAAGAGATCTGTATGCTTGACCGAGGACAGGTGTGTGTCAGCATGTGGTATGGGGGATTTTATATGCATTCCCTGCTAAGTGGGCTGTATGAGCTTATGTATGTGACCACATTTATCTGTGACTCATGTATGTGTGAGCATAAGCATTTGCACATGGTAATGCAGGACCTAGGAGGATGTGTGAGTGTTTAGGGTGTGTTCACTAGAGTGAATGTATTTTTGGAGCAGGTCTGAGTATTAGAAACTATGCATGTCAGCGTCCACGGGGGCTTGTTTGGGTGGTGTGTCAGAGGAGGGCAGTTGTTGCCGGCAGGCGTTGTGTAGGCTCCATGTGTGCATATGTGTGCTAGCCCTTGGTGATATGGTCATTGGGTGGGTGAGGGGAGAGCTGTGTGAGAGGCAGGTGTGTGTGAGACCATGTGTGTATGGAAGGACTTGGGCCTGACGATGGTGGGGCAGTTGGGGGTTGACATGGAGGTTGGGGGAGCGTCTGTGGGATGGGGGCCCAGTATGTGTGTGTGAGGGGTGCATGTGCAGCCTCGGTGGATGTGTCAGGTGTGTTCTTTACTCAGTACCTGCGCAGGTTGCTCTCAGAGCATCTGCTGCCCGGGCTGTTCAGGGACTGCATTATCCCTCTGGGATTTCTTCAGAGCCCCAGGCTCCCCTGGGTCTGACTTTTGTGTCCCAGTGAGCCCTCCTCCGTCATTCCTTGAGGTCCTGAGGGGGAGAGGGCCTAGATCATTAGACTCCTCCCTGAGGGAGGGGAAGATTCCTGAGACCTCCCCCACGTCCCCACCTCCTCACATGCCACTGGCTTCCCTGCCCCTCCCTGGGAGAGAAGGGTGATAGTACCCATTTAAAGTAGGACAAACTGAGAATTTATGGCTAGTTTAGCAGATGCTGGGTGTGGGTTTTCTGCAGTTCTCTTTGCTCCAAGGTTTGGGCTGGGACTGGAGCCTCAGCAGGTTTGTGATTCAAAACCTAAAACCTTAGACCATCTGGCTGATCTAGAGAGGGTGGGTAGACGGTGAGTCCCAGCTTTACTTGGCTTTCTCAATCCTCGTGGGTCCTGCTCCTCCAGGCACTGACCTGTGGCCTGGACCCACCCTCCACCCCATGTGCAGTGCAGCGGGGGTGGGTGGAGGGCGGGGCTGCCGCCAGATCTAGTCAGACAGGTGGAGCTGCCAGGGCAGGAGTCTCAAAGAGCCAGGCTCCCAGAGAGGAAGGGCAAGAGGAGAGCACCGGAGAGGAGCCGAGAGGCTGGAGGTGAGAGCTGTGGAGGGCCCAGAAGAGCCTGGGAATGTCTCAGCAGGGGAGAGGAGGAAGGGGCAGGCGGGGATTGGGAGGTGAGAGTCCCGGAAGGGACAGGAGGGACCAACCAAGAAGGGACAGGATGGGCAGGAAGGGCTGGGAAGTGAGAGTCCCGGCAGGGCAAAGGAGGGACCCTCGGGAGAGGAGAGTCCTGGAAAGGACAATCCCAGGAGAAGGGCATCCCGAAATGGGCCAGGAGAGGTTGAAGGGGAGGATCCCTGGAGAGAAGAACGACCCAGAGCTGGAAAGGCCAGAGACTTTGGTGAGGAAGGGAGAGGCAGTTCATTCGGGAGATGAATTTTCTGTGAGAGGTAAGACTTTCTAGAAAGAGATCAAAATTGAGAGTTTTCTTGTGGAGGAAGAGGGGAGGGGAGGTCATGAAGTAAAAACCACCAGAGAAGAGCAGAGAGTGAAGGGAAGAGAGGAAGGTGTGGAGAGGAAGGGTGGAACAGCCCTTCCCAGGCAGGCAGGATGTGTGGGAAGCAGATGCCCCCGCCAGACTGTCTCCTCCTACCCCTAGTCCCCAGCAATTCCTTCCTCTCTCTGTTATATCCTTTTGCAATGAGTATCGGGGGTTGTCTGGTCTCTGTCCTGTCTGTGGGTCAGGGGTAAGATGGGAGAACACAGCGCTGGCTGACACCCGCCTTCCATACCTCCCCAGAGTCGTTAACTAGGATGGAAGCTCTTGTGAACGTGTACCAGAGCATGATGAAGCATGGGGGTAAGATGCTGTCCACCTGCCCTACCTCCCTCCTGTCCTGAGATCTCTGGGTCTAGGGCTGTCACCTAATGGAAAGCCCTCCCAACCCCTTTGACCCTTGTGACCTGACCTCATATCTGTACACCTGATTGGGACCCTTTGAACCCTGTGGCACTTCCTGACTCCTTTGATCCTTATTTGCAGATCCCCGGATACAGGGCTACCCTTTGATGGGGTCCCCCTTGCTAATGACCTCCATTCTCCTGACTTATGTGTACTTCGTTCTCTCACTTGGGCCTCGAATCATGGCCAATCGGAAGCCCTTCCAACTGCGTGGTTTCATGGTTGTCTACAACTTCTCACTGGTGGCACTCTCCCTCTACATTGTCTATGAGGTGGGACCCTGGGATGCCTAGGCCTTAATTTCTGCTGGCAGGGTAAGGGGCAGGCCTTAGAGCCAGAGCATGCATCTCCTTTCCAGAAAGGCTCAGATCCATCTCTTCAACTAGAAAACGGGAGGGAATCGGGGGAGGGAGGGCATTCTGGTGGTCTAATCCACATCCCATTTCTAGTTCCTGATGTCTGGCTGGCTGAGTAGCTACACCTGGCGCTGTGACCCTGTGGACTTTTCCAACAACCCGGAGGCACTGAGGGTAAGTAGGAGGGAGTTGGGGGGTGGGGGTGGGGGGGTGCCTACATCGTAAACAACCTGGGGATAGCAATTTGGGTGTGACCTGTGTTCATGGGCCAGTTTAGGGAGGCTCTAGTTAGTAGTGAGGGGCGGGGTCCTAAGGCTGCCCTGACTTCTTGCAGATGGTTCGAGTGGCCTGGCTCTTCCTCTTCTCCAAGTTCATTGAACTCATGGACACGGTGAGAGTATATGAAATGAGAACTTGAGGTGGGGGAGAAAGGAGTGAGAGGCCCTGACTCTGAAACTCCTTTCCCTACTCTGCTCAGGTGATCTTTATTCTCCGGAAAAAAGATGGACAGGTGACCTTCCTACATGTCTTCCATCACTCAGTGCTTCCCTGGAGCTGGTGGTGGGGAGTGAAAATTGCCCCAGGTGAGTGGTGGACGCCGTTGGGGGGGAAAGGGGCAGGCACTGGGGATTAGAGGCTCGACTCTCCTGACCCTGTGCATTGTCCGTCCACAGGAGGAATGGGCTCTTTCCATGCCATGATAAACTCCTCTGTGCATGTCATCATGTACCTGTACTATGGACTATCTGCCCTCGGCCCTGTGGCTCAGCCCTACCTTTGGTGGAAAAAGCACATGACAGCCATCCAGCTGGTGAGGGGCCTGGGCCTGGTCTATACCATCCCAATACTACTAGTCTGGATCCTTCCTTTATCCAACCTGTCTCACCTTTGACACTATCCCCCCACTCAGTGTCAGTCTTTCTCTACCCCTTCCCTCCAGCCCTCTCAGTATTCCCTCTGACCCTTGCCTTTCTCTATCCTAGATCCAGTTTGTCCTGGTCTCGCTGCACATCTCCCAGTACTACTTCATGCCCAGCTGCAACTACCAGTACCCAGTCATCATCCACCTCATCTGGATGTACGGCACCATCTTCTTCGTGCTCTTCTCCAATTTCTGGTATCATTCTTACACCAAAGGCAAACGGCTGCCCCGTGTAGTTCAGCAAAATGGAGCTCCAGGTACTGCCAAAGTCAAGGCCAACTGAGAACCATGCTCTTGCTAGGCGCCCACCTAAGTGCCTCAGGACTGCACCTTGGGCAGCATCCACCATTGTCCTCCCCAACTACACCTGTGACCAGGGATTATGTGGCCAGGACTGAGCAGGGGACAGGCCTTCCCCTCCCCGCAGCTGGTACACAGGGACCACAGCTTCCGTTCCTCACCCACTTGTCCCAGCCAGCCCCAGGGACGTGGCCTCGTGGCCCTCTGCCGCGCGAGCTGGGGGCTGAAAGGGCTGGACGCTTACTCCCCCTCCCTGCCTTAAACGTGGGAGAAGCACTCAGGACTGGCCCCCACCAGGGTCTTGTGGCCTTTTTCCTCACACTGAAGAGGTCAGCAATAATCTGTCACTACGGACCCAGGCTCCCTCCTTCCCACCCATACGTCCGAGTGGGTGGGCGGCCTGGGAATGCAGCCTGTGGAGGCTGCTCACTCATGTCTTCATTAAAAGTGACAGAGGAAACTACTGAGGTTGTGTGTGTACGTCTATGTAGGTGGAGGAGGTGGGGGACAAAGCCTGCTATCCCTGTCAAGGCTCCCACAGGACGGACATTTCTAGCTCTCAAACACAGGAGAGGAGCCCCTTGAGAAAGCCAGAGACAGAGGTCATGCAAGGAGAAGAGAGACATGACTTTATTAGAAAAATAAAAAAAGCAAACATAAAAACTGAAGTGATGAGTTGGTCCTCAACGGATGCCTTGATGGATAAGGCTGCTCTTGGTTGCACTAGCCTTTTCCCGCTCCCGCCGCCGTGCAGGGTCCAACTCAAAGCAGCGCCACATGCGTAGGGTCTCATCTGCTGCTGCTGATGCCACCGTGGCTCCATCTGGACTCATGGCCAAACTTAGGACCCGGGCTGTGTGACCTGGGCATGAGAAAGGAAAAAGTAAGAGCAGCACATGAATGGAGACATACTACAACTCTCCAATTTTAAGAGCAAACCTACCTTTTTTGGGGTTTTGTGTTTTGTAACAGCTTTGAGATAATAATTTACATGCCATAAAATTTATTCTTTTAAATTGTACAATTCATTGCTTTTTAGTATAGTCACAAAGTTGTGTAATCATCACAACTATAATTCCAGACCATTTTCATCACTCCATAAAGAAAAGCATACATTACCCTTTCCCTCCAGCCCCTGGTAACCATTAGTCTGTTTTATCTTTCTGCATTTGCCTCTTCTGGATAGTCCATATAAATAATCATACAATATGTAGTCTTTTGTGTCTGGCTTCTGTCATTTAGCACATACCTTTGAGCTCAGCCACCTTGACCATGGTTGGGTACTTCCAAATAACCAGCTGGTTCTGGGCAAAGCCATGACCTGAGATAAGTTCCTTGTAGTGGGAAGACCAGAGGATGGAGCACACCTGTGGAGAGGGGATGGTGTAGATACAGCATAGAGCCGACTACTCAAATCAGAAGTAAGTCCATTCTAGAGTTAGGAACACTGCCAGGTCATTGAGACTTGAGTGGCGATGATCCTAACAAAAAAGCCTTTTGAGAATTATAACTGTTATCCATTTACAGATGAGGAATCGAGCAGAAGGAAGTTCAGCAAGTTGCCCAAGATTACAAGCAAGTTAAGTTAGTAGGTGACAGAGCCAGAATTTGAACTCCGGCTCAAAAGCCCAAATCTAGAATGAAGGTGGGCAGAATGGGTATTGAATGGAAGGAGAAGCTGGAGTCATTGCAGGGAGACTCGCCAGCAAGTCATCAAATTCTAATGGATTTGGGTTATATGCTGTAGGTGATGGGGGACCATTGCAGGATTTAAGGACAGCAACATACCACCCAGACCACAGTAGAGGACAGACTAGAGGAGCTAAGAATACTGAGACCAGTGCACTGAGGGGAGGAAACACTTGTGAATGACATTCTGAGGTAAAACTGCTATCTTGGTGACTAGGTGAGGAGGATGAAAGATTCTAGGTTTTTTCAGATTTCTAAGTAGGTTCTGTCCTCTTGAAGAATATAAGAGGAGGAGGCATAGGGACACATTTTAGGGAGGCAAAGGGAAGCAACAAGTTTAATTAGGAACCTATTAGGCTGGTGCCACCTATGGGACTTGGGACAAGATGGGCCATAGGGTGTTGGAAATATGGATCTGGAGCCTGAGTGAGAGCTGATTTAGAAGTTTGGAAATCATCAGGGTACAGACTTAGTGGAGCCATTGAAGGGGACATGGTTGCCCAGGGAGAAGTAAAGAGTAAGAATGTATCTAGGAGTGAGGGACTAGAATAGGTAAAAGACTACCTGGGAGTGGGCATCCACGGCATTCAGACAGGCCCCAGAGCAGACGTTCCAGATGCGAATGTGCCGATCACTGGTGCCCCCTCCAGTTGCCAGTATATTGGACTGCCAGGGACACCAAGCTACAGCCTAGATGGGACAAAAGTGGAGTCAGCAGGGAGTTACAGAGGGTCCTAGACTAACCTAGTCCAATCCCAGCATCCCATCTCCCTGTAATATTCCCCAGGTTCTGGGTGAGGGTCTGCAGAGGCCCCAGCTGAGCCCCTCTTACCTTGACCGCCCCTTGATGCTGGGTGAATGTCTGCAGGGGAACCCAGCCCGCCTCTAAAGCAGCACTAGGCCACACATTGACCAAGTTATCATTGCCACCACTGGCCAAATGTCGTCCATCTGGGGACCAGCGCAGCCCACACACTTCCTGGCTGTGACCACTCAGTGTGGCCACATGGTGTTCTGCTACCCGAACATCATGGTGATGGATGTGACCAGAGCGTGAGCCACTGCAAGAAGGAAGATGGGAATCAGGTCCTGTGGCAGTGCCAAATGCCACCGTAGGGCAGAGCTGCTTCCCTTCAGGGGTGTACAGTGGGGGGAGGGCAAAAAAAAATCACAGCCTGACCTTGCAACAGACTAGCAAACACCACTGACCTGGACAGTATGTAGCTATTCCAACACAGGGCGCCCACTCGGGCAGAATGACTGGTCATGTTCCGAAGCCGCTTCTGCTGCTGCACATCCCATAGCTAGAGAGAGGGGACCACGACCATCAGAGGCTGGGCCCTGGCACAGCATCCTCCTCCTGGGCAAGCTCCCGGGGTCCGGGGACAAGTCGCACCTGGACCTCCGCGCTGCTGGTGCCCACAGCCAGGTAGTTGCCCTCCTTGATCCAGGACACAGAGGAAACGTAGTCTCCAGGCTGCTCCATCTGCAGCAGCTGCAGGATGTCGCCGGTGCTGGCGCTCCACAAGTACACACTGTTGTCCAAAGCCACGGCCAGCACGTTCCCCGCGCTCCAGTCCACCAGGTTCAGGTCTGCCAGAGGGGCAGAGGCAAGGACGTCCGCTGCCCTGTGTGCCTGGTGCCCAGGCCCTTTTCCCACCCACCCAGCCAGGCGCAGGGGCGCTTACAATAGTCGTTGCGGATTTCAGGGGCATCCAGGATCCGGTCCGGCAGGGAGGGGATGTAACGGCAGGACCTCTTGCTGGAGCCCGGCGTGGCCTTCTGGCTGTAGAGGACTTTCAGTCTGTTCTCGTAACCTGTCCGCGGAGGGAGGCTCGACCTGGAGACCCGAAACCTCCCCTGGCCATCCCCTGGCAGGCCGATAAGCACTCCCCCCGACCCCCACCCCGTCTTAGGTGGGAAGGGCAGACATCTCCCTCCAAACACCGTGAACCTCAGGTCTTACCCTCTGGAACTTTCTGTGGTTTCCCGCTTAGCCGAAGGATCTTGGCTTCCTCCACGTCAAAACCGTTCAGGTTCAAAGCCCAGGCTTTCTGATGTTCCTGGCACAGAAGGGTGGCGGTGGGTGAGGCGGGATGGCGTGGGGCGAAGTGCACAGACGGGCCCCTGGCCCCAAGTCCCTCGGGGGCGCATACCTTCTTGGTGGGCGTCTGGCTGTTTTCCGAATGGTTGTTCTCCTTACTCAGGAGGAAGCTGGCCACCTCCATCTGGGTCGCACTGCGATGGGGGATATAGCGGTCCCCACCAGGCTTGCTGGGGGTGGTCTGAATCTTGGAGCCGGATTTGCCTGGGGTGGAGAGAGGGACGCAGACAGTCCCACTCGGCTCCCGAGGGCGGGGACCCGCAGGCCGCGGTCAGCCGGGCGCCCTCCCTCCCCGCGCCCCGCCGCACCCACTGACCCGGAGTGCGGCCCGGGGTCCGGCCGGCGGTGTGGGACCGATTGGCCGCCCGCATGGGTGAGGGCGCGGGCCCCGAGGCTTCCTTAGCTTTGCGCTGCCAGCGCGCGGGGGGCGCATTGGGGATGGGGGTGTCCAGCTGCAGCAGAGAATGCAGGTCGCTGTCGAACACGAACTGCGCCATGGGGGCGAAGCGTCCGCAGGGGAAAGGTGCCCGCCGAGCCCTGGAAGAAGACAGGCGTCCGTGCTCGGAAAGGCCGGCCCCACCGCCAGGGCCGCCTGGCCGCGGGCCCCCCACGGCAGGGCCCCGCCGCCACTCACCGTCAGCTCCAAGCCGGTGCGATCCCCGACCGACCGAGAAGCGCAGACCTGAGCGTCTTAAACTCTCCGCTCCCGGCAGTCATTGGCTTCTTCGAAACCCAACGGTCGTAACCGTCACTTTTTCCCATTGGCCTCCACGGCCCTGGGGGCGGGTCTTCCGGGGCAAGTCGCAGATCTCACGAGAGTTCAGCCGGGGCACGTGATTTGTGTCGGAAAGCGAGAGGGAAGGGGCGGGGAGCGTCCGGGGGCGGGGCTCGCGCTGCCTCCGTCTGGCAGGTTCGCTTCCATTCATTCCTCGGGTTCCCCTCACCCGCCCTGCACATTTAAACCCTCCCTGCGGGGTTTATTTATGATTCCCGAGTTCCGAGCGCTGTGGGAGGACCTGAAGCACTGACCCCTTTAGAGAACGGAAGGGGGAGGGTGGAGGGAGAGGGCGGGATGGGGTCTGAAAGGGCTGAGAGGCTTCACGGAGGGAGGCCGGAGGAGTTAGGGTTCGCCCCCTGTTGGCCCGGTGACAGTAGGGATGCTGTAGGCAGACGTGAGCAGAGCAAGCACGTTGGGCCAGGTTCAGGAAGTCATGGGGTGTAACAATAGCCAGGTGCCTAACAATAGCCAGTGATGGCCAACCTTTTGAGCTCGGCGTGTCAGCACTTTGAAAAACCCTAACTTAACTCTGGTGCCTTGTCACATATAGAAATTTTTTGATATTTGCAACCATAGTAAAACAAAGACATATTTTTGATATTTATTTTATATATTTAAATGCCATTTATCAAAGAAAAATCAACCAAAAAAATGAGTTCGCGTGTCACCTCTGACACACATGTCATAGGTTCGCCATCACTGGGCTAGACAGTTGTTGGGTGGGAAGCCGCCCCCGGGGTGACCTTTCCTCCCCTAGCATATGGATGGAGCCCCCGACCTTTCCTCCCTAGAGATAGCATCTAGGCCTCAGTTGTATTTCAACTCCAGGCCCAGAAAAGCAACAACACCAGATAAGCAAAGCCAAGGCTGACCTCAGAGCTGGCTGCATTGAATAATGACCCTCTGCCCTGGTGCCGGCCAATCAGTGGAGACCACGACTCTGAGAGGACACACCTGTAAAACTGCTGAATATTCTATTGAGATCTTCCCCTGGGATGTCACCTACACTCTCCGCCCTTAAAACCCTCAGGATGGAGGACCCCAGTATGTTCTCCTTCTTAGGAGCACACTCATGCTCTTCCCTCTCCCTTCTCCTTCCCTGCCATCTCCCTGCCCCTGGCACCTTACCATTAGCTTCCTCACTCCCAAGCTCCAAGAGCCCTTCCTTTACATCTATAACTTGTTTCTGAAGCCCATTTCTTCTAGGAATTACTTTTCTACTTCTGTAATTGACCCAATAAATGTTCGCTTGCAGTTTGGGCCTGGAGTTAATTCTTTCCTAGCCAGAACCCAAGTACTGAGGTTGCTGAACCCAGATGTGGTCTGACCCCACTGGTCATACACCTGGTACTATTCCTGCCGCCTACAACAGGAACACTGCTAGGAAAGAAGTAGTACATGTGTTTGTTTTTAAAATTGTTTTGTTTGCTGTTTTACAATCAGGGGAAATGAAGCAGAAAGGGGTGAATTCCTTATAGTCAAGAAAAAGAATCAGGATTCAGACCTACCTGTCTGGAATGTTGGGGTCCAACCCCAACAGGTCCAGGGATTCCCAAAGGTGTGAACAGAATTGGCGAAGATTAAAGGAATGACACGGAGACAGCGTTCAGATGGTCTGCATAGCCAGGTTCTCTAGTCAGGTTCTCCAGCCAGGTTCTGTTTTATTCTCCTGTTACATCTGTATTTATACCAGTTGATTTTAATCCTATCCATTCTATTCCAAAGGTTCGGGCATTTGTTATCTCCATTCCAAGGTCGCTACTCTATTGTTCTGTTATGCTACAAGGAAGTAACTGAAGGAGATTATCCTAAGTAAAGATTATGTAGTATAAGTGTGATTGTTCGTAGTTAAAGTGATTAACTACCTGTCTGGCACTTAGTTAGGGGTTTTACTGATTTATTCCCTTCCTTAGTCCTCTTAATCCCTAACTCCAGGGAAAAATCCTCACCTGGGGAAACAACCTTTCTCGGAGAGGTGACCTTGGTTAAAACATATAGTGCTAAGTAGGGGAGCAAGCATATTAAGAACAGTATGCCATATACACCAGATCCCTTGAAACATATGCTGTGCAGATATTTCTTCCCTGCAGCAACTGTGTTAAGCAGCAAGGATGGACCGGCTTCCGGCACTGGAAGGTAAGGTTGGACTTGCCGTGAGGAAGACATTGTGGCTTACTCTTATGGGGCTTTAGAGGTGTCAGGAATTTTAGAGATCCACTGCGGAGGTGCACCCTCCCCATCTTGGAAACACCCATATTTTATAGGTGAAGAAACAGAGGCCCAGGGAAGGGATGTGCCAGAGTTCACACAAATTGGTGGAAATCCAGGTTCAAAACCCATTTAATCCAGTGTTCTAATAATGCTCTAATAATGACTTGGATGAATTGTGTGAATGTGCTTAGAGGTGAAACAGCAATAATAAAAATAATTATAGGTACCATTTATTGGCCATCTGCTAACTATTGTGTTTAAAGGGCTTGCATACATTATTGACTTTAATCCTTATTCCTATAAGACATAATCTTGCCCCTTTTATAGAAAAAGAAACTGGGTCAGAAAAAGGTTAGAAACTTGCCCAAAGGCACACAGCCAATAATAATAAGTAGTGGAGTGCCCTGGCCAGTGTTACTCAGTGGTTAGATCATCTGCCTGAGCACTGAAGGGTCTTGGACAAGGGCACACCTGGGTTGCAGGTTCAGGTTCGATCCTGACCATGGGTGATTGGGGTGCATGTGGGAGGCATCCAACCAATGTGTCTCATGTGGATGTTTCTCTCTCTCTCTCTCTCTCTCTCTCTCTCTCTCTCTCTCTCTTATTTCCGTTCCCTCCCTTCCTTTCACGCACTAAAAATCAATGAAAAAAAAATCCTCTGGTGAGAATTAACAAAACAAATGTGCGAGCCACATCCTGCATGGTTCAAGGTTCAGGATCTGGAGAAGGACCACACACAAATGACAGAGACGAGACAAGAAATAATAATTTGGCAATATTCGGGGCCAGGCGGGAAGCCCAGCGCAAGGGGAAGGACTTCCACTGGTGCCCACGCCTTGCCAACCTTTTATTCAATTTTGGATACACATATAGCCCTTAGGCAGGCAATTCCGGTAACAGACAGACTATCTTAAAGGTCAGTAAAGATTTACTCTGAGACTATTTTGTCAGGAAATTACTTGAGCCACTATTGTCTCGACTAAACAATTGGTGCATAGCTCTGGCCCTTGCCAGGGCTCAAGGTTCACCAGCGTTCCAGGATCCTTGTTTACATGTCTCTGATAGTGAAGACAATGGGTAGCATCCAACGAACAAACAAACAAAAATAAGTAGTGGAGTGAACTGTGATGCTGACAGAGAAAAATCTGGTGCTCTTAGCCCAAATTTAATATTGTTACCTTTGATTTTGAAGTGTTTATGTTCTCTATTTCCAATTACCTTGGAAAACAAGGAGTTGCATGTCCTGGGGTTTTAAATGGGGAGTCCCATATATATAGGAAATGTAGTCTAGAATCAGGCTGGTCAGGGCCTTAAATGTTAAGCTAAGGAGTTTGGACTTGATCTGTTTTATCAGTGAGAGTTTTCTGTGTAGGGAAGGGCCAAACAAAACATATCTGAGGGTGGGACATGGCCAGCAGTTTGCAGCTTCTGGAGTAGAGTTAACTGCAGAGAATAAGGATAGGGTAAATAAGGGTACAACCTCAAGGAATTCATAATTTTAAAATAAAGGAATGAAAGAAGCCAGATTATACTGACATGGACCTTGAAATGGGAAGAATTCTAATATGATGCAAAACAGTTAAGCAGAATGATGACAGAAGAGGTCAGATAGAGCTATTGAGACACAAATCATCGGTGACCTTGGAGAGAAAGGGATCAGGAGAGTGGGTGCTCCGGTTCCAATTGGAAAGGTCGAAGAAAGAAGGGTGGGGAGAATACGAAGGCAGCAGCACGGCCTACTTGTGTGAGAAATCTGGGCGTGGAAAAGGGGCAGTGCAATGGGAGTTTGAGGGAATAATAGCACCAAGAGTCCTATGTCTTTTTTTGTTGTTGTTAATCCTCACCCAAGGATATTTTTCCATGGATTTTTAGAGAGAATAGAAGAGAGGAGAGGGACAGAGAAAGAAAAAACCATAGATGAGAGAGAGACACATTGATTGATTGCCTCCCACACATGCCCCAACTAGGGCTGAGGATCAAGCCAGCAACAGAGGTAAATGCCCTTGACCTGAATTGAACCCGAGACCCTTCAGTCCACAGGCTGGTGCGTTATTCACTGAGCCAAACTGGCTAGGGCGAGGCCTATGTCTTTTGGAAGGTGAAGGCAAGAGTCAGGGGAGGTGAAAGGGGCCAGGCAAGGGCCAGCTGACAGAACAAAGGAAACTGGGTACCTTCCCTAGGAAGAAATGGGGTAGAAAACTCAGGGAGCTTTTCCAGTCTAGGAAAGAAACATCACTTCCTCTTGGGCTAGAGGCAAGGAGAACAAGGCTTTTGAGATGGATAATTAGAGGCTGAGGAGCTGGTTAGATGGGGAGGAACTCACACCTGAAGGACTTGAATCTAGGGAAGCAGAGGATATGGAAGGAATAAAATATAGGTGATATTCAGGGGGTGGAACAACTTAGTTGGGATATTAAAAATAGCTCAATAAACACTGAGTATTAACTATATGCATGGCATTGTGTTAACATTTTTAATCCTTACATTAGCAAATAGTGGAAGAGAAAGAAATCAGGTTCTGAAGAGTCAAAGGTAAGGAGTGAGATTAGTAGGAAGATCAATCTGGAGGCAACATACAGGTTGAAACTGGAGAGATATAAAGAGAGACTACCGTGTGGCTCACTGGTTGAGCATCGACCTATGAATCAGGAGGTCACAAGTCAATTCCAGATCAGGGCACTTGCCCAGGCTGTGGGCTCGATTCCCAGTGGGGGGAGTGCAGGAGGCAGCTAATCAATGATTCTCTTTCATCATTGATGTTTCTCTCTCTCCCTCTCCCTTCCTCTCTGAAATCAATAAAAATATATATTTTAAAAGAGGCAAAGATATTAGTTAAAAGGCTGTATGTAGTTCAGTGGAGATAGAGGAAATGGAATTTAAGAAGTAAAAGTGACCCTAACCGGTTTGGCTCAGTGGATAGAGCATCGGCCTGCGGACTGAGGGTCCCGGGTTCAATTCTGGTCAAGGGCATGTACCTTGATTGTGGGCATATACCCAGTGGGGGGTGTGCAGGAGGCAGCTGATCGATGTTTCTCTCTCATCGATGTTTCTGACTCTCTATTCCTCTCCCTTCCTCTCTGTAAAAAATCAATAAAAAATATATATAGAAGTAAAAGTGATCAGGACATGATGGCTGAGTGGGTGTAAAGGTGAGAGGTTCACTGTTTGGGCCTCATCCCTGTCTTGAGTCCCTAGGAATAAAGTCGGAGCCTTGAAGATGACTAGGGGAAGGAATGATGGAAAATGAGTGTACTGGATGTCATCCATTTGTCCCATGCAGACCCACTATTCATCCTTCACCCTGCCCGTGCCCTATGAAGATGATTCATATGGCCTGTGTCAATGGATTTCCTTGGGCTCTAGTTTTTGTTTGGGTTCCACCAATGGGGGGATATTATGGGTTGAATCATGTCCCCCAAATTCATATGTTGAATTCCTAAGTCCCAGTACTTCAGAGTGTGACCTTATTTGGAAATAGGGTCATTGCAGATGTAATTAGTTAAGATGAGGTCATTTGGGAGGGCCCTAATCCAGTATGTCTGGTGTCCTTATGAAATGGGGAAATTTAGGCACAGACACACACAAGGAGAATGCCATGTGAAAATGAAGACAGAGATAAGGGTGATGTTTCTCCCAAGTCAAGGTCCGCCAAAGACTGCCAGGAAACCACCAGAAGCTAGGGGAGAGGCATGGGACAGATTGTTTCTCATAGCCTCAGAAGGAACCAACCCTGCTGACAGCTTGAACTCCTAGCCTCCAGAACTGTGAGACAATAAATTTTTGTTATTTAAGCCACCAAGTTTGTGGTACTTTGTTACAGCAACCCTAGCAAACCAATACAGAAATCAGAGGGTGGGAGAAGAGTGACCTTGAGCTATTTATTCCCCTGGCTCCCTCCCTGCCATGTCTCCATGGGTTGGCTGTATATCTCTACCTAAATGGAGAGCCAAGCAGCCCTCTTTCACAGCTACTCTCCCCAGGTCTAGTAACTACTCTCTTCCCTTATCCTTTGATGCCTAGGGGTGGAATCAGCTCCCAATTGCTGTTAGTCCTGGATTATTGCACTGTTCCTTGATGGTTTTCATAAATCCTGCCTCATCTTTATAAATATTCCCTTTATTAAACTCTCATCAAGATACCCAGTTTGAGTGTGCCATATATTTCTGCCAAGACTCTGACTGATACAATGGGTATGTTTGGAGCCAGAAAAAACAAACAAACAAACAAACAAACAAACAAAACTAAATCAAGAACACCCTTGTTTGAGAATTTGAATGGATCAGGAGAATCCATAGCCAGAATGGCTGAAGCACATTTTACTGCTGTATATGAATGGCTTAGAGCAGTGGTTCTCAACCTTCCTAATGCCGTGACCCTTTAATACAGTTCCTCATGTTGTGGTGACCCCCAACCATAAAATTATTTTCGTTGCTACTTCATAACTGTAATTTTGCTACTGTTATGAATCGTCATGTAAATATCTGATATGCAGAATGTATTTTCATTGTTATAAATTGAACATAATTAAAGCATAGTGATTAATCACAAAAACAATATGTAATTATATATGTGTTTTCCGATGGTCTTAGGTGACCTCCGTGAAAGGGTCGTTCGATCCCCAAAGGGGTTGCGACCCACAGGTTGAGAACCGCTGGCTTAGAGGATGAGGGAGGTTGGCATGGGGTTAAGGTGATGGTGTCCAGAAAGATTTAATTCATTTAGAAAACATTTATTGAAGGCTTACTCCCATGCACCAAGCACTACTCTGCGGCGGGGGATGGGGGTGGGGGGGGTGAGGGGGGAGGAAGACAAATCAGAGCCTTTGCCCTCAAGGAGCTCACAATCTAGTAGCAGGAGACAGACGAGTAAATAGTTGTTGCCTAGTCATCACAGGTGCTGTAGTAGAAATCTGGCTGGAAACAAGAACTTGTGTTAGCATAGAGTAAAGGCGATGAAAATGGATGGAATTGGAGACTGTTAAGAATGGACTCTTGAGCCCTAGCCAGTTTGGCCCAGTGGATAGAGTGTCAGCCTGCGGACTGGGTTCGATTCTGGTCAAGGGCACGTACCTTGGTTGCAGACTCCTCCCTGGCTCAGGCCCTGGTTGGGGCACTTGCAGGAGGCAACCAATCAATGTGTTTCTCTCTGTCTTTCCCTCTCTCATCCACTCTCTCTAAAAGGTCAATGGAAAAATATCCTTGGGTGAGGATTAACTAAAACAAAAAACAAACAAACAAAAAATAAATAAAAAGAATGGACTCTTGAGAGACTGCTATAATTAAGGAGTGGAAGAGATGCCAGGCTAAGAGAACAAGAAAGAATAATTATGACCATTCAGATATATTAAACACTATATCCTAGGCACTGTGCTTAGATTATCTCACTTAATCCTCTTCACAACTCTGTAGAGTTCCATTACCCCTGTTTTATAGATGAGAAACTAAGGCTCAAAGACTTTATTTGGCCACAGCTAGTAAATGGAATGACAGGAATTGAACTCAGTGCTGACTCCAGAGTCTGTGCTCTTAACTAGAGGAACAAAACCAGGGGAGACCGTGATGTCATAGAAGCCAAGGTAGGAGAGAATTTAAAGGAGAAACAAGTAGTCACTGTGGCAAATGCCACAGAGAGATCAGATACATGGAGGGTTAACAAGATCCTATTGGATCTTGCAATTAGAAAGTTTGAGATGAACTTTGCCTGGGCAGTTTCATTAGCAAATTTGTAGTAGAAGTACTCATTGAAGTAGTCCAAAAAGCAAATGAGAAGTGGGGAAGTGTGGCATTAAAGAGGTGAGAGAAAGAAGGTGGAAATTAGAGCTTAGTCAAATAAATGAGCCTTGCCTGAGGAAAGAGGCTCCTGGATTTATGTCAGCAGCAGTATTGCAAGATCAGTGTTGTGAAGCCCAGCTACAAGGGTCAACAAAGAGGATGGAAATGAGGTCTGAGATGTGTTGAGATGTGTATGGTGTGGTAGGGGCAGGCGGGGGGGGGGGGGGGGGGGGGAGGGAGTAAGTAGAAAGGTGGGAAGAAAGGTCTACTAGAGGGTTTGGTTCTGTCCAGGGTACTGGGAGTGAGGAGCCTGCCAACAGGTCAGTGGTAAATAGGAATGGTTGGCGATGTGAGTGGTGCAGTAGGATCCCGACTCAGCCGTGGGCAGTTGCCCGGAGAGGGGCATGGTCCCCAGGCAAGCGGGCTGCAATCCTCGGTAGTCCATCTGGGTCTGGGAGGAACATAGGGGCAAGGGAGTCTTCTCTGAGGACTTAGGTAGAATTTCAAGGAGGCTGGGTTCCACTTCTTCATAGACATCTGAGACTGCAGCCTTGGGCTGGGAGAGATGAGAGGAAAAGTGGGCTGGATTAGCAGGTCCTCTGCGAGAAGACCCAGATTGTGTAGGAAGGAGGGTCTGGCTTGGGGTAGGCCCAGGACGATGGAATACTGGTAGGCAATGGTCTTAGAAAGGTTGTTGTGTGTTCAAGGACCCAGCTCCTTGTAGGACTAGTGGTGGGTGGTAGGGAGAGGAGTGCACTCACCGGACTCAGGGTTGCAGCATCCCTAAGGTACTGGCCTAGGACCCGGTGTAGGTCTGGCAGTGAGGGCCACAGGGCATGCCTCAGGCTCCTGGGGGAGAAGGAAAAAAGGAGACAGAGTCATGGGAGTGAGTTGGGAGGGAGGAGAACATTGAGGTGGGGCAGTGGGGGAGGCTCTGAGGTGGGCAAGTAAAGCTTGGAGAGGTAAGAGTGTAGTCAAGGCAATAAAGTGAGAGTATAGGTGCAAAGGAAACCTCTGGTGGGGGAGGGGCGCTAGCGGTGAGGAGATTAAACAAAGGAGTGGTGCAGGGCGTCCTGTCCTCACACATTCTGCTTCAGGGCCTTTGTGCTTCCTCTTTGCTCTGGAACGCTCAGTTTATTCCCTCGCTTCATTTGGGTCTCTGTTCGAATGCCATCCTGACAAAGGGGTCTTCCCTGACTACCCTGTCTAAAACAGTACTGCCTCCCTTCCCCATTACTTTATCTTCTGCTCTGCTTTATTTTTCTTTATGACACTTGACTTCTTATGTATTTATTATTATTGTATCTACTTGTTTTTGTCTCACCCCATTAGAAGAATGTAAGCTCCACGAGAGCCAAGAGTTTGTGTATTTGCTCACTTCTGTATTTCCAGTGTACAGAACAGTGTGAGGCCCATAACAGGTGCTCAAGTAATTAGCTGAATGAACGAATGAAGAGAGCCAGTGGGGGCTTATTATTAAGTTACTGGGGAAGGTGATCTATCTGGGAAGAGTATGGATTAAGGTATGTTGGGGAACTTCCAATCCTTTAGGCTCATATTTCCACATGGAGGGACTTTAGCGGAACAACATTTCAGGTCTCTTCTGTGAACCTCACTCATATCTCTCCAGGGGAGAAGGAGTGAGTTATCTGGTAAACTGGGGAAAAGGAGCTGAGTATGTCTGGTTCAGCAGCACCACCTCCTCCTTTTCCCCTTTTTACTTGGACCTGGCTACCTGCATAGAGGCTACATTCCCACCTGCATATTAAAAGTTCAAAGACATGCATGTTCAAAGAGAGATGATAGCCTAGGACCATCAAAAGAAGCTGCCTGGAGGAGTTGCTTTCTGAGCTGAGTCTTCAAGAATCAAAAGATGTTGCCAATTGAAAGACTGAGGTGGTATGCATTCTATCTTTTTTGTTTATAACTTCCAATGACATTTCTCCTTAACCTTAGTCTTCCCACATAAATAGGTCATTTATTAATAACATCTATTTAAGGGTGTGCTATCTGGCATACGCTGTACTGAGGATTTAAAGATTACCAAATAAGAAATAGGGAAGACATAATAAAATAAATGTAGTAAAATGCTACTGGTACTATTATAGAAGTCTGTATATGGGTACAAAGAGAGTAGCAAATAGGGGAGGGCTAGGAAAGGTTTCCCAGGAGTTGGTGAAGAAAGTTATTTAAAGACTAGAGGCCCGGTGCACAAAAATTTGTGCACTGGTGGGGGTGGGGGTATCCCTCAGCCCCACTTGTGCCCTCTCACAGTCTGGGACCCCTCGGGAGATAACGACCTGCTGGCTTAGGCCCACTCCCGGGTGGCAGAGGGCAGGCCCAATCCCTAGGTGCCTGCCCCGCAGCCCCTGGTTGGGCTCAGAGCAAGGCCGATTGGGGAGTTGGGGTGCCGCCCCGTCATGCACAGAGCAGGGCGGATCAGGAGGTTGCAATGCCACCCTCAGTCACGCTCAGGGTAGGGCCAATTGGGGGGTTGGGGCGCCGCCCCCTGTCACACTCAAGGCAGGGTCGATGGGGAGGTTGCGGCGCCACCCCCTGTCACACACAGAGCAGGGTGGATCAGGGGGTTGTGGCGCCACGCCTGTCACATACAGAGCCAGCCGATCAGGGGGTTGGGGCGCTGTCCCCTGTCACACACAGAGCAGGCCCATCAGTGGGGTTGGGGCTCCATACCCTGTCACACACAGAGCAGGGCTGATGGGGAGGTTGGGGAGCTCCCCCCTATCAGGCACAGAGCAGGACCGATCAGGGGGTTGGGGCACCTTCCCCTTTCATGAACAGAGCAGGGCGAATAGGGAGGTTGTGGCCCCTCCCCCTGTCACACACAGAGCCGCAGGGCGATCAGGGGGTTGGGCGCTGCCCCCTGTCACGCTGCTCCAGGGGCCAGGAGGCCTCGTGGCTCCGCTGATCCTAGTGCTAGGAGGCCTCGCTGCTCCTGGTGCTGGGAGGCCTCGTGGCTCCGCTTGACACAGGGGCAGTGAGGCCTCGCTGCTCCGCTGATCCTGATGCCGGGAGGCCTCCTGGCTCCGCTGATCCCAGGCCAGGAGGCCTCGCTGCTCCGCTGATCCTGGTGCCAGGAGGCCTCCTGGCTCTGCTGATCCCAAGCCAGGAGGCCTCGCTGCTCTGCTGATCCCAGGCCGGGAGGCCTCTCGGCTCTGCTGATCCCGGTGGTGGGAGGCCTCGATGCTCCGCTGATCCCGGTGCTGGGAGGCATATTACCCTTTTACTTATAGGATAGAGGTCTGGTGCACGGGTGGGGGCTGGCTGGTTTGCCCTGAAGGGTGTCCTGGATCAGGGTGGGGGTCCCGCTTGGGTACCTGGCCAGCCTGGGTGAGGGGATGATGGCTGTTTGCAGCTGGTCACACCCCCTTCAGGGTGGGGGTCCCCACTGGGGTGCCTGGCCAGCCTGGGTGAGGGGATGATGGCTGTTTGCAGCTGGTCACACCCCCTTCAGGGTGGGGGTCCCCACTGGGGTGCCTGGCCAGTCTGGGTGAGGGGCTGAGGGCCGTTTTCAGGCTGGCAGGTGACTGAAGCCCCTCCCAACCTCTCCTTTTTTCCTTTTTTTTTTTAATTCTGGAATTTATTTACCTTCTATGGCTGTCACTGGAGCTGAGAGCCGGCTTTAGCTCAGACCTCGGCTGCTGAAAGCAGGTTTCTGTGCTTTGTTTACCTTCTGTATTTGAAACTTTGTTGCGACTCCGGCTCTGAGATCCCAGCTGACTGAAAGCAGGTTTCTGGGGTTTTGTTTAGCTTCTATATTTGTAACAATGTTTCTTAGAGAGCAGCTCAGAGCCCAGCAGCGGCAGGCAGGGAATGTTGGCTTCCTCTGTGACTGGAGCAAGCAAGCCTCCTGTTCGGGTCAGTTGCTTGGCTGCCGGCCGCCATCTTGGCTGGCAGTTAATTTGCATATCACCCTGATTAGCCAATGGGAAGGGTAGCGAAGTTACGGCTAATTACCATGTTTCTCTTTTATTAGATAGAATAAATGGGTATTAGTCATCCATGGAGGATATTCCAGATAGAGGGTACATAATGTGCAAAGGCACTGAGAAATAAGACCACTTGACTTGTGGAGGAAATCATCAACAGTTTGGCAAGACTGATGAGCAGGGTGGAAGAAGATGGAAATGCTGGCAGGGGCCAGATCTGGCGGAGCTGTGTTTGTCGTTCTAGAATCTGAACTCTATCCTGGGGAGCGATACAGAGATTTAAAGAGGTACATGATAAATTCATGTGTGCATTTTAGAAAGAATGGTTGGGTCAGACAAATTGGAGGGAGAAGAGGCTCTGTTTCAGTGAGTCGGGTAGTGTGTGTAGGGCTAGAGAAAAGGAGCCTTTGTTTGAGCGAGGCTTAGGAGGCGGAATGACCAGACCAGATCAGACTGGATAAGGAGGAGGCGGAGGCACCTAAGTGTTTTGGCTCGGGTGGCAGGTGGACAGTAGTTTGCTCCTGAGATGAGGAGTCAGGAGGTGGGGCAGTGTGAGCGTCCAGTACAGTGCGCATGCTAAGAGTGACAGGAAGCAGTGCGACTCCCAGGGAAGGCGGGCAGGAAGCCTTTGGCTGAAGCCACAGGTGTGGACATGCAGTTGTCCAGAAAGTGGGTGTCCAAGAGCTTGGCATGCTTATTCCGAGGCCTCCGGCCCCGCCCTGACCACGGCCCGGTCTCCGGCCGGACCGGGGCGGTACCTGTAGTGCGCAGGAAACTGCCACCGCAGCAGCAGCAGGCCCAGGAGAGTGGTGAGGCCCAGCACCAGGAGCAGAGCGGTCACCAGAGAAATCCAGGCTACGGGGATGAAAAGAGTCAGACCTCCGCCACCCGGGCCGGAGCCCCGCCCCCAGGCCCGCCCCACGCCGCCCTGGCCCCGCCCCTCGTCGACCTAGGCGCGCGCGCCCCGCCAACTGCGCAGCCGCAGACCGCCTTTGCCCAGGCGGGGCCCTCACCCGTCTCCGAGGCGGTCTCTACCCGCACTGGGGCGGACCAGGCGCTCCAGGGGCCTTGGTAGGTGGGGCCGTGGAGCCTGGCGCGCAGCTGTAACCGGTAGCGGGAGCGCGGACGCAGCTCCAAGGTCTCTCCCTGGGCCCCCAGAGGCGGCTCCAGCACCTGCGCAGAGGAGAAGCGAGAAGGTGGTTATGCTTCAGGTGCGGATCCGGTCCTTAAGAGATCGGCATTTGTTGGACCAAAACCCTGCCACTTTGATACCCAGGGGATCCCCTCAGAATGCCTCACGGACAGGAAACACACATCCCTGCGGAAACCCGGAGACAGAACGTCTCCCCCTTCCTGCGGCCGCACTATGCCTGAGGCAAGCCCACCTCTAAAGAAGCGCCCTGACACCCTGACACACAGACCTCATCTGCACGGAGAACTACTCATCCCGACACAAATACACACGATACACCCTGACAGAGATCCTGGTGCAGCACAGTGACGGGGACACATGACCTCCTGTCAGAAGCAATGAAATCCCAGGCACTCAGATACTAAGGACCCTTTCCAAGTCACATGCATTCAGCAGAGGATGCCAGAATTATGCTAGTGTTATTATGCTAGTGTTGGGGTTGCAAGGACAGATTCCAAGCAGAGGGCACAAGTATCCTGTGTATAAGCAGGGAAGCTTCATTAACTTAATCATCTAGCAAGTTTTTATGAACTGCTTGTGAAATACCAAGTATTGGGCTAGCACTGGGGAAGAAGGTAAATGAAACATGGTCTCTTGCATGTCTACTAAGGAAGATATGCAAACAAGTAAATAATTATAAGTAATTAGTGCTATAATCCTATATAATAAAAGGCTAATATGCAAATTGTCCCCTGAACCGGAGTTTGACAGGTAGTTCAACCAGTGGGTGGAGCTGGCCCCTCCCCCCAGCCAGCCCCAACCCTGACCTGCCCCTCCCCCCCCCATGCCAATCAGGGCAGGCCAGCTGGACCTCACCTGTGCATGAATTCGTGCACCCGGCCTCTAGTCTATAATAATAAAAGTGTAATGTGCTAATTAGACTGGACAGCTGAACAACCTTCCAGACGTCTTTCCGGATGAAGCTGGGGCTGTGAGGGCCGACGCAGCTGCTGTGGCCGCTGCGGCTGTGAGGGCCAAGCCCCTTTCACAAATTTCATGCACTGGGCCTCTAGTAACGATATAAGTAAGGCACCAGGAGCACAAAGGAGCATTTAGTACAGTCTGAGTTGCTTGACTGGGGACTACAGAGTAGTTCAGTATGCAGGCTGGATAGGCAGGCTGGACAGTCAAAGAGGAGGCTAAGGCAGTGGGAGGAGGGATTGGAGAACTGTTAGTACAATAAATTCAACTTGTTAATAATTAGGGGGAAGAGACAAGGCAAAAGGAAGAAGAACTGAGGAGGATTCCAAGCTTGGGTAACTGGGTAAGTGGTGGTGCCATTGTCAGAGACAAAGTACAGAGGAGAAATAAGTTTGAGGAAGAAATACTGTATGGTTTCATTTTATCAAGTTCAACAACAGTCAAACTTAACAATAGTAATGCTGGAATAGTGGTTACCTTGGAAGGGAGGTCCTATGACTATAGGGGTATGAGGAGTTTCCAGGGTGCTAGAAATAACATATTGTGGTCTGGATAATGGTTACATGGGTGTATACCAGTGGTCGGCAAACTCATTAGTCAACAGAGCCAAATATCAACAGTACAATAATTGAAATTTCTTTTGAGAGCCAAATTTTTTAAACTTAAACTATATAGGTAGGTACATTGTTATTAACTTAATTAGGGTACTCCTAAAGCTGGCCTTTGCTAAAAACGTCCTCAATCTGGTTGAGGTACGTTCACTGAGGTCAATCCCTTCCAACTCTCCCATTCACACTCGTCTTGTATACTTGTTTTGTCTATCTCCTTTCGTTCATCCTCTCTATATGTCCAAACCATCTCAACATACCTTTCTCAATCCTCGATACTACATCTTCTTTCACTCCACAACGTTCCCTAAAATTAACTTAATAAACTTTACTTAAAGTTTTAAGTCAACTTTGCACTGTACGTGCGCGCCCGCATGTGGTATTTTGTGGAAGAGCCACACTCAAGGGGCCAAAGAGCTGCATGTGGCTTGCAAGCCACGATTTGCTGACCATTGGTGTATACACATGTATAAGTTAATCAACTGCTTAGTTAAATAACATTTGCGTGCTTTACTGTAGATGAGTTAAGTTTTGGATATATAGTAGTCCCTCCTTATTCATGATCTCACTCGGCATGGTTTCAGTTACCTAGTCAATCATGTTCTAAAAATATTAAATGAAAAAATTACAGAAATAAATAATTTGTAAGTTTTTATTTTATTTTTTAAAATGTACGTAACTGTAGTGGCTTCCCTACTACAGTTAATCCTCACCCGAGGATATTTTCCATTGATTTTTTAGGGAGAGTGGGAGAGAGAGGGAAAGACAGAGAAACATTGATGTGAGAGAAACACATTGATTGGTTGCCTCCTGCACGAACCCTGACCAGGGCCCGGGCCGGGGAGGAGCCTGCAACTAAGGTACGTGCCCTTGACTGTAATCGAACCTGGGACCCTTTGGTCCGAAGGTCGAAGCTCTATCTGCTGAGCCAAACTGGCTGGGGCTAATTTGTAAGTTTTTAAATGCCTGCCATTCTGAATAGCATGATGAGAGCTCACACCATCCTGCTCCATCTCACCCAAGATGCGAATCATCCCTGTGTCCTGCCTGATAGTCCCTATGTAGCTGTCAAGGTATTGCAATGCTTGAGTTCAAGTAACCCTTATTTTACTTAATAGCCCCAAAGTTCAAGAGTAGTGATGCTGGTAATTTGGATATGCCAAAGAGAAACCATAAAGTGTATGTATGTATTTATAGGAAAAAACATAGTATATATATATGCTTCAGTACTGTCCATGGTTTCAGTCCTCTACTAGGGGTCTTTGAATGTATCTCCCACAGATAAGGGGGAACTACTGTATGAGTCTGAACTGCCTCTGGGGGCTTTAGGTAGATCTATCTGGTAAGAAGTTGTATATACTGTGTAGGTGGTAAATAAGAATAAAAGTAGAGAAAGAAACTAAGATTTAACTAATGTATATGAGTATCTTCTATCTGTCAGACAGTGTGCTAGACATTTATATAATTAATCTTTACTGTAACTCTGGAAGGTAGATATATTTATTCTCATTTCACCAATAAGAAAAGTGGGACTTCAAATGTTTAAGTAATTTGCCTATGGTAGAAGTTTGTTCCCATATGGTAAGTCTGGGATGGTTAATATAAGGTTGTTAAAACCATGGAGTTGAAGCACTCTCCTAAGGAAAGCGTATACTATGTTTATCTAGAAAAGAATCTAGGATGGGCCTGTAGGAAGCACAACATATCAAGGAAGGGTGGAAAAGGAAGAGCCAGGAAAGGAAAATAAGGTTTGGTCCGAGAGAGCATGAGAATCAGGAGAGACAGGTATCGCAGCAGCAAAGGGAAGAGAACATATAAAATGGGAGTAGTCAGCAGTATCAGATGCCAAAGAGAAGTTAAGATACCAGTTGAATCATATAAACACAGATATGCAAGCCTAGACATGGACACACGGACGCCCTCACCCCTGATAACAGGCATGATGAAACTCAGGAGTACCCTGTGTGGTGAGGTCTTTGGGCATTTGTTCCTTGGTCTCACCTTCCAGTCCTGATGGCCTTCTCCTGTGTATCGGAGCTGATAGCAGGTCTCTTGGGCTGCCCAGGATGATGGGTGCTGCCATTTCAATTCCAGCTGCCCGCTGGAGACCTCCCTCCAGTGCAAGTTTGGAGTGGAGATGCGCACTACAGGGATGTCATCAGGGACTGGCCTAAGCCCTTCTGTGCATGAGACATCATGCCACCAGGGCCATGGGTCAGAAGTGTCAAGAGTTGGTGCTTCTGGGCACAGGGTCAGATGCAGTTGGGGGAGGGGCTGTGTGGGAGCAGAAAGGAAGAAAGTTCTTACCAGCATGATGGATCCAGAAAGGGGAGCCCAGGTAGCTGTGGAAAGCACCCTGGGCTGTGGTCACCTCCACAAGGACGTGAATAACACTGTCATTTCGTGACTTGAAGTGGCAGCGGGAGACCTGGGAGGGCTGTAATCCTGGATTTTTCTCTTCCTCTTCACACTTCTCCCAGATGGGGTCTCTAAGAATCAGCACACAGAATCATTGAATTAGGCCTGTCTCAGAGACTAATCCTGATATTCTCCCTCCCACAGGAGCTATGCCCTGCATGGATTACCATCTGACTCCTCTCTTAGATGGGCCTCCAGGGCGTGCTCTGTCTGCATGCCGTATGTTTTGTTTTCTGACATTTGCTTTGGTGCCCCCCCCCCCCCCCAGCCTCTTCCTCTTAAGAAAGGAGCTAGATGACACATGAAAATAGCATGGGCTATATAGAGCTCAGGTCTTGGCTTGTTGGTGTATAACTGGGAAAATTATTTGGTTTATCTTTGTCCCAATTTCCTCATTTGTAAAATGGGTTAATAATACCTATTTCACAGGACTGTTTCAAAGGTTAAAAAGCCATCATCATTCTGCAGAAAAACATCCTATGTTTTAAACCTGTTTTCAGCCCTGGATGGTGTGCTAAGTGGTTAGAGTGTCAGCCCGAGAACCGAAGGGTCGCAGGTTCAATTCCAGTTAAGGGCACATACCTGGGATGCAGGTTTCCCATCCCATTTGGGGTACCAGTGGGAGGCAACCAATTGATGTGGCTCTCTCAAATCAGTGTTTCTCTCTCTCTCTCTCTCTCTCTCTCTCTCTCTCTCTCTCTCTCTCTCTCTCTCTCTCCCCCTCCCTACCACTCTTTAAAATAATGGGAAAAATATCTTCCAGTGAGGATTAACAACAACAACAACAAAAATCTGTTCTCATACAGCAGTTCTCTTAGTCACCTCTATATGTTATTGTACTATTAGATTATTACAACAACCTCTTAACTGGCTTTTCCACCTCCATTTTTGCCACTCCCTTCAATTTGTCCCCCACACAGCTACCAGAATTTGCTTCCAAAATGTTGATCTGATAATGTCCAGAATATATCACAAATCTGCCCATTTGTTTTTTATCTTGACCACTGCCACATTAGATGCAACCACCATTATCTTTTGCCTGGATTAATGCATATGTCTAACTGGTGATCCTGCTTCTACTCTCACCTCTTTATAATTTCACAAAAAAGCAGATCTGCCCTAGCCAGTTTGGCTCAGTGGATAGAGTGTCGGTCTGTGGACTGAAGGGTCCCGGGTTCGATTCCAGTCAAGGGCACACGCCTAGGTTGCGGGCTCCATCCCCAATAGGGGGCATGCAGGAGGCAGCCGATCAATGATTCTCGCTCATCACTGATGTTTCTATCTCTCTCTCTCCCTCTCCCTTCCTCTCTAAAATCAATAAAAGCATATATTTTTTTAAAAAGCAGATCTTTTTGAAAAAATATATTTTTTTCAAAATTATAAAGAGGTGAGAGTAGTGTCTGCAGGCTGACACTCTATCCACTGAGTCAAAACCAGCTAGAGCAAGAAGCATATCTTTTTAAAATGTAAATCATATTATGTCACTCATTCGCTTAAAATCCTTTAATGGCTTCCCATCCCACTTGGAATAAAATCCAAACTCCATACATACCAGGGAGTACTCTATATGATTTAGCTCCTCCCAACCTCACCATTTTCTTGTTCTATAATTCTCATACCAGTTTACCACCCTTCATTCACAGGGGCCTTCTTTCTCTGCTACAGTTATGCCAAACGCACTGTCTTTGCATTTCACTTTGCCTTAGATTGCTCTGGCTCTAGATTTTCAGTGACTTATTCCTTCTTGCGTTTCGGTTTTAGCTCATTGGTCACCTTGGTGAGACTTGCTCTGACCACTCAGTCTAAATCAGCAGCCCCGCCCCACCCTCCCACGTAGTCTCTATCCTATAGCCGTGTTTGTCACTCCCTCCCCTCCTCCCACTAAAATATAAGTCCCCCCGATGTTGGAACCTTTTCTGTTTTATTTGTCATTCTATCCTCAGGGCTTGGCACAGTGCTTGATAATTGTTCATTAAACAAATGAATCATGTCATGTCGACTTCCTGTAGGTGGCTAACCTATAAGTGGCTAGTTATTACAAAAATTATTTATCATTTTATGTATTTTATGTTTACTCATGCATTCACCAAATTATTGAAACTGTGTGCCTGGCACTGTGCTAGGCCCTATGAATACATAGAGAAGTAATCTTCAAGGAGCTCTCATTTCAGTGGGAGAGGCAGACAAACAAACAGATGGTATTTTTCTGTGCTGTGCACAGGCTGGTTGGGAAGTATCAAGGCAGATGATCTTCCCCAAAATGGGAGGGTCAGAGAATACTTCCTGGACAAGGCAGTGCTTAAACTGAGTCTTGGACTATAAATAGGAGGCAAAGGGGACAAACAGGCATTTGAGGCACATGCTTGGGCACAGATAAGAGATACGATGCTTTGGGGGAAATTCGAAGTGGTGTAGAATGCTTTTAGCACCCTGGTGGTGAGTGGTAAATGTGAGAAGGCAGACCACAGTCATAAATGGCTTTGTAGCCTTTCTAAGGAGCTTGAACTCAATCATGTAGTAATTACAGAGACATTAAAAGATTTTAAATAGGGCCCAACTGGTTTGGCTCAGTGGATAGAGCGTCAGCCTGCGGACTGAAAGGTCCCAGGTTCAATTCCGGTCAAGGCCATGTACCTTGGTTGTGGGCACATCCCCAGTAGGAGGTGTGCAGGAGGCAGCTGATCGATGTTTCTAACTCTTTATCCCTCTCCCTTACTCTCTGTAAAAAAAAAAAAAGCAATAAAATGAATTTTTTTAAAAAAAGATTTTATTTTATTTTTTATTAAACATATTTTATTGATTTTTTACAGAGAGGAAGGGAGAGAGATAGTTAGAAACATCGATGAGAGAGAAACATTGATCAGCCGCCTCCTGCACATCTCCCACTGGGGATGTGCCCGCAACCCAGGTACATGCCCCTGACCGGAATCGAACCTGGGACCCTTGAGTCCGCAGGCCGACGCTCTATCCACTGAGCCAAACCGGTTTTGGCTTAAAAAAGATTTTAAACAGGGAATTGTCACAATTGGCTTTATACTTTAGGAAGATCATTCTAACTGCAGTTTGTAGGAGAGGATTTGTGAGGGTAGAATAGGAGAGAAATCCATTAGGACCTTGTACATGGTTTCCATGTGCAAAGTGATGAGGATATGAAAATAGGGTTGTGGGCAATGGGGGTTGAGGGAAATAGATGGATTCAAGAGATACTGAAGAGGTAGAAATAAGTATTTCTGATTGGATTTTAAGGGTATAGAAACAGCAGAAGTCCAGGGTACTTTTCATGTTTCAGGCCTGAAAAATTGAACTGATGGTAGGAGGGAGGACAATAAGAGGAGCAGCAGGTTTTGGTGGAGGAAAGGATAACTTCAGTTTTATCATCCTTGAATCCATTCTAGGCACCTGTATACATGGAAATCTATGCAGTTATTAAAAACAGTGAGTTGCATTTTTTAATGATCTCCAAGGCATATTTTTAAGTAAAAAAGTAAATATAATATATACATACAGATATGTGCAATTTATGCTGAAAATTATTATGTATAGACATATATAAATGTATAGAAAAACTGGAAAAATACATTAAAACTGTGAATAGTGTTGTTTCATTATTCATTCATTCAACAATTTTTTACTGAACACCTACTATATTCCAGGCACTGTGATAAGTGAAAATACATTGGTGAGTGTAAACAGACACTGACTTTGCCTTCATGGATCCTGTATAGTCAAGATCGGCCTTTTCCAACTGGAATTCTGTCAGAAAAAAAATGTTTTATCCTCACCTGAAGATATGTTTATTGATTTGAGAGAGAGAGGGAGAGAGAGAGAGAGAGAGAGAGAGAGAGAGAGAGAGAGAGAGAGAAACACTGCTGTGAGAGAGAAACATTGATCAGTTGCCTCCTACATGTGCCCCAATGGGGGAATCAAACCTGCAGCCTAGGTATGTGTCCTGACTGGGAATCAAACCCGCTACCTTTTTGGTGTGTGGGATGATGCTCCAACCAACTGAACTACCTAGCCAGGGCTGAGAGAACATTTTGTTATCAACCAAGTAACCAGATAAATTATAAATGTAAAATTGTAACTATGATAAGTACTTAAGAAGGAGAGCTACCTGGTACAACAAGGATGTAGAGTAGTGCTATTGGAAGATCAGGGGAAGGTTCCCTGAGGAGGTGACATTTGAGTTGAGGTCTATCTGAAGGATAAGTGGAAGTCAAGTAAAGGCAGGAGAGCTGGGTAAACAGCATGGGCAAAGACCCAGAGGCAGGAGGGAATATGGCAAATAAGAGGGAACCCAAGAAGACCAGTACTAGAGCATGGAGAGCAAAGGGCAGCACAGTATAACCAGAGGCTTAAGGCTGAGGTAAGGGCTGAGTCTTTAGAACTTTCTAAGGCCATGATAGAATTCTTTTCTTTTTAAAAAATATATTTTATTGATTTTTTTTATGGAGAGGAAGGAAGAGGGATAGAGAGTTAGAAACATCGGTGAGAGAGAAACATTGATCAGCTGCCTCCTGCACACCCGCCACTGGGGATGTGCCCGCAACCAAGGTACATGCCCTTGATCGGAATCGAACCTGGGACCCTTCAGTCCGCAGGCTGACTCTCTATCCACTGAGCCAAACCAGTTACAGCAATGATAGAATCCTTTATCCTAAGATCAATTGAAGGTTTTTAAGTAGGAAGTGTTATGTTCATGTTTTCACTTTTAAAAGATCACTGCAGCTCCTGTGTGGAGAATGATTTGAGGATTCAAGAGGTGATCAGTTAATGAATATTCTCAGGCACCCAAGTGAGAGTTGATGGTGGCCTGTATTAGGATATTTAATACACAAGATCAACAAGCCTTGCTTATAGGTTAGGTATGGTGGGGGTGACAATCAATGAGATGTTTGGTGGAATTTCTTGAAGACCAGGCAAAGTTTTGATTGGATTTGATAGTGAAGAGTTGCAGTACATAAGGGAAGGCCAGGCAAAATCTGAGATTAACAAAGGTCACTCTGTCAGCAGCATGGGGGATGAGTTGGAGGTGAATGAGAATATAGGCAGTTGCAGTGGTCCAGGTGACAGTGGGGATGGGGAGAGGTTGAGAAGATAAAAAACCCATTGGAGGATGAGAGCATGGAGGCCATTTGGTTTTGGGACAGGGAGGGGAGTGAAGAGGACCAAGAACAACCTCTCCCTTCTTTTGGCAAGATTGTGCCTCTCTCCCATGACATCAAGCTCAACCAGCAATTCAACTCTCACCTGTCTCTGGGACAGCACCACGGCCTGCTGTGGTAGAAGAAGCCTTGGGAGCCAGCATGGTCCTGTTGCTGCCACTGACAGGTGACATTCTTCAAGTCCAGGGTAAAGCATTGTAGTCCAATTTCCACTGAATCAGAGAAGGAAGTCACATTAGGGCCCACAGGCTTCTACTCTATATGGTATCCAGATCATCTTAACGTACATAACTTGGAACATTTACGCCGATTCTTTGTTTTCTCCCTGAACATGGTTCTCTCTGTTGCAAGTTTGAGGTCATCAGGAAGGACCAGGGTTATCAGAGCTTCCATGTCCAGCCCATGCCTCCCTAAAGACCTTTTTATTTCCTCTTCATCTCCCCATTCCTTTATGACTCACCTGCATCTCCAGGCAGGTCCACAGTCTCAGGGTGGGACCAGGGTCCCCAAGAGCCATGGAGGGAGACCCCATCAGGTTGGCTGCGCAGCTGGAGCCAGTAGGAATTCCCAGGCTGGAGCCCCGAGATGAGGCAGCTTCCACTCATCACTGTCAGAGACGGAGCCTTGAGAGAAGAATCCCAGTCTCAGAATCTAGGTCTGCCTCTCAGCCAAGACAGCCTCCATCTCTTATATTTGAAGCCCCACAGCATGCCTGTGGAGAGATGCTCAGTTCCTTACCGCATAGATATGCACACAGACTGGAGGCCAGGCCAGTGGGTTTCAGGTGGTGGTCAGGGGTTTTTAGGGAAGTCCCCATTAATTGGGAGGCCTCAAGCTCTCAATTTTATTGGTGTGAATGACCCAAAGTGGAAGATCCCTAAATAGACACAGTTCCTGAGGACCAATCAGAGTTTGTACTAACTCCCCAAGGACTAACCCAATCTAGTATCCCCAAAGTATGGCCTGTCCTTTCTTGGGGCAAAATAATTCGGGGTAGGAGATAGGAAGTGGAGTGAAAGAAGGCCAGAATACTTCTCTAGTTGGGGAGGTCTGCCCTAGTCCATCCTGTTGGGGCTGTGCACATGGAGTCTGGTCCAGAGCTGGGGCTGGGTTTGACCTCCACTGAGCTGGGCAGCAGGTTTCTGTGGACAGCAACTGCATGACTGTGGGACCAGTGGAGTTCCTGGGATCCTTGGGGCCATAGCGGAGTTCATGCCTTAGGAAATCACTGATTTCAGGAGCTGGGGCCTTCCAGCTGATCTGAAGTTCCCCTGGTTGGCTCCCGCCCATGGCCTTGATGATATTGGGGGGAGCTGGTAGGCCTGAGGGCAAGATAGAGCACATCAGAACTGTCTACAGTTTAACCCATGGATTTTAGAGAGGGGTGCTGGAGGCTGGTTTGGCTCTCTTGGAGGGCAGGCAGGGAGACTCCTTATCCTGTTTTCCTTTCCTCATGAGAACAGTGACCTCATTCCAAGTTAGTTAGACTCAGTGCTCCTCAAGAGTGGGGATCTCTTTTCATCAAGGGCAGGGATCTCTGTATACTTGTCACCTAGCACAGTGCCTGGCACTGTTGAATGAGTGTGTAAATGAATAGGTTAATGATGGGAAGGCCAGGGTATCTATGATGTGAAATGAAGTCTAGGTCTCGATGCCAAGGCTGGGAGGAATGATAGGGTGTCTTGAGGTGTCTCTGGGGGTCTAGTAATGAAGGCCATGCATGTTGTCCTGAAAGAGCACCAACTGGTCTGACTCTATGACCTAGCCTGGGGGCAGCAAATAGAGGGGCCAGGGTGACGGAGGATGGCCCTTACCCACATTGTCCACAAAGAGCACCCGCTGGGTCAGATTCTGGTTCAAGAACACATTTTTCACCCAGAGGTGCAGTGGGGAGAAGAGACGAACTTCATCCTGGGCTGGAAACTGGCACATATATCGAATTCCAAAGGGAGACACAGGGAACAGGCACGGGGGACTCAGGGGGCAGGCACGGGGCTCCTCCCTGTGGGCAGAGAAAAAGTCCATCCTACCTACCCAGCCACCCTCAGGACCCAGGCTGGCCCCAAGCCCTACTTCTATTTCCATTACTGTCTCTTTTTTCTCAGTACCTGGGATAGGTTGGATGAGGGGTTATGTAGAGGCTTGAGCTGGATCTATCCAAAGCACATGAATTCATTAAGTGGCTACTGAAGGCAGGTACTTGAAGTAATTCTCTTATGGGGCCAAAGGCAGGGAAGCTACTGGAGCAGGGCTCAGCTGAGGTAAGAACAGGACAGGTGCAGGGGAGTGGGGCACAGCCCAGCACATACCCTGGGTAGGCATACAGCAGCTGGTATGTTCCACTGGGTGCTGCCTCTTCCTCATCCCAGAAGCAAGTGAGGTCCTCAAATGTTTGAGAAAAACATTTCAGAGGCTCTGAGTCCAAGGCGAGCAAGGAGGCATCTGAGGGACAGCTGGTGAGTTGGGCTCTGGGTCCTTCCAGGCATGTTTGAGAAAGATAGGGGACCAGTGGGAGCCTCCTAATTTGCATCCCTCCCAGGGCTCCCTCTTCCTGCCTATAGGTGAGATCCACCCTCCATACACCTCACCTTGGCTGGTGACTTGTGCCAGGTTTGGGGGAGCCAGGAGGAGGCAGGAGGTGACCACCAAGAGGGCCCAGGAGGGCATCTTCTCCGGCACTGTGTGGCTGCCTTAGCCCATCCTCCCTTCAGGAAGCCGGGCCCCAATCCCCCCCCCCGGGCCAGCCCCTCAGGTTCCTGTCAGATACAGCCCCACGTCCTGTCCCTGTCCCTGCCCCTGCCCCTGTGGGGCCTATCCAGACCACACTGGGGCCAGGGGCCAGGGGAGGGGGAAGGGGACAAGCGGGTAGGAGGGATTTGAAAGAGGATACGGGCTTTTTGGTGGGAGTGAGATGGGGGTTATAATTTGACCATGTATGAAAAGGAGATTCAGCGTCCAAGTGTGTCTAAGTTGACTATTGCAGAAGGGCGTGTTATCGACAAAAACAGTAACATTTACTAACAGTGAGCACTTACTGTGCTGCCATGTTTTAAGTGCTTCATATCTATTGGCTTAGCTAATCCTCACAATAGTCTTATTATTCCCATTAGAGAAGTGAGCAAATTAAGATGAAGAGAAGTTGAAGGTTTGCCTCAGATCATATGCCTACTCAGAGGTAAAGCTCAGGAACCACGTGCTTAACAGCCACGTGATGCTCTTGGAAAGTGTAGTGCCAAGAAATGACCACCTGCCACACAACCACAACAAAATGGTGGCTATTTCCATTTCAATAGGTTCTGTGACTTTGTGCACAAGTGAACACATTCTCCCTGGAACTGGACATGCCCCTTTCATTGTGGGTAGCTCCACAGCTGCCTCCCATTCTTTGCTGTTCAAAGTGTGGTCAGTAGACCAGGAGCAAAAGCATTACCTGGGAACTTGTTAGAAATGCAGAATCTTGGGCCCTACCCGAAATGTACCAAAATAGAATCTGCATTTTACCAAAATTGCCAGATGATTCGAATACACATTAAAGTTAGAGAAGCACTAGTCTTCAGTATTTTTATCTAGTTGGCTTGAAATCAAAGGATGGTTGGTCTCAGCTCTTCAGCTCATGCTCATCTTCCTCACATTAGCAGCAGAATAGTGGGCATGACCCCTTGTCTGAAGCCCAGGCCTCCTCCTGGAGGGCTGTAACTATGGGTGGCTTTTATGTCAACTCTCAGGAGCTTTGACTCTTGCAGGTTGGGACATGGGGCTGGGGGCGGGGGGGGGGGGGCGTGTAATATGCCACATAAACTCCCACAGGGAGTTGGAGCTCCCATTGCTGGCTCTACAGATTTGAGTGTCCTTAATATCACCTTTCTCTCTTCCTCCCAAATTAATGCTTTTAAACATAGAACATTTGTAAAGTCCACAGGGAATGGAATGGCCCCTTAAGGGGAGGGGAGAAAGAGTAGGGAAATGGAAATCCTTCAGCCTTCCTGTGAGGTCTTAGTTTCTCTGGCATCATTTCTTTGCACAAAGTCTCTGAGCCAGGTTAGTCCTGATTCCTGTCCAGCTCTCAGGTTCAAAGACCAGCTGCCTTTGCCCAATGGGGATGATTTTGGATGCCTCTCCCAGCCCCCAACCAATGGCCATCCAACCTCTATCAGGTCAAGTGAGAGAGGAAAGACAGCTTTAATGTTCATATAGGCCCGTGGCTTTGATGCTATGTATATACTGATGATTTCAAAATTAATATGTCTAACTTTCTTTCAGATTTGGATTACGTCTCCACTTGTATGTCCAATGGGCATATTATTCTTAAGATGGCCAAAATAAAACTCTTGATTCTGGTTCCCATGCCTAAACCTGTTTTATTTTTTCCTAGTCTTATCCACGTCTATAAATGGCAATACTACTCAGTTGATCAAACCCAAAATCTCAGTACTCTTTGGTTTCTGTCTTTCTCTTATCTTGAGTTCACAGATATCTTTTATTTTTTCATTAGTACCCAGATATCTTTTAAAGATGTATCCTGAATCTGAACACTTTTTACCACCTCTTCTCCTACCATCTGAGTCCAAGTCTGAATGACTGCAATAGCTTCCTAACTGTCTCCACTCCACCCCTTTCATCTGTCTTCCACGTAATGTAGGGCTATGTTTAGACTGCAAATCGTATTTCTTTGCTCCCCTGCTAAATTCCTCTAATGATCCTACTGCACTTCGAATAAAATCCAGACACCTCCTACTGGCACACAAAATCCTGCCTGACCTGGTCCCTGCCTACTTAAATCTCATCTCCTACCACTGTCTTTACTCTGGCCCAGCCACAATAACCTCATTGTGTCTCTCATCTTAATCCTTATCATACTCAACCTTTCGGCAACATTTGATATTCTTCTCCTTCTTTGGGTTCTGCGATGTATCACATTCTCCTAGTTCCTCCTACTCCCCACCCCGTTTCTTTCTTTCTTTGCTCTTTCTCTTAAATGTTGCTGTTCCCCAGATAGCCTTGCTTTGCCCTTTATATTGCCCAAGTGATCTCATAGCTTCACGTGCATCTATATAGCAGTAATTCCCAAGTCTTTATCACTCTCTTGATCTTAAAATTCTCAAGTTACTTTTTAGACATCTCTGTTTGTTGTTCCACAGGCACTTCAACTCACTGAGTCCCGCCCCCCCCCCCCCCCCAAAAAAAAAAAACCAAACAAACAAACGATTACACCCTGTCAGATCTTTTCTTCTTCCTGTGCTCACATCTCACCATAGCCTACCTGGGCGTTTACGCCTGAAACCTGACAATGATCTTCAATTCTTCATTCTCCCTCCACTCTAGCATCCAGCTTTTACCAAGTCCGGTGACTTCTACAGGAAGCTGGTATAGTAGTGGTTAAGGGTGCAGAGCCCACAAGACAAGAGGCTTGTCTATGACTGTCAGAGTTGAGATGAGGGCTTCTGCTCCTGCATGGAAGGAGGTCCAGCTACCTGTCCTGTCATTTCCCCGTTTTTCTCTGCTCCCACACAGCTGGAAAGAGGTGCCTTCCCCAGTCCTCTACTTATTTAGAATATCAAGCAGGAACTGGACTAGGCCTAGGGAGACCACTTAGAGTCCAGTAGGCTTCTTAAGGTCCAGCCCAGAGCAGCAGGCCTGGGCTTTCTGTCGGCATGTAAGGTCAAAGTGCAGCCATTGCTGAAAGAACTCAAGGGGTTGCTGGATGAGGATGGGCTCGGGCAGTAAGTGGAATGCTGTTAAACTGCTCTCTGGGGGCAGGAAGAGATGAAGTCTTGTTTTGTAGCATTTGCTGCTTTTTGCAGTGTAAATACCCAACCATGGCTAATTTCAAGCTACTAACATAATGTCACTGAACAGTGACTGAGAAGAGAATTGGCTCTCTCGAGCCTGTACCTGTGCCATTGCCCTTGTCTCACCATTTCCCCAGATTTCCAACACCTGTGTTTTCATCCAGTCGGAAAGTCCGAGATAGGTTGCTCCAGGCACTTGGATTCTCCATCTCCTCATCGCTTTCCTAAAATTGCCCAACTTCTCTCCAAAATGCTTGTTCCATTTACTCCTCTAGCAGTGTGTTAAAGCATGCTACTTTCCCCACATCTTTTTCAGTGCTGTTTTAAGTCTGCCATTCTGATAGTTAACAAATGGCATCTCCTTACTCTATCCTTTTTCTGAAGCTCAAATTTGCTTTTATTCTTTCTCTGCTTAAATTCCTTCCATGAATCCACACGAGACTCATCTCGAGATGCTAGAACACAGCCCTTTGACCTTTCATCTCCCAGTTCTTGGAGTCTCTCCCTCATTCTGCCACAGAGGCTTGTTTCCTTGCTTCCCCAGGCACAACCCTCCAATCTCAGCCTGCTAGAACTTTCTTTCTGATTCAAGATCAGCCCCCAAGTCACTACTTCTTAGAAAGTCTTTTGGAGGAAAAGGCTAATTTAAAAAGACAACTGCAATTTCACATTCCTTTCAGAGGCATCAGTAGCTCTCTTGTGATCAGAAACAACCTGGTGAGCCTTTGGGCATGACCTCGATAGGAAGGTGTTATAGAACTACATTTGCTCGCCCTAACCAGTTTGGCTCGGTGGATAGAGCATCAGCCTGTGGACTCAGAGGTCCTGGGGTCGATTCCCATCAAGGGCATGTACCTTGGTTGTGGGCGGGCACATCCCCAGTGGGGAGTGTGCGGGAGGCAGCTGATCAATGTTTCTCTCTCATTGATGTTTCTAACTCTCTATCCCTCTCCCTCCCTCTCTGTAAAAAAATCAATAAAATGTATTAAAAAGTAAAAAGAACTACATTTGCTGAATATGAAGTTGGTGGGACTTTTGGCGTGTTCTGTGCTGACTCCTGAGAAAGAGGAGGGCTAGTAAATGACAGCAACCTGAGGAGGAGGAGAAGCTTCACCAGAGAGAAATTCCAGAAGGAGGACTGTCGGGGGGAAATTTTATACTAGTGATGCCTAATATTCAGTTTTAACTTTACACCCTCTTCTGTGAATGCTTAGCTTCCCCATGAACACCCCAGACATTCAGTAAAAGTGTCCTATACACAATACCTGATATTCATGGTGATTTGGGAACAGGGAGAAATACTTTTTCTGATACCTGTGGAGTTGAAAGAGGATGCAGCTATGGAAAGTGAGCAACCTAGTAATCAAGAATTTAGCAAGAGGCATGGATGCATGGAACAGACTGACAGATCTTAGAGGGGAACATATATGTACATACTAGAGGCCTAATGCCCAAAATTCGTGCAAGGGGCTCAGCAGCTTGCCTCGACCCTCGCAGCCCCGGCTTCATCCGGAAGGTCGTCTGGAAGGACGTCCGGAAGGTTGGTCGGCTATCCGGTCTAATTAGCATATTATGCTTTCATTATTATAGATGCATAGCACATGGACAGAAATAATAGTGTGGGGAAAGCCTGGGGTGAGGCTAGGACTGGGTGGAGGGGGGAAATAGGGGACATCTGTAGTACTGGCAACAATAATAAAATAAAATAAAAGAATTTAGCAAAAGCAGGGATTCAGGTTGAGAGATGATCATGAGGATGTAAACCCTTACAGAGTCCTAGTAAAAACAGGGCAGGGTGTGGACTTCCCTGAGAATGTGGAATAGGGACTGAGCTGTTCTAACTGAATATACGGCTGCCTTAAGGACATTTGGGTTGCATACTTACAGCCTGTCCTTCCTCTGTGTCCCCTCAACATTTTTGTGCCTCTGTTGAAGTGCTTTCGTACATAAACAGCCATGCTGTCTCTACCTTAGCTAAACAGGTGGGGATTGTCATTTTAATTCTCTCCTCCAAGTTAGGCTCTTCTTCCCTGATTTCCCATCCTACCATTATCCTGCCAGCTACCATTAATAAACATTTGCATGTCTCATTTCATCACACAATGACTCTATCAGGTGCCCCTTTCCTTACTTTATAGAAGAGAAAATAGAGGCTGTGATGAATTAAATGGGTTGTCTAGAGTCATTACTAAGGAGCAGAGCTGAGATTTGAATTAAGGTCTGTTTGACTCCAAAGTCTGTTCTTTAATTACTACATAGACACCCTGACTAGGACCTCTGATTCCTCATTTTATGCATTGTTTTAACATTATGTGCTTAGCACAGGGCCTGGCGTGAGTCTCTCCCACAGTATGAAGCTACGTTCAAAATAGGCCTCCAGAGAGACTTAATTTAAGTAAATGGAAAAAGGACCAGTAGATGCCTAGCAGTGACCCCAAGCGAGAGAGCTGCAGGGGACTCAATTTGGTCAGCCCTCCATCTTTCATTCTCCATGAGACTTCCTGGTTTCTGAGCTGCTTTTACTGAGCTGCCAGGCTCTCTCTGAACCCTGAGTCCATGTTTCCTGTTGAGGAAACATGAGGACCAGCCTACTCCAGCCAAACTCTGGTTGGTCTGCCCCACTAGGGAGGGGGCTGGGAGTGAGATAAGAGGATGCACAGCGCATAGGAGGAGCCTGAGCTGCCCAGAGGGCCATGCAGGAAATCACTTCTTCCTTGGGGGCTGAGAGAGAATGACTCAGGGCTGACTGGTGGGAGTTCCCTTTTTTGGGCCAGGACTGGATGCAGTGAGGCGCCTTGGACAGCATGCTCAGGTTCGCCTCCCCCAGCTGCCTGCCTAATGACCCTTTGAGAGATGTGTCTTGGCCCTTTCTCCTCTTTTCCATCATTTCTCTGGAAACAAGTTTGTGCTGCTGGACTGGTCTATTGCTCCAACCCCCCTGCCCAACCCAGAGCATTGCCTGTGAAAATATAGCTGTAGAGAGAAGCAGTGAGAACTGAAGCTAGGCAGGTGTGGGCGGGTGAGGCTGAGTATGTAGCTCATACTCAGTTTGCTGCCTTGTTTGTAGTGAGGCTGTGAGTGCGATGGGGCTACAGTGGAAATGTGGGGATCTTCTATTGGGAGAGGGTGCCCCTTGGGCCCTGCCCTTAGCCCAGGACCTGGCGTGCAGTATGAGATCAGTGTATTTGTGTTGAATTTGGGAGTTGTATTATACCCCAATCTGAACCCTTTTCACTGTACCAGAGAAGTAGCATAGCACTATGGCTAAGAGAGGGACTCTGAAGTCAGAATATCCAGGTTTGAATCCCAGCTCTGCCATTTACTAGTTGTCAGACTTTGGCTAAGTCACTTAGCCTCTCTCAGCTTATTTTCTCTTCTGTAAAATGGGAATGATAATAATAGTACCTGCCTAATAATAGTACCTACCTAATGCTGTTGAAGATTGAAGGAATTAATGCAGGCTAAGTGCTTGGAACAGTGCCTGGCAATTAAGTGCCATATAAGTATTAGTTGTTTTTGCTCTTTTAGTGACTGGCATCTCCATCAACCCAGTTTTCTAAACAGAAGCTTGGCAGTAAACCTAAATAGACTCTACCCTTTCCTTCCCTTCCCATATTCAACCCCCGTCCATTTTTTTACCCATGTATTTCTTCCAGTTTACCACCACCCCATCATTTCTCACCTGCACTGTTGAGAATTGGCTCAGACAGTAAGTGGGATTCAAACTCCTTGCCTTCACTCTGTCTTTCTTTAATAGCTTTATTGAGATACTAGAGGCCCAATGCATGAAATTTGTGCAAGGGTAGGCCTTCCTTCCCCTGGCTCCTGGCTTTGCGGCCCCACCCCCCACCTGCACCAGCCTTGGCCTGGCGCTGCCCATGTCCACTGCCACACACCCCTGGATCCCTGGTTCTGCAGAGACCCCAATTGTGGAGCCCCCCTCACCCCCCCCCGATTCATTGCCCTGCCGGCCAGTGGCCTGGGCCTCCCTCTGTGGGGAGGTGGTGGGGCGATGGTGGCCTGCCCCCCTCCACCAATCGCATCACACCCACCTTGGCTGGCCTGGTGCCAGTGCATGTCATAGCATGATTGTCCAGATGGTCGTTCTGCTGTTCGGCTGTTTGGTCAATTTGCATATTATGGTTTTTTATTATAGATAGTTCACTCATTTAAAGTGTACAATTCAGTAGTTTTTAATATATTCACATATATATGCAACCACAATTTTAGACTTTTTTATCACCTCAAAAAGAAATCCATAGTTTTTAGATCTTGCCCTCCTAGCGCCCATCTTTGTCCCAGCCCTAAAGTAGCAGATTCACCTATTCTGGACACTTCATATAAGTTATATACAAATATAATATGTGGTCTTTTGTTACTAGCTTCTTTCACTTAGCATGGTAATATATATATTAAAAAAAAGACAACCATTCAAATTGACCGTACTTTTGCTACACCTTAAGCCACGTCCATCAGCCAATCAGAGCAACTATATGCAAATTAACCCAACCAAGATGGTGGCCGGCAGCCACGAAGCTGGAGCAAGCAGGAGGCTTGGTTGCCTCAATGATGGAGGAAGCCAAGCTTCCCACTTGCTGCGGCGGGCTCTGAGCTCCACTTAAAGCAACAAAGTTTCAATTATGAAGATAAATAAACCCCAGATACCTGCTTTCAGCTGGCCGTGGCTATGGAGCTGGAGTGAGCAGGAGGCTTGGGTTGCCCCTGGCGATGGAGGAAGCCAAGCTTCCCTCTTGCCCACCCTGGCCGGCTCTGAGCTCTTCTCAAGGCTACAAAGTTTCAATTATAGAAGGTAAATAAATCCCAGAATAAAAAAGAAAAAAAGGAGAGGATGGGAGCTTCCGTCACTGGTGGGGCTTGACCAACCTGAAAACGGCCCTCAGCCCCTCACTCAGACTGGCCAGACAACCCAGTGGGGACCCCTCACCCTAAAGGGGGTATGGCCAGCCTGAAAACAGCCATCAGCTCCTCACCCAGGCTGGCCAAACCTCCATGGGGTGAGGGTCCCCACTGGGAGGGGGGCTTGACCAGCCTGCAAACAGCCATCAGACCTTCACCCAGGCTGGCCAGGCACCCCAGTGAGGACCCCCCACCCTGAAGGGGGTGTGACCAGCTGCAAACAGCCATCAGCCCCTTACTCAGGCTGGCCAGGAACCCCAGTGGGTACCCCCACCCTGAAGGGAGTGTGACCAGCCTGCAAACACTCATCAGCCCCTCACCCAGGCTGGCCAGGAACCCCAGTGGGACCCCCACCCTGATCCAGGACACCCTTCCGGGCAAACCAGCCGGCCCCCACCCATGCACCAGGCCTCTATCCTATTTAATAAAAGGGTAATATGCAAATTGACCCTAACAGCAGAACGACTGGGAATGACTGGTCACTATGACACACACTGACCACCAGGGGCCAGACACTCAATGCAGGAGGTGCCCCCTGGTGGTCAGTGTGCTCCCACAGGGGGAGCTCTGCTCAGCCACAAGCCAGGCTGATGGCTGCCAGTACAGTGGTGGTGGTGGGAGCCTCTCCCGCCTCCTCAGCAGTGCTAAGGATGTCCAACTGCAGCTTAGGCTTGCTCCCTGCTGGCAAGTGGCCATCCCCCGAGAGCTCCCGGGCTGACAGAGGGATGTCTGACTGCCAGCTTAGGCCCAATCCCCCGGGGAGTGGGCCTAAGCCAGCAGGTGGTCATCCCCCGAGGGGTCCCAGACTGCGAGAGGGCACAGGCCGGGCTGAGGGACCCCCCCCCCCCCTCCACGAGTGCACAAATTTTTGTGCACTGGGCCTCTAGTGTGTGTGTGTGTGTGTGTGTGTGTGTGTGTGTGTGTAATATATATGTATATATATTATTGATTTCAGAGATGAAGGAAGAGGGAGAGAAAGAAACATCAATGATGAGAGAGAATACTTGATTGGCTGCCTTCTGCATGCCCCCTACTGCATACCCTCTACTGGGGATCGAGCCAGCAACCTGGGCATGTGCCCTTGACTGGAAATGAACCTGGGACATTTCAGTCTGCAGGCTGATATTCTTTCCACTGAGCCAAACCGGCTAGGGCTTTTTTTTTTTTCTTTTTAAGATTTAACTGTTTTCATTTATTTTTAGAGAGAGAGGAAGGGAGAGGGAGAGGAGAGAGGGAAACATCGATGTGAGAGAAACATCAATCGGCTGCCTCCCGCACACCCTCTACCCAGTATCAGGCCTATAGAGTCCAGCACAGGCTGGCCCCTGACACCTTTCTGGATTCATTACCCTCACAGAGCTATGTTCTCCCCTTATTATAGCCACATGGAACTCTTTGCAGCTCCCGAACATGCACATGGCACAGGTGTTGTTTCCCCTGCCAGGATTTTTCCTCGGGTGAGCCCCTGCTGCTGCTTCATGGCCCATATTAAAATGTCACTTTCTCTGGAAAAGCTTTCCTGACTCCATCTCCATCCTGCATGTGCTACCCAGGTACCCTCCCTCTCTTATAGCAAACTCTTCTATTTTTTTGTTTGTTTACATATCTGTCTCCCCACAGGGGCATCTTTGTTTGTTTATTGTTCCCCATCAGGGACAACTTTGTAATCCCCACATCCGTGGCCTGGCAATATCCCTGCAGTGTATCTGAAATGAAATTTCACTTTAGCAAATCCCATCTCTCTCATCCTGCATAGCTTTCCATTTACTCCAGTAAATTTCTTCTTCTTAAATTCAATTCCACACGCCAGCCATTCAGGTCTTTTTGGAATAGAGATGCTGACAACCCCTACCCCACCCCATTTATCTTCCTGCACTTGTATGTATTATCTGCTGATATTGAGCACTATGTACGGGGCCCAGTGCTGTGGAAACTGTGCCTGTGTGATCTCATTTAGTGCTAACAACAGTCAGGTAGCTATTACTAACCCCATTTTTCAGAGAGGTTAAGTGACTTGACCAATGTCACACAGATAATGATATAGCAAGGACTTAGACATGGGTCTGTGTGATTCCAGAATCTGTGCTCTTAATTATAACACCATACCATGTTATGCATTCTTTGATTTCATCTGATTCACTGAAAAAAATGTGTGAAGCAAGAAAAGTGTTGTTTCCTAAGGATCAGTGAGAGGCCAGCAGCGAGAAACCAAAAGGATAGGCAAGCCTGAAGGCCACATGGCATGGAGCAGGACATGGGACTAGCTTTCAGGACAGGGAGCACCTCCCAACACACTTGGAGACCCCGAGGAAGGCATAGGAGTTCTACTATGGCTGGCTGAAAATGTCTTCCTCTTTTGGGGCCCATATGCTGGGCAGTAAGGTGGCTACCAAGCCAGGAAAGGCTGCCTAGAGACATAAAGAAAAATGGGAGCTCCAGACAGGCCAGAATCTGTCTGGTGCTGAGATGTCAGTTTGAGCTGAGGCTGGACTGCAGCTGACCCTGGCATGGACCCAGAGCAAAGAATGCTAGGTTGGCAACTACCTAGAGATACAGGGAGACATGTTGGTGATAGGGCAGGAGAGTAGCGAAGAGATCAGAAAACTGGACTTCTCATATGGCCAAGATGTAGGGGTGGTGTAGGTGTGAAATAGTTCTTCCAGAACACCTCCCATCATGGAGAAGCAATCCCAACAGGGGGACCAGGTCTACAAAAGTGTTTCTTTTCCTGGAAAGTCTAGTTTCTCTGTCTTTGGTTCAGCTTTTCCCTGGGATTGGCCAGCAGTAAAAGGAACACATTGGATGGAGCTTCTCAGAGCATTTATTTTTTTCTGATTACAAGGCCAGGAGTGGGGAGCAGCTGAATAGGGGATGTTAGCGATGCAAGGGCTGGCTTGGGTGGAGGAGTGGAAGCAGAGGGTTGAGTGTGGGGAGTAGGAGAGGAGCACATATGTGGAGCAGGTGAACTAGGAGGAAGGATGTGAAGGCAGCTGTAAGAGTAATGCAGGGGGCAGGGGAGCAACTTCAAAGGATGAGGACCCAATTCCCCTAAGCCCACCCCTTCCCTGGATCCCCTCTTGTCTTCCTTAAGTTAAAAAAAAAAAATCCTTGAGGCAGCTCAGGTCAGAGGCTACAAGGATCAGAAGTCACAGGTTGGAGAGCGGTTTGCTCTGACCAGCAGAGCCAGGTTCTGCCTGGACAGCAGCTCAGGCCTCCTCAGCTGTAGCGTCGATGCCCGCGTAAGTGAAGTTCTCGAACAGTGACATGTTCACATAAGCCTGGGGAGCAGAGCAAACTTTAGTGGGGGCCAGGGATGGGGGCCTGGAGGTCCCTGACTTCCATGTGGTTGGGGTATCTTAAAAGACACTGGCTTGTTCTGGAGACTCAAGAATCCTCCACCAGCCCAAAACAGCAGGGCAATCCACCACAGTTGGAGGCTCAGGTGAGAGGCCCTTGACACAGTTGTTCATTTTTTCATGCATTCATCCAATGAATTTTTTCTCATTTATTCATTCAATTCATTCATTCATTCATTCACTTATTAATTTATTTATAAAGCTATTTTTGACAATTGACCTATTTACATGGCTATTTTGACCATTCTTTAATTCTTAAGATACTTTACTAATTCCTATTGCTATTTAGTCATTAATTCATATGAGGAACTCTTTGCGTTTACAGAAGTATTACATTAATTGTGATATATTTCTTCATTTATATTTACTTGATAATTTATTTATTTACATGGTTATAAGATTCAGTTATTTAACTTTGTGTTTATTCATATGATTATATCATGTGAATATATCATCTATCCACTAATTCTATTCATTCATTTCCTGTACCATTCATCCATTCATCCATCCATATTCTCAGCTGACCACCCATGCATTGCACTCTGGCTCTGTGACAGGTGAGGAGAGGTGTCCTAGATGAGAAAGGGCTGATGGCGTCAGCAGAGGAGGACAGGCAAGCAGTCTGGGACCTGGGTCCTGGAGAGGGATTTGCTGCTGGGGCTAGTAGAGGCCTTGGAAAAGTTTAGAAGGACCTAATGTCCAACCTATTGAGAGTGGAAAGGGGGCCTGGTCTAGCTGTGGTGGCAACTAGTGGTGAGGATGGGCACCCAGAGGCTGATGCTGCTCCTATGCAAGGGCAGTCTTGTGAGCCTGGTGAGCACTAGCCTCATCACCCCGCCTCCTCACCTTCCTGGCTTCCAGCATTCGGCCCAGCTGCAGCGCAATCTGGGCAAAGGGGGGTCGCTCGTTTGGGCGGTCTCGCCAGCACTGACGCATCAGTTCGTACCTGCAGATGGGGCATTACTGAGATGAGGGGTTGGGCCAACTGGGGTGATGGGGTCACAAGGCTCAAGGCTGAGGCAACTCACACTTCATCATCACAGTTCCGAGGCTGCTCCATGCGGTAGCCCTGAGGCAGCTTCTCATAGAGCTCAGCACAGGTCATGCCGCAGTAGGGTGTGCCCCCTGCAGGAGGGGACAAAGCTCCCTCAGCCCAGAGCCCCAGAAGGGTAAGGTGGGGCACCCTGGGGGATGGGGGGATGGGACTCACCAAGGCTCACGATCTCCCAGAGGAGGACCCCAAAGGACCAGCTGAAATGAGGAGGATGCACTTAGTTAGTTACCTTTAGGCCCTGGGGCCAGCATTTTAGTGTCTACCGACCCCAGGTTTGTAGCCCATCCCAGCCTCTGCACATGTCTATTCTGTAAGTATTGGCCGTGGCCAGTTGTGGTCTCTGCTCCATTGAAATTCCTTCTTGGTTCCACCCAGGCTCAATGTAATCATAGCTAATATTTTTATCGCACATTTACTATGGGCTGGGCACTGATCATTTAATGTTTATGTTAATACATTTAACCCTCACACCAACCCTATGACATAGGTACTGTCCTTATCCCCATTTTATAGATGGCAACACTGAGGCAATGAGAGGCTAGCTGGCTTGCCCAAGGTCACACAAAGAGTAAGTGGCAGAACTGGGATTCAGACCCTGGTAATCTGACTCCAAAGCCCTTGCTCTTAACTGGCTCTTATAGTGTAACAACCCCCGTGCACGTGAGAGACAGTTTTAGTCGGGGGAGGGAATCTAGGGGGTTTGGAAGCAGAAGAAGGAAGTAGGCAAGTGATGGTCAGAGGGGTGATCATGTGGTGGACAGGGAGCCGGGCAGGCCAGGGCTTGGGGCAAATAGGCAGAGCCATGACTGGAGGGCTGGGCAGGCTACTTTTCCCAGAGAGAGGGGCAGGAGTGTGCCAAGGTGATTGTCTGGAGATAGGAGCACAGAGAAGGAGTCTTTGGGGTCATGATCTGGTTAGGCCCTCATATGGGGATGACCTGCCCTTTAGAGAGGAAGGTAAGAAAATTCCTGAGTGGTCTCTCCCCATTGACCTGGGCATTATCCACCAGCACCCCAAACCTCTCGAAGACATCTCTCAGTCTCTTACACAAACACTGCCCTAAACTACCCTACCCCAATCCTACCCCTAAAACACCTTCTAAGACAAAATTTCCTTCCAGCTAGGTCCCCTACCTTCCCACTAAGATGCTGGGCATCACCAAGATATACCCAAGATACTCCTGCATCACACCTGTGCCACACCTGGAACACAGCCTAGGGGCAGCCAAGTCATGCCTTGGACTACCTGAGACATGTATGAAATGTGTCCAGGTTATGCCTGTGTGCAACCTTGGGAGACCAAGCCCTCCTACCCCTTCCTGCCCCACACTCACACATCACTCTTGGTGGTATAGACGCTGTAGTTCAGGGACTCAATGGCCATCCAGCGCACAGGGAGCCGCCCCTGGGAGAGAGTGGGTTGGAGGGGTTGGGCGAGGAGGAAGGGCCTGTTTAGAGGGCTCTGGGGAGCAGGACCAGGCATGGAACCTGAGGGAGGACTGAGACTTACCATTGTCTTCTTCACATAGACCTCCTCTCCACGAGAAAGGCCGAAGTCGGCAATCTTGGAGGCCAGGTTCTCTCCGACCAGCACATTTCGGGCAGCCAGGTCCCTGTGGATGAACTGGAGGCACAGTGAGAAATCAGGGAAGACTAGGAAAGAGTGATCCTAGGACTCCTGGGCCAGTGAAGGGTCCTAACCCATAGCCAGTTTTCATGGCCACCCTCAGAGCCTTTAGCAGCCCTTACCCTTCTTCCCACCCACCCAGGTCTTCTCCTGGAACATCAACTCCTGCCTGAGAAAAATCACGGTGCTCCTTGCTGTCATCCCTTCCTTTCTGTGATATGTCTATGGCCAAGCTCAGGTGTATCCCTCTTCCTGGGGCCATGGTGGGTATTTCCCCCCTTTGCATGGTTCTACCTTTCTCTCCCTTAATTGATGAGGGTGGGGAAAGCCCTTCTCTTCCCAAATTGATCCTTTCTCTTGAGTTCCAAGTCTCCACTCAACTCTCCACCTTCCTCAGAGATCTCTTTTCATCAACTCCTCCCTCTGTGCTGTGTCCCTCTGCTTTCAAAGATACTCAAAACTTTCCTACGTTTAAAATGCCTTCTCTCGTCTCATGTTCCCTACTACTGCTGTTCCTCTCTCCTTCAATTCAAGTAGGGTATCCTTGGGTTTGTGTTACAGCCTCCACTCTCTGCTCCTCCTTTACCTTCTCCTGATGGGTCTCCATCCCTCCCCTACTATTAGCATCACCACCTAATGGTGACAGTTTCCAGATTGTTGTCTCCAGCCCAGGCCTCTCTCCTGAGGTCTAGGCTGGTATCTACAACTGCTAACTCAACACCTCCATCAAGATGTTCCTCAAATGCTTCAAAAGCAATACCTCCTCCAGACCTGCTTCTCGTCCTGTCCTCTCACCCATTCCCCAGGCCAGCACTTGGGGTCATTTCCTTTTCTCAATTCCTCAATCCCAGATCCAACCAGAGCCTGCTTATTTTATCTCCTGAGGTCGGCCCATTGGCCCCCCTCCTCCCTCTAACACACCTTCCCTCCCTGCACTCTCACTCACACACACACACACCTGCTTCTCACTCAGGTACTGCATGCCATTGGCAGCATCACTGGCAAAACGTAGCAGCTGCCGGGAGCTGAGGGTGGAGGCTGTTCCATGTTCTCGGGCAAAAACTGGGTCTGTTTCCAGGACCCGGCTTTTCCGCAGAAAATCTAGCAAGTTTCCATAGGGGGCATATTCGATAGCAATATACAGGTAACCTGGGGGGTGGGGAGATACATGGTAGGAATTTATATACAGTTTATACAATTTATATACAAGCTGGTGGCCGCAAGTACCAACCATAGTAGACAGGGAGCATAAGGCATGGAGGAGAATGAATAGTGATGGTTAGGTAACCTAAGCTTCCAGCAAGGTACTGATGTGGAGGAGGTGATGGCTGATCATGGGGGTTTCGAAAAAGGGGTAGGTGATAAGATGGGGGCTCACCTCGGTTCTCACAGGCTCCTAAGAGGTTGATGATATTGGGGTGATGCCCCAATTTGCACAGAACTTCCAGTTCTCCCGCAAAGTCACGATGGTCATTTTCAGAGGCGTATTCTGTGTAAAGAATCCAGTATCACTTTTGCCAGAAATAATTCTGGACAAAAGGACATGAGCTGGTAAGGGCTGAGGTCAGTTACTGGAGGGAGCAAGATGGGGCCTGGGGTCTGTAGGACAAAGGAGAGGGTCAGGAGTGGGGTGAAGGGGGGGGTCAAAGATCACTCCCAGCAGACCTTTCAGCATCTTGATCGCTGCGTTCATCTTGAGCCCGTCCTTCTTGATCATGGCCCGGATGACCTGGCCAAAGTTCCCCTCCCCGATGAGGTCCTCAAAGGTGATGTCCTCCCACTCCAGCACCGGGTAACTCAGCGGCTCAGGCTGTGGTTTTGGTCGCCGGGTCAGCGTCAACGTGCCTGAGCTGAACTGCAGGATGGTCTCCTCACCCTTCATAGGATGGGACAAGTGGGCAGACAGTCCATGCAAGAGACATGTGGTCAGCAAGAGGCACCAATAGACAAAGAGTGGCTAGATAATGGAGACCCAGACAGAGGGCATCTGGTGGCCAGCTAGGGACACACACACAGCAGAGAACATACTGAGGCAGAACCATAGGAGATGGAGCCATGGGTGGGCCGTTGGGTGGACAGATGTCCACTGAGAAAGACTGTAGCCTGGGGGTCAAGTGTGTGGGGCACTGAAAGAACAAGGAATAGGTAAAGTCACTAGAGGCCACAATCTAAGTCAATGGGAGGATGATATATCTAACATTTGAAATAGAAAGGAACTGGAATGAGTTGTGATGGGAAGCAGTGAGCTGATCCCACAACCAGGCCTTTTTGTCACCAAGGATGCTCTGGAGAGGACTTCAGCCTAGGGCAGTGGCTAGGGATCTTTCTTTCTTTCTTTCTTTCTTTCTTTCTTTCTTTCTTATTTAATTATTTTTTTACATTGATTCTTAGAGAGAGAGAGAAATATTAATGTGAGAGTGAAACATCGATCATCTGCCTCCTGCATGCCCTCTACTGGGGACAGAGCCCACAACCCCAGCATGTACCCTGACTGAGAATCAAACCAGCAAGCCTTTGGTGCCCCCCAACTAACTGAGCCACACTGGCCAGGGCTAGGTTTCATTTATTGAGCACATTCCTAGCTCTAAGCCAGTGGAGGAGCTTTCTTCTCCATAGCAGTAGAAGCCGAGTTATCACCATCCACCCACTTGGCATTCGCCCATAGCTCTAAAACTACCCTGGGGCCTAAAGATAGAAAGACCATAACAAAGAGGAATGTTTGTCATTGCCCCCAACTGAGTAGGAGCTGGACCACCTGGGCAAGGCTGACAGCAGAATAAGGAAACCGTAGAACAGGACAAGGTTAGCTGCCAATATGAGAACTGGAAGAGGTGCTAAGAGAGCCATGATGGGGGGCTCCCAGCTTGATGGGGAAGGGGAGGGGGGGACATGGGTCACACTGATTTGCATGAGACACGGACAGCTGAAGGCACACACCAGCACATGCACGTTCTAGCAGTGGTACTGTATGCAGGTGTATCCATGCAGAGGTCCACATGGACATGTGCACATGGAGGAGCACAAGCAGAGGGGCAGAGGCATACACACATGGGAATATACACGTGCATGCACACATGGCACCCACTCATGGCACCCACCCACACAGGCACAGGTAGCAGGGGTATATCTTGGTATATGTTAGCATAACACATGTTAAAAGCTGCTTTCCTACCTCCTTTCCCCAACATTTGTACCCATTACCCTCCCCACCATAGCAGTGGCAGCTTTTGGTACACACTGACCGAAGGGGAAGGGCCCAAGCAGCCTGAACAAAGAAGCCAATTGAATCTCTGAAAGGGGTTTTTAAAGCATGGCAGAGACAATAGCTCTGGACACTAGGCTTTCTATCACAAGGATTGGCCCTTGAGAGAGAAGAGGGTCTTTTTTTGAAATGCCAGAGCTTGGTTGTAAATATCAAGAGCCCAGGCGTGGAGGGAAAAGGGCAGAGTTCAGGCCATAAGTTGCAACAGTGGCAAAGATCTCAGAGGAGACAAGACCAAAGAGAGGGAGAGAGGTGGGAGGAGGTGAGAAATGGAGGTGACAAGAGGAGCGGACGCGGTCCTGGAAGATGAGCCAGCCCCCTGCCCTCACTCCTAAGGACTACAGGACAGAAAACTCAGGCAGGTGTGCAGGGAAGCCAGGAAGAGTGGAGGTTTGTGTTTCCTTTCTCAAGGAGCAATGGGTGAGGCTGCAGGCCCAGCACGAGGCTATGGTGGTAGAAACAGCTGTGTAAAGGGCAGTAACAATGGGTTTGAGGGTCGTAGGATATGCTGTCCTCTGCAGGGTACAGGGAAGCACCCAGAGTCCTTAAGTCTCCCCATGGAAGCCCTGGGATTGGAAGGATGGAGGATGGGATGAGTAGTTCGCAGAATGAGTAGTCTGTTGGCAGGAGGCCAGAGAAGGGCTGAGACCATCAGCCACAGCTGTATGCAGATGGAAGCCGGCTCCCAAGTTGGGGAGGGCTTGTCAGGACAGAGGCCAGCATGAAGTTCGGGTGCCCCTCCACAATATCACCATGCTACGTAGGCTTAGATCACCCCCATGGAGAAGGGGGCGACTCCTGAAATGATCATAGTGAAATATAGACATGACCAAGTTATTTTGAATGAGGAATATGAAATGTTTCACCACTAATAGCAATGGGCTCATAAGCTGAGTTCAGTTTTAGAGAAATAAATGGGTATTTTATGCCCTTAGGTGTCATTAGGTGTAGTTTTATACCTGCAACAAATTCTCTCCCTCTCTCTCTCTCTCTCTCTCTCTCTCTCTCTCTCTCTCTCTCTCACACACACACACACACACAAACACATGCTTGGGTGTACAAGTACTTGTCTGTACATAGGTAGAAACATATACACATAGGGTCTGCATGCATGTGCCCAAGGCTGGGACAGGTAAGTGACTGACCGATCCTGACTGGTAGGTGAAGGTGCGTCTGCGGTGCAGGCAGCTTCTGCGGATGCACACCAGGGTTAAGAGGGCAGCCAGGATGGTGAGGCATGTGGCAGACATGGAGCCCACCACAGCCAGGATCAGCTGTTGATCTAGGCCCTCTTGTGCTGCCCGGACCTCTTGGACTGGGCCCTCGCTCTGCAGCCCTGGACATAATAAGATGGGCAGATCATGGGGACCCCTGGGTCAGGAAACCCAGAGGCCACCATGGGGTCACACGGAGGGAGAGGTCAGAGATCCCAGTACCAGGGAGGGATCAGGGATGTCAGGCCTAGGGCCCATGGGTGACTGGGGTGACATGATTTTCCCAGCACTAGGACAGAAGGTCATAAGGAGGGAAGAGCCAGGGCTTGTGTCACTTGTTGGGAAGTTGCCTGGGATGCCCTAGCTCCAAGGCAGAGGATCATGTGGAGGGAGGGATTGCTGAGTCTGACCCCAGGGCCGGAAGTCCCCATGGACCCGGCTCTCTCACCGTTGCCCAGGGTAGACTCTTCTACCATCTTGCTCCAGTCACCAGGACCCTGGACACTGGCCCGCACACGAAAGAGGTAGCGTGTGCTGGCATTGAGGCCACGGACGATGGTGTTTGTCTCCTCGGGCCTGTCCACATCCATCCACAGTGGGTCTCCTGAGCCTCCAGCCACCTGCACCTCCACAATGTACTTGGATATAGGCCCAGCCGGAGCCTCTGGGCGCTGCCACGTGAGCTGGATCTCAGAGTCCGAAAGGGCCCGAGCATGGAGGTGTCGGGGCGCTGGGGGTCCTGAAGAGATGAGGATGGAAAGGCAGGTCTCAGACAGGACCAAGTTATGGAGCTGTGGGTCAGCTAGGTCATCCGCTCTAGTGGTGTCCCCTCTGAGGACCCCAGAATGGGAGCTACCCTGCCAACCTCCTCCTTCCATCTTGGGCTGACTTCCTCTCCCTATGGTCTCCTTCACCCTTGAGCTTCTGCTTCCCCTTATTCTCCTTAAATCCCAGGAGTTCTAGGTCCTCCTCATGTCCCCCTTGCCCTGTGTTGCCCCTGTCCCATGTCCTCCCCATGTCCATGTATGCTTGATGTTGTAGGTCCTCCTGTGCCCATGTTTTCCATGTGCCCTGGGTTTTCTCCACATCCATCCAGCGTCCTGTAACCTCCCATGTCCTTCTGGGTCTCATGTGTCCCTGTCCTCTCCTCACTCTGAGCCCTTCTCCCCTTCTCAAGCATACCGCTGAGGGGCAGAAGCACGCGTGCCGGGGGCGAGGCAGGGCCCAGGAGGGTGCAGTGGTAGAGCCGCACATCCAGCTGGTAGTGGGTGCCAGGCGTGAGTCCCGTCAGGAGAGTGGTGCGGGCCTGGGGGGACGAGACGTTCTCCCGCCGCTCCTGTCCCCGGGCCCCGTCCCACAGGCGCAGCAGGAAACCATCGCCCACCAGTGGCCCAGGCACCGAGGGTAAGGACCAGCTCACTCGCAACCGGTCAGGGCCCTCCACATGCCAGCCCTCCAGCCATGGCTGCAACGAGGGCTCTGGGGCCAGAGGTCAAGGGTCAGAACCGTCCAGTGAGTCCTTGGGGCTGGACAGTGCAGTGATCCTCAGGGGGCAAGGTGGGACCACCTCAAATGGGAAAGGCAGGGGCCCGGGGGGTGATAAGATTGACAACCCTGAGTGCACGGGATAGTAATCCCTATGGGACAGGAAAGAATGACTCTTGGCTTCTCACCAGGACAGTCTGTGGTCATGAGGGTGGGAGGCCCCCAGGCCCCCTCCCCGCCTTCCCCTGGTCGGCTCAGCTGCACACGGACATTGTATCCTGTCTTCGGCCTCAGGTTCATTAAGGTCACATTCTCACTGGGGTCCACTGAGGGTGGGGTGCAACAGCATACATCATTCGGTCTTTTCCAGAAGCCACCATTCTCCCTTCAGCCCTTTCTTCCCCTTACACCACTCTGCCTGCCCTCATTCTTACCCAATACCGCTGTCCCACCCCAGCTCTCTCCCCACTCACCCACAATGGAGGACCAGGCCCTGGTGCTGTCCTGGGGCCGGTAGTGCAGGCGGACAGAGGTAATGGGTCCGTCCCCAGAGTAGGAGACCAGCGGGGACACCACAAGCTGGCGGCTCTGCTTGGCCAGGAGCCCAGGAGCAGTCACAGGCACCGGGGGTACTGCCAGGAGACTCAGGGTAAGGCATGGCCCAGAAAGCCCACCCAGTCCTCAGAAACATGAGAGGACTCTGGCCTACAGAGACACCGTGGGTCTCGGTTTGGATCTGGACTGGGGAGGCCAACTTCAACAGATGACCAGAGTGGCCAGGGCCCAAGGACGACAGAGTTCTGCCCCCCTGGGCAGCATGGGCACAAGGATCTAGCACTATGATACATGTTTAAGTGCATCATCTAATTTACTCTTCATAGCAACCCTGTCAAGTGAGCGCTGATATCTTCACTTTACAGAGAGAAACAAGCTATGAGGGGCTAAGTAACCTGCTTAAGGCGATGAAGCTAGGAATTTGTAGAGTGAGGATTAGAACCTAAATTGTCTGAGTACAAAGCCTGGGGGAAGTGAGAAGAGAGAGGCTGGAGGTGGAGCCCTAGGGCCGTGCTAATATTTCCTGGTGGTGGGGAGCTGCAGAGTGGTGGAAGGGGCATGGTGAGCAAGTGGGAAGAGTGAGAGGGGGAACTGAGAAGTCTGGGGCTTACGTGGGGAGGAGGGAGTGCGGGGACCAGAGGGAAGGAAGAACCAAGAGGCGGCAGGGGGTGTGAGTGGCCAAGGCTTATGGTGCTGGAGAAGGTGAAGGGACACCTGGACCAGGTGGGCATGCTCTGTTCTGAGCAGTCCTGGGCACTGGCAGCTCCCTCCTCATTTCACCTCTGGGTCACCCTCTCCTGACACGAGTGCCCTATGGTGTGGGTCAGAGGGCGAAGTAGCATCCCAGAGGCAGAGAGGTAAAGGCCATGTGTCTGTGGGAGGTGGAGAGGACAAGCATGGCCAGGCAGGAAGCTGGGTGAGGCCAGGGGGTGTCCCATTTTGGGGGCACAGGATGTCTTTTCCAGATGGGACTGAGCAATACTCCCACTCTGGTACTGTCCAGCCTAGATCTCTGGTTGACCATATGCCCTCTTCTTTGCCTGGGCTGTGACCTGAGATGCCCTTGCCCTTTCTGCTACGATGCCCAGTCTGAGCAGCACCAGCTAGTGTCCACCCTCCATGGACATCACTGACCTTTGACATTGACCTTGAAGCGCCGGCTGTCTTGACCACCAGACGTGGACACGCGGCATTCCCAGAGTCCACTGTCCCCAAGAGCCAAACTCGGCACCTCAAACTCAGCTGTAGTCCTATCTGGCTCCACAATGGCCTTGGTAGACTGAGAGAGACAGGGGAAGGGGGCAAACCAAAGACAATGTATATCCATGTGGCAGGTACACATCTGTCTAGACCAGTGGTTCTCAACCTGTGGGTCGCGACCCCTTTGGCGGTCGAACGACCCTTTCACAGGGGTCGCCTAAATACATCCTGCATATCAGATATTTACATTACGATCCATAACAGTAGCAAAATTACAGTTATGAAGTAGCAACGAAAATAATTTTATGGTTGGGGGTCACCACAACATAAGGAACTGTATTGAAGGGTCGCGGCATTAGGAAGGTTGAGAACCACTGGTCTAGACTGATGAGGGGACAGAGGTCAGGAGGCAGCCCCTCAACAATCAGTTAGACCCCATTTAAACCTTCCTCAGGCCAGTGGGTAGAGCTGGCAGAAAGCCTTAAGGGGTCAGAGGTCTGAGGGACCAACTGTAAGGCTGGCGGTCAGGGGCCTTGGGTTGGGATGCGGGGGCTGACCAGGAGGACGGTGCCGTCTGGCTTGCGGAGCTCCATGTTGCCTGGTACTGGGAAGGGGTTTCCAGCAGCTGCACAGTTGATACGGGGCATCGTCCCAAAGTTGAACTCCAGTTCTGAGGCCACATCTAGGATCTGGGGGATCCGGTCTGGGGAGAGGAAGGACACTTATCCTGGAGCCATCACAGGGGCAGACACATGACCGCCAAAGTGCCCTTCATCTTGTGTCATGCATCTCAGTGGAGGCACTGCCGTCTGCCCAGTCACTCACTCAAGCCTGAAAGCCAGCAAAGTCCCGTGTGAGTCCTCTAAGGCTCTCTGATCAGCCGCAGAGTCTATCTCTTGCACCCCCACCTCCTAAGAGCCTTTCATACCGAAACCAGGGCGGCCTTCACAGCCTCAGCCTCATGACTAGAACACGAGCCCTGCACAATCATTTGGGGTCTCCCGGAAGCTGGGGTCCTTTCTTAAACACAAATCTGACTACCCTGTGCCTCTTCAACAATTCCTTCCTGTCCCCATCATATTAAGTGCAAACTATTGCCTGCCATTCAAAGTCCCCAAGATGTGACCTCTTCTGACCTCTCCCCAGCCTCCCCTTACTCCACTCTCCTGGTCCCCAAGCTTTTGTCCATGCTCTCTGCCCAGCCGTCTCTCTTTTGTCCTTCATATTCCATCTCAGATCTCACCTTTTCCAAGAAGCCCTCTCTGACCACCTCAGAGTGTTTAGCGCCTCTCTGGGCTACCACTCACTCTGGCTTCTGCTCATCTCTATACGGATGGTACAGATTGGGCGGTGAGAACTGCTCCCAGACCATGAGCTCCCTGAGGGCAGGACTTAGAGCATTAACAGGGAGATGTGTCTGGTGAAGGCTGGCTTATCTTGAAGGACCTGAGACCCATGTGTTCATACCTGACTTCTCACAGTGCACTCCATGCCATCCGGGGGGGCAGACACAGCCACTGAAGCGGTCACAAGTGCCGCCATTCTGACACTGGCACTGGAGGCTGCAATCCGCCCCGAAATGACCAGGGGCACAGGCTGGAAACAGAAAGGGTATGTTAGAGGGGCACGGGTCAGGGGGGCAACAAAGGCATGGCTGGGGCCTGAGTAATGACAGGCTGGGTGGAGAGGGCACTGGTCCGGTGAGCAGGGGACTGTGGAGGGCCTGGTGTGCAAGTCAAGGCCAGAGTAAAGGGTTTAGGCCAAGCTCATGCCAGTTCTCTGGGTCAGGGACTGCGGAGAGTGGGTTAGTGCATACCTTCCTGGCACTGGCTTCCTCTCCAGCCAGATCCACAAGAACAGCCGTAGGGGTCTGGGAGGCAGAAGGTGAGGCCCCGGCAGCCTGATGTACTTGGGCACTGCTCCTGGCAGCTCTGTCCAAAATGGCCCTCTCTGCAGGCTGGGAAGAGGCCATGTGGTGTAGAGGTTTCTGTAGGTCCCAGGGTCCGGGACCTACTTGGTACTCTCTCATCCTTCAAGCTCCATCCCCATGATTCAAGGGTCTTTCTTCCCCCAGCCAGGCATCCTCTCCTACCTAGGTCCTAGCTCCCGCTCCTCCTTACCCTTCTCGCAGCGGGTGCCAGTGAATCCAGGGGGGCATACACACTCGCCATCCTGGTCATGGCAAACACCTCCATGCAGACAGCCTGGGCATTCCTTGGTACAGCCTGGTCCCCAGCGCCCTGGCCCACAGCCTGGAGGAATGTGCTTTCAGCAGCTGACCCTCATGCACCTGACCACTGCTGCCGAAGGCTGGGGCAGCCCTGGGGATCCACAGGAAGTACCCACAGGGCTCCCAACCTCCCATGCCAGCCCCACCCCTGCTCCTAGCCCCTAACCTCGCACGATGAGCCGAAAGAAGGCACTGCCTAGGGGGCTGGCTTCCAGGTAGGTGGCACTGTAGATGCCGCTCATTGGTGGCTGTGCATTTGGGAGCTGCAGCAGGAACCGCCCATCCTGGGCCTCATGCCAGTCCAGGGTATAGAAGTAGGATCCTGAGGGGGCATAAGCGGGTCAGGGGCCTCAGTACCACGCGAGAGCTGGTGTCCCCTCCCTCTGCTCATCTCTGCTCAGGCCGAATCAATGTGCATCATGCACATCAAAGCACAGAAAGTGTTTGTACCCAAAAGCCAGAAAGCTGGGGAGCATCCTCTCATCATATCCACCAGCCAGTAAAGCACAGTCCTGCTCAGTCTGTCTCCTCTCACCTCCAAAAGCGTCCACTTCTCGCCAGGCCCACTGCCATCCGCCACCCTGGTCCCCACTTTCCACTGCCTCCTAAGTGGTCGGTCTCTCTGCTTCCTGTCTCCCCCTTTCCCATCTGCCCTCTACTCAGCAGCCAGTGTGTATTTTTCTGCAACAAAGCCCGCTGCAGCTCCCTGCTTAACCTCTTCAGTAGTTCTCCACTGCCCTCAGGGTAATGCCCTAGCACATCATTTTCTTCACCCTTTGGCTACTGCATAGCCCTCTGGCCCCATACCTCTCCACAGCCTGCCTGCCTCCTAACATTCCTGAATTCCTGAACATCTGGTTTCTCTTCCTGCCTTTGCTCTCCCTCCTTCTTTGTCTGGCCAATTCCCATTCCTCCTTTAGGGCACAGTTCAGGTGTTACCTACTCTGGGATTTCTCTCAGGAGCTCTCCCTCCAGGACCTGCAGACTCTAATATTAGACGATTGTGCCTGCCCCATGCCCTGCTTGGCTCTTTGCTTAGGACTGAATGGAGACTCTAGAGAGCCCGGGTCTACCTGACTATCCACATCACTTCAGAGGGCTTGGAGCTCAGGAGGCAAACCCCTTGACTTCAGGAGTCCAGGGACCCAAAAGGCAGTCCAAAGGCTGTGGGTCTGAGGGTCTCTGGGACCGCAGGGGAAAACAGCTTCCTCCATGGGATGGCTAGGTTCCCCAGGTGTGGCCAGGCCCCAGCACACATCTGGACAGATCTAGACTTTCCCTGTTCTAGGACTTGGTTACCAGTTCTCCCTCATGGGGCTGCTGCTCCCCGCCATCTGGGCTCTGTGCCTGCTAGCTCCTAGGGGAGAGCCATAGGGGAGGGCTTAACATAATGCTAATTTGGGGGTGACAGGGGAGTAGGCAGGTGACCATGATGCCACCCGTCCTCTGGGTGCTGGAGGACAGCTCGGACCTAGAGATGGATGCAGGTGCTTTCATGGACCCGGTCCAGGACATATGGGGGCCCTGGAGATTGGCCAGGGGGGTAACAGGTATATGGGAATGATGGGTAGGTAAGGGGTGGCCATGGAGGTGTTGGGGTGTCAGATCTATGGGTTTACCTGCCCGACCAGCTCAAATGCTCCCCTTACCGTTGCTCTTCCAGATCACATCTGTCTGCTTCTCCTTGAGCACACGCGCGGAAAGCACAGCCGTGTCCCCTTTGTTCACCGTGTGTGTGACTTTGTCGGGGAGCAGCTGGGCTGCGGGGTGGATGGAGGGTGCGGTCAGAGGTCAAGGGCAGCCCCGCCTCTCCCTCCTGACAGCGGGCCAGACTCACCCCCAGGGCTGTTGTGCACGTAAAGGACGCTGGTGCGTCGGGCCCCCGAGCCGCCCACGCAGGAGAAGACGCCCACCAGGTCGGAGGGCTTGGAGAAGCCGCGCAGCGTGATCCGCTGCGAGCCGTTGCGGGCCAGCTGCGGCGGGGGCCGCGGCCGCGGCGTGCGCACGATGCGGTCGTCCTTCTCCAGCAGCAAGGCCTGGCCCCAGGCATCCGAGCCCCTGCCAGCGCCGACCTCCCCAGACACACAGGTCAGGTAGAACCGGTGCGGCTCCAAGCGGCGCAGGTCGGCCAGCAGCGTCAGGTCCACCGCTGCACCTGGGAAGGGACAGCAGTCCTGGGATCTGACGGGGTCCCCAGCCTCCCTCCCTCCCCCTCTTCCCCACCTTCGGGCTCTGCACTTGAGCAGGCATTTCCGTCCCCAGCCCTTCCTGCCCCTTCCGGGTGCACTGACCCCTTTCCTTTCAGCCTCTTCATCCTAAAAGAGCAAAAACAAAAACAAAGCCCCCTCCTTTCTCCGGCCAGATGGCTTCCCTTTGCAGCCCAGCTTTGGCAAGAATGATCTAGGCCCTCTGTCCTTTTCCCTTGTATTCCCTGTCAGTCCCCCTTTCCTGACCTGCCTCTCAAACGGCTCTGCCAAGGGAGCCGCTCTCCCTGCCCCCACTGCACTCTCCCTGCCCCCCACTAGGAATGTGCAGGCTGGGAGAGCCAAGGAGGATCGAGTGCTGGCAGAAATCTAGACGTGTTTGCAGTGCTGGGATTTAAGGCCGGAAAGGCTGGGTTCTGCAGCCAGGTGGTTGTGGGGCAGAAAGGAAGAGAACTGTGGGCCCAGCAAAAAGCCAGAGACAGAGGCCAGGCCTGGGCAGGCGCCGGCCAACGTGCAGAGACACAGGTGGGCCCCGGGTCTTTGTCTTCCATAGAACTCCCGGCCTTGCTGGAGAACAGACATGGAGACACCTGTCAAATGCAGGGCGCCTTGCAGGGAAGCACAGACGATGGGTGCCTGACCCATTGCAGGGGACGAAGAGATGCCTTCTGGGAGATGGAGACCTCCCTGGAGGGTCTTAAAGCTGAGCAGGAGGACATAGAAGAGTGAGGAGAGTAGCGAGGGGAAAGGCCAGTGGTAGGAAAGGGTATTCTAGGCAGAGGGCACAGCCTGAGTAAAGACATGGAATGAAAAATATTATGGTACGGATAGGGCAATGTCCAAATTCAGTGCGGCTGGGGCATGCAATGTAAGGCAGAGAGTGGGAGAAACCAAGTAGAGCCAGAGTCCAGGCCTGACTATGTGGAGCCCAGACTCCTCAGCCCCATGACCCCATACCTTTCTGAGCCCCTCCTTCTCTGTCCCTGCCTGCTAACTGCCAAGTAATTAGTTTAAATGCCTCTTAGCTTATCCACTAATACTCTTCCTAAGTCTACCAGGGGTAAATGAAGCTAGCATTTGATGACCGCCTGCCATGTGCCAAGCATCTGATTTCCAAGGAATCCTCACACCCTTCAGTGAAGTTGCTGTCTTTCCATTTACAGAGGAGGGTGATCATTATTCTACAGGCTTCCTTGAGCAGCTCATTCTTTGTTATTATTGTTGTTGTTGTTTTTAATATATGTTTATTGATTTCAGAGAGGAAGGGAGAGGGAGAGAGAGATAGAAACATCAATGATGAGAGAGAATCACTGATAGGCTCCCTCCTGCACACCCCCCACTGGGGATTGAGCCCACAACCTGGGCATGTGTCCTTGACCAGAATCAAACCTGGGACCTTTCAGTCCGTAGGCTGACGCTCTATCCCCTGAGCCAAACTGGCTAGGGCAGTTCTCTCTTTTTTTGGCTTTAATGTCACCTCTGAGTCAATAACCCTGGGACAGCCCCTCAGCTTGGGCTTGCTTGTTCATCAGCCTTTCTCAAACCTGCGTCTTCTTCTTCATGTATATATATATATATATATATATATATATATATATATATATATATATTTAATCCTCACCTGAGGAGATTACATATATTATATATAATTGATTTGAGAAAGAGAGGAAGGGAGAGGAGAGAGAGAGAGAGAGAGAGAGAGAGAGAGAGAGAGAAACATCAATGTGAGAAACATTGATCGGTTAACTCCTGTATGTGCCCCAACTAGGGATATAACTTGAAACCTAGGTATGTGCCCTGACCAGGAATCAAACCCACAACCTTCTGGAGTCCGAGGTGACCCTCCAACTGAGCTACCCAGCCAGGGCAAACCTGCCTCTTTTCAGTGCTCCCTGACTCAGCGGAGGGCACCAGCCACCTGAGACACACACTTCGGAGTCATCTTATACTCCTACTGTCATAATAATTAATGTTTATTGGAGGTCAATTGTACGCCAGGCACTTTACTTATGTTCTCTCATTTTATCATACTAACTATCTGGGGAGGTAGGTGTTATTACCCCAATTTTATAGCCAAGGAAGGAAGACTTAGAGAAGTACTTGCCCAAGGTCATAATATTAGTAACTGGCAGAACCAGGTTGTCTGACTCTCAAGTCCACACCTTTAAGCATTATACTGTCTGCCCTAATCAGTCACAAATTCTGCAAATCCTGTCTCTTCAAAGCCTCTTGACTTTATCCCCATCTCCAAGCCCATTCTTGCTTAGCCCTCACCCTTACTCACCTTGATAGTCCCAACAGCTACACCCCTATTTTCTCAACACATCCTCCAAAAGTGATCCAGCTAAGAGCTTGTGTCTCTCTAGCCTACCGCCTTCCATGGCCCCTATTGCCCTCAGGACAAAGTGCAAGCTCTTAAGCCCCTTGCTGCTCACATGCTGCTCCTCCGGCTGTGTTCCCTTTAGGAACCTCCTCTCCCAGGTGCTTCCATGCCTCTAAGACTTGCATCTATTGCTGGCTGCCTGGAATGAAGACCGCTGGTCTCAGTTAAGTCTTTCATGATCCCCTTTTTACCTATTGCCCAAGGCAGAGAAAGCGCTATTCTGGAGCTCCTTATGCCTATGTGTTTAGCCCCCACTAGACTGTGAACCACTCAAAGACAGCCTGTGCGTTCTTTGGCCAGCACACTGAAGGAATCAGCTACCGCTTATTCAGAACCCCCTACCAAGTGCCACACATTGTGCCAATCGCTCTGTGTAAATTACTTCATTTAAACCCCATAACGGCCATAGGAGGTCAGCATCAGTTAATCACTGTGCAGCTCTGGAGGCTGCCCACCACTTAGCACAGCCCCTGGAATATTGTTGTTTCTTGATGAATTTTTGTCTAGTGAATAATCAAATGAATGCAACACAAGGCATATGATCACTCACGGAAAACTTTGTAGGCCCTGCTGTTCCCCACTGATCTCATGATCCAACACAGTTAATGGCCCTTCCTCCCCCGCCCCTCCCTTCTCATCCCCTAATTTAGCCCCAGGCTGCAGTGATTTCTAGTGCCTGATCCCATTGTCTAGGTTTTCCTGGCCTCAATCCCACTTTCTAACTGATTACAATATGGATGGACTTGTTGACAGTGATGATAGAGTTTACTGGGGTAGAATCAGGGCCTTGGGGGGCTGGGTGCATCATGGGGAAGACTTACCAACATGAGAAGCCAGGAAGACGACGGGGAGCAGCAAAGGGGGCCCCAGCCAGACCATACTCTGGAGGCTGACCGGGCCACCAGGACAAGCCGGGCCCACGGTCAGTGACTCTGGGTCTGGCTGCTAAGCCTGTGCTAGTCAGTGAGTGTTGGTGCTGAGAGGAAGAGGAAATGAGACGGCTTGGGTGGGAGGGGTGGCCCGGGGGAGGGGTGGGAAGGACTTATCCTTCTTCAGGGCCCCTCGGCCCCCCAGTGTGATCTCTATAGGCTGGGGATGGGTGTGGCCTAGAAGGCCCAGGATTGGGGTCTAGAGGTGGGGGGAGGGTGTGGTAAAGACAGACCTGGAGACTGTTCTTTGGGCCGATTTTTCCATCCCCTCTTCTCCTCTCAGTCCTTAGTCTTGCCAGCACACAGGAGGCAGGAAAGGGAGGAAGCCAGTGGCTTCCGCCTATTGAAGAGGGATGGGGGGGAGGATATTGTTCTGGGGTCTCCCCTCCCACTCAGCACACACACACACACACACACACACACACATACACACACTACAACCCAACGATTCCTCATGTGCCCCAGGACACAGTTACATGGATATCCTATAGCGCAGTTCACGTATGTAACACAAGGATCTTTGTGGGCCCATGAATGTATGTGCTCAGGGGAACCAAAGAACTCACACTAGGACAAAAAGGACCTTCGATTCTATCTTGTGTAACTCTCATTTTACAGATGGGAAACTGAGGCCTGCAGTGCTTGAGGTTATGGCAAAGCTGGGACTTGAACTTCTGACTTAGTCGCTCCTCCCTGGCATGCATTAAGCAGACCCTGAGAGTCTTGCATTTATAGTCCTCAGCTGAAGCCACTAACAGAGGCTTCAGCTCTTGGCCTGATGTCATTGGTTTTACAGCAAACCCTGCCTGTCCCTAAGTACTGGGGCCGCAGAAGTCTTCCCTGGGAGTACACTCACTCTTGAGGGCTGACAACAGCCTGGGGCAGTCCAGCCCCTTGGCAAATCCCCATGGATCTTGCCTTTGCTGTGCCCCCTCATCTCTCACTGCCCTGACACCACTGCTTCACCTGGCACCACCACTGGCAATTTCTAGGACAGACCATGACCTGCGGGTGTGGAATGCCTGCAGGGTGTGTGTGTGTGTGTGTGTGTGTGTGTGTGTGTGTGTGTGTGTGTGTTATCAGGTGTCTGGGGCTTGCTGGTGAGATTTTTGGCCCCTCTGGCCTGGAATGGATGGCTGGGGCAGGGGTGAGACCTAGTTCCAGCTTAGGTGTCTTGGGTTTGGAAGTCCAAACCCTTGCTCTGGTGCTGGAACATCTTCCCAGAGTCTGTTCCTGGGTGAAAACTGGACTTTCATTTGCACCTGTCAGGTTCCAAATCACTGTCCTGGAAAAGCTGAGTCCCTACAGGGGGTTGAGCTGGCTTAGTCCTGGGGCTCTTCTGAAAATCCCGAAAGGACCCAGGAGAAGCTTTGACTCCTGGTGTAGCAGGAAAAAGGACCAGAGAAGACCCCTACTCTGTAGGTCTACAGACACCCCATTCCTGGGTCTGTGGGGAATAGGGACGGGAAGTGTGGTTGATGCCTTAGACTTTAGCTCATCTTGGTGCCAAGATCTTTGAAGTTGGCATGAGAAGAGAGCAGGGAAATGCTGGGGCAGTTTTTCTGGCAGGGTTGTAGGTGGAGTACACTTTTGTGGAACTTTCCCCTTGGTTCTGGTGGGCCTGATGTTATTTTTTAAAAGTAAAGAGAGCACTTGGGCAACATCTCTTCTTGAAAATGACAGATCCTTCAGCCCTGGTGGGTAGCTCAGTTGACTAGAGCATCATCCCAATAACCAAGGTGGGTTGTTGTGTATACATCCACTATTGCAATGGGAATACTTAAACCATAATGCACTCAACAAAGGAGCACCTCAATATATAAGCAAATCTTTTTTTCTAATTATTTTTTTATTTTTTTTTGTATTAAACTTTTTAAATTTTTTTTAAATTTTTTTTATTGCTTAAAATATTACAAAGAGTATTACATATGTCTCCTCCCCCCCCCTCCCGCCCCCCCCCCCCCCGCCCTTGACAATCCCCTGGGCTCCCCTACCCCCCAGTGTCTTATGTCTATTGGTTATGCTTATATAAGCAAATCTTGATGGACATAAAGGGAGAAAGCAACAGTAATACCATCATAATAGGGGATTTTAACACCCCATTGACATCCATGGCTAGATCTTCTAGACAGAAAATCAACAAGGAAAGAGCGGCCTCCATGACACACTAGATCAGGTGGACTTAATTGATATCTTCAGAGCATTTCACCCCAAAGCATCAGAATATACATTCTTTCAGTGCACATGGAAAATTTTCTAGGCTAGACAACATGTTAGGACACAAAACAAGTCTCAGTAAATTTAAGAAGATTGAAATTATATCAAGCATCTTCTCTGACCATAATGGTATGAAACTAAAATCAATCACAAGAAAAAAACCTGAAAAACACACAAAGACATAGAAGCTAAATGACATGTTGCTAAACAATAAATAGAATAACAATGAGATTAAGGAAGAAATCAAAAGCTACCTTGAAACAAATGAAAATGAGAACACAACCACCCCCAAATCTCTGGGATACAGTGAAAGCCGTCCTATGAGGGAAATTTATAACATTACTGGCCTACCTCAAGAAACAAGAAAAATCTCAAATAAACAATCTAACTTTACACTTAAAGGAACTAGAAAAAGCACAACAAAGCCCCAAATTAGTAGGAGAAAGGAAATAATAAAAGATTAGAGTAGAAATAAATGAAATAGAGTCTAAAAAAAACCCACAGTACAAAACATCACTAAAACCAAGAGCTGGTTCTTTGAAAAGATAAACAAGATTGACAAACCTTTAATCACATTCATCAAGAAAAAAAGGAGGATGACCCAAATAAATAAAATCAGAAATGAAAAAGGAGAAGTAAAAACTGACTCCACAGATACACAAGAAATTGTAAGAAAATATTATGAACAACTACATGCCAACAAATTGGACATATCTCACCAATGTAGGTTTGTTGTTGTTTGTCTGTTTGTTCTTTAGCACTTCCTTACTTCCTGGCACTAACAAGATACTCCAGGCTCATCTTGTATCCTTCCTGTTCAATTCTAGAATCAGCTGTCTCTGTAAGAAGCTCTGGTTTCTTTTGAAAATGACATTAGAACCCAAAAGTAGAGTGCCAGGTCTGCTCATTGACACTGGAGTGTCATTGCTTATAGGCCTTCTTAGCTCACAGAGCAAGGAAATATATATGTTTATACCAATGTGTGAACATACACATATCTATAAATATTTTTTATTTAGCAATTTACATTAAGCTAAGCATGAGTTCATAAGGATGCCTCCAACTCTAATTCATTACCACATGGGTCAGGGGCAATGTTTTTTGTTGTTGTTGTTGCTGTTGTTAATCCTCACCCCCAAAATATATTTTTTTCCCATTTATTTTTAGAAAGAGTGGAAGGGAGGAGGAGAGACACAAAGAAAGAACATTGATATTGATTGGTTGCCTCCTGCACGTGTCCCTTGCTTCCCACACGTGTCCCTACCAAGTCTACAACCGAGGTACGAGCCCTTGATCAGAATCAAACCCAAGACCCCTCATTCCACAGGCCAATGCTCTATCCACTGAGCCAAAGCATCTAGGGCAGGGGCAGTGTTTTGTTTTATTTTATCTCAGAACCATCCTTTCCCCACCAAAAACAATATCCATTCCTATTGTTTGTTTGTTTTTAAAGCATATTTTCAGAAATGAATCACATCTAATCATGAGAACTTATTCATAATTAGACCAAATGTGCTTCTTGAAAATAAAAAAGGTTACTTTTTTAATGCCAAAAGTAAATGGAAAAAAGGTTAACACATGATTATCAGTGAATTCACCTCAAGGATCAGATTTATAAAAAGGCTACCTGAAAGAGAAGAGTTTTCTTCTGGTCAGAACAGCCAGGAAAACTCTGAAATAGATTAACGAAGCCCTATCAGAAAGCAAAATATGGCAGATTGTATTTTTCCAAATTGGCCACAACAGTCTGTTCTGTGCCACATGTTTTTCTTACAATGTGACCTTGACATTTGTCCCACTGAGAGGATTTGGATGGCACTGACTCGTCATCAGATGAATGCAGAGGATGTGATGCTGCGTGGGTCAGAAAGGTGAGGCGGCTTCTAGTTTGTTCTTGGAAGCACTTGCAATGGAACTCTGAGCTGCCATGTACACAGTCCAACTTCGCTGAAGCCACCGTGCTGAGAGGAAGTCCAAACTCGCTCATACAGAGAGACCACAGTGAGAAATATTGAAGCTACGTGAGGAAAAAGAGAATCTCCCCACCAAGGGTTTCCTGAATTCCTGACTTGTGGAGACTGTGAGATGTAATAAAACAATTGTCTTAAATGACTAAGCTTTGGGTGATTTATTTCACACCAATATTTGCTGGAACATAAAACATGTTATATGTAAAGTCTCAATAATTAAATAATGTGGTGCTGGCATTGAAATAGACCAATGGAAGAGAAAAACCAGAAATGGACCCAAATGCACATAGGAATTTAGCATACATAAAACGTTGCATTTCAAATCAGCAGGAAAAGTTGGTCTTTTTAATAAATGATGTTGTAATAACTGGTACCTGTCTGTAAAAAATAAAGTTGGATCTATATTTTACATCATGTATATTAAGATAAACTCCAAATGGGTCTAAGATTAAACCAAAAAATCAAACCCACAAAAAAACTAGAAGAAAACCCGTGAATTACCTTATAACTTCGGAGTGGGTACCCTGTCTAACTAAGCCTCAAAATCCACAGACCTTAGAAGAAAAGATTAATCCCACTTCTAGGAATATATCCCAAGAAACTAAAAACACCAATCGAAAGGATATATGCACCCCTATGTTCATAGTGGCACAATTCACCATAGCTAAGATTTGGAAACAGCCTAAGTGCCCATCAGCAGATGAGTGGATTAAAAAACTGTGAAATACTATTCTACACAATGGAATACTATGCTTCGGTAAAAAAGAAGAAATTATTACCATTTGCAACAGCATGGATGGAACTGGAGAGCATTATGCTAAGTGAAATAAGCCAGTCAGAGAAAGATAAATATCACATGATCTCACTCATTTATGGAATATAATGAACAACATAACACTGATGAACAAAAACAGATCCAGAGACAGAGAAGCATCGATCAGACAGTCTAACCTCAGAGGGAAGGTAGGGGAGGCTGGGGGTAATGGGGAGAGATCAACCAAAGGACTTGTATGCATGCATATAGGCCTAAACAGTGGACACAGACAACAGGGGGGTGAGGGGGCAATGGAGGGATAAGGGCACATATGTAATACCTTAATCAATAAAGAAATTAAAAAAAGAAAAGATTAATGAAATTTATGGCATATATAAAAAGCCCTAAAAGGCAAATAAGAGACAAATGTCAAAAATATTTATAACTCATATGATAGATTAGAGGCCTGGTGCATGAAAATTCATGCACTGGAGTGGGGGTCCCTCAGCCTGGCCTGCCCCCTCTCACAGTCCGGGAGCCCTCAGGGGCAGGAGGCAACCCAGCAATCAGGGGAAGGCGACGCCCCATCACACCTCTGCTGCTGCCACTACAGGTAGCGCAAGCCTTGGCCGGCCCTGGTTACCTGAGCCTTGGGCGGCCCTGGGCGGCTGGGCAGCCGACATCTGAGGCTTGCCTGTGCCTTGGGCCAGCCCTGGGCAAATGGGGGGAAGAGGGGACTGGGCGACTCCGGAGGCAGGCACACGGAGCGGCCAGGCCAGGCGAGCCCGGCCTTGCCACCCACCTGCCGCCCCGGCGGGGCTGAAGGGACTGGGTGCCACCATCTTGTGGCAGTAGGCGCCACCATCATTGAGGGTATGGCAGTCAACTAGCATATTCCCTCCTTATTGGCTGTGGGCGCTGCCATCATTGAGGGTGGGGTAGTCAATTAGCATATTCCCCCTTTATTAGATAGGATTAGGAATCAATAAAAACATAAAATCCAATGGGCAAAGATTATGGAAAAGATAACATGTTAGCACATAGTCTTGCAGAAATGGTGGTGGAATTGAGACCCAATTGGGTGAAATTGTTATGCAAATTATTCACACACACACACACACACACACACACACTCGCACACACACACACACTCGCACACACACACACACACACACTCGCACACTGGCGAAATTTAAGGCTGGGTTGACTTAGAGGAAGACAGTTAAGCTCTCCAAGTTGCCCCTCAAAATTGACATCAAGGCCACCTGAAAAGAAGTGTCAGATGGGTCTTCTTCTAAGTAGCAGAGACTCCTTCCATGGAAGCCTACCAGACAAGGGTAGACTACCTGAGTGTCCATGCAGTTATTTCTCAAAATAAACAAAGTGAGAATCCCATCTTTGCTTTTTGGATTTAAGTTTTGCTATTATATATAAACTGTGTAAGGCCAGTATGTGAAGTTGAATGCCGCTTTGTTTTCCTTGGTGATTTTAAAGGAAATGGGTCGCTCCAATATGCCTCCCCTCCCCCATTACATTCCTATGTTCTCCTAAGGCATGCCCTTGTGTCTTGGCTCCTAGAATATTCTGAAAAGCATTTAAGATATTTCTTTGTTATGTGCAACCCCAGATGCGGGTATCTTTATATATTTCATAAATGCTTTTAACTCTCTACTGTTTGTCACAATTTCTTTGTGAAGGAATAAGTGAAATGTTGCCCAAACAACATTACAAAGTTTTCTTTTGGTTGGAATAAGCCACATGTTATTGAAATAAAATAAGCAAAAATTCCTAAGTCCTGTCTTTGCCTGAAATTGACTTTACCAATAAATAATTGTTCATGTTGATCAGCAAAGGAAAATAAAAGAAAAAGTAATACTTTACCTTTTTTTGGGGGGGGGGGTTAATAGTTGGTAACAATGGTACTTTCACTTAACTTCAGTAGCAACTAAAGCCATATGTCAATTCAAAAACAGTTTTTGCTGTTCTTTCAGGAAATACTTCTATAGTGAGAGGAAGTTGTCAGCAGATGCTCTTGGAACACAGGCTGCAGCTCTGTTCCTGAAGGTAACAGGTGAACATGTGTGTTTTCACTCTGGGCTGAAAGGTGTGCCAGGTGTTTATGACAAGCTGTAATGAAGACTGTAGAGTACTATTTGGAATCCATTGCGTCCTTTTTCCTTGTTGAAAAAAGAAAACTTCTGAAAACAAGCCCTATTTAAAGGAAGCCCCAGTTAATCCAACAAAGCTTTGAATAAATTCCCCTTTGTACAAACTGCTTGACAAAGACCATTTGGCCCCAAGGAACCCATTGAGGCCAGAAGCTGGAATCAACACCTCACAGAGGGCTCAGACAGTTCAAAGCTCAGGACCTACTTAAAACATAGCAGACTTTTACTGACCTTGTTCAGAATGAAACTACCTGACAATGTAAGCAGAGGTCTTGTGAAGAACACCCACCCACCTCAGTGGCCATAAATAACAGTTATGGAACATTTGCAGGTGACAGGAACAGTTACTGATGCTGCCTCATGGACTCTCTGCTTGTTGAGGTAGGTTTCATTATTATTCTCCTCATTTTACAGATGAAGAAATTGGTGCTTTCTAAGGTTAGTTAAGTGGTGGAGCTCAACTCTGACCCCAGACCTGCTGGTCTGACCTAGACAAGCAGGTTAAAAGTCTCTGCGGGCATTTATAGAAGGCTGCTATGAGTGTAATCCCCCAAACTCTAAAAATGATTTCAAAAAGCCAATCGGTATGTACTTAGAAAGCACTAGAGATTTTATTCTGGAAAAATAATAAGCTCAACTCTGTGCTGTGTTATGATCGCGCGGGGCCCCTTTAAAAGGCAAAGATGGACCAGCGGAGACGGGCAGGCACCAATTTTCAGGGTGTCTTGCCTTTAAGGTACACCAGGTCCTTGCTTCACCCCAGATCACTCTGAAATCCTAGAACCAATAGCCTACGACACAAATGACTCGTTGTTTTTCTGCTTCAAACCACAGCAAGCCTACTTAGAATACAAAGCACATTTTATGAGAGAAAGCTGCCACCCCAGGCCACAGCCACACATTCCGGCAGCATCCACCGCCTGGGTGAATCACAGGATTGCTTCCCGGTTGGCCAATCTCACTTTAAATGTTGTTTGAGGATAAAAGCTAGCGATAGCGACAGCACAATAAACCTCATGACTCATTCGACCCAACTCCCACCCTTTTTACCTGAAAACATATTAGTGTTTTGCCATTTCCATTCTTGCCTCCACCCTGATGAAGGGGTGCTGGTGCAACAAGATGAGGGAGTGGGCTTCTGGGCCCCATGGAGAGAGACATGCCTCCTTCCAGGCTTACATAGTGCCTGCCACCAGAGGAACCGCCCCAAACTCTAGGGATTTCAGGTGGGCAAGGACGTTTCCGATTCCCATAGAAAGCAGGAATGTGGGAGAGATTACTATTCCTATTGTGTGGGGAGGCAGGTTGGGGAGGGGGCACCACCATGGGGACGCGCTGTCCAGCTGGTCAGCCACCTCTGGCCATTTTCCTGGCATGACATCCCTCTGGTGAGGGTGTGGTAGTTCCCTGCCAGGTCTGCTGAGCTCTGTTCTCCTAGACCCAGTTACCCCAGAGATAACTGAACAAGGAGGGGGCACAGACTGCTACCTCATTACACTGGGTGCGTCTGATGTCTGATTATATATCCAAGGTGGCAAGGTGGAGCTGGTGGCTTGGGACGAAGTTGTCCCATGAACCTGGATGCTGGATCTGATGTGGTAACCATTTGAGGTAATTATACTGCAGTTTCAGGGTGGTGTGTTTGGGGATGCAAGAGGCTTGGTGAGCTCTCCCTCAGGGCTTCATGGAATACCTGACAGACTCGTCCACCTTGAGGAAGTGAGCAAACCCTAGAAGTTGCAATCTCAAGGCATTTCCTTAGTCTCAGGCCTGGGTCTGGGAAACTCCTCTGGGGATATAACCTTTGAGCTTACTTTAGCGCAAGCATGTCAAACACGAAGGCTAACACGGGCCCTAGCCTGTTTGGCTCAGTGGATAGTGTCGGCCTGCCCACTGAAGGGTCCCAGGTTGGATCCCGGGCAAGGGCACATGCCCAGGTTGCGGGCTTGATCCCCAGTAGGGGAGCATGCAGGAGGCAACCGATCAATGATTCTCTCATTATTGATGTTTCTATCTCTCTCTCCCTCTCTGAAATCAATAAAAAATAAATAAATAAAAAAAGGCTAACACTGGCCAAATAAACAAGGTTTAAGTTTATGTGGGCCGCAAAAAAAGCAAAAGCTTCAATTTTCATAGAAATGTAGGTTTATTTCGAGAGACAGGCTGAATACAAATGGCTGAAATAAATGAGTAATCATTAACATAAAATAATAGAACATTTTAATAAAAATTAATATTTTTTCTTGAACATTAACTTACCAGACACCAAATAGTGTGCTAGGGGCAGGGGCCTGACAAAAAAGAATTACTAAGTAGGCTGAGGGGCAGGGACCATGGGAGAGAAAAATTGCTAATTATCTCGCTAGAAAAGCAATGTGTTTTGATTGAACCCAGCCAGGTGTGACCCTGCTCGTAAATTTTATGTAAACTTTTTACCCTGCCAGTACCAGGAACGGCTAATGAATGGCTTTGCAGTTTTTTTCTTTTTTTAAAAAAAAAATACTTTGTAGTGTTGCAGATAAAAGGTCTTGCTGTACTCTTGGTCTGCACTGCAAGCTGTGTGCTCTTATGGGAAGGACACGGCTAGCAGTCAGCTGGTCAGCTTAATAAAGGCTCTCAAAATTTAAATTCTGAGTCGGTGGTCTATCTCGCTCAGCTAACCCATAACAATAGCTGCACAAATTAATAAGCGTAATGCAAATAAACCTATTTTTCTTGTTTTCCAAAAGTGAAATATTTCCTGTTGCACATACCAAACAAGTCAGTACAAGACTAATGACGTGGCAATCGGCTGCTAAAATATTCGCTGCTAGTATTAGTGGAGAGAAATGGTGTGCCTGTGCATAAGGTGCGTAAGGGAAATGAATGCAACACGATTATAGTAATCAGTCATTAGTGAACGTTGTAGTTCGTTATTAATAATTATGTATCATTGGATATTGTAAAAATTAAGTTACGGAATTTTTATTAAAACGTTTCTTACATACGGTTATATTGGCTGGGCTGCAAAAATATTCGTTGTGGGCCGCATGTTTTCATCAAGCTTCAAGCCCAGTCCCCGCTGAATGCTGGGGACTCCACATCATCAGTGGCAGAGCAGGAGTTGGGAAAGGCCAGCCTCCGGGGAGGGAGGGGCTGAACTGCTGGGTGTCCTAGGGAGGTGCTGACTCTACAGCCAGGAGCCTGGGAGTGGTTGGAAATGGAAACGGGCAGGTCCCTTCAGAGGTTGCAAAGAAGAAGGGGTCCTCTATCTAGTCAAAGGAGCACCTGTTTACAATAGAAGAGAGTACTGCACTCAGAGTGCAAAGGGTTAACACCAGTTCTTAACCTGGAGGGAGCAAGTGAGCCCCCTGGAAATCTAACCATTCAGCAGACAAGTTTTTATTGGGCACCTACTACAAGCCAGGCCTGTGAGCATATTTGTGATTGGATGTACATGTGCATTTCCCTGGTCCCATCAGCTTCTCAAAGGGGAACTACAATATCCCTAAGGCGAAGAGAAGACCCCGGGTCCGGTCTGCAGCAGGGAGGGGTTGGGTCAGATGGAGGAGGAAGTGCGTGCGAGGTGGGGAACCCAGACACTCCCTTCTTTTTCTTGCTCACCATTCATTTCCTTTGGGAAATATAATCAAATCTTGGAAAGGCAGAGGTAGCTTTCTGTCACTCCAAATGATTGTGAGGAATCGAACACCTTGATGGCAAATCTTACTCATGGGAGCTAAGAAAGAAATTCTGAGATGTTCTAAAATAATTCACAGTGGCCAGAGACCGAGAGAAATAGAAGGAACTATTATTAATCTATTAATGGCTGCAGACCAGCTAACAAAAGACTTCTCGAATTCCTGTGTTGCCTGTTGGAATTTTGGATTAATTTCCAGGTGGCTATTTCCCAAGATTATTTTAGTTAGGCCCCATCTCACTCCAGGAGCGCATCCCCCCTTCCCAGCCCTGCACCCCTGCCCGCTTGTTTACAAAAGGGCTTTCCCGACTGCTGCCCCAGCTAACCTAGAGGTATGGACATTTCTTTATGAGGGCTCAGCTATCCCAAAGCTGGTCCTCTTTACCTGCCCCCAACCCTTTGCCTATAGCTCAGGTAACTTCTTTCAGACAGGTATACCTGTCTTCTCCCTTCCACCCACTTGATGTATAAAAGGCTTGCACAACTCTGGGATGGGGGACGGACGTGCTGTCTTTTCTATGCAGCCATGCTGTTGGTGGTTTAGACTCCATGCCTAAGATCCATCTTGGACTAGCAATTTTGGCTCGGGAAAACTTTTCTTACAAAAGACTTTCAGCTGTGGAAGTTAAACATTTTTAGTTTAACAGAGCAAAGGGATGTAGTTGGGATATATAACTGGAAAGATGCTGGACCTAGAGTCAGAAGACCTGGATTCGAATACTGACTCTGCCATTTTTTAGTAGAGCCATTAACATGTTATCATGAGACCTCTCATGCAAAAGGTTGAGTTAATCACATGCTTCAGATAACAGTAAGACCCCCATAGGTCTGTAGGCTCCACCTCAGAACCACTCCATGGTTCATATCCCTGGGCTTGTCTTTATCAAGAATTGCATCTCCTGGAAACCTCCATTTCCTTATGCCACCATCTGCTCATCACTTCTTATTTTTTCAACTTCATCTCTCTATTCCACCAGCAATTTCTCCTAAAATCCATTGATCCTACCACTTTTTCAGGGTTCCTCACACCTCCCCACCCTGTCCTCACTTCCCTCTTTACTGGGCCCAGATTTCATGGGCCACCATGGTAACCACTTGCTTGCCTACAAATCCCCACCCTCTCTCCATCTTCTCCCCACCTGTACTTGGAGTGGCTAGAAAACAAAGACACTTAATCACCCTAACTGACTGCTCACTCCCAGGTGCTACCTGGTGAGCCTATCACATGCTGGCAGGCTGTGGATGACCAATTCACACCTTCTCTTTCCTTTTGAACCCCAGAACCACTGTACTCTCAGCTGATGACATTGCTTCCTGTTTCTCTGGAAAAACAGAAGCCCTGGGAAGAAAACTTCCTAAGGCTCCCATCATTTCACCTGTATGCTCTGCATTCCTCAGAGGGACTCTCCCTGCTCCTGCCCAAGGTCAACCCTCCACCAGAGCACTTGACCCCATACCCCTTGATGCCTTCAGGACTTCACACCCTTCTCTCTCATCCTTCTGCATCATCAATTTCCTCTCTCTCCTGGATTATTCTGGCCAGCCTACACACATGGTGTAACAGCTCCTAGCCTAAAAAAATATCCTCCATGATTGCACCCCCGCCTCTAGTGACTGCACCACTTCTCTGCTCCTTTAAAAATTTATTTATTAGAGAGAGAGAGAGAGAGAGAGAGAGAGAGAGAGAGAGAGAAAGAGAAAGAGGGAGAAAGAGAGAGAGAAACATCGATTTGTTGTTCTACTTATATACGCATTCATTGGTTGATTCTTGTATATGCCCTGATTAGGAATCAAAGCTGCAACCTTGGTGTTGTCCTGATACTGAGCTACCCAACCAGGACTTCTCTGATCCTTTTATAGCAAAATTCTTTGAAGAAGTGTTCACCACTTCCTCTGCTCCCATACTTGGTGCATTGCTCCAGTCAGGCATTCGTCCCCAACACTAGTGAAACTGCTCTTACCAAAATCACCAGTGACCTCTACCTGGCCAATTTCAAAGTCAGTTCTCAATCTGTATCTCAGTTGACTTATCACCAGCATTTGACGTAACTGCCAAGTTCTTGCCCTTGAAATACTTTCTTCTCTGGTCTCCAGGACACTCTCTCACATGTCTGCCTCCCACCATGCTGCTGGCCATGCCTCAGTCTCCTTTCCTGCTTCTCCTCAGCCCCTCTCCCCCTCCTGCTGTGCTCTAGAAGTCATCCCTCAGCCTTCTTCTCTCTTGACACCTAGATAACTGGCTTTAAAAATCATCCACATTTTGCTGCTGCCCAAATTTTTTATTTCTAGCCTTTATCTCCCCCTGCATTCTGGCCAAATTTATGCTACTGCCTACTTAGGATGCTACCTGGATATCTCACAGGCATCTCACATCTAACATGTCCAAAACTGAGGTCCTGGTTGCCCTCCCAAACCCCTCCTTTCTGGAGTCTTTCCACTTGAGTGAAGGACATCTCTATCCTACTAGCTGCTCAGGACAAAACTTTGGAGTTCTTCGCGGTCCCTTTCTTTTTCTCAAACCTGGCATCCAGTCAGCAAATCACATAAGCTTCACCTTCAAAATATATCTAGGACCTGAGCACTTCTCCCCATTTCTACCTGAGCACCCTGAGGCCACAGCCCCTCTCTCCTGGATGATAGCAACAGCTTTCTAACTGGCCTCCCTGCTTCTACCCTGGCTCATCTAATCCATTCTTTACACAGAAGCCGGAGGATATTCCCTCAGTCCTCTGCTTAGATCATCAATGGTTTCCCATCTCATGGAGGGAAGGACCTGATGAGGCCCGACATGAGCTGACAGCCCCCTAGGGCAACTCCTCCCATGTCTCCCCATTTACTGTGCTCCATCCAGCTGGGCTCCTGACATTGCTTGAACAAGCCAGCCCTGCTCCTGGTTGTCAGTCTTTGTCAGGGCTGTTTCCTCTTCCTGGAATGCTCTTCCCCTAGATGAGCATGGTTGCTGTTTCCCTATTATTCAGATTTCAGCTCAAACATCCCCTCTTCAGTGAATACCCTCCTTTTCTGACTAATGGAAAGTATCAGCCCCCTTCACAGCTCTCTATCACCTGAAGCTATTGTATTTTTTCATAGCCCTCACCGTGATCTGAAATGATCTTATTTATTTCTTGTGTATTGTCTGTCTTCCCCACCAGAATGAAAGCTGTATGGTGGCGGGAACTCTGTCCCCAGCAGCTAGCACAGTGCCCACTACAAGGTTGTCAGGGCCGCCATGGAAGGTGGTAAAGGTTGTTCACGGCACTGAGCTCTGGCTGAGGGGCTAGTGGTATTGATATCCAGCCCGCTCTCTGCTCTCCATGCTGTGGGGGACCCAACAGGTCATCCTCTGCTATATTCTAATGCGTGTCTATGGGCTGGCTGTGGCTCTGTGATGGGTGATCAATAAATACTCATTAAACAAGTGACTGACTGACGGATGTGCAGACCTTTCCTTGCTTTATTCTGTGGAATGTCTTGCTAATTCCCTTCTTACGGCTGTGTTTCTTCATCTATTATCAGGCTAATTAATATCTAATAGTGTAGTTATGAGGATTAAATGAAATAGTTCAGTAAAAAGCTGGCACAGGTATGGTTTCATTTGTAGGAAATATCCAGAGCAGGCAAATCCATAGAGAGAGAAGGCAGATTTTTGTAGTTGCTGGAGCCTGGAGTACAGGGGAAATGAGTGAGTGCTTAATGGGTAGAGGGTATCCTTTGGTGTGACAAAAATATTTTAGAACTAGATACAGTGATGGTTGTACAACCTTTTGAATATAATAAGTGCCACGAAACTGTGTACTAAAATGGTGAATTTTTTGTGATGTGAATTAGGTTATGTTATATTAATACCTCAATTTTAAAAACAAACAAACAAACAAATAGCACAGGTGTTCAATGAATACCTTTTGAGACCTATGATTTCCTTGCTTCAAAATCAAAGCAAAACCCCCAAACGTCCTGACTCCTCACTGTCCCATCACGGGTAGTATTCACTTTCCTCTTATTCACTTATTTCAGAAGGATTTATTGTTGCTGTTTTAGATGTTGGGGACTTGAAGGGGAATGAGACAGATGCAGACCCAACCCCAGAGTTCCAGACTCACAAGAGGCCCTGCCAAATAAAGAGAAATTCACAGTAGTAGAGGTCAGGGCAAAGGGAGAGAAGTGCCAAGTCTGAGGGGGCACTGAGGGTGGGAGGAGGAACCCAGACTAGGGAGAGTAAGGGAAGGCCATCTATATAAAGATGGCCTAAACTAGGGTCTGAGTGATGAGTAGGTCTGGGAGAAAATCAGCCTGAGAGATGATGGACAATTTGGGGGAAGGGCTGAAGGTGAGGGATAGGGGAAATCAGGGGCCCCAGGAATGGGGCATGCAGAGCCTGGGAGATGGAGCATGGTGGGTTCCAGGAGTGGAGAACGGTTTGGTGTGGCTGGGGGAGAGAGTATGAAAGGCAAGCACCAGATGGGGTGGGAGACCTAGGAAGGAGCCATTGGAAGAGTTCAGATTCCATGTTAAAAAATCCAAGGTCCTTCAAGGCCACAGTTCTGTCTTGCCCCACTTGCCACCCCTGGGCATAGTCCAGTGATGGCGAACCTTTTGAGCTCGGCATGTCAGCATTTTGAAAAACCCTAACTTAACTCTGGTGCCGTGTCACATATAGAAATTTTTTGATATTTGCAACCATAGTAAAACAAAGACATATTTTTGATATTTATTTTATATATTTAGATGCCATTTAACAAAGAAAAATCAACCAAAAAAATGAGTTCGCGTGTCACCTCTGACACACGTGTCATAGGTTTGCCATCACTGGCATAGTCCTTGTTCGGGTTGTGGCCTGAGGGACCCTGTGAATCCTGTGCCCGCATGGCTTAGCTCATGCAGTCCTTCCTCCCTTACACAGTCACCGAGAGCCTGCCCTGTGCCAGGTGCCGGCAAGCTAGAGACTGTTAACACTTGGTTCCACCCGAGAGAGCTTCTGGGTTAATGGGGGAGGCAGCCCAGGAAGAATTATAACCGGACAATCAATGGGTCTGTGCTGCCTGTCACTACTTGAGTCAATTAAGCAGAGACAGGGTTGAATCATATGAGCATTTATTCCAATAATGCCGGCAGTATGGGAGAGCAGCAGGTGGTCCACAAAAATCTGCTCTGCCCCCCAGCATAGCCAGCTGCTTATATTAGGTAGAAGGACAAAGATTACGTGGGGAAGTAGGCAAAAGGGTACAGATGGGGAGGGTGGGCCATGGGCTGCATTTCCAGGTGAGCTCCCAGGTCCCACGTGCAACGCCCAGCCAGGTTAGAATGCGGCTTCTTTAACCAGAGCAAAACAATCACAGTTAACAAAGCATGGTTAATATTTCTTACCATTATAGCTGGTCTCCAATATCCTATTTCTGCCCCTATCAAAATCAGTACAGGATAAATAGAGAAATGCTGTGATAAAGGGTGCGCAGAGCCGAAACCGGTTTGGCTCAGTGGATAGAGCGTCGGCTTGCGGACTGAAAGGTCCCAGGTTCGATTCCGGTCAAGGGCATGTACCCGGGTTGAGGGCACATCCCCAGTAGGAGATGTGCAGGAGGCAGCTGATCGATGTTTCTCTCTCATCGATGTTTCTAACTCTCTATCTCTCTCCCTTCCTCTCTGTAAAAAATCAATAAAATATATTAAAAAAAAAAAAAGGGTGCGCAGGGCATGCAGGAGAGGGAATGATGAGAGAGAATGCTGGGCATCTCCACCCGGAGGGAGCAAGCTTGCCAGGGTAGACTGAGGGCTCTGGGAAAGTGACTCCTGAACCGTCTCTTCAAGGACAAGGAGTAGAACAAAAGGGAGATTCAGAGCTAGCTTTGTGGGGTCACAGGATCCTTGAGATCCAGATGAAGGCTGGACACACATACAAACCATAACCACCACCCCCTCCCCCCCAAGATACATATACCATCCCCAAAAGACCTTTGAACTCCCACTCCCCATTGACCTTCACATCCGCTCTACACACACACACACACACACACACACACACACACACTAGCAGGCAATTTTGAGTGTGTCCTTGGCCTCTCTGGCTTTGCCTGGGAAGAATGCCCAACACCCGCCCCCCCACCCCCCCCCCCCCGCCCTACCCCCCATCCTCCCTGCCTCCCGGTTCCGGCCCACCGCCTTCACAGGTCTGCAAAGCTCCCTCTTCAACTCCGGACTTTGTACCTGTCACTGTAAGTCATTGCTCATCTGGGCCGCCAGCCTGAGCAGCAGCCTGCTGAAGTGCCCGCCCCTTCTAGGGCCTAGGACCACCCCTTCCTCTCAGGATCCCAACTGCACCAGCCCAGCCCCCTCTCCCCAGTAGTGGGGGTGGGGGTGAGGCCTGTGCCGTAAGGTTCTCCGCGAAAGCTTGGGAAGACTAGTTAGTCCTCCCGGTTGTGGGCGTTGCCTGCTGCCCAGCCCTCCGCCCTCACCGGCAGCTTCAGCCCCACCAGGGGCGTCCCCAGGTGAGTCAAGCCCCGCCCACTGTCCGCCGGCCCCAGCCGGAAGCTTCCTCCACGGACTGTGCACAGTTCCTACAGGTGGGTAGCAGAGGGGAAGAATTGGGGGGCTGGGAGGAGGAACCCACAGATCCCTGAGGGCTCCTGGGAGCAGGAAAGGAGCTACAGATCAGGGTGGGTGTGTGTGTGTGAAGATCAGAGGAGGTGTGTGTATGTTAGTGGAAGAAATGTGACTTGAGGGGGTGGGGTGACTGCCTGTGGGTGTGGGGAAATGTCCTTGGGAAGAAACCACAGGGACAGGGCAGAAGGAAAGGAACAGGAGTAAAAGAAAGGTCAAATTGAATTCAATTCATTTCCATTTAACGGAATCTTGTGTTTTGAGGACCCAGTGCACAGTGTGGGGCCCACAGTAGGCACCCGCGGAATGTTACTCATTTACCCGTCCTTTCTAATTTCTCCTGTCCCACCCCTCACCCCCACTCCCATGTTCACTCTCAGCTCTGTCCCTCACTCAGCTCACAAACGGGCACTGAGCAGCCAAGTGCCAAGCTCTCTGGCAGTCCCAGGGCCCAGGTTAATCATCCCAGTCTTTGCCCTCAGGGAGCTGCCCATCTAGTAACTGGCCAGTTCTGACTGGTAGTTTATGGTTTAGGCCAGTGACAGGGGTCATACAGAGGGGCCTGGGACAGCCGCACCAACTGGCGTGGCCTGATTTAGCGTTCGAGATGGTGGACTCAAAAAAACTGAGAAGGGAGGGGGTGGCTGAGGTGGGAGGTGTCTGTGTGGGGAGAGGGAACTGTGGGAAGAGGAAGAAGAGTTTGGCCTGAAGGCCTTGTGCTGGATTGTGTGGCTGAGGAATTTGCATGCAGCACTGGGTGTGGTGAGCTCTTGGATTTTTAAACAGGGGCGTGAGGGGGTCAGATGTGGGCTTTAGGCCCTTTGCTCTGGGGATTGGACTAGAGATGGGGCGAAACCAGTTGGGAGGTTATTGTTAGAGTAAAGGTACAAGATGAAGGCAGCTTGGACTGGAGAAGTGGCAGTGGGGTGCAAAGGAAGGGAATAGTCATTCCAGAGATATTTAGAAGAACTGATGGACTTGGTGACAAGTTGGTGGTGAGGAGGGAAGGTCTCATTAAAGTACTGGTGTAAAAGACTATGGGGGAGTACTCCCCTAAACTAGGTGCTTATCTCCTAGGTACTTTCTTAGGTTGGATACTCCTCCCCAGGAGTATCTGATTTGGGTACTCCACCTGCAGATAATCTCTAGCCCTAGCTGGTCCTCCAACGGGTACTTCCCTAACCTAGGTGTTCTTCCTCTAGATCAGTGGTTCTCAACCTTCCTAATGCTGCGACCCTTTAATACAGTTCCTCATGCTGTGGTGACCCCCAACCATAAAATTATTTTCGTTGCTACTTCATAACTGTAATTTTTCTGTTTTATGAATCGTAATGTAAATATCTGATATGCAGGATGTATTTTCATTGTTACAAATTGAACATAATGAAAGCATAGTGATTAGTCACAAAAACAATATGTAATTATATATATGTTTTCTGATGGTCTTAGGCGACCCCTGTGAAAGGGTCGTTCGACCCCCAAAGGGGTTTCGACCCACAGGTTGAGAATCGCTGCTGTAGATACTCCCTAGATTCAGGTGTTGTCCCCCCCCCCCACCCCCTTCTGATTCAGGTGCTCCTCCAGGCATCTCTGAGTCTAGTCCAGTGGTTCTCAACCTTGGCTGCACATTAGAATCACCTGGGAATCTTTTTAAAATCCTGATTTCTGGGCCTCATCCTCCGGAAATTCTGTTTCTTTGTTACTCATCCGGAGGATGAGGCCCAGAAATCAGGATTTTAAAAAGATTCCCAGGTGATTCTAATGTGCAGCCAAGGTTGAGAACCACTGGTCTCTAGATGTTCTTCTCCAAATACTCCCTTAATTCAGGTGCTCCTTCTCTAGATCCTCTCCAGCCCTAGCGGTTCTCATCCAGATGATTTCCTGATTCAGGTGGTCTATATTTGGCTACTTCCTGATTACCGCCTCCCTCTGAGGGCTCAGGTGAATAGACAGATGTGCCTCAAGGGCTGAGGGTAAAGGTGGGTTAAGAGGGGCTCCTGACTCAGGAGCAGAGGGGCCAAGTCTGCCCTGGCTATGCTGAGACCCCCTGCTCTGGGTGAGGATTGGCACTGTCTTCCACGTGTGGTTTCTACTTTGGCTTGTTAACTCCAAGCAATTGCTGTTGTCCAACCTCTGGGAGCCAGGACTGCCTCTGCCCCCACCTCCCATCCTCAGCTTACCATGCAATATAGCAAACTGGGCCCTGGGCTGGAACTTTGGCTGAATTAGTTGACCCTTCTGGGCCTCAGAGTCCTCATCTATAAAGAGAATAATGTTTACACCGACATTACAGATTGCTGTGAGCATGGTACCTGGATCATACAGTGTGCTCAGTGTAAGTTCCAGCATTGATTTATGTTTCCAGAGCTGGACCCTGCAATATTTCCTTCCAAAGCGCCAATTTCTCAGCTTGTTTCTCTCCTGTGAACAACTGTTTATGGTTAGTTGTCCAGTCCCCAGCGTTTGTGTAGCACCCTAACACGACTGTGAATATGGCCTGCTACGTGTGCGCTGTGGCCACCCCTGACAGCCACACATGTGTGTATGTTTCAGGATCTGTGCCCCAGGGCTGCCTATCACCTGGGATCTGCTTGGAGCCAGGGCTCTTCTGGCCAAGCCAAGGCTCACGGTGTCTTCCAGCTACTCCATGAGTGACACAAACCAAAGTGAGTAGCAGTGAGGGAAGCTGAAGAGGGGGGTGGTTTCCCCTTAGATCCTGGGGTTGGGGGAAAGGCCCTGCCCCCACTCCTCTCGGTTTCCCCAGGGAGCCCATCTGGAGCCCATTCATAATGCTGTTCCTTTCTCTGCAGCCATTGTGGGACCGTCGGAGCTCCCCACGGTATCAGCCATGACCCCTGGGCCAGGCTCTGGGGCCCGGGCATGGCCTGTGCTGGTGGGGGTTGTGCTGGGAGCTGTGGTCCTCTCTCTCCTCATTGCACTTGCTGCCAAATGCCACCTCTGCCGCAAATACCGCCTCAGCTATCAGCATCGCCCACTGCCCGGGACAAGGAAGGGAATCTGTCCGGAGGCCGGTGAAGATGAGGATGATGATGGTTTCATTGAGGACAATTACATTCAGCCTGGGGCCAGCGAGCTGGGGACAGTAGGTAGCAGGCACCATTTCTCCCTCTGAGCCACAACCTTTGCACACCCTTTGCCTGACAGCTTAAGAATTGTAAATACTACAATGAACTCAGGGATGGAGGTGGCTAGGATTTAAGGGCTGACCAGGGATTGAGCAATTTTCCCATCCCTGACACTAGCCACCAAAGTGACAATGCCCCTCTCTTGCTCAATAACTCTCAATGGCTCCCTGCTATTCTCAGGATAAAGCCTACCAAGGACCTGACTATGGAAATGAGGCCTCTGTCAGCCTCTTGGTTTGCATTCTCCCTACTTAACTAGTTATTATTATATACCAGTTGGTAACATTTTAGCAGATGAAAACCAGTGTGCCAAGTTTCTTATTGAAATTTTTTCCTATCAATACAGTGGTTAATCTAAATAGTTATAATATATTCTGTTTTTCACAGGTACTACTAAATCTATTTTTATTTCAAATAAAAATTAAAAGTTGCTCATTTTTATTTTCCTGAACTGGAACTTGTGCATAAAAGTGTTCTTTGTCACGGAGCTGGAAGATGCTGCTTGGACACGCCCAGCCTCCAGTGAGCCCCTCCCTCTCAAAACCCTGTGAGCTTCTCTCCCATCACCCTTGCCACATTTTACCTTAATCTTCATTGCAGTTTGTACTTATTTTTTACTGTGCCTGTCCTCACAGCTAGACTGTGAGCTCCCTGAGGCCACAGGCTATGTCTCATTTGTGTCCTCAGAGTCTTGCACAAGGCAGATGCTAAATAAATACTTGTAAAATTTATTGAATTACTGTGGGCTCAGGAGTAAGTAGGTGAAGGATAAGGGAGTGCAGTTGATTGTGAAAAACTTGATTAAGAACTTGACAGGAAAAGATTAGGGTCACAGCTGCTGGTGGAATGTTGGGGCAAAGGAGACAGTTAAGCTTCCTTGGTTCTTTGCTTCTTTTGCAAGCAATGGAAAGGAATCCTGGCTTTTGCATAGAATTAAAGGGACAGCTGACTCAGGAGGACAGGAAGCAGGTGGTCCCAGCAGCCTGAGGTCAGGCGTGGTACCGCTAGTGCTTTGTCATTTATGGGCATTGATGAGACTCCAAGCCTGGGACTCCTACACTCTCAGTTCTGAGTCTCAAGAACTCAGGTGAGAGAATCTGATTGGCCCAGGTTGGGTCCAGTGTCCACCAGAGCTGTGACCAGTGAGAGCAGGCTCCTGTAGCACATATGTGATTTGGGGAGCCCACCTGTTTGTTCCAGGTCATTCCCAGACAAGGGGATGTCATGAGCCAGGCAGCCACCCCACACTGTCCACCTGGATGCCACGTTAGCCTGCAGAAAGAGCCAGCAGAGGAGGAAAGGGAGGGATGACTAATGTAGGGAGGTGCTTGAGAAAAAGGCAGGAGGTCGAGGAGGACTGGAGCTGGAGCATAGGGTTTGAGGGGTGCCCATGGCCGTGATGAAGCTGAAGCGTAGACCAGATCAGCTAGTGCAGTGATGGCGAACCTTTTGAGCTCGGCGTGTCAGCATTTTGAAAAACCCTAACTTAACTCTGGTGCCGTGTCACATATAGAAATGTTTTGATATTTGCAACCATAGTAAAACAAAGATTTATATTTTTGATATTTATTTTATATATTTAAATGCCATTTAACAAAGAAAAATCAACCAAAAAAATGAGTTCGCATGTCAGAGGTCATAGGTTTGCCATCACTGAGCTAGTGCCTTGGTGCCAAGGTAGAGAGCTTGCTCTTCAGTTTGAGAGCAACCTAGGCTCATCTGTGAATTTTTGGGCAAGGGAATGCTGTAATCATGACAGAAAAGGCATTATGGATGCTGCTAAGCGATGGGTTGGAGGACAGAGACCAGGAGAGAGGTGACTAAGATGAGACTAATGTGTAGGGAACAGATTCCACACATTGAAGGGGGCAGGGCTGACAGCACTGCTTGGCTACCAGATGTGGGGGCGGAAGGAGTCCAGGGAGCTGCCCTGGTTTCGGGCTTGATGGAGGAACAGGTTTCTTGGGAATGTGGATTCAGTGCCGGGTGTAGATTTCCAGGGAAAGGTGCCCCAGGGCAGCTGGGGTTCACTGGGGAGGGGAGAAGTCCTGTCAGCAGACATGGGCTTGGGAATAGTCAACCTGATTGTCGCTGACACCCTGGGGGTGGTTTAGGTTTTGGAAGTGGAGTTGAGAGGCACTGACAACTGAGTAGGGAAACACTGACATCCAAGGACTTGTCAGCAGGAGAGAGGAGGCCAGGGACAAGGGAAGCCCGGCACGCACAGCCCCAACTCCAGCAATCTTTCCTGAGTCCAGAGATGGTCGAACTGCCCCAGCCTGAGACCTGGAGAAGGACCCTGAGCAGCAGAACTAAGGGCCAAGGACATGTCCTAGCTCCCAGGGGAGAGCAGCTGCGAACACAGGGGGCCTGACCCCTGACCGAATGCTCCCGCAGGCCCACCTGAAGGAGCCGTCCTGCCTGCAGTTCTGGGCCAGAAAGCAGCTCAGCTGGCCCTGTTTTCAAGTATTCTTTGGGACCTGAGTCAAGATGTCTGAGGGATCCAGGAGAAGGTATGGGCCTGCTCCCAGGAGAGCAATTGCGTTTCCTGAGCCCTGCCCCCAGCCAGGGTCAGCAGGGAGGGCTTCCTCTCAGAACCTGCTGGAGGGCAAGCCTGGCTGAGCAGGACCGTGGGGTCATGAGTACCTTGGACCTTGTCCTGAGTGGCCTTGCTGGATTCCTCTGCGGAATCATTGCCATTGTGCTGCACATGCCTGGCCCCCGGGACAACTAGGGCACGTGACCTGGGCCCACAGGTGCAGGAGCCCAGGATGCTGAACGTGCTGGGAGGCCTGGGACTCAGCCAGACCTGGCTCTGGTCTGTCCTCCTCTAGCTGAGGCCCTGGCTGCAGCTGCCTCTGCCTTGGCCTTGCACCCTGCCCTGCACCCCCAGCAGCTGCCACTATCTACTCTGTCCTGGGAACCCCAGCCCAGACCTGACTGTGGAGGACAACCCAGCTCCCAGCTGCCTTGTTCTGCTGTCCCCAAAGCAGAGCCAGATCCCTTGTCCATATGTGGAGGCCAAAGACAGGGGTCACACAAGCCACAGGCGTGAAGTTTAAGGAGCCCCAGCAGAGTAGCGGGTGAGTTGAGAGCTGAGACTCCCTGGATTCAAATCCCAGCTCTGCCCTTGAAGAGCTGTGTGATCTTGGGCAAGTTACTCCCTCAGTGTGCTACTCTCTTCTCAGTAAAATCGGGATCATATAGTACTTGCCACACAAGGTTAGAAGGATTAAGTGAGTTACTTCAATAAAGTGGAACTGAGCCATTTGCCGGTGGGCTCCCCCAGGGCAATCACTCCTCACAATGGGTGCTCCCACAACCAGGCTTAATCCTGAGGGAGGAGCTTGTCAAGCCCCCTTTCTCCTCACTCTCTGGGCTGGGGTTTGAGCTTCCCTGTTTCCCAGAACTCAGCTCAGATCTGGTCAGGACAGAAAGGACCTGAATTCGAGTCTCTGATGCTATAGAATAACAACGACAGCACCTATGTCCTAGTGCTTCTTACAACAGTCCTGCTGGGGAGGCAGCCCCAGTTTATACACCGAGAAGTTGAGGCTCAAACACCATAACTGCAACTTGCTTCTTTGCTCAGCAATAATGCCATTATCTCAGTCCAAAGTAATGATCATAATGATCACAGACCCAGAGAAGGAACCTCTTGCATTCATCCTGCCAGGGCTGGCACCCCTCCCGCTCCCTGAGTGAGTGGGGCTGAGAAGTCTCTGGGTGCAAGCTCCTGGTTTGGGAGAGCAGGCTGTGAGGGTAGAAGCCGTCTGTTCCGTCCCTGGGGGCCCTTCCAGTCCCGGAGGCTGACTTCCATGGCTATGCCCAGGGGAGTCCCTCAGGTCCTGAGGACAGTCAGGAAGGCGGTCCCTGTCCTGTGCAGAGCGCTGAGCATGAGGGGCATGTGTCAGTCCCCTGCAGCCTGGAGGAAGCTCCTTTGGGGAGACCTGAGTGACCCCAGAAGGCCTGAGGTCTCATGTAGGATGTGCTTGGATATGATATAAGCTCCACCTGGACTGGAACAGATTTGGAAATTTCTGGAACGTGTTCTTCCAGTATCCAGGCATCCAGGTGACATGGCTGAGGACCTAGAGTTTGACTCTTGAGCTCAGAAGGAACATGTGGCAAGATCTCTCTCTACACCTCACCCTCCACCCGGTGGGAGCCTCCAGCTCAGGGGTGGGCAAACTTTTTGACTCGAGGGCCACAATGGGTTCTTGAACTGGACCGGAGGGCTGGAACAAAAGCATGGATGGAGTGTTTGTGTGAACTAATATAAATTCAAAGTAAACATCATTACATAAAAGGGTACGGTCTTATTTTTTTTTTTTTTTTTTAGTTTTATTCATTTCAAACGGGCCGGATCCGGCCCGCGGGCCGTAGTTTGCCTAGCTTCACACCACCGTCCTCTGTCTCTGTTGGCCCCTTCTTGTCTTTTCACTCAATACCAGCTTAGATTTCAGGGTGTAATATGTCAGCCTCTCTTGCCAGTCTCCTCCACTCACATGCCATTGTCTCAGCATTGCACACTCCGGTGAACTCCGGCCTCGGACCTGGTGCCTGGCCTCTGTGTACTGTGGAGTAAGACCCACCATTGTCCAGGCTGTGGTCTCTATTAATACCGGGCCTCCAGCCTCTCATGGGCTCTCACAGCTTCGGCAATCGCGCTGTTTTCTTGGTCCCATCCTCTCGCACTCTCCATAGCAGCTCCTTAAAATCGCCTGTGCCTCACGGACACAATAGTTATTGGTCAAGGCCTCCCTCAATTTCCTGCTACAACACCCACAACTGTAACCTGTGTCCATTCTTTTCTCTCATCAAAATGGCTTTGTAAGCCCAATCCTCCACCTTGTGTCCTGAACCTCCCCACCCCGCCTCCTGTTCAGGGACTTTTAAGAGCAGCTTCTTCTCTACCTTATATCTTAAACCTCTTTCTATCCACCTTAACCCATCACATCTCCCACCCTCCAGTCAGTCACAAAGACCTGTCAGTCCAGCTTCTGAACATCCACAGAATCTGTTCTGTTTCATTCTGTCCCTCATCATCTTGCATCTGGATGATGGCATTAATCAACCAACCCTCCTTGCCTCCATTGTGGCCCCTTCGGATGAAGTTTCTGTGCTGCAGGCAGGATGATTGTCCTAAAACCCATTCTGACCGGCCATTCCTCTGCTGACAGCCCTACACTGGTTTGCCCTTGGCCTTGAGAAACTGCCACATGCTAGGGAGCTGCTGAAGCCCGGGGCTGGCCGAGGGCCCCTCCTTAGCACTCCTCGCCTCTTCCCAGCTACTGCTCCATGTTTCAGCCACACAAACCCTTAGTGGCTCCTCTTTTTTAAACATATTTTTATTGATTTCAGAGAAGAAGGGAGAGGGAGAGATAGAAATATCAATGATAAGAATCATTGATTGGCTGCCTCCTACATGCCCCCTACTGGGGATCGAGCCTGCAATTGGGCATGTGCCTTAATGGGGAATCAAACAGCGACCTTCTGGTTCATAACTTGATGCTCAACCACTGAGCCACACCGCTGGGCCCTTCGTAGTTCCTTGAAGGAGCCAAGTTCCCTTGTCCCTAGGCCAGCCGTGGGCAAACTACGGCCCGTTTGAAATGAATAAAACTAAAAAAAAAAAAAAAGACTGTACCCTTTTATGTAATGATGTTTACTTTGAATTTATATTAGTTCACACAAACACTCCATCCATGCTTTTGTTCCGGCCCTCCGATCCAGTTTAAGAACCCATTGTGGCCCTCGAGTCAAAAAGTTTGCCCACCCCTGCTCTAGGCTCTTCTGCTATTTCTTCTTTCTGGGGCACTCTTCCCACCGCTTAGGGCCAGCGGAGACATCACTTCTGGGGCTGTTTGGCCATTTCTTCTTCTTCTTCTTGGAGAGCTCACCCTGGTTCCACACAGCAGCCAGTGCGTCCCAAATCCTATTCTCACTTCCCTGATTAAATTTGTCCTGTGTTTCTCAGAGTCCTGAGGACAAAGTCCAAATTCCTCAGCGGGGCTGCCAAGGTCATTGTCCGGACAGGAGCAAGGAGGGGGGATTTGGTGGGAGCGATGTGAAGGCTTCCTTCTATAGGACTCTGTCTCGTGAGGTGGAAGGTCAAGCCACCTGCAGAGGGTGATGTTAGGTGACGCTGGGATGTGAAGGGCGTGGAGGTAACTTGAGGGTCACTGTGAGAACAGCTGACGAGGGAAACTGTAACTGATGAGCTACTTTGCGGACCCGGCTGAGACTGGTGATGAGGAATTCATGGTGACACCTGCTGCCTGGCTGTGCGGGTCTCTCTAATCACCACTCCCTGGGGGGCGGCAGGTGCAGTGAAGGCCAGTGTGTGGATTAGTCCATGGAGGTGGTTTCCTGGGAGAGCGGGACCAAAGGGGCAGGTGGCTAAGGAGTTGAGGACTCTGTCACGGAGTGGGTGAAATGATGGGTCGAAGAATCATCACCAGAAAGGAGATAAAGGCGGGAGGGGGAGGAAAGAGAGGAAGGGGCAGCTTTATATTTATTTTTTGTTAATCCTCACCCGAGGATATTCTTCCATTGAATTTTAGAGAGAGTGGAAGAAAGGGAAAGAGGCAGAAGCATTGATATGAGAGAGACACATTGATTAGTTGCTTCCAGCACCCGCCCCAACCTGGGGCCGGGAATTGAGCCTGCATCGAACCTGGGACCCTTCCATCTGTGGGCTGACACTCTACCCACTGAACCAAACCTGCTAGGGCAGGAAGGGGAAGCTTTAGGCTCTAAAGCAGGGGTCCTCAAACTTTTTAAACAGGGGGCCAGTTCACTGTCCCTCAGACCGTTGGAGGGCCGGACTATAGTTTAAAAAAAAACTATGAACAAATTCCTATGCACACTGCACATATCTTATTTTGAAGTAAAAAAACAAAACGGGAACAAATACAATATTTGTATTTGCATGAGGACCCCTGCTCTAAAGTTTAGAGAGATAGCAGAGGGGCCAGTGGCCAGCTGGTTGTAATGTGGACCAAGATGGGGTTTTGTGACGTGCTTTGAGCAAACCGGCTGGAGATGGGAGGTTGTGGGTGGGCTTAAGTGACTGAGGAAGCAGTAGCATTTCTGCCCTGCCTGTGCCTTGACCCAGCTCTTACCCTCCCAACTCGTGTTCCAGATGGGTGTGCAGAGGTCTACTCCACTGCTGTCTGAAGTAGGCCATCGGGGGCACAAACCATATTCTGCATGCGGCCTCCTTCCCAGGAGAGCCTGGCACGGGCCTTGCCTGGAGTAGCTGCTCATCCAGACCTCTGTGCCATGGAACCCTCCCCCTCCCCTCCCCATTTTCTGGGCCTGTTTTCTGTTTTCCTTTAGTTTCTTAAAAGAAATATTATGGAAGAGTCTAGCCCTGTCTCAGCCAAAAAGAAACACGATTCCTCCCCGTGTGACAGGATGGAGGGGTGTCCTGTGGTCCTCGAATGGCCCAGGAGCTGGGATAATGCTTGCTGCCTCCTGGGAACCCAGGAAGAGCGAGAATTTCTGGGGCGGGCAGTGTGGGGCCTCAGAAGAGTCCGGGCCAGTAGTGGACAGCAGCCTAACTTCCCTGCCCTTCCCAATTATAGGTGGGTCTCTCCCTGATCCTTGCACACACATTGCCATCCAACAAAGCACCTACTAGGTGTCAGGCCTGTGCTGGGAACAAGGACACACCGGTGAGAAGACCAAACCCTGCCAGGAGGAGTTTACCACCCAATTAAGGAGACAGGTGCACAGAGAAAGAATTGCAGACTGGTGTCTACAATTGAGTGTCTGGGCTAGGAAAGGGGCAACTCTCTAGTTCAGGGGAGAGAGTCAGGGAAGACTCCCAGAGAAGTGAGTCTTGAAGGACATGAAGGCAAGGAAAGAACATACTGAGGCTGGGAGAAGGGAGAGACCATGGTGAGGCCCAGCAGTAGTCTAGTATGTCTGGCTCACGGGGTGACTCGAGGGGGGAGAGACCAAATCAGCTAAAGTCTGCACCTTAGCCTGCAAGAGGTGTGGCCACAGGAGGATCTCAAGGTAATTTGCATTTCTGTTTTAGCAGTCACTGGGGCCCCTTGTGTACATATTGGGGTTGGGGAGGGGAAGTTGCATTTAAGAGGAGAAAAGAACAAAAGTAGGTAGAACAGTAGAGAGGCTGCTGCACAAATAGGCCGAGACGAAGAGGATTGTGGGAGATGAGTGTGGAGGTCTGATTATCACAAGAACATCTACAAAGGAAGTCCACAGGAGCTGGTGTGTGTGCTGGACACGGGGTGAGGGAGAGCGAGGATGCTGTCTGGGCCTGGCTGAGGGTTCTAACCTGGATGCTGGGTGAATGGTGAGATGGGGGAGCTAGTTTAAGAGCGAGAAGAGGGGTTCCAAGTTGAATATATATGGAGGGTCCGAGGTGCCTTTGAAATATCTGCTGCTCCCGGACACGCCCTATTCCAGTGATGGCGAACCTTTTGAGCTCGGCGTGTCAGCATTTTGAAAAGCCCTAACTTCACTCTGGTGCCGTGTCACATATAGAAATTTTTTGATATTTGCAACCATAGTAAAACAAAGACTTCTATTTTTGATATTTATTTTATATATTTAAATGCCATTTAATAAAGAAAAATCCACCAAAAAAATGAGTTCGCGTGTCACCTCTGACACACGTGTCATAGGTTCGCCATCACTGCCCTATTCCTTCTGCTCCCGCGGCTCTCTCCCTGGCTTGGCAACACCCTTGCCCTCATCCAGCAGCTCGGTGTTGTCTCCAGGAGACTGCCTTGATCTCGGCAGCTGGAAGCAATGTTCTCTTGTGGGAGCCCTTATAGGTCTACATTGAACACATCTGGCCCCGACCTCTCTGCTGGCTGAGGTGCTGCCTGTAACCTGCACCTCGTGAAGCAGGAAGTGATGAAACGCTCTTCTGGTGAAACTTTGCCCTGGGCACCCAGGGAGTGGAGATTGATGACCGCACCAGAGACGGGAGATCCCTTCCAGGGTGGACCTCAAGCAGGAAGTGACTCTTAGCACCCAAGGGGGTTTCACACAGCCCTCCTGTGCCCCGGAACCCGGAGTCAGGCCAGCCCGTGCAGCGAGGACACGGACCAGGACCGGGATGTTCCGGTTGCAGAGGCGGGCAGGGAGCAGCAGCCTCCTGAGTCACCAGCTGACAAAACCCCAATACCTGAGGATTCATCGAGAACCAGCACATGAGCTAATGGCAAGGACCCCCTGCCCTCTCTGGGCCCAGAAACCCACCATCTTCCCGAAGCTGAGCACCCCTACGCCCCCTCTCCCCTCGGCTTCACAGCAGCTGAGAGGAGGAACCACAGGCCTTACTGAGGACACCTGCAGGCGCTTTGGGCACGGAACTGGGATGGGGTGGGTGTGAGAGAGGGGAAGGAAGGTCTCTAGGTGAGCTGGGATGTAAAGACAGTGACAGTAACAAGCAGCCACCACTTTTAATGCACATCTGTAACGTACCCCGTCCTTCCATACTCGGTCCTCAGAATTGATGACCACAACCATGACTCTCAAAAACTGAGACTCAGAGAAGCCGAGTCACTTGCCCAAGTTGCCCAGCTGGGAAGTGGTCGAGGGGGATTCCAACGCAGGCCTGTCACGCCCCGGAGCCCACTCCGCCACCAGTGATTCTCCTAAATGAAGACTTGCTGGTGCGGCCTCCGGGGTGGGCAGCAGTCACTCCTGGGTAAGTCCCTGATGAGTGCGAGAGGGCAGGATTGGCTTGGAGGGGTGTTGGGAATAGGAGCGAGCCCAGAATCTCCAGGGGCCCCAGATACTTTTCTGCCTGGAGACCCCAGTGCAGACAGGCAGCCTCTGACGGTTCCATGGACACAACACCCAGTTCCAAGAAGACACACACTCACCTTCCCGTAGGGCCGGACCGTCCTGGGGAGGTGCACACACACAGTCACACAAACACACACACTCACATGCCAGCACAGGTCCATGAGGTTGAGGCAGCTGTGGCAAGGGCTCTGGCTGGGTCAGATGAGGCTGGCGATGCTGGATGTGGTCTCATGACGCTGGCCAGCAGAGAGCCGTCCTGAGATGCTGAAGATGCTGCCGCTGCCACTGTGGTCACTGTGCATGGAGGGGGCAGCTGCACGCAGGGGAGGGCAGTGCCCACTCACGCCCACCTGATACACCAGCAAGCCCAGTAGCAAGAGTGAGCCGGAGGCAGCCAGGGCGATGCCCACGGACAGCATGACGGCCAGTGGCCGGGCAGGGGCCGGTGCGGCGGCCAGCCCGGCCAGCGTCAGGCCGGTGACCAGCAGCACCAGGCCACTGAGCAGCACCACGAGGGCGTCGGCACCGCCGCCGCTGCGCAGCAGGGCCACATGTTGGGGCTGGCGTATGCAGTTCATGTCCTGCACGGCTGAGCTCATCAGCTGCTTAACCAGAACCAACAGCGCCAGCAGGCAGAGCACAGTGCCCACTGCCAGCCGCCACTCGCCCGAGCGACTGCTGGTGGAGGCGAGCAGTGCCACGCCGCCTGCCCCGCAGCCAGCCACGAGGCCCACCGCCATGGCAAAGCAGAGTGCCGAGCGCCGCGGCTCCTGGGACCACCATAGCTCCACCTGCTCTGCCAGCACATCTGGGGGCAGCGCCCGGCCCCGCGGGGCAGGCGCCTCTCCTTCCGACATGGCCGGGTCTGGTGGAAGTCAGGGCAGAGGGCAGCACCAGGGTTAGAGGGTACAGATCATGGCCTGGAGCCCCCACCACCTGCTTGGCAGCTGGAAGCCCGAAGTCCTATTCCTCTCACAGTCCAGGGCAAAGGCACCATCATCTGTGAGGGAGAATCACTGTTGTTACCTCGCCAGCCCGCCTGCCCCCCATGGTCTCTCCTGGGGGCTGTGGGGATGATCCCCGGGAATCCTCCCATGTCCCCTGGAACACCACCCAGGAAAGCCCCCTCCCCAGCACTGCTGCTTGGGATGCCTCCCCAATGACCCCAGGAGAGTTTCCCCCTATAAAGCACCCCACCCCTCCAGGGAACCCCCTTCCCCAGCTGACCTCTCTGGCTCTCTCAGTTGCCTGTCCCATCCCGGCTGGCCGAGGGAGCTGGTGCCATGGTGGATGGTGGACGGTGGCCGATGACGAAGAGCCAGAGATAAAGCCTCATTCAGGATCCAACTCACATGGCTTCAGCTGTCACCACTGGCTCCTGGGGGGAGGGTGATGGGGAGAGAGGGGGGTGACTTAACCCTTCTGGAACCAGCAGCCTGACCCTGAATATTCTCTCTTAGGACTGTGGTTCCTTCTCTGCAGGTTAGGATCTAATCCCTAACACCCGCCTTCCCCTAACATCCCATCAAATCTCACAGCCATGGCCACAGGTTCCCGAGTCACCTGTGCCCCTCAAATCCCAATCTCCCTCCCGGGCTCCAGACCCATAAGCCAACTGTCACCTTGATGTCCCATAGTCACCTCTGATGCAACAGGTTCAACCCAAGCTCGTCCTCTTACCCAAACCTGCTCCTCCTCTTGTGCTTGTTCCTCACGTATGCACGTCCCAGGGAGGCCACCTCTCCACATTTCTCCATCCCCTTCCCTGCCTCATCCCCACTGCTTCCGACTCTTTAGCACCCCACTCTTCGCGGGTCTTCTGTCCCCCAGCTCTTCACCCTCCCACTCCCCCACCCCCACCCCCACCCCATCCTCCTCCTCCAAGGTTTTTCTAAAGTTGTGCAAAGGGAAAGAAGGGCTTCGGACCCGAACCCCAGCTGCAGTCCTTACACCATGGGAACTTGGTGAGGGACCTCAGAGTGGTTACTCATTTATTAACATGTCCTGAAGGCGCCAGGCAGCAGGACTGGGCAAATGAAGCAGCCAGGGTCCCTGCCCTCAAGGAGCTTGCAGCAGGTTCAGGCCATAAGTGCTGGGTGCGGATTCGTCAGGAGAGGGTTTTGGGGGAGGGTCAGGGAAGCTCCCTTGCCTTCACCTCTTAGAGCCCCCGGCTCCTTATCTTAAAATCGAGGACAAAACATTTATCTTGAGGGACGAGGCCCAGTCATTTGATATCTCCATTTCAGAATTTCAGTGGGAATTCTGGGGCCCGCACAGATGCCCAGAGCGTGCTTTTTGAATAAAAGAACACAACGTTCCTTCTCTCCTCCAATTCAGGACGGGACTCCTGCTACAGACTTAGGACCCAGGTGCTGGGTCACTTCCGGAATGTGGCTGCGAGGCTGTATGTGGGTTGCACCCCAGGTGAGGCATCAGTCCTGCACAACCCCTCTGCAGGGCCACCCGCAACCAGTAGGAGGGGCAGGTGCAAATGCCCCTGAGGGAGATGGAGAAGGGGCCGTGGGAGGGGCGCTGGTGTCAGGGCCACCTTCCCCGGGGCGGTGACTTCACTGGTCCGAAAGTGCTTGCACAGGTGCGCTGGGACCGCGGGGCCAGGCTGGGGGTGAGGTGGAGGCTCAAAGGTGACGAGCCAGTGGGAGAAGATGGAGGCGGTGGTGGCGGGGGGGCGGTAGGGGGCCCAGGGACACTCACGAGAAGCCTGGGAGCGCTGGATCCAATCCGAGCCCGGCAGGTGGAGCGCTCCAGCTCCGTTTCCGGGGCGGTGCTTCACCTGCCTAACCTGCACCCTGGTGAGCCGGGGAGGGGTGGGCGAGGGGGGGGGGGGGGAGGAGATCAACAACAGGTGTTGCCCAGTCGGGGCTTGAGCTGATTGGCTGACGTGGCACTCCTTCCCCGGGGAGGCATTCCTAGGAAGGGAGGGGCTCTGTCAGCTGCTGTTGGGCTCCAGCGGAATTCCCGGACCTGGGTCGCAGGAGAAATGTCTCTTCCCCCGCGCCTGGGCCCTGACCGTTCCCCCAGCTCCAACCCCATCTTAGATTCAGCCCCAGCTGCAGTTTCAAACCCTAACTAGAACTCCTAGCTCCAACCCCAGATCTTACCCCACATCTTAGCCCCAACCCTGAGTCTTGAAACCTAATCTCAACCCCCAGCCTCATTTGCAAATCTAATTCCTGTCCCATTTCCAAAACCCAACCCTGAATCTAGCTTGGACCTGACCTCAGCTGCAAATCCTGGAATTAGATCCTGGATCCCACTCTCACCTCAGTTCCTGAATCCAGCCCCCAAATCCCAAATCCGGACTCAGACTGAGCCTCTGCCCTAAATTCCACAGCTGGTCCCTAAGCCCCAGTCCCGTGGCACTTTCCCGTGGGCTGAGGCCCCCACAAGCCCCCTGCTCATTCTCCTTCAAAACTCCATCCAATGCCTGACCCCGCCCCCACGGCTCCCTACACAGGAAGGAGGGGTAAAGGCACTTCCTGTGGGAAACAGGAACTCCCTTGCTTAAAACACTTGCAGAATAAACTTCCAGATAAATGCCACACTCCTTCACTGGGCTCACAAGCCCCTGCCATACACACCAGGCCAGCTAATTGCCACTGGTCCCTGCCCTCCAGCCAGAATGCATGTAGTTCAGTTCAGCATGCTCTGCCCTCTGCTCTGCCCTTCCAGTTAGTTCTTGAACCCAGAGTTCCCTCTGCCTGGGATATTTACCACCCCCAGCCTCAGTCTGGCCAACAGGACTTCTTTAACTGAGATGTTACCTCCTCCAGGAAGCCCTCCCTGACTTCAAGTCTGGTGTAGGTGCCTCTTTGGTGCACCCATGGTCCCTGTGCTTCCTCCACAACTGCTCATATTGCATGTGCTGTAATTTTCCTTATTTACTTACCTGTTAGCCTCCACTAGACATGTGGTCCCCAAGGGTACAGGTTTATGCCTATTTTGCTAACCATCATGACCTCAGCAGCCAGCACTGTGCTTGGCACATGGGCAGTAGTCAGTAAATGTTTGTTGAATGAACAGAAGTGTGAACTGACAGGGTTTTGAGCAGGGAGCATGTGAGATGAAGCTCAATAGATGAGCTGCACTGGGCCTTGAATGCCATGGTGAGGTCCTGGGTCTCATCTGAGGAACCGATGGAGGGCCCTGAAGTATAACTCGACATGGTCAGGGCTCTGCTTCTAACAGGTGAGCCTGGCACCACACACCACATGTGCTCTGGGTGGGCTAAGGCGGTTGCTGCTTGGAGCTGGTTGTAGGCCGTCACCCATCTCCTGGATTGAGATCCTTGAAATGAATGTCTCTTGCGCTCTCTCCTCCTGATGTGTTTGAAAGAGACAAGAAAACAAAATCAAAGTTATCTTTCCACCAGCAGCTCACAAAGTACTTATGCTTGACTTGTCCATGCTTCTTCTTGCTTTGTGCTGTGGAGACGATTGGGGGTCAGTCCCAACTCTAGAGCAGTGTTGTCCAGTAGGGATATAACATGAGCTGCATATGTGATTTAAATTTCCAGTAGCCACGTTGAGACAGTGAAAAGAAACAGACACTACTACATTAAACTTTTTACTTAACCCCTAAATATTTTCATTGTAATATACAAATGATTAAATGAGCTATTTCATTTTGTATGAATTATTGAAAATGAGTTGTGTACCTTAGACTAGCCCCGTTTCAAGTGCTCCATCGCCACATGTGGCTTGCAGCTCCCTTACTGGACGGTGCAGCTCTGGGTGCTTCTGTACCTGGGAAAATCTAGGGTAGGCTGACTACTGTGGGGCAGGGCCTCCGGGGGAAACCACGTGGGTTTGCCACTTTGCAAAGCATTATAAAGGTGTCTCCTTCCCTGGGAGGAGCAGGAGAGCGGGGGCCTGGCAGGCTTGCTGGCTGTGTATTCCCCTTGCACATGTCTGATATTTATTTATCTTCCTGATCCCAAGGAGGGGCCAATCCTGGGCAGACCCATGGTCCAGCTGTCCCAGGTAGAGCTGGGCAGGGAACTTATGAAATTTTCCCTCCCTTTCCCCAATCCTGGTCCTGATATGTCTTCTCCTTACCTCTCACTCCAAATCCAGAGCAATGAGAGCCAGGGGGGTCCTACCTGGACACACGGTCATTCCCATGCTCACCAGGGTCCCTCAGGTACTACTGGGAGCAGCTGGTTTGTAATGGCTGCTCACACTCTATATGGGGAAAGATAGACATTGATGCCAGAACCTCCTATGGGGCAGATCTTCGGTGCTGGGAGAACAGGATGCAGAGCAGGCTCAGCTGGGAACTCACATGGTGTGGCCAGAGCTGATGCTGACTCTAGAAGAAGGGCAGGAGAGCACAGGGCGGTCCGGGGCCCAGGCAGAAGGCAGCCTCCAAAGGCACCCGTGGTCACACCAGCATTGAACGAGTCCCCAGAGCTCAGTGATGGACTGCAACCAGAAGAATGAGAGTGGAGTCCACATGCCAATGCCTGGCACTTGAGTGACCAGCAAGGTTCCTAAGGCTGCTGGAGGAGGGGCTGCCAGGCCCACTCAGTGAGGTGTCAACTGGCTGAAGAGACCCTGTGAAGGAGGAGGTGGCACCGTGAGGTGAGACCCTCCCCATGGGGTCAGCACAGGCCAAGTGGAAGGAGGTCTCAGGTGCAGCAGCCACCCAATCAATGTCACCCAACAGGTTGATGTAGGAGCACATAAAACAGAACATGGAGAGGAAAACAAGATTATCCCTCTGGCCCCAGCTTTGCCAGCAAGAAGCTGTGCTCACCCTTGTGCAGCTGAGAAAACACCTTGTGGATGCACTGGCCACAGGGCCAGGCTCTGCTGTGATGGGTTCTCCTTGGCTGGGCTTTCTCCTCCGCCTCCTCCTCACTAGCTGGGCCACAGCCAGCCTCGGGGTTACTAGCAGGTAAGCTTAGCCGGCAGGTGTCAGCGCCTGTTACTTCTGGGTTGGACTCTCCAGAGGTCACACTCCTAAAACTGCCAACACTTGGCCCAGTGCTCTGTTTGGGAGCCTCTCCAGGGCAGGCTTAAGATCATGGGATGTGGAGGCCATTGGGTAGATGGCCTGCAATCCTGGCTCCATCGGTGTGACCCTGCACTAGTGACTTCATTCCTCCTTGGGTTTTGGTTTCCTCATCTGAAACCTAAGGCTCAACTTACAGGTGAAATGTGATATCTTGATCCTAGGGCATTAAGTTGAAAAATCTCATTTGAATGTTGCTACTTCATAGCCACAGCGAATTCATTTCCTTTTGGCCCTGAGAAGAGCCCATTTCTTCCCATGTTCCTGCTTACTGGGTCTTTCCCCCACCCCCACCCCTTTGCTTGGACAACTCCCTCTGGTCCTAACGTCAGGATTCACTTCTCTGCATCTCCACCGCCGCCATGTTGGTTCCAGCAGTTGTCCTCTCCCGTGTGGTCAGCCACAGTGTCCTCCCAACTGGTCCCCTGCCTCCACTATTAGGTCCCTTAATCAGTGACCCACCCAGGTACCCAAGTGAACTTTAAAATCCGACAGAGCCTTGCTTCCATGGAACGAGCGTCTAGGAGAGGCAGCATCTGACAACTGAACGGATCTGTCACAGGGGGTTATGAAAGGAAGCAATGCGGCGGGTGTAATTTAGGTGGGGGCGGGCGGGGGAGGGACAGCCCCTGACATTTCAGTTATCATCTGAAGGATGAGTGGAAGTTCACTGAGTGACGTGTGGAAAGACCTGGAGGCAGGGAAGAACTTGGCCTTTTGGAAGAATTGGAAGGAGGCCAGTGTGTCAAGATCCTGGGAGGTGGTGGGGAGGGACTCTGGGTGGCTCCTCGCTGGCCTCTGTATGTGCCTTCACCACCCTGCACCATCTGGCCCTGCTGACCTCCCCAAACTCATTTTGAGTCGGTTTCCTCTACAAAAGTAAAGGCAAGGTGCTGGCTGGGAATGGAGAAGTCTGACTCCCAGAGCCCATGTACCCAGCATGGCTGTGGTCCTAGTGGGTGAATCTCTCAGGGCCTGAATGTTGTCCTGCTTCCTGGGCCTGGTCTGCAGGAGATGCGCTGGCCACTGTGACAGGGGGTGGGGGTGGGGAATTGCTAAGGAGAGAGAGTCCTGTGTACACTTGGCTTTACGGCCTCTGCCCTGTGCATTCTTTCTGCTCTCCTCAGCCCTCTGGAGAGACTTGCCAAGTGTGACAGCCATGCCTCGGCTCTCACTGGGGAAACTAACTCGAGAGCGATGCCCGGAGCAGATCGGGGAAGTTGGGGAGATGCCTTGGGGACACCAGACTTAAGAGCCAGCAGGGACCAGCAGGGACTGGGGGCTTAAATGCTTGTTATTTGGGTATTAGAAGGTTGCCTGGCCTCCGCAGGTGGGAGAAGACAGGGCCGTCTGGGTATATTGCTTTGCTCTTTAGTGCGTAAAAACTACCTTTTCTGGTATATGTGGCTGGGTCACCCATTATGGGACCCAGAGGAAGAGGTGTCCCCCAGAAATGCAGGGGGGCGGGTAAGACCTTGGAGAACAAGTCTAGAGTGGCATGGAGGTGAGAGAAATAAGGGTGGAGCTCTGCTTGTAATTCTAACAACAGGGTCAGCAGATAAGGGACACTTGAGGGAACTTTGCCATGTTCTTTCTTTTACTCTCATCTTTACACAAATGTAAAAATCCTCAGAAAACCTCCTTAGGCTTCATAAAGGAGGACAAATGATGGAGACTGTGTTGGGTCCTGTTCTGGCTGGCAGAGGAGAAAGCCAGGCCAGACATGCGGGCAGTGATACTTAAAGTGGGAGCAGGCAGCCCATCTGTAGGGCCGAGAGAGGAATGGGTGGCAGGAACCAGCTCCAAGTTCAGTGTGATTTCCACAGGGAGAGGTGGCTTTGGATGAGCTGGAGACACCCCCAGTCCTCAGAGTCCCCCCTTTCCCTTCTTCCTTCCCCAGCTCCTTGGCTAAGCAAAGAGTTGGACACAGTTGTGGGCAAACACTTTTATTCTGACCAAGTCTCCAACTCCCCAGGGCAGGAGAGAGGCTGGTGCGGGGAGTGCCGCAGGGACTGCAGCCCAGAGTTGGCCTGGGGACAGATGCGCAGTGCTTCCTCTAGTGTGACTGGAGGTGGCTCACCGGAGGGAGTCACTTGTTGGGCACCTCAGCGTCTATCTTGGCCAAAGAATGAACTGTCGTTACGAGGGAAGGAAGCCGAACTCCACTGATGGGGTGGAACCCTGGGACCTGCTCCTGTTCTTGGATCTGGTCTCTGAGACGTTGGATTTCTAGGCGTTGCATTTCAATAATTCTCCCAGTTTCTTCCTGCTCATTCAGTCTCATGGTGGGAACGATGCGGTGTGTGACCTCACTGGGCCCTGCAAGGGACAGAGCAGGATGAATGCGGGCTTGTTATTGGACTGCAGCGTATCCTCCCTTCCTCCCTCCTGCCTCCTCAAATTTCTATTGAGCACCTACTCAATCCCAGATGCTAGGGATACAAGATGGAGAAGTGAAGAGACATACTTGAGAGTGATAGCCAAGAGCTGAGCATGACCTCAGCCCAGCCCCTCTCCTGAGCCCCAGCTGCTGGCCTTGCGGCCCCTCCCGTGCAGGCGGCTCATTCTCCCATTCCCCACCCCAGTCAGGAACCAACGTCCTGTTGACATTGGTTGGCTTCTAAACCTGCAGTGCTCCTCCTCAGGTAAAACCCCTGCTCCTGGAGACAGACCCCTCTCTACCCCTCTTGGTGTGGCCACTCATTCATGTTCCTTGAGGACTTTCCCTTAACTCTCCCATCCCCAGTCATCCTCAGATGCTGCCGTCATCCTGGGCAACGCTGGTGTCCACCAGGGTCCAGGGCTCATCTATTACCTCGCCTCACAGGCTGGACCCTCAGCAGGAATGTTCTTGGCTTCCACGCCATGTCAGCACCCACTCCTGTGGTTTCCCCTCCCTTATCACACACGAGGTCTCCATTCTCCCATCATGACCTCTCTTACTGCCTTGTGCTCAAGGCACCTGTTCTGTGCCTGAGTTTGGACCTCTTCTTCCTGGACAACTCTATTTCTTACCTACCAAATGGGATCTTTTTACACTCACTCCCTTTTCTGTCCAGTTAGATCAATTTACAATAGCATCAAAAAGAATAAAATACTTAGGAATAAACTTAACCAAGGAGGCAAAAGACATTTACATTGAAAAGTACTTTAAAAAAAGAAAAGAAAAGTATTTTCCTCATACGCTACAAAGCCACCGTAATCAAAACAGCCTGGTACTGGCATAAGAACAGACATACAGATCAATGGAACAGAACAGAGAACCCAGAAATAGACCCAAGCCATTATGTTCAATTAATATTTGACAGAGGAGGCAAGAGCGTACAATGGAGTCAAGAGAGTCTCTTCAATAAATGGTGTTGGGAAAATTGGATGACTACATGCAACACACACACACACACACACACGCACACACACACGGTCACCAACTTACACCATACACAATAAACTCAAAATGGATAAAAGATTTAAATGTAAGTTGTGAAACCATAAAAATCTTAGAAGAAACCATAGGCAGCAAAATCTCAGACATCTCTCATAGCAATATGTTTACAGATACATCTCCTAAGGCAAAGGAAACTAAGGAGAAAATGAACAAATGGGACTATATCAAAATAAAAAGCTCTGCACAGCAAAAGAAACCAGCAACAAAAGGAAAAGAGAGCCCACTGCATGGAAGAACATATTTGGCAATGATACATCTGATAAAGGGTTAATATCCAAAATATATAAGGAACTCATACAACTTAACAGAAGGAAGACAAACAATCCAATAAAAAAAATGGGCAAAGGACCTAAATAGACACTTCTCCAAAGAGGACATACAGAAAGCCAAGAGACATATGAAAAAATGCTCAAAGTCACTAATCATCTGAAAGATGCAAATCAAAACGATCATGAGGTACCATCTCACATCTGTCAGAATGGCTACCATCAACAAATCAACAAAAGACAAATGCTGGTGAGGATGTGGAGAAAAGGGAACCCTAGTACACTGCTGGTGGGAATGCAGACTGGTGCTGCCATTGTGGAAAAACAGTATGGCGTTTCCTCAAATAATTAAATATGGAACTGCCATTTGACCTAGTGATCCCACTTCTAGGTCTATATCCCAAGAAAACCGAAGCACCAAACAGAAAGAATATATGCACCCCAATGTTCATAGCAGCACAATTTACAATAGCTAAGATCTGGGAACAGCCCAAGTGCCCATCAGTAGATGAGTGGATCAAAAAGCTGTGGTACATTTATACCATGGAATACTATGCAGCAGTAAAAAAGAAGAAACCCTTACTCTGAGACAGCATGGAAGGACCTGGAGAGTATCATGCTAAGTGAAATAAGCCAGTCAGAGAAAGACAAGCATCACATGATCGCACTCATATGTGGAATCTAAGTAACAAAATAAACTGATGAATGAAGTGAATACAGAGACATGGAAGCATGGAACAGAGTGCGGGATCTCAGAGGAAAGGAGGGGGAGGGTGGGTTGGTGGGAGGTAAACAACCAAAGACCTTGTATGCATGTATGCATTACCCATGGACACAGATAATAGGGTACTGAAGGCTTAGGATGGGGGTGGGGGGGAGCGTGGGGGGGGGGCGCTGGAAGGGGTCAATGGGGGGAAAAAAGGGGACATATGTAATACTTTCAACAATAAAGAATTATTTTTAAAAACAAAAATTAAAAAAGTTACAATGATAGAAGAACTGGGCTGGCAGTGAATTTTTTTTTTTTTTTTTAGTGTATAGAAATGCAACTGATTTTTGTGTGTTGATTTTGTATTTTGCAACTGGAATTTTTGCTCCTTTGCATGAAATCTCTCCTTATTTTCTTTGGAAGAATGGAGGATTTTTTTCTTTGTACTCTGGTGTTCTAACATTTAATGATGATGGTGATGATGGCCCTGTCGAAGGTCTATCCTTTTTTTTTTAATCCTTACCTGAGGATATTTTTCCATTGATTTTTAGAGAGAGTGGAAGAGAAAGGGAAAGACAGAGAGAAATATCGATGTGAGAGAAACACATAAATTCGTTGCCTCCTGCAGGTGCCCTGACCAGGGCCTGGGCCAGGGAGGAGCCTTCAACTGAGGTATGTGCCCTTGACCAGAATTGAACCTGGGACCCTTAGGTCTGCAGGCCAATGCTCTATCCATGGAGCCAAACCATCTAGGGCTGGTGAGGGTCTATCTTTAACCATTGTATTAGATACTGGGCGGATCAAATGTCTTTTGTTTTCAGGCCCACTTTACTCCCACTTCTAGAGCTGTCAGCTTCTGCTAATTCCTGAGCCTTTTGCAGTGGTTCTCACCTTCTGGCCCTTTAAATACAGTTCCTCATGTTGTGACCCAACCATAAAATTATTTTCGTTGCTACTTCATAACTGTAATGTTGCTACTGTTATGAATCATAATGTAAATATCTGATATGCAGGATGGTCTTAGGCGACCCCTGTGAAAGGGTCGTTTGACCGCCAAAGGGGTCGCGACCCACAGGTTGTGAACCGCCGCTGAGGGTTCTCTGATTAGGTTTCCTCTAGTTTTCCCAAACCTGGCTTAGGAGTCAGGTTTCTTGTGCCTATGAAGTGGAGTTACCACTCATGTATCCATTTTCAGCTTTCAGATTTTTGTGTCTCTTGTTTCCTTTTGTGTTTTTTTTCAGATCTTATGGTTTACTTGTGCCATTTTAGTAGGTTTTCAATTAACCATCTTTAATTAGAAGTTCTAATGATATGGTTTTAATAATTGAAAACAAGCAGGTGTGTCTATCAGACCTGTTAGTTAATTGTGTGAATAAAAACTTAATAATAAATGCTGCTAAAACTAAAATGGTGGTTTGGAGATGGCAACCTCTCCTGTTTGGATAAAAAATTCTTAAAATCCAATCAAACTGGTCAATTCCTTAAACGACTTGAGGGTGTAAATTTTGAGCTAACATGTCTTGGTGGGCCCATGTTCAAAATCAGAGGTCAGACTTAGGCTCTTCATAATCAAGGCAGGCAATTGGTAATATATGTCTCCAACTGTTATGAACTATAAATATCTCCCATGCGAAAACTATATTACATGAGTGCTATGATGTTTGCTTTGTTTAAAAATAATCCATGGTGGGTGTGGGGGCAATTACTGAGGGGTAGGGACACCGATGAAGCAAGAGTGACAGAAATTGATGCTTGTTGAAGTTAGGGGATGGATTCATCAGACGTTTCTCTCAATTTCTGAATATGTCTGAAAATTTCCATGATTGTAATAAGAGGACCACAGATATATCATACATCATCCTGAGGACGTCTCAATTAATTATTTGCTAGGACACCTGGGCATATTCGAAATATTTTCTAAAGTGAAGTTTTGCAATTGTCAAGTGCCTGGTCTTTGTAACACATGTGCTCTTATGTCATTCTTTAGACCTGATAGTGCCACTCAGGTACTACTCAGAGAATTTACTATTGTGTTAATTTCTCATCAACTCTAATGACAAGGGCACAGGAGACAACAACATACACACACACACACACACAGACACACACACTAGAGGCCTGATGCACGAAGATTTGTGCAAGAATGGGCCTTCCTTCCCCTGGCTGCCGGCACCACCTTTGCTCCAGCCTGGAGCTGCCTTTCTGCCTTCGTTCTAGCCCAGAGCTGCCTTTCCGCCTTCCCACATTGCCCAGAAGCCTGGAGTGGCTGGGGCGGTGCGGAACGCCTGTGTCATCGCCATGGCAACAACACAAGCATCCTGCCTTGCCCCTGGCTGCTAGGCATCTGCATATGCAAATCAACTTACCATCTTTGTTGGGTTAATTTGCATACTCACGCCTGATTGGCTGGTGGGCATCATGCAGGTTCGGTCAATTTGCATCTTTCTCTTTTATTAGTGTAGATATATTTATATAAATATCTATATCTATATCTATATCTATATCTATCTATATATAAAGTTTAAGACTCACAAGAGGTTGTGAAAATAGTACAGAGAGTTCCTTTGTATCCTCCCACTACCTTTCCCCCAATGATAGTATCTTATATAACCACAGTACATGAGACAACTCATATGTGAAAGACCCATTCCTCAGCAATGGGACGTTTTGTCAAGGTTTCTAAGCTTTATCCCTGAATGTAAACCTCCAGAACACAATATACTTGAACCACGTTGGCTTACTTTTCCACAGAAATGCCTTACCCTCTTGGTTTTCATTGACTGCCCAGGTAAGAAATGGACACCTGATGAATGTTTTTTTAATTGTCTGAAAACCTATAATTGCAGACGGTCAATTATATTATTCAACACCCCTTTCATAAGCATCCATGTGATAAGCTTTTCATGCAATTTAGTGCCAGGGAAAGGTTTGTTTCTCCAGAAAAAGAAAATTCCTTTATCCTTAAATGAAAACTATGTAAATAATCATATTTCTTTGTTTCCCTTTTTGCCTTGGTTGTCAGAAATTCAGAGGAACTTTAGGATATAATTACAGTCATAACTCATTTGCAGTTTCTAATATCATTTCCCCCTCTCCCTTTAAATAGTCTCTGATTTTTAAAAAAAATATTTTTAATATATTTTCTTGATTTTTCACAGAGAGGAAGGGAGAGGAATAGAGAGTTAGAAACATGGATGAGCGAGAAACATCGATTAGCTGCCTCCTACACACCCCCCACTGGGGATGTGCCCACAACCAAGGTACATGCCCTTGACTGGAATCGAACCTGGGGCCCTTCAGTCTGCAGGCTGACACTCTATCCACTGAACCAAACCGGTTAGGGCTAGTCTCTGATTTTTTATGTGTCTTTAATTATACAGGTCTTCCATCCCTTATCCATAGTTCTAAGAGGCACAAAGCTCTAAAAATGAAATGCATTTTAAAATTATGAAGTGGTAAATATTCATCTGTTTCACAAAAGAAACACTACTGTAGGGCTGCCATGTAATATACAGCATACAGTATGCTCTAAGACAATGGTTTTCAACCGGTGTGCTACAAGAATTTTTAAAACATGCAATACCTGACTATTTAGTCAGGGCCACTGACCTCTTTTCCCTTAGATTGTCAAATAAAAAAATGACAAGAGCCAACAAAATAGCTGTCTAGGGTGAATAAATCATATACCTATTTTTTGTCAGATCAGCAAAATATACTAGTATTTATTTTTTGATGGGCCACAGAATTTTAGTAGTTTCTGCATGCCATGAAGATGAAAAAAGGTTGAAAATTGCTGCTCCAAGATCTGAAAGATTCTAAGTTCTGACAGCGTGGCTAACTCTAAGAATTGCGGACCTGCATATATTTGAATGTGGAAGGTCCTCACAGATCCTTTAGAGAGCAGGTGTGTGGCACCAAGAGGCTCCCAGAAGGCCATGGGGTGGATGTGACCTGATCCAGGAGGACACTTAGGAGAGGCTACCTCAGAAGCCAAAGGGCGACCTGCCCATGGCTGCCATTGGTCTGTTTGTCCCAATGCCCATCTCCTTTAGCCACTGGGGAGAGAACCTGTTTCTGGAACCTCTTGTTGCTGGAATTTCTTGGTCGGTTTCAGAGCTGCTTCAAGGTCATAGACCTGGGAGCGGGTGAGCTTCAGCTCCCTGCGGAGCTCATTAATCTCCTTGATGAGGGAGACATTTTCCTGCATAAAAGGAGGAAAAGAGAGTGAGTATGGATGAGTGATCAGTGGGCACAGGGCATGCCCTGGCTAGGGGCCGAGGGTGTGGGGAATGAGTGGGGTTGGTCCTGAACCCAGATTAATTATCTGGTGCCTCTATTGGGGTCTGAGTCTTCCTAGCTCATGGCTCAGCCTCTTGAGGCATCAGCTAACTTACCTTCAGGTGGACTCTAACAACATTAGATACAGACAGTACACACTATTTCCATCCACCCAGGCTCTTTCCAACACCAACAGTGACAACAACACTTTTCTAAGAACTTCATATGAATTTAATGCGTTGAAGAAGCATAATAACCCTGTAAGTAGATTCTATTATAATCAAAATTTTACAAAAGAGGAAATCGAGGCACAGAAAGGTTATGTAACTTGCTCAAATTACATAGATAGTAAGTGACCATGTCAGGATTCTGAGCCTGACAGCCTGGCTCCAGAGAGTTACAAGCTCTTAAGTACTGTGCTGTCCTTTATTCATTTTTTTTTTTTCATTAATTGTTGAGCCTAGATTTATAGGGTATCTGCCATGTCCCTGAGATTCAGACAGAAACAAAGACATGGTTTCTGCCCATAACAGCACACTGTTTAGTTAGGAACCCGGAAAAGTATGTGGGTAATTAACATTTGCAACATCCACCTGAAGTTCACTTCTCTTGTGTTTGATAATATCCATCCATCCACCCACCCACCCACCCACCTATCCATCCAGCACCCATCCCATGTGTATGAGCACTAACTATGTGCCAGGCACTGCGCTGACCCTGAGGTATACCGAAAGTGAGACCTGGTCTTGAGGAGTTTAGGGCTCCGTGGGGGACTGGCACAGTGCAGTGTGTGGCTGCCCTGCTGAGAGGCAGGAGCGGGGCACAAAGCACAGGTGCTGAGCTCTGCCTGAATGACCAGGGTGGACGCCTAGGAACAGGTCCGTGGGCTGAGGCCTGAAGGAGCTGCCAAGGAGAAGGTAAGGGGTCCTAGACAACTGGAACCGCAGGGGAGAGGCACAGAAGTAGGACACGGCGGGTGGGCGACTAGCAGCAGGTCTGCACCGCTGGACACCCAGTGAGAGAGGGGAGTGGCGAGGAGTGAGGATGAAGAGCCTGCTGGACGCCGGGTGGTGGGGGCTCTGGCCCTGGGAACACTCTTCCCTTCCCACACCTCAGGTCACTGCCTTCCTGTCCATACTCAGCACGAGGGCAGCAAGGGGGGCTCTGCGGAGGTGTCCCCTTCACCATAGGCGCAGAGAGACACTGGCCATTTTGCTCTGAGTCCACAGCCTCAAGTACTCGGCTTGTCTACAGCGGCACCTCCCATAGATCATGCAAAGGAATCACCTGAGGATTCCGTTAAATGCGGCTCCGGACTCGGTAGGTCTGGAGCGGGTTCTGAAATTCTCCATGTCTAACCAGCTCCTGACTGATGCTGCCGCCGGCCTGCGAGCCAGGCCCTCAGTGGGCAGCAAGGCCTGGAGGTCTGACTACCACAAGTCAGCGCGGCCCAACCTGCATGGAACGGACTCGTGCCAGGACCAAGCTGTGCTTCCACAGGGGACATTGTGAGCGTGGCCTCTGAGCCCGGAGAATGGGCTGGTCCCAAGCACTGTCCTCACAGCGCTTCTGGGTCACGGGGACGTGCCCGTGGCGCCCAGGAGGGAGCACCCCATCACCGTCGTTCCCTCCAGAGCCTCTTGGTCTGAGCATGTCAAACATACCTTCCGATTTTCAGTGTATCACTTCATTTCAGTGCTCGTCCCTCCCTCGTGGATGAGGTGCCCAGTCATTGCCACCCCCTTGTTCTCAGGCGAGGCCCTGTGCCTGTTTGTGTAGACAGTCAGCAGCTTTTCTCCACCTGATCTTTTACCCTTTTAACCCACCCAGGCCTGGGTGAGGAATCGGCCGCATTTCCTCCCAGAGGCTCCCCAGTGAAAGTCTCTGCCAGCCCTCCCCCCCCCCCCCGCCCCAAACTTCTCTATGCTGACTTTGTATCATGACACGATCAATTAAATGTGTACTAGTATTTATGGGGTTCTAAGACCTTGGACTCTGCCTTGCCTGTAAGAGGTGCTCCATAAATATTTGTGGAATGGGGAGGCAAATGAATAACGAATGCAGTGGATAGCAAGTTGAATAAGACGAGATTCTTACTAATGAGGAAATTATAAACCAGCGGGTAAAGGTCAGGCAGGGGAGAGCAGACCGCGAGGAGGCTCGGGAGAGCTGCAGTGAGCTCACGGGCCACTCGCACCCTCGGGGGCTCTCCACTCCTCCTCTCACTTGGTGTCCCTCAGCTTCACTCTCCTGCCTCATTCAACGGAGTAATAGTCATCAGAATGAAAATTAGAGGAGGAGGGTACCATCTCCCCAGTCCTCTCCATAAACTTCTGTAGTTACTTCTTCTTGGTCATCTCCATCCATTTGGTCACTGAACCCTGTGGATTTGTGTCTGAATAGAATCTGGTGTCTACGCTTCCTGCTGTGATTCCTAACCAGCTCTCAGCATCTCTCCCCTCTGCTACTGTAATGGCCCCAAGTGGACCCTGCCCTAGTTTTCTCCCCCACTCCACCCTCCACAACCCTGTCACATGTCTGGGACTTCTGGCTCCTGATACCTTTAAGTGTGAATGCCTGTTTCCGACCCCACTATCAGCCTTGGACACCTCCATGATGCTGGCCACCTAATAAACCTCCAGGACCTGGCTCAGTCCTTATTAGAGTGTGACCGAGACCCATGCAGCCCGATTCCCCTGTTGTGTTCGTTCTTTTGTTCATTCATTCATTCATTCATTCACTCATCCGTTCATAAAAAATCACTTAAGAAGGAGTTCCTGAAAGCCTACTATGCACTGGTCATGGTGCCAGACACAGGAGGTCCAGCTTGAATCCAATGCCAAGAGATGTCCTGAGGGTCTAAAGAGAGGTGCTCACCCATGTGAGGAAGGCTCCATGGGTGGCAGGGGACAGGGAAGAGAGTTTCCGGCCTGGTGTCAAGAGGGAGCAAGCAGGAGATAAGGCACTAAATACTTGATGAAAGTAATCATAACTTCAGGGGTTGATTTGGCTCCCTGAGGAGTACTTTCTGGGTGGTTCATGCTCCGAGGGGTCCAGAGGTCACACCGAAGTCACCTGTACAGGCAGGCGTACTTTGGGGAGGTAGTATGGGTTTGGTTCCAAACGACCACAATAAGCGAATAACACAACCCAAATCGCATGAACTTGTTGGTTTCCCGGTGCATAGAAGTTATTTTTACACCACACTGTAGTCTCTATTAAGTGTGCAATAGCATTATGTCTAAATACAATGTATAGACATTAAATGAAAAATACTTTATTGCTCAAAAATGCTAACCTTCATCTGAACTGTTGGAAAAAATGGCACTGATAGTGTTGCTTGATGTGGGGTTGCCACAAACCTTCAATTTGTAAAAACAAAGCAAAACACAGTATCTGTGAGGCTCAATAAAGCAAGGTATGCCTGTATATGCTTCGGGGAGCTTTGCGAATTTAAAATGTGAACACAACCGTTTGCTGAACCTTCTGTTCCTGATCCCTCCTCAGTCAGGATGGCCTACAAAAGCCCTCCAATTCTCCAGGTCTCCACTCAGCAACTTTGGCAGAGAAAAGCTGGCCCAGGCCCATCAGGTACCAAGTCATTGGGCAGGTAAGAGAGACTGGCTGGGGATGCTAAAGTCTGTTTATATAAAAAACCTTCTACATTAAGGGGCTGTATCAAGCTGGCCAGGTTTGCCTTTTGTGGAGACTGACGCTGGAGAGCCACAGATGTGAACAGACCGGCAGTTGTGACGCCCACGTTGGGCAGGGAAGGGAAAGAATGCCTATAGCATCCCCTACTGGCTTTTCCTGAGTTGACATCTTTAAGAATGTGGCCGGGTGGAAAGAACAGGCGACTGATTTATTCTGTGAACGTGGAAGCCCTGCATTGGGTGGCATTTTTCTGGAACCCACAGGCCTCGCCATCTGCCTAATTGCGCAAATGAGCCATTTCTCTGCTCCTCTTTCAGCCTGCTCACGTGCAATCTGACGTTTCTATTCATCATTTCTACTCGGAAATGTCTTTTGACATTTTCCCCTTCCAAGTCCTTCTCGTCTTCCTTGAACACGGGCTTTCCTGCCACCCGCCTTTTCCTACCAGCCTTTCCACCTGCCAATGGACTTAACCTTGGTAATACCCCTACCTACTTCAGAAACCTCAGGTGGCACCTGCTTATAAGATATGCGTATGCTTCTTGGTGTGGCATGGAAAGCCCTTTCAATGGGACCCTAAACTACATCCTGTTCCAGTGGGTCCTTTCTCCCTGCCCCCACGCTGTGCAATAAAGTAAGGTCTGTGGACTCCTGAGTTCCCAACATCCCACAGGCCTTTCTCTTCTCTGTCTGTCCTCGGGTTGAGCCCTCTGCCCGAAAGGCTCGTCCCCATTTGCTCCCAGTCCACGCTCTCCTCATCCTTCACGGCCCAGCTCAAAAGCCACGTCCCCTAACTGAAGCCCACCTCCGTGGTGAGCTCACAGCATGGGATCCACGGCGTGGAGCAGTGCTTACTGTATCTTGCTCACGTTCCCTGGCACAGAGTTCCCCACGATGAGCTCCCTGAGGGTAGGCACACGATCACCTCATCTTGGAATCCTCCATGGATGGCCAGAACTTGCCACGTAAGAAGCCCTCAAAGCATGTATACTGAAAGAGTACAGTATGTGTCCTAGATATTTGTATTCCATAGCAACTCTTATTTTCATATCTGCAAGCGTGCTGGAGAATGTGTAGGGAGGCCCCATGCTCCCGTCTGAACGTGCAAATGAGACAGTGACCTCATTTTCTGTTTTCTAATGAGTTTCTCTCAGATGCCATGTCCGCCCTGGCCTTCCTTGCCCTTTTTTGGACTGAAGTGTCAGGGCCTAGGAACCTGCAGACACAGCTCCTTACCAAGGCATCAGGCATCCAGGCCACCAGCTGGGGGGCCTGGGGTCAGCTGAGTGGCCCCCTCTCCTGTCCTCTCAGCCCACAGGTACCCCTGGTCCGTGTGGTGGCCTTCCAGGCTCTCCCTCGGGATTTCCACCTTGGTTCGTAAACAGATCCCTTGCTCGGTGGACAGGAAGGAAAGAGCATTTCTGAGCACCTGCTGTGGACCTGGCCAGTGCCGCAAGCATCCTATTAGTTCTCTCGTTCAAACCTCGCATTGCCTCGCTGAAGTTGGTGTTTTCTTCCCCGTTTTATAGACGGGGAAGGCATTCCTGAAGATGTTAGGGAAATTTACTCATGGCGGCCCCATGAGCGTGGCTGAGGCAGGACAAGTGGGGTCTGCCCAGCGTCAGTGCCTGCCGACACCTTGCCTGACCCTGGCCCGGCCCCTCTCCTTCAACTCAAGATTGAAGAAAGGAACAATTTTTAAAACCCAGACCAATGGTTTTGAAAGTTTTCCTTTAAAAAAAAAAATCTTCCATACAAAAGTTTACGGAGCCTGCTGTAATGAGCAAGGAGGCCTCCCAGGTTGAGGGTGGGGACCCTGCCTGCCGGGGCCCCTCTTGCTCCCTGCAGTTGCCTGGGGCACTTCAGCGGGCTCCAGGGCACATGGGTTTACCATGCTGCTCAAGAAAACACTCTTCCAGGGATTTCCCTCTGCCAGCCACTGGGGAGTGGCAGGGTTGGGCAGGAGCCCTGCCCGGATCTCCTCTGCTCCTTCTACTCCGACTTGCACCCTGGCCCAGCAGGAGTGGGCACACAGCCTCTGGGGTAGTGAGGAGCAAAAGAGGACATTGTGTCCACCCCGAGCAGCCTCAAGGGATGTTTGCTCCAGGCTAGCCTGCTGTCTTCACTTTCTTTCCTGTTCCTTCTTCTCCTTGGACTGACACTTACTTTGGGTGTCTGCTTGGCATGGAGATAGGTACCTCGCCCCTGCTCCCCCCCCCCCCCCCCCCAGGCATGTGCGCTGGTAGCAGGGCAGACAAGAGCTCAGCAATGTCCCCTGCTGACAGCTGCTCTTGCAGTCCCACTGCCCCACTGCCCAGCACGTTGCACTCCCTGGTGGGCTCTTCACGAGTGGGGGCACTTGAGACCCTTAGCCATGGCTCTGTGTGTCAGCTGCTCGTGCCTAAGGGTCCCACCAATGATCGATGCCTGTCTCTGGGCCTCTGACTGCTTTCAGGGCCCTGCGTGGGGCAGTGGTTATTGATGGTGTGGGCTGCTTTTAAACCGGGGCTGTTTGTAAGATGGCACGAGACCTACCGTGCCTGGACCTGGCCTGAACTGCAGTGCCCTCTGCCCAGTGGTGTGTGGGCTGGCCAAGCTGGGCACTGGTTTGTTTCAACCCAACTGCAGCCCATCCCCATTCCAGTATTTTAATTATGGCATTAAAGACATATAAGCATTAAAAGGTACGTGCCTTATATATGGGATTCTGATTAATTCACATTAATTGCCTCAGACGATACTGATACCCAAACAGGAATCTGGCAGGAGAAGCCCGACTGGCAACCCTGATAACGCGCTTACGTGGAGGCGGCCGTAATGGGGCCAGGCTCCCTGCACAGTCTCTGGAGGATCGGGAGGCGGGTGTGGAGAGCTCATTAAGTCAGAGTGAGGCCAACTCTTCGGGTGGGTGTGGTTAGCTCTGCACCCAAGAGATAAGGGTAGGGACCTGAGGCACCAGAAAAGTCAGACGAGGAGGTGGGTGGAGACAGGCGTGTTCAGAGGAGAGAACTTGGCCAGCAGGGACCATGTGATACCAGTAGCAGAATAAAAAGCAGCAGAACAAAGCAGGTGAAATAAGAGTTGGAAACAGAGGAGAGGAACAGGAGAGTGTGACTCAGGAGAGCTAAAATCACGGGGATGAAGGTCCAGAGGGGACAGGGGCAACAAGAGGAGTGAGGCAGGACACAGGAGTGCTTCAGATAAAGATGGGGCAGAAAAAAGAAGAAAAAAGAAGTGGATGAAGTGAGGGGGGTGGGGGCGGTTAAGGCCTGGGCATAGAGATGCCTAGGAAACCTCCTTGGCGGGCTCTGGGCCATGTCATAGCCAGGACGAGCTCTGGGAGGTCAGAGGAGAGGAGTCAAAGATAATGTTTTAGGGAAAGCTAGTGGGTCCCCTGGGCCCTTGGGGAGCCCTGAGTATTGGGTGGTCTCGAGGGGCGCTTGACAGGCTCTCTCATCTGGGATGGCTCGGCCTCTGAGGGAGCTAACCCGGAGAGCGCAGGTACCTGCATGATGCGGACGTAATCGGTGCGGTGCAGCTCACCCTCCTTGACCACCTTCTTCTTGAGAGTGGCCAGGTTCCGCTCCAGGTGCTCCCGCTGGCGACTGTACTCCAGCTGCAGGTCTGTGTTCAGCCCTGCGATCTCCACCTGATGGGGCACAGGGGTCTCTGAGCGAGGGGCGACCAGGAGAGAAGGGGAGGGCGGGGAGGGAGGCAGAGCTCACCATGTCTGCCCGCTGCACGTACTTCTCAAAGAGACCTCGGACCTTCTCCTTCAGGGACCGGGCTTCCTGGATGTATGCCACGCAGTTGTGAAGGTCCGTCTTAAACCGTTTGACCAGCGCCTCCAAGTCCCGCTCCTGCAATCAGAGGCGCTTACTTCTGGTGCTGGAGGGATGGACTCTCCAGGGGCAGGGGCTGCAGGCTAATGGCTGCAGAAAGGGACAGGAGGCACCACATCTGGGACCTGCAGTTGACCACACGGGGCACAGAGACCTAGATGGGCACACGGCCTAGAGGTGGAGGCCCTAAACCTCCGCGCACCTGGCCTGAACGGCGTCAGCTTTAAGAGGCCAACACAGACTGCTTCCCTTATCGGCTCTGTGTTCCCTCAGGACCATGGGCCTTAAGAGATGAGAGGAAGCCCAGCAGTCACCCTTCGTCCTTTCGGGGCCGAGCTGGAGCATCGATTCTCTCCTGCAGGTCCCTGGGCCAGGGCTCCCAGGCCCCCTTATTACAAAAGCTCGCCCAGGGTTTATCCTTCCTGAGGGTGGCTGTGTGTGTGGGCAGGGAAAATATGACAAAATTGGGCTAGATCCCCCCCTCTTCCATCATGCTTTCTCTGATACCCATCTTCCCCTACCTATGACATAGCGAGTCCTTCCTTCCTCCTGGCTCCCATAGCCCTTTATTCACATTCCGCAATTTTCCACCGTGCATTATAATTTTTATGCACATGCTACAAATCACCCGTCAACCTTTTCAGTTTGTGAAGGGTGGGATCTGTGCCTGTTCATGTTTGTAGCAGCTCTGTAGCAGCTTCTAGCATTACCTAGTACAGAGCCAATACTTACTGTGGGGAATGGAAAAATCCAGTCTGATCCAACCAGCATTGCAGGGTGCCCAGTGCCAGTGGGTGAAAGTGCAGCCAAGTCCTGGCCCGGGGCCAGAAGACCTGGCTCCCAGTATTGGCTCTCGGCTCTGTATGAACTATGGGTGCCAGGTGAAGTTTCCTAACTTCCTAATCCCTCTGGCACGGCTTTCCTTATTTCTTACAAACAGGGACTAGAATAGGTGATCTCTGAGGTCCTCCCAGCCGCAGCATTGATTTGATAGTCAAGGCCTTTAAGCACTGACTACAAATGACTCTGAGCATGCTCCTGCCCAGGACGAACAAGCCAACGCTGAGAGCATTCACACGAAACTGGTCTCCCACCCCCTGGTCACTTTACCCAAAGTCATTGTACAGTGTCAGATGGATTCAGTCATGTGAATTTGCATGGGCGTGCAATCTGGCAGGGCTGTGAGCAAGGATGCAAGTTAAAATGGGAATGTCTCTTAGCAGTGGGCTGGCTCTGCCTTTTGGAAGCCAGCTGCCCACTGCAGGCAGGTGCCAGAACCTGAATCCAAGAACCGCCAGACGCTGAAAATCCTCACACCTTCTGTCTCTCTCTGCGCATCTCCTGATCGGTGGCTCGTAATTTCTGCCACAGTTCCGTGATGTTCAGCTCCAGCTGCGTGTTCTGCTTAAAGAAACGCTCCAGTTCAGATTCCATCTGTAGAGAACAAGGAACAGAGTCAAGAATAAGAGAGTGAGAGAATGAAAATTAGGTTTGAACCGAGGTCTTTCCGTGGGAACGTCTCCCCTGACACCAGGACGTGTCTTTTCTAGCTCCCACCTGTCCTCTGCAGCAAAACCTTCCTTCTCGCTCCTCGTCTCCTCCAAAGCCCCCACCCTCGTGGCTGACATGTTAACCCAGGTCACGCGTTCCATGGCTGGGCCATGAGTTTTCCCCTCTTAGTTGCCTGGTTACCTTCTTCGCTTACATTCCTTATAATGGATAACTCTCAAGTTCTGGAACCTCAACTCCAGCCAGAGGCAGGGTCCCTCAGACAAGCACCCTCCTTGCCGACCTCGTGACGCTGTGTGAGTGAATCTTGACCCTCTGGGGCCACAACTCATCAGAATTGATCCTAAAGCAGAAAGTTTTGAGGGACCAGCATGTGGGCATCCCCAGCCAAAGGCATAAGACAGGAAAGAGGGAGCGGAGGCGGAACCTCGGCCTCACCGCTCTGTGGAAAAGGTCTTAAAAAGTACAGCTGAGGAGAGTGCCCCGTCTTCCAAAGAAAAAGCAGGAAGCACAGGCGCTTCGGAAAGATTTATCTGTTGTTGCAGCTGTCGTGACCAGAGATGCGCCTGACATCTGGAGCGTCTGAGTAGAGTGAAACCAGCAGTAGCTGAGCTCTCAGTTGATTTAATTCCGCCCAAAAGGGAGAAGTGAAGTTCATTTTCACACGAAATCTGGTGGACCCTAGTGTTCTTGTTAATGGAGAGGTTCGCTGTTTAGGGGGATGGGACATTCACTGGGTTTGTTCGTGGCTGGATGGAGTAGCCCCTTGAGTCTATTTCCGGCCCTCTGCTCGGATTTCAAGGCTCCTGGCCACCTTCTGGGCATCAGGAGGTCCTCATGAGACACACTCATGTTGTGAACACAAAAGGGCAGGTTTTCGAAGAACTCTGTCCTCATTATTGAAAGCACTTTGTATAGACAGAGAAGCCTAAATGTGTCACTGCCGCGCGCCCCCCCCCCCCCCCCCCAAGTAATCATCGAGGTCAAAGGACCTTGTGGAAGGAGTCAGGCCAGCTATCAGCCCTGGCAGCAACTGGTACCAGGGTGGGGTAGGAGGGCTCTGTTTGATCACTCCCCAGGTTCCGGCACATCCCCTGCCAAGAATCAATGCCATGGTTGGCCCAGTTACTGAAGGGACATGAGTAAGCTCTCAGGTATGTTGGGGTGGGTAGTAATCGACTGAGTCTTAAATCTAGTTGAAAAATATGTCAAATGAGGAGGGAGAAACGGGCAGTGATCTCCAGGGGCCTGCAGCACATTGATTCCAGGCAGGGGACCTCTGCTCTCTCTTTCATATTCTCTGGCTACCATTTTTGGGCCTTGAAGTCACTCAAGAATGGCAGGAGGCCCAGAGGAGACATCCTTCCTTGTCCCAGCGGCCAGGGAGAAAGTCATTGCTAAAAGGACGTATGTTCTCTGGACTGCCCCAGCCCTGGACTGATCCCATGCCTGGCTTCTTTCCTGGGCCTCCTAGAGAAGGGGCTTTGCTTTCTCCACCATAGCTCTTGTGCATCCAATTCTAGTTGGGTCACCAATGCTCTCTGACACCCTTTGACTTGTTATCCTTGCTCAGCACAATTAGAGAAAATAGAAGGGGAGCAGGAGGTCATTTTGCATAGGGCGGTCAGGAAAGGCCTCCTTGAAGAGGTGGCCTATAAGCTGAGACCTTGAAAGACGAAAAGAAACCAGTCATGTGAAGACCTGGAACCTCTGAAACAGCATCGCAAAGGTCCCGAGATGGGAAGAGCTTGGCTTACCCCAAGAACTGTCAGAAAGCCTGTGGGCTGGAGCAGGGGAGGGAGCCCGGAGAGGAGGCTGGAGAGGCAGGTAGAGGCCGCCTGGGCCTCAGTAGGGAGCTTGGAGTTTATTCTAGATGGGATGGGACACCACTGTGGTTCGCTGTGGCCTCTATGTGGGAGTCGACTGGAGGCTGGAGTCAAGTCCAGACCAGAGATGACGGAGGCTTGGACCAGTGTGATGGCAGCAGAAAGGAAGAAGGCTTGGATTTGAGAGATCTTTTGGAGACTGAGCAGATTGGTGATGATTGGCTATAGGGGTTAAGGGAAGGGAAGGACCAAGAAGACTTCTACCCTTCTACCTTAAGCCCCTGGGAGGATCATGGGACACCTGTAGCTCAATGGACTCTCAGAAGCCCTCTTCCAGTTGCTCTTGCTTCTAATCTCCTAGCTACCTTCATCCTGTTTGCTTTCCAAAACACACACTTAATTATGCCACTCCCCTGCTCAAGAGCCCTTGAGGACTTCCCATTCCTATCAGATGAAGTCCAAACATGGCTTTGCATAGGGCCCGAACCAACATTTCCAGTCTGAGAAAAAAATGTTGGAGGGGTGTACTTTCCAGTGCTCAAGGCTGGTGGCTGAGCACACATCGCCCCCTGGTGGCTTAAGGCCCAAAAGTCACGTTGTCCCTTAGAGGGCCCAGAGCACGCACCTTGAGGTGCTGGTCCTGCCAAAGTCCACCCCTAAGACCCGCGAAAGCCAAATCCCAATGAGTTTCGCTATTGCACAACTGAACACCCGGTTGGCATCCTCTGGGGAGGGCAGGGTGGCAGATGCCTTCTCACCTCCTGAATCTGTTCCTTCATCACCTTGATCTCATTCTCTCGAGGTTCTATTTGCTTCTTTAGCTCCTTTATTTTGTAGTCGAGCACAAACTTGAATTTCTCTAGTTCTTGATTTTTCTTTTTCAGGTCATAAATTCGCTTCTCCTGCAGGTGAGATGAGAGAAAAGTCAGGTGTCAGGAGGCCCGGGATATGGGATCCTGTTAGGCAAAGAACATACATCCTGTGCGCCCCTGATTGAGGAGGCCCCAGACAGCTCTCCTCGCTGGGGAGACAAAGGTTGTGGCTCTGACTCCTTGGCTTCTGTGCCTGGACTGCGTGCATTTGCTCACTCACTCAAGTACAGCCTGTGGCCGGCTGTTTCCCAAAGCTGGCCTCGGCAGCATTTCTCGTCCCACATGTTCTTGTACAACACAACCTTATGCTCCTCCATTAGGAGGTAGGACCTGGTTCCTCCCCTTGCCTCTGGCTGGGCTTAGGGCTCGCTTGTAACCCACAGCATGTAGATCACATGATGCTGTGTGGCTTCCCAGGCTAGGCCAGAGAAGGCCAAGCAGCTGCCACCGGTTCTCTGGGGGAGGCCATGTGCTACGTAAGCAGCCCCACTGCACTGAGACCTCCAGGCTGGGGAACACAGTAGGTGCTTTGGTGAATGGTCTTGGCTGACCCCAGCCTCTCAGCTGTCCCTGCCAAGGGCTGGGCATGAGGATGAAGAAGCCACCTTATATGCTGATCTTCCCACCCCCAGCTGCTTGCGTCCCCCTGGCTGTGGCCCTGTGAGGCCCCAGACACCGAGGACAAAGACAACCCATCAGGTCTAGTTCCAGACCCACCGAATCTATGAGAATAAAAGAGTTGTTGGCTTTTACCACCAAGTTTTGGGGTAATTTGTTGCAAGGCAACAGTCACTAAAATGTAGGCCTATTTTATCCACCAAACATTTACTAAATGAAGACCTTTTATTAAGGTCTGGGATACTAAATAAAAATATGACACAGACCCTGCCCTTAAGGAGAAAACACTAGCTGGGGAAGCAGGTGTGTCAACAAATGTACCCTGCACGGTGGCAGGTGTTGTAGAAGAAGGCATGGAAGGCGCGGTGTGTATTGAGGGTGCTGAACACAAGGTGGTGGGTGGTTCACGGGGAAAGTGAAGAATGAGGCTGGAGGGAAGTAGGGGAAGGAGGGAAGGGTCTTGCGTGTTGGATAAAAGGTTCAGAATTTATCCAGGAGGCCAGGAGTTGGCAAACTACGGGCTTCAGATCAATTCTGACCTGTTGCCTGTTTCCATAGTTTTATTGGAACATGGCCAAGCCCATGCATTTATGGGTTGTCTATGGCTGATTTTACACTTGGGTGGCACAGTCGAGTAGTTGTGACAGAGACTACACTGCCTGCAGAGAGTACAATATTTACTACCTAGCCCCTTACAGAAAAAAGCTTGCTGACCGCTGCCGTGGGCCATGGGGAGCGAGGGAAGAATCTTAAGGGGGAGAGGGACATAATTACAGAGAGTGGTGGCAGGGAGGTGGGAAGAAAGGCCTTTAGGAGGCTGATGTAATGTTCTCGGTCAGAAGGTCTTAACCTCTTTCTTGTCAACCCCTCACCCCCTTTGAGAATCTGAAGAGAGCTTTAAACCCCCCTCTAAAAAAAATGCCCAGATATATACACAAACACTCACATGCAGAAATTACATGCAGGAACTGCCATCCCCAGGCGCCCTGAGGGGCCCCATTTCACAGGTGAGAGAACAAAGGCTTAGAGAACTTGCCCACGATCCCTTGGCTGATAATGGAAGAGCCTGCGTTGGGACCTAGCTAACCAGGCCAAAGCCCATGCGTTCTCAAACATTCGGCAGTCATGGCGGAGCCTGGATCTGCTCAGGAGGATGATATAAAATCATTTGGTATGTTTTACAAAATACGATGGGTCTGTCTTCTAAGTGTTTTGTGAGAAAAGGTACCCTGAAATGTGATACAAGTCTTCTGGGGTGCCCAGCAATCATGGGGCCAACACCGGGGAGCTCTTCTCTGACCAGGGGTGCCAAGTGGGCCATGGGCAGATGAGCTGCCCCCAGTCCATGGGGATGGCCCCCCTAGGATACCTGGAGCAGTGGAGAGCAGGGGCCTTGCAGTCAGCTGACTCAGGTTCTTATCCCAAGTCTGTCACCTACTAACTGTATGGTCTTGGGCAAGATACTTAACCACTTGGAACTCAGTTTCCTGAGCTTTACAACTGGGTTGCTCATGGCCCCTGGGGTTGCTGGGAGAATTCAATGTGATGTGTTTACAGCAATTGGCCCAGTGCTAAGCACACAGTAGGCACTTTACGGACTGCTTATCCCTCATCAAGTTAAATAAATATGTTCTCTTGGGCCTTGTCCTCATTGACGGGGTCCATCTGGGCTGCAGTTGAGGGCGGACAGGAGCTGAACCTTCACCTTATCTTGAATCGTCTCATCCCTTTCCTGGATCTCCCGCTTGAGGCTCAGGATATCCTTCTCCAGGGACTTAATGACTCCTTGCAGCTTCATCTGCTCTCCCTTCAGGCTCTCGATGTCATTGGCTCGCTCCTCAATCTCCTTCTGCAGGCTGCTGAACTAAAGATACAAATGGCAACAACAAAGACAACAAAGGCTTTGAACTGTCTCTGTTCCTCCCAACTGTCTGTGAATGTGAAGAGCTCCCCATCAGAATTTGGGACAGTCAGGACTTTCCCAGGCCACACAGAGGATGTAGTGTTCCGTCTGATAAGATCCAGTTCCATCCCTTTATGCGAGGATGGACTGTCTTCATTGGGAGGCTCCGGAGACCAGCTCCCTGAGTGGACCCAGAGTTTTCCATGACCACACCGGCCTTGAAAGTTTGGAATCCATGCCTCATCGGGGTCACAAAGATTGAGCCTTATCTGGCGAATCATCTTAGCCATGTCCAAGAGGGAAGACATGATGGTCCCCCGGACTGACTAGTAGTAGCGTGATTCCTAACAGGAAGGAACTCGGGCTTGCTTACTTGTCTTCTCTATCACTGCACATTTTGGGAAAACTGTGGCAAGTCTATACGGATCAATAAATTGAGTCCCTCCTCACCCCAACCATCAGTGGCTAAACACATTTTCCCTGCCCTGTAAACTAAGCATCCTATACCCCCAAGCCTTCGCCCACCCACGGAGTCTAAACGGGAGCCACCCAGGGCTCCCTGCACCAGGAGCCTGAGGACACCTCCAGGTGAACGCCGTCTCACCTCCAGAAGACCTCATTTCCATTCCTATCGGGGTTTAGCTCTGATGACTAAATCCTACTGGCCCATAGATGAACGCCCAGAGCGCCCATCAGTGCCTCTGTGAACCTCACTATCCCTGGGAAGGGAAGGGGAAGCCCGATGGTTACCCTGGTTACCCGGTTACAGGACGTGGTAAGGATCCATCTGCCTGAGGGAGCCAAGAGAACCCTGACACCAGGCCACGCCCCTTTCCTAACCCACTTGCTGGAGGTGAGGCCCTTCAGGCAGGCTCCACTGCGGTCCACCCGCCGGCCCTCGCTTTCCCTGCGGCACTGCCCTTGCCCCTGCCAGGCCTCTGAGGGAACAGCCCGATACCTTCTTCCTCATGATGCCTGTTTCTCCTTTGAGCCGAAGGTTGGACTCCTTTTCATCCCGAAGCTTCTTCTCATACTTGGTTTTGATATCTTGGATTTCTCGGTCTTCGTCTTCTTCAATCTGTTTCTTAGTCTCTTCAAACTCCCGAAGCTGCTGCCTGACATCTTCCTGGGCCTGGCTCAGAGAGAGGGAGAGTGTGTGCTCGGGGAGAAGGGGCGCAGGGCACCTTGTGCTAAGAGGGCCTGGGGCGAGATGAGCATAGGGGGCCCGCGTGGGGAATGGGAGACTGAGGTTATTATAGGAATGGAAACCGAGGCTATGGGTCCCTTGACGCCTCTGCATTCCTCCTGTCTGTCCTTCTACCTTCCCTTCTTTTCCTACCAGATTAGGCCTCAGGCCCTATCACGTCAACCAACGCCCCAAACCCTCTTCTACCTCTAGCCTTCACATGGACACCCAGGCCTCCTCTATCTTTCCTTCGCCGAACTTGGGACACTCGTGATTTTATATTTATTTGTGAAATGGTTTGTCTCTCCCATTAGATATAAGTTCTTCAAGGGTAGAAACCCTGTTGATCATGCCCACCATTGAACTCCCAGTGTACAACACATACCAGCACACTGCAGGTTTGCAGAAAAAACCTGAGTGAATGAGTGAACCTTTAATTCTGCCCCCCCAGATCCTAATCCAGTCAACCCTGATCTTTCACCTCCCACATGGTTCTCGAATCCATCCACTTCCCTTTATGCCTCCACCACTGCCCAAGCCACTTGCCTGGATTGCTGTCTCGGCCTCCTGACCAGACTCCCATCTGCAGTCATGCCTCCCTCCCGCCTGTTCCCACTCTCTGCTCACAGGGAGCTTTCTAACTCACACGCCTGATCATGCTACCTCCCACTTGAAAGCCTTCCATGGCTCACCTTGTCCTCACAATAGAGTCCAGACTCTTGAGGTGGGTCTACAAGACTGCGTGAGTTACAGCACCAGCTCACCTCTCAGCCTCAGCTGGCACTCCAGCCCCAAGCTCTTGCCAGAGTAACCTAACTTCAGTTCCCCCAAACACGCATGTCCCTCAGCTGCTGGGCTTGGCACACACTGTCCCTGTTTTCAGCCCTCTTCCCGCGACTCACTCCTAGCTCTCGGCTCAGCTATCATTTCTTGCCACTCGGCCATCACTCGGTTATATGGGAATGGCCTGTTTGACGGCACCCTCCACTGGAATGGGAGCTCCTCAATGGCAGGACCACACCTCTCCGCTCACCCCTGTGAACACCCAGCACAGCCTCGGGTCCATCATTGGTGCTGAGTGAGTGAAAGCCCGAGAGCTCAGATGCTGGGACAAGCAGCTCTGCCAGGTGGAGTTCAGCAAGTGGCTAGGGCGTGACTCCTCTTTGCTCACTGCCACCAAGTGGTGGAAATTTCCAATTATATCAGAATCAATTGCTTTCCTCCCAGGCCGATCGATCCTGGCACTCCCTCTCCCAGGCTGCATGTGCCACCCCTGGACTGTGTGTTTCCAGGGTTGAGAGAGACAAGATGATTTGAAAACTGGGCCCAATGGCCTCCTGAGAAAGGCTTCTTTTTGCCCACCGCACGTTACCACACCCCTGCCAGACAGGAGTCTGGCCAGGCCAGCTCTGCCTGAAGCCTTCCGTGGCCCACAAACACCTGCTCTTTTTCTGGTAGATGTTGCTAAGGCATAAAAGCAGCCCAGCCAGGTTAGTTAAGATGGCGTGCCAGGTGGAGGCTCCCTAGGAAAGTTCTGATTTGAAATCTTATTGACGCAAAAGAAGAAATGCATTATGGTCAGTGTGGGAGGTGCTAGGAGGAAGGCCAGCCTCTCTTCCCTCTGGGTGGATTCAATATCCCTAGAGGCAGAGCTCTGACTCGTTTTCTTCAAAAATGACTCCATACCTCATGACTCTCCTGCCCCCCACTCTCAGCACACCACCTGCCGTTTCATGCCAAAAGGAGGCCATCTGGCCTCTCACGATTTTCTCTTCATCTTGGGAAACGAGGTATTTTGGCAAAACCCACACTGCCTGGGCATCTATCCCTTCGCTCTACCTGGGTGGCCTTTGCTCCTGCGTTTCCCTGGCTCCTGGTCATGCTAACTTACATTCCTCCTGGATCGCATGAGCTCCTGCAATCCTTCCCTGACCTCCCAGGCCAGCGTGGTCCACCGGTGCCCTTCGTCTGCGTGCACACCTTCATGAGTGGCCGTGAATGTGACCGCCTCCCTCACCCAGCTGAGAACCAGGCCCCAGGTTTTATTTTCTTGGTCACCCAGCACTCAGGCTGCTAAACCAACAAGACACTATTGGTCTTTGCTAAACCAGCGGAGGAATGACTTCATTTTGTGAGACAAAAGTTATTAGGGGCTTCCCCATCATTCAGGGCCCTTGTTCCTCTCCAGGTTCTCTAAGCTTCTTCTAGAAAGGTCTCCCCAGTTCTTAAGGCTTGAGGGTACAGCTAAGATAGAACGCTAGGCATGCACTTAGTCTATCCAAGGAATTTTAGTCTCAAAACCAGAGCACCTCCCAGCTCAGTGAGTCCCCTGGTCTACAAACAAACGTCTGAAACGGAGGTCGAAGGGCACACGCGCTGAAAGGAAGTTGGGGGAGGAGGTGAGGCGAGGCTTCCCACAGCTCTCGGGTTGTTCAGAGGTCGGGCCTGCAGGCCATACTGTGGGAGGGAGGCACAGCCTGGCGTCCTGCGAGTACCTCTTCCAGGAGGCCGGTTTTCTCCTGTAGTTTGGCCTCGTAGAACTCGGTCAGCTCCTCCAGGGCCTGGCTCTTGGTCTCATCGTTATCCCGAAGCTGTTTTTCATACTCCTCCTGCATCCTTTGGGACTTGAGCTGCAATTCCTGGTACTTCTCATATTCTAGAAGCAACTTCTGGTTGTTGCAACATTCTGAAGAGAAGCAAGGAAGGTGTTCAAGGTGAGACAGTGGCACCAACCTCAGGGACACCTAGGAACCTTGGGTGCTTTCCACCCGCTTCCAGCACCAGCTAGAGCATCTGCCTCCAAAGCCAAGACTCAGAGCCTGTCTTCCTCTCCTGCCCACAGTCCCATCATCTCATCAGGCAGCCTCCTCTTTGCTGCCTAGGCAGCAAGGTTTTGAAGAAAGTGCCGATGGGGTGCTTGGGGGTTCAGGGCTAAGAAGAAATGCCTATCTATTTTGAGTGTGCAAAATAGACAGTAGTATCCGCATTTTTCAGAGGAGTAACTGAGGCCCAGGGAGGTTGGGTGACTCCCCAGAGCTCCCAGCAAGTACACGGTGAGTCTGGGACAGTAGCTCAGGCTCCAAACCTGCACGTTTCCGTACTCCCTACTGGCTTGTGTTTAATCTGTGCTTAATGAGTGAGTAAAATACACAGGAGTAAAAACCATGGTGAGTTCCAGGGGATAAAGGCAGCCTGTTTATAGACAAAGCCTCACCATCCACGACTTCTGCCGGGTCTGGGGACTCTCAGACATCTGCTCCCTTCTGCCCACGTGGCCTCCACTGTGGACTCACCCAGGTCCTGCAGTTCCCGGGTTTGTTTGTCCAGGAGGTCATCCATGCGTTCACGATGAAATACATCCTGCTTGTCTTTTTCTGTTCTTAAAACCTAAAACACAGGTCACATGTTCTCGTTTCTACACATCTGCTGAAAGCACTGCCGAGGTGAGAACACATTTTACAAGTGACATCCACCTTCACCCACAAACATTTCCCAAGCCCGTGTGTTGTTCCAAGCACTGTTCTCTGGGCAGCGACCAAGCTACCACTTTTCATTTACATTACATTCTGCTCTGAAAGTTCTATACTTTCACTATTTATATGCTTCTACTAAGCGGGTCTTAATAATGAGGTCAGTTTTGGACATGCAGCAAATGCATTTTGGGGTGAAAAAAGTAAGGACTCGGTGGAGTTCTCTGTTGTCAGCACATTTTTAAATAAAATCCTTGGATATGTGAATGTGTCAGCATCTAAGGAAGTGTTTCCTTTCACAGAGCAGGAAGCTCCTCACAGGCAGGGGAGGGGCCATCTCCAGGACCGAAGTTTGTGCTTAGCTTATGGAGGGCACCAAATCAGTGTGCTGACTAAGTGAATGAAATTATTAAATCAACAGTCAGGTTTGTGGGTTGTGTGTGTGTGTGTGTGTGTGTGTGTGTGTGTGTGTTTTAGCCAAACTGTGTGATCCACAGAGATAACATAAAATAACAAATATCCCTTGAGCTAAAAATAGGGGGTTTTGGATGAAAGGCCAGGCAGATTAGTGCAGAACAAAGAAATGATTCTGAGAGAGTCCTGGATCAAATCTAACCAGAGGAAGACCGTTTAGACTAATTTTATTTAACTACTGACAATCCGGAGATCAATACTCTGCTAGCTTTTTCCTTTCTATGCTTACTTTTTCTTGTGACCTTTTAATTTTATTTTAAAATAAGTTTCTCTTGATCATAAAGGTAATATATTCTCATTGAGGAGAATTTGAAAATTACATAAAAGTATAAAGAACATTTAAATTACCCATAATTCCAATTTCCAGAGATAATCACACTGTTAACTATTTTCTTAAAAAATTGTTCCATGTGTATTTATTTTATTTAATACTATTCACTATAGAGTTTTATATTTTGCTTTTTTTTTCACTTAGCACTTTGTCGTAATCTTTTCTCATGTTATCAGCTATGCTTTCAGATCACCCATTGTCATGGATCTTATTGCATGAGCATATACCAGTTCCATCTTGAGTACATGGGAGTGAAAAGAAGACTTCTTGATATTTGTGGTTGCTGGTTTTGTCTCTCAAACAGACCTGGTTTTTCGTTTTCAAGGACTCCATTTCCTGGATGAACTTGTCGGTCAGCTCCTTAATCTTCTCGGAATAGTTCATATCCTTTAGTCGCAATTGATACTCATTCTCCATTTTTAATTCTTCCACACGAGTCTTCAGCTCCAACATGACCTGAGCCTTTGGGAGAAGGACACAGAATCAAGAACACTGACAGTGAGAGTGACTCGGACTGTTTACACCTGTGGCCCTGAGCTCTCTGAGACCAGCACCTCTGTTTAGCCTCAAACTCATGTGTCTCAACTAGAACTTGCCATCATCCCCCACAAGACACACAGACTAAAGACTAGGAGGCATATGAGCTTCTTCCTCTACCCTCACAACATGCATTCAGTGAGCCTGGCTGTGTGACAGGCATCATGCTAATAATCATCTCCTGCAAACATCAATAAATGGCACCTGCTCAGTGAGGTCTATGTGGACCACAGCATTTTATCCTGCTACTCTCCCCTTCTCATTCCCAGCACACATGACCACCCTTCCCCCCAACTCTGCCCTACTTTTAATTATTTCTTTACATCTTGGCACTTTCTAATATATACTTTATCATTTTATTGTCTTTGTCTTCTTCCCCCACTAGAATTTAAGTTCCAAGAAGTCTGAGGTATTTGTTGGCCTTGTACGCTGATATAGCCCAAGTACCTAGAACAGTGTCCAACACCTAGCAGGCATCCGAAAACATTTGTTGAGCCATGATTCCTGCCCCCATGGAACTTACAGTCAGAGAATACACATAGCATTATGAATTGTGATAGGCGCCCAAAGCTGGGCGGTTCCGAGGACTATTCATTTGTCCCTCTCAGGGTCTGTGATGCTTTTGCCTGGCCTCACTGTTATTACTTTAATTTAGGTCTTAAGTCTTTCCAGCTTCCTGGTTCCTATGTCTAATGTCTTCTTCTTCCAATCCACAGTCTTCACCACTGCCAAGTTTGATAAAATACTGTACTACACACCCCCTCACTTAAAAAAAGAGTTAATGTTGATGACAGAGGAGGTGAGAACACAGGTGTGTGCACCCCCATTCATCTCTTCTGGTCTGTCTCCCCTACTTCCTGGCCAGTGGACTAGTGTGAATCTGGCACACAGGAAGTGCTGAGAGAAGAGATGAACACAAGTTGCATGTGCAAAGTCAGGAAGGTAAGAGCGAGGATGCCTGGTCAGGGCACTGCATGTGATTTGGTGAGGTAGGAGGCCGAGGGTGAGAGAGGAGGCTGAGACTGGGCCAGACCATCAAGGTTCCTGAAAGCCATGCTAAGAAATTTTGATTTTACCTACAGGGCTTCCGAAGGCCCTCATCTAACCTGATTAAGCTGACTTTGGCCTTAAAAAGACCTCTCTGATGGCAGCGTGCAGCACGGGCTAGATGAGAGGACTGAAGGCAGGGGTACGGCACAAGCCTGTGGGGGATGGGGGAGGCTTGATTAGAGATGGGGTAGGGGGAGCAGAGAGTGATGGAAAGATTCGAGAGAGATTTTAGGTTACGTGGGCCTGACTGGGTGTGGGTGAAGGTGTGAAGAGGCGAGGGGACTGGGGATGAAGACTGTTTCTCTGGCTAGACTGTTTCCTGAGGGTGCATTTGGCCTGTCTTGCTTCACTGCTTCATCCTCAGAGCCTGGCACAGGACCACAACATCGTCAGCACTAAATCAATATTTATCAAGTGAATAAATGACCCCGGGGATCTGCCTTGGACTAGTGGACTACATTTATTGTGGGGGTGATCGGGTATGTGACATGAAGTACTTGCTCATCATCCTTCCTTGGTCCCTTCTCTATGCTGCTGCAGAGTAGTCTCTCCAAGACACAAATCTATCAAGTCCATCCGTGGGTCCTTAGGAACACTGTCCAAAGTCTAAACCATGGTATAAAAGGCCCCCCATGATCTCTCTGCAGCATCTGCACCCTCCCTCCCACACTCCCTCCCTTCTCCAGTGCCACCCCCCCCCCAAGATGCCCCCTTCTCCCCCCGCCCCCTCCCAAGCCAGGAGAATCTTCCCCAGAGCAACCCTCTGTCATCCCTCTGCACACACTTATTCCTCCGTGTTAAGATCCTTCCCCATTTGTTCTGGAAGGCTCCATCCAAGGCTCACTTCCTCTGGTACCGCCTGGCCTGGGTCAGGGTCCCCTCCCTTGTGCCCCCACAGCATTGTGCCTTCATAACGCCCATTACACCCTTAATTCCCTTTTTAAATTTCACCTATACTTCCTCCCAGGCTATAAGCCAAAGGGCCCTCTATGCCCTTCATTTCTGTGGTCCTCGGCCTTAGCGCAGTGTCTGGTACACAGCAGACTCCTCTGTAAGCACCAGCGGCATGACCGAATAAGTGAATGGCTGAATGAGTGGGTAAATCGTGGCCCGAGAGTGACACAGAACATAAAGCAAGCAAGCAGGCTGGGAAGTCTGGGAGTGTGACTTTTAAAGGCCAGGAGGAGGAAGAGCCAGGGCGGAGCAGTCAGAGAGGCTCACAAGGAATAATAAGCACGTGGTCCCGTGGACGCGGGGAGAGAAGGGCGTTTCGGGATGAGCAGTGCACACACCAGTCATTTCCCAGCTGCGGGAGGGGGCAGGCGGCAGCCCAGACACCTCAGGCTTTCGGTGCAGGCTGGTGTCTCCTATTGAGTCTCTTCCCTACCCTCGGGGAGGAAGAGAGAAGAAAACAGAGAAGGAAGAGGAGACCTATTTGCCTGCCTGCAGTAGGTCAGACCCCAACTCCCAAAGGCTCTCCCCCTCCTCCCCTCCCACTGTGCCTTTCCTGCAGAAAGTTCCAGGGAGCTCTAGGAGGGACCCCCAGAGAACGCGAGGGTCCCATCATCCTGCTCTGGGGCCATTTCGGCATTGCTGGTCTGATGGCTTTACTTGTCTCCACCCCTCATTTGACGGCAAGTCTCCTGAGCACAGGGTCATGCCTGTGTCACACAGGCCTCCCCGGCACCTAGTGAACAGTAAGTACTTGGTAACTGCACTTCGGGTTCCGGGTGAACAGTACCGAGTGCAGAGTCTTCCCATCCGCCCCGAGCCTCTTGGCATCCATTCAGCTGCTCCCGTAGGGAGTGAGGCACAGCTATGCCCTCGGAGCCCTCAGAACACATCTGCATGCAGTTTTCGCATGAACAGCAGGGAAGGCCCTTTGGGATAAAGAGAATGGACTCTAGACTAAATCCGGATCAGAACTCTGGTCCTGCAACCTATTAGCTCAGTGACTGTGGACACATCACTCAACCTCTCTGAAACCATTTCCTGAAACACGGGAGAATTACAGTAGTATCTTCTTCATGGATCCGAGTGAGTTTTAAATGAGAGAATGCTTATCATTAGCACAGTGCCTGGTGTGTGGCAAACCTAAAAAAATGTTGGTTACTGGCTATTACTTTTATTGTTTTAAGAGGAATGGGTTTCAGGAATGTTTTATAAATACCTCCTTTTTTTTTTTAAAGAAGTTATTAAGTTTCACAGATACAATTGGGATATTCAGTGTGTCAGTTCAGTTTTATCAGTATTTACTGATTGTCTTCCATGGGCTAGAAACTGTTGGTCACGCAAGAGAAATGTTTGTCGTAGTTCCCGCCTTTAACGAGTAGGGAGAGAAAAGCCAGTGCACAGCATAAGATGGCCACGCAGGGCAATGACAGGCAGGTGCGGCGGGAACAGGCCAAGGGCCAGTGAGGAGGGCAGCATGGCCATGTGGGCAGAGAACGTGCAGTGGGCTCTGGGCACAGGTGCAGCCAGGCTGTAGAGGGCCTCGAATGCCAGCCCAGGAGTCTGGACACAATCTGTAAGGAATTTCCACATCCTCTTCATCAGATCCAATTCTTACCTTCTCTTCCATGTCTGTTTTAGTCACAAGCACCTCTTCGGCAAAGCCCACCTCCCTCTCTCGCTTGATTCCCCGACCATCCTTATCAAAGACCTTCCAGGTGAACAGGCAGCCATCCTCGGAGGCCGTCAGCAGGAATTGGTCATCGAAGGTGAGCAACATCTGAGAAAAAGCCCAGGAAGAGGAGGCTCTCTGAGGCCCTGGGTGACAGGACTGGCTATTGTGCAAGCCCCCCCTACCCCCATGCAGGCCCAGGCACAGCTCATGGGGAGGAAGACGCAATGCTGGGTAAGGATGAAACAGGAGCCCTCACGGGTTCCTGGTAATTAATAAAAGAAGCAAGACTAGGTCTCTGCAGATTTGGAATTTTAAGAGTCAGTTATTATCTAGACTGTACAAAGAACTCTCAAAACTCAACAGTAAAAAGCCCAAACAGTCCAACTAGAAAGTGGACAAAAGATATGGAGACATTTCACAGAAGAGAATGTACAGATGGCAAATAAGGACACAAAAAGGTGTTCAACAGGGTCAGCCATTAGGGAACTGCAAATTAAGACCAGGATGAGCTAGCACCACACATCCATTAGAACAGCTAAACTACAAATAGTGACACCACCGAACGCTGGCCGTGATGTGGAGAAACTGACTCTCTTGTGCACTGCTGGTGGCTGACAGGCTCTTAAAAAATGAAACAAATATTTACAGTATGATCCAGCAATGGTGCTCCTGGGCATTCATCCCAGAGAAATGAAAACTTAGGCCCACACAAAAGCTTGTACATAATTGTTCATACAACACTATTTGTAATAGCCCAAAACCGGGAGAAATAAAAATATCCTACAATAGATGATGGTTGGGAAAACTATGGTAGAGCCCTACCATGGAACGCCACTAGGCGGGGAGAAGGAATAAACTATTGAGACATGAAATACCTTAGCAGTGGTTCTCAACCTTCCTAATGCCGCGACCCCTTAATACAGTTCCTCATGTTGTGGTGACCCCCAACCATAAAATTATTTTCGTTGCTACTTCATAACTATAATTTTGCTACTGTTATGAATCGTAATGTAAATATCTGATATGCAGGGTGTATTTTCATTGTTCGCGACCCACAGGTTGAGAACCGCTGCCTTAGAGGGATCTCGAGGACATTAGGCTGAGAGGGAAAAGCCACTCTCAGAAGGTCACATACGTGTGATTCCATTTATGTAACATTCCAAGATGACAAAATGTTAGAAATGGAAAACAAATGAGTGGCTGTCAAGGACTAGGGCTGGGGGTGGGACGGCGCTGGGGGTGACTATAAAAGGGCAGCATGAGGGAGCTCTTTGTGATGGGGGCATAGTTCTGTGTCTTGATTGCAGTGGTGGGTACATAGATCTATGCATGAGATAAAACGACAGAGACTTACACACACATATTGTCCCAATGTCAACTTTCTGGTTTGGTATGGTACTATAGTCAGTTTAGGTGTAACTACTAGGGGAAACTGGGTGAAGGGTACACAGGACCTCTATGCTATCTTTAAAATTTCCTGTGAATCTTTTATTATTTCAAAATGAAACACACACACACACACACACACACACACACACACAAAAGAGCCAACTATGAAAATATCTTCCCACAATCAGTAGTATGTGTCAAAAAACCTTAAAGATGGCCATGCTCTCGCCCTCAGGAATTCTCTGTCTAGGGACTTCGCCTCAGGAAATAATCAGAGATACCCTTGGAAATCTGTAGACTAGGACACTCATTAGAGTTTATAAGGTAACTCAAATACCCAGTTATAAGAGAAGAGTTAAATAAGTTATCACATGAAAGAATATCTGTGTAGCACTAAAATCATGCTGTTGAGGACAATTTAATTACTGAATATAATAGCATTGAGTTTTTAAAAAAGGTTACAAAAGAGTGTACATATAGTATAAACTCAATTTTTGTAAAACACACACACTATATACATAAAGAGTAGACATTTCAAATGCACCCAATTATTAATGATATTATTATGAGGATTTTTATTTCTAAAATAAACATGCATTGCTTTTATAATCAGAAAACAAAACATCTTATCCATAAAACTGAGTAGATCTGAAGAGAAGGTGGGAGGGACTATGTCATAGGAATCTGCTTTGGAACAAGAACTGGCTCAATACAGGAATGTTCCAGCTTATAATGAAAAATCCTTTCCTACTAATTAAGAACAGTGGCTACAGGCAAGCCAATAGGATTTGGGACCTAGTGAAAAGCCTCAGGTGTTGCTGTTGTTCAATCTGGAGTAAGAGGGGGGTCGGGGGAGGAGCTACACATTCTCCCAGTGCCTGTTCTTCAGAACTCCATGGAAATTGAAGCGCTGCTGTTTTAGAAGGGAGAATGGAGGGACAATTTACAAATGTGTGCTCATGTTGTTACCCCCAGGAAGGTCTCAGGATGGGGGAGGGCTCATCTCCTGGGCTATGACTCCTTTTAGTCCAGGGCACTTCTGTGGAGGAGGTGGAGAGCTGTGATCAGCCAACACTCAGAGCTGGGAGGAAGGAATGCACTGGCGGGGGAGAGGAGGTCTGGGTGAGGCACCTCCAGCATCTCTCAAATGGCCCTTTATTATCTATAATATTGTGGTGAACCATCTGTGCATAAATCTTTAGGTGCATCCAATTATTTCCTAGGATAAATTTCTTTTTATTTAATTTTTATTTTTTAAAAATATTTTATTGATTTTTACAGAGAGAAAGGGAGAGGGATAGAAAGTTAGAAACATCGATGAGAGAGAAACATCGATCAGCCACTTCCTGCACATTCCCCACTGGGTATGTGCCCCCAACCAAGGTACATGCCCTTGACCGGAACCGAACCTGGGACCCTTGAGTCCGCAGGCCAACGCTCTATCCACTGAGCCAAACCAGTTAGGGCTCCTAGGATAAATTTCTGTGATTAGGTGAAACAAAGAATATTAATAGCCAATAAATGTCTATTGAAGGGATGGCTGGATGAATAAGTAAGGGGACAGAAAAGACACTGCGGGGTTGATGGGATGAAGAAGGTATGTGGGGACAGGATCAAATGTATCTACTGACTGCTGGTTCTGGGACTGGGCCCCTGAAGAGAGGGGACTCTCTCACCTTGGTGATAGGACCGCCATGGGCCTGGTAATCATTGAACTCTTTCGGCAAAGGCAGAGGGTACTTCATTGCACGTATGGTTCCCATTGAGGTTCCCACAAATATCATGCGGCCCGAGTGAGAGATAACAATGGCTGTGTAGACGACATCAAATGCTGATATCTCCCGAAGGACCTGGAGAAGACAGCTCTGCTCAGTGTGAGGGGTGAGCCATGTCCCCAGGTTCCCCAGTCATTCTCTTCCTCTCCTCTAATAGCAATGTTAGAGCAAGTTCTGTATTTAAAAAATATGTCTCTGCCCGTCCAGTATGGCGCAGTGGTTGAGCCTTGACCCATGAACCAGGAGGTCAAGTTTCGATTCCTGGTCAGGGCACGTGTCCGGGTTATGGGCTCAATCCCCAGTAGGGGGCATGCAGGAGGCAGCCGATCAATGATTCTCATCATTGATGTTTCTGTCTCTCTCTCCTTCTCCCTCCCTCTCTATGAAACCAATAAAAACATATTTTTTAAAAATGTGTCACCCTAGTCGATTTGGCTCAGTGCCTAGAGCATCGGCCTGCGGACCAAATGGTCCCAGGTTTGATTCCCGTCAAGGGCATGTACCTGGGTTGCAGGTTCCTCCCTGGCCAGGGCCCTGGTCAGGACGCGTGCAGGAGGCAACCAATTGATGTGTTTCTCTCACATTGCTGTTTCTCTCTGCTTTTCCCTCTCTTTTCCACTCTCTCTAAAAATCAATGAAAAAAATATCAAGTGAGGATTTAAAAAAAAAGAGGGGGGGTCTCCTATTTCTGACAGCATCTGCAAATGTGCTCAGCACATAAAAGGCACAAACTAAATATTTCTTGGCTGCTTGATTGATATAAACAGTTCTAAAAGTTAGGAATAACACTAATAAAGGGAACATTTCAAACAGCACCTACTAGGTGCCAAGCATCATTCTATGGCTTTTGTATGTTGTAACTCATTAAATCCTCACCAACCCCCCCCCCCTCCCTTTTTTAAAAAAAATATATTTTATTGATTTTTTACAGAGAGGAAGGGAGAGGGACAGAGAGTTAGAAACATCGATGAGAGAGAAACATCGATCAGCTGCCTCCTGCACACTCCCTACTGGGGATGTGCCCACAACCAAGGCACATGCCCCCGACCGGAATTGAACCTGGGACCCTTGAGTCCGCAGGCTGACGCTCTATCCACTGAGCCAAACCGATCAGGGCACAAAACCCCTTTGATGGAGTAACTGTTATCCCTGAAATAGAGTCACAGAAATGGTAGGTTATTTGCCTCAACTCACCCACCTAGAAAGTAGCATTGGGCTCCTTGGCTGCTATATTACCATGCACCCCAAATGCAGAACAGGATGTGGATCATAAATCCATTCAGCAAGCATTCATTCATGTCCATTCCATAAACAAAGCTATACTATCAAGGGACTCATTCCTGCACATATTAAATCACCTCCACACCCACCCACCCACCCACGTGCCTACCCACCAGACATTGATCGGATGCTTGCGGTGGGCCATGCAGTGGGTGCTGGCTGGTCGGCATATCAAGAAGGGAGAACCATGGCTCTGCCCTCCCAGAGCTTTGTTCTGGTGCCGCACTGAGAAAGCCACCACAGAACCAGGACTAAGCTACCTGGGCACAGTGGTGAGACACCCTGCTCCAAGCTGTTTTGGTCCTGGGGAAACCTGCCTTGGGTCAGTTTGCTGCTGAGGTATCTCTGTCCTTCCCCAGATATCAGGACCCGGAGAGTGATGAGCACCAAAGGAAAGCGAGAGAAATCAATGAAGACCAGCTGCCGCTGGGCTCCTGGAGAAGGACACAGCCACATGAGGAGGTGGCGTCCTTGCTGAGCTCTTCTCTCCTCCCTCAACCACTGGGAGCTATTGCCACCATTTCGGAGTTTGGGAGTCTCAGATGAATACGGTGGCAAGCCTTGGTAACAGCAATAACTACAGTTTTGCTTCTACCCCAGGAAAGTAAGTGCAGATCTAGAGTAAGGGTGCAGGTTCGAATGCTGCTGAGCTCCCTGCCTAGAGGGCGGAGAGAAGGTCTAGGTAGTAAGCAAAATCCAAGTGAAAAAGGGCCCCACAATTTAGCCCAGTCAGGTAGGGCACTGGGCAGAAAATTCCAGAAGTAACAAGAACTGAGATGACCGAAAAGGAATGGGGAGCCAGGTGTGACTCCATGAAGAAGAGCCCCTGTTCTCACAGCCCTCTTTCTGTGGTAGCCACAGGGTTGTCCCCTGCAGGTCATGCAGCAGCCCAGCGGCCGGGCAGGGGCAGGCAGACTCACGGAAGAATCGGCGATCTCCTTGAGGGTGTGGTCAGATCCAACAGCAAAGATAATTTTGCTATCAGGGGAGACGGTTACACAGTTGTAGCTGCAGGACTTGATCACACATTCCGTCTCCCTCTTTCCTGTGGACAGATTCCATTCATACACAGCACCGTCTGTGCCACAAGAAATCAGTTTGCTGTCATCTGCATTCCACGCAATGGAACGAATCTGCAGGGGATGAAGACATGCCCAGTGAAGAGGACGCATACACGTGCACAGCCCTCACATGGCAGAGGCGCATGAACTCTTCACGTGTTCCACTAGACCAGCGGTCGGCAAACTGCGGCTCGCGAGCCACATGTGGCTCTTTGGCCCCTTGAGTGTGGCTCTTCCACAAAATACCGACTTCTGCGCACGGGCCACGAAGTTTCAATCGCACTGTACGTGCGTGCCCGCACCTGGTATTTTGTGGAAGAGCCACACTCAAGGGGCCAAAGAGCCGCATGTGGCTCGCGAGCCGCAGTTTGCCAACCACGGCACTAGACTGAGGCAGAATGTCCTTTCCTGGTACGTACCCTCCAGTCAGCACAAAACAGAATATTCATATTCTGTTTGCCAAGATGCTTGCAAAATATGGTAGATGAAATACTCCCATTTCCTTTTTACCTTACAATGGCAGGACTAAATTATAATGGTTCCTATAATGCTATAACTATTCAATTATGACTATGTTTAATAAAACACTTTTTTGGGGGGAAAATAATTATATATTCACAGGAAGTTGCAAAAATAGTAGAAAAGACCTCTCTACTCTGAAATAACAGAGTAAGTCTCTTAGCTGACCCCGCCCCCCTAAAAAAAATAAGTTAACTGTTAAAAATAATACTGTAAAGTCTCTGGAAATTGTCCTAAGGGCATATAGCAAATGAAAAACATTCATTCAAGTAAATCTACTCGGCCTCAGTAAGAACAGAAGCTGTGGCATTTGAGCCATGACCTGCTCTGCTCCAAGAATTTTGCTGGGGTCCAACCCCAGCGGGTCCAGGGGTCCCCAAAGGTGTGGACGGAGTCGGCGAAGAAGGAATGGCACGGAAACAGCGTTCAGTTGATCAGCAGCCTAGCCAGGATCTCTAGCCAAGTTCTGGTCAGGATCTCCAGCGAAGTTCTGGTTAGGATCTCCAGCCAGGTTCTGTCCAGGTTCTCCAGCCAGGTTCAGTCACCAGGTTCTAGTCAGGTTCTCTTGCCAATTTCTGTAGTCAGGTTCAGTCCAGGATCTTTTGCTATGTTCTCTCGCTAGGTTCTGTCTCTAGGTTCTGAGGCCAGTTTTTGTCCAGGATCTTTTGCCATGTTCTCTCCAGCGAAGTTCTTCTGTCTCTAGAGAACGTTCTGTGTAGGTTCTGTGCCAATTTCTGTCTCTCTCCGTTCTGTCTTCTTACATCTGTATTTATGCCAGTTGATTCCAATCCTATCAATCTCTATTTCAAAGGTTAGGGCGTTTCTTATCTCCATTCCAGGGAGTAAGGATTATGTAGCTTAAGCATGATTGTTCGTAGTTAAAGTGATTAATTACCCACCTGGCACTTAGTTAAGAGGTTTTATTCCCTCCCTAACTTCAGGGGAAAATCCCTACCTGGGGAAACAACCTTTCTCAGCGACCTTGGTTAAAACACATAGTGCCTAGAAGGTGAGCAAACATATTAAGAACAGTATGCCATAAATGCCAGGTCCCTTGAAACAGCAAGCATGGACCGGCTCCCGGCAGAATTTTACTCTCGTGCACTCTGGGCAGGTGTGGCCAAAAGATGGGGCTCCCTCCCTCCAGCTCTCAGTCTTTGGCTACGGTGTCACCCTGGGAAGGGCAGACCACTAGTGTTTCTTATCCCTACTCAGAAGCTCTATTCTAGGCAGGCAAGGCCCAGAGGACTGGTCCCCCTCCCCCCAGCCAGTCCCCACTGTTGGTGGGAGCTCTACTCCAAGTGTAGGAGGCCAAGGATAGCGAGGGTCTGCGGATGCTGGTTCCCAATCATGACGGGAGAGCTGAAAAGACCAGGGGCTTCCATCCCTCTCCCTCTGCAAGTGCCACTCGGACTGAAGGGGTCACTCCTGAAAAGCAGAGCAGGGATTCTGCCCAGGGGATGGATGGCCAGGCCATAAAACTAGAGCTCTCCAGCTCTGCTTGGGGGGACGGACTTATTTGGAGCAGAGCACAGTGTACTTTCATCTGTGTCTCCACAGTCGCTTGAAGACCCATCCCACTGCGAAGCAGCTCTCCATAACGCTTGTGTTTATAGCACTTGCATTGCTAAAGTCAATGGTGAGTTTTTAGTCTTTGCAGGACCTCTCTGACATTCCATGCCAGCGACCGCTTTATCCTTTTGGAACTAGTTTCCTGGCCTCTTTGCTACATGTCCCTGATTCCAGGTTCTCTTTGCACCTTCCTTGGAGTCTTTCTGTTCTTTTAACAATCCTTTAAATGTTGGCCATCTGTCTCCTGCCCAAGATCCTCCTCAGATTCCACACAGGCCCCTGATGATCTGATCCACTCCACCCTAGTCCCCGGAATCTTAATTTTCAGCCTTGACTTCTTTCCTGACCTCCGTACTTCCTGGACATGTCAACCATAACATGTCCAAATGGGACTTAACATCTTTTTTCTCTCTGTCTCTACTACTAAAGCCATGGTTTAGTTCCTAACTCATCCTCCACCCTCACTTCCTAGCTGGGCTCCATCATTCAACTTTCCTCCTGTCTCAGCCATCCTCAATACCATTTGCAGAATTACCTATCTGATCCCATTACGTCCTTTCTTACATCCTTTCAGTTGTTTCTCATCACCTACAGACCAATATCCAATTCCTTGGCCGGGCATATAACTCTCTATGATACAGGCAATTTCTCCAGCTCTTTCTTCTATCACTCCTCAAGTGTGCCCAATGTGCCAGCCATAGAAACCACAAGCCACCATCCTATTTTATACTCCCCTTCTATGATCTGTAACACGTCCTCGAGCCTAGAATACCTTTCTTTTTCTATTGTTTTTTCTCTCCAAATTCATCTGCTGACATCTTCTTAAGCCTTTTAATCTTTGGCCCCTCCCTTTTCTTCATGCCCCATATCCACTCTATCTTCTTTACCTATTGGTCTTCCTAAATATCTTTTAAATTCATCCACTTCTCCCTATCTGTACCACCTCCACCCTGGTCCAAAATACTATGTTCTATCGTGTAGACATCCTTATTTCTTTAAATGCATTCTTTACTCTGTAGCCAAAGTAAGCTTTTAAAATGCAAATCTGGTCATATCATTCTCTGCCCTGAGAGTCCTCAGTGATTTCGAGGAACAAGGATAAAGTATAAAAACCCTTAAATGCCTACAAGGTTCTAATCCAGTGGTTCTCAACCTTCTTAATGCCATGACCCTTTAATACAGTTCCTCATGTTGTGGTGACCCCCAACCATAAAATTATTTTCGTTGCTATGTCATAATTGTAATTTTGCTACTGTTATGAATCATAATGTAAATATCTGATATGCAGGATGTATTTTCAGTGTTACAAATTGAACATAATTAAAGCATAGTGATTAATCACAAAACAATATGTCATTATATATGTGTTTTCCAATGGTCTTAGGCGACCCCTGTGAAAGGGTCGTTCGACCCCCAAAGGGGTGGCGACCCACAGGTTGAGAACCGCTTTCTAACCTCTCCAATCTCAGCTCACCCCGTGTTTTATCCTGATACCTATGTTCCAGCCCCACAGACATTTCAGTTCCTCTGACACACGATGCACTCTCCCACCTCAGTGTCTTTGGAGCCCTATCGGCAATGACTATCCCACCTGCCCATTCCTGTAGGACCAAGCCTTTGGGAACACCAATTTCCTGCATTATGCCAATTCCTTCATTATTTCCTCTCATAACACCTCGTGTTTTCCTTTCATTGAATTTATGGCAACTAGTAATTAAATCTGTCTGTGCATCTGTTTTATTGTCTCTTCCCCCAAGTAGACAATGAGCTCCAAGAGGAAAGGAATCGCTTCTCTTTTCATCACTATTCCCCATTGGCTAGCATAATGCTGGACTCTGTGCTCCTCCACACCCACTCACCTTCCCTGTGTGTCCTTTCAGATTTGTGATGTTCTCCAGGCTTGTGGTGGTGAAAAGGTGAATCACGTTTCCATTGACTGCAGCAAACAGGTGACCTCCATTGCTAAAGGCACACTGCAAGGAAATACAGCCAGAGAGCAAGCATGAGAAAAGTGAGCCGTCTGCTTCTGTTACCGTCAAGTCCTCCTTTTCTCCAAGAGTTGAGGCTGAGTCCTAGCTGGTTTGGCTCAGTGGATAGAGTGTTGACCTTCTGACTGAAGGGTTCTGGGCTCGATTCTGGTCAAGGGCATTTACCTCAGTTGCAGGCTTGATCCCCATCCCTGCTCAGGGGGTGTGTGGGAGGCAACAAATTGATGTGTCTCTCTCACATCGATGTTTCTCTCTCTCTGTCTCTCCCCCTCCCTTCCACTCTCGCTAAAAAAATCAATGGGGGAAATTATATATATATAATTTCAGGCTGAAACCATGTGTGGAGGTGGGAATTGGGGCAAGGTACAAACATACAGTGGGGCCTTGACTTACCAGTGTCCCGACTATCAAGTTTTTTGAGATACCAGCTGTCTCTCGGCCGATTTTTTGCATTGAGTTGATAGAGTAATTTGAATTAACGAGCTCCTTAATGAGCTCGGTCTAGGAACGAATTAAACTCGTAAGTCAAGCCCCACTGTACTGAGAACTGGCTGACAACTACTCCTGTAGCTCACTGCCATGGGCATTAAGTATGAAGCTGTTTGGTTCACAGAGCAGAGCACTCATTTGTCTGTAGAAGTTTCAGAGTAGGGAAGTGATTCCTGGAACCACGTCTTGTTCCTGCAGGTCATCCCCGGGAAAGCTGATGGACTGCTTACTGCCTCTCTGCTGACTTCTGAGCTTCTCCCAGCCTCAGCCTCGCCTTCCCAGCTGTGACTCTGACTCTGTGGTAAGTCTTCCTTTCCAATGCTTTTGTATTACTCCACAATCACAGAGAGGACCTACGGCAGGTGGGTCTCACAAGGCTGGGCTCAATGAAAGATTTTGGTGAGAATAAGAAAAAGGCAACAGAGCCATATACTCAGTAAGTTTGGTGGGAGAAGAACTGGATTATTTTCTTTTTAAAGCCACTAAAGTTTTCTAAGACACCTTTTGGTCCCACCTCCCTCGAGTGTGTTAGTTGATATTTCAGCCCTGGCAGTTCTTACCTCTTTGCATCCTCTGATAGAATATTCTTTGAATGAACGTATATCGTCAATGAGTAGGTTCATGAGGCGTAGTTTGTCAGCAAACCCTACTACAATGAAGTGACCAGACGGGTGAAGGCTGATTGTATAGGCCTCTTCCTGGTATTCCTTGTAGAGTTCCAGAGTGCTGTGAGGAAGGTCAATTACTGCCTTATCAGTCTAGCCTGCTAAATCCCTCGAGCCCTCCCCTGGTATGTATTTTTATCACAGCATTTGAGACACTTTGTTGCTTGCAATGATTGCTTTCCCTCTTTTCTAGAGTTTGGTTATTTGAAGATAGGAGCAATGAGTATGGCAAGTAGGGAGACTGGTCAGGGGGTTATCTAGTGATGCTGAATGTGCAGCTCCATTTAGATTTCCCAAATCAGAAGAATTTCACATTTTATCTTTCAGCAGCCCCAGCAACTGCGCACAAGAACAAAGAAATTATAGTGTGGGGCCAATCTAGGTCACAGGTTCTCAGGGAAGCTATGCCAGGAGGCAAAAAATATCACTAGGGAGTTGAGGGGGGTTTCAGGCAACGAGGACAGAAAAAAGGATAAATAACAGTCTGGCGAGCTCTCTGACGTCAAAAGCAGATCTACTGGGAGTAATGGGGTAGGAGAGCTGGAAGGACATAGGAGGTCATGGAATAAGGTGAGATACCAGAGTCCCTAGAGCCTAGCACAGTGTCTGGCATGGAGCAAGCATTTAATAAAGCACAAAGTAATTTTCTAGCTCATATAAGAGTGAAAAGAGAAGGCAGTTGACTGACTTGACTTAAAAAAAATTTTTTTTTCCCAACTGAAAGCTTCTAAGTAATTAAAATTTAAAACTCTCTAAAATAACTCACATGAAAAATTTAACAATCCAAATCCTGCATATTAAAGTAACAGAGCCTTTGCATTCCTTACTTTGACTCATAATTCCAGATGCGTATGGATCGGTCCAGAGAACAGGTGGCAATGAGGGGTTTGCGGATGCAAGTAGCCAGACCGGTGATGGATGCTGAGTGTAATGGGTACATCAGGTACTCAAAGTGGGCAGGCTCCCCCTGGAGAAATCATAGAGAATGAGATCTGGCAAAGTGAGCAAAAGGCTGGCTGTGCATTTCAGCTTTCATACGATCTAAGGACATTGGCAGGCTGGGAACCAATCATGTTAATACTATGCATATTTTCCTAAGCCTATATTATTTTAAAACATTATTCCAATGGCAATAAAATATTTTATTCCAAGAATATACCAGAATTTTTAATTCAGCCATTCCTCTACGGTGGGGACATTTAAGTGGTCTCCAATTTTCCTTACTTGGGAATAATTAGACTAATTTCCTTGCAGGTAAGTCTGTGGACCTCTGATTATTTCCTCAGATGCTGCCGCATTAAGCTTTGTTATTGTAACCAAGTGCCTGGCAGTCAGCTTTGATTGTTGAGGCATCTGTTTGAAAACCTCATCTTGAAGAAACATATTGCCAGCTCTATAAGCCCAGCAAAACAGCCAGATAAGGAACCAAGCCGCCCCTTCTTTCAGAAAACCCTCGATAACGGAGATAACTGATGGCTTCAGGGATACTGCTTCTCTCCTGCATGCCCTAATTCCCACGCTTAGACTGTCAATTAGGCACTAAAGAATGAACCTGAACAACCCTAGACACCCCACCCTTGTGCCCTACTAAAGGCAGAGAGCCCCAGGTCTGTGTTCTCTCTCCATCTGTGACCTCTCTGTGAGGCCCCTGGGCACATGCTGTGTACCCACCAAGACCTGCTCCTCCAAGTTCCCTGATGGTTTTTGTTGGAGTGCATCCTACAATCATAAGAACCACAAAGGCCAGTCCAGCTACAACACTGGCCCCGGTGGGGCAAACATGTGGGCCTGGGCCAGTGCTTGGGGCCTTCCTAGCTGATAGCATGACTATCAATAGGCTGGGACTGACACAACGGACACAGTCCTAGAATGGAATGCAGAGAAACATGGTAGGGATGATTTTAAGAATCTTGATAAGTACTGCCAAATTTCTCCCCAGGGAGGCCAGTTACTCTACCTCCAGCAGCAATGAGACTTGGGTGAATGACTTTAAATTAAAATGTATCCTATTACACTGCTTGTATAGGTTCCAGATGTCTGCCATCAGAGGCATTTTACCTGGGACACCTGCATGAGGAGTGATGATTGGGAAATATAATGAGGTGTACATATTTTGGGTCTGTTCACAGGACAAAGCAAAAGCTGAGATGCGAGTTCCTTCACATTCTGCATCATCCATCCTTTTCTACTGCCTCAGAGAAAGAGGTACTGTGCTGGGGAGGGGGGCAGGCACCCATTCTTCTCCATCTGTTACCCCTTCTTTCTCTAGTACCTTCAAACGTTTGCTTCTATTAGCTTTGTTCTCTGAAGGATGAGCAAGAACTAATATGGGGAAGAGAGGCGGGAAGAGTGTTCCAGGCAGACAGGACAGTATTTGCACAAGCCTCTTGGCAGGAAGGAACATGCAGATTCATGGTGATGGGAAAGGTCAGCCTTATTAGGTGGAATGATGGGTTGGGCTGGGGCAGCCAAGTTTGGTCTCCTCAAGTGCACAGGGAGGCCACTGAGGGGTCACAGCTGTGATGACAGTGGTGGTGGAGGAGGTTGTATGTTGCAATGACCAGATATGGGTTTTGAAAAGACCACTTTAGCATCAAAATGGAGTATAACTCAGGGGCAGGAAGGTAGAGTGTATGCAGAGGCACAGGCAGAAGACTTTTACAGTGGAGGAGAGAGAATGGGAATGCTCCCCTCCTCGAAGAGCCAACTTCTCTGGCCTAGTTCTTTCCTCCCCATGCAGACTTCCTTCTCAGAGGCCCTGCCCCCTGGAGGGAGAGAGGATCTGCAATGAGCTCACCCCTCCAGACAGAGAAAGTGAACAAATTGGAGATCCGGCCATCAAATTAGTCCTTTTTGAGTGAATCAGTTCCCCCAGGTGAAATGATAAAAATAGTTTCTAAATCTGCAGGTTAAAAACAGCGCTGGATTCATGGTACCACGAGTGTAGGCGGCCAGAAAGACCCCACCTGAGAGCACTGGGCAGACAGCATTATCTCCTTTACTTACTTCTTATGAAAACAACCTGTGTCCATTGATGGACAGACGAATAAAGAAGAGGTGGCATATACATACAACAGACTACTACTCAGCTATAAAAAAGGTGAAATCCTGCCATTTGCCACAACACGGATGGACCTGGAGGGTATCGCGCTAAGTAAAGTAAATCAGGTGGGTGCCCTCATGGGAAAAGATAAATACCATATGACTTCACTTGTATGTGGAATATTAAAAACCAACTAACAAGCAAAAAGCAAAAACAAGCTCATAGAGGCAGATGACAGATTGGTGGTTGGGGTGAAGAGGGGCAGGAGGGCAGAATGGGGAAAAGGGTTCAATTATATGGTGATGGATGGAAACTAGACTTTTGGTGGTAAGCATGATGTAGTATGTACAAATGTCAAATTATAATGTTAGACACCTGAAATTTATATATATTACCTCAAAAAAGAAAAAAGAAAAAGAGGCTATGTCTTACAACCTCCTGCTGAAAATACGTGGGAAGTGATGCCCAGAGAGGTTTAATCCAAATAAATTTATCCAAAGTCACATAGTAACTTTTAAGTAGTAGTTCCTAAACTTTCAAAAACTCACTTGATGTGTGATACTTTCAAAATGCTCTACTGGATAGCACCTTTAAAAAAACTGAGCTATAACTGACATATAACATTGCATTCTTTTGGGATATACAACATGATTTGATATATGGGCCTGTTAGCTTTTAAATACACTTAGATCTCGCTTACCTTAAAAACAAAACAATTCTCTCTCTTCAGCCTCATCTCTACACCTCATTCTATGAGGCCAGTATTACCCTGAGACCAAAAGCAGACAAAGGCATCAAGAAAAAAACTAGAGACCAATTCTGCTACGAAGACAGATGAGAAAAGTCTGGACAGAAACGTTGCTGGGAGGGACTTGCCTTGCTGATCTCCGTCAGGGACATGGTGATGCTGTAGAGCTGGTTCTTGCTGGTGCTGACAAGCAGGGTTTCCTCTGAGGGGCTGAAGCACAGGCAGAGGATGTCCTGTTTGTCAGACTGACTCGGGTCGTTGCTCTGCGGGTCCACAGGAATCTGCCCACGACACCAGACGGCTATCAGTGACGTGCCCGCATCACCGGCGGGTTCCCTCCGGTGTAATGAACTAGGACTCCCAGACCAGCATGGCTCCAATCCCCCTCAGAGGTGGGGGAGGGAGGGCTTGAGTTGCCTCTGTTTCTGTGGGTTTCGTATTCACCTTGAAGTGATTAGTGGCTGAATAATAAGACAATGGCACACGTAGAAATGATCGATCTGCACCTGCCCAGCTGAGATCTCCTCTGAAAACAAGTGTCAGTCGAACTCCCACTCACTCCCACTCTTGAATTCACTTGGGACAGGTTGTGTACCCCAGGGCAGGCGGCCACCTGCACCGAGGATACCAGCGTGCGCTTCAGGGCGGCAGAGGGGAAGGTGACAGCCCTTCTTCCATGTGGGTAGGTGCCAGGGCAGAGAAAAGAGAAGGGCTCACACAGCTCCTGCCAGCAGTCCCTGAGGGGGCCTGTACTTCCCAGGTAGGCATTATAAAATTACATTTCCTTTTCCCTGCTATTGCTTTTCTTCTATGAACAACCAGGCTTCTTGAAAGGTTGGCCTACACATACCATCTCCTCTTCCTTATCATTTGATAAATAAAATTTCCTTCCACTGTCCTCCTACGCATTAGAAATGTCCTTATCACCAAAGCCAGATGCTCCGTCCTCATCCTCTTGACTTTTCTAGAGCCTGCAGCTGTGATGGCGGCACCACCTCCCTGGGGTCCAGGACACCGGGCCCTCCTGCTTCCCTCCCTCTGCCTGGAGTTCTTCACATAGGCAACTGCCCCTGCTCCACAGGACAGCGAAGGCTCTGGAAGCCCCTGACCTGCGCTGCGCTGGGCTGGGCGGCCACTGATATTCCCTCAATGTGCCCACGGCACCTGACAGTTCCCTCCGCTGTCACATCTGTGTGCCACTCCCTGCTGTGTAGGGTAGAATGGGAGCCGCAGGCCTAGGGCCTTGTGTGTGCTGCCCCACTGCTGTCTCCCACAAAACTGAAGACGCACAGATTCTGCTGGACTCAGATGCTCATCTTAAGCAGCAGAGTCACGTCTGACTCGCTCACTGTGTGTTTAGCGGCTTCCTGTCCTGGGCCCCGCAGCCGCCCCCCCCCCCCCCCCCCCGCCCCGCAGGCAGAGCGCTGCCCTGGAGCCTGTGCTCCTCCACTCAGGAACCGGCTGTCCGGCACGCTCCTCGGCTGGAGCTCTTTCACCAGCACGGGCTCTCACCTTTTCCCTTCAAGTGAGGCCAGTCCCTCTCCACTGGGGAACACAAGGTACCCCAAGCACACCGCCCGCTCCCTGTCCGTGGTGCCTTTGCTAATTTGTTCCTTCCGCCTGGAATTCCTAATCTGTTTCTTTCTGTCAAGTGCTACCCATCCTCTGAGGTCTTTCTTCAACAATTACAATCAAACACCCAGAAGCCTTCCTGGTTCTTCCCGAACTAGATATGCTCTCTCTTCAAAACAGTGTGTATCGTTTATGCCACACACATTTACTAAATGCTCACGGTGTGCGTGGTAGTACACCGGACATTAAATATCAATATTAAATATCAATATGTATCATCGTAATACAATTTCTCATGGGAGCACTAAGCTTCAAAGAGAAATAGAATTTGCCAAAGTTCTCTCCCAGGATTGAAATCCAGATCATCCCAATTCTAAACCCCAATTCTGTCCAGCCCATCCTAAAACTTCCTTAGGACAAACTGCTCAAATCCCCCTTGCTGCTCAGTGCTACACCCCTTCTCCCCATCAGACTCCTTGTCCGTGCTCTGCTGCTGGAGAACAAATGTCAGGAGGACCCCAGTTTTGCTTATTCCTTCTCTCCTTACCCGGATTTCTCTGCTCTCATGATAAAAATCCTTGTCTTCCATCTTCTCAAACAGTAGAACGCGCCCTGGCCCAGCAGAACAGGCAAATCCCTTTGAGTAGGCTGCAATGGCAAACACCTGGGGCATGGACTGCTGGCTGTGGCTATCAGTCTCCAAGATCTGTTCAAAGGAAGGGACTGGGGAACTGAGTGTTGGAAATTCGATCAAGCTAGAAAAAGAAAACAGCATGTAAAGTTTACAGAGACAATCCCCAGGGGAGGAATTCTGCTAGGGATGAGAAAGAAGGGCTGCCCTTGGGTGTGGGAGGAAACCACCCAGTGTGAACCCCTTTCCCATTGCCAAAACACTACCCTTCGCCCTGGGAATGCCACACAAACTCCAAAGGAAGACTGGAAAGTTACACATTTATTTGGTAGTCTCACAACCCTGTGTGGTCACTACTACTATTGTCATTATCCTATATAATAAAAGCCTAATATGCAAATCAACTGAATGGCAGAATGACCAGTCACTATGATGTGCACTGGCCACCAGGGGGCAGACACTAAACACGGGAGCTGCCCCCAGCTCACAGGCCCCAGGTCAAACAAGGCGGGTGCCAGTGGGCCCCCTCCCCTCAATTGCCCTGCTGGTCACCCCACTGAGAAAGGTGACCGGCAGCAGTTGCGGGGTGATGGGGGGTTGGGGGGTGGAGGGGTGGGGCTGGCTGGTGAACAGGTGGGGCCAGCAAGTGGGTGGCGCCAGGCCAGCCAAGGTGGGTGCCAGTGGGGGTCCCTCAAATCACCCCGCCAGTCACTCCACAGATTGGCTCTGATTGCGGGCCAGGCCTAGGGACCCTACCTATGCACGAATTTCATGCACCGGGCCTCTAGTTAGTAGTATTATTAATATCCTCATTTAGGTGTTTAGAAAAAAGTGGCTCAAGGGATTGAGTTTTCTAAAATCACACACTTAGTAAGTAGAAGAGTTGAGATTTGTATCAAGGTATCCATTTCCTCCTTCCCTCTCTCTCTACTCTTCTCATTCATTCATCCAATAACTGGAGGCCCGATGCATGAAATTTGTGCAAGGGGCTCGGCTCTCGCAGCTGCGGTGGCTTGCATCAGCCCTTACAGCCATGGCGGCTTGCCTCAGCCTTCAAAGCTCCGGCTTCGTCTGGAAGGTCGTCTGGCTGTCCAGTCTATATAATGGTGTTATATGGTGGTAACAACTCTGTGAAATAATCCTATATAATAAAGAGCTAATATGCTAATTAGACCAAACAGCCGAACGACCATCTGGACGACCTTCCAGATGAAGTTGGGGCTGCGAGGGCTGGCCAGGGCTGTGAGGGGCTGCAAGGGCCAAGCCCCTTGCATAAATTTTGTGCATCAGGCCTCTAGTGGTAAATAAGATTGATATATCTTATTTACCTTTAGAAGGTTATAGTCTAGAGCAGTGGTCGCCAACCAGTGGTCCGCAGACCACTGGTGGTCCATGAGGTCTCAAAGGTTGGCGACCGATGTTCTAGAGCACATGTGATAGGACTGTTAGGGAGTAGCTCAGTAGGATGGGAACAGCCAGTCAACAGGTAGCAAGGATTTTCTGAATACAGTTATAGGGAAGGTGCACTGACCAGAGATATACAGAGGCTAAGCCCTCCCAGCTAAGAGCTGAAGAACGAGCAACAGTACGTCACATACGTGTATGTATCCATGGGAGTGGGGGTGTGAAGGGGGGCAGGGGAACTACACATTACCAAGCTCAGAAGCAAGAGCATGCATGAGGCATGCATCGTCTGTAGAGGGCAGAGCCAGTGCTCTAGAAGTAAAGAAGGGACAGAGTAGCAGACATGTGGACCACGTTCATAAGTTTGGACCCACTGAAGGATTGTGAACTCAGCAAACTGGAGGGCATGGCAACTTATTAGGAAGCTCTTAAGCAAATCACAACAGAAGAGACATCATTGGCAGGAATGGTGAAAATGGTGGACTGAAAGTTATTGAGGAAGAAGGAGCTATAGTATGCCATTGTTGGGAGCCATTAGAGATATTGGCTTAGACAAAGCCATCTTAAGAATTATAAGTTTCTGGTTCTTTCAGAAACTCCTAATTACCAGAAACTACGTGTGTCCTGCGATTTGGCCAGCAGCTAAAGATAACCATCCTATTCCCTGAAGCAACTACCGCCACATCGGAGCCTGCTACAACCCTGCTGATAAGCTAATAGACCCCTTTACCCACCCTCTGTCCCTAAAACAGTATATATCCTGCCGCTGTGAGAATAAAGTTTGAGGCTTGATCAGGATCTTGTCTTGCCTCCATTTCTTCGCGTCTCCTATCCTCTCATTCCCTTACAGGAATTGTCACGGTACCCACGTTGCATGCCCCGCGGGTTGGGGCATAATTGCCATTATGGTTGAGGGCTCAGGCTCTGGAGTCAGACAGATCTGGGTTTGAATCCTGACCCTGCCACTTCTCAGTGCTAACTGGGTAAGCCAGTTAACCTCTTTGAGTGTCAGTTTCCTTGTCTATAAAATGGGCATAATAATATGTACTATATAGGGTAAGACTCAAATGAGAATATAGATAAGCAGTGCTTACTCCACACAATGGTACAGCCCGATATGGGTGAGAGGCTATTGGTAGAGGTAAGATTGATAGCTCCCCCCTGAGCCTCTAATTTAGCCCATATGCTTCTGTTGACATTTCCTTGCACCTCTTTGTTGGTCTGCTGCCTCCTACTGAATTGCAAGGTCCTGGGGGATCTGTGTCCCCAGCATCTAGCAAGATGCCTGGCACACTGCAAGTGCTCAGTGGACATTTATTCAATTGATTCAGTAAATTAGGCAGCCATTAGAAAATATAATTTGGAAAATCTGTAGTTTGGAAGACCAGTCATACTAAAATGAGGTTAGGTATAAAAATAAAAAGAACTGTATCTAGGCTATGGTCATAACTGTCAAATTTGTGCTTGAATATGGATGAACACTAGAAAGGCAGAGGAAAATGAAGAGTTGGCTTTTAAGGTAGAGAGGTAATGAGTGATTTTTAAAGAATGCTGGTTTTCATGTGCTGCTATTAGTACGAGGAGCACATTTTTACAGGAGCACCAGCGGGGTGCCATTACCTCTCTGATTCCTGCATCATCTCCAGGTTCTTCAGCTCATTGGTGGACTCCTTGACCATTATACTTGTCTCCCAGCGTTGATCTCCAGATTCAAAAAGGAAGAGCCTGCCTGTATCGGTGCCAACGACAATCTTGTCATCAGACACCCAGGCATGGGCTAGGTAGTTTTGGGGTTCTCCCCTCTGAAAGTTGGTTTGCTTCAGGGTTCCCTCGGCAAAGCGGAGAAGCTTAAATATCCCATTTCCAGTGACACACACCTGCGTGTTATCCTGAGGACTGAAGCTCACCTGCAGAGTGTGAAAGAATGAAAGACAAAGCTTTATAAAACGAATCTTAATGGAATTACTTCCCATTTTACCAATTAATATTTATTTCAGGTAACTCAGAGTACCCTTGAAACATCACTAAATCATACACTTTTGATACCATATTTAATAAGAGCACAGATCTATATCCATTATATTTGTGGGACCAGTTGTTTTAAACTAGGAAACCTACAAAAGTCATTTTACAGAGGCCAAAAGCAAAATGAGCATGTCTTGACAATGGCCGAGCACTGTGTCAACAAAAAGGAATGAAGGCTCAGCTGCAAACACAGAAACAGGAGGGTCCGGCAGGGTTTATGTGCCCTGACCAGGGAGAAGGAACCTAATGTCAGGGGCTGCTATGTGGTCTCCTGCCAGCTGAGCTTCCTTTATCTGTACCCTCCTCATCCCCCCGTACAGTGACAGGCAGTCAACCTGTCACCCCCATTAGATGGTGAGCAACTTGAGGGGCTGTGGCTTTGTCATCTCTGTATTCCCAGCGCTGGGTTCATAGTGAACATCTAATGAATGTGCACTGCATCTAAGGTGCTCTCTGCTCTGAGTGGGGATGCTGCACAGGCCTCGCTATGGCCTGGAGGAAATGACCCTCGGCTCTCCCTGATTCTGTGATCACCAAGGAGCCTTCTAATTGCTGATTTCACTTCCAAGTTCTCTATTCCTAGGGTGGAAATACATGGATAAATGATGTGAGTGCTCTGGTCTTGAGGTGCTGGTTTGTGCACTAGCCTCCTGTGGGAATGACTGAGTCCACTGAATAGAGCCGAGTTCCTGACAGCCTGTAAAACCGAGTTCTAGATCCTACACTGGGTTGACTGCACCAGGATAAAACTCCTTGGGACCCACTTCCTAACAGGGGCTCTTTATTTTGCCTTCAAATCACAATAGAAAACTCTGCTCCCCATATAACTACAAGTTCATTGACAGCTTCTTAAAGATCTACCACTTCACATTACTCCCGGAAATCTTCCCATTGCCTAGCCATGATGCTGAAAAGAGGCCAGAACCAGAAAGGGAGAGCGAGTTTGATCACTTCACCTCTGGGCTGAACCTGGGACCAGAAAGCAGTTCTAGTCCAGAGTAAAGAAGACAGGCACTGGGCTCCTGGCCCTGCCATTCAATACCTCTGTGATCTTACGTGAGTAACTTAACCTCTTGGAGCCTTAGTTCCCACTTCAGTATGATAGGGACAATCATGAATACCATATACGATTGTTGTGAGACTAAAGTTAAATACGCATGTTAAGAAATGAGCACTGCTTCTAGTACATAGAAAACATTCACTAAAATACAGCTCATACTAAATAGTTTGCACGATACTTGTTATGTTGGGAGGTACCTGGGAGACAGTGTTGTTCTGAGTGTCGGTTTTAACAATGGCCATTACTTTCTGTTTTTCCCATAGCCAGTAGACAAGGTTGGACTCTGGAGGCGATGTTTGAGTCAATAGGTATTTGGAGTCTGGAGAAAAAGCCATGCAAGTAAATCTCTGAACCGGGAAGTCAAAGTTATTAAGGATTTTACGCTTCCGGCAAGGGATGGATGACAGTTCATAAATGGTGATGACAGGTTTTTCTTGCACCAACTCAGAGATAGCGAGGTATCGCCGATTGGGACTGATGGACAAGGCTAACATGGCTTGACTCTTGTCTGAGCCTGCAAACAGGTAAAACGGAATAGTGAGGGTAGATCGCCAGGATTCAATATGAACCAGGCAGAGTGGTAGGCACTGCTGATGCAATAGGAGAAAAGTGCAGAAATAGGTAATTGTCAACCTGGGAAGCTCCTTGGTACAACTATGTCTGGGGTAATTAGAACAATGACCAGGGTGGGCACCTCCCTGAGGCCAAGGTAGGAGGAGAAGTCAGGGATCAATCCCTAGAGGACAAAATGGGACAAGGAAGGGGTGGGACAGGTGGTAGGAGGAGAAAACGTGTGGATGTGAGAAAGTGGGATATTGCTGGAGCATCTCATGTGAGCCAGAGTTGGTCACTATCAGATAAGTCTGGAGCAGTGGGATAGGGTCATATTACATAGGCCTCTCTCTATGCCTTGAGTGGGCAGCACTCAGCACTCTCCCTCTGCTCTCAAGGCTGGGATGCTAACCACTGGATTCCTCAGCCTTCCTTGCCGTTAGGTGATCTATGTGACATTCTTGCCATGAGATAGATGCAGAAGTTTGCCGGACTGGCTTTATGGTAAAGCTGGTGCTTTCTTGAAAACCAGGGATGGATACATTCTCTCCCCCTTTCCCTGGAATCTAGGGGTGATATCTGGAATTACAGCAGTCATCTTGCAACCATGAGATAACACATGAGAATGCAAGTTATGGTCCTCTACATACAGCACCGGAGGCAAACACTAAAGTGCACATACTTTATTGGGAAATGCAATCATGTTATGATTTTCATGGGCCCTAGATACTATTGCTTTCAGGAGCCTCTTCCTCCATTAAAGAAAGTTAAAAAAAAGTATATTTTGTGATTGCATTGGTATAAAGAGAAATAGAGCCAGGCTCGATTCATTATGACATATTTATTATTATACTTTTCCCCTGATTTTAAAATAAGTTAAAATGAAAACATTCTCTTGAGTCCTAGGCTCTGTGTCTACTGTGCTTTATGGCTAAGATCTCTTTCTCACTTAATAGCAATTTCATCCTTCTGCTTAATCAGGCTAGAAATCTTGCTTCTTCTTTTTCTCTTCCACCCTACACCTGGTTTCTGAGAAAATCTGTTACCTCCACTTTCAAAATATATCCAGGATTTGATCTCTTCTCACCATTCCTGTTACCTACAACCTGCTCTTTGACACCATTTTCTCTCATCTGGATTGTAGCAATAGTTTCTCAACTGGTCTCCTGCTCCCTCCCTTGTCCCTCCTTAAAGCTATTCTCTACCCAGTGGTCAAAATGAACCTGTTGAAACATAAGTCAGATGATGCTACTCTCTCTGCTCAGAATCCCCCCCATGACTTCTCATTTCACTCAGAGTAAGAGCCTATGACCTACAAAGCCCTATGTGATGTTGCTCCTCATTACTTCTCTGCCTCACCTCTCGCTCCCTGTTCCTCCATCCCCTCCACTCCAGCCACACTGACTTCCTTGCTATTTTCCTAACACACTAAGCACCCTCCTAACTCAGAGCCTCAAAGGTGAAAGACAAAAGTATAAAGCATAAAGGAGATAATATAGGATAATATATTCATAAGCTTGAGTTAAGGAACAATTCCTGAAGAAGACACAAAAAGGAAAATGTTGATGAACTTCATTAAAATGAAGAATTTCTGTCCATCAAGGTACCATAAGGAGGGAGAAAACACAAGCCTCAAACTGGGAGACATTATTTGCAATACATAAGATTGGTATAAAGAATATAGAAAGTGTGCCCAAAAGTCAATAAGAAAATTACCCAAAAACTCCCATACAAAAAAAAATGGGTAAAAGAGATGAATAAAGCATTTCATAGGAGACTAAATAGGAATAGCCCATAAGCATGTGAAAAAAATTCATCCTCATTAGAAATAGAGAAATATAACACTAAAAACAATAAGATACCCTTTCTCAATCACTAGATTAGCAAAAAAATAGAAATGTGGATAATACCAAGGGTCGGTGAGGTTGTGGAGGAATGGCAAGTCTCATGTACTCCTGGTGGGAGTGTAAATTGGTACTACCATATTACCCAGTAATTTTTGTCCTGGCTGTGTGCCCTGAAGAATCTCTGCACAAGTGGACAAGCATATATGAATGCAATAAATTTTATGCTAGCATGATTTGTAATACCAAAAAACTGTTGTTTCCCAAAAAGTCCATTAACACTGGAATGGATAGATATACTTGAGACATTAGATTCATAGATGTAGCAATAAAATGAATTCAAGATGCATGTAATATTCAGGATCTCAAAAGCCTGATGTTGAACAACAGAAGCAAGTCATCAAACACATATACTATGATTCCATTTATATAAAGTTAGTAACTAGCAAACACAAAACTATATCTTACATGGGGCTACACATATATGGCCATACTATATGCAACAAAGAGCGGAAAAGGAAATAAGTGATTAAGTTGTGGAAATGATGTATATCATCAATGAACAAAAACAATGAAACATTGTACAAATAGTTATATTTGTGACTTGGGATAAAATCTCCAGTGTCTTCATCACACATGAATTCAAAAGGTGCTGGATTGAGGGTGGTGTGCTCTAGAAAACAGTGTTAGACAACTCAAAAATTGGCCTCGGTGAGGACAAAGACAATGATATTGAAGAAGCATGAAAAGGGACTTGTTAAAATAATTTTTCATTAAATCACAGTGAAAAAGTGCTTTTAAATTAATATTCTTTTACATGTGATATTTGCATGTAATGCAAGTAGACATGTATTTCGTCTACATTTAGAGAACTATACGTTTATGGGAGTTGGCCGGAAAACTTTCCTTTCAATCATCATGTTGGAATTATGAGGTTATTTTTGCCACATAAGGTTAATGTGTCAGGACGGAAAGGGTTTTACCTGGAATGAATTTTTGCCATTTCTGATCCATATTGTACTTCACACAGTAATTCCCTGAAGGAAATATAATGATCTGTTCGTCGAAGAAGAATATATTGTTGGCCACGTGGGATCGAAGACCAAAAGCATGCAGCGACTGTGCTACCACGGTCGACATGGTCCCTGGCCAGAGTTCTGTGAAGATCCAGCGCAGCAGGTGAGCGTGGGGAAGAGTATCGCCCCGCCCCGGACATGCCCCTGCCCCTGCCCCTGCCCCTGCCCCGCCCCCGGAGTCCTGCCGGATTGCATCCCCCCCTCCCTACACACACACACACCCCGCTCCCCCGCCAGCACCCCTCAAACCCACCGCGGCTTAGTTTCTCCCCTTTCCTTTGAGCCTTCGCGGCTTCCTGCTCCTCCGGACGACCCCCGGCTCCCACCTCCCACCTTACGCTTCTCCTCCAAGTCACCAGACCACTCGTGTATCTAGGGGTAGTTTTCCTACGGATCCCAAACAACTCGGGCACTCTCCGACGCCGGAGCGGTTCCTATAGCAACGGAAAACCGGAAGTGAAGGTCCGCGACCGGAAGCGGAAGTCTGATCTAGAAGTTCTGCGCTGCGGTGTGTAGTGGGCGCTGGAGCCGTTCTCCTCCACGTGGGGCCGCGGAGTGAGGGTAGGGGGCTGAAGGCAGGCGGCAGCGGCGGAAGGCGCCCTCTTCCCGCCGCACGGGCCTGGGCCTACCCGGACCTCTGGTAGGTGCTGCACGTGCGTGCTGCGAGATGGACACCCCCCTGCCCTCCGGCTCGGACTCGGATTCGGATTCTGAGGAATCTCTTGTCACAGACAGAGAGGTAAGTGTCAGCCGAGCTCGCGTGGCTGGGCGAGGGGGGAGAGGGACGTCCTTCCTCCCCTGGAACTGACGCCGATCGTGCCCTGCAGTTGCAGGACGCGTTTTCCCGAGGGCTTCTGAAGCCAGGCCTCAATGTCGTGCTTGAGGGTCCGAAAAAAGCCGTGAACGACGTGGTGAGCTCGGGCGCCGAGTCGGGGTACTGGGGCGTGAGCTGAGCGCAAGGAGCTGTTACGCTTGGGTGGTTGAGCTCTTGTCCTGGGAAGGAGGCAGCCTGTGCGTTGTCAGGAGGGTCGGCTACGCGATGGGGTGTGGGGGTTAGCCATTTGCCCGTGGGCCTAGCACCCTGGGCTTGGGAGAGACTTCGTAAGGGTTCCCCTTCTTAGGGGCGCAGTGTCTGAATTTTTTAGAATGGCCTGAAGCAGTGTTTGGCAGAATTCAAGCGGGATCTGGAATGGGTTGAAAGGCTTGATGTCACCCTCGGTCCGGTGCCGGAAATCAGTGGACCTCAGTCAGCACCGCAGAACAAGGACCAGAAAGCTGTCGATCCCGAAGATGACTTCCAGCGGGAGATGAGCTTGTATGTTTGTTTTCAAACGTGGGAGAAGTTGTGGTCCCGGCGCTACAGGGGGAGGGGAGAATGGCGAGCCTGTGCTCCACAGAGGTTACCGAAAGGGTAGGAGCAGGGAGGAGGTCTTCTTTTGACTAAAAAGAGCTAAAGTTGGGGGGTGGGGGTGGGGTGGGGTGGAAGGGGCCGGGTAACGGGGTGGGGGGGGGGGTGGACGGGTTTGCCTGTGTGCCTATTCAATGATTAGAACAAAAGTTTTCTTATGGAAGGTCCTTATATAGACTTTTGTAGTGACTCCATAAGCATTCATAATGAGTTTGTAAATTGATAGGTGCTTTTAGAGCGGTCATTCTCTGAAATTACTGATTTATTTTCAGCAGTACTCCTCTCCCCCCTTTTTATTATTTTTTTCCTCCGCCCCCTTTTTAAAAGAGTGTACAGTTTTCTTCCAGATGCTGAGTTAATGAGGTTTTATTACAGTTTTTGTTTGTGTGTGTCTTCTTGCTGGTGGAGGTCAGAGGTTGAGGGTCCGTCTGACCTTGGATCACTCACGAAACGGAGTGAGAAGGAATGTAAGGCCTCTGCTGCCTGGCTTATTTCACACTTCGTCCTATATCCTCAGCTACCGGCAGGCCCAGGCTGCAGTACTTGCAGTATTACCTCGGCTCCATCAGCTCAAAGTCCCTACTAAGCGGCCCACTGATTATTTCGCAGAGATGGCTAAGTCTGATCAGCAGATGCAGAAGGTAAGAAACAGAGATGTTTTTTCCTGGCAAGCTGAGGCTTTGGACTTTTAAATATATTTACCCGGCTAATCTCCTATAATGTTTAAAAGAAGACTAAACCTAATTATAGGGAACTGATGGTCAGAGGACAATTATTATCTCTATTGTCTACTTCAGACTCATGCCAGTCACCACCAATTAGATAAGGATAAGGATGACTTTTTCCTAATTTAAACCACTAAGGGGAGGAAAAGTACAGGAAGAAATGAGGTCCATTTCCTAGCTGGCATGATCATGGCCTGGTGCGTAGAAAAATTACAGATCTTGTCCTGCTTTTGCTACGGGGGAGTGCTGCAACTTGTAGACAGTTCATTTTCTCTGGGCTTCAGTTTTCGCTTCTGTAAAATGAGGGATTCATATATGGCTCAGATGCAGTATAATTTAGAGTTAGGTAGAACTGGTCCTTGTTTGACTTTGGGAGGAAAAGAGTTGCCAAAATTTAGTTCAAGATGAATTGAATAATTCCCTTGGGTCTCAAGCCAGATTTTAGGGAGCTGTTGTCTTGGAGGTACTTAGGGTACTTAGGTACTTAGGGAAATCTAGAGACGAGCTCAGACACATCTCTGTACATTCACACTGACAGCAGCTCATCCTTTAACTGGGATGTGTATGTTTGATAGAAAAGGCTCCGTGCCTGATATCTGTTGGTGTTTTTATGTATATGGTATATTGGAGAAGGGAACTAGGGCTGCATGCTGTTTTAACAGTCGGTAGACAGTAGGGATGGGCAGAAGTTAGTTTCTCTTGGCAAAACTGTAAGCAGGCAGTTTTGTATAATGGAGCAAATGGCACACCAGGAGTGGGAAGGTTGCTTTCAAGTTCTTGCTTCCCCACTGATACATTCGGTATGCTGGGCAAAGCGCTCAGTCTTTGGGCTGCATTGTCCTCATATGTAGAACCCAGGTCTTGGAATAGATTATTTACAAGGTTTCTCTGAGCTCCATAGTTTGCAGATCAAGGAATTTCTGTTTCCTGCTCCAGGACACCCAAAAGAGCAGTCATTCCAGATTTAAATAACATAAGCTGACACATTTTGTGTTTTAGATTCGACAAAAGCTGCAGGCTAAACAGGCCGCCATGGAGAAGTCAGAAAAAGCTAAGCAACTTCGAGCACTTAGGAAATACGGAAAGAAGGTAAGAAGGAAAGTGGCAGGGGATAGAATGATGCCGAGTGTGTGTGTCAGGTCAGATTGCTGCAGTCTGATTTGGTTCCATGACCCGTATGTGTTAGAGCTTGTGTTATCTTTTTTTTTTTTTTAATATATTTTTATTGATTTGAAAGAGGAAGGGAGAGGGAGAGAAATAGAAACATCAATGATGAGAGAGAATCATTGATCAGCTGCCTTCTGCACACCCCCTGCTGGGGTAGGGGACCAAGCCGCAATTTAGGTATGTGCCCTTGACTGGAATTGAACCTGGGACCCTTCAGTCCACAGGCGGATGCTCTCTCCACTGAGCCAAACCGGCTAGCTGTGTTTGTTATCTCATAGTCGGGGGGGTGGGTGTTGGTGCTAGTATTCATGAGCACAGTCAGGGTGTTGCCAAGGGTAGTGTGGTAACTGTAGCAAGCCATTGATCTCTCCAGTTTGCACTTCGATACAGTGAAGAGTTGGGGGGTCCAGACCAGTGGTTTCCAAACCCAATCTCACAGCAGAATCACTGGGAAAATTTTTCAAAACAGATTTCTAGGTTTTAGTGTCTGGGAATCTGTGTATGTTTTCTTCCCTTCCCCCAAGAGACTCTCAGATGATCACTGGCCTACGTGATTGTGAAGTCCTTGAAGAAATCATATGGATTGTCATTCGGTCAGAAAAAGCAAATGGCACCTGCGAGATTGAACTCTGACTGCCTTGAGTTCTAGTGTAAAACCAGAGCAGGCATACCATGGAACTTTTTTTTTTGGTTTTTCTTCTTTATTTCATGGTCACTTAAAGAAGATGATAGGAATTAAAGTTAGAGGTGTGGGAAGAAATGTGTGTGAGGAGATTCAGCATGGGTGTTAAGACTTTGTCCGTATTTTGTACATAAACATGATTTGGGGTGTTGAGCTGCTCTCCTTGGGAATCATGTCACTGGTAGATCCTCAGAGGAGTAACATAGAGGGTAGATGAGCATCCTGTCCTTTGCAAATGGGCAGCTGTGGATTTAGTACATTGAGCTGGTGGTCGATGGCCGAGATCAGCTCAAAAACATGGGCAATTGGTTTAACACAAATTATCAAAAGCAAGGAAAAAATCAGGCTCATTAGCTCACTCTTTCTAATTTGAGGAATCTGAGGGTACTAGTTCCGAACTGGGGATGATTTTGCCTCCCAGGAGCTTTGGACAGTGTTGGAGACATTTTTGGTTGCATCTTGGTGGGGAGGTGCAGCTGCAGCTGGTGGGTAGTGGACGGGGAGGCTGCTAAACATCCCACAGTGCCCTGGATGGCCTGTCTCTCCCCCTGCAGAGAGCTTTCCTGTCTGAAGTGTCAGGAGTGTTGAGATTGAGAAATATCCCTTAGAGTAAAAGCATCTCCTTTTGTCCTTAAAGCTTCTTTTCTTTCCTGATTTTTGGGGAGATTGTTTTTTTCCTGTTGGTACTTTCATGCCTAGCAATAGTAGGTTAGATATTTAATGAACTCATCAATGGGGAGAATTGAATGTGGACCTAAACATGATTGGCTACAGTTTTGTAGGCAGGATTGTGTATAGGGGGAAGAGTGCAGACTGCCTTCGTGTGAACCTCAGCTCCCCCCTTTCCTGCTGTGTGGCTGAGGCAAGTGACTTTATCTCTCTGTGCTTCAGTTTCAGGGATGTTTCAGAATTCCTGACTCATTGGGTTGTTGAGAAGCTAAACTTGAGTGTTCGCATAGTTTTGTCGCACAGTGAATGTTCAGTAGTGGTGGTATATCACAGTGTTGATACTGGGAGAATATAGGCACTTGCTCTGATGGTTTGGAGTGGGTGTAACAGGCCTATGTCCATGTCCCAGGTGCAAACAGAGGTTCTTCAGAAGAGGCAGCGCGAGAAAGCACACATGATGAATGCCATTAAGAAATACCAGAAAGGTCAGTATTTCTCTCTCCTAAGGATACAGGGGGCAGGGTCCCTGCTAATTCTGACACCCAGTGTTCTGGAGAATTGATTAATTTGGAGCTATTGGACGTAGGTTTTGGGAAGGGTGTGGGGAACAAGATGTACCTCTTAAAATCCAGTGAGCAACAATCTTCTTTTGAAGTTTAAGCTTTTCTTAAAATGCGATGTCACTAATCAAATACAGTTCACTCCTAGGCTTCTCTGACAAACTGGATTTCCTTGATGGAGATCAGAAACCTGTTGCACGGGGCCCGAAGGAAGGAGCTAAAGGCCAGCAGATGAAGAAAGGGTATGAAGTGTTTGTTTTGTTTCGTTTTGTGATGTGTGCTGGGCAACAGTTCACGAGTATAGGGGCTGCCATAGGAGCAGCTGCAGGGTTCAGAGCGTGGCACTGCTGCCTGGGACCCAGTCTTACCAGGCTATGTGATGGTCCTTTCAGCCATTTCAGTCTTTGAAGATTCAAGTAAGATGACTTTAGGATTTGGCACATTTGAGTGAATGTTTAATAAAACAGTGTGATGGTTAAGAGTACAGTTAAGAGTCAGATCCAAACTCTGCCCCTCATTGGGAGGGTAGCTGTCATCAAGTTACTTTATTTTTTTAAGTGTTAAATTTCCTCTTCTATGAAAAGGAGAAAATTGTGCCTCATGCTGTTATAAAGATTAAAAGGGATAATGTTGGCTATTATTATTACTTTTAGTTCACCTTTACGCATTCCTGGACACCAGGCCCATGGTGATGATCCTGGAGGAGGATCCCACCTGAGCTTAGTCTGAAAGATGAGTAAGAATTAACCAGAATAGGAGAGGCTCAGATTTGGGGAATACGGAAGAACACATTTGGGGAATACGGATGAGCAAAAGCTTAGAGATGAAGACAGCAGGTTGGCCTGTGAGGAGCAGCAAGCATTTGGTATCACTGGGAATACAGTGTGAGACAAGAAGTGGCAAGACGTAGCTGGAGGGGACTCGGCCGAATCACAGAGGCAGAGATTGTTTGTCTTGTTGAGAAGCCTGGGTTTTAGCCAATAGGCAGCAGGGAGACGCTGATGGGCTTTCCTCAAAATAATGTGCAGGTCATAGTCACATTTTATTTTATTGTTGAAAGTATTACAGATATCCCCCCATAGTCATGTTTAAAAAAAAATTATTGTGGTTCTTGTGTAAATGATAGATTTGAGCGAGGCAGGAAAATTAATTAGGGACCATTGACGTCCAGATGAGCAATGACAAAGACCTGAAAGTGGTCGTGGGAGCAGGGAAGGGAAAATAGACTGACGGAATATTCAAGCGCTCAGTTAGCAGGACTTGGTAATTGAACTGGGTGTAGAGAGTGAAAGAAGGAAGAACCAAGGCTGACTCCCAGGTTTTAGTTCACCTTCGATTTAGTCTGGTGTCTGGGTGGATGGCAGTACCACCACCCTCTTAGGGCATTTGCACAGGAGGCGAAACCAGCCTAGGAAGGGAGAGAAGTGATTTTGGAATGCTGAATCTGAGATGCCTGCGGGATGACCAGTTTTAAGATTTATTGCATTTGAATGTTAACTGCATGTATATATCCCTGAGAGGAGTAGAAACAAATGAGGATGATTTAGCAAGACTTAGTTAAAATAGAAAGCTTTTCAAAGCTTTCCTGGTTCTTGCTTTGTTTTCCTGCTCTGGTGGTTAAACCTGTAAATAGATGAGCTTCCCTGGGGAATTTGTTGAGTGGGAATGGAGGGCTAAGGATGAGATTCTAGGGGACAATAGTATCTACTTACAAACAAAATACTGAGGGTGTTGTTGGGGCATAAGATTCATCAGGATTTGCAGGGCTGAGGGTAACTTGTAAAACCACTTTTTCCCCAGTCCCAATGCCAAACGACGCTATAAAAACCAGAAGTTTGGGTTTGGTGGTAAGAAGAAAGGCAGCAAGTGGAACACTCGTGAGAGCTACGATGATGTATCCAGCTTCCGGGCCAAGAAAGCTCATGGCAAGGGCCTCAAGAGGCCTGGAAAGAAAGGATCAAATGTAAGTGAGCCTGGGGACCAGGTGAGGGGCCGGACTCATACCCACCCTCTCCATTCCTTTTTCTGTGCGTCCTGATCATGGGCAGAAGGCCAGGCTGCCATGTGACCACATGTGGTGTTTCTTTTTCTGTAGAAGAGACCTGGGAAACGGACAAGAGAGAAAATGAAGAGCAGGGCACGCTAAGCAGCATCTCCAAGAAAAAGGATGAAGACTTGGGATTTCACAATACAATTGGGTCCCTTTTTGTAAAAAAATTTTCAATAAACAAAAAAATTACCAAAGAAGCATAAACCCTTGGGTGAAAACACAGTTAAGACTAAAAGATTTAGAAGTTACTTTTACATATTAAATAATACCTGTATTTATTTATAATTTAGACGTTGAGTCCAAGTTGTCTTCTTTTTATGATTGATGAAGGTTTAACACCCATCCATCCTCCCAAATAGTTGCATCATGATTTGAGATAAATCAGTTATCAGTGTTTATATCATTAGTATCCTTTAGCAATCACTGGAGAGCTAGATGAGCTATGATAATATTTCCTTTGTGGTACAGTTTTTGTTTTTTTCTTGGGTTGTCACCTTGTTTTTTTGTGTGTGAACCAAATTTTCCTTCTATATTGTTAACTTCTTTCTAGACGTTTCATTTTACCCATATAATTTTCCCACTGTAACCCAGGTCTGTCTGTCATACAGCTGTCACCTTATCCCTTTTTAGACCTTCTAGGTTGAATCCACTGGATCCCACACTCTCCTGTGTCTTAGGCCTTCTTTGCTCTGTACTGTTTTCTAGTATCTTTCTAAGAAATGGAACGTGCGGGGGTGAATTTCCTGCCTCTTTGCATGTCTTGAGTTGCCTTTAACTTGGTGGGTATGCCTTTCCCTGAGGATGTTGCAGGCACGCTTCTTTGTCCCGTGGCTCCAGTGTTGCCACTGAGAAGCCCACGCCCTTCCAGTCCTCATTCTTGTCTCTGGAAGTGTTCACCCTGTCATCTGAGTGCCATCGGCCATGCCTTGGTGGCGCCTTTGAATAGGGTGTTTGGAAGAATGTGCGCTCTTCCATTCTGGTAAATTTCATAAAGGATAGCTTCCCCCTGTGTTCTTTGTTCTCATTCTGCAATTTCTGTTAGTCAGATGTTGAAATCTGATGATCTAAGTGTGTGTTTATATTTAAATTCTCCTTTGGGGAAAGATTTCTTTTTTTTTTTTTAATTTATTGATTTTTTTACAGAGAGGAAGGGAGGGACAGAGAGTTAGAAACATTGATGAGAGAGAAACATCGATCAGCTGCCTCCTGCACACCTCCTACTGGGGATGTGCCCGCAACCCAGGTACATGCCCTTGACCGGAATTGAACCTGGGACCCTTCAGTTCACAGGCTGACGCTCTATCCACTGAGCCAAACCGGTTAGGGCGGGGGAAGATTTCTTTGATTCTTTTTTTTCTTGATCATTTTATTGAATACTTACGTTAGCATTCATTTTTCAGTTTATACCCAAGAGTTCTTTGTTTCTAATTGACTCTTTCTCACATCATTTTACTCATTCTACAGATGTGGTCTCCAGTCATCTCTCTCAGAAGATGAGTTACAGTTTTGGTTTTGAAAAGAGGTTTCTTCTGTTCCCCTCATTCTATTACCTTGGGATTCCCTGAGCCCCTCTCTGTGCATTTGTGTTTCCCTTTTCACGTCGAGTTTCTAGTACAAAAAAAAAGTGAATTTAGCTTTTGTAAACTAATTTCACATAAGATTCTGAGTAAAGAGGCCATATTTTCAGAAGATGAAATTATTTCCCCCTGACTTGTTTCTGGTTGTCTGTACAATATTAGCAAAGGGGGTAGAGCATAGTATTTCAAACAAGGAGCCTTAGAATTCGTTAGAAACTTTGAATTATGTTTGGAAGATGTTGAGAGTTTTAAGAAAGAAGAACATAGGTTAACAGCATTTCACAAAGGTAAGGCCAAAACTAAGTTATTACTGCTACGTACATGTCGGCCCTCAAAGTGTAATCGGTGCAGGTACTGTCATTGCTCACGTTCTTTAGAATACCGCTTCATGCAATGCAAGGTAGCAACCTAGCAGTCCCCAGTCCCCAGGACAGGCTGTTCTTGGTTTGTTCAGTTCCAATATCCATGGGTTTCAGTTATCAAGTGCAATTAAGTAATAGTTTTTCAACAACACTGTTCAAATTTCAGTTGTCAGAGTATTGTTGACTGTGAGAACTTGCAGAAAGTAGTAACTTCTATTAGCCTTTCAGTCCAAAATGACTTCATGAATTACAGATGAGATGCATAACGATTACAAAGTCTAGGTGATTGGTCACCGCACAGACAAGCAATGTGTGGAATTGTGTTGCCTCTGTTTTGCCCAGCAGTGAACCTACATGGCATTTTACAAAAGTAGATAATTGAGAGAGTTGATGAATGAAGATGAAAGTGCAGTAAAGAAGTGGAAAGTGGTAAGGCTAGAAGCAAAATTTGAAAAGCATGCAAATGGAGTTGAAGTCAGCCGAGGTGGGCGTGGTGGCACTGCTGTCCTTCCAGAGTAGCTGTGCGGCAAGCACTGGGGGACATAATGAGGAAGGCGATGAAGGTGTCCCAGAAATAGCGACACTGGCAAAAATCTCATGGAAGGGACTCTAGGAGATACTTGGTCACATTGAAAGTAGAAAAGATGAAATGTTGGAAACCAAATTTAGAAATGAGCAAGGCAATTTGCTGGCGAGTAGAAACGATGCCTGCTCCATGTCATGTACAACAAAAAAAAGGCAAGCACTTTTTTTACAAGAAACATTTGGTTCTCAATGTTTCATGTTTTTGTTTTCTTACACATTTAACAAGATGTTTAATAGTTCGACAAAAATAGAAAAATTTATTCATCATGAATATATTTTGAGGAGAGCATAAAAAGTGGATTAATGGATATGCGAAGAGGTGAGGCTATTCGTGATCCAGTATAAATTATAAGAGTAGATTCCAGATTCTTTTCATCATAACGCCCTTAGCTCTGAAAGTGCTCATGGTGCTCCTGCTTGTGTTTCGTTAAATAGAGCAGCCACATTTCACCTTCCCAATATCACCAGAGAGAGAGAGAGAGAGAGAGAGAGAGAGAGAGAGAGAGAGAGAACTGCTACTTTGTTCACCGGCTTCTCTAAAAAGACATTGTCTTCACTTTGCACAGTAAAGCAGGACCACAAAGTGACCACTTGGTGGAACCGTGCCAAGTGACCTTAATGAATTTTGACATTTAAATGTTGGGGGCTGTGCAAGGAGCTTCCATGCCTCTCTGGGCTCACCACCCTCCCAGCACCACGAAGTGGTGGCAAACATAGAAGCCCTGTAGTTAGCAGGGTTTATGGAGGATTCGCCATGCAGGCAGGACTGACTAAATGATGACCATTAGTGAGAAAGTCAATCTTCAACCCTTATTCTCTCCTCAGAAGTTGGTGGTGGGACTGAGAGTTCCAAGGTTCTAAGCAATGCTTAGTCCTACTGGTGAGCAGCCCCCATTTCGGATCTACCTAGAGAGGCTGCCAAGAGTCAACTCGTTACAACAAAAGCATTGCTGTCACTGCTATTACATATGAGACTGCTGGGGATTTAGGAGCTCTGTGTTAAGAACCAGAGAAAGGAAATATCTTCCTATGATACCATGCCATCCCCTGGTCTTTGACCATGGATCCCTGAGAGCAGAGATTTTCAACCAGTGTCCTTCAGAATTTTTAAAACATGCAATACCTGACTATTTCCCTTAGGTTGTCAAATGACGACAGTCAACACACCAATAGCTGCCTGGTGTGAATGAATCAAAATTATACCTATTTTTTGTCAGATTGGAAAAAATTATCTTTTTTGGAGTGCTGCAGAATTTTAGTAGTTTGTGTGCGCCATGAGGTGAAAAAGGTTGAAAATTGCTGCCTTACAGCAAAAGGATCTTGGCCCATTTCTAGATCGCCACACAGGCATTAGTAATTAGCCTCGTCCATGGTATTGTATGAAGATGCCTCTGGGGAGAGGCCTCGCAGCTTTGCAGGCTTTCAGCGCAGGAGTGGTTTCAGCAGTAGATGGCTTCACCCTCTCAGCGGCCAAGTGGCAGAGAAACGGCGCCTTGCTCTGAAACTGCAGCATAATTACGGCCTAGGGTGGGGAGGGAGCATGGAGCCTCCATGTCCTCCCTGTGTTCCCAGACTGGCCGTTCCCTGGCTCTTCTGAAGGATCTTTAAGTGGGTCCGCGTGAGGGTCTTTTCTTTAGAGTTGTTCTATTTTTCCACAGAGGATTCCATTAGCTTCAAACCTTTGGCAAAAATGTAGTACAGGTGTGGGCTTGGGATTCAACCTTCCCTCTCAGATTTTCAGACCTCCTTCCTATCTGTGCTTTCCTTAGTTCCCTGATGCTGGGCTTTCCCCATTTCTCTAAGAATGACCCTCCAGCGTGGGAGATGTTACCTGCCTGGATGCTGGTGTGTGTGGAGTGGGCCTACCGGTGAGCAGCCCCCATTTCAGATCTATCGAGAGGCTGCCAAGAGTCACCTCACCAACATCCACGGTCATTTCCCTGCTTCACACTCGCCTTGTCTAAGGGTCCAAGGAGGACTGGGGTGTGGGCTCTGGGCTGAGAGGTGTCCCATTTAGCTTGCATCTGGTGGCTTACACCCTCTTTCACCAGCGTTCTAGCTCCCCATCAGTGTTCTTGGTTACCAGTGTTCTCTCTCTGCTGTGGATTCATACTTTCAGTATCTCTTTATTTCCTTTACTAGGGTCTGGGGAGGCAGAGGAGATATTTTTGCAGTTAGATTTCCATCTTTAATGGAACTTCTCTGACTAGTTTATAAGGTTAAGGACTTGAACCAGTGGACATGGGCAGAAAGGAAAAAGGTGAGACTCTGGATAGAAGAAGGTTAGACTTTCAAGGAAGGACCTTTATTTATTTGGGCAGCACACACTTTGCACATGGAAGGTGGGCAGACACCACTGCTGGCGAACTACTTGTGGCGATCATCTTCTCCCAAGCTCCACATTTTAGACTTGTACAGAGTGATGTCACTGTAGACCGCGAAGTGATTCAGCCTGGCGTCATCACGTTCTGGGTTGACCTAGACAGGAGAATGTAAGTGTCAGAAAGCAGCCTGTGGGAAGGGGGAAGACTTGGGTTTGAAGCTGACTGGCCTAGACTTGAATCAAGGCCCACTCTACTGATGCCCACCCCTGGTTCTTTTCCTTGCGAAGCCCAGTTTGGGAAATGAAGACAACCCTGACACCAAAAGAGATGCAGGATGGAGAGAGAATATCCTGCAAAGCTGCTGCCCTCCTCTTCCCACTGCCCACGCTGGAGGCCTACGGACTCTTTCCCCACTGGAACGTGAGCTCCAGGGGGCAGGTGCTGTTTTAGTCACTGCATATTCCTGCACCTAGAACAGTAAGCAGCACACACTAGGGACTCTGCACATATTTGTGAATGAACGAATGAATGTGTTGTAATTACACAGAGGACTGAGTGTGAGAACTCTGGCATGTAAATGGTATAGGAGCTCCACTGTGCAATTAACCTGACAGACACACATTCAGCACAAGTTACTAGGAGACCAGAGGCTGAGCGGTATTCACTGAGTGTGCTTCCCCCGTGTCCTATTATTGGGGTGGGAGTTCTCTTCCTGTGCAGGCTGAGGTCCTGCCAGGGGGCAGGGAGCCCTAAGTGAATTTGGGGCCGATCAAGCCTTTTGTGCCCTCTAGTGCCTCACTCTGAAACTCCAGCGTAATTAACTTTGCACAAATGGATGTCATGGGATTGGGGTATACTTTCTCACTATGCCACCAGCGCCATCTTGTGGCAGTGCCTCCAGTTTATAATGATGAACATGTCTAGCTTATTTGCAGACTCTTCACAACTCCATGGTGGAGACCTGATGTGAGGGCCCCCGCAATCAGTTATCTGCAAGGCCGAAGGGGGTTGAGCAGGGCAGGCTGGCCACACAGTCACACTAGTGACTGTCACTGCATGGTGCGCCTGCTGTGAGATGTGCTTGTCAAAGATACATTTCCACATGCACACTTTGTACCCACGGGAGCCAGGCCTTTATCTTTAAAAAACACAGCAAAGAACAGTGAGCTAAATTATTGTGCTTTGTAATATTTTTAGAAGTTGCAAAATTATCTAACTTGATTTTTAATTCGCCTTCTTTCCTTCACAATCCTCCTTTTCACTATAAGTGAACTCCTCCCTGTCTACATGCCCACATCCTCCCCTACTTCCCTTTGAACATTTGTCTCTTTCCCAGCCTCTTCCTCTAGACTCAGCTCCTCTGTGAAAGTGATGGCGCTCCCGCTGGAACCCTCACCTTGTCTCCCAAAGTCTCCTCTCTCCGAGGCGAGGCCCCCGTGTCTGAAGAGGAGCTGCTGCAAGGGTGCAGCTATTAGCTCTCTCCTCACTGGCTGAACGGACTTACTGAGACACTCATCCCATGCCCGTGCAGTTGTCCTGCGGCAGAGCCACTAGCCCCAGGCTGGAGTGGAAACAGTGGAGAAGCCAGGCCCCCATATAGAAATAAGAGAAGGACCGGGAATGGGGAGTTGGAGGGAAGGGTGTACACTACAGAATTACTCAGTGGACAGAGACAACCAGGACTGAGCCAAGGGGCAGGGGAAGCACATGACGGCTCTCGGTGGGGCCATGTGCCTTCTTTTCTCTTCTTCGTTTACAGCATAGTAGCCCATTGTTATTGAGCACTTACCTGTGCTAGGTACTCTCCTAGCAAGTTATATACATTTCTGGTTAATCCTCACAACAAACCTTCAAGTATTGATATTTTTATCCCCATTTGATAGTAAATAAATGGAGTTTCAGAGTTTCAGTTCACACAGCTAGAAAGTGGTGGAGCTGGGATTTGAACTTAGGCTATCTGGCTCCAGAGCCACCATGTAACATTGAATTGAGTTGAGCTGTAATAGCAGGAGGCACAGGGTGCTGCAGAAGCACAGGGGGCAGTGCCCAACTCTGCCAGTGGGGGGCAGAAATCCCTTAGTGGGGCTTCATGGAAGAGGCGACTCCAGAGCTGTGTCGGAGGATGAGCAGGACTTCCCCAAGGAGTAGTGGCTGGGGGTCCGGAGCTGGGCTGCAGGACCAGCACATGTAGAGATACAGGGCGTGTAAGCTCGTGGCACCTTTGAGGCCATGAAGGAAGTTCCAATACAGCTGTGGAACATCCTGCCACCCACAAAATATACAGATGCACTAAAATCCTAGTGTTAAAAAACACAATATTTAGGGGAAAATGTAGAAGAAAAATTAGCTGTTTTGTAACTCAGGATGTTGAAGGTTTTCCTAAGCAAGGCACAAAACCCAGGAACCATAATACAAAACACTGGCACACTGCCTCCTTAAAAACCAAAACCTCTATGCGATGGAGACAGAAGCGGAGTTAAAAGACAAGACTGCCAGAAAGTTCTTTGAGATGTCTCTTTAAAAGTCTACATCTTTTCCTTTAGTCACAGAAGCCCTGTATCATTTAGGGTGATGACGGGCTACAGGCTCCTTGTAGGTAGTGGGACCTTTCAATCCAATGAGGTGAGTACTGTTGCTATCATTCCCACATTACAGGGGAGGGGCAGAACTTAGAGGTGTTAAGTGACATGGCCAAGACCAGCCTACTAATTACTGGTAGAGCAAATTAGCAGTCTGTTTTCAGCCACCTTTGTTCAATCAACACTTACCCAGTGAAAGGGTTAAAGAGAATAAAACGGGGCAGAGAAAACGGATTGTGCTTAGCTGATATCTTGCAGAAAGCTTGCAGCCTTGAACACCACATGGCCTGATAACAGCCAGACATCTGGCACAGGGAGGAGCCAAGGACGGACCGGACCCTCACGTCAGCAGAATGGCTTGCAGCCAGAAAGGACTAATAAAAACCTTTCTCTCCCTTCTGTCTCCACCTATTCCTTTCTCGGACTCAGTCCACCTGTGCCCAGGTGCCTGGCATAAAATTTCTTTTGATACATTATGGCCTCAAGTCATAGGTGCATGACCCCGGCCCACTCTGAACCTTCCACACAGGACTTACTATGTGGCAGGCACTGTTTTTGCACCTTACAAATCCTAAATCATTTATTCCTCATAACCTTGAGATATGTCCTGTAATATCTCCAGTTTGCAGGGAGAAAACTGAGTTATAAAATAGCCCGGTCACTTACTCAACGTCACACGGCTAGCACATGGTAGCCAGAGCTCGAAACCAGGCATCAGGTCCGTACTCTGCTCGCAGCCCCCATGTACTGTTGCCTCCGAGCTTCCTGAGTAAAGGAGACACTTACCAAGGGCTCCGAGAACCACCCGATTTCTTGGCTTTCAGTCTGTGTCTCTGGGTACTTCTTCCTGGGCCCCTGGGCAGCGTGGTGAATAAGATTCAGAAACCTGTCTGGAGGAGGGGGCACGAGTTAGAAAGTCAGCCTTCGGGAGCGACACCTGGTCCTGTGCCCTTTTCACTCTGGACACTTCCTTCCTTAGAGGCAGAGCACCTGGGCTCGGAGGCTTTCTTGGGCCTCATGCCAAGGGTGTCTGGTTCCTCCATTCATTTTTCAACAAATACATGTTCAGCACAAACTGTGCCAGGCATTGTCTGGGCCCCGGAGGGAGAGCAGAGTGAGACACACATGGTCCCTGCTTTCCTGGAGCCCCGAGTCTAGGAGAGGGGAAAGGGGACACAATGTACAAGTACACAAGCAAACCCAACAGTGGCAAACAGTGAGGCGGACTGTGAAGAAGGGGCAGTCAGAGGGGCACAGAGAAGTCAGCTGGCTAAGTCCACAGGACCTTTAGGGGACGCCTCTCTGGATGTCAAGCAGGAGGTAGCCCTGAGCAAGAGACAGAGGCAAAGTACACCCCAGCCGGCATTAGAACAAAGGCCTGAGGCGTGGATGAGATTGGACACGGTAGCTGTGGCCCAAAGAGTGAGGAGGAGGGCTGTAAGAAGTCAAATCAGCCCTGGCTGGTGGCTCAGTGGTTAGAGTGTCAGCCCACAGACTGAAGGGGCGTGGGTTCAATTTCCAGGGTCAAGGGTACGTACCTCAGTTGCAAGTGCGGGAGGCAACCAATGGATGTGTCTCTTTCTCTCCCCCTCTTCCCTCCCTTCCACTTTCTCTAGAAATTAATAGGGAAAAAATATCCTCCAGTGAGGATTACAAAACAAAAAACAAAAAAGGTCAAATCCTTTTGTATTGAAATAAGTCTGGCTGCCAACGCCAGGTATATTTGTAGCTCCACAGCTTAAGGACTCAAAAGAATTTTCATTTTTAATTCATACCTTATCAAATCTCAATTTGAGAGAGGCAGTTTGACACCAGGAAGAAACTGGGGTTTTTAGTGGGACATTCTGGATCTTCTATTATTCACTTGTCAAGGGGTTTAACTTCTCTGGGTCTCACTTTGCTCATCTGTAGAATGGGAGGCAAATACCCACTTCAGCGAGGTGACTGAGAATGGACTGAAGGGGTGTGACTGAAGGGCCTGTGCATCCGACCAAGCTCATCCTTAGCATGAGGGAGCTAGTAATGAACTTCTGCCTGGCTTTCAAGACCTCACTGCCTGTTATTTTTCTTATTGCTACAAGGCCCCAGCTTCTGTCCTTTACCTAGGCTGGTGTCTTCACTACAGGTGAGAACCGTACCTTTTTAATTATGCTCTTTTGATAGTTCACTTGACTTGTCTGTCTCCACTCTGCTGTGTGATCATTCATGCTCCCCCCACCCCACACCTCCCAACCCATCCTCCTGCATGTCCTACATCCTTTCTCCATCGTGCTCTACTCTAAGAACATAGAGGGGAAGGAGAGCAGCTTTCCATAAAATACTTCTCTTCCCTCATTCCCACACATGGCCAGTGTCCACCTATAGATTGTGGCCCTGCCAAACTACTCACAGTTCTAGGGCCATGGTGGTGTCTCTCGTTTCTGTGCCTTTCCATGTAACTCGGAATGTCTTTCCTCGTCACCCTGTGCCCACCTCCTTTCAGAAGACTTTCCAAAACTCCACTGCCTGACTCAGGCACCTGTTTTCTATGCTTTGCCATCCCAGCCCTGGTCTCTAATCGATCTGTCTCTTCTTCACTATGGGATGAGATGTCCTCCCCAGCCCCATCACATAGTACTGTCACATAGTGACTATTACTTAGTAATGATGAAAATAACTACACGAATCTACAATTACTGATCACCATGTACCAGATACTGTTCTAAACACTTTACGTATTTTGTTTAATCCTCACAACAACCCTAAGAGATAAACTCAGGGAGATATAAAAATCTTCCCCAGGCCCTGGTGTGATAGCTCAGTTGGTTAGTGTGGTCCTGGTACTCCAAGGTTTTGGGTTCGAGCCCCGGTCAGGGAACATACAAGAATCAACCAAGGAATGCATAAATAAGTGGAACAACAAATCAATGTCTGTTTGTCTGTCTGTCTGTCTCTCTCCCTCCCTCCCTTCCTTCCTTCCTCCCTCCCTCCCTCCCTCCCCTCTCCTTCCTCCCTTCCTCTCTTTCTTTCTAAAATAAAAAAATAAAAAAAATCTTATCCAAAGGCACACAGTTCATGAGCGGCAGAACCAGGATTTGAATTAAGTATGATTCCAAAATTTGTGTTTATAACAGCTAATGTTTGATGAATGAATGAATGCGATGTTACGGTCATTAGAAACATGTTTGTTGGCTTGAAAGTTAATAAACTGGAACTATGGTGGCATATGTCCATCTCTTATGAGCTTGGATAGTATGAGCCCAGTTTTCAGATGATCAAAGCAGAGGACTTTATTTGCTCCAAGATGAGACTCCCCTGAGAGGACTGTGCAGCCATCTGCCTGTCTTTGTTCTATGTCAGTGGTGTTCTCAAACCCCAGGACCTACCATCTGCAGGTTCCTCCAGGTTATCATGCCAAGACATGGGCTTTCTGGTGATTGTGTGAACTAGAGAGAAAATAGCATCATAAGTTCACGTTAAAACACGAATCCTTGCCCTCTCTAAGACCCACAGTAGGCCAGACACCCACTTAGTATTTCCTCAGTGACTGTCACATGTCAGGTATGGTGCTGGACATGAGGGAATAAGGCCCTCAAGGACCTCATAGTCTAGAATGTCACTGTCCAGTTCCGTGGCCATCAGCCACATGTGGCTACTTGAATTTGAATACTTAAGTACAATTAAAAATTAATTCCTAAGTCACACTAGGCACATTCCAAATGCTCAATAGCACGTGTGGCTGATGGCTACCATTTTGGGCAGTGCATTTTCATCACTGCAGACCATTCTCTTGGACAACATCATTGTTCGGGGATGCAGACACACCCTTCAGCCAAACAAGGTTAGACAGAGAGTGAGACCACATGGTAATAGAGGTACAGAATCCATAGACATCTACTCAGGTAGTAGTTGCTGGTGCCCTGGAGACAGGGAAGGTTCCCATACGCACTCAGCTCCCATTCTAGTTGTGGTGATATATACAAATAAACCATTTCAGGCAAATCCAAGTAAGATGCAGAGCAATAAAGCAGGTTCTGTGGGTAGAGAGTTGGGGGTGGGGTGAGGATGGGAGATACATTAAAGCAGAGTCTTGCATAAAGTGAGGGATTGTGCTGGGTGAGGACATGGGAAGAATCGGAGAGTGACCCTGGTGACTTTGAGACACATGTAAAAGGCCAGAGTAATTCAAGAGGAGGGAGCGAGGTAGAGAGTGGGAGGAAATGAGCAGAGGCCAGAAGGAACCAGTGGTCTCCAAAGTGATTTTATCTCAAACTCCTGAGCCTACATCCCTGATTATCAGCAATTAACAAAGCATAATTTCTTTTTTTTTCTACATAAAAGTAAACATAAATACCAGTTCTAATATTTTCTCACTCCAACGCAATGGACCATATTCATCATGTTTTCAAGGGGCAGAGTTAAGAGAGCAATGCTTTCCCTAGAAAGCCTGGAGGCTGCCGAGGGATTATTTAAATTGTTGGAATGGACCAAACTTAAACAAAATTAGACATTAATTTATTATCCTGAATTTAGTGGTTAGGGACTCCCACTGGAAAACCAGGTTAAATTGTAAGAAAAGTGAAGACATTAGATTTTGTGTGTGTGTGCATGCACACATACACACATACACACACACACACACACACACGCTGGGTAACTATGTGAGGAGATGACTATGCTACTTAGATTGACTGTTGTAATCATTTCACTATGTATATCAAAACAATGTAATACGCCTTAAATATATACAATTTTAAAGTTAAAAATGACATTACATTTTTCTCTATGAATCTGGGCTGCAGTGGACTAGAGTTAATTTAGCCTAGAAGTTGGGGTAGACGTTCAGGAAGAAGGAACAATTTTTACGAAGGTAAAGAGGTTGGGAATGACCGGATGTGTTAGGAAATCCATTTATTTAGACGATGGGAGAGAAGGGAGCATGTGGCTGGTGCAGAGTAGGCACTGAAATATTTCTCAAAGGAAGAGTGCATGGGTGGGGAGGGGAGTGAGGATGAAGATGGGGGCAACAGAGCCAGATCCACAGATCAGTTCAAACCTCAGCTCAGAAGCTGTGGGGCCAGTGAGGCTTCTGCAGAGGGATGGGGGGGGGGGTGGGGGAGGGAGAGGGGGGGATTAAATTAGCATTTTAGCATAGCTCTCTAGCCAGCAGTGTCAAGGTTGGAGGTGAGGAGGGCTTGGAAGAAAAGAGTAGTTAGGAGCCCAGCAGAGCAGGCCAGGCAGGAGTGAGGAGGCTCTGTTGAGGCCCAGGGGTGAGCATGGAGAGAGGCAGTCGCAGGCACTATTTAGAGGGCAGAATTAAGTGAGGAGAGGTGAGATGTCTCCATGTGCACGATGGTGTGTTTCACTGAGGAAGGAACACGGGAAGGGGCAGGTGAAAGAAATGTTAATAACCAGGACTGTGAGGATTGAGATGAGGAGTGAGGGAGAGAGTGATGGAGGATGACTTCCAGGCTTCTAACTTGCGTGAGCAAACGGTTGTGGTGACTTTTGCTAAGACAGGATATTCTGAAGTAGCAGCAGGTACGGAGGGGGTGCAGGATGTGCCTATTTGGGGAACTGGTGAATTGGAGGCACCCATAGGTTGTCCAGGGGAAGGGGGAGCTAGGAAGTGTTTGGGCAAATGGGTCTGGGGCTCCATTTGAGCCTCAATGGCATTCAGGGGGAGCTGATGTTACAGGACCACCCAAGGAATGTGCAAAGTGAAGGTAGGGCCGTTTTATCCAGGGGACACTATGGGCCCTGAGTCACTACCCCTGAACTTTCCAAACGTCTAAGGCAATTTAGAAACTTGGAAAAAACACACAACCCCTCAAACTTCTGCTCATTAAAAACAAACCAAAATTGCCCTGACCGGTTTGGCTCAGTGGATAGAGCGTCGGCCTGTGGACTCAAGGGTCCCAGGTTTGATTCCGGTCAAGGGCATGTACCTTGGTTGCGGGCACACACTCAGTAGGGAGTGTGCAGGAGGCAGCTGATCGATGTTTCTAACTGTCTATCTCTCTCCCTTCCTCTCTGTAAGAAATCAGTAAAATATATTTAAAAAAAAAATTACAGGCAAAACAAAATACATAAAACCCTGCCATATAGAATACTTCAAAAACAAAATTATAAAAAGCCTTTCAACTTTTTTACAACAAAAATATTTCATCATGACTATTTAAACACATCTAATCTATCGGATGCGATGTGGGGGGAGACACCCCGACCCCTCTTCCCAGCCAGAAGTCCCAACTCCGGAAGTCTAGGAGGGGGGGGGGGCAGAGAAGGCCTCTCCCCACCGTGCTCCGCCCCAACCCCGCCTCCCCCTGACCCGCACCGGGCGGCTCCTCCTCCCCGCCCCCCACACCCCGTACTCCCGGCCTCCTCCCAGCGCCCCCCTTTCCCCTTCCTCAACGCCGCGGCACCCCTCACCCTTGCGCAGGGGATTCACGTGATACTCCGGGTAGAGTTTCTGGGTTCGTAACTCTTTGAGGTACAATTCCCGCAAGATCTGGTTGTGACGCACCTCATCTAGCATCACCTTTCCCTTCTGGTGTCCGGCCATGGGCTTGGCCCGGCTGGGTCTGGCCCGGCTTCCTCTCACTGCCCCCCTACGCTCGCGGAGTGCCGGGCCACCCGCCGCCCTCGGGCACGCAGTCCGGCTGTCTCCAAGGCAACAGCGTCCTGGACGCTCCGCCCGCCCCGCCTCCCGGAATCTCCCCAAGCCCCGCCCCCTCGGGCGCCGGACTCACCTTCCGCCGCTTCTCTGGACGTAGCCGATGACGGGGACCGCCCCTGGATGCGACCGGAAAAGGACTCTCCCTGCCGCGGCCGAGTGGGACGGTCGTGGACTTGTGATTGGGACCCACCTGGGTCAGTCATTTACGACAGAAGATTTCGGACGGGCTCCGAGCGCTCTCCCCCCGCACGGAGTCCCGCCGCCGCCCCCTCCGGCCGGGCCGCAGGATGGCCGCCGCGCGGCACCGCACGCTGGACTTCCTGCCGGGCGCCCGAGCCCGCGACGGGACCGTCCTCGCAGCCCTGCGGCCCGTGTTCCGGGCGCGGGGCATGACGGAGTCGCTGCACACCTGGCAGGACCATGGCTGCTTAGCGACCTACACCAGCGCGAGCGGCAGCTTCGCCAACTTGAGAATTTACCCGCATGGCTTGGTGTCGCTGGACCTCCAGAGCTACGGCGGCGATGCGCAAGCCACGGAGGTGGACAGTCTTTTGAACGAAGTAGAGGAGAGAATGAAAGACCTGAGTCGGGGCAGCCCTGGGAGGGCGAAGCGCTTGCCACCCATCGTTCGAGGAGGGGCCATCGACCGGTACTGGCCCACGGCCGACGGCCGCCTGGTGGAGTACGACATCGACGAGGTGGTGTATGATGAGGACTCGCCCTATCAGAACATTAAGATCCTGCACTCGAAGCAGTACGGGAATATTCTCATCCTGAGCGGGGACATCAACCTGGCGGAGAGCGACTGGGTCTACACCCATGCCATCATGGGCAGCGGCCGAGAGGATTACGCTGGCAAAGACGTGCTGATCCTGGGAGGCGGGGATGGAGGCGTCTTATGCGAAATAGTCAAACTGAAGCCCAGGATGGCCACGATGGTCGAGATTGACCAGATGGTGATCGACGGGTGTAAGAAGTACATGCGGAAAACGTGCGGCGACGTCCTGGACCAGCTGACGGGAGACTGCTACCAGGTTCTGGTGGAGGACTGCGTTCCGGTGCTGAAGAGGTACGCCAGCGAGGGCAGAGCGTTTGACTATGTGATCAACGACCTGACGGCGGTTCCCATCTCCACAGCCCCGGAGCAGGACTCCACGTGGGAGTTCCTCAGGCTGATCCTGGACCTGTCCATGAGGGTCCTGAAGCAGGACGGGAAATACTTCACGCAGGGAAACGGCGTCAACCTGACGGAAGCCCTTTCACTCTACGAACAGCAGCTTGGATGCCTCTACTGCCCGGTGGAATTCTCCAAGGAAGTGGTCTGTGTCCCTTCATACTTGGAGCTGTGGGTATTTTACACCGTTTGGAAGAAAGCTCAGCCTTGAAGATCAGTATGCCCTTATCCTGTATGTTGCAGATATCCTTCCTGACCTGCACATGCTGCACATGCCATGGAATGGAGTCAGGCGGTTGCTGGTGAATTTCTTCAAGTGTTTTTTTTTTTTTTTTTAGTCTAATAATTACTTTTAATTTAAAAAAGCAAATGGAAAATGTGTGTTTTTATGAGCTAGGGTGCTTTTGTTTATGAAAGCCAGCTGAAGATAATGAGACAGCTTGAAGAAGGCTGCTCAATGAACCCCTAGAATATGATTTTGTTACTTTTAAAAAATGTATGGGCTTTTCTTGTGTTTTTTGTTTTGTTAGACTTTGAATTTGATTGTTTGGAGGAATGAATATCATTGTTTTGTTCTGGAGGAAAGTCTCTATGATGTTCCCCCAAAAGTTAACTTAGATATTAAAATTTGGTGCTTATGCCCAGCTTGTGTGGCTCAATGGTTGGGTGTCATCCTATGAATAGGGAGGTAACCGTTCGATTCCCGTCAGGGCACATGCCCGCGTTGCAGGTTTAATCCCCAGTGGTGGGTGTGCAGGAGGCAGCCAGTCAGTGATTCTTATCATTGATGTTTCTATCCTTCTCTCCCTCTCCCTCTTTGAAATATATTAAAAATATATATGTAAATTTGGTGCTTATAAGAAATAGCTAAAACGGAATGAATTAGCAATGCATTGATTAAAATTACAAATGAGAAAAAATATGAAACAAAGAAACCTTTCCCACTTTAAAGCTGATGCCCAGAATCCAGCCCTCTATGTCTATCTCACAAAACAGCAGGGGTCTCATATCTGAGAACACATTCTGGCCCAGATCATCGTGTGATAATGTAGACAGAATAACCCTTTCCTAACTTAAGTAACTGGGGGACTTTATCGTTTATTTTTTATTGTGATAAAATATACATAAAAGATTACCATCTGAACCATTCTCAAGTACACAGTTCAGTAGTGTGAAGTGAATCCACATTGTGTGAGAACATCTCCAGCACTTTTTCATACCCATTAAACAATTCCCCATTTCCCCTACCCCCAGCTCCTGGCAACTATCACTTTCTCTTTTATGAATTTGACTACTCTTAGATACCTTATATAACATAGTTTATTTTAAAAGAACAAAAAACAGTCCTAGCATATAGAAAGGAGCCACCTTCGGTTTTAAAAGCAAGCATCTAAACATGGACTCCAAAGCCTGTGCTCTTCCCGTGTGTCCTTCCTTCCTTCCTTCCTTCCTTCCTTCCTTCCTTCCTTCACTCATTCATTCATGACACAGTGTGTTCCAGGATGTGTTTAGGTCTGGGGGACACAGTGCTGAACATGACAGTTGTGTGAACATGTCTGCAGTTTCCTGAGCCCAGCAATCAACGTCATCCTTGCTTTTTCAGCTCTGCTTTCTCCCGTGTGGTCTGCCTGGGGAATACCTACCCAATGTTTATAATGAGCTCTCATGTAATCATCTTTCAAAAATCTTTCTGGACTCTCTAGACCAGGGGTGGGCAAAGTTTTTGACTCGAGGGCCACAATGGGTTCTTAAACTGGACCGGAGGGCCGGAACAAAAGCATGGATGGAGTGTTTGTGTGAACTAATATAAATTCAAAGTAAACATCATTACATAAAAGGGTACGGTCTTTTTTTGTTTTGTTTTGTTTTATTCATTTCAAACAGGCCGGATCCGGCCTGCGGGCCGTAGTTTGCCCATGGCTGCTCTAGACCCTAGTCTAGTTTTTCTTCATGACATGCTCTATCCCAAATCTACAATTACTAGAATATTTTACTAAACTATTTTGTTTATATCTAAGTTACTTGAGAACAAGAACTATATCTAGTCCCTCTCTGTATTGCTAATAGCTGGCACAGTATGGACAGATGTAGGTGTTTGGTAAATGTTTGCTGGCTGGCTGGATGTCTGACCAGTTGGCACTGTGATTTTCTTCTGCTTCCATCCTTACATAAACCATCAGAAATGCAAACATTTCATCACATGCTGGTTGAGCGGGAGAAGCACCTTTGTTACTTGTCATTGTGAGCCATGCATGGGTCCCTTTTCCTAGCGAGGCTCACATAGCCTCCTAAAGCCTTCACTACCTTCCTAAGGCTGAGGATAAAACGAACCATCATTCTGCTAAGGAGCCACACTGTTAGCTTTGGGACAATTAGCAAGACTATAGGTCCCAGCCAAACTGACATTTTTTTCAGCCTGGACCCAGTGGTCCAGCCCTTCGTCCACACAGGACTAGGGCTAGGCAGAAGCTCAGAAGGAAGAGGGGTTGGAATTGCTATAGTTTCATCTTCCCATTCCAGTTCCACATTTTTATGTTTCCCTGATATGAGCTCTAAACATAACAGCTTAGTCCAGTGCAGGCCATCCCACTGCCTGTGGGGCTAGCTTCTGCTTATCTTGGTGCATTCCAAGCTATCAGTGTGCTTCTAAGCTCTGAGACTATGTATTGAGAAATACTGAAGAGATGAAAAACATAATTGTCCTGGCCCTCCATCTCATCCAGTGTCTGAGGTTGCAGATTTTTCTTGAAATTTCTGGGTTATTTTTCAATTAGGATCAGATGCAGAGACCCAAATAACAGGGAATCAACCAGAAAGTTAAATGCCTTCACATTAGCAACTAGCTGAATTATCTAGGAATTAACCTAACAAGGAATGCATGACACTTTAAGAAAAACAAAATGTAACAAATAAAGAGATGAACATTATATGCTGGTGAAACAACTATGCAATAGTTAGAACCACAACATAGAGGTACTACAGCACTATGGACAGACCTTTAAAAACAATGTTGATTGAAAAATCTAGAAAAGACTAAGGTTTATAATCTAATATTATTAGTTAAAACTACAAACAACCCTGGCAGGGTAGCTCAGTTGGTTAGAGCATCATCCCAATAAACCAAGGTTGTGGGTTTGATCCCCATTCAAGGCACATACAAGAATCAACCAGTAAATGCATAATTAAATGGAACAACAAATCAATGTCTCTCTCTCTCTCTCTCTCTCATCAATAATAAAAATTATAAAAACACACACACACTACAAATAGACCAATCTATGTGGCATAAGACCAATTCTACATGGTACAGAGTTAATATCTGGGTAAGAGAGGGGGGAGGCTAAATATAGGGTGAAAAAATAAAGCAAGACTTTTACTTCTAGCCGCAATAGAATAACTGGGCCTGGGTTTGCCCTCCTGGTACAAACAAGTAGACAAAATACATGAAACAGCTGTTGGCTAACGACATCGGATAACAAGCTGCGCTGGGCTGTGATTTCTAGGGAGAAGGGAACAGATGAGACGATCTCAACAATTGCCTTACTTTTCTGCCTGGAGACACTTTCTGAAACGAGGAAAGGCAAACCCAAGCTGAGCCTGGCAATATTGCATTGTTGATAGAACATAGGTTGAGGTTCATGAAGTGTGAAAATTTGTGGAACAGTAAAATGGAGAGGAGGAGGAGAAGAGGGAGAGGGAGTGAAGGGGAGGAAGAAGAGGAGGGAGAGGAGAAGGACTATTCATGTCTTTAAATACTGGTATTAGAAAAGAACCAAAGTACAATATTGGTGGACTAGGCTTCTATCATAGGAAGCTGGAAAAAAGAAGAAAATAAATTTAATAAAAATGTAATAAGTAGAAGAAGGAATAAAAAGTGGAAATCAATTACATGGAAAATAGGCAACCAATAGATAAAACCAAGAAAGCCAAAAACTATTCTTTATTTCAAATACTGACAACATGGATAAGCTAGACTAAGGAAAAATGAAGAAGACACAATTATAATGAATAAAAATGGGACATCATTACACCTCATACAGACATTAAGTGGACAATAAGGAAATATTACAATTTTATCAACAAATTTGACAATTTAGATAAAATGGATAACTTATGTAAAAATACAATTTTCCAGAACTGAAAAAAGGTGGAAATTCTGCCATGCTTTATATAAACATTTAATTTTTAATTGAAAAACCATAATATAAAATCTCTAGGCCCTGATGGCTTTTCTGGTTATTATATCAAACATATGGACATATTCATAGAAAAATACAACCTTCCAAAACTTAATCAGGAAGAGGCTAAAAATCTCAATAGGCCAATAACTATGGAGGAAATTGAAGCAGTCATCAAAAAGCTTCCAGCAAACAAACATATAATGAAGAAAACACCAATCCTACACGACTCAGAAAACAAGTGGAGGGAAGTACAAAGTATAGCAAGTATATAAAGAAAATGGAGCGCTTTGTATGTAGGCCCTTTCAGAGTTGTATGTGCTGCAAATTTATGTTTTCATTGTATGACTTGCATTTTTCAGTCCCTTTATAGTGCATTTTGATAACTAAAAGTTACTTAATATTGTCTTTTTAACATTTAATTGTTGTCAGATGTCTCAGTCTTTCCCTGTATGGTTAGTGCTTTGTAAATGCCACTTAAGACATTTTTTCCTAATTAAATATGTCAAGATATTTTCTTATAATACCTTCTAGCTCAGTACTGTTTAACCAGAAATATGAAGAAAGCTACATGCATAATTTAAAATTTTCTGATATCTAAGTAAAGAGCAAAAAGAAACAAAATTAACATTTAAAATGTTTTCTTTAACCCAATATATCTAAACTCTTATTTCAACACAAAAATTTTTAGTGCAATTTTTAAAATGCTGCGTGTTTTAAAATCCAGTAAATTAATTTACACTGAATAGCACATCTCAAGTGCTCAGTAGCCAGGCATGACCACAGCAATTCCAGACGAGTTATTGTTTTTACCCTTTCACATTTAGATCTTTTTTTTTAAAGCTGTGTTTTTGTTTTTATTGCTAAACCTCAAACATTTCTTTTTAAAAAATATATTTTATTGATTTCAGAGAGGGAGGGAGAGATAGAAACATCAATGATGAGAGAATCATTGATCAGCTGTCTCCTGCATGCCCCACACTGGGATGGAGCCTGCAACCTGGACACGTACCCTCGACCAGAATCAAACCTGGGACCCTTCAGTCTGCAGGCCAATGCTCTATCCATTGAGCCAAACCAGCTAGAACTGGATCTGTTTTATGTGAAACTGAATTTTGAGAGTAATGTGATCTAGAAGTATAGGTGAATATTTTTTCATGAGAGTTTCCAATTGACCCAGAACCAATTTATAAAAAAGACTAGGGGCCCAGTGCACAAATTCATGTACCTTGAAAGGAACTGTGGGCCGTGATGCTGTGGTGGGCACAGGGGTGGGTCTTGGCTCATCCTCCACGCCCCCGCCTGGCCCCTCCCACCTGGCCCCTGGTCTCCTCTGCTGGCAGCCCTGCTCCCGCTGCCACTGCTCCCATGCATTGACAGCTCCAGCCCCACTCACACCCCGGACAGTGCGGAGCAATTGGGGCCTGCGCCAGCAGTGGGTGTGAGTGGGCCTGGCATCGTCAGAGGGTGCAAGTGGTGGCTGCTGCCCCAATCGCCCCTCAGGAGCAGGAGCAGGTGGAGAAGCCCTCAGGGGCAATTGGGGCTGGTGGCCACTGCTCATATCCACTAACAGCACCGTGTGATCAGGACCAGCGCTGGCAGCGGGTGCAAGCAGTGGCTCCAGTGCTGGTAGCAGGTGCGAGAGGCAGTTGCCAGCCCCGATCACTGCTCAGGAGCAGCGGTAGGTGGAGAAGCCCTGAGGGGCAATTGGGGCCAGCAGCCACCACTTGCACCCACTGTCGGCGCCAAGCGATCGGGGCCAGGGCCAGCAGTGGGGGCAGGACCACTGCACGCGGGAGCAAAGAATTTTCAGTACCACCAGAGGCTCGCCCCGATGACAGCAACCGGCGCCCTGCCTTGGTCTGGCACCTCCTCTCACCTGCTCCACCATCCTGCTGTGGCCAGCGCCTGCCATGTTCCGTGCTCTGCTGCCTGCTGCTGACGCCCGCCATGTTCCGTGCCCGCCCCGTGGTGGTCAGCACATGTCATAGTGACTGGTTGTTTGGTTGTTCCGTGTTCAGTCTATTTGCATATTAGCCTTTTATTATATAGGATAGTCATTTCTCCACTGTTTCACTTTTACTTTTCCCATATAAATTATGGTCAGCTTGTGAAGTTACTCAAAACTATATATTAGAATTTTGATTGACATTGCATGGAGACTATATATCAGTTTGAGGAGAGTACTTTAAGAAAATACATATCATGTATTCTTCTGATGCTGTCATCTGGGCAGCATCTGTACATGTCCTTTCCTTGTAGATTCTGCTACCTGCCACAATCTGGAGTGCAGGCAGCAGACTGAGAGAGAGGCTCCACCTTCAGAGCTGTGAAGAAAACACAATGGGGAGCTCCCTTTATTCCAGTAGGCATTTTTCAAGGGCAGAATGCCGGGAGCCGGTCCATCCTTGCTGTTTCAAGGGACCTGGCATATATGGCATACTGTTCTTAATATGTTTGCTCCCCTTAGTGCTGTGTGTTTTAACCAAGGTCACCTCTCCGAGAAAGGTTGTTTCCCCAGGTAGGAATTTTTCCCTGAAGTCAGGGAGGGGATGAAACTCCTTAACTAAGTGCCAGGCGGGTAATTAATCACTTTAACTATGACCAATCATGCTTAAGCTACATAATCTTTACTCCCTGGAATGGAGATAAGAAACGCCCTAACCTTTGTAATAGAGATTGATAGGATTGAATCAACTGGTATAAATACAGATGTAACAAGACAGAGAGAGAGACAGAACTAAGAAGACAGGACGGGGAGAGACAGAAATTGGCACAGAACCTACACAGAACGTTCTCTAGAGACAGAAGAACTTCGCTGGAGAGAACATGGCAAAAGATCCTGGACAGAAATTGGCCTCAGAACCTAGAGACAGAACCTAGCGAGAGAACATGGCAAAAGATCCTGGACTGAACCTGACTACAGAAATTGGCAAGAGAACCTGACTAGAACCTGGTGACTGAACCTGGCTGGAGAACCTGGACAGAACCTGGCTGGAGAACTTAGCGAGGGAACTTGGCTACAGAACCTGGCTGGAGAACCTGGAGAACCTGGCTGGAGAACCTAGCAAGACAACATGGACACAGAACCTGGCTGGAGATCCTAAGCAGAACCTCTCTGGAGATCCAGACCAGAACTTGGCTGGAGATCCTGGCTAGGCTGCTGATCAACTGAATACTGTCTCCGTGTCATTCCTTCTTCGCCGACTCCGTCCACACCTTTGGGGACCCCTGGCCCGCTGGGGTTGGACCCCGGCAGCAGAACTTTATAGAATTCCAAGGTTCAAGAATTTTAAGATTCAAAAAAGAAAAAAAAAGGCATTTTAGAGGAACCAGCCTAAAAGAACTTTGAGTCCTTATATATCAATAAAAGGGACTTTTGTGTCCTGTGTGTGAGTTCTCAGGGGCCACCCATTCTTGCAATTAGTTTAATTTGGGGTAAATCTATTATACTTACTCTTCTAGAGATCAGATTAGATGCTTTCCACTCTTCACTGTTCTTGCTGTTTTCTCTGTGGTCACAGACATGAGTTCCATGGAGAAGCTATTGGCAAAGGTAGAGGCCTCTGCAGGCTGACTGATCAGGCAAACAAGGAAAGAAACAGTCTCTATGGAAATAAAACTTTGTTAAAGTTGTCTTGGACATCTGAAGATGACTGATAGGATGAGGATGAGGACAAAATACAAGCAAGATTAAAGATTAGTCATGGCTGAAAACAGGGGTTCCTGTAAGTAATGGAGCTTACCCTCTAAGCTGAATGTTGGTAGGCCACCATCTCGAATGCTTTATGTCTACCAGGTCAGGCTAATGCAGTCCACTGTCCTAGAAATTCTGAACTGCACCAGAACTGTCCACTAGTATGGAAAGTATCTTTCTAGGGTTATAGTTATGAATTAGGAGGCCTGGATAGGGAGCGAGCTGGAGTGTTGGCGAGGAGCAGAGACCAACATACTAGAAAGAGGGGCTAGTAGGGAAGAGTAAGGACAAAGATAGAGGACTAAATAGAAAGGAGATTGCTATGAACAGAGGGGAAAGTGGGTAGTCTGGAAGGCACATACGAACTGGGTAGGTAAATAACATGGATGGGGTAGTGGAAAGAGCTCCTACTATTCAGAGGAGGGAGAGTGGTAGGGCAGAAAATACAAAGAGGTGAGTGCCACATGGGAGTAGAGCCAGGAGAATAAGGATCCAGGTTAGGAAGGTTGCTTAGAAGATGAATTTTTTTAGGAACATAAGGAGGCTGGAGTTTAGATGGAGAAATTCGAGGTAGCTTGCTTCTCATTTTTCCAAAATATTATTCATCTTGTCAAAATGAGGGACTGCACGTAGGCTCTGACCTAGGCCTGCAGTTATCTCATAGACTAGCCCTCACCTCATCTTGTGGCATAATGCCCATTATGACATGAACACAGCTATCCACTGGGCAAATCAGGGAGGCCCCATAAAACCAGAGAAATGGTCCCAGTTTCTAGTGATCATGGAAAATAACAGTGGAAATGAGGCTATAATACTTGTTCACATTCCCTGGGAAAACGTGTACCCATGTCCCTCAGTTGGCAAAGATTGATCAAAGGGCTAACATAGAGTTTGGGTATTGGGACCCAGGAGAATGGATCTGAGGCAGGATTGGACAAAGTGGGGAGAACTCAATATTCCATTTATTTAACCTACTACATTTTTCAAAGGCCTTTCCTATCATATATATCACTCCATGAATATGAGGCATCAGAGAAGAGATAATATGTCTATATTATGACTGATGAGGAAATTGAAGCCAGAGAGGGAAGTGTATAGCAAGCAGCAGACCAGAACTTGGGCCAAAAATCAAGCAGTAGGGGCATGTAGGAAGAGGCAGAAAATGGCACAGAGCACTGAGAAGCAGCATGACCTCCTTCCATTTCTGCACAGGATGCTATAAGGGTGCTTCAGAGCAGACTCTTACAGTGTACTTTCTGGTTAGTGCCTGTGGTTCCTAGATTGATTTGTTGCCTGACCCTAAGATGGTACTAGAAACATAAGGCCAAAGCCAATGGGATGGCTGCCCTTTCCTGATGCCTATTGGCCAGTTTTCAGCTTTCTTACTACTTGAGATGCTTACTTTTATGTCAGATGATTTAGGGACTACTGCACTCTCCCTCTCTATTTTGTCTGTAGGAATTCTCTCTCCTTAAAACTCCTGGTTCCTTTGAGCACCACCCAAATCATAAGTCCCTTTGGTCCCCTATTCTTTTCTATGTACTTTTTTATCAGAGAAAATAAAACTATTTCCATTTTCTTTTCAAAGTCTAATTTTAATCCAGACTGAACAAACAAGTAGAAAAGTGAGAAAGCTAACTGTAGGTATACCAAATATGAAGGCATGGATTATTAACAGAACTTTTTACCTGCATATTTACAAGCAATCCTTTTGTACCTAAGTTTTGTTTTTAGTTAGTTGGAAGAAGATTTTTTTTAATTAAATCTTTATTGTTCAGATTATTACATTTGTTTCTCTTTTTTCCCCCCATAACTCCCCTCCTCCCAGTTCCCGCCCCACCCTCCGCCCTCACTCCCCACCCACTGTCCTCATCCCTATGGAAGAAGATTTTTGACATTAGGTAAAAATAGGACTGAGGTGGTACCACATTATAGTAAAAGTATTGGAAATGTGATCCTCAAGGTGTATCAATTATAAACCAGATGAAAACTTGAGTGACAAAGATCTAGCAAAATTCTCTAGTAAAAAAGTCAATGCAATTCATGCTACCAAATAAAGATAAGAAAGCCATATAAATAGAGCAGAATAATGTCCTAGGCTTTGGGAATTGCAATAAATCCTCAGTGAAGAATCTTGGTTGTTTAGTTGAGAGCTCCAACTTTTCCTTTTCTTTTTAAAAAAAATATTTTTATTGATTTCAGAGTGGAAGAGAGAGAGAGAGAGAGAAAGAGAGAGAGAGAGAGAGAGAGAGAGAGAGAGAGAGAGAGTAAGAGAGAGAGAGAAACATTGATGGGAGAGAATCATTGATCGGCTGCCTCCTGCATGCCCCACACTGGAAATTGAGCCTGCAACCCAGGTATGTGCCCTGACTGGGAATCAAACTGTGACCTCCTGGTTCATAGGTCAACGCTCAACCACTGAGCTATGCCAGCCGGGTCCAACTTTTTATTTTAATGACATTTTAAAAGTCCTTGGTATCAAATAGCACTTGGATATGTAAATCAGTTAATGACATATTCTAAGACTTTAATGCCAGAGATTTTTATGATTGTGATTCATATTTTTAAAACAATTCATTGAGACACTAAATGTAAAACTAAATGCAAGCTATGTACTCACATCTAAAAAAGGAATGCTACATTTCTGCAATAATGTGTATTTCCAGGCAAAGACTTTTTCCCTCAAGAAAAGCTGCATTTAAAGGATAAACTTCTAACTAGCTAGCATCACTTTTAACATTTCATTTATTTCAGAATCGATTTTATTGGAGACCAAGCAGTGGAATTAACTGTATATAATATACTATTTTATATATATACTAGAGGCCCGGTGCCCAAAAATTTGTGCACTCAGGGGGGGGGGGGGGTCCCTCAGCCCGGCCTGTGCCCTCTCACAGTCTGGGACCCCTTGGGAGATAACGCCCTGCTGGCTTAGGCCTGCTCCTGGGTGGCAGAGGGCAGGCCCAATCCCTAGGTGCAGCCCCTGGTCGGGCTCAGAGCAGGGCTGATTGGGGAGTTGGGGCACCGCCCCCTGTCATGCACAGAGCAGGGCGATTGGGAGGTTGCGATGCCACCCTCAGTCACGCTCAGGGTAGGGCCGATTGGGGGGTTGGGGCACCGCCCCCTGTCACACTCAAGGCAGGGTCGATGGGGAGGTTGCAGCGCCACCCTCTGTCATGCACAGAGCAGGGCCAATCAGGGGGTTGGGGCGCTAGCCCTGTCACGCACAGAGCCGCAGGGTGATCAGGGGGTTTGGGCGCTGCCCCCTGTCACGCTGATCCCAGTGCTGGGAGGCCTCGCGGCTCCACTGATCCCGGTGCTGGGAGGCATATTACCCTATTATTATATAGGATAGAGGCCTGGTGCACGGGTGGGGGCCGGCTGGTTTGCCCTGAAGGGTGTCCTGGATCAGGGTGGGGGTCCCGCTTGGGTGCCTGGCCAGTCTGGGTGAGGGGATGATGGCTGTTTGCAGCTGGTCACACGCCCTTCAGGGTGGGGGTCCCCACTGGGTTGCCTGGCCAGTTTGGGTGAGGGGCTGAGGGCTGTTTTCAGGCTGGCGGGTGACTAAAGCTCCCAACAGCTCCTTTTTTTCTCTTTTTTTATTCTGGGCCAGCTTTAGCTCTGGCTCCAGCTCTGAGGCCTCTGCTGCTGAAAGCAGGTATCTGGTTTGTTTGGATTCTATAATTGAAACACTGTATCAACTCCAGCTCTGAGATCCCGGCTGGCTGAAAGCCCAGCTGGGGTTTTGTTTAGCTTCTATATTTGTAGCAATGTTTCAAACTGCAAGCTCAGAGGCTGGCAAGGCAGGCTGGGAACATTGGTTTCCTCCGTCACTGAAGCAAGCAAGCCTCATGTTAGCTTCAAGCTGCCTGGCTGCCGGCTGCCATCTTGGCTGGCAGTTAATTTGCATATCACCCTGATTAGCCCATGGGAAGGGTAGCGGAGGTATGCTAATTACCATGTTTCTCTTTTATTAGATAGGACTAGAGGTCCGGTGCACAAAAATTTGTGCACTCGGGGGGGAGGAGGGGTCCCTCAGCCTGGCCTGTGCCCTCTTGCAGTCTGGGACCCCTTGGGAGATAACGCCCTGCTGGCTTAGGCCTGCTCCTGGGTGGCAGAGGGCAGGCCCAATCCCTAGGTGCAGCCCCTGGTCGGGCTCAGAGCAGGGCTGATTGGGGAGTTGGGGCACCGCCCCCTGTCATGCACAGAGCAGGGCGATTGGGAGGTTGTGGCCCCACCCCCTGTCACACACAGAGACACAGGGCGATCAGGGGGTTGGGGCGCCGCCACTGTCACACTCAGGGCAGGGCCGATCAGGAGGTTGGTGAGCTCCCCGCTATCAGGCACAGAGCAGGGCTGATCAGGGGGTTGGGGCGCCTTCCCCTGTCAGAACAGAGCAGGGCGGATAGGGAGGTTGTGGCCCCACCCCCTGTCACACACAGAGCCGCAGGGCGATCAGGGGGTTTGGGCGCTGCCCCCTGTCACGCTGCTCCAGGGGCCAGGAGGCCTCGCGGCTCTGCTGATCCTGGTGCTGGGAGGCATATTACCCTTTTACTATATAGGATAGAGGCCTGGTGCACGGGTGGGGGCCGGCTGGTTTGCCCTGAAGGGTGTCCTGGATCAGGGTGGGTGTCCCGCTTGGGTGCCTGGCCAGTCTGGATGAGGGGCTGAGGGCTGTTTTCAGGCTGGTGGGTGACTGAAGCTCTCAACTCCTCCTTTTTTCCTTTTTTTTTTTTAATTCTTGGATTTATGGCTGTCACTGGAGCTGAGAGCCGGCTTTAGCTGTGAGACCTCGCTGCTGAAAGCAGGTTTCTGATTTGTTTACTTTCTGTATTTGAAACTTTGTGCGACTCCAGCTCTGAGATCCTGGCTGACTGAAAACAGGTTTCTGGGGTTTTGTTTAGCTTCTATATTTGTAACAATGTTTCTTAGCAGCTCAGAGCCCAGCAGCGGCAGGCAGGGAACATTGGAGTCCTCCGTCACTGAAGCAAGCAAGCCTTCTGTTCGTGTCAGTAGCCTGGCTGCCAGCTGCCATCTTGGCTGGCAGTTAATTTGCATATCACCCTGATTAGCCAATGGGAAGGGTAGCGGATGTACGGCTAATTAACATGTTTCTCTTTTATTAGATAGGATAGGTCTTGATTTGGGAGGTTAGGTGCATCACTGCCTCCTGAAATGAGACGCAACAATTTAACTGAACTGACGCATTCATAGGACTGATTGATCGAATCAATGAAATATGGGGCAATATACCAACTTAGCTTCTAGAATGTGAAATTTTATTATTTAAAGCTCCAGAGGCCAGACTGAAGGGACCTAAATTCTGCCACCCTGAAGCTACTTTGCAGGATATTGGTTTTAAGCTTGTTTATTAAGAAACAAAAGATTAAGAAAGAACTTTTGACCCTCCCCCCCTTTCCTGCCTGAAAGATTCAGACAGAGAAACCTGTTTAAGGCAAAAGATGTTAGGATGTTTGCCTTAGTCTAACTTGAATTAAGTATCCTTTACAAGAGGGAAAAAAACAACCAACCAACCAAACAAAAAAACCCAAAGCAAAACAAAACCAAAAACCAAAACCACAAGAGGGCTCAGGCCGTGCCTGTTAGCTAGATACCCACTGTGTCCCATTGTTTCTGCGTTTCCTGGCAAGAATTTTACTGCCATGTGTGTTCTGCTCTCCCTATAAATTGCCCATTTTCACTTCTGAAATCTATTACCCTGTTCCCCCTCCCTTCGTTTCCCCACTTTATGTAGAAATGTCTTATGTACCTAATGCTTCACTACTGTTTTTGGAATTTTCATGGAATTAATGTGTCTACGTGAATTCCCCATGCACATGTATTTAACTTTGATTTTCTCCTGCTAATCTGTCTCTGTTAATTTGGTTATTAGCCCAGCCAGAAGAACTTAGAAGGTGGGAGGAAAAGTATTAATATTTTTAACCCCCACAGGATAAATGTGAGAGAATTACCAAGAGATAGCACAAAGAGATCAAAAAAGAAAAATGTGTGATGTTGTGATTTAAAAGAAACATATATTTGACCATTCAGATAACCCAAATATATTTCTCATATGTAGTTGGTTTTTGTCTACAATTCCTGAAAACAGCTCTGAAAACTCTTAGAATTTCCTGAGCAATAAGATCAATGGGAGCACCTTTTCTTATATCTGGTGTCTTGACCTTAGTTCCTAAATCCCTTCAGAACCATAAAAGTGAAATAGGTGTCTTAATACTTAAGATAACCCTCTCCACTACAATTGGGTGGTCATGGGTGAAGTGACTTTGGGAAAGCACCTAAGGATGGGGGCTGGTTTTCAGAGGAATCAACCATGTGATTATACTAGTAGGGTTGGAACTTTCAGTCTTACCCACCCTGTTCTTCAAGGAAGGGAGAGGAGTTAGAGGTTAAATCAATCACCAATGGCCAATGATTTAATAAATTATGTCTGTGCAGTGAAGCCTCCATAAAAGCCCCAACAGACCGGATTTGGAGAGCTTCTGAGCTGGTGAACACAGGGAGGTGCCGGGAGGGCAGTGTGCCTGGAGAGGGCCTGGAAGCTCGGTGGCCTTTCTTAGATAGCTGTCCTTGAGTTACATGTCTTTTATAATACACTGGTGATCTTATAATTAAAATGTTCCTCTGAGTTCTGTGAGCCTCTTTAGCAAGTTAACTGAACTCAAGAAGGGGGTTGTGGGAACTTCTGATTTATAGCCAGTGGGTCAGAAGCACAGGTACAATCTGGATGAGCAATTGGCATCTGATGTGGAGGGCAGTCTTGTGGGACTGAGTACTTTACCTGTGGAATCTGATGCCATCTCTGGGCAGATAGTGTCAGAATTGAGTTGAATGGTAGTGAGACATGAGTCTCGAGAAATTGACAAATGAATTCCCAGGCAAGGGAGGGGTAAGCAAAGGGAATCGAAGTTTATTACAGCGGAAGTAACAGAGTTCTGGGTGCCTGAGAAGCTCACTGGTCTAGGGGTTTATATTTGTCTGCTCTTGCCCTCTATGGCTCTTTCAGAAAAACACCAGCCAGTCTCCTTTGGCCTTCATCTTCACACTTTTATTTCCTGCTCTTGGGTTCAAGGGGAAGGGCACTCTACGGTTGACTGGTACATTCTGCTTACCTTGCTCACATTCTGACCATCTGGCTCATTCCATCCTTATCTACTATCTTCCCTCGAGGCCCTTGCCTGATCCCATCTAACTCCACAGTAGGACATCTAACTGGTGTTGAATTGTTTGCTGGTAAACACTCCCCCTCCCCTCTCCCCCGCCTGCATATCAAAATTTGATGATCAGAACCATTTAATCTGACAGTAATATTGAGAAGTATGTAGAACAAAATTTTAAAGTCTAACATGTCTAATAAATACAAAAAGGAGAAAGTAGAGAGAATGAGGAAGAGAAATATTTGAAGTGATAGTAACTAAGTCTGTTCCAGAAATGGTAAAACTCATGAATCCTCAGATTCAGGACACACACTGGATTCTTCTCCTCCCCCCCCCCCCACCCCCCCCGTGAATATAATTCTCCATTTATGATTACATTCTAACATACTACTGCACAGCATAGTGGCCAGACAGTCATATTGGTGGGGGCTGGAAGAACAGCATCCAGTGTTAGCCTGCTGGGGTCAGACTGGACCTGGGTTCAGCAGCCTCGGCCCTTGAGTTCTCGCTAGGGAAGAATGCAGAGCCCAGACAAACTATGAGAACATTTATTTGGAAAATCACAGAGGTAGAAGAAGTAATTCACAGACGAAATGGGTTTAGGAAACAAATTATAGAGGTAAAGGAAGGGCCCTTGGAACTTAGAAGTGAGGAAGGTAATGGTAATGTGCCTGGGGAGCAGGGGGGAGGAGGGATGGGGGAGGAGGAGGAAAGGAAAGGCTCGGTGTGCTCCCTGAAGAGAGAGCTCTCTGCTCTGGGTCCTCCACCTCGGGGTTTTCAGGGTGGAGATCTTAGGGGAGGTCCCAGGGAAAGATCTCAATAGAATAGTAAGCAGCTTCCCAGGTGTGTCCTTTCAGGGTAGGGGTCTCCACAGATTGATTGGTGAGCGCCAGGGTAGGAGGTCATTATTCAATGCAGCTCGTCCTGAGGTCAGCCTTGGTATTGCTTGTCTGGTTTTGCTGCTTTTCTGGGCCTGGGGCAGAAATACAACTGAGGCTAGATGTTATCTCTAGGGAGGAAATCGGTCAGGGGGTCCAAACTGCATGACCTCGATATCCTAGAGGAGGAAAACTCACCTGAGGGTGAGGTCCCACCCTATAATTGTCCTTTGCTAAGCACCCAGGGCTTTCTGTCCTGGTGACCTTTTGTACCTGGCCTGTCGTCCTTGCTCTGCTCATGTCTAACTGCCTACCACAAAAGTACAATATATCATGACCAAGTGGGACTCACTGTAGGGATGCACAGTTGATTTGACATTAGAAAATCAATCACTGTAATTCATCATAGTAACAAACTAAAAACCATATGACCATCTCCATAGATGTAGAAAAAGCATTGACAAAATTCAACATCCATTTCTCATAAAAACTCTCCACCTATGAAGGAATAAAAGGGACTTCTTTAACTTGAGAAAGAGCATCTATAAAAACTCTATAGCTGAAATTATACTTAATGGTCAAAGGCATGAATGATTTTGCAGTAATAAGGGGGATGATGATAATACTGATGATGGTGGTGGTGAGCTGATGAGTTAGGTGGTAATATTGAGAATGATAATGCAATAGAGAAAGGATGAGACTTGGGAGCTGATGATGAATGAAAGTGGTAATGAGAATACTAATGGGTGATGAGGTTTTGATGATGTAATATATGATGAAAATAACAGGGTGATGGTGGTGGTGAAAGTGAAGGTGCTTTGGGTATGTGCTTAGGAGCTAGTGCACACACCTGGGATAAAATTAGATAAAAGTTAAAACAAGTTTTTTCAGATGCCTCTGAGGGACACTGAGTCACTTCTGATCTTCCTGCTTAGCTACTGATATTGGCCCAGCTGAGTAATAAGCTGAAGTTCTTAATGATGTTCCCTTCCCTATTTTAAGCACCGAATTTAACAAGCCTCCCAGGACTTCTCAACTGTGGCTTAATTGGGCCATAGCCAGCAAGGAGGACTTCTGGGGCAGAGGCACCCAAGAGTGGCTCTCAGAAACTGGGGAGTAAACTTGGAAACACACAGCGGGGGTAGAGGGGAGGGAAAGTGATTAAGATAGAATATCTAGCTTAATTGGGATGAGAAGAGTGTAGTTCTATGTATAATTGATAGTTCTTATATCCTCCTGGGAAGTGGCAAACTAATGCAGAACTCACGGGGAATTCTCCATGGCTCTAAGTTGGGGGCTTATGATTGCTCCTGGAAAGCTACACACACAATCTTAAGGCAGACCTTGAATTCAGGTGGCTACACTGCCTGAGAAGTGTTTCTCCACCTTGAACAAATCTTGGCGTGCAAGTCAGTTACTAAAGATCAGAGCTAGTAGGAGCCTAAAGGTGACAGTGATAGCCTGGTTACATCAGAAGCCCCTCAAAAATGTTTTCATTGTTATTACTTGTAATTTCTTTAAATTTTTTTTTCTAATTATCAGATAAACATTAATACACTCATTATAAACATTCAAATAATATAGATAAGTAAAAGTCCCCTTTGATCCTCTCTTCCATACTAGTCCCCACACTAGAAGTTAAGTCTGTTTGCAGATTTTAAAAAATATGCTTTAACTTTGTATACCTATGGACATGCAGAAATGTAATCTTGTTCTCTTTTTCCTAAGGTGGAGGGATTTAATGATATCATAACATAATAATGATATAAATGACATTTTCACTATTAGGTCAAAAGGTATATATACTTTAATTTTTTTCAGCTTTATTGAGGTATAATTGACATAAAATTATAAGATATTTAAATGTACATTGTGGAGATTTGATATACAAATGCATTGTGGAAGGATCCCCCCAGCTAGTTAATTAACACATCCATCAACTCATATATTTATCTTTTTTGTTGTGTGTGTGAGAGAACATTTAAGTACTAATGTCTTAGCAAATTTCAATTCTATAATAGTCTTTTTAAAAAATATGTTTTTATTGATTTTAAGAGAGAGAGAAAGAAACATCAAACATCAATTGGCTGCCTCCTGCATGCCCCCTACTGGGAATCGAGCCTGCAACCCGGGCATGAGCCCTGATTGGGAATTGAACTGGTGACCTCTTGGTTCCTGGGTCAATGCTTAACCACTAAGCCATACCACCCGGGCCGAGCTATCATACTGTCTTATCAACCACAGTTATCATGTTTTACATGAGCTCCTCAGACCTTATGCATCTAATAGCTAACATTTGGTACCCTTCTACCAACCTCTCCCTATTTCCCTCACCCACTCTGGCAACCACTTCTCTATTCTCTCTTTCTATGATTTTGAAAAATTTTCTTTTTGTTTTTTAGACCCCACATATGAGTGGTACCATCCTTATTTGTCTTATTTCACTTAATGCCCTTAAGGTCCATCCATGTTGTTGCAAATGGCAGGATTCTCTTCTTTCCCGTGGCTGAGTAATATTCCATTGTGTGTATATACCACACCTCCTTTATCCATTCACGTGTAGATGGACATTTGGTTTGTTTCCATATCTTGGCTATTACGAATAGTGCTGCATTAAACATGGGAGTACAGATATCTTTTCAACATCCTGTTTCCATTTCCTTTGGATGTACACTCAGAATATACACTCAGAAGTGGAATTGTTGAGTCCAATGGTTGTTCCATTTTTATAATTTTTGAGAAACCTCCATACTGTTTTCCTTAGTGGAGACATCAATTTACATTCCCACCAACAGTGCACCAGGATCATCTGTTCTTCGCATCCTTGTCAATACTTGTCATCTCTTGTCTTTTTCATTATACCATTCTAAAAGGTGTGAGGTGATATCTCATGATGGTTTTGCTCTTCATTTCCCTGGTTATTAATGGTGTTGAGGCAACTTTTCATATACCTGCTGGCCATTTGTATATCTTCTTAGAAAAATGTCTATTCAACCCTATGCCTATTTTTTTGGTCTAGGAGCTCCACATTGCCCAGGTAGAGTACTAGATTCTTATCATGGTTTAAGAGCATTTTTATTTTTAAATATATTTCTTTATTGATTTCAGAGAGGAAGGAAGAGGGAGAGAGAGATAGAAACATCAGTGATGAGAGAGAATCATTGATTGGCTGCCTCCTGCATGCCCCCGACTGGGGATGGAGCCCGCAACCCAGGCATGTGCCCTTGACCAGAATCGAACCTGGGACCCTTCAGTCAGCAGGCCGATGCTTAAGAGCATTTTTAAACCTACCCCTGCTGTCCTCTTCAACATCTCTCCTAACTCCAACTCAGATGTACACTCTCAGATCAACCCACCAAATAATTTTCTGTTCTCCAAACATGCTATGTGTACTTTGCTATTACCCAGACTGTGTTTGCCTGCAGTGTCTAAGATTCTCATTCCTTTCCTTATAGAATATTTTATTGCATGCTAAAGGCCTAATGTAAATGTCATTCCCTTGGAAAAACACTGGTTTGTAAGTGCTTACTTACGGGTAAAATTTTCCTCTTGGCTCTAAATGATCTTTCTTCAGATCTGGCCCAGGGGAGAGATGTGAAATGTGTGTTGGAAGATAGAAAGTGGAGGTGCCCAAGGGAGCTGGTATATGTTGAGACAGAAGTCATTCAGTTGTATTAGACTGGAGGGTGCAGCTGGACCCCTTAGAGGGCTGAGCTCCTTGGACCCCTCACAGGTCTCTCAGGAATCCCAAGAACAGCGATGGAGAGTAATGCATAGCAGGAGGACAGAGCGGGTCAAAGTATTCACAGCTGCTTTCTTGAGGAAGGTGAATCTGGAATTTATGGGAGACTTGACGTTATAAGGGAAGAGGATCTTTAGGTGGGGAGCATGGCAGGTGCATAATTGGGAGATTAATAACTTTATAGATCACGTACCATAAGCCAGGCAGTCCTAAAAGCTTTATACTTATTGACACATTTTATTTTAAGACCCTATTAAGCAGGTATTATTTTACTGTCAAAAAGCCTAGAGACCCAGACAGGTTTTTGAAACGTGCACAGTCACACAGCTGGTAACTGTGTGAAATCAGGGAGCCAGGCCGTCTGACACGAATCCAGAGAAAACATGGAGCTTGGGAGGGCGTGGACAAGCAGAAGACTGGCCTGACCAGAGCAACTAGGGCCGTGGGGAGCAGTTGAGGCTCGGCTGGGAGGCTCAGGGAGACTGTCCATACATAGTCTTTACTACTAGGTGATGAAATTCACGCTTGATATTCAGACCTCAGGGAATTCAGAGGTGCTGGGAGCTCATTGGAAAGTCATGGATGTGTTGCCCAGGGAATCGGGGTCCCTGGGCACAGAGCTTCAAAGGAGAGCGCCTCAAACTTCTGGCCCATGCTCACACAGAGCCCAACAGCAGGTAAAGAGTGGCAGGGGCTCCTTCTACTGTCTGTAAGTCCTCACATCGGTGTGTCCCTTCCTGCCTGTGCTTCTTGCTCTGTCCTTTGATCCTCTGCTCACTTCTCTATCTCTCTGACTTGCTTTTTTTTTTAATTGTCTAAAGTTTTACATATGTCTTCTTCCCCAACTGATCCCCCACCCCACCCCCGAAGCCATTCCACCCCGGGCAAGCCCCCACCACCCCAGTGCCTGTGTCCATTGGATATGCTAATATGCATGCATACAAGTCATCTGGTTGCTCTCTAACCTCCCCTCCCCTACCATTTGTCTCTGGATCTATTCTTGTTTATCAAATTATGTTGATCATTATATCCCACATATGAGTGAGATCATGTGATATTTATCTTTCTCTGACTGGCTTATTTCGCTTAGCGTAATGCTCTCCAGTTCCATTCATGCTGTTGCAAATGGTAAAAGTTCCTTCTTTTTTATAGCGGCATAGTATTCCATTATGTAGATGTACCACAGTTGTTGTTTTTTTAATATACTTTATTGATTTTTTACAGAGAGGAAGGGATAGGGATAGAGAGTTAGAAACATCGATGAGAGAGAAACATCGATCAGCTGCCTCCTTCACACTCCCCACTGGGTATGTGCCCGCAACCAATGTACATGCCCCTGAGTGGAATCGAACCTGGGACCCTTGAGTCCGCAGGCCGATGCTCTATCCACTGAGCCAAACTGGTTAGGGCTGTACCACAGTTTTCTAATCCACTCATCTGCTGATGGGCACTTAGGCTGTTTCCAAATCTTAGCTATTGTAAATTGTGCTGCTATGAACATAGGGGTGCATGTATCCTTTCCGATTGGTGTTTCTGGTTTCTTGGGATATACTCTTAGAAGTGGGATCACTAGGTCCCCAGCTTAGCGGGGGTCCTAATATGCAGTTACTTTGCTACTAGATTTGGAGCTTTCACCTTATTAATGATGGTTCTGTTCTTTCTCTGCAACAGGAGAGGGATGCAAGATTCCCTCTGGGGAAACGGCAATTCTCTTAATGAGTTTATTCTTCTAGGACTCTCCACTAACACAGAGGTCAACGTTATTCTATTGTCTTCCTCTCCTTCACCTCATCTCCCTTCTGGGAAATGGGCTTATTATCATCTTGATGTGCATGGACTCCTGCCTCCACACACCCATGCACTTTTTCCTCAGTCATATCCATTCCGAATATGGGCTATGTCACCACGACAGTGTCCCAAATGCTGGCACATCTGGTTTGCAAGAGGAAGACCCTTACCTGCATTGGATGTGTGGCTCAGACGTACAGCTTCCTGATGCTGGGAATCACTGAGTCTTGACTTTTTGCAATGGTGGTTTATGACCGGTATGTGGCCGTTGGCCATCCCTGAGGTATAAAGTCATCATGAGCTCTTTGCTGTGTGGGTGAATGGTGGTCATCTGTGGATTCTGAGGTGTCATCTGCTACTAATTCTTCCCTATTGTGGTCCCAATGAAATCAATCACTTCTTCTGTGAAGTACCTGCAGTCTTGAAGTTAACCTGTGTGGACACATCTCTCAGTGACCAGGTGAACTTCATCTTGGGCATCATCCTTCTGCTGGTCCCACTTTTCCTCACCATCATTGTCTCCATCAGTATGTTTGCTGCCATCCCGAGGAATCACTCTGCCCAAGGGTGACGCAAGGCCTCCTCCACCTGCGCCTCCCACATCACCACGGTTACTACGCTCTCATTCCATTTTTGGTTATGTAAGTAAGGCCTGGCTCTGAGGCCTCCCATAAAGGGAAAAAAGCCGGCTCTATTCTACAATGTCATTTCTGCCTTCCTCAACTCTATCATCTACAGTCTTAGGAACTAAGATGTGAAGAGGGCTTTCCTAGGAGTGACAGGCTGGGCCAAAACACTAGAATGAAGTCACAGAAACATGGGAACCAGCAACAAACCTGGGACACAGCCTACATGACTTTTCCATCCAAATTCTTTCCAACATCAGTGAGCACATATGATACATGAATGGGCTAGAGCTAGACTCAGTGAGATGATGAAGGAGAACCCCCAGAAGGCTGGGGCAGGAGGTGTTCCTCAAGCTTGAAGACACCAGACAGTGGACTGACTTACTGGAGGCAAATCATGTGTTTCATTCATTTTTAAATTACCAGTTTATAAGACCTGGCCAAGAATTGGCATAATCGTCATCTTTCTATTACTAAATGAATATGAGATTGAGTGATTGAGCTCTGGACTCATAAAATAAGATCAAAGATCAAAGTGGTGGGCTTATGATGACTCCTAGATGAGTGAACCCCACTATAGCTCAACTTAAGAAAAATTTGAAATAAATAAAAGGGAATTATATAAAATAGAGTTCAGGGAAGTGAAATATGGGTCATTTTCCCACCAGTACTAGAGTATGAATTTAAGGCACATAAGCCCTCATGTCATTAAAGAAAGGAACTTTGCTTTACTGAAATGATACCTGTATAAAGAAGTAAAAATTGGGTGAAAATCTCCCACCCAGATATTTTCATAATGCATTTTCAACTTTATTGAAATATACTGACATACAATGAACAGTAGATATTGAAAGTATACAATTTGATGAGTTCTGAAATATATATATATGTATATATATGTGTGTGTGTGTGTATATATATATATATATATATATATATATATATATATCTGTAAAACCATCACCATGATCAAGATCATCATCATCATCATTCCCCAAAGTTTCCCTATGACTCTCTGCAGTTCCTCTGTATTAGTTATTTGTTGTTGTGTAACAAATTACCCCCCCCCACACACACACACAATTTCATGGCTTATGACAACAAACATTTATTATATATACTTTTTGCAGTTTCTGTGGATCCATAATATGAGTGGTTAGCTGGGTCCTCTGGATTATGGGTCCTCACAAGACTTCGATGAAGATACCATTTTGAGCTGCAGCTATCCTAAGGTTCGACTGGGGAAGGACTGCTTCCAAGCACACTTGATTGTTGCTAAGATTCTGTTCCCGACAGGCTGTTAGACTGAGGGTCTCGTTTCCTTCGTGACTATTGTTCAGAGCATCCATCAGTTCCTTCCATGTGGGCCTCTCCCTAGAGCAGCACAGCACGTGGCAGTTGGCTTCAGAGAGTAAGCAAGAGAGATTGAGAGCAATGCTGAACCAGGGTCTTTTGCAACCTAATATTGAAAGTTACTGCTCCCTCACGTTTGGGGTATTGTGATTATGAGAAGTGAAATACTAGGTCCAGCCCAAACGCTAGGGGAGGGGATTACAAGGACATGAATATCAGGATGCAGGTGTCATTGGTTCATGCAAAATGTTTCTCCCTTGTGATTTAGACTTTTGCTAATCAGGTAGTCGTCTATGGGTTAGCATCACCAGCATCACTTCTGAGTGGTTAAGAAATGCAGTCTTGGCATCCTCCCGCTATGAAATCAGAATTTGCATTTGAGGAGATTCTGTAGGTGATTTCTAGGTGCTCTTAAGTTTGAGAACAATGATTTAGCCAACACTGCAAGGACAATATCATACCACCTGTCTCAGTAGACGTGTATAAACTCTAGACTTTTTAATTTAAATGTGTTAAGTATTCAATATACAGTGTGTGTGTGTGTCGGGGGGGAGTAGGTTTACAGTTGTGAGTATGCAAAACACAGTTTATTCTTGCAGTATGTATTAATTATTATATTATTTGTATTCTAACTGTAAAACTACTTTCCCCACCCCTGTGTTATGTATTTAAGTAATATATTTAAGTCATTCAACATTACAGAAGTATTTTTACTCGGTTCCAATGTTTTCATATCTTAAGTAACACAATGAAAATTGTTGTATTACTTTTCCTGCACTTCTGATGTCTAGTCGCTAAAATATCTTAACACTGGAAGCATTAGGCCAAAGTATTTAAGGTTCCTGATACATAAAGCCAGATCCTCTGGCAAAAAGATCAATTTATACTCCCACCAGCAATGTGTGAAAGTCCATGATTCATTGTCTTCTGGTCATCCCTGATTGTTTAAAAACTTAGCCAGTTTCAAAGGTGAAAAACTGGTATCTCATTGGTGGTGTAATGTGCATGTCTTTGGTGGGATTTTCCCATATGCTTATGATTATTTGGATTTCTTTATGAACTGTTCATATCTATTGGCAGTTTTCTGGGGTGTTTGAATTTTTTTTAATTAAATTTTTATTGTTCAGATTATTACATTTGTTCCTCTTTTTTCCCCCCATAACTCCCCTCCTCCCAGTTCCCACCCCACCCTCCGCCCTCACTCCCCACCCACTGTCCTCATCCATAGGTGCACGATTTTTGTCCAGTCTCTTCCCGCATCTCCCACACCCCTTTCCCCCACAAGAATAGTCAGTCCATTCCCTTTCTATGTCCCTGATTCTATTATAATCACCAGTTCATTCTGTTCATCAGATTATTTATTCACTTGATTCTTCGATTCACTTGTTGATAGATGCATATTTGTTGTTCATAATTTGTATCTTTACCTTTTTCTTCCTCTTCCTCTTCTTAAAGGATACCTTTCAGCATTTCATATAATCCTGGTTTGGTGGTGATGAACTCCTTTAGCTTTTCCTTATCTGTGAAGCTCTTTATCTGACCTTCAATTCTGAATGATAGCTTTGCTGGATAAAGTAATCTTGGTTGTAGGTTCTTGGTATTCATCGTGTTTGAATTTTTCTTACCAATTCATAAGAGCTCGTTCTATATTAATGATATGCTTCGGATGTCTGCAAGCATTGCAGTTATATACCTTGTTTTGTTATCTGCCTTTTACTTTTGCTTCATTATTTACACAACACTATGGCTAGAGGCCTCAGAGCTGGAGGCCTTTGCCTGCCCCATAGGGAACCTCCTACCTCTGGAGGACTGTTCCTTTTCTAGCATTTCCAGTGGGGTAGGATAATATCTTCGAGGACAATGCAAACCTGTAGCATTGGTTTCTTGCAGAAGGCACAGGCATTCATGTTCAATAATTCTGGCCAGTACGATTTAGGTTTTTGCAAGGAGCTTCATAGAAATGTGCATCAGCAAGGGGCTGGGAAAGAAGGACGCGAGGGGCCGCATGTTAACCTACAGGAGTTGTCCCTAGAATGTCATGGGGATTGCTTTGTTGGATGCTGGCGTTCCTGCACCAGCAAACAAAGGCAAAAGCCGGTAAATATGGGTGATGCCCAGTAACATGAACCTGCAGATTGGCGAAGCCTGGGGAAAAACAATGTGCCTTTGTAAGATTCTATTAGGAATAAACAGAGTTTGGGGGAAGGTCCCTCCAAGCAAAAGGGAACAGAGCACAAAACTCCCCACTGAGCTTTAGCCGCTCTCTGGACTACCTAAATTTTGTATCTAGGGTAACAGTAGGCCCACTCTCCCCTCTCTAACTTTCCTCAACCTTAAGTGGACAGAGTGGAGTCCTTTTTCCTTGAGATCACCCAAGACAGGCTGTGGTTTTCCAAAATGGATTTTATTAGAAACAAGAGGAAAAGGGAAATCAAAAGGTATAAAAATACCAATGAACAGAAACAAGTGGTCATAAAATAATGTGACCCCTTTTCTAAGGTAATTTCAGTCAACCTCAAAGTCAATGGAAACTCATGTATATAAGATACATAATGGTAAGATTATATACAAGATATAGAATTATATAACCTACTCTATAGTTATATAATGATAGGTTAATTATATTGAATGTGGGATATGGGTACATTTTAGTATGTGTCTTATGAAGTATGGTGCCCATGGTGGTCTTTAACTGCCCAGTGGCCTCTCAGGTCTCAGCCCTTTGAGGGTGTGTTCTGTCTGGCATTTCACATCCCTTGGTGAGAAGCTTTTCTCAAGCAGGAGAGAAGGGGCCACTCTCCGGCTATGGCACCTCACTCCCTGAGGACTGTAGCACCAAGGACTTGACAGGTGACAGAAAGAACCTGCATTCTGTGGTCCTGAGACAGTGCGGCAGTGACCTGGGGTCCCCTCTGGCCAAAGTGAATTCAGTCCTGCCTGGAGGGAGGAATGAACTTCAGGCTCCATCCTTTCTGAGTGTGAGAAGGCCCTATCGCCAGCCCAGGGGGAGTGGAGTTACATTTGGAATTTGGCCCAATATGTGCCTGTAGGACCCAAACTGGGCTTGGACAAGAAGCCGAGAGCCACAGCGGAGAGAGGCCTGTGAGAGCTGAGCCCAAGAGCCTGGCTTCAGAGACAGGAGGGCTCCTTAGGTGGGGCCATCGCCGCTCATAGGGGCCTGCCTCCTGGGATAATAGGGTAGCGGGAAGTCAGGGCCGGAGTCCTGGAGCCTCGCTGTACCCTGAATGAAGTCCCCTCCCTCCCCTCCTGACTGGCCACTCTTGTGGCCACGCTGAGGGCTTGGCACTTTCTCCTCGATGACAGAGTCTCTCTCTGTTCCCTGCTCTGCTCTACTGATCCTGACCAGCATGGAGTCCACTGCAGCACTTGCCAGGGCCATGGAGGCCTCTCTCTCCACCCCAGGGGAGCTCAGGACCTGGTGGGTCATGTCCAGCTGAATCTGATTTAGGTTCCCTCTCAGACCCTCTCCATAGTGAACCTCCTACTCCTGAAGGGCTGTTCCTTTTCCAGCATTTCCCTGGCTCATCCTGGGACGCTCTCTCCCGGGATGCCCAGTCTGAGAGCTCAGGGACTCTAGGTCTGTGGCCCATCTCCTTTCCACGTGGCAGGGCCTGAATTCAACAACCAAGTTCTGTAGGCAGCAAGTGTTCACACGCAAAGGTGGTGAAATTGTCTTTCCAACCTGCAGCTCTAGCTTTGTTCCTCCCCTGCTCCAGAACCTTTAATGGTTCCTGTCCCTGGAATTCAGTCCCAACTCCTCTGTCCAACCATAAAAGTTCTTTGGGAGCTGACTCTGCCCACCCCTCCAGCCTCCTCTCCTGTCTCACACCCTGCACTCTCTGCAGCCTGAACCACCTGTAGATCCCCAGACACACACCTCACGTCACACAGCTAGGATGCCCTGCACTGCTCCTCCCTGACACCTCATGCTACCTGTCAGCTCTCCCTTCCTGAGAGCCCTCCAGGATTGCTCCTCTGTTCCTCTCTGTTTGTGCTGTGGTTTCACTAACCGACTGACAGATTCTACAAACACTCAAAGGTACTGATGGTGTATCAGACATTACTTACTAGTCACTAGAAACAAAAAGATGAACAAATTTGGTCCTGCCCTTGTCCATGCTGGCCTAGGACTGGGAGGAGGGAGGGGAAATGGAGATGGATGCAGGTGTGGTAAATACGTGGGGAAGGGTACACATGCAATTATGTACTAACACAGAGAAGGGCCCCACTGACTCTTTTTTTCGCTGAGGGGTGTGGAAAAGAGTTCACAGGAGAGGCAATACTTGAGGTGGCCCCTGAAGGATGAATAGGAGTTTGATAGATGGGAGCGGATAGAGAAGGGCCTCCAAGATAATGTAAGAAATTTAGAATATTTTTCCATTTATCCCACTCCTGACATAAAGGTTATCATTTTTAAAATTTTAATTTACTTAGTTTACCCCATATGACGTTATCAATATTGGTTTACAGAGACAATGTTCAATTAGATTCACCCAGATGCATATGGCTTTCCTTGCTCTTTATTCCTTCTTGCTTCAAACCTTCCATCTGCATTTACTTTCCTTCCTCCAAAGTTCTTACTTCAGAATTTTCTTTGCTGGAGTCCTGCTGGTGACAAATGTTCTTAATTTTTGTTACTCTATACATCTTTATTTCATCGTCAGTCTTTAATGATATTTCGCTGAGTACAAAATTCTGCGTGGGGCCGCCTCCCTGGGGCGCAGTCTGCCGGGGCCCTCATCCAAGCCCACCTGCTTCTGGAAGAAAGAGCCAGACTTCTCAGAGGTCAGTCTGTTCAACAAGTGGGACCCCAGGGCCTTCAGTATGTTCAGCAGAGGAAGCTTGCAGTGACCTCTTGAAGGATGGCCCCATCTCCATCTGGATTCTGATGATGCCACCGCTTGTCATGCTGTGGTCCTGAGGTCCTCAGGTAATGCTTGATGCATTGTGATGAACTGACCAAAGCTGAGGTTCCCTTGATCATGAACTCCACACAATCCTTCCCACCATGCTCAGGGTGGAAGGCTGGAAGTGCACCTTAGCCATAGTCACAAAAACTTACTCATCAACTTCTTAGTGAATTTGACAGGCAGGACGATGACATTCACTTAGTGACATTACGTGTGATAGAATTAAATGACTGGGAAGAGCCCTGGCCAGTGTTGCTCAAGGGTTAGAGGGTCGGCCTGCTCACCGAAGAGTTGTGCATTCAATTCCCTGTTAAGGGCATGTGCCTGGGTTGCAGGTTCCATCCCTGGCCCTGGTTTGGCTCGTGTGGGAAGCAACCAATCAATACGTCTCTCTCACATGGATGTTTATCTGTCTCTCTCCCCTCCCTCCTTCCATTTCATTCTCTCTTAAAAAAAAATCACTGGAAAAAATATCCTGGGGTGAGGATTAACAAAAAAAAATTTTTTAAATGACCAGGAAGAAAGTGAAAACCGCTTCCCAAAATAATGTATGGCATTGCTGTCAACATTAAAACTGGGAATTTACAGAGCCTCCTTCCAAGATCGGGTCCAGAAGAGGAGCTGGGTGCTCCATGGGCTTTACTAGGAGGACCGATGATTAGTCTTTAAGATGCAAAGAGAGAACAACTTGGTACAGGACTGTATTCCTGAGTGCCACTTCCACGTGTGTATTTCTGGGCAGCAAGATGATACGCAAATAGCCTGGCCGGGCTATTGGTTAGAGCATGTCCCTGTACACCAAGGTTGTGGGTTTGATCCCCAGTCAGAGCACATATAAGAATCAACCAATGAATGCATAAATAAGTGATAAATAAGTGGAACAGCAAATATCTCTCTCTCTCTCTCTCTCTCTCTCTCTCTGCTTCTCTCTCTAAAATCAATAAATTAGAAAAAAGATGATAAGCAAACACTAGAGAACCTCCCCACATCTCTGGCTGAGCCCTACACTTTGTTGAACATATTAGATCTACCTTGATATTTTTTTTAAATACTGATCTCCAACAAACATACTATTTCCTGGAAATTAAGCTCTGCTCTTAAAAAGAAAAAAAGAAAAAAGGAATAAAGAGAAAAGATGGCTTATGAGAAAAGATCTCTTCTCCAGGAAGCTAACAATAGGAATTACCAAATAAATCAACTTGTTGGCATGACAGAGACTGGTTACGGTGGTTGGACAAAATATGAATTTGGAATCTATATCCGTGGAGTCTTAGTGTCTTTCAAATGACTTTCAAAATAATTTAAGTTAGCAAAAAAAGAGAGAGACAGAAATGAAAAACATGTGTGGTCGTTGTTTTCTTTTAGCTCATTTCCACTGTTGTTCTTCAGAAGAATGTTGGCTGTCATTTAGCTCTTTTTAAAAAATCTGGCATTTTTGGCTCCACTTAGGATAGTCTCTTTAACTATAATGCTTTGAAGATTCTCTTTGTGGTATCTGTCTGTAGATTTCTTTTTTTATTCATCCTATTTAAAATGTGTTTGCAAAGACCAGCTTTGTTTCGTGATTAGGGATAATATTTGAAGATTATTTAAGATCATAAGGGTGGATATTATCAGAAAAACATCATCCAAGACTTGCGAAAAGGCCCTCTTGGTGTTGCCTAGCAGATCCTCTGAGGATTATCTGACTTTATAGGGATGCATTCCTTTAATTGACCTTATATGGACTAGGTCCTTTTACAGCTCGGTAGGTGTAGCTGTGAAGTTATAGAAAACTATAGCAATGAAAATTATTCCTATCTAGCGTAATGCAAATGATTCGTATTCACAACAATGCAAATGTTCAGTAGAAAACATAAATTTCTATAAATCAAATTATTCCTTGAACTAATCCTAACATCTTATGGGTTCCTTCATGAATTAATGGGCTCAGGGAAATTTTTGACATGTAAGAAAAAACATAAAGAAAAAAATTCATAAGTTCATTAAGAATTCTATTTATTAAGTTATTATTCTATTCTATATATCTAAAGAAAGTGAAAAATATTCTTCAGCAGTAAAAATAAACCATCATGGATACATACCCAAACCTATTGTTGAGTGATTAAATCAAGTTACAGAAGAATACATACTTTATAATTCAATTTTTAAAATCATGAGAACAAATAATAAATTGTTTAACAATTGTATTATATTATATAGCTTCAAAAACATTAATACAAGCACTTAATAAAGCACTGAAATATAAACACTAAAATGTTAACAGTAGTTATCTCCAGGTCTAAGGTAATGGTCAATTTTCATTTTCTTCCTTTTGTTTGCCTCTGGCTTTTGCAATTAAAAAGAAAAAACAAATAATTAGCTAAAGGAGAAATATTCAATGCATGTAATAGACAAATAATTAATATCCAAAATGTATATAAAAAAACTACAAATCAAGAAAAGGCAAACAATATCTAATATAAGTGGATATTGAACACTTATCATTTGTTACTGTGATAAGTGCTTTACATGTATTGTCTTATTAATACTCCAACAACTCTCTGAAGTGCATACTATGTTCTTTCCATTACCAGAAGGGGAAACTGAAACTCAGAGAGTGAGGTAACTTTCCCATCTTCACTGAGTCAGTAAAGAGTAGGAGAGTCCGGACTAACACATAAGCCTGACTTCAGAACCCACTGTACTCACTTGACAATACTACCAACAATCTTACCAGAAGAAGTTAGATTCACTAGCAACTAGGGAAATACAAATAAACAAAAAATAATGTTGCCACTTTCCATCTATGCGATAGACAAGAAAACTAGGATGCTAGAGATACATACACAATATCAAGTACTGATGGGAATGAAAGGTGTAGATTGGTGTAATTACTTGGAAGAATAATTTAGGAGTATCTAGTAAATTTAAATTTTCTTTTATTCTACAATCTTCAAAGTCTAATATACATAAATCCTAGAAAAAATATTTATATATGGAAAAATGTCCAAAGACATTAGATGCAGAATTATTTAAACAGTGAAAAATTGGAAATAAACAAGTGTTCAATAGTAGCTAAATAAAGTGTGGTATATTCAAATGCTTGTCAAAGGGAATAAGCTAGGCCTATTATTATCAAATGAGTGGATGTCAGAACCATGATGTTGAATTAAAATTTTGTCAGAGTGATACTGACCTCACGCTACCATTAAAAAAAATGTAAACTTATACAAGAATAATTCTATATATTGTTCATTGATACAATTGTATGTAGCAAAAACTTAAAAACACATTGAATACACTTCAGTTTAATCATAGTGATTGATTCAAGGGAGTTGGTAATATTTGAAGAACACTTCAATTTTCTCTGTAATTATTTCATCCTTTAAAAAAATATTTAAAATGTAAACCAGGTCAGATTCAGTTTCACAAGTTGAGTCCAGACCAGATCGATTATTAGCCATACAGTTACACAGCTATATCTAAAATAACTGTAGCTTAGATTTTATAACATCTAGTGCAAGGAAAAATGCTGAATATGATCTGTAAATGCATGGCAGACAGTAAGGCAAGACTGTCTTCCTGCATCCTCTGTCTACTCTTTATGCCATTTTCATCCCCAAATCCTTTACACTGTGGGAAAGCATGTACGCATGTTAAACATTTGTCTGTGATCATATTGCACTGACATAAATTTTCAAAGGCAAGAAAAACAACCAGGAAAAGCAACAGAGCAATGGCCTTGAGCCATAAAGATATAGTCTTTGTAGAAGAAATCCTTTGCTTTCACTACTTAACTGAGTCATTCTGTGGTGGCAGCTGAAAGTTTTCCAGCCAAGGGGGGATCTTCAGTTTAGGGATGGCCACACCCTCTCCCAGCTTCTTACAAACCCAGGAAGATTCAGGGCGATCAGAACTGATGTATTTTTATGAAACCACATACGCTCCATCATGAGCCTGGACAACTCTGAAAGATCCTAGGTCTTTGGGCCGTCTGTCTTCCAAGTACTTTCAGAAGGGCCCCCTTTACATCCTTGTTCCGGAGGCTATAGACGATGGGGTTAAGGAAGGCAGAGACAACATTGTAGAACAGGGCTAGCTTCTTGTCCCGCTCTGGGTTGTACCAGGAGCCAGGCCTCATGTACATGATCATGGCTGGCCCATAGAACATGGTGACTACAGTGACATGGGAAGCACATGTAGAGAAGGACTTGAGCCTCCCCTGGGATGAACGGATTCTCAAGATGGAGATAAAGATGCGAATATAAGAGGCCAGGATGAGGGAGAGTGGGACCAAAAGCAGGATGAAACCCAAGATGAAATCCAGCTGGTCATTGAGGGATGTGTCCGCACAGGCCAACTTCAGAACAGCAGGGACCTCACAGAAGAAGTGGTTAATCTTGTGGGGACCACAATAAGGCAGACGCATGGTGAAGACAGTGTAGATAAGGGCCCCGGCTATGCTAATGGACCAACAGACTGTGACCATCTTGATACAAACGGGACGGCTCATGAGTAGGGTGTAGTGAAGGGGGAAGCAAATGGCTACATACCTGTCATAGGCCATAATGGCATAGAGGACACACTCAGCAATGCCCAGGACCAAGAAGGTGAACATCTGGGCTACACAAGCTCCCCAAGAGATAGTCATCCCTGGACATACCATATTAACCAACATCTGGGGCATGGTGGTGGTTACATAGCTCATGTCCACCAAGGAGAGGATACTGAGAAAGAAATACATGGGCGTGTGGAGGTGTGAATCCAGGTAGATCAGGGTGGTGATGAGTCCATTGCCCAGAAGGGTGATGAGGTAGAGGAGGAGGAAGAAAGTGAACAGGGCCATTCTGACCTGTGACTCACTGGAGAAGCCAAGGAGAATGAACTCGGATACAGAGCTGTGGTTCTTTTTGCCAAGGCTCTGCATGGTGATCTACTTATTAAAGACAAACAGAACGTCCCTGTTCTGTCCTTGGCCTTGTGGGAGGGAGGACAGAGTTGATAGAAGTTGAGTCACACGCACAGCATCTTGCACAGAAAGTTGCACACAAAAAAAGATTTGGTCAAACCTTTGCTGATTGGATGAAAAGGGAAAGGAAGCTAGGGCAGTCCTGATGAATACAGGCTGTCTGACTGCCCATAGACCCTGCTCTGGAAGCCACCCTCACCCACAGAAGGCATCAGGTAGCCATGTTTGTAGCAGCGGACCCAGCCAAACCCTGGCCACTGCCAAATTCTACTAAGGATGTACACTTGTCCCAAGCTGGAAGACAATTCTCTGCTGAGAATTTAAAATGATGACACGGAAAGTCTGTGTCTGTGGGCTATGGGTGGCTGAGATATTGTCAATGAAAAGCTGGTGCAATGGTAACTCAAAAGGGAAGCTGAAGCTATAGAGAAGAAAAAGGGAGGTCTTGCAGTGATGATAAAATAGCAGAAATGCTGGGAAGCAGAGAAGGGACACCTCACAACCCTGAGCAGCAGGGAGTGACTTTGCTTCCAGACTTGCTACCTCCAGCCCCTAAGGCCTGTCTGAACTTTGTTTCTTATGCTTAGATATCTGTGGGATTCTCTTTTGAGTCCTTACGAGTACCACCCAGGACCACATTTTAAATTCAGCTCTTCCTGAATGTCCCATGGTTGTAACTTACCCTGCTGTGTGACCTTGGGCAAGTCTCTTAACCTCCACTGGCCTGTCTCAGCATCTGTTAGAGGTAAACATCTATGGCACAAAGGAATGGCAAGGCGCACATGAAATACTGTATGTAGGTCAAGACATTTTGCAATTTATATATATAAACAATAGGCAAGTAAAAGGGATTAGTATAAGTGGAATGAGTCTGGAAATCAGAAGAGCGAGGGGCTGGTCTTGACTCTGCCCTGATTTTGCTGTGTGACCTTGGGTAACTCCATAGCCCTCGGTGAACTTCAAAGCCCCAGGTTTAAGTGAAGTTGTTGGACTTGACCACTCCAAAGGACCCTTCTGGCTCTGCTATGCTTTGATAGCAGTAATACCAGGCTGGAGACCTATGACTGCATCAGTGCCATGAGCACCAAGGGGAGCCGAGCAGTCAGCTGAACAGGATTGTGTTGGCAGGAGATTCCTTCTGGGAGCTGGAGACATGTGGCCAGAGCATAGGAGAGTGCATAGAGCAAGATTCAGGGGTCAGTGCACCTGAGTCTTGAAGTCTTTTTACTACTCCCAACTCACTTAGCCTCTCAGAGTCTCATGCTTATCGTCTATAATACCTCCCCCATAGTGGAGAATACAGGAAATATACCTGGTTTATTGAAAGTGCCCAGTGAATGGTAGCAATGTAGGTAATGAGAAGCTGAGTGGAAGGAAGAGTGGAGGGAGGGGGAGGAGCTATCATAGCATTTTCCAGCTTCTGAGGTTCCAGAAGACAGGGGTTAAATACATGATTGTAAGGACCGATTGCTGCAGGTTGATGGTGACAGTCTGAGGCTGTATGGGCAAAAGAAGATGGTCTGAGCTTTAGGAAACATCAATAATTGGATGAAAAAAAAACGTCCCAGAGAAGCAATGTTTATCAAGGGAGGAGGAGAACTAGAGAAGCTCAGTCTTAGACATTGAGAACAGAAACTTGAAAGAAATAAGGATTGGCCAGCAGTACAAGTGGCAAACCCTGAATCCAGGATGATAGGGCTGCTCACACCCTTCTAGCCACCAGTTCACAATCCAGACCTGGATTTTTTCAGTGGCCTCTTACTGGCCTCCCTTCCTGGTGCAGCCATAAGCAGGTCCTGTTTCATCTCTCATGCCCTTTCTCATGCCTCCTTAGGCTGGAATTTAAGGCCTTTCCCATCTGGTTCTAACCAATTTTCAAGTCTGTGATTCACCAGTACCTCTGAAACATCTGAGCCATGTTGTTAACAGCAAGACCACCAAAAGGATCCCCGTCTGGGCACCTGGGGTGGCCTCCTCTCTGAGCCAAAGACCTCCAGGCTACCTTTCTCAGTTCTGGCATATATGCCAGGCAGATCTCCACCACCCTTCCCTAAAGTATTTATCTGCTTGAATGTTTCCATAATCCTTTTTCCTGCTTCACATCCCACCAACCTTTAAAGCTCAGCTCGGGGCTTCCTCCTCCTTACCCACCAGCCTGGTCTGGTAGATTTCATGTACTATTTTCTCAGCCAGGTTGTAGGCAGAGGCTGTCTCATTTAGATCTCTCCACAGATCATATATATATATATATATATAAAATTGATTTTTTTACAGAGGGGAAGGGAGCGGGATAGAGAGAAACATCAATGAGAGAGAAACATCAATCAGCTGCCTCCTGCACACCCCCGACTGGGGATGTGCCCGCAACCAAGGTACATGCCTTTGACCAGAATCAAACCTGGGCCCCCTCAGTCCGCAGGCCGACGCTCTATCTACTGAGCCAAACCAGCCAGGGCATCTCCACAGATCTAATAGGGATCGGCAGACCGCTTTTGGAGTCCTGTTTCAGTGCTAATTTCCTCGGCTTCAACACCAAATTCTGCTCTGCCTTCTGCCGAGCTAGTACACGGCAGGACCAGGCCTAAATCCTGGGTCTCTGGCTGTGGGCTCTTAACCACTGCGCTCTGCCACTCTCTCAAAGGCACCCATGAAGAAACAATTACATCAAAACCTCGCACCAGGAAAATGCCATATTCACATCCACTCTCCCTTCTCCATCAGCCATTGCGTCCCTGCTCCTTCCCTGCCTCTGCAATTCTGGTAGAGAAGAAGGGAGCAGACGCCTCATCAGGGAGCACCAGGGGTGAGGGTCCCCCTGAGAAGGATGCGAGCAAATCTGGGGAAGTGTGCTGAAGACCCCACTCCTGCTCAGTGAGGGCAGGAGCACCCTTCCCTCCTCCCCCAGTGAGTGGGCAGAGACTAGGGTGGATCTTTTGTCCATTCTTAGGGATGCCCAGGGAAGGAAACTCTCCCATTGCCTCCCTCAGCCTCACCTACAAATGACCAGCACCCTGTTCTGCTTGAGTAGCCTCCTTCACTCCTGCGGCAGCATCAGCCTGGTTTCTCTTGATCCGTGTGCTATGTGCAGAAAGCAGTTCACCCCGCTCCCTGGCACGGTGCCCTACATGGGAGATGTGCGCCTCTCCTAAGTGTGTTGGACGCAGCAGCCCTGGAGAGAGGGGCTCCCAGCGGGCAGACCCGGGGCCCTCTTTTATCAGAATGGGGTTGGAGAGTGGATTTCCAATCCTGAAAAGTCCTGGGGATTCCCTGGCCATGCTGGTAAATGCAGCACAGAGCCTCTGGGAAGACGAAAAACACAGCCAGGAAGTTAGTGTCCCCAAGGCATTTCAGGAGTGGCCCCAGAGCAGATGAGCTGGACATCCTTGTGAAGTTTCCATCTGGGGACTGAACTTTCTTCCCACTGAGACTTAGAGGAGGGAGGAGTCCTGTGGCTGAGCTGCACGTTTCTGTGTGACACAGTGATGATACTCAGATGTGCTTTGTGTCCTCTCCAAGCACCTGTGTGCTGACCAACTATGAGAGATGGCCCAGTCCAGCAAGGTAGAATTTAACTTCTGTAGGGTGTGGTGATGAAGGTCAAGTTCAAGGCAAGGTGAAGTTCAGTTTGGGAACTGGGGGACTTCAGGCCAATGGGGAATACGTTTACCTTGGTAGAGGCCAGTGATGAGGAATCCAGATCAAGTGATAATCAAGGGTCAAAGAGTGTGTGCAGGATTAGGGCCTGGGTCACTAGATGGGACCTGAGGTGAAGAACTGGATGAGTCCTGGGAAGTGCAGGAGTCCTGGACACAGCAAGTCATCTTAAAGGACAGGTTCTAAAGGCAAAGTCCAAAGAAGTCCTATTAGTATAGCTGGAGCATAAAGGTGAGCAAGTCAACAGCTGGGCAGGACTGGATGCTTCCCCAGAGTTTGGGACTGTGACTGCTTAGGTCCCCAGAAACATAGCACATTCACTCAGGCAACTCGGATTTTTAGGTCTAACAAGTATCAGCTGCAGTGGTCGGCCCCAACTGTGGGGAGACAGCAGGGCAGCCAAGAATGGGATTGGGTAGGATGATCTCATATTTTAATTTTCATGGAACAGTTCTGGTTTATTCCTGTTGTAGATCAATTAGCTCCTGTAATTATTTAAAATACTCCCCTTCACTCTCAAAATGTGTCTGAGTTTGACATGCTATGGTCTCGTAGATATGGGGGCTGTAGGCCAGGTAGCTACCTGATCTGGGGAAGCTCTACCCAGGGCCACAGGCAGTAGATGTTTCACAGGATGGTCATAGATCTTGCTGTATTTTCTCTCTTGACTCTGTGTCTATTCTCTATATCATTCCCTTACCCAGACTTAGGTTTTGAAATCCCCAAGACACAGAGCCAGGGATTGTTGTGCAATACAGGAAGAAGGAGGAGGAGAAGAAGAAGAAGAAGAGGAAGAAGAAGAAGAAGAAGAAGAAGAAGAAGAAGAAGAAGAAGAAGGAGGAGGAGGAGGAGGAGGAGGAGGAGGAGGAGGAGGAGGAGGAGAATAATCCAGGCTGGTGGTTGAATGCTGACTCTACCACTTTCTCACCATATGACTTTGGGCAAGTCACTTTCCCTCTCTGAGTCTAACTTTCATCATATCAGAACAGAGAACAATGCTGTGAGGGTTCAGAAGGTGCATATAAGGTGCTTAGCACACGTCCTGGTATCCAGAAGGGGCTCAGTCAATGGCAGGTACTATACTGACAGCAATAACTGAGCAGTCCTAAGGGTCAGCCTAGTTCTTCTCTGGGTGGGGGAGGGAGAGAGAACACTCAGCAGCAGGGGCAGGAACCCAGATGCCTGGATTGCAGTGGAGGGCTCTTGCCCAGGCCACACGTGCGTCAAGCAAGTGAGAGGGAACAGTGGTGGTAATTTTCTTCCTTCCCCCAAGAAGGAGGAACCTCTTGAACATGAAGCAGAGATTTCCTGTTCAAGAGGGGATTGCACATCTACTTATATAAAAACCCCAGGTGGTGTTCATCATGACCAGTCTGGCGACCAAGCGGAAGGAAGTCAGTCCTGAAGGGGTTGTCTTGGAAACGGCTGAACCCTCCCCCGAGCTGTTTCCCGGAGCTGTTTCCTGTAAGGGTGGGGTTTGAGGCAGGAACCTGCCCTGGGAGCGTGGAGGCATCCTATCTAATAATAGACAAACATGGTAGTTAACTGTAACTTCGCTACCCTTCCCATTGACTAATCAGGGCGATATGCAAATTAACTGCCAACCAAGATGGCGGCTGGCAGCCAGGCAGCTGAAGCAAACAGGAGGCTTGCTTGCTCCAGTGATGGAGGAAGCCAACGTTCCCTGCCTGCAGCTGCCAGCCTCTGAGCTGCAGTCTAAGAAACAATGTTGCAATTATAGAAGCTAAACAAGCTCCAGAAACCTGCTTTCAGCCAGCTTTAACCTCAGAGCTTAGAGCAGCAGTGATGGCAACAATATTTCAATTATAGAAGCTAAACAAACCCCATACCTGCTTTCAGCCAGCCGCAGCCTCAGAGCTGGAGCTGGGCCTCAGAGCTGGAGCTGGCTCTCAGCTCCAGTGAGAGCTATAGAAGGTAAATAAATCCCAGAATAAAACAAAAAACAAAAACAAAAACAAAAACAAAACAGAAAGAAAGGAGAGGCTGGGAGCTTCAGTTGCCTGCCAGCCTGAAAACGGCCCTCAGCCCCTCACCCAGACTGGCCAGGCACACCAGTGGGAACCCCCACCCTGAAGGGGGTGTGACAATTATAGAAGCTAAACAATCCCCAGAAACCTGCTTTCAGCAGCTGAGGTCTTAGAGCTGGAATTGCAACAGTGTTTCAATTGTAGAAGCTAAACAAAGCCCAGATACCTGCTTTCAGCAGCTGAGGTCTCAGAGCTGGAGCTGAGCCTCAGAGCTAAAGCCGGCTCTCAGCTCCAGTGACAACCATAGAAGGTAAATAAATCCCAGAATAAAAAAAAAAGAGAGGTTGGGAGCGTCAGTCACCCGTCAGCCTGAAAATGGCCCTCAGCCCCTCACCCAGACTGGCCAGGCACCCCAGTGGGGACCCCCACCCTGAAGGGGGTGTGACCAGCTGCAAACAGCCATCATCCCCACATCCAGGCTGGCCAGGCACCCAAGTGGGACCCCCACCCTGATCTGGGACACCCTTCAGGGCAAACCAGCCAGCCCCCACCTGTGCACCAAGCCTCTATCCTATATAGTAAAAGGGTAATATGCAAGCTGACCCTAACAGCAGAAGGACTGGAAATGACTGGTCACTATAACACACACTGACAACCAGGGGGCAGACGCTCAGTGCAGGAACTGCCCTCTGGTGGTGAGGGCACTCTCACATGGGAAGAGCTCTGCTCAGCCACAAGCCAGGCTGATTGCTGCCAGTACAGTGGTGGTGGTGGGAGTCTCTCCTGCCTCCCTCCTCAGCAGCGCTAAGGATGTCCGACTGCAGCTTAGGCCTGCTCCCCGCTGGCAAGTGGACATCCCCCAAGGGTTTCCGGGCTGCCAGAGGGAGAGGGATGTCTGATTGCCATCTTAGGCCCAATCACCTGGGGAGCTGACCTAAGCCAGCAGGTGGTCATCCCCTGAGGGGTCCCAGACTGCGAGAGGGCACAGGCTGGGCTGAGGGATGCCCCCCCCCCCCGAGTGCACAAATTTTTGTGCACCGGGCCTCTAGTATCTTTATAAAGTGTGCTGCGCCAGCACGGCCAAGGGTGAACCTGAGTGGGGGCAGCTGAAAGGCTTAGAAAAGAAAGACAAGAGAATGAAAGCCGAGTCTCGGTGGGATGCTGCTTCTCTGAGAGACAGCGACCATGCCCACAGCCGTGTCTTTATTTTATAGCAGATGCCACAAGGCAAAGTAAGGGTGTGACCAAGATGTTTACAACATTCTCCTGGGTTTCAATCCTACTCAACTACATGCCCCTGAACTCTATCAAGCCTACATCACTCAGCCACGTGGGGCCATGTGTTCGGACCATAGGTTCAAGCTTATAACTACAGCTGTTGGCTATAATTGTGCTGGGAGGGCCCTGCCCTCCAAGCTGGGACTTGCATGTGGCAATGAGAGGACTGTGCCCTCTCATCAGTCCAAGGCTTGAACCTGTCCAAAACACTGTAGCAGCTCCCCACAATAAAGTTTTAATTCTGTTTCTTTGTTACTAATGTTGTGGCCCTACCCCATAACAAAGAAACAATTTCCAGAGGATGAGGCCCAGGAATCAGGATTTTAAAAAGATTCCCAGGTGATTCTAATGTGCAGCCAAGGTTGAGAACCACTGCTATAGATAATATTAAATTAATAGCCATATTGGTCTAGAAACGTTAAACATAATTTTTTCCATTTGTACAGGGGTAACACACTGTATTAAATATTTAAGGTCTTAATCTACATGGGTTTGATTACAGAAACTAATAAAGTATTCTCTAAATTAAAAAAAAAAGAAAAAAAATAAGAGAGAAATATAACAGAAATTTTCTTTGTTGTATGTGAGAAACTATAGGGTAATTAAATTCTTCTCTTTTTGTGTGTGTTAATCCTCACCCGAGGATATTTTTTCCATTGATTTTCAGAGAGAGTGGGAGGGAGGGAGTAGGGAGAGTGAAAAACATCAATGTGCCTCCCATTGATTGGTTGTCTCCTGCATGCACCCCACCTGGGCCAGTGATCAAACCTGCAACCCAGGTACATGCCTTTGGCCAGGAATCAAACCCGAGACCCTTCAGTGAGTGGGCGACCCTCTACCATTGAGCCATCCTGGCCAGAGAGGTTAATTAAATTCTTCTTTCTACCTTTCTGTCATTATGAATTTTATCTGATGAACATGGATTACTTTGCTCAGAAAACAGGGAAGACTCCAGCAGGAATTATCCTGGGTATCAAAGATTCCGTGGGGGAATGGCCTCCAGGCTGGGAAGCAGGATTCTCTATTTCTCTTTCAGGCTCTGCAACCTTAAAGCTCAGGTAGAGGCCTCGTGAACAACACAGAACTCTCCGAAGGACTGGAGTCCAACTTGAGGGGCTCAGAACAGCTGAAGGAGAGACCCTATCCTCAGGCTAGGGACTTGAGTGGTCTTGGCTGTCACCTGCCCCCCCTCCCCAAAACAAAGTGTGTGGGAGGCACTTTACAACCAGGCAGACCTAGATTGTAAACAGATTGGAACAGCTGTTTGACCTTGGACAAGTCTTTTCACCTCTGAACTTCAGTGGCCTCATCCGTACAGTGGAAGTAACACAGAGCAGTTGGAGAATTAAGTGAAATGATGCCTGAGTCGGGCACATGAAGATGTATAATAAACGCCGGTCCCTTTCCCCCTTTCCTTCCCTAACCCCAGAAGAATGTGTATCTAGCAGAAGCCCCAAAAGAGCCTGCTGCCCTCAAAAGTTGCTGCTCTTGCCCGGCCAGTGTGGCTCAGTGGTTGAGCGTCAAACTATGAACCAAGAGGTCACAGTTCAATTCCCGGTCAGGGCGCATGCCCCAGTTTCAGGCTCAATCCCCAGTGTGGGACGTGTAGGAGGCAGTTGATCAATGATCTCTCTCATCATTGATGTTTCTCTCCCTCTCCCTCTCCCTTCCTCTCTGAAATCAATTAAAAAAATACATGTTTTAAAAAGTTGCTGCTCTTGTAAATGGATGTGTTAGCCAACCACCTCCCCCTCCACATGTATCTCTGTTCTTCCCATCAAGAGGCCTCCCTGCCTCTGGTCTGGCTTGTGCCAGATCCTGACACCGGGTTCAGCATTGGGTGGAAGCACAGCCTGTGTGGCCTGACAAAACCGCGTTCAGCATCCCAGCTCTGCACAGCCCACTTAAGGCTCCAAGCTTCCATTTCTGTGTCTGTAAAATAGGGATAGTACTGCTATGAGGATTTAGTATATATCAAATATCTGGCCCATAATGACTACTCAAAGTAAAAACAAACCCAATGACAGGCATTATTATGATACAAGGAGCACAGCTCCATTTGACAGTGAGGAAGCTGAAGCTCTGGGAACTCAGTGACTTGATCAGATCGCAGTGACCAAGTCTGTCTGATGACAATCGCTGGGTCTCTTGTGCTCAGTTGCTTCCCCAGAGTTTGCTCTTGCTGAGCAGAAGGGCGGGGCCATCCCTGTGCTGTCAGCGGGAAGTGTCTGCAGGGGCTGCAGCCTGGAGTTAAAGATATTGGAAGCGGTGAGGATCCAGCTTGGGGAAGGTGGGCAGGATCAGGGCACAGGGGCTTATCAAGAGGAGAGAAGGCGACTCAGACAGCCCCACACACCCTCATAAGGAAAGTAGTGCAGGTAAGGGCTACTGCGTTGTAATGCAGATGGGATTCTGGAGAAGAGAGAGATGGAAGGGTGGAGGGCAGATATGGGGCAGAGGGGAGCTTTAGAGAGCATATCATTGATGTCCGCAGAGAACAGTACTTTCTTTCAGCTCAGTACAAGACAGGCTGGGAGGTGACGACCTGGGGTGGGGGTGCCATGGACTGGGGCAGGGTCTCACTCTGAAGGCAGCATCTGCATGGGGTGTTAGGTAGGTTGCACATTTCAGAAATCCATGTAAAGTGTGCTCTGGCAGGAGTGAGTGAGTGAAGGCGGCCGCTGCCCCGGAGGTGCACCTGCTCCCTGGACCCAGCTCCAGGCCCCTCTCTGACCCTCGGATTCTACCTTCAGTTTCCATCTCTTTCCAGTCTGGTGCCACTCTGCCCTGCCGCTCTGGTCCTCTGTGTCCACCTGTGTACGCTGATCCTTCCTGATGTTCCTCTGCGTCTATTCTGCCCCGACTGGGTCTCTCTGGTCTATGCGCTAGTCCATTGTTGCTGCCTGTAGATGGGGATCTGCTGCCTCAGACCCCCCTATGCACCTGCTCCGTCGTCAGTCTTCCAGGATCTCCGGATCCTGCCAGGCTTTCACGGCGCACCCGCCTGCCCCCTGGCCCGGCAGACCCCTGGCCCTCAGAGGAGGATGCACCCGGCTACCCCAGAACCAGTGCTCCCTCCTCTTCCCAGGCAGCACTGAGAATTCCGGGGGCTGTTGGACACGGCAGGCCACGGGGAAGAGCCAGTTCTGGCATCACCTGCCTGGCCTCTGACCTTCCCCCCATGCAGCTCGCTGTGAAGAAGGAGACCATGGTATGGAGGGCAGAAGGCGGCAAGCAGCCTCAGGGAGGCTCAGCATATGGCTGTGTCGCTGTGCACGGAGTGGGCACCCGCAGCCTGGCGTTATTGCTTCCTTGCACCTGCTTGGCCTGGTCAGCTGCCTGGTCAGCTGTCACTTCACTTTTTGGTCAAAATTTCCGGTCCTCTTGCCCCCTTTTATTTCAGTTTCTACCCTGGAGGAGGCAGGAAATGAGAAAGCAAGTGAGGAAGTAAGTGGCAGAGGAAGAGGAGGACCTGTGTTCAGGCGGTCAGTCCAACCACATTCTCACAGAGGCTCAGAGAGAGTATCACCTGGTGGCTATGAGCACAGGCACTGCAGTTGGCTACCACCGTGTCCCCGGACAAGTGTGTCACCGCTTTCCTCATGTGTAAAACGGGGGTAGCGATCATGCCTGCATCACAGGGTAGCTCTGTGCAGGCTCGTGTTCAGCGTGGAGGCATTCTGGTACAACTTCTGTTTCCTATGACATGTGTTTGTTCTGATTGGAGGGTGCCCACAATTATTGTTAAATATTTCAACCAGCACCCCAGTTATGAGGATAAAATAAAACAGATCATAGTGCTTGGCACATAGTAAGCTGTTACAGCAACAATAATACTATAATGTATTGAATTATTAATGTAATTATATTATTATATATAATTGCACATTATTGTTATTCAGTTGTTGAATTTATTATTTAAAATAATATTCTATATTATTATTTATTGGCTTGGATAGAAGTTGAGAGAAATGCTAGAGAGATTCATGACCATTGGTGCCAACTTTCTCAACCTTCCTCCCTCCACCAACCTGTGCCCTGATTTCTCCTGGGACTGTGACCTCCAGACACACATCATTTTCTCCAGGTCTCTGAGGAACAGGAAGGAAAAGCATAGGAAGAGAGAATGTCTATACTCGTCTTTTCTCTCTCTCTTTCTTTTTTCACTAGGTCTCCTGGTCAGAATAGACACACAGTATTTATTGGGTCTTAATATGTGCCAGGCTCTGTATTAAGTAACGAGGTTACAGTGGGAAACAATAAAATCATGCACCTTCAAGCTGAGCCGCTCAGTGGGGATATGCTCGACTTGTGGAATTTCCAAGTTAACGCGGGCTTGCTGCCTGAGCTCAGGCAGAGTCCAAGGAGCTGACCTGGGATCCATCTTCTTCCCAGGCCTCCTCTCTGCATGTGGTATCTTGGGCCGCTGTGACACTTTCTGCTTCAGCTCTTGCAGTAGCTGGAGATTTTTCTAAGTGTCTAGCCTGCCTTGGAGTCTGGTGACCAAAACTGGATCTGGCTTTAAGGAACAAAGCCAGGATATCGGTCTAACTTTCTTAGACTTTGCCCTGTAGACAATGGAGCCATTGAAAGATTGAACTAGTGGTTCCATCAAATTTTTGTTTTAGAAAGAGTGCTCTGCAAACCAGTGCACAGAATGAGCTGGACAAAGGCCCAGCTGGAGGACTGAGATAAAATCCGAGTGAGAGAGAGAGATGCCAGTGTCTGAACCAGATAGTAGGGGGATGGATGGGTATGAGAGGCACTTTGGAGGTGGTGGCAATGGAACCTGGGGACAGATAGGATGTAGTGGGATGAGAAAGATGAGGAGATTTCCCCAGATTTCTGGCTGGTATGGTTGCATTGATCTTAGAGATGCCATCAATTTTTTCCAACCAAAAATTCTTTCCCTCATGATTTCCTTTTCCCTTTTGAGAATCCAGGCCAGAACACATTCAGTACACGGAGGACTCAGAGGAGCTGAGCTCTGGTTAGCTATGGTCTTGCTGCTCGTGAGAAACCTTACTGCAGCTGAAGAATGAGCGAGATTCAGTTTCTCCCACATGTTCCCTCTCTGAGTCTCATTTCTCCATTTGTGAGATGGAGATAATGATCCCTGCCCTATACTGCTCATAGAGTCATCATGAGCTCTCTCATGAGGCTCAAAGAGAGAATGAATGTCAAGGTGTATTGCAAAGTACAGGCCAAAGGCTGAATTCTATAGTTTTAGCCCAGATGGAGGTACAGAGGCCAGGCTCCTCATGGTGGATAATGATGTCACCCTTTGTTTTCCCTCACGTGGGGTTTCTGGTCCCTAGACTGAGAGTCGGGCAATTTCTTCCCAGTGAAGAGCGCTTTCCTTTCAGGAGAGTTGGGGGAAGGATGATGGGAACCCAGGGCTCCAGGGAGCCCAAGTTTCCCACCAGGGGTCCTGGTTGCGAGCAGCACCCTTGGACACATGCCGCTGGTTTAGAGACAGTGAGTTCCACTTGCCCTCAGCCTTTGTGTGTGTTCAACCAGGTCAAACACCCTTTATCATCAGACCCCTGAAGAGCAAGCCATTCATTGGCTGTGTGTAAAAAAAACACACAAAAAAAGTTAGAAATGGCAGCTCATTTTTGGATTCTTGGCCCTCAGGTAGAAGATTCTCATATCTCTGGGATTCTTCTTCCCAGGAAGAATGTGGCTTGCAAAGTAGGTATTTTTACTTCTGTTTTCCAGGTGAGGAAACAGGCCTACAAAGTGCGCTAACAGCCCAGAGCCACGTAGCAGATGAAGCCGGAGCTGGGATTCCAGCAGAACTCGCTGTCTCTGACCCCACGCCCTTTCCATGCTGCTGTGTGGTTTCTCTCCCTTCGGGACGACCAGGCCCAACCCACTGTACTTTTTGCAGAAACTAAGGCCAACCTGGGGAGACAATGCAACCTTTGGTGAAAGGTAGGGATTTAACGAAAATAGTTATCTGCCAGCTACCGAAAAGCTGTTGAGAAATCTCTGAGAAGGTCCTAGAAAAATACCTAGCGTATATAGGAAGTTCAAAGTGTATTCAGTCTTTTGGCCGAAGTCAAGAAACCATCTGATGCATTAAATGTAGACACAGGTTCTTATGAAGACTCGTTCATGATGTTCCAAAGGAGAACAAGCAGACTGCAGAACAAGTAGGTTGAGTCCGATAAATTGGAAAAGGAGTAATACTGACAGCATTGAGATTGCTCCCATTCCCTAAGTACCGACGATGCACATGACACCTCTTCAGTAAGGCTGTCCTCCCCCTATTCCTCAGGAAGAAAGAAGGCTCGGGCCACTTAAATTGAGAAAGACCTAAGAGTCAGTAAGAGGCTAAAAAAAATGAATGAAATGCTCAGAGAAGCAAGAATGTGGGCATCTGGGAGAATGAAAATTGTCGTCATCATATATGATGGAGTATCTCTGGATGTTTCCTTGGGTAATTTGGACCTGAATCTCGGTCCTGTGTGTGGAGAACCATCCAGAAATGCAGCTAACATTTATTACGCACCTACCTCATGTTAGGCCTTCTGTGTGATCCTTTTCATGCCAAAATATCACCCAATCCTTGCGGCAAACTTGTAGCAAAGCAACCATTATTCTCATTTTGTATTTGAGGAAGTAGTCTCAAATGGATAGAATGCTGGGTAAAGGGTTTGCTCAAGGTCATTTATTCAGTAAATTATAGAGCCAAGGATTTAGAACTCAGCATTCCTTCTAACACTCCATGGCCTGTGACGGGTAAAATTAGAGTGGAAAAATAAATTGATGTCTTCAACAGGACCAAGTAGGTCCTCTCACTAACATTTGCCAAATGTCATAGAGTACGTACACTAATATTTATTTCTAAACACCTGGTTGCCTAACTAAGGAGAACAGGATACTAAGGGGAAGTAGAGATCAGCTAGTCCCATGCCTTCATTTCACAGCTGAGGAAACGGAGGCTTAGATGGGTAATTGCTGGTGGGTCAGAGGCAAAGTCTAAATCAGATGTGAAAGCCCTTTCTTCTTCATAAATTTCCTGGGAGTGGTGGCAATAGACAAGAGCGGGTGAAATAGGCTATCATGCTGAGGGGGATCACAGTGCTTCATCGTAACTGGACACTGACCACTACCCCGACCCCATCAGTAGCCCTCACCCTGGTGCGTAGTTTAGTAATCCTCTGTCTGAATCGGTGCCTTTCTTTTTCCTTTAGAAGTAGAACACCATGCAAAATCTAACCAGTCCTATGTGACTGAATTTATCCTTCTGGGCTTCTCCTTCAGTCCCAGGATCATGCCTCTGCTCTTCTCAGCCTTCCTGATGACCTACCTGTTGATTATTCTGGGCAAGAGCTTAATCACCATCCTCATCTGCCTGGATTCACACCTCCACACACCCATGTACTTCTTTATTGGCGTCCTTTCTATGTTGGATCTTAGCTACACCACTACAACTGTGCCCCAGATGTTGGCACATATGGCCAGCCAGAAGAAGACCATCTCTTTTGCCAGCTGTGTAGCCCAGATGTACATTTTCTTGGTGCTAGGCATCACCGAGTCCTGGCTTTTTGCCATCATGTCTATAGACCGGTATGTGGCCATCTGCCATCCACTCAGGTACAAAGTCATCATGAGCCCATGGCTGTGTGGGGTAATGGTCATTTTCTGTGGACTCTGGGGTGTCATCTCTGCTCTTGTCTACACTGTGTTTGCCATGCGACTGCCCTACTGTGGCCCCAACAAGATCAACCATTTCTTCTGTGAAGTCCCAGCCGTCTTAAAGCTGGCTTGTGCAGACACCTCAGTCAATGATCGGATAGACTTCATTCTCGGCTTTAGTGTCATCCTGGTTCCACTTTCCCTTATCCTTGTCATTTATGTCAATATCTTCATTGCCATCTTGAGGATCCGTTCAGGCCAAGGGCGGCTGAAGGCCTTCTCCACCTGTGCCTCCCACATCACTGTGGTCACCATGTTCTGTGTGCCCGCCATGGTCATGTACATGAAGCCTGGCTCTGAGGCCTCCCCAGAAGAGGACAAAAAGTTGGCCCTGTTCTACAATGTCATCTCTGCTTTCTTCAACCCCATCATCTACAGCCTCCGAAACAAGGATGTGAAAAGGGCTTTCCTCAAGGTGACAGGCTGGGGCAGGGACCCAGATTGAGGCCCTGGGAGGAGAGCTTGGAGACAGAGAAACAAGACTCATGATGCACAGTCAATGCTCAAACACTCATTCACATGGCTCAGTAGCACCAGTACACACACCCCTCAGCCTCGATCTCAACAATATACTGGTCCTTGGGGGACAGCCCATGATTTAGCTGACAGATGGGCACCATGAAATGTCTTCCAGGGGCATCAGTCTTTTAGGTCCCTTTTGTTCTAGAGCCTTAGTAGTTAACAAAAAATGGGCATCTAGATATTAAAATCTTTTACTGAGACAAAGGGAATAGGTTTGGGGGTATGTCCTGTGTCTGAATCTTGAGGAAGATTCATTACCTTCTGGAAACTGCACACATAGTATTAGGTTAGGTGGAGAGAAGGGCAAGGGCACTGACATCAGAGGATTCCTGGCCCAGTGAGGAGGAGCAAGGAAATGTCATTGCAGTGGCTTTGTGTGCTTCTTCAGACATGCATATGGAAACAAGTTGGGAAGGCTTGCGGCCAGGTGCAATCTGAGCCCTCTGGCCTTCCCAGACTCATCTCAGGTCATTCTGTTTCTCCCCTCATTCCAATAAACTGAACTCCATCTTTGCCTTGAATGTGCCATACTCTTTCCCATTTTAGGGCTTCGACATATGCTACTCCTTCTCTGGTCACCATTAACTCCATCCCACCTCCCTCCCACCCCATTATACTGTTAACTCCTGTTCATTCTCAGGTCTTGGTTTAAACTGCAGCTCCTCAAAGAAGCCTTTCCTTGAGCCCTCAGAGTAAGTTAACCTTCCAAACCATCCCATACCTCTCCCTCATAACAATAAAGACATGAGGAATAACATCTGGGTTCTCTGCTAGATAGCAAGTTTTACAAGGCAGGGACCATGATTGTCCAGTTGACTGCCGAGAGTGGAGAGTTGATAAATTAGGTATAGCAAAATGCAGGAAGTAGTGGCAGGTGCAAAAAGGGGAGATAGTAAAAAGGATTAAATGTTGTTGTTCAGCTATAATCATATGAGAAAAATATCTTCTTTTGTTATTAATAAACATGAATTGAATTAGTGGAGTATCATTTGTCAAACTAGCAAAATTTAGAAAAATGGTGATAGTTAATGCTGGGAAGGATATAGTGAGTCTGAGCCACACTTTCATTGCTGAAAAGAATATCATTGGTTCTACCTTTCCAGAGAAGCAGTGTCTTCCACATAATAGACACTCAACATATCTGTTAAGTGAATAGTAATAATACTAATAATTATGGCTCTATTGGTTAAACATTTATGTGCCAATATAGTTAAGAATTTTACATATATTCATTTAATAAAAATATCAACAAATGGAAAGCATGCAACAGTCCTATATAATAAAAGCCTAATATGCTAAGTGTCTGGTCATCTGTTCAACCAATCAAAGTATAATATGCTAATGATATGCTAAGACTCCTCAACCGCTCGCTATAAGGTACACTGACCACCGGGGGGCAGACGCTCTGACTAGTAGGTTAGCTTGCTGCTGGGGACTGGCTGATTGGGACTGAGCAAGACAGACTGGACATACCCTGGAGCCCTCCCATGGCCCCTCCCCAGCTGGCCAACCTCCTACATCCCTCCCTGGCCCTGATCATGCACCTTGGCCTGGCCTGAGCCCTCTTGCAATCCAGGACCCCTTGGGGGATGTCAGAGAGCTGGTGCACGAATTCGTGCACCAGGCCTCTAGTATGTACCATAAATCTTTACAGGGTCTATATACTTGGGTCGAGAAATTTTACTTCTAAAGGTTTGTCCTAAGAACAAAATCAGAAATGCAAAGTTTTATCTACAAGTGTGTTCATCAAAGAATTATTGGAAGCAGCTGTAAATAAGCTATCTTAATTTTAGTAAATATTATCTAACCAATACTATGTACTAGCATGTTTTTGAAGCAACATTTAATTACATTGAAAAGTATGATATAATGTTAGCTGGGGAAAATCAAGATTTAAAATTGTGTACATAAGGTTAAGCCAAGTTTTATAAAATATTCATACATTCATTTTTAAAAGCCTGAAAGGATATGCAGCTGACTATTGAACAATGCAGGCGTTAGTGGCACTGACCTCTGCAGAGTTGAAAATCCACGCATAATTTTGACTCCCCAAAAATGTAGCTACTAATAGCCTACTGTTGACCAGAAGCCTTCCTGATAACATAAACAGTCAATTAACATATATTTTGTATGTTGTATGTATTATATATTGTATGCCTATAGTAAAGTAAGCTATAGAAAAGAAAATGTTATTTAAAAATCATAAGGAAGAAAAATCCATGTACTATACTTATTGGGAAAAAATCCATGTATAAGTGAACCCATGCTGTTCACACCTGTGTTGTTAATATAACATGTTATATTAACATGTTAACATTGGATACCTCTGGGTAGTAAGATAAGTAATTTTTTATTTTTGGTCATATTTTAGTCTGTAAAATTTCTACAATCAGCATATTTTGTTCTTTTCTTTTTTTTTCAGGAAGAAATAAAGATTACTTGAAAAATATTTGTTGTCCTGTCAGAAAAAAAGAAAGCTAGCCATGATGTTGGCATCATACATTATTCATCAAACATTCATTGATGCTTACTGTATGGCAGGCCTAATGCTAGGTCCTGTGGATGCAGGCATGGATAATCTAAGTCCCAGGGTAGTGGATGAGAGACAGGAAGTACTAAGACAAGGATGCTATCTATCTATATTAATAAAAGGGTAATAAGCTAATTAGACCGGACATCTTCCAGACGTCCTTCCTGACAAAGCTGGACCCGGGCGAAGCTGCCTGTGGTCCCAGGTGCCTGCGGCTGGCCAGAGGAGGAAAGCCTGGGCCTGGGTGCGGGAGCTGAGGCAGAGGCAGTTAGGGGCAATCAGGCAGGCAGCCAGAGGTGGTTAGGGGTGATCAGGCAGGCAGAGGTGGTTAGGGGTGATCAGGCAGGCAGGCAGGCAGGCAAACTGTTAGGAGCCAGAGGTCTCGGATTGTGAGAAGGATGTCCCTGTGGGATTGGGCCTAAACTGGCAGTCAGACATCCCCTGAGGGGTCCCAGATTGGAGAGAGTACAGGCTGGGCTGAGGGACCCCCCCCCCCCACATGCACAAATTTTGTGCACTGGGCCTCTATCTTACCTAATAAAAGAGAAACATGCAAATTGACCATACCTTTGCTACACTCACAAGCCATGCCCACCAGCCACGCCCACCCACCAATCAAAGTGACTATATGCAAATTAACCCAACCAATATGGAGGCTGGCAGCCATGGAGCTGGAGTAAGCAGGAGGCTTGGTTGCCTCGGCGATGGAGGAAGCCAAGCTTCCTGCCTGCCCTGGCTGGCTGTAGCCTCTGCTCAAGGCAACAAAGTTTCAACTATAGAAGATAAATAAATCCCAGATACCTGCTTCCAGCCAGCCTCCACTGGGAGCTTGGGTGGCTGGGGGCCATGGCCAGCCTGCAAACAGCCATCAGCCCCTCACCCAGGCTGGCCACACCCTCATGGGGTGAGGGTCCCCACTGGGGGGCTTGGCCAGCCTGCAAACAGCCATCAGCCCCTCACCCAGACTGGCCAGGCACCCCAGCAGGACCCCCCACTCTGAAGTGGGTGTGACCTGCCTGAAAACAGCCCTCAGCCCCTCAGCCCCTCTCCCAGGCTGGCCAGGCACCCCAGCAGGTACCCCCATCCTGAAGGGACTGTGGCCAGCCTTCAAACAATCATCAGCCACTCACTCAGGCTGGCCAGGCACCCCAGCAGGACCCCCACCTTGATCCGAGACACCCTTCAGGGCAAACCAGCCGGCCCCCACCCATGCACCAGGCCTCTATCCTATATAACAAAAGGGTAATATGCATATTGATCCTAACAGCAGAACGACTGGGAATGACTGGTCACTATGACACACACTGACCACCAAGAGGCAGACGCTCAATGCAGGAGCTGCCCCCTGGTGGTCAGTGCGCTCCCACAGGGGGAGCTCTGCTCAGCCACAAGCCAGGCTGATGGCTGCCAGTACAGCGGTGGTGGTGGGACCCTCTCCTGCTTCCTCAGCAGCACTAAGGATGTCCAACTACAGCTTAGGCTTGCACCCTGCTGGCAAGTGGACATCCCCCGAGGGCTGCTGGGCTGCCAGAGGGATGTCTGACTGCCAGCTTAGGCCCAATCTCCCAGGGAGCGGGCCTAAGCCAGCAGGTGGACATCCCCCGAGGGGTCCCAGACTGCGAGAGGGCACAGACCGGGCTGAGGGACCCCCCCCCGAGTGCACAAATTTTTATGCACCAGGCCTCTAGTTATATATATAAAAGCCTAAGCAACCAAACGACTGAATGACTGAATGACTGGTAGCTATGACATGCACTGACCGCCAGGGGGAAGACACTCAATGCAGGAACTGCCAAGCTGTAGTGACTTGGCAGCTGTGGTTCTTGAGTGATGCACCAGGAACTAGAAAGGAGGGAGCCCGATTCTGGGGTACATCACCCGAGACCCGCCTTCTCGCAATCCAGAACCCCTCGGGGGATGTCAGAGAGCTGGTTTTGGCCCGATCCCCACAGGCCAGGCTGAGGGACCCCACCTGCTGGAGGGACCCTGCTCACTCCGCAGACGACCTTTGAGCCACAGCCACCCCAGGTGCAGCTGGCCAGGGAGGGACCCTGGGAGGTTGGCTCCAGGACGTGTCCAGCCCATCTCACCCAGTCCCACCCCGCCACCACCTTCTAATTAATTTCCTTTCCATGTGCATGAATCCGTGCACCAAGCTTCTAGTAAGATAATAAGTGTGTTGCTGGAAATACTCTGAAGGAGTGTTTGGCCTGGCTTCACAGATGAGGCCATGTTTCTGCTGGGTGTTGGAAGCGTAAGTACAAATTTGATACTTAGAGAAAAGGGCAGGGAGCAGGAGTGAGGGGATTCCAGACAGAAGAGTCAGGATGTTGAAAGCCTAGAGCCATGGAGATTATGTAGAATGAACAGGATATGTGGGATACAGACTCAGGCAGGAGAGAGTGGGTGTGACAGATAGGATCTTTGTTAAAGAATTTAGGGATTACCTCCTCTAGACAAGTATTTTCCAAGGACTGTTATAAATTCTGGCTCTATGAAACATTCTGTAATGAAAATATTCCTTGTCCAGAAGCACTGTGAAGCATGATCTCGTCATGCTTCACAGTGCACAATAGTACGTTAAAGTCTCTGAGAATTCCAATAGTAATAAGCAAATAGATAAATGAACAATTAAAAACAAGGAAAACACCTGTGCTAATTCTATTTAACATAATATTTACCATACTTGTTGGACCACTGAACCCTTTATTCCTTGAACATTAATTAGCAAAAGAAAGTACTATTTTCTAAAAATGTATTTTGAGAAATGCTATGATATGCTTGAACAGATTTGGTGGGGGGGGGGGGGGGCGGGTACACACAAAAATATGAAGTGACTAAAGTATACCTCAAATCTCACCTCTCAGAATTAACCATTCTGAATATCATTGTACATGGCTTTATGTCCCTATGTATCACTTGACATACTGAGATCATATTTATTTTAAATTTCTATTTATTTAATTAAAAATTATCTTTATTGTTGAAAGTGTTACAGATGTCCCCCCCCTTTTTTCCCATTGACCCCCTCCACCCCACCCAGGCCTTCACCATACTATTGTCTGTGTGAGATCATATTTAAATATTATTTTATAACCTTTCATCATGACCTATATGTATCTTACACACTTACATTTTCCATAATTTTACTTCACTGTGCCCCAGTGTGTATATTTTTTTTACCTGATTTTCAATTTACTAAGTTTTCTGTGCAGTTGTGTTTAATTTGCTGTGAAACCCAGAAATGAACTCTCAATTATATTTTTAGTTCTACAATTTCAATTTTGTGGGTTTTTTTTCGGTTTCCAAGTCTCTGCCGAAAGTCTCTGTCTTATTGAAGCATAGTTACTTTTAAGTCTATATCTGAAAATTCCAACATCTAGATTTTTCATAGGTCCATTTCTAGTGCCTCTTTTTTTCTTTTAATTTTGAGTAAATTTTTATTGTTCTGTTTCCCTGCTAATTTTTTTATTAAATTCAGAACACTGTGTACATAAAATGTATAGATAATTTGAGGCTCTGGCGAGGTTATATTCCTTCGAGTGGACTTCTGTTTGCCAGAAGGCAGGCAGCTGGTGCAGTAGACCAAACTTCCTCCTGGGTTCCGCCTCCAAATGTCAACATGCTGGGGATTTAGGCTTCAACATGTGAATTTAGGGTGGGAGGACACAAACATCAATCCACAGCAGGTGGATTCTTAGAAGGAGGACATTTTCTGTCTTTCTTTTTTTTAACCTTTCTTGTTCGGATTATTACAGATGTTCCTTTTTTGCCCCCATAGCTCCCATCCACCCGGTTCCCACCCCATTCCCTGTCCTTACCCTCCCCCACTGTCCTCATCCATAGGTGTACGATTTTTGTCCAGTCTCTTCCCGCACCCCCCCACACCGCTTTGCACCCGAGAATAGTCAGTCCACTCCCTTCCTATGCCCCTGATTCTATTATATTCACCAGTTTGCTCTGTTCATCAGATTTTTTACTCACTTGATTTTTAGATTCACTTGTTGATAGATATGTATTTGTTGTTCATAATTTTTATCTTTACCTTTTTCTTCTTCCTCCCCTTCTTAAAGAATACCCTTCAGCATTTCATATAATATTGGTTTGGTGGTGATGAACTCCTTTAGCTTTTTCTTGTCTGTGAAGCTCTTTATCTGACCTTCAGTTCTAAATGAGAGCTTTGCCGGTAGAGTAATCTTGGTTGTAGGTTCTTGCTATTCATCACTTTAAATATTTCTTGCCATTCCCTTCTGGCCTGCATGGTTTCTGTTGAGAAATCAACTGAGAGTCATATGGGTACGCCCTTGTAGGTAACTAACTGTTTTTCTCTTGCTGCTTTTAAGATTCTCTCTTTGTCTTTTGCTCTTGGCATTTTTATTATGATGTGTCTTGGTGTAGTCTTCTTTGGATTCTCTTGTTTGGGGTCCTCTGCACTTCCTGGACTTGTAAGTCTATTTCTTTCACCAGGTAGGGGAAGTTTTCTGTCATTATTTCTTCAAATAGGTTTTCAATATCTTGCTCCCTCTCTTCTTCTGGCACCCCCATAATTCGGATGTTGGTACACTTGAAGTTGTCCCAGAGACTCCTTACACTATCTTTATATTTTTGGATTATTTTTTCTTTTTGCTCTCCTGGTTGGGTTTTTTTGCTTCTTCATATTTCAAATCTTTGACTTGATTCTTGGGATCCTCTAGTTTACTGTTGAATCTCTGTATATTATTCTTTATTTCAACCAGTGTATGCTTAATTTTTGACTGGTCTTTTTCCATTTTTTTGGCATTCTCACTAAGATCCTTGAAGGTCTCACTAAGTTCCTTAGAGGTTTCTAGAAGATTCTTGAGTAACCTTGTAACTGTAGTTTTGAACTCTATATCCAATAGTTTGCTTTCTTCCATTTCTTTCATTTGTGACGTGTTTCTTTGTCTCCGCATTTGGATACTTCCCTATGTTTGTTTCTATGCACTGGGTAGCTGCCAAGTCTCCTTGAGTTGATAGAGTGGCCTTGTGTAGTAGGTGTCCTCTAGGGCTCAGTGGCTCAGCCTCCCCAGTCACCTGATGTGGACACTCTTGGTGCACCCCTTTGTGGGCTGTGGCCACAGTCCTGTTGTAGTTGAGCCTTGATTGCTGTTGGTATTACTGGGAGGAATTGACCTCCAGGTCAATTGGCTGTGAGGACCAGCTGTGTCTACAATGGAAGAGCTGCTGTGCAGAAGACACCCTTATGGGGCAGGACTTGCTTCAGTGGGGCTTTGGTGCTCACTGAGTCTGCCCCTTGAGTGTGTCACTTATGGATGGATGTGAAGAGTTGTAATCTGGTATGGTCTCACACTGACCACTGGGTACAATGGCTCTTGGATCTCCAAGGAGGTGCAAAGTCAGCCACTACCTGGAGCCACCCAGCAGGAGCAACAGAGAGATCTTCAGATTCCTCCTCTTTGTATCAGATTTGGAAGTACTCAGATGAGGCCCAGCAGTGAAGCAAGGCAGGCTGCTGCTGGTGCTGGCCTTGGGCCTTCTTTTGATAGCTTTGGGGCTCCCTGATCCAGCTGCAGCTTGTTTGACAGGTTTTAGGCTGAGAAAAGACAGGCCATTCACATGCAAAAGCTGCTATGCACAGCTTGGGTAGGGTTGTAAATTGGGTGGGGCGGGGTCTCAGGGAATCTCCAGGGCAGAGCAAACAGCAATGGCTGCCCGTCAGCCCTGCACCAGGGAGGTCCCAGCACAGAAACAATGACTGCTGCGAGCACCTCCATCTGGAAGAAAGCCGCCTCCGTGCTTCTGCCCCAATGCCAGACAGTCCAGTTTCTCCCCATATGTGTCTGGGTCCCCCAGAGTCTCACCTGGCACTGGAGTTCAGAGCAAGCTGGAGCTTGTATCTCCCTCCCGATTAAAAAAGCAGCACACCCAGGTGCCAGCCCGTTCTGCACCTCCGCACCTCCTACCAGTCTCAATGTGCTTCCTTCTTTACCTCCCTAAATTGTAGTACTTCCACTCAGCCAGCTTTCCCGTGGTTCTGGATGATAGTTGTTCTGTCTTTTAGTTGTAATTTTGATGTGATTATGGGAGGCAGCAAGAATGGGTGTTTACCTGTGCCGCCATCTTGGTTCTTTCAAGGAGGACATTTTCATTGTCTCAGTGCCTATGGCCAAATTTCCCCCATAAAGCGATTACAACATAAAAAAGTGATTCATTCTATATCTTAAAAGGTCATTCTGAGGCACATGGATATTGGAAAGAAGAGACAAGTTAACAGACCAATTTTATAGGCCAAAGAAGAGAAAATGACAGCTTTAGTAGGGTTGGAGAAGAAAATGCAGATTTCAGAGATAAGCCAGACACAGGGTGGTCTAGAAATGACTGGATTTAACACAGTCGGTGTGCATTTGCTACTCAGAGCTCTGGAAATCTTCATGTCAGGTTTTCCTAGTTCAGTGGAGAATTTAACAGACTTTGACTATCTCCCAGGAAAGGCTTCATTAAAGGCACCTGAGAGCAACCTGTGCTGTGTTCTGGGAGTCTCAGGTATGAACCATTGGTGCCCCAGGCACAAGGAGCCCTCACTGTGGCATGCTGGTAGATATGACATGGTCCCAGTAGTCAGTGGCCATGCCTCCTGGGTTTCCCAGATCTCCTACAGTAATAATTGAGATGGTTATAATAATGATAGCTAACATTTATGGAGCTGCCATTATGTTCCATGTCCTATGCTAAGAGCTTTGTATAACTCAAAACTCACTTAATTCTCACAATAACCTTATGAAGGAGATTGGATTGTTAGTCTTATGAGGAAACTGAAGTTCAGAATACTAAAGGACTTAAGATAATAAGAAAAATATATGAAAATTATTTGTAGGAATTCTTTATTATTCTGGATACGAGTCTTTTATTATATTTTGTATTTTTAATTTTGATGAAACTCAGTTTATTATTTTTTATTTTGTGGTAAAGTTTGTTATGAATTTAATTTCTTCAAGACACATAGGTGCCGAAACTGGTTTGGCTCAGTGGATAGAGCATCGGCCTGCGGACTGAAGGGTCCCAAGTTCAATTCCGGTCAAGGGCATGTACCTTGATTGCGGGCACATCCCCAGTAGGGGGAGTGCAGGAGGCAGCTGATCAATGTTTCTCTCTCATCGATGTTTCTAACTCTCTATCTCTCTCCCTTCCTCTCTGTAAAAAATCAATAAAACATATTTAAAAAAAAAAAAGACATATAGGACTATTCAGATTCTGTATTTCCTCTCATGTCTGTTTTGTTATGTTGTATTTTTCAAGGAATTTGTTCATTAGCTGTTGAATTTACTGGCACAAAACTGGTCATAATATAACCTTATTTTTCTTTTAATATCTGTAAGACCTGTGTGATATCTCCTATTTCTTCCTGATATTAATAATTTGTTTTCTCTCTTTTTTTCTTTGCCAATTAGCTAGAGTTTGTCAGTTTTATGGAACCTTTCAATGATTAGCATTGGTTTCATTGTTTTTCTTTACTGCTTGTCCATTTCTATTTCATTGATTTTTTTGTTTAGTTTATTTCGGTAAAAATATATATATATTTTAAAGGCCTTTCTTTTTTTCAAATATAAGTGCATTCAAAGATTTTAACATGTTGTCTTTTCATTATCAGTCAGTTAAAAATATTTTCTGACTTCCTTTGTGACTCTTCTTTAATATGTGAATTATTTAGAAATGTGTTGTTTAACTTCTGATATTTGGTGCTTTTCTAGTATCTTCTTTTGTTGATTTCTAATTGAATGGCATTGTATTCAAATAACATAATCTAAGATTTCATTCAATCTTTTGAAATTTTATGGGTCAGTATATGATCTATATAGGCGAACATTCCATAGGCGCTTGAAATGATGCTGTTATTGTCTATAATGACTCTTAAATACAAATTAGATAAAGATTGACATTATTGTTCAGATCTTTATTTTTACATTTTGTCTAGTTATTTTATCAAATACTATGAGAAGAGTGTTACAATTGGCACTATGATTGAAATTGCCCCACTTTCACTTTAATTCTGCCAGTTTTGCTTCCTGTATTAGGCACATGCACATTTATATTATACACTTAAGATGTGTGTGGCCCTAGCTGGTTTGGCTCAGTGGATAGATTCTCAACCTACAGACAGAAGGGTCCTGGGTTTGATTCCGGTCAAGGGCACATGCCTGGGTTGCAGGCTCAATCCCCAATAGGGGCCATGCAGGAGGCAGCCTATCGATGATTCTCTCTCATCATTGATGTTTCTATCTCTCTCTTCCTCCCTCATCTTCTCTGAAATCAATAAAAAATAAATTAAATTTAAATTAAATAAAAGATGTGTGTATTTCACTGTATGGGAATTTTATCTCACTAACATTTAAAATAATCTGAATAGGACTCAGAGCCAAAAGGAATGGCACATAAAAGAAAGCCTATGGAAAATGTGATTGGGAAGAAGACTTGAAATAAAAAAAAAATTGTCTAGAGCCTGCTTCAACTTGGTTTTTGATATTTCCCCCAGCCCATTACGAGAACTAATATCAAGATCTAAGAATAATGGAGTCCATGTGAGGTGATGTGCAGACAGAGATATAACATCAAATGCCTCCAAGTGATGGGAAATCTTTTTGATGCAGCATGATCTGCTTCACCTTCAAAGAGTTTAAATCACCTTCTCTGTGGCTTCAGCTCTTGCTTAAAATTTGTTCTTCTCCTTGGCTCCCTGGTAAACATTATGGCACTGGATGAGTAGTTCCTTAGCAGAGGCCAACCTAAACCTACACAGGTAAACTGAGGTCCTTCTTGGAGAGGACAGTGTGAGTGACTCTGAAAAGTGAACTGTCTGAAAGGACAAAGCTGCCCACCCTTAAATTTAGTGAAAATAAACATCACTCACTACAGAGCACTGAAGCCCTGGGGCTAGAAGGGGGATTTCTAGATCTTGTGTGATGGGGGCGAGGAGGTGTAGATGGAAGGAAATTCTGTAGTCCTATACCTATACCATTAAGCAAAGTAAATTCTAATTCCATTGACTATTGGGATTCAGTATAGCAAATATTAGTTCTCTCTGATGTTCAAACCAATAAACATGCATCTGTGTTCATCTGCTTGATTGATATTTCAACTTTCTATCTCAGAGGCAGCTCAAACTTATCATGTCCAAAAGGAAATTTATTACCACTCACTTCAAACCTGTTTCCTTCATGGGTTTCCCATTTCAATAAATGGTACCACCATCCACCCAATAAGCCAAAGCAACTGATGCTGCACATCCAATTAGTTACCACTAAACCCCATTAATTTTCTCCGATGTCCCCTTCTTCCCATCCCCACTATACCTGGCCAACACCTAACAAGCTCTTACTTGGGTTCTTTTTTGCTGTTTGTTTGTTAATCCTCACCCCAGGATATTTTCCCTTTGACTTTTAGAGCGTGGAAAGGAGAGGGAGAGAGAGAGAGGAACATCCGTGTGAGAGAGACACATCGACTGGCTGCCCCCTGCATGCACCCCCACCAGGACCGGGGAACTGCAGCCAAGGTACATGCTCGTGGCCAGAATCGAACCTGAGACCCTTCAGTCCGTGGGCCAATGCTCTATCCACTGAGCCAAACTGCTAGGGCTTACTTGAATTCTTTCTAAGACTCCTACTGGCCTTCTTTCTTCCAGTCTTACGAGCAAAACTGGCTACCAATCTTTCAAAACCACTAATCTGACCATCCAGTGATATACTGTTAAATATTTAACAATCAGCTTTTGGGAAAATAAAAGGCTCTGAATTCATTGTATTTTGTCAGTTTCTTTGGTGTAAATACTCCTACCATGATCAATTCCAACTTACCATGTAATGTCACTGAATACAGAGATGGAAAGAAATGAGCACAATTTGCTGTCATAAGTCAGCTCCAAAATACGACTAAACCACAAATAATACAGTTCAATAGATCTTTGATGCCCTTGAGACACACTATGAACCCTGCAGGCTGGCCTACAAGACCCACCATGATCGGCCCCAATCATTTCTCTAGCTTCATCTCCCATCCGTTGCTGACCCCACTCCTAACCAATACTCACCTTGCTCACATACTTACTCTGTGCTTTAGTCAGTGAGGACAAAGAGGGGAAGAGATTTTCCTGGGCTCCAGAAAGGGGAGCTAAAAGGGGTGGGGCAGGTATAAAAATGGGAAGAGGCCACAGGCAGGTTCACCATCAGCTCAGAATTCAGTGGAATACACCAATAACGGTAGAAGCGAGACAACGTTACATCATGGGATCAGAATACCTGACTCCTAGTCTTAGTTCTGTGTGACTTTTAACAGTTATTTCAGGATACTTGGGCCTCAGTTTGTCCACATCTAAAATGTGAGTTTGGGAATCAATACCTAAGAGCTTTCCAATTCTGACAGTTTTTCCCTATGAAGAACCAAAATGAAGCTCAAATAAGACCAGCAGAGCAGCTAAAACCTGAGTCCTGGTTTTGGCCTCCTAGCTGCACTCACCTAGGGTCTCCAAAAGGGAGATGTGAGCTAAAGGACCAATTTACACCATCCTTATGTAGTTCTCATTCCCCAAAGTCGCACATTCCCTTTGGGGACTCATGTAGCCCTTCTCTCTATCCTGATTGCTCCCTAATTGCTGAACCTCCTCCTGAGTAATGGGATCCCTTAGGACTGGGCGGCTCCTACGGTGACACTGGGAGCTGTTGGGCTGCATCCTCAGGGACTCCTTGAACAATTCTAAAAATGGAGAGCTGCTATGTCATTGTCCCCCTAACAGCAAAATGTTTCATTATTGGGCAATATTGAAACAATACCTCACCTGAGGTATTTTTTATAAATTGAGCTTAATGTTTGCCCCACCCCTGCAAATTTCACTAATTATTTCTAATTTTTTCCTCTGCAAAAATACAATACACAGTTCCACCTTTGGGGGGGGGGGGGGGTGGACCATGAAATATTTGATGAGATCTGAGACCTCTAAGGTTCCTCATGAGTCTTCAAGTTATACTTTCTCGGTGGAGTCTTTAGGGGTTTCTAGGTACAATATCATGTCTGCAAATAAGGACAGTTTTACTTCATCCTTTCCAATTTGGATGCCTTTTATTTCTTCTTGTCTGATTGCTGTGGCTAGGACTTCCAGTATTATGTTGAATATGAGTGGTGAAAGTGGACATCCCTATCTTATTCCTGTTCTTAGGGGAAATGGCTTTAGTTTTTGCCTATTTAGTATGATGTTCGCTGTAGGTTTGTCATATATGGCCTTTATCATGTTGAGATATTCTCCTTCTATTCCAACTTTGCTGAGGGTTTTTATAAAAAATGGGTGTTTTGTTTTGTCGAATGCTTTTTCTGTGTCTATTGATATGATCATGTGATTTTTGTATTTCAGTTTGTTATGTGATGTATCACATTTATTGATTTGTGAATATAGTCTCAGCCTTCCATCCCTGGAACAAATCCCACTTGGCTACAGTGTATGATCTTTTTAATATATTGCTGGATCCGATTTGCTAACATTTTGTTGAGGATTTTAGCATCTATGTTCATCAGAATTACATTGGCCTGTTATTCTCTTTCTTTATAGTGTCTTTATTTGGTTTGTGAATTAGAATAATGCTGGCCTCATAAAAAGAGCTTGAAAGTGTTTCTTCCTCTTGGATTTTTTGGAATAGTTTGAGGATTATAGGTGTTATTTCTTCTTTGAATATTTGGTAAAACTCCCCTGTGAAGCTGTCCAGACTCGGGCCTTTGTTTGCTGGGAGTTTTTTGTTGTTGTTGTTTATTTGTTTGTTTTTTACTGCTTCTATTTCATCAGTTGTTATTGGCCTATTCAGGTTTTCTGCTTCTTCCTTTTTCAGTTTTGGGAGATTGTATTTTTCTAGGAATTTTTCCATTTCATTCTTATTGTCCAGCTTGTTGGCATATAGTTGTTCATAGTATTTTCTTACAATCAAGCTATACTTTTTCAATCTCTTCCACTCTTCCTTAAAAACACAATTTCACAAGTCTTTTACTGATAATATATTTCCTCTGTATAGACAAACTCTAGTTTGTCGTTTTCCCTTTTAAATTGTAGATCCAAGAATTAGAAACAGTGTTCTGGGCAGCTCTTGCGCTCTTGCTTAACTTTGATAAATATCAGGTTTCTCAGTTGTAAATTCAGTTAACAGTAGGTGTTAAATTTTTGGCAGCATTTCAGGATTCTTATGGTTAATGTATTGTAAATGTTCTGGATTTCTCTGTGTTTAGAAATCCATTGAGAGCTATGTATATCCCAGGGAAAGCTCTAGAATGAGTCTTCAGAATGGTTACCTCCATAGGAAGCAAAGTTCAGCACCAAGGATAGTTCCACCACAAGTAACACCAGCAGCTCACCCGTCAGGGGCCAGCCCGATTCAGTTCATTCATTTACCCAATATTTATAAGGCTCACTATATGCCAGGCACCGTTCTAGAATTTAGTAATATACAGTAAACAAAAAATATGAAAATACCTGCATTCTTGTGAAGGATAATTGAAAATTACATAGTACATTAAAAGATGTTAGCTACCATGAAGAAAGATAAAACAGAAGATAGGGATATGGAGTATGAGATAGTTCAGTTTTAAACAGGATGGTTAAGAAAGACTCAACTCTTCCAAGAAAAAAAAAATGACTTTTGAAGAGATGAGAGGGTGAACCATAAGATATCCGGGGAAAGAGACTTTCTAGAAGTGGGAACAGTAAGTCAAAAATTCTGAAGTAAAATGAGGAGTAGCAGAAGGTGGTCTGGCTGGAGTGAGAGATGAGATATAGGAGGTGATGAGGGATCTTAGAGCACTCATCAGGACTTTGGCTTTTCTTCTGAGCACAAGAAGCCACTAGAGTGTTTTGATAAGAGGATTTACAGTGTTTGAATTGTAATAGGACCATTCTAATTGCTGTTCTAAGAATGGACTACGGAGGCCCTCTCCGGGTGGCCCAGTTGGTTGGTGTGTCAGCCCATACACCAAGAGGCTGTGGGTTTGATTCTCGGCCAGGGCACATACCTAGTTTGTGGGTTTGATCCCCAGTTGGGGTGCATATGGAAAGCAACTGACTGATGTTTCTCTCTGACATGATGTTTTTCTCTCTCTCTTCTAAAATCAATAAACATGCCTGGCCGGCGTGGCTCAGTGGTTGAGCGTTGACCTATGAACCAGGAGGTCACAGTTCGATTCCTGGTCAGGGCACATGATCAGGTTGTGGGCTTGATCCCCAGTGTGGGGCATGCAGGAGGCAGCTAATCAATGATTCTCTCTCTCTCTTTCCCTTCCTCTCTGAAATCAATAAAAATATTTTTAAAAAATCAACAAACATATCCTTGAGTGAGGATAAAAAAAAGAACAGACTATGGTGGAAGAGAATGGAAGCCATGAAACTAGTTAGGGAATATTGCAATATTCCTGGTGAAAAAAGATAATGATTTGGACCAGAATAGTAATAGTGTAGATGATGAAGAGTGGTCTTTTGGGGGATATATATTTTAAAGGGAACTGGTTTACTTCCCCCAATATTTGCATGGGGGAAGTAAAAAGAGAGAAGTTAGGAGGACTTTGAGGTTTTCTTTTCAACCTTCGCCATGTCAAATGATGGAATTGCCGTTAACTGAGTTGAGGATGACTGTGAGAGAAGCACGTTTACAGGGGATAGGAAATTTGCTTTTAGAAACTGTTAATTTTATTATTCCTATTAGATATTCACATGAATATAGGTATCAAGAAGGCAATGGGATAGATGAATTAAGAGATTTAGGATGGAGATATATGTCAGATTTATCAGCATATACTAATAATAAAGCCTAGGTTGTTCCCAAACTCAGATCCTGCTAGCTCCATAATATTGCATACCTCCTATAACATGAGTAATAATGTAATAATATCATTTTTCTCATCCATTTGAGCCTGAGTCCTATTCATGGCTTTATGTGGTATGTGTGTGTGTGTTCTTCAAAATAAACTTTCTGCTATGTACAATTCCTTTCACAAGCTCCTTGGAATTTTATCAGAGCTAGTTAGTTAAAAACAACAGCAACAACACACCAACAAATATTTATAGAATCCCTAAGTGCCCGGAGCAATGCGAGGTCAATTTGGATAGAATGCTCCCTGAGCATGGAGGTGGATATCTTGGTTTGATTGTTTAACTTTGAGATGCCTTTAGTCTCTGCACGTGTGGATCTTTCTCAGAAGGAAAACCATGCATAGCCAAGGCTGGAGAGATCCCAGCTCTACAGAGTAACTGAGTTTATTCTCCTGAGCTTCTCCAGAAATCTCTGGACCAACTGAATCCTTTTCTTCCTCTTCCTCTTCCTCTAAGCAATGGGATTATTGTTACCCTGATCAGAGTAGATGCACACCTCCACACGCCCATGTACTTCCTCCTCAGCATCCTGTCTCTACTGGATCTCAGCTATGCCCACCACCACACTGCCCCAGATGTTGGTCCATTCTGTAAGCAAGAATAAAACCATCCCCTGTGTTGGGTGTGTGGTCCAGATGATGTTTTCCTGACCTTGCGCATCACGAAGACCTGGATTTTTGTAGCCATGGCCTATGATAGATATGTTGCTGTATGGCAGTGGTTCTCAACCTTCCTAATGCCACAGCTCTTTAATACAGTTCCTCATGTTGTGGTGACCCCCAACCATAAAATTATTTTTGTTGCTACTTCATAACTGTAATTTTGCCATTGTTATGAATCATAATGTAAATATCTGCTATGCAGGATGTATTTAGGTGACCCATGTGAAAGGTTCTTTCGACCCCCAAAGGGGTCGCGACCCACAGGTTGAGAACCGCTGCTGTATGGTATCCACTCCACTATGGGGCCAAGGGGAACCATTCTCTGTGTGTTCTTCTGGCAGTCAGCTCTGCCCTTTGTGGTCTCACCTGTGCCCTTTTCCACACAGTCTTTGCAATGAATCTGCCACCACTATAGTCCCAACATCAAAGTGGGAAATATTTCAGGTAATTATGAAAAACCCACCCAAGAGTGTTTCCTCTGGGAAAAACATTGGATTTTGGTAGAGAGGTGGAGGGAACATGGAATCAAGAGATCTGGGATATGCCTTCATTTTAGGAAACAGGATTTCAGACACAAATTCCTAAGGAGATGAAGCTCAGTCAATAGTGCCCTCTTGTGGGCATTCTGAGAACAGCTCCCTAGTAAGAAAGAAGTTGCATTAATGCCCTCTTGTGGACGTTCTGAGAACAGCACCCTCTTATTGAATTCAGCAAGTCTGAAAAGAAAACGGCTATTGAGAGACCTAGAGGGCAATCGCCCTGCAGGAGATTATGCAATAGTGCCCTATTGTGGCTATTCGGAGAACAGCATTCTAGTAAAGGAGTGGATGCAATAATGCCCTCTTGTGGACATTCTGAGAATAGAGCACTAGTAAGGGCTTAGTTGCAATAGTGCCCTCTTATGGACATTTTTTCTATACAAGTTGTTTGGTTGACCACCTCCCACTCACCCACCCTCCGCTGACTCCCTCTGAGATTTGACAGTCTGTTACATGCTTCCATGTCTCTGGATCCACTCTGTTCATCAGTATGTGTTGTTCATTAGATTCCACATATGAGTGAGATCATATGATACTTGCCTTTCTCTGACTGGCTTATTTCACTTAGCATGATACTCTCCAGGTCCCTCCATGCTGTCTCAAAGATAAGAGATCCTTCTTTTTTACTGCTGCATAGTATTCCATGGTGTAAATGTACCACAATTTTTTATCCATTCATCAACTAATGGACACTTGGGCTGTTCCCAGATCTTAGCTATTGTAAATTGTGCTGCTATGAACGTAGAAGTGTATACATTCTTTCTGACTGGTGTTTCAAGTTTCTTAGGATATATTCCCAGAAGTGGGATTACTGGGTCAAATGGCAGTTCCATATTTAATTTTTTGAGGAAACTCCATGCTGTTTTCCATAATGGTGGTACCAGTCTACATTCCCACTAGCAGTGTAGCAGGGTTCCTTTTTCTCCACATCCTCGCCAGCACTTGTCATTTGTTGATTTGTTGATGGTAGCCATTCTGACAGATGTGAGATGGTATCTCATTGTTGTTTTAATTTGCATCTCTCTGATGATCAGTGACTTTGAGCATTTTTTTATATGTCTCTTGGCCTTCTGTATGTCTCCCTTCCTCACCTCATTCACATCTTTGCTAAAATGTCATCTTCTCAGGGAGGCCTTCCCAACTCACCCTATTCAAAATCAAACACTCCATCTCTGGAACTCCCTATTCCTCCCTCATTACTGATTTCTTTACCTATATAGCAATTAACATCATTTAAAATGTTATGTATTTTACTTGCTTATTTGATTTATTATCATTCAAATATCCATTGAATGAATGAATGCAGATAGTATGGGATATTATTTTTATGATCATAGGAACAGGAAGGATTTCTTTAAAAGTTGATAGTTTTGACTTCTACATTAAATTAGTGGCTATGTGAGAAAAATGGACACCATAAATAAAGTTAAAAATAAAACTTTAGACTGAGGGAAGTGCTTGCAATGTTTATAATGAAAGGTTAATATCCATAATGTATAAAACTTCCACAAATTAATAAGAAAAAGGCAAAATCCAATAGAAATATAAATAGAGAATAGAAACAGGCAAATCACAGAACCAGAAATCTAAATACTCAAATATACAAAAAGTTTTTTAGCCTCACTAATAGTCAAGGAAATGCAAAATAAAATAATAAAGAAGTATTATTTCATCCCTGTCAACTTAGCAAAAAAATAAGAAACTGACAATACCAAGTATTGGGCTAGATGTGAGGAAATGGGAGGTTTAATACTCTGCCAGTAGGAATATAAATTGGCACAACTATTCTGGAGAACAGTTGAGCATTATTCAATAAAGTAGAAGGTGGGAATGCTGTATAGTCTAGCAATTCCATTTTCAGACCTATTTCCTGGAAAAAACTCACACATGTACACAAGGAGACCATGCAAAAATACTAATAGAAGAATTGTTTGTAATGGAGGAAATCGGAAAATAAATTGAATGTTCATTAAAAGGAAAGAGATAAATAAATCATCACATATTAATAAAACATTGAAAATAAATTCTTTAGAAGCACTCGTGTTAACATGGGTGACTTTCAAAAATATATTGCTGAGGATCCCTGGCAGTGTAGACCAGTTGGTTAGAGATTGTCCCCTATGCCAAGGTTCCTGGTTGGATCCCTGGTCAGGGCACTACAAGAAGCAACCGATGAATGTATAAATAGGTGGAACAACAAATCTCTCTCTCAAATCAATAAATCAAATCAAAACAAAGCAAAACAAAACCAGGGCACATGGAGTGTGGAGCAGGGGGGTCAGAGGCCCAAGGTACAAATTAAACGGTGCTACTTATGGTGAGTTTGGGCAGATGGTTCCCTGCCCTCAGCGTCCTCATCTGTAAAAGGCCCGAAGCACAGTGGGTACAACCACGGTATCTGGAGCCATGGCTGGTAGGTCCTGGTCGGTCCTGGCGCTGCCACTTCCAGTGTGACTGGGGCAAGTGAATTTGCCTCTCGGGGCCTCAGATTCCTCATGTGTCAGATGGGCCCGGTGAGGACAGTCCCCACTGCACCAGCTGTTGTGAGGATTGAGGGGCCCAGCTGCACATGTAGAGGTTTCCTGTGGGCTTTTCACCTAGTCAGTCTTTGCTTCCATCATCTTCTTCGTCCACCTCAGAGGGTGCTTGGGAGGCTTTCACAGGCCACTGGTGCAGGCCCCATCGGATAATGACTGGGCAGAGTGACCGGTGCTCTGAATAAGGTGGTGGGAGGGACAGTTGGCTGGGAGGAGGAAGGGTGTGGAAGCTCCTGCAGGAGGTGGCTTTTTCTGGGCCTGGAAGGATGTGTAGAAGTCCCCCGGGTAGAGAAGGCAGAAGGTAGAGAGATGAACTTGAGTGAGACAGCCTGAGCGTGTCTGGGGACCATGGAGCGGTTTCCTGAGGCTGGATGTTTGGGGTGAGGGGCCAGGATGAGGCCGCACAGGGGCACTGGGTCCAGATGGCAAAGGGCTCAGAGTGTGTTGCCTGGGGGTTTAAGCTGGCTCCAGTAGGTGGGAGTTCCTATGCCTGTCTACATGGCAGAATCACCTGGGGGACTTTATAAAACTCAGCTTCTGTGGCCCCATCCTGCAATATTCTGAATAGTAGGTCTCAGGTGGGACCCAGGAATCTATACTGTTTAAAGCTCCCCAAGAAATTCTGATGCCCACCCAGGTCTGGGAACCCCTGGCATAGGGAGAGGGTGTCTGTAAGCAGAGATAGGCCCCACTGACATACCAACCCCGGATCTCCAGGATCTAAGCAAGAGCTTGAGAAGGTGAGGAGGGCATGTAAGAGTCCCCTGACTCTGACCCCCAGCCTCCCAGCCCTCTCCAGGGGAGTCCCACACTCAAAATGCCACATTGACTGCCAGAAAGTTTCTGCTAAAGTGATATATTTATATTACGACCGGCAATTGAAGACATATGAAAGCACATGTCCACCCAAAGGTTTGTAAGGGAAAGCTCATAACAAGTCTATTTTTGTCATAGCCCACGGTTGGAAACAACACTCATGTTCACAGGGGAGTGGATATATTCATACACTGGGGCACCACGCACAATGAGAAAGGACGAGCTATGGATACATGCAACAGCACGGACAGATGGCGAACAAGCTGAATGAAAGAAGCCAGAGCAAAAAATAAATGAAAGAGTTCATAATGTGCAGGGCTCCATTTCTAGGAAATTCTAGGAAATGCAAACTAATCTACGGTGCCAGAGAGCAGAGCCATGGCGACGTGGATGAAGGGTGGGGGAGAGATAAGAGGGAGGGGTGACCAAGGGGAATAAGCAAGTTTTGGGGGTGATAGATATGTGCCTTATCTTGGCGCTGCTGCTGGTTTCAAGTGTGTATACATGTGTCAAAACATCAAACAGTATCATTTAAACGTGTGCTGTTGATCGGGTGTCAATTACACCCCAATGAAGCCGCTTAAAGCTGCTGCCAGCTCTGCGCAGACGCGCCAGTGTGGTCCTCACACAGCTCTCCCCGCATGTCCTCTTGCGAGTGGCCAGGGCACCGTGGAGGGTTACCATGCGCGCGGCACTGTCCGCTGAATGCTGGGTGGAATTTTTCATTTGACCTCACAGCAGCCCTGTGAGGTGGTGCTGTTGTTATTAACTGTTTTTCATTTGAGGAAACTGAAGCTCAGAGAGGCTAAGTCACTTTCCCCAGGAAACGTCACCTGACTGAGTCCCAGCCCCAGCCCCAGCGTTCACCCCTCAAGCAAATGCTGGTCTGATCTGTTCTTATGATTATACAAACATTGCGATATTTACAGAAAATAAAACTTAAATAGCTTTCAATCCATCCTTGTACATCCTGAAAATCTTAACACATCTAATGATTTTTATTTTCCATGGTTTTGTTTTTTTTATCCATATGAAGGAGTATTTTTACGACAGTAATAAAAAAATGTGTCTCCCCCCCCCCCCCACCTTACATCTTCACATGTAGTCTTATTGTCTTCTCTGTAAAAAACAACAAGAACAGCTTTCCCATAGGTGATTTTTCTGTTTCCAGGCAAAATCCTGAAAAGTGGAGTGCAGGGCACAAAGTGTGAGGTTTTTCCTCTTTATCCTGATCTAAAAAAAATAAAAAATACAACTCACTGTCTGGTGGAAGCCGGCACCTTCCTGGATCTCTAACCCGGACCCTGGAGTCCTGGGATAGTTGTCACTTTTCTTACCACCAAGCACCCATTTTCCCTACGGCTCTGGGAAGTAGCTCACTCCTCAACAACAAGAATAGGTTCTGGCGGAATAAAGGAAGGAAGGAAGGAAGGAGGGAAGGAAGGAAGGGAGAGAGGGAGGGTTCTGACAGTTTTTTTAAAAAAAATTTATTTATCAATTTGAGAGAGAGAGAGAGAGAGAGAGAGAGAGAGAGAGAGAGAGAGAGAGAAACATCAATTTGTTGTTCCACTTATGTATGCATTCATTGGCTGCTTCTTGGATGTGCCCTGACCAGGATGGAACCCACATCCTTGGCATATTAGGACGATGCTCTAACTAACGGAGCTACCAGCCAGGGCACAGCCCCTTCTGTTGGAAAGCCTGTCCTTTCCTATTGAATTCACTTGGCCTCTTTTTAAAAAATTAATTGATTCCATATGTGTGGGTCTATTTCTGGACTCATATTCCCCTTTCAGGAAGCCGCCCATTATCTTCACTAGCAGAGAGGTGTGGGCAAGGTACCCGGAAGGCTGGTGACCTTTGAGCCCTGGAAAAGGTCAGGGCTATGCACTCACTGTTTAGTCCAGACAATGGTAGCTGAAGCAACGTCCCCATCAGATGGTCATGTAAATCCTTACTGATAAGATAATCTGTCTGTTGCTGGAACTTGCCTGCCTAAGGGCTTTGGGTGTATTCCAAACTGAATGAAAGGATGGCAAGGCCTGAGCACAAGCGGAGTCCAACCTCTTGGGATGGGCTCTCGCCTGGCCCCCCAAGATTATTTCTTGTCTGGTCTCTTTCATTTCGTGCGGCCCCTCTTCCAGAGCCCGAACCCTGAACCACGCGGACGTGGGAGAATATTCACACCCTGATTTATGTCTATCCTTATATCAATACTAATACTATATCAATCCTTCGGTTTTATATTAAATCATGACATCCGGTAGTGTAATCCTCAAGCGTTGTTCTTCCTTTATGAAATTGTTTTCATTATTTTAGGAACTTGGCATTTTCATGGAAACCTTGGAATCAGCTTGTTAATTTCTGCAAAAATATTCTGCAAGCTGTTACAGAGTAGGGACATTCCTAGGCCTGCTTACGACCTCGCCACCTCAGCCGCTGGGCGGTCTGTGCCAAGTGTCTAGGAACTGAGCTCACGCACCTGGGCAACGGCCCACAAAGCACAGACAGATCAACACACCTGGGCAACGGCCCACAAAGCACAGACAGATCAACACACCTGAGCAACGGCCCACAAAGCACAGACAGATCGCCATTAAGAACAGTCCTGACCTTTAAGCGACCCAGAAATGAGTGAGAGGAGGAGGATGAGTAGCTTGGCTAAACAGTCAGAGAAAGATAAATACCACATGATCTCACTCATTTGTGGATTATACAGAACAGCATAGACTGATGAAAAGGGACAGCTCCAAAGACAGAGAAACAGCGATCAGGCTATCAATCCCCAGAAGGAAAGTAGGGGAGGGCGGGGGTAAGGGGAAGAGATCAACCGAAGGACTTGTATACATGTATATAAGCCAAACCAATGGACATGGACGACAGGGGGATGGGAGCATGAGTGTGGGGGGGCGGGGTTGGGGGTTAATGGGGGGGATGAGGACACATTTGTAATACCTAAACTAATTTAAAAAAAAAGTAGCTTGGCTAAAACTTGCAATGAGCTTTTGTAACTTGGCTTTGCTTGCTATGGGAACCTGAGCAGGATGTAGTTGTCCCCTTTAAATATTGGGCTCTGCAGATGGTCCTGGCCGCTTCTCTCTTGGGCTTCCCGAGTGGCGGCGCGGACACTGGCCAGTCCATAAAGGCTCTAAATTTCAATCCGTCTGGAGCTCTGGTCATTCTGTCGCTCGCGCTCCACAACAATGTGTCTTGATTGAGGTTTTATTGAACCTAAAAATCAATCTGAGAAGAAGTGACGTCTTAACAGTATTGAGTCTTCCCATCCATGAACATGCTGTATCTTCCTATCATACAATTTCTCTCAGTAATGTTTTGTTGTTTCCAGTGTACAGATTACCTTGGTTTTTTAAATATATCCACAAGCTATTTGTTGCACCTCCCTTGTAGAGGTGCAGACTAATTCCCTCCCCCTGAGAACGGGCTGGACTTAGTTCCTTGACTTGCTGTAGCAGGTAGAATAAAGCAAATTGACCGTGTGGGGCCTCAGAGACCAGTTACAGAAAGCTGTGGCTTTCTGATTGGGTCGCCCTTTCTCTCCTGGCTCATTCCCTGAGGGAGAAGCCAGCTGCTATGTGAGGAGCAGTCCTGTGGAGACTGAGGCCTCCTGCTGACCGCCACATCCAGCCTTCAGGTGATCGCAGCCTTGGCTAACATCTGGGTGCAACCTCATGAGAGACCCTGAGCCAGAAGCACCCAGCCAAGCTGCTCATGAATTCCTGGTCCATGGAAACTGAGCTAGTGAATGTTTGTTGTTCTAAACCACGAAGTTTGGGATGATTTGTTACACAGCAATAGATAACTAACACACATCTTGCATCTATTTTGTTAAATGTATCACTAAGTATTTAATTTTTTTGATGCAGTTTTAAAATATTTTTTTAAATTTCAGTGTCCAGTTGTTCATTTGCTAGTGTGTAGAAATATGATTGGATTCAGAATATTGACCGTATCCTGGGACCTTGCTGAACTCAGTTCTGTTTGCTTTTAGAAGCTGTGATTTTGATGAGTTAGGAACCCGCTGTGGTGGTCCTCAATTCCTGGTTTGGGAGCACGCTGCTCCTATTCTGCAGTCTACTTTTAACAAAGCAAGTTCTTGTTCATTCTAAGTCTGTGATCTCTCCCCTCCACACTCGGAACCGTTAGGACCACCGGTAGCAGGAGTTCATGGGCTTTTCCTCTTACAGCTCAAGATGAACCCAACAACGCAACTCCCACCCCCGTTTGCTTCACCTCGCTCTGCTGGCTAATTTCTCTTCTCAATCACTCGGACAGGCTCAGGTCTCTAAACTTCTTCAGAGTGTGACTTCTTGCTTCCATTTTTCTGTCATGTTTGCCCATGTTTCTCTGTTGAATTTCTCAAGTGTGACCATCTGGTTTGGACCATTTCGTCTTTTCCCTCCATGTCTTTGGTTGCCAAGAAACCCTAACTAGGTGGTCAGGTCCTTCCTTATTCTAGTTGGTTCTCCACTAAGGACAGGTTCTATGGTCCAAATCCGGATTTCAGGTTAGATACCCAGATTTCGGGTTAGATCCACCTACTTTGGCTTTGGGGGTTGGGGACAGAGCAATCTCCCTTGACAGGAGTAAGATGAGTGGGCCCTGTGATGGACACCTCATATGAAATGGACATCTCTCATGCATACCTCCAACCCTTGGCTCTGCTTCCTCCTTGAATCACTCTGTGACCCTATCATTGCTCCTCCTGTAATCTGTGAGAGAAACCAAGCCCCATTTATAGAATTCAACATTTCTGTACTTGGTATTGATTATCTCCCTCCTCCCTTCCAAGCTCTCTCACCCTCTTCTGTACTCTTTACAGTCAGAACTGAAAGGCCCAGAGAAATCATGCACTCCAATCCGGGCACTTAGCAGGTGAGAAAACTGCAGCCTGCAGAGCTCATGTTCATATAGAGGCAAAATATGAACATAGGCCTCCTATTTTCCCAAGTTAGTGTTTTCCCCTGTAAGTAGTACTTGCTCCCAGCAGGCATGCCCACCTCCCACTCCCACTGGGGTCTGATGGGCAGAGACACTTGTGCTGCAGTCCAATGGAGGTAGGCAGGGCCAGGGAGCAGGTGGCAACTGTGACCCAGACAAGGCTATGGGTGGCAGGGGTCCCATCCCACCCAGAGTCAGGCTTTAGGGCTTAGTGGGTGAGGGCCTGGGAGTCTAAGTCCAGGTTTGGCTAAGAAATAGAGATACAGAGTTAGGGGACTGGCTGAGTTGGAGCCAGACCAATAAACCAAGATTAGTTCTCTGTGCCTGCTGTAGCAAATTTCCACACACTGGGTAGCTTAAAACAATAGAAAATGTGTTCTCTCCGGGTTTTGTAGTTTGGAATTCTGACAGCATTCCAGGGAAGAATCTTTTCCTTGCCTCTTCCCGTTTCTGGTGTCTGCAGGTGTTCCTGGCTTGTGGCTACATCACTCCAACCTCTGCCTCCATCTTCACATGCACACATGTCTTCTCCATGTACACATCTTCTCCATGTACACGTCTTCTCCATGTACACATCTTCTCCATGTACACGTCTTCTCCATGTACACGTCTCCCCTCTCTGCCTGTCCCTCTGCCTCTCTCTTATAAGGACACTGTGCTCTGGGTGGTGTGGCTCAGTTGGTTGCGTGTTGTCCCGTGCACTGAAGGATCCCTGGGTTGATGATCATCGGTCAGGGCACAGACCCAGATTTCGGGTTAGATTCCCCTTCAGGACGAGAATAGGAGGCAACCCATAGATGTTTCTCTCTCACACTGATGTTTCTCTCTCTCTCTCCCTCTCCTTTCCTCTCTCTCAAAAGTCAATTTAAAAAAAAGAAAAAGAGCACTTGTGCTGGGGTTCAGGCCCAGCCGGACAGCTCAGGATATGCTCGTCTTCTCCAGTTCCTTAACTTAACCTCATGTTTTGGCATAAAAGGTAGCACTCACAGGTTCCAGGGCTTTGACGTGGATGTCTTTTGGGGCATCACTTTCGGTTTACTACAACCCACGCCACTCCCCTCCTTTCAATGGCCTCTGATCTGTGGGGGAAGGAGCGGCAGGCCAGGATTCCTTCCTTGGTCCTTCTGGGAGTAGAGGGGAAACAGGAGGCTGTCAAGAGAGAGAACGATTATGCCTCCTACTTATTTAGATACTGTATGAGCTTGGGCGGCCATAGCAGAATACCACAGGCCAGGTGGCTTAAACAACAGACGTGCATTTTCTCACAGTTCTGGGGGCTAGAACTCTGAGATTGAAACTGAGAGTCCTTATGACTTTGACCATATTTAGCTTTAAATCCTACCTAGCCTTTCCCCAGGATCATCAGCAACCCCCAAGGCAGCAGAAGACATTGCCCGGACCTGACTAATGATCACAAGATACAGGCCCCGGGCCGGCTAAAGATAACCTGTTGACCTAAGTTATGTTTCAGCAACTGAGCCCAAGGTGGAATGATCTTCCGGCTACTTTTCCACGAAACAAGACAGCGGGGCTGCAGAACAGACCTCTGAACTGTCCTCAAGATCTGGAGAAATGATTTATTACCCTGAGCTCACCTCCAACCAATCAGCTTCCAACACGACCCTGAAGCCTTCACCCTCTGCGACTTGGGAGTTTTGCCCTATGTAGCTGTATCTTATGTGCCATCAGAGAGTTTGGGCTTTTGAGCATTACCTTCCATTCTCCTAGATGGCGCCATCCTATATAATAAAAGGCTAATGTTGTGGAGCGCGAGCGACAGAATGACCAGAACTCCAGACGGATTGAAATTTAGAGCCTTTATTGACTGGCCAGTGTCCACTCCGCCTCTCGGGAAGCCCAAGAGAGAAGCGGCCCCGACCATCTGCAGAGCCCAATATTTAAAGGGGACAACTACATCCGTGTTCAGGTTCCCATAGCAAGCAAAGTCAAGTTACAAAAGCTCATTGCGTAGTTTTAGCCAAGCTATTCATCCTCCTCCTGTTACTCATTTCTGGGTAATTTAAAGGTCAGGACTGTTCTTAATTGCGATCTGTCTGTGCTTTGTAGGCCGTTGCTCAGGTGCGTTGATCTGTTTGTTCGTTGTAGGCCGTTGCTCAGGTGTGAGCTCAGTTCCTAGAAACTTGGCACAGGCTCAATTACCTGGGTGAGGTGGCTAGGTAAATAAGCAGGCCTAAAAAATGTTTCTACTCTGTAACAGCTAATATGCAAATAGACCCAAAGGTGGAACAACTGTAACAACCTAACAACCGGTCGCTATGACGTGCACTAACCACCAGGGGGCGTGTGCGGAACATGGCGGGCATTAGCTGCAACAGGATGGTGGAGCAGGTGAGCAAGGGAGCCAGACCAAGGTGGGGCACCAGTCACTGTCATCGGGGCAAGCCTCTGGTGGTTACTGAAAATTCTTTGCTCCCGCACACCGCAGTCCTGCCCCGCACTCGCACCCGCTGCCGGTTCCAGATCTGCCACCACTCGCACCCACTGCCAGCACCTGCCCCACTCGCACCTGCAGCTGGCACAGGAGTGCTGCTCACACTTGCTGCTGGTGCCCAGTGCGGGTCCCAATCACTCAGCGCCATCAATAGGTGCAAGTGGCGGCTGTCAGCCCTGATTGTCCCTGAGGGCTTCTCCACCTCCCCCTGCTCCTGAGGGGTGATCAGGGCAGCAGCCGCCACTTGCACCCGCTGACGGTGCTGGCCCCACTCACACTCAGTGCTGGAGCTGGCCCCAATTACTCTATGCCAGTGATGGCGAACCTTTTGAGCTCGGTGTGTCAGCATTTTGAAAAACCCTAACTTAACTCTGGTGCCGTGTCACATATAGAAATTTTTTGATATTTGCAACCATAGTAAAACAAAGATTTATATTTTTGATATTTATTTTATATATTTAAATGCCATTTAACAAAGAAAACTCAACCAAAAAAATGAGTTCACGTGTCACCTCTGACACACATGTCATAGGTTTGCCATCACTGCTCTATGCAGTCAGTGGTGTGAGTGGTACCAGTGCCATCAGCATGTGGGAGGGGCAATGGCGGGAATGGGGGCTCCCAGCAGATAAGGGACCAGGACTGTGGTGGGAGGGGCCCGGTGGGGGCATAGAGGATGGGCCAAGACCTGCCCCTGTGCCTACCGTAGACTCGCAGCCCACATTTCCTTTCAAGGTGCATGAATTCATGCACTGGGCCCCTAGTTCATAATAAATAAAATAACCAATATTTCTCCACCGCAATTCTTGGTGTTTAGTGTTCAACTCTGCTAGTTTAGCTCTTTCTGTGTGATAACAAATTCAAGGTGCCAAGGTAGTTCATTTCTGGTAAGTCCTTTTCCTGACTTATAGATCTGCCTTCTTGCTATGTCTCCACATGGCCTTCCCTCTGTGTGTAGGGGTCAGGGGGTAGCACGCTCATGAGCTGACATTTCTTATAAGGACACGAATCCTATCAGATCAGGACCCCACCCTTCTGATTTCATTTAACTTTAGTTACTTCCTTAGTGGCCCCATCTCCAAATACACTCACACTAGGAGTCAGGACTCCAACATATAAACTTGGGAAGGATATAAATATTCAATCCATAATAAACTCTTTTGCTTATGTTCTTATTGAGTCATATCTATATTATCAGGTAAGGATTAATATTCCTGTATTCCAGGTGAGACAACAAGCTCATAGAAGAGGTAATTCACTATCAGAGTCAGGAGTCAAAGTCAGGTTGGTCTGGCTCTAACGTTCAGCTAAATGCATTGCCCTGGGCTCTACTGGGAACTCACCAGCTAAGCTTTTGGCTAGTAGAACCTGCACAGGCTGCTCTCATTGCCGCTGCCTTCCACAGTGCACTCAGACTGCACAGCCTCCTTACAGCAGCGCCCCATCTTCAGCACTCATGGCTCCCAGGTGTCTTGAGGAAGGCAGTGACCAGGAGTAAGGCAGGGGCTCTGGAGTTGGTCTTCCCTGTGTGTACACTGGCTTGAGCCATGCAAGGGGGAAGGATGATCTGAGGAGAATGACCTGGGAGGGACCATGGAGGAAGCCTTTGTCTCCAGTGAGCCAGGAGACTTTAGATGGGCTGCAAGCAGGACCAATCAGCACAGCCTCCATGAGTGACCTCTGGCAGTCTGTTCCACAGTCTCAGCTTCCTCATCTGTCAGGTGGTCGTGGGTGTTCAGTTCATCTGTAAGATATGTTCCAGTCCTGAACTTCTATGATATAAAATACTGCCACATCGACAAAAGCCCTCATGTTTGCACAGCCCTGGGAGAGGGGGGTGGGGACCAAAAAATATTAATACTTTTCCTCCCGCCTTCTATGTGCTTTTGGTGGGCTAATAACCAAATTAACAGAGACAGATTAACAGGAGAAAATAAAAGTTTAATACATGCTCATGGGGAAGTCACATAGACATGATACATACGTGAAAATACCAAAGACAGCCAGGCAACATTGGGTGTACACGACATTTTTGGAAAAAGAAGAAAGGGGGAGGGAAGACAGGATATTAGATTTCAGAAGGGTAGGGGTTATTCACAGGTGGTTGAGGAAGAGCAGAACACACATGGCAGGAAAATCCTTGCTGGGGAACTCAGAAACAATGGGGCACAGGGAGTGCCTAGCTAACAGGCACCTGCCTGAAGCTGCCTTGTTTACCATACATAGTTTATACTGGGCTGAGGCAGCACCCTAAGATCTCCTTCCTCAAGCAGATTTCTGTCTGAATCTCTTGGGCAAGAAAAGGGGGAGGGTCAAAGGTTCTGAATCATTTATTTCTTTCTTTTTTTTTTTTAATATATTTTATTGATTTTTTACAGAGAGGAAGGGAGAGAGAGATAGAGAGTCAGAAACATCGATGAGAGAGAAACATCGATCAGCTGCCTCCTGCACATCTCCCACTGGGGATATGCCCGCAACCCAGGTACATGCCCCTGACCGGAACCGAACCCGGGACTCTTCAGTCCGCAAGCCGACGCTCTATCCACTGAGCCAAACCGGTTTCGGCAAATCATTTATTTCTTAATAAACATTTAAATATCCATATCCCATGTGGAATGGCAGACTTTTGGTTAACACCTTTCTGGTTAAACAAATGCTCTCCCTCATCACTTAACCATTCAGTGAACATTTACTTCCACTGCCTGTGCTCGATCATGTGTTGGGCAATCCTGGGCAATAGAGGACAGAGATGAGGGAGACCCAGTTCCTGCTCTCAGAGACCTGCAAGTGCAGGTATAAAGGCAGACATAAAGGGAGGAGTGGGTAAGAGGGTGACAGGTGAAGGAAGATCCTGGGCTCTGAGGGACAGGGATGTGGAGGGAGGAGTAGTGACCCTGTTATTGGTGAGGTGCCCTCTGTGTCCCTGCCTGTTGCTGGTGGAAGTAGGCTTCTTGGGGTGCAGCAGGAACAAGAATTTCCTGAGGCCCCCACGGGAGGATGAGGTGTCCTGGAAAGCTTTATTGATGACGTAACATGAAGGGAGCTCCCCTCCATGATCTCATCGCCCTCCATTCTGCCATAGATTCCCATTTTGTCTTTAGCAGAGCTAGAATTAAAGCCACCACCCAGAGTCTTTGCTCCGTATTACAGCACAGTCCAGGCCTGCCTTTGGCTAGCGTAGCTTGTGCTCCTAGCCGCTGTCCATTGTGTGTGGGGTCTGCATGGGCCACATGGCATGCTAGCGTGGGTCATGGAGCAAGCGAGTGCAAGGAAGCAGAGTGAAGCCAGAGGAACAGGAGAGAGGTAACTCTTTGTCTCAGGGTTATAACCAGGAGCTTCACCAATTAAGCATTCAAGATTTCACGTGCTTGCAGTGGCTCTGCCATTCTGGCCAATGATCTTTGTTCCCCAGGCTAGACTGACAGGCAAACACCTTCCTGACATCACCCCAACTTCATGGAGCATGCGCCCATCTTTCCCTTTGTTGGACCCCTTCCCCCTGTGATTTGCAGGGAATGGACAGGTGGTCCCTTGAGAAGTGTGAAATTGCAGCTTCCTGGTGAAGCTGCCCAGATGACCATCCTTACAATGTCTGGCCTCTCCTTTGCTTTCTTCCTATTATTAATATTCACCAGCTAGTTATGATGGTAACAACCCCACATCTAGTAAATCAAAGAAGGCAGTTTTGTCTGCACTTTATATAAGGAAACTTAGGCTGAGAGAGAAATGACAACCTAAGACCACATAACCAGAAAGTGGCCAGGCCTGCCTGTGATCCAGAGCCTTGTCTCTTGGCACAGTGCCTCACACTGTAGTGAACACTGGGATGGAGGGTAGCAGAGATCTGAGCCAGACACGGCAGAGCCTGTGAAGAGCTCTCAGTCTGGTGGGGAGGTGGACATCCATACTCCACTCTCAGGAATGTTCACCAAGCACAGCTTGGTCACCTGGTGGCTGTATCAAAGGGTATCCTGGCCCCTGCTGGGGAGCTGCAACCTGCTGGGTGTTGAGGATGCACACCAGGGTCAGAGCAGTGACAATCCCCAAGAAGTCTCATCCTGGGCAAGCAGAGGGTTCCAACCCACATGAATTCATGGCCTCCGACGTTCATTCATCCATCCACTTGTGTGGTTTTTTCATTCAGTCGCCATACAGTACTGAGAGCCATTTGTGTACCTGCCAGAAGCCAGTCCACCCTTGCTGCTTGACACAGTCGCTGCAGGGAAGAAACATCTGCACAGCTTATGTTTCAAGGGACCTGGGGTATATGGCATATGTTTGCTCCCCCTCTTAACACTATGTGTTTTAAACAGGACCACCTCCCCGAGAAAGGTTGTTTCCCCATGTGAGGATTTTTCCCTGAAGTTAGGGAAGGAATAAAACCCCTTAACTAAGTGCCAGGCAGGTAGCTAATCACGTTAACTATGAACAATCACGCTTAAACTACATAATCTTTATTTAGGATAATCTCCTTCAGTTACTTCCTTGTAGCTTAATATAACAATAGAGTAACCTTGGAATGGAGATAAGAAACGCCCTAACCTTTGGAATACAATTGATAGGATTAAAATCAACTGGTATAAATACAGATGTAACAAGACAATAAACACAGAGCCTGGCTGGAGAACCTGGCTATGCTGATCAACTGAATGCTGTCTCTGTGTCCTTCATTCTTCGTCGACTCTGTCCACACCTTTGGGAACCCCTGGACCTGCTGGGGGAGCCCCGTACCCAGCCTGTATGTACTGGGGGAGCCTTCCTTTCCTCTCCAAACACCAGTCTTGAGCCCTCAGCACGTGGGGCTGCAGCCCTGTGTCTGATTTGTGTATGTACATGACTGCTGCTCAGTGGCCTGGACATTCCCAGGGCAGGGACCTGGTTTCACTCCTCCCTAGCTGACCTAGAGGAGACTGTACAGGCTCTTTGGTGCCTCAGAACTTCTCTTTGCTGTTCCCAGCATTCCCTCTCCAGGAATGGGTTTTCTAGGCCGGGTTGCAAGGGCAGAAGGTTTGTGTGAGCACAAAGAACACACTCCCTAGGTCTACTGATCAGCTCCAAAGCAGAAGTCAGAATTGGAGGGGCCCAGGTCACAGGGACTGGCTCTGTTCCCCACTGTACTGATGAGAAAGCTGAGGCAGCCAATACCCCCACCCCCGAGAACATAGCTCCTAGTTCTGCCAAGGCCTGAGCAGCTATCCTGGGAGGTCCTCTGGCCTCACATTTAGATGCTTTGATGGGGGATGGGAGTTCTCTCTGGAATGGGCTGCTGGTGGGTATGATGGAGGAGGGGCAGCTGCTCCCATTCTGAGGACATTCCCTCCCAAAGTGCTTTTGATCTCTAGTGAGCCTGGCCCAAACCTCCTAATTCTGCCCCAGGATTGCCCTGCATGAAGGACAAAGAGGGGTGTGTGTGTGTGTGTGTGTGTGTGTGTGTGTGTAGGGGTGGGCTGTGGGGGAGAGTGAACAGGCAGGATAATACTGAAGGATCATTCCAGGTCTCATTCTCCAGCTCTCCTTGACAATGAGGGGGAATCTCTTGACCCCATACCTGGGGGCACACACTGACCAGTGAAGTGTGAAATGAGGTGGGGACATGGGTCTGTGGGATTACGCACACATGCTCAATATGCGTGGGTACCTGTGTGTTTGGAGGGGATTATGAGCACCATGAGGGCCAGGGTACATTCAATGGTGCCACGAAAGATGCTTCCAGAGGCTTTGACCTTCCCCGAATCGCCGTCAGCAACATCAGCCCCCCTTCTGTTGATGTGGACAAAACTATCTTGTCTCAAGAGCCACTTGGAGACCAGTCCGTTCAAGTGGTCCAGAGCGCAGACATGAACTGTGCACAAGAATGTTCTACAGATCAAATTCTGCTTAGAGGCCTGGGGCATGGTGTTCATCCTCAATCAGGGGGTGGGGTGTAGTCGGTGTGCACCTGAGTGCAGGGGATCACTGCCCTGGCCTCTCCTGCACAACACAGGTCTGTGCATCACAGCTCCTGCTCCCAGCCCAGCCATGGTCTCCTTCTGCAGAACCCCCAGGGCAGGCCCTTCCTTTGTCTCCATAGACAAAATTCTCCAACAGGAGCCCCACTGCCTTCTCAGGCCGTGAATAATTAAGTAGTTATTAATTCCAATGGGATATATATAAAAGAAAAACAAGTTGCAGAATACACCCAGTACAACACAATTTATATAATGTCACTTTCAAAATTTAGATAAAATGATAAAGAAATGAAAGTATAAGGAAAAAATAAAAGATTCCAATCCAACCTACTAGGAATTTAGGATAAAAATAGAAATAACTGATAAAAATAGAAAGATAATTGCCGGAGCTGGCAAAGTCTTACGTCTTCAGACCCAAAGAACCCTGTCTGCCAGCCAGATGACTCAGGGGTGGGGTGGTGGGGGAGGGGGGAGAATTGACATCCAAACATGTCTTCATGTAATTTCAGAATTATGAAAAAGAGAAAATCCTTATATGCTTCCAGTTGTGGGGAAGACGAGAGATTACTTGCAACAAATAAACAAACACACACACAAACAAGAAACAGAATTAGCATTAGACTTTATCCAGAACACAGGACTCTAAAAAATTGAAGACATTCGGGAGCACAGACATGAACTGTGCACAAGAATGTTCTTGCAGGTCGAATTCCCTGTAGAGGCTTGGGGCACAGTGTTTGAGCCTTCCCAGATCCAGTGAAAATGGTAGAATTCTGTACTCAGTCAAGTCAATATCAATAAAAACTAAGATGAACCTTAACAATAAAGTCAGTTAAAAATGAAGGCATTTTCAAATCATGCGAGGACTTGGTCCTCTATGACCCCTCCCACACATCTTTTCTGAGAAAAAAAAATGAGGTTCCTCCTGCACATTGGCACTCAGGTGCGGTGCCGGGGTCTGGGCTGGGAGAAGTGGTTTCTCTGGGAAGGGAGACAGGCCTGGTGGAAGGTGGGGATGCAGAAGATGAGGCTGGGAATGGGACTGAGTCACTGTGGACATCTCACCTGACAGCCCAGGCCTTGAGGGCATGCTTCTTTCTGTGCTTGGCACAGCCAATAGTGCCCTGGGCAGGCTGGTGGGATAGGCCAGCTACTGCCAGGGTGAAGCTGGCTGCTCATAAAGAGGGAGAGCCGCCCAGGGCCCATCATGAGCTGCAAATCCATGGCCAAGATGAGGGGTAAGTGGAGTCCTTTCTCTACGTCTGAGAGAGGCACCAGCGGAAGGAGGGATTGAACTCTGAAACAGGGACAAGAGCTATATCCAGAGGTGGGATGGTCTGAGGGAGTTGAGATGGATCCAAAGGGGCGTCTGGATATAGGGTCATGCAAGGGGAAGGAGGATGGGGACTGAGATGCGACAGGAACTAGACTAGGGGCTATGGGGAGGTTCGCGTATTGAAAGTGAGTCAAGAGAATGGATATAGGAATGAGTCTGGGGGCTGGGCCCATTCAAGAGAAAGGGCATGGGGTCTGAGAGAGGAATGTGGCAGCCCAGGGAGATGGAAAAATGTGTCAGGGGTGGAGAACGGATTAATGAGGCCGAAGTAGGCCTGGGGGAGGGAAAGAGGGCGAGGCTGAGGCATGGGTACCCTCCCCACTTTTCTGAGGAGCCACCCCTGCAGGAGGCTCTCTTGGCATTGGGAAGGGCCTGCACTGGGAACAGCTGGGTGGCCTGCCTCTTCTCAAGGGCAGGCCCTGGAGATCCCTTTTCTCTTGTGAACCTCGGTGGTCCCCCCTGTACAAAGACTAGACCAAGCATTCTCACCTGCCCCAATCCCACAAGTGCAAGGGGCACAACGTGCCCCAGCTCCTGGCTTTCCCTTTAAGAACAGGCAACAGGATGTATTGCACGTTCTATACCAACACTGGTTTCAATCTCGGCTGCACGTTAGAAACCCGGAAGGCTTTGGAAAAAACACTGTGAGGCTGGGGAAGAGGGACAGGACTGCCAAGGTCCCCGGGGCTAGTGATGTCACTGAGAACCTGATCACAATTCCTCCACTCCCTTCCCTGGAGAGATGTGCTTCACACACTCACGTACACACACACACACACACACACACACACACACACACACCATCCTCTCACAAATGTACATATTCCCAAAGGACACAGATACCTTCAGGCCCCAGCCCCCACCCCCCACCCCCCACCTAGCCTCACACTCAAATGCACACACAGAATTAAATACAAGAACACAAGCAACCATATTCTCTCTCCAACTCAAGCAAATGATCTCTTCCAAACCCAGGCTAACACACACCCAACACACCCAGGCTTATACACACACACTACATCCCATCTCGCTGTCCCATACAGATTCATGCACACATTTGCTCGGGTAACACCCTGTCCCACAAACACATCCCCTCACATAAAATCACAGACAATGCACAGTCTGTGCACAATACAGTGCAACAATCACCAACTCACAGTCACAGCAACTTGTATCACAGACAAGCTCACACACAGGCACACTCGCCATCAGAAGCAGGCCTATTTACAGTCAAATACAAATCTGCATACATTGCATGATTTCCAATCACATGCAAACACATGAGCTTGCAGTCCACAATTACAATCACACAACTAACACGAGCATGGTTCGCACATCCATTCGTACCCACACAACACAATCACCCCACCAGAGACAATCACAAACATAAGTGTTTACAACCACACATTCAACAGACTCTGCCTGACCTTACCATCCCCGCGCGTTCACACAGCCAAGCTCATCCTGGGGCAGGTGGCCCCAGAAAAACAGCCCCCACTCCTTTCTCTGCCCCAGGAATGCTGGTCTTGGGGCTCCTGTTGGCTATTCCCAGCTGCCTTGGCCACCATGAGGACCTGGCCAAGTGCTTCCAGGACCCTGAGTACGAGTCCATCGTTGTCACAGCCCAGGAGGGCCTCCACACGGCCCCACTGCCCCGGCGCGTGGTGGTGGTGGGAGCTGGCATGTCCGGCCTGGTGGCAGCCAAGGCCCTGCAGGACGCTGGCCACCAGGTGAGCCGGCTTTGGAGGGGCCTCAGCCCTTTGCCTCTGGGTTTGCTTGCTTGGGTGGGAAAAGATCAAGAATACAATTGCACGCCGATACCGGTTTGGCTCAGTGGATAGAGCGTCGGCCTGCGGACTGAAGGGTCCCGGGTTCGATTCCGGTCAAGGGCATGTACCTGGGTTACGGGCACATCCCCAGTAGGAGATGTGCAGGAGGCAGCTGATCGATGTTTCTCTCTCATCGATGTTTCTAACTCTCTATCTCTCTCCCTTCCTCTCTGTAAAAAATCAATAAAATATATTTAAAAAAAAAAAAAAAAGAATACAATTGCACGTAACCACTGGATCTCTTAGCCCTTAGTCATTGTTTCTCAAAACTCCCCTGAGAGTCGGCCTTAACTGCCACCTGTGTTCTCCTGGAAACAAAAGTAGAGAAGGGGTTTGCTAACAGGTAAAGACCAAGAGGCACGCTGTCCCCTGCCACGCGGAACTCTTCTGCCTCACTCACATACTGAGGACCCTCCCGGGGGGCTCCGTATCCCCACGGTTTGGTTATCCTGCACATTCGGGGACCTAGCGCTGGGGATCCAGATTAGAGCCTGTGCCTGGTGACTGGGCGGGGGGAGTACAGGGTGGAGAAGGGGGAGCCTGGCCCTGGGAATGACAGCAGCTTCTTGGGACCCCAGGTTTCCGTCTTGGAAGCCAGCAACCGCATTGGGGGTCGAGTGGTCACAATCAGGAACAAGGAGGAGGGCTGGTACCATGAACTGGGGCCCATGCGAATCCCTAAGTCCCACAGGTAAGTCCTGGGAAAGGTTTGGAGGGAGGACAAGTAGGGGTGATTGGGAGGAGGTAGTGTAGGTCCTGCTGCCATTGAGTTAGAGCCCCTTCAGATTCACTGTCCCGTCGGATTGGATCCTGCAAGTCGGGACTAACACTGGTCTCCCACTTGACAGAGACCAATCCATATCCTCAGAGCTCAGGCTCACAGAGAAAGTGGAAGATCCTAAACTAATAATGATAATAATGACCATTAACTCATCAAATTGTATACTTTAAATATAGGCATCTTCTTACATGTCAGTTATACTGCAGTGAGCTATCAAATGATAACAGCTGCCAGTTGTCGAATGCTTACTATGTGCATTATTTCATTATTGCAATTTGATACTCTTATGTTTCCCACTGACAAGTCAAGAAACTGGGCTCAGAGATATTAAGTAATTCACCCAAGACTCTCCCAGGAGAAAATGACAACGCTCCTCAAAAGCAGGGGCATGCCTGGCACAAAAGAAGATGCTTGACTTCAAAACCCTAATCCTAACCCTAAAACTGTACCCAGCTCCTGGAAAAGAACCTGCCCCTGGTCCTGAGGCTTCCAAGACAAAAAGACCCCTCAGCTGGTGTCCCATATACCTCTAAAAATATGACTTATTTTTTAAAATATGTTTTTATTGATTTTAGAAAGAAAGGAAGGGATAGAGAGATGGAAACATTGGTCAGCTGCCTCCTGCACCCCCTACTGGGGATCAAGCCCCAAACCCCTGGCACATGCTCTGCCTGACTGGAAATCAAAACGTGAGGCTGGGAAAAATATGACTTCTTTTTAAAATATAAACGGAACCTGAGATTTCCCTCAAAACACCACCAAAAACTAAAACAAAACCCAAGTGAATTAGCCCAAACTAGAAGTCTTTAGCTATGGCCTCGAGCTTACCTAGGAATGGAAAGTGGAATTTCAAATACTGTCTGAAACAACAGGCCTCTGGTTCTATATTTGAACCCTGTACACTGGTATTTCCTAAAGGGCCTTCATTCTGTGATGGATGAACTCCCTACTCCCCACCTCCCTCAGGGCAAAAACAGAAGGAAATGAACTAATGCCACAGCAAGGAGACACAGGGGTAGAGATGAGGAAGGAGTTAGTCTGAGTTCCCTGGGCACATAAAGAAACTAGTTTTCCCGGAAATGGCTCCTATTGTGCGGCCAGCAGGAATGCGGTGCCATTGGGATGGGTGTCATGCTGACGTCTGTACTTTCTCCAGGCTGGTTCACACCTATGTCAAGAAGCTGGGCCTGAGGCTGAACACATTCATCCATTACAATGACAATGCCTGGTGCCTCATCAATGGACAACGCTACCGCATGAGAGAGGTCAAGGCCAACCCAGAGATCCTGGGCTACTCCATGAACCCCACGGAGAAGGGCAGGGATGCTGAGAATCTCTCCCACCAGTCCACTGCCAACGTGCCTCCTGCCTCACCCCTCCCAGGGGTGGGAAAGAGCAGGGTCTGGCCTGAAATCACCACGCAAGTGAGTGGATGGACCCAGTCACCTGACTCTTATCCAATACACGCCTGATGGGTCTGCCTTCCCTCTAACACCCCCTAAGAGTACTACCACCCAACCCTGGTACCCAACCCCATATCCTCTGTCCCTGGGTGGCCCATGGAATTGCTTGATCAGTGGCAATGGAAGGAAAGGGAACCTGTGGTATTGAATCAACCGTGCTAGGTCGCAGTGAATGTCTTGACCTTAAACTTTAGTCTCCACATATCTTTAAACGAAGGGGAGACTTTAGGAGAAAGAGAAGCATTTAGGAGCTCCTGGAAGTGTCTTCCTTGGGTCCTTCCCTCCCCCACCGTTTTGTCTCCTCCCTCTTCAAAGAGACATCCTGAGAGCCCAGGAATACTGCTTCTGGACAATTAGCTTTAACCTAAAGCTGCTTCCCCTTCCTGCCCTTTTGCAGATCAATCAAAGTCTGAAAAATTTCAACTGCAGCCACCTGATGTCCTCTTCTAACTCCACCAAGGTGAGTGAGACAAAGGTAGAGACAAAGGAGGCAAAGGAGGGATGGGGTGCTCAGCGTAGCTGCCGGAGGTTGTCCCCTGCCTACCAGGACCTCTCTTCCCACTGCCATGCCTTTGCCTCCCTGGAGTCCAGGCCCACCCCTGGCCTGACCTGGGCCCTACTAAAGCCCCTTCCTATACACTGGGCCCTCCATCTGGCATTTCTACCTCCCCACAGGCTTACCTGGTGAAAGAAGGGATGCTGAACCCGGGAGCAGCCAGGATGATCGGGGATATGATGAATGAGGATGTTGAATTCAAGTCATTCCTAGAGTCCGGGAAATCTGACATCATCTTCTCCAAAAGTGATGAGTAAGACTGATCTAAATCAGAACTCAAATCTGCCCCCTCCTCCAATCAGAGCAGAGAAAGGGAACTTGGATTATTGAGCAGTTACTATGTGCCAGGCACTGCCCTAAGCACTTCCCAAGCATTATGGCATTTAATCTTATGTTCACCTAGAAGGTAGGTACCATTATTCAGAGCCAGTGAGGCTTCTGCGACCCAACGAAATTATGAAACAGCCAAGTTGGCACAACTGGGCCAAGGGCTGGAGCCTGAATCCAAACCCAGGTCTGTAGGATTCCTCCTGAGATGCAGAATTGCATGGTGGCTGAACCCAGGGCCTGTCATCGTGGGAAACACCCTTTTCTCTGGGTGTCAGTGTTCCAAACTAGAAAATTTAAGGCTAATCCTTCCCTCGAAGAGACTGTTTAAGATGACGTATAAAGTATGTATACGAAGCTAGCTTCTTCCCCTTTCAGACCAGGATCCCTGCTGGAGACGGGGCGACCTGGCCTCACGCCTCCCACCCTCACCCTCCGCTCTCTTCACCTCCACAGCTTTACCGAGATCACAGGTGGCTTCGACCAGCTCCCCGAAGCCCTGAGTGCCAGCTTGAAGCCTGGCACCATCCATCTGGGCTCCAGGGTGGAGCTGGTAGTGAGGGATGGGCCTGAGGTCCACGTTTCCTACCGGGTGGGCAAGTCCAACTCTGCACTGCACAACCTCACAGCGGATTTTGTCATCATCTCCGCCTCCGCCCGCGCCACAAGCCTCATCACCTTTAGGCCGCCGCTCTCGCTAGACAAGGTGGACGCGCTGCGCTCCGTGCATTACGTCAGCGCTACCAAGGTGGTCCTGGCCTGTAAGGAGCCCTTCTGGGAGCGGGATGGCATCCACGGCGGGGTCTCCATCACCGACGGGCCGTCGCGCTACATCTACTACCCCAGCCACAGCCTTCCCAGCGGCAAGGGTGTCCTGCTGGCGTCCTACACGCTGGGCGACGATTCCCTCTTCTTCGCGTCCATGAAGCACGACCAGGTGGTGGCTATCGTCCTGGAGGACCTGGCGGCGGTGCACCAGGTGCCCAGGGAGGCGCTGCGGCACCTGTGCCCCTCCTCTGTGCTCAAGCACTGGTCTCTGGATCCCCTCGTCGGGGGCGCCTTCGCTGTGTTCACTCCCTACCCATCTAAGGACTATGTGCCGCGGCTCTCCCAGCCAGAGGGCCGCATCCACTTCGCTGGCGAGCACACCTGCCTGCCCCCTGGCTGGATCGACACTGCCATCCAGTCCGGCCTCCGCGTAGCCAGGAACATCCAGGCTGCCGTGGACCAGGAGGCCAGAGGAGGCAGGCCTTTGCCAACACCCAGAACAGTTTCTGACGTGGAAAGAAGGCCCTGAGGGAACCTGGCAGGTGGGAGTGCGAGGCGGGGGCTCAGGAGACAGGTCATCATTAGTCTGCCTGGCCCTCAAGCAGCCCCCAAAATGGCAGATAATGAGCCCAGCTGGCGAGTCCGCAAGAAAATCATCCCTTTTTCTGCATCTCTCCCCTACCCGCCCTTGAGGAGAAACAGCAGAGTCAGGGTGCTGTAGACCCCCTCACGAGAGGGGGTAAAAATGAGACCACCCCCCCCCCAGTGGATGCCTGAAACCACAGCCAGTACCAAACCCTCTCTGTGCTGTGTCTTTTCCTATACATATATACTGTAAGTTTAATCTATAAATAGGCACAGTAAGAGATTAACAAAAATAACTAAAAATAAAATAGAACCATTATGACAATGGACTGTAAAAAAGTGATGTGAGTGTGGTCTCTATCCGTTCATATCTTCCACCCACACATGAATGCCTTTTCCATCTCACCCAAGCACTCACCACACACCGTGCCCAAACCGTTACAGTGTGAGGTGTGACAGTAAACCTAGAACAAATTTATTTTTCCTTCTATGCAATGTTATGTCCTTACCACAGATCTTAGCATATGACTTCTTGTCTGTCTTTATTAAGTCAAGAACTTCCACCTTTTCACTTAAAGGAAGCACTTGATGCCTTCTTGAATTGCCAGCATTGCTTTGGGGGCTATTATTAAGTGAAATGAGGGTGACTTGAACACAAGCACTGTGATACCATGACAGTCGACCTGATAATCCAGGTGGCTACTGAGTGATTAAAGGGCCGGTAGGGTAGACAAGGTGGATACACCGAACAAAGGGATGATTCAGGGGTCAGATGGGACAGAGCAGGACGGAGCCAGATTTCATCACGCTACTCTGAATGGCACCCAATTGAAAAACTTATGGATTGTTTGTTTCCGGAAGTTCCCATTTAATATTTCTTTATCATGGTCGACCACAGGTAACCGGAACCGTGGAAAGTGAAACCCTGGATAAGGGGGAAGGAGGAGAGACTACTGTATATGGAGGGACAAGGAAACAATCAAGGTTGGAGAATGCTAGAATCAGCCCTTTGCTCGGAGAAAATTATCTCCTTCTGTGTAGTAGAAACAAGCAAATGAGAAAGGATTCACACACTCTACTTTCTGTCATCTACAACTAGAAGCTCCTAAAGGGACAAATCCAAGCCATAGCAACGGGAAACCACATAATGGCCACACATACTCACAGCGCACACAAATCTTTGCATGCCTGAGCCAGGGACCTCACATCTTGGCCCAACATGGGGTCTAGGTGGCAAGATTGAGTTCTTTTCTACTCTTTTTGAGCCTGCCAGAGCAGAACCTTGACTTCCCAATGATGCTCTTGGCCCTTGGACTTTCCCTCCACCTCCCCATCACCAATCAGAACCCACCTCTCCACCTCTGCTTGTGCAGTCCACACATCCCCCTGGGAGGATCCAAGCTCATCCTACATGCTCCCTCCCCACTCGGCTCCTCTCTAAAACCTGTCCGTCCTTCCAGGCCCAACCTAAGCTACTCCCCCTCCTCAAGTCCTCCCTTAGTAGCCACATCCAAATCCCAGGGATTTCTCTCTTTGAACCCTGACCCTTCTTCCCTAGAGTTCCAAACATTTGGACTGTGGATCTTCTTGTGCTGTTATATAATTCCTTCTTGATGGAGCATTATCTGTCCAACTACACTAAGAGCCCCCAGGAGCTGGAATCATATCTTGTGTGCCTTTTTGCATTTTCCCTAAGTGTATTTGATTCCCTTTAACCTGTCAATTAATTTTTATTATGCATTTATGATGTGTCAGGCATGAGCCTTATTATCCAATTGAATCAAAACTCCACTCTGACCTATGTCTAAAACAAACAAACAAGCAAACAAACAAGACAGCTCAGCCATCATGGCTCAGTGGTTGAACATCAACCTAGGAACTCAGGAGATCATGGTTGGATTCCCTGTCAGGACACATGCCCTGGTTGCAGGCTCAATCCCTAGTAGGGGGTGTGCAGGAGGCAGTTGATGATTCTCTCTCCTCATTGATGTTTCTATCTCTCTCTCCCTCTCCCTTCCTCTCTGAAATCAATAAAAATATATATTTTAAAAAATGTGTATGGCAAGTAGACTGCACTACTTTCCAGACACATTTCTGAGCCTTTTACACATATACATACATACAGATGTCTCACCATAACCCTATGAGGTAGGTACTATTTGCCCCTCATCTTACTGGTAATGAAAATGAAGTACGGAGAGGTTATTTTCCCAATGCCACATATCATGAACACAGTGGAGTTATAGTTAATCACACAAAATCCAATTCAAGTTGGATATTATAGACCTAAATGTGAAAGTTTTTTAAAAATAAAACTATTAGAGCTTTCTGACGGTGATGTCAGAAAATCCAGACCTTTCTCCTCCCACCTAAAAACACAACAGATTGACTGGTTATAGTGATGTGGGAGCTTTAGAAACCAGTTGAGGGGCTGCAACAACCAAGCAAATGCCCAATTAAGAAAAAGCAGATCTATGCCCTGGCCGGGTGGCTGGGTTGTTTAGAGCATCATCCCGACACCAAGATGGTTTCTGGTTCAATTTCCCGGCAGAGCACACACCCAGGTTGCAGGTTTGATTCTCAGGCAGGGCGTCCCATGAGGCAGCTGATTAATGTCTCTCTCTCTCTCTCTCTCTCTCTCTCTCTCTCTCTCTCTCTCCAATAAAGCATATCCTTGGGTGATGATTTTTATAAAAAAAGAAAAACTAAAAGCAGTAGGCAGTCTCATGGTGTTTTTGCACACCCCAGCGGACCGTTCCCAAGCCCAGTAAATTAGGAGGAAGTCACCCAATTCTTAGTTTCTTCTCTGGAAAAGAATGGAATTTGTTTGCAATGTGTAGGCATGACTGGGGGCTGCCCAAGGGACTGATTTCTGTTCCATCTGACTCAGACAAGAACAGTGGCGTCGTTTGGAGGCTGCTGTGAGCAGTGGCACATGCCATGGCATCTGAAAACTGCAGAGGAACTGCAGGCCCCGGGGTGCTTGGAGGCAAGAGATGATAGGCAAAGGGGTGCAACAGAACCTCTAAGGCCCTGAGAAGAAGCAGAGGCGAGACCCGTAGGGAAATTAAGACATTTAAAAGCAGCTGTGTATACACATGAAAAGCCCACCGCTAACATCATACTCAATGACATATTTAAAGCTTTTCCTTTAAGATCAGGGACAAGACAATGCCCCCTTCACCACTCTATTCAACATAGTACTGGAAGTCCTAGCCCGACAATCAGGCACAAAAGATAAATAAAGGCATCCAAATTGAGAAGGAAGAAGTTAATTATCTCTGTTCACAGACAACATGATCTAATATGTAGAAAAATCCTAAAGATTCCGCAAAACAGTGATTAGAAGTAATAAATAAATTCAGAAAAATTGCAAAATACAAAAATCAATTGTCTTTCTATACACTTAATAATGAACAATTCAAAAAGGAAATTAAGAAAAAATCCATTTACAATAATATCAATACATATATATTTAGGAATAAACTTAACCATGTGTTAAAAGAGTTGTACACTAAAGACTACAAAATATTATTGAAAGAAATTTTAAAAAGACCCCAATTCATGAAAAGCATCCCATGTCCATGGATTAAAAGACATAATATTGTTAAAATTTTGTCAATACTATTGTCAATACTAAAGCAGTCTACAGAGTTGGTATAATACCTATCAAACTCCTAATAATCTCTTTTGAAAAAATAGAAAAATTTATATATACCAAATTTAGATAGAATTTGAAGGGATCCTGAATAGTGAGAACAATAATTTTTTTAAAAAGTCAAAGCTCTTATAATTCCTGATTTTAAAACTTCCTACAAAACTACAGTAATCAAAGCAGTATGGTAGAAGCATAAGAGTAGGCATATATTCCAATAGAATAGAATAGCCCAGAAATACACCTCATACATATATAGTCAAATGATTTTCAACAAGAGTACCAAGGCCATTCAGTGGGAAAAGTCTTTCAATAAATGATGTTGGAGATTTCGACACAGTTCTCTCAGAAACTGATTCAAAAAGCAGATCGAAAAATTCAGAAAGTATATGAAAGATTTAAAAAGGATAATAACAAAAATGAGACATACATAGACATTGCCTCCCCCAAACTGCAGAATACACATAATTTCCAAGCATCCAAGGAGGATTTGCAAAAACCAACCAATACCAATACAAAACCATAAAGCAAGTGCCAAATTTCAAAGGGTTAAAATCACATGGAGTATTTTCTCTTACCACAATACAGTTAATCCACACATCAATGTTTTAAAATATAACTAGAACAAATTAAATGGAGCAATATTCTGTATTCATACATAGGAAGACTCAATATTGTCAACATGTCGATTCTTCCAAACTTGATCTGTCGATTCAAGGCAATCCCAATAAAAATCCCAGCAAGTTATTTTGTGGATATCAACAAACTGATACTAAAGTTTATACGGAGCAGCAAAAGACCCAGAATAGTCACCACGATACTGAAAACCCCCCCACAAAGTTTGAAGACTGACAGTACCCAACTTTAAGACTTACTATAAAACACAGTAATCAAGACAGTGTGGTATTGGTGAGAGAATAGACAAGTAGATCAATAGAACATAGTAGAGAACCCCAAAATAGTCCCACGTAAATATAGTCAACTGATCTTTGACAAAGGAACAAAGGCAATACCATTGTACTGCAAAGATAGTCTTTGCAACAAATGGTGCTGAAACAAAAAACCCTGCACATCCCCACATTAAAAAAATTTAGACACAGACCTTACTCATTTCACAAAAATTAACTAAAAATGGATCACAGAACTATAAAACCCCTAGATAATAACACACGAGAAAATTTAGATGGCCTTGGGTATGTATTCAACTTTTTAGATCCAACACCAAAGACACAATCTGATAAGCTGGACTTCATAAAAATTAAAAACTTCTGCCCTGCAAACGACAATGTCAAGAATGGGAAGACAAGCCACACACTGGGAGAAAATACTTGCAAAAGACACATCTGATAAAGGATTATTATCCAAAATATACAAAGAACTGTTAAAATTCAACATTAAGAAAACAAACAAATAGCAATAATAATCAAATCAAATATTATGGCGGAAATTAAAAAATACAGAAACCGTGGGATCAGCTGTCTTCTTCTGAGTACACTGGAGAACCTGGTTTTTTAAAAAAGTGTGACAAGCTTAGAACTCTAAATTCTCAGCTGAACAAATGGGTAGGAAGTTAGAAAACACAACTGCCCAGAGGAAATCCCTTATTTTGTGTAGCACAGAGTCTGGATTCCTGAAAACCAAACTCGAAGCCTGTTCCCGTGGTTAACCAAATTACATACAAATTGAATTCATACCCTGGCTTATCATATAATTAAAGTTACAGAGTTGATAAAGACTTGGAATTTGAGAATTGTGATAGAAATTTGAGAATTGTAAACATGTACAAGAGGGTTTATGAAATAAACCCCTCAAAAATTAAGATATCTACTACCTTAGTAAAATTTCTTCCTTCCATTAGTCTCTAACACATTAAAATATCCCCTCTAAGGTGCACATTGGCACATCCCCTCCAAGTAAAAGGTAGTTGTTGCATCTGGCATCTCTGATCACAGTGAAAGAAGCACATCTTTGGGTTTTGGAGGCAAAATACATCGGAGGCGCTGTCTTTCTCAGTAGCTGCTATTTACTGAGCAAGGCATAAGGCCGCCACAGGGGGGCAGTCGGGGGCCTTGGAAACGTCCTTGGCTTCAAACTGATATGGATGACCTTGAGTCAATTTTCTCATATACATATAAAGATAATCAAAAAACCTTCTTCATAAGATTATAGTAACTAGCCCTGGCTGGTGTGGCTCAGGTGGTTGAGTGCTGTCCTGTGCACGGAAAGGTCTCCGGTTCGATTCCCAGTAAGGGCACATACCAGCGATGTCCAGTTGTTCGATTCCTGGTCAGGAGCGTACGGGGAACCATGGATCGATGTTTCTCTCTCACATCGATGTTTCTTTCTGTCTCTCTCCTTCTCCCTTTCTCTCTCTCTCTCAAATCAATAAAAACATTTATTAAAAATATTATGCTGATTATAAAATGAGCTAGCATGTGATTAGGCTCTTTAAAGCACACGTCCTCAAATGTTGTCTGCATCACTTTGCGATTTGATGGCAGTCCAATGACAATATTTTCATCAGCCCAGAAAGCAGAACTTACTCCATTAGGATTGGCAACAATTTGTTTTCTATTGAGTTGTAGCATAGAGACAGAGTGCATATAAAACATTAATTCAGAGTTGTTGTAATAATAATAATAATAATAATGTCACACCCTTCCTCTAGAACTCGAGTCAGAAATCTAATACTGGCAAAGTGGCCACTTCCCCTGCACACGGACACCCAGGGGAGCCTGAGGTCTGCAAAGCGGCTACCTGCTGCTGTCTGTGGCTCTGCTTTGCACCCAGTAAACCACTGGGTGAGGGGTGCACTAACTCTCCCTGAGCTCCCAAACTCTGGAAGGATGCGTTAGGGTTATTCCGAGCTCCTCCCACTCCACTTCGGAGAGGCGGGTGCTGGCTCTCTTCCCTGTCGGGACAGGTCACATTTAGAACCCCAGAGGGCGTCCACTCCCCACAAATGGCGGTGCTTGGGAGCAAAGCCGCTAGACCTAAGGTGAAATGGGCACAGCCTCCCAGGCCTCCTCTTCTCCCTCCTCCTCCTCAGCTTGCACCGCCCATCAGAATGACACAGTGCAAAGGTCCATGGCTGTAGGGACAGAGAGACCTGTGCCTGACACCCAGTTTGACCACTTACTTCCTATGCCCGTGGCTAAGTGATCTCACCTCTCCACGCCACGGTCTGCTCATCTGGAAAAATAGGATACAAAAATAGCACCTACCTCATAGGATTTCTGGAGTAAGTGAGATGATGTGGGCAAGTTGCCATTGTCCAAATGTTAGGTATCCTTAGGCATCATAGCAGTTCATCTGATTTGGTTCTCACCTGAGTCCTGGCAGGCAGAGTAGGTAAACATGATTCTCATTTTTCAGATAAAGAAATTGAGGCTCAAAGGAGTTTAATGACCTACAGAATCTTGATGATGACAGTAGTTTCATTTTCCGTGCTTCTCCCGCAACCATTTTACAGTGATGGCCTCTCTTAAGGAACTTGCTTTTAACCCTTTTGGGATTCCGGGATTCTGAGGCCCAGAGAGGGCAAATATTTGACTGGAGGCTACATTGCACGCCAGTGGCCAATCCAGGACCCAGCGAGCCAGACTAGTGGGCTCCCAGCTGGGTGCTCTGGCGTCTGCCCTGCGACACCCTTTTAGACACCACTGACTGCTTGCTGTGGGGACCCAGCTGTGAGTCTTGTCTCCCTAACTAGACGGTGAGCTAAAAGGGGGAGAGGGGATTCCCAAGGAGCACATGCTTCCGTGGGAAAGCATCCGTGACATGCTGCTAGATGAGGCAAGAGACCCACAAAACAGTGGGCACGTCATTCTAGTGTGCATCTGTGTACACGGGCTGAGGGGAAGGGTGGAAGGTCTTAAAACACAAAGGTGAAAATGCGTATCTCTGGGTAGTGGGGTTACACGTGCTTTGTGTATGTTCCCTTGCACTTTTGTGTGCTTCTAGATTTAGCCAATAAATGTGTCTTACTTCTATGATCATAACCAATGTCTGTGTACATATGTGTTATACTATTTCAACTGTCCACTTAAAAAATTAAAATGACATTAAGAGTCAGGGATCTTGAGCTGTCTTCCACGTTATCTATTGTGGCTTTGGAAGAGCCTCCTAACCTCCGTAAGCTTCAGTTTCTCCACCTGAAATTCAGGGAGGATAACCCTCATCCCCCTTCACCCAGAGGCTCAGAACCTGCCCGGTTTGGCTGCCTGGGCAGCTCTGAGCCGCTCCCTCTTCTCCCCAGGCAGTTGCAGCCCTCACCTCTGTCTCCACTCTCCTCATTCCATTCGTTAACCCCTTACCTGCCGCAGCTCTGGTTTTGCCCCTCTTTCCAGACTGAAATCTACCGGGGTCACTGGCAGCCCCCTCGTTGCAAAAACCAGTGGCCCCAACATGTGTTTCTCTCTAGTTCTCTCTCTCTCTCTCTCCAAAGCCCTCTCTGGTTCCCTAGCGTGGGCTCTCTTGGCGGCACCCTCCTCCTTGAAGCCCATCTTCCTTTGCCTTCTCTGACCATGGCTCTCCTCAGTTTCCGCAGCCCTTCCCTGTCCCAGGAGGTGAACTCATCTCTCAGGTACTTCTCTACCCGACTCTCCTCTGCAAACTCCAGGGAAGGCCCACGTGCCTGGGGAGCCTTTCTCAAGGGCTCGCTCACACTCCGCAGCCCCTCGGCGGGAGGGTTCTGCCCACCTTCCTGCAACACACCAGGCCTTCTGAGCCCTCCGCCTGGCTTCCTTCTTTATTCAGGGGGTGTCATCCTGGACCGCCACACCTCTCATTCTTGTGGACTCCCCACGGGTCTCCCTGCTTTCACTGTCTTTCCCTCCCGCCTAGCCGAGAATGCAGCTGACGTCTCCAGTATCATCCTAAGTGTTACTGAACTGTTGCTAAGTGTCAGGCATTGAGAGCTTCATCTGTGTCCTTGTGTATTCATTTATTCCTCAAAACCACCATATAAGAGGAATAGTATTCATACCTCCATTTCAAAGATGAGGAAAGGGAGGTACAGTCTGTGATGCCTCCTGGCATATGGGTAACTATAGTTACTGAAGTTTTGGAACTCAGACTTGGACACAGATGGTCTGATCTGGCTGCAGAGCACCTGCCCTAACCATTCTGCTATGCTGCTGATTTGCATCTTTTGCCAAAAACATCTGCAGGATAAAGTCCACCTTTATCCACCGGCCTCTGAGAACCCGCCTGTGTAGCTCAGACACACTTTTTCAGTCCTATTGTCCACTGTGCCCCACTGGTGTCCTCCCAGCCCCCATCCTGACTGCATCCCTCACCTACCACTTTCACAGTTAACCTGTCCTCTGGCTACCCAGTGCCTGTCAGGCTCAACCCCATCTCCATATATTCAACCCTCCCATCCTCCAAGACATCTCAAATGCCTCTTCCTCCATGTGGAGCAGGCTGTGCTGGGAGACGGGAAACCTGAGCATGTGTCCCTTGACCTTCCAGAAGGTAAGTGGAGGATCTGGAGCCCTCACTGCAGGCCTCATTTTCCCACCCATAGATGAGGGGGTGGGAGTAGAGCAACTTTGGGAACCCCTCTTGCTCTAACAGTCTAGGACCCTATGCTTTCATGATCCCTGAAATGGAAGTGAATGTGCCCTCTTGAATCCCTTTAACATTCAGAGAATGGAGAGAATGTTAGGAGTGGGAAGGACTTCAGAGAAAATAGAATCCCACCCCCTCACTTTCCCCCCAGAGATGCTGAGGTCCCGGGAGGGGCAGGGGCCTGGTTAACCATCTGGGCAGTGGTGGGAGGGAAGGCCGTGCTGCTGCTTCATGGAGGACCCATCTCAGCAGGTCCCCAGACTCCAGAGAAAGGGGGTGGGAGGCGCCTGAAGGGCAGAGGCTGCAGAGCCTGGCCTGCCAGCTCCAGGAGGCCTCGGTAGTTTTCCGTCACCAGCAGCCTGCAGCCCGGGACATGTGCTCCCCGTCCTCTGGCCCCCACATTCCGCTGCACACTCAGGCAGCAAAGTGGCATTCGGGGCCCAGTTGGGGCGGGGCAGCAGGGAGGCAGAGACACAGACAAACATAAAGACTCACAGGTGCTGGTACAGCCACAATCATAGAGACCCAGAGAGCTATTACAGGTCCCGGTGAGGCAGAGGCCCAGACACAAACAACACCCGCAGATGTATACACTCACCCTGCCGGACATGGAGACCCATGCTCACAGTCACGCGCTAGTAAGACTGTCACACAGAGCTATTCATCTCATGCACAGACACGTTCATCACAGGCACGTTCATACCGAGGCTCACGTGCACACTCAGCAGACACCTCTCCATCAACCCCTGCCATCCTCCCTCCTGCCCCTGAGCTCCCACACTGCCTGTAGGTCAAACATTGGTCCAGGAAAGGGAGAAAATTCCTGAGCTGCCCCAGGCTGGGGAGGCAGGACAGGAGCTCTGCTGGACAAAACCCAGGCGCCAGCCAGGCTCCCTCTGCACTGAGAAGGCACCACGCTTGATTCCAAAGAATTCACTGGACCATCCCCACCCTGTTCCCAGAGGCCAGGGGAAGGCGGTTCTGGAGTACCACCCCCTCCATGACCTTTTCTCCAGCCCCTGGGATCCCCAGCTGTTACAGGCAGATTAGAGAGGCATCTAGCAGCCCTTCCCTTGGTTCATTTTCCCTCCAATGCCCTCTCCACCCCCACCTGTGCCCCCCACCCTACCTGATTCCTCCACCCACACACCTGGCTCCCTCACTCCATCCCCCAACTTCAACCCATTGGTTAACCATCTGAGGAGTGGTGGGAGGGAAGGCCGTGCTGCTGCTTCATGATTAACTCCACACCTTCACCGAGTCCACCACACTCAAGAACCAGAAACACGACTCCTTGCCCCGAAGGACCCTGGGACTTACACCTGCTCCATGGCCACCTGGTCCAGCATGGCCACCTGGTCCACACATGCACATCCCTGTGTGGGCAGACAAGGGCTCCAGTTCCCACCTCACCCACTATGTGTCTTGGAACCTTGAGCTGGTGGCTTCAACTCTTGGCGCTTCAGCTCCCTCTTTTATTAAATGGGAATAATGATGCCACCCAGCTCTCAACAATTCTATGGTTTATCAAAGGGCCTAACTTAGAACCAGGTTTTCACCAAGAAATGGGCTGCACAGCGTTGGTTTAATGATTCAACCTCTCAGCCTCAGTGTCCCTGTCTGGATAATGTGATAACCCTGGCCAAGCCGGGTGGTGAAACACCCTGTCTGCAGCAGAGTTCCTGAGGCGGGGGTCCCACCAACGGCTCCCCTCCTCTGCGCCCACCTCCCGTTCCCATGCAGCCTGGCCGGCAGGCGCAGGCTGTCAGCCTGAAGGAATTTACTGCCCAAGAGTCTGATAGGCTGCCTGTGTCTGCACAGAGGCCACCTTGTCCCTCTGGGGACCCGAGACCGTGGTGCCAGCGGCCACCCCCCTGCAGCCTGACCCAAGCCCGCTTCAAGGCCTGGCGTTGCGCCCAGGTCCCCCCTCCCACACCGCTCGCTCCCCAGCCTCCCAGGACGCACAGTTCCTGTCCCATCTCCCCACCAGCCCGCTCACACCCCACCCACCCTCGGGCAGGAGCACGAGGCTGCCCCTGAAGCTGGGCCCCTATCCCTCCCCAAGCGAAGGCCTGGCCTCTTGCACGTACCCCCATCCTGGGAATCCTCACAGATGACCTCAGGTTTCCCCGGAAAAAGCCTTGGAATTTGGGAGAACCTCTCAGAATGAGTTCAACTGAGGATGGAGGGGTTGGGGGGAGGAGGAGGCCTGGGTGAGTGTGTTTCCTGTTGGGATAGGCTCTGGGGGATCCTGGTCAGGTTGTGGGGATCCAGTCAGGGTGTTCCCAGTCTGAGCTGGAGATCAGGCCAGGTGTTATCTGGTCCAGGGATTGGGATCTTCTCTGTGTTCAGGGTTGGGGTGTTGGGACCCACTCTGGGTGTTCTCGCCTGAATGTTGGCATCTTCACCGCGTTCCCGGGTGGAGTGGTGGGGGTCCTCTCAGACGGCTCCGGGTTTCCACTGGAAGCCGATCCAGGTGAACCTGACCCAGGTGTTGGCATCTTCCTGAGCGCGCCGAGTCCCGTGTGGTCTTCTCCAGGCCAGATTGCTGGGCTTTCTCTGGCCTGGCGGTTGGAAACCCACCCAGTGTACGAGGCCCAGTGCGGTGGAGCTCATCTGGGAGTCCAGGGTCTGGGTTTGGAGCCTGCCCTAGTGGCTGCTTGGGTTTTGTTTGGGCCCCAGACCCTCTCACTGGCCTGAAGGCAGACATCACGGCTAAGTCCCCAGGTCACCAAGACCCTCGTGGGACCAGCTAAAGGAGAGCCCCTGGCAGCTCAACTTGCCATCCCTTCTCAAGCCCAGGAAATGGAGGCAGACCCAGACCAAGCTGGGAATCAGTCATGACTTCACCCTGCCCAGAGGCATGTCCCGTCTCTTCTCCAGCTTCAATTCCCGCCCCACGAAAATGAAAGAAGTGCATTTGATATTCTCCAAGGTCCCCTATACCACCTTCTCCCTGGTCCTCACCTACACGCACGCATGCAGCGTACTCTTTCTCGCCTCTTGACTTTTGCCCACTCTGATCTACCTGCCTAGAATGCCTTCATCTTTCCTTCCCCTCTCCAGCCTCAACCTCTTTCTTCTAGAAAATTCCCTCCACCTCTCTCCCCTTTTCCAGGCCCAGGGTGTGAGCTGTTCTTGCTCTGAGACAGACCACAGGCAGCCATAGGTCCTCTTCTGGTTCTCTCCATCCTGCTGGCAGCACTCTGAGGGCAGGGCTTGCCTCCTCCTGGCCCCACTCTGAAACCTCCTTCCAGCTGGGCAAGGGGCACAGGGTCTCGTGCTCAGCTCAGCCACCACCCCAGGCTGGCAGGTGACCCTTTAAGAAGGAGAAAAATCTCTTTAGTCTGTAATACACCGGATGGCGGGTGGGCTCTAAGCGGATTTGGGAGCCCTCTCCTGCCCACACCAATCCTCCTTTCCAGGCCACTGCACTCATGTGACAGCCAGTCTGGGGCACCAGGGAGCCCTCAGGACCACGTGGTTCCAGGCAAGTAGCCGCACACTGACTGCCCAATTCTGCCTCTCCTGGCAGCTGTGTACCCAGCAGACAGAGTCAGAGAACTCCGAGGGAGGAGTGACTCAGAGCAATTACCTGTCCTCTGGACCAGCTGCAGTCAGCCATGTGAGCATGAGTGTCCACGTGTGTGCATACACACGCAGATACGCACATGCCCTTCTCGTGGAGAGGAAACGGAGCCAGATTCTAGGCTGGGCACTTTACAAACATTCCTACAGAGCTTTGTAGGAATCCTTAGCCCCATCTGCAGAGGAGGAAACTCAGGCTCAGAGCAGGGAGGGGCTAAGCTGAGATATACACACAGCTATAAAGTGTGAAATCGGAATTCAAAGCCATGCCCTTTGCACACATACATTCATATACATGAATATTCTCTCTCTCTCTCTCTCTCTCTCTCTCTCTCTCTCTCTCTCTCACACACACACACACACACACACACACACACACATGCAACTTTCACACACTTCTGCTCAAGCCCTACACAAGGAGAGAGGGGAGGGGATTTGTTTTCAAGACAGTTAGGATGAGTCAGAACCAGAACTGAAATTCACATTTGTTGTCACACAGAATCACGTGTACACACATCCATATACCACACAGCTACCCAAGGGTTCTAACACAAAACCCATGAATGCACCCACTGGCAGTCATTCCCAGCTCACACAAATCCTTACTCGTTTCGCATGCCTGCACACATGCCATTGCACACATCTGCTCATCACACACGCCATCATATATGGTATCACACAGTGCACACTCATGTACACACATTCACACACAATCTTCACACTCACGTACCTACTCATACATACACACTCATCCATGTTCCCTCACTCCCACACTCACTGTACCCACCCCTGATGCAGGAGGGAGAAGTGGACCCTGGATGGATAGCGTTCAGGCTGGATGCTGGGGTGGGAGCTACACACTAAGCCTGCCGTTATTGGGTGCGCCCTGGCGCGGCCATGGGCAGCCCTGGGAAGTCGCTCTGCCCACACTTCCCCACAGGCTTAGGCAGCTCCCCTTGGCCAGACCTAGCAGGTCTCTAGAAAGTGCTGACTCAAAAGCCAGGAGTGGCCAGGCCAGGCTGGTGGCAGGGCTGGTCCTGGCTTGTGAGCTATTTGTCTTCTGCCTGGGTCTGTACCGTGGACTCTCCTCCCCCAAAGGGCCAGGCCCTGAGTCATGCGGCCTCTTCCTACAGCCACTGAGGGAGAGGATTGAGGTGCCAGGATCTGGGAGCAAAGCCACCAGAGCTGCCGATGGATTTACCAGAGTTGGTGAGCCAGCTAATTCAGGCTTCCTAAGGACACTGAGATGGGCCAACAAGGCCACCGAAGTCTTCCTCGTTGCCTGAAGTGTTATGTATGCACCAAGTACAAACTAATCCCAAAACCTAGCCCGTGAACAGCGCCAGCGGTCCAAGTTCTCTAACAGATGCTCCAAGCCGGACAGACCAGACACATGAACAAATAGTTACAATGCAGGGTCTGGGGGCTTTAACGCAGAGATAGATGGAGCATGGCGGGAGCACGGGGCGGGAGCAGCCAAGTTGGACCAGAGGTGGGGCCGCTTGTCCTGGTCTCAGTGGTGAGTCGGAGTTCACCAACAAGCTTTCCAGAGGGAAATCTGTGTATCTGTGTTTCAGGGAACAGAGACCAGCCTCAGTGTGGGCTGAAGTGGAGGAGTGGAAGGGAGGCAGGGGCTGAAGGTATAGGCACTGAGGCCAATTGGAGTCAGCCATTCAAACAATTTTTATCAGGTATCTGTTGTGTGCTAGATTGTGACACACAAAATATACAAACCTGTCTCTCAAGAGCTCAGGTTCAAGGGTCCCAAATTCAGCTGATATAGATGAGTGAAACAGGAGGGTATACACAATAGGGAATGGTGGGGCTTGTATCTAATAAGTGAGTTCATGCCCTGTCTAAAGCTTTTAGGTCCAAGAATATTTGTCAATCCTGGGGCAGCCAAAAACTGATTTGCGGCTGGGTTCAGATGACAGACCCTAAACCTGCAAACCTCGGTTCAAGTCTCCAGAACCCAGGCCCTGGAAATGGAGCTAAGGAGTTTATGCCTGACCCTAGAGCTGGACTTGTCGCAGGAGCTTCCAGGAGAAAGCTCTCTCTCTGTGACCATTGGACATAACAGGGCTGTGTGTGTGCTGTCCAAGGCCCTAAAGACAAGGACAGCATTCTGCTTTGTCCCCTCGTAACTGCTTCCTGGCAAGGGTAACTCTGTCCTCACATGAATCTTCTTCCTCACCCCCTTCTCCTTCCCCAACCCCAAACCCAAACCCTCCTTTTTCTAGCCACAACTTGTATAGAAAAACTGACTAGATTGAGACCTCCTATTTCTCTCTTTGACCCAAGGCCCCCACAAAAGAAACGTCCAACACACACACACACACACACACACACACACACACACACACTTCTCTGTAAGGTGAGGGGCTTAGACTAGCTGATCTAGGAATGATTCTCTATGTTCCATCTCATGGTGATGTCAGAACAGCCTTAGAGATGAGAACGTCTGACTTGGGGTCCTGGTTCCTCTGAAGTTCCTGGGGGGCACCCTGGGGGCTAGATTGGTGTCCAGGCAGGAGTGGAGAGCTCCTGGGTCCAGACGCACTTTCCCCTTGCATGGCCAGGCACCCAGCACAGCCTCCCCACTCCCCTGCACCACATAGCAGGCCCCAGATGCTTGGCTGTGGAGCCTGGGAGCTGCCTTGGGCACAAACTGGCATTCCTCCCACCCCCCACAGCCACCGCCTCTCTCCTGGACCCTCATTAAATTATTCCACCCACTGCCCCAGGCTCAGGCTTCCTTTGATGTGTGCCCATCCAAAGCTTCTGTGGCCAAGACCCAGGCTCCTCACACCAGGCAGAGCTAATGGGTTCTGACAGCTTTCCTGGGGTCCCATGGTGGTAGGGACACCAACATCCACACTCACACCAACAGGACATATGCTCAAGCTCATGAACAGCCAGAGATTCCCACACTTACATACAATACCATCATACACACACACACTCACCTAGTCCTAGTGGGACCTGCACCGTCTCCCAGACACATGCACCCTGGCACACACACTTGCACTCAAGCACACCCGTGCGCATACATTCATGTACACACACATTCACACACTCATGTACAACACTTGCAGCACACACACCTTTACACACTTGTGATCTCGCACACTCACATCATGGCACCTGGGCTCTCCCATGGGGCCTCCTCTACTTTCTTCTTGCCCCTCGGCTGGCACGTGAGGTCCTCTGTGAGCTCACCCGACCTCCCATCTTCCTTTGTCAGAGGTCAGAGCATGGTGATTATGAAGCCAGGCAGCCTGACGTCAGTCCTTGGGCGCCCCGTTTATAAGCTGTGTGACTGGGCCAGTTCTTAACCCCTCGGGCCTCTGTTCCCTTTCCTGTCGAAAGGGAATGGTGACAGCATCTCCCTAGGGCTGCGGTGTGACTTCAGAAAGGTTCTGTCCTGGCAGGTCCTATTTCTTCTTAGGCCAGGATTACGAGATGCTCACTATGTGAGAAACCATTGAACTTAAAGACAAGAAAGGTTCACCCTAGCTGGTCTGGCTCAGTGGATAGAATGTCAACCTCAGACTGAAGGGTCCCGGGTTTGATTCTGGTCAAGGGCGTGTACCTCGGTTGCAGGCTCAGTCCCTGGCCCTGGTTGGGATGTGTACAGGAGGCAACCAATCAATGTGTCTCTCTCACATCAATGTTTTTCTCTGTGTGTCTCTCCCCCTCCCTTCCACTCTCTCTGAAAATCAATGGGAAAATATCTTCAGGTGAGGATTAACAAAACAAAGCAAAAAAAGTATAAAGGTTCTGTACTTACCCCCTTAGAAGAGTGCCTGATCCATAAGAACTCAGCTAACACTGGCTGCTGTCTCTTGCCCTCCCTTTCATACCCCGTGTCTCAGCCATAACAAAATCATCAAGTTTCCTAAACATGCCAACCAACTACAGGCTCTGACCATTCACACCTGGTGCTCCTCCACTTGGGACATCTCTTCCCCACGTCTCACCGCCTCCTCCATCTACCTGGTGAGCTCCTACTCATCCTTTAAAATCCTACTTAGGCCAGCACCGGTTTGGCCCAGTGGATAGAGCGTCAGCCTGCGGACTGAAAAGTCCCGGGTTTGATTCTGGTCAAGGGCATGTACCAGGGTTGCGGGCACATCCCCAGTGGGAGATGTGCAGGAGGCAGCTGATCGATGTTTCTCTCTCATCGATGTTTCTAACTCTCTGTCCCTCTCCCTTCCTCTCTGTAAAAAATCAATAAAATATATTTTTAAAAAAATCCCACTTAGGGGGCTCTGCCCACAGGGAGGCTTCTTCATCCTCCCCAGCGGAATTGATCACTGACTGCTTTGTGTCGCACCCCTGACCGGAATTGTCCCTTTCCCTGGACCGTGTGCTCCTTGAGAACATGGGACCTTGCGAGATTCACCTCTTCAATCCTATACCCAGCACTGGACATGGACCCTAACGAGCATGGGTGGTACGTGAGGGAGTAAATAGTGCTCCATCACGATGGGGTATAAACAAGAAGCATTGTGCAGCCAACTGTTAAGTGTTATGGAAATTGTGTAGCCTGAAGTCTTGATATAAACAATGATAACATGCCAGTGAGGGTGGCTGACCTCACTGAGTGGGACCTGTGGGCAGGCTCAGCATTAGGGCTTTTTCTTTCATGCTTTCAGCAAGGCTGTGCGGCTGTGGTGATGATGTGTCTATCCTGGGGGAAATGAATGAGTGGGATGCTTACAACGCAAGAGTGTGCAGGAGCAAGAAGGAACAGGTCACTGTACATACAGTCACATACACAGACCTCAAAGTCATGGTGTTGAGTAAGAAAAATAGGGTCCGGAAAGATTCACAGCATCACACCATTCTTGTAAATGAACCCCCCAAAATACATATTTTATAAAGATAAACACATTTTAAGGACAATAAAATATATATTGGACTGGATTCCTGGATTGAGGAAGAGAGTAAGGAATGGGGATAGGAATGTGGGAGGAAAGGGGCATTAAATCAGCAGAGGGGAGTATGACTAATTCAACTCTATGCACCTGAAGTCCAACGGAACAGCAAAACAACATCAAATCCGTATATCATGTTTGTCTCTTTTACAGTTGGGAGAATAAACTCAGTATGCAGTCATCCTGTTATTTAGATGTTGGTTTTATGGCATCTAAACATCGTCGCTGTTGATAGTTTTCCTTACTGCAAAGAAAAGTTTAATTTTTATTTGATGCTTTCTCCCTCCCTCTTCACCTTCCCCTCCCCGTCTCTCCCCACCCTCACCCCCAGCCCAACTCTTGCTCTAGCTCCCAGCCCTGATTGGAGTCTGAACTAGCTTCTTCTGAGACAAGGGCAGACCCCAGGACTTCTGTGTCCTGTCCATGAATAAGTGATGAGTGAGTGAATGAATGAGTGAGTGAAGGAAAAGAAGAAAACAAGAGCGGGAGGAAGGGGTGGCGAGGGCTCTCCCAGAACACTCTCTTCCTTTCTCCACCCCGACCTCTGGGCCTGAGTCCCGGACTAGGGGAAGGGGTAAAGGGCTTGGAACGGGACTGCTGATCTCGGGAACCCTGCCATAGGAGGGATTTGTTTCCGGGTCAGGAGGAAGCAGGCCTGGCACAAGATGCTGAAGCCACAGGAGAGCAGTGCTCCAGGGATCCCCGATCTTGCATGACATGAGCCCCTACTCCAGGAGGGACACTGGGACCGGCCCTGTACTAACATCACTGAAGAGGGTCGCAATAGTGTGCTACCTGGTACAGGCTCATTTCCCTCCTTTAATCCCCTCACTCTCCATAACAAGCATTCCCGCTGAGGATTATCCCCTGTAACGGGTGAGAAGACCGATGCCCAGAGAATGGAGTCCCTTAGTTACTGGTGTTCAGCGGTACTAGTAAGAGCAAACGCTTTTTGAACACCCACCCAGGCCAGCACATCGAGCACTTTGTACGCCTTAACCCCTCTGGTCTCGGGACAGCCTGTGAGCAGCACAGCCCTTGTCCCCGTCACAAACACAGAGCCAGACGCACAGAGGCAAAGTGACTGCTTGTCACACAGTTCACCTGGGGAGGCCTGGACAGTGAGGTGAGCTGCTCTGGCTCCAGAGCGTCCTCTCCTCGCTCACTCCCAGGCTGTGCTGCCTTCTGCACAGTGTGCAGCGGGGCTAGGAGGGGTTGGGGGTAGGGCAGCTGAGATTTCTTGACACCTGGGGAGCCTGGCTTCCTGCCAGCCAAATGGGGTCCCATCGGGAATGAGATCAAGGATGCACAGGATCAGTCACTGGCCCTGCCGAGGCCCCATGGATTGCCCACAGCCTCCTCCAAGGCCCCTAAGCCTGGGGCGCTGGGAGAGCTCCCTTCCCCTCCCCCCCAACCCCCTACACCCCCACCCCTGCTTTCCCAGCCAGGACTGAGTAAGCTAATCTCGGAGAGAAGACACATTATTAATCCCAGAGAATCAGTCCCAGCCTGCTCTGCTTAGTCAGCCAAATGCAGCCCTTGTTCTGCCAGCTACGTGAGCCCCTGCACTGCCATCCCCGCTGCCTCCCTGCCCCCGCCCAGCATCGCCCCCACCCTGGGCTTGCCTCACTTGCCTGTGTCCTGTTGACCTGTCCCATAGAGCCCTCTCCAGATCAGCAATCTTGAGCCTCCCTCTCTGTTTACTTTCCTAGAAACAGACCTGTTTCTCAGCGCCAGCCCCTCTGACCCCCACAGATAGCCATCTCCTGCACAGAGGACTAAGCTCCCCAGGAATGCAGCTATGGGAAGGGGGCTTCGGGGAATGCGTGACCCTTTCCCCACATCCAGCACGGTCAGCTGCAGAGAGGAGAGCTGAGGGCAGCTCATGTAGTCTAGGGGTCACTGTCAGAAATGGTATCACTCAGTTCCACGAAGACAGGCGGATGTCACTAGCACCGTCAAGAACAGTGCTGTCATCGGCAATGACACCAATACCACTATCCTCACCACCAGCACAAAGCATCACTGAGATCATTTGATCATTCGGCTGGTGTGGCCCAGCTTGTTGAACAGCATCCCATACGTCAATCAGTTAGGGCACATGCCCAGGTTACAGCCAATCCATGTCTCTCTCTCTCTCTCCCTTGCTCTTCCTCTCTCTCTAAAAAATCAATAAAAACATATTCTTTTTAAAAATTGTTTTGACCAACAACCCCTACACTATCCTTATACCAAGCTAACGATCACTGTCAGCACTATCCAAGATAATTGTCATTTTCACTAGCAAAAATATGACCATTATTTGCAACACCAGCACCTTTACCACCATCACCAATACCAACATCACTACGCCATGCCATCACTCTCCCCACCATTACTGCTCCCATCATTACCATAACAATAATAAATACCACTAAACCAGACATCACCAACATCACCATTCCTATCACTATCACCATAGCTCAGCTGTTCTCAACCTGTGGGTCGTGACCCCTTTGGCGGTCAAACGACCCTTTCACAGGGGTCCCCTAAGACCATCCTGCATATCAGATATTTACATTACGATTCATAACAGTAGCAACATTACAGTTATGAAGTGGCAACGCAAATAATTTTATGGTTGGGTCACAACATGAGGAACTGTATTTAAAGGGCCAGAAGGTTGAGAACCACTGCCATAGCTGAAGCCAATACCAATGTTACTATAACTACAATCAGCACCATTAAACATGGTACTCCTACTGACATCTACACCACAACTGTAACCCAAGCATGTCAAACTCAAAGGCTAACGCGGGCCATACAAACAAGGCATGCGGCCCGCGGGCCACAAGTTTGACATGCTTGCTGTAACCACGGCAGAATTGTCACCAGTATCTCCACCACCATGAATACCTCATCACCCTCAACGCTGTCACCACCACTGTTACTCATTTATTAAAATGAGAAATGTTTATTGTTTTTCTGAGCCTTTTTTCTATGCCAGGCAGAATATGAAAAGAACAAGTTGGAGGAAAGCAGAGTTCTGACTATGCATTTATGTGCCCACTGTCTTCCAGCTAACATCCTCTTCTGAATAGACTCGATTGTTTCACTGGCTTTGCCCACTTAGCGATTCACAGAGGACCAGCCATGCATGCCTGAAAAACAGGAGTGGTTCCAAGCGTTACTCCCTACTGCCTGTGACAGCAAAAAGTCCAACTCCCCTCATCACACCCTTCCCCTCCCCTCCCCCCGCTCCAGGCATGCTGGCCCTGCAGGGCTGTCAATCTCTGCAGTGTGGACTTTCTTCCATCACCTTCCAAACTTCGGTTCTGCCCCTGTAGAGTAGAGTGCTGGCCTGAGCGTCCGGGCCTGGATCCTAGCCTTGATTCCACCACTCTCTGTGTGGCTTTAGCAAACTCACTGCCTTTCTTCCTCAGTTTCGCCACTAGTAACAAAGATGGCCTTCTGGCTCATGTCTTAAAGATTTTTTTTTCTTTTTTTGAGCTGAGACACTCCCAGGACAGACTTGAACCCCTTTTCCAGAAGGTCCCTTCAAATGGGAAAACAGAGACGGTCAAGTCAACTCTTGGTTCTCCCAATAGACTCCCCGGCCAGCATGGCCTGTGATCCCCAGGGACCTCCTGGCGCCCTGGATGCTGCTGCCTGGGCAGAGTGGGTCTGGAGGTTAAGCAGGCCAGGCTGTGCAAGAACAAGCATCTCAGATGAAAGGCTGGTCCAAGAGAACGCCATGTCGCTGTTGTGGTTGGCAGACCAGGCAATGGGACCAGCAAGGTCCCGAAGGAAGCCCCCTCCTGGTCTCACCAGAACAATGTAGTGTTTTACAAAAATGCCATTGTTCTTGGGAAAGTCTTTCCCATTTCAGTATAAACCAGGAAGCAGTGCTTCCTTTCCTTGGGCGAACCCCCAAGGTCCCCCCACCAGCGGGAGTGGGGGGGAAAGAGCAGAGTTCTTCCTGCCTTGAATGATCTACCACAAAGCCCCTGTTCAGCTATTTCCAAGGCTGGTGTGTGTGTGTGTGTGTGTGTGTGTGTGTGTGTGTGTGTGTGTGTGTGATATGGGGTGGGGTGGGGTGGGGTGGGGAGAAGAAACAGGAGCACCCCTTAGTCCAGTCTCTTGCCTCCAAACACGACTCTGTAGCCTGAACCAGACTATGAAAGAGGTGTCCCTGCCCATCCATCTCCCCTCACCCTGTGTCACTCAGGCTTCCTTCTGTCCTACCAAATGGCAATATGACTCCTGTCTATTCCCTTGCACATGCTGTTCCCTCTGCCTGGAACTCTCTTTTGCCTTCACTTGCTTGTTTCTTCTCATCACTTTGGTCTCTGTTCTAACCTCAGTGAAGAAGTAACTGGTTAGTTACCTGTTCGGTGTCTGCCTTTCCTGACATTCTGGCTGCTCCATGGAAGGAAGAACTAAGAGCTGTGTCTGTCTTGGTCATTACTGCATCCCCAGCACGTAGCCCAGGATGAGCCCTGTGCGTGTGTGCGTGTGTGTGCGTGTGTGTGTGTGTGTGTGTGTGTGTGTTTTCCTTTCACCACCACCCCATCCCACCCCATGAAGAAAACGGGTCACAACCTCTCAGTGACAAAGGAGCCACTTCTCCAGCTGAAAGATCAGAGCACCTCAGACCTTGGAGAGCATCCTGTCCAGCCGCTCCATTTTCCTAAAGAGAAAAACTGAGGCTTAGGGTCCAGCCGGTCTGGCCAGAGGCCCGTGGTTGGCCAGTGGAACTGCTGAGCTAGATTCCAGGTGTCCTGGCATCCAAGCTGGTGGCCATCACCTCGTTTCCCGGCCTGGGCACAGCCTGGTGCTAATCTCGCCCCCTCCAGGTACAAGACCCAGCACATCTGCATGTCAGGGCTCCTGCCGCAGACAGCATTCAGCCCACCCACTTTGCCCACCGCACAGAACCGGCACAGAACCGACTCGCTAAAGGCCCAAAGGAAGAGATGCCGTATCCCTGCCCGCCCCCATGCCCCCATGCCCCCGGGCTTTGCATGGCTGAGGAGGTTGGAACCTCTCTCCTTACCACCACCACCTCTACACTTTCCATCTGTCACTTTTAGGGAGAGAGGGGTGAAATGATTTTCTGGGGCATCCCCATGGGCTAAGGAAGCAGAGCTCCAGCTCTCTATCCCTTTAAATGTCGTTTTTTCTGCTTTTGTTTGTGGGTGAATCTGTGGAGAAGGGCAATTATGAATACCCCCTCATAGGAGTTGCTGGGCAGATAAAATGAGATGCTGCCCCCAGCACAAGCTGATGCCCCATTAATGCTAGATCCCTTTGAACATTTTACAGTGCTATGCAAACACAAGACATTGTTACTTTCAAGGCAAGGAATATTTACAAAGCCCCTTTTACAAATGTGTGTTTAGGGCCTCTGAGGAAGGCAGAGTCCCTTTTAAGAATTGTTTCCTGAGGCTGGCGGTAACTAGGGGGAGGGCTTGGCTGGGAATGGTTAGCTTTTTGCTATTCTTCACAAAATAATGTATACGCCCAAGTAGGACAAGTACGCAAAGGAAGTGAAGATGAACAAACAAACAGCGTGGACCCTTAACACCACTTCCCGAACAGAGAGACCTTCAGAGTAGGAAGGGGGCTTGCTGTGACCCGAGCCATTCTTTCCAGGCGCCTCGGTTTATCTTGTATCCCAGGCTGGGGGAAAGGACGCAAACGGATGGGTTCTGTGCTTTTAGGTAAGGGCAAGCTGGGGAACAGGCAAAATTCCACCGAAAGACATTAAGATAAGCAGCTGTTTTATGGATTTAAGCCCCTGGAATAGGAAAGGAGGGGTGGAAGTGCCCCTCTCAAGCGCTTCCCAGGAAACTGAAGCAAAGGACGTGATGCCCAGAGAATTCCTCACCCTGGGCAGGGAGGGCAGGTGGATTCCACGGAGTGCATCCAGCCCTGGAGCAAGAGTGGGTTGATAACCCTTGAATTCCCGGAGATGCAGCTGCACCTGGGCCGTGGCTATGAGTCTGCAACACAAGCTCAAATATGAAAGACCTTTCAAATCGAAGTTAAACCAATGTTGCACCGCTGGACGCTGTGCTGACGGGGAATTCAGTTCCCCTATTACTAGGCGGGTCTTCTAAGGGTGCACAAGAGTCTGGAAGGCTATTTGTGCCCAGAAAACAAGGGACGGACTCTGAGCTCCTCGAAGTGTTGTCTTAAGACCGGCAACGATAGAGCCCCTGATTAGAGCTAGCGAGAAATTCAGGCTCAGGACCCACCGCAGGCTCCTGGATCAGAATCTGCATTTGATCGAGATTCCCAGGTGAATCATGGGCACTTTCATGTTTGAGAGACATTGTGAGACCAACCCCAATTCCTCCTGGAAGCTGACAGCTTTGGTGGGCCAAAGGAGCGTGGGTGCCTGGGGTCCAGCTTCCTTAATAGGACTTCTGCCAGTTCTTCCCAGGCCCTCCCCACTCACCTCCCTCTAGTTCCTTCTTCCCTTTCTTTCAGCACGGTCTCCCCGGGCTTTAATCAACAAAAGCCTGAAAGACCACTTGTCTGCAGGAGGCTTCGGATTTCAGTCTGCTTCCCCAGCACCCACTGAGGGGACGGGGCCCAAAGGCAGGGCTCTCTGCTCTCCTCCTGGGGTCGGGGTAGGCCAGATGGGGAGGCGGGATACAGAGAGAAGAAAAACAACCGACACAAATGACATCTCAGTCCAGGGTGCTTGTAATTCTTTAACTCTTGCTCTCAATTAGATCTGGATTTAAGAGGGCAAAACAAAAGCTTATGCTGTAATTTTAATGGACTTGTTTTTAGAGGAAAAAATGAGTCTGAATCCTAGAAATGATTGCTTCTAAGCCTTAAGGGATTTAATGAGCTCCTAGTTTAGGGATTTAAATTTTTCTGTCAGCATCAGTGTCTCTTAAACCCCATGGAGAATCCCACTGTATAAAACAGAAATGAGTGAGTTTACTCTGCCTCCTATTTCTGTACAGTCAGTGTAAGCACACAGCCTGTGGTAAGCACCAGGAGGCCAACTAAAAAAAATAAAATAAAATAAAATAAAAAATAAAACAGAAATGAAGCAGCTTTGGGTAACGGAGAGGCACAGAACCCCAGCTAGATGGTTTCTTCATCATCACCATAGCAGCCCCTGCAGTGCCTCAAGCACATCCCAGGCTGGGTGGAGTGTGGGGTGAAGAACCAACCTCAGGCCACTCTCCACCCAGTACTGGGAGCCTCTGAATAGCTCCCCTTCTTCCACCTCTGATCACTCACTTCCCGGGGGGGTCTCACAGAAAGCCGACTCCAGTCCAGCAGCACCAGGACTGGAAAACACCTGCCATATGATGGCCCGAATTGGCTTCCCTGTCACTTTCCCAGAAGTCCCAGTTCTGCTTAGGGGACTGTAAGGAACAGGTCTGGTTCCTCTTTCACACAACTTACCGAGCAGGCCTTTCCCTGGAGTCTCTTTTCTAGGTGAACCAGGTATATAGGCCTGTGATGAATGGGCAAATGAATGAATACATGAAGAGACCATCAAATGAGTGGTTTGGGTGGGAAAAAAGAAAGAAAGAGAAAGAACAATGGAATGAAATACCCTGGTAATTCTCTTCTGGACACCCTCTCGCTTAAAAATGGTTCTCTTTAAAAAAGTGACATGTGCAAGGAAAGTATAGCTTTTGAAACTAAACACAATACTGCAGAAAGATCTTAAACCAGTGTTTTGCACACTGTGGTCACTGACCCATGTGCATAGTAAAAATCAATTTAATGGCTTTAGCTATCATTTTGTTTAATGAAGAATAGAATAGAATAGAATAGAATAGAATAGAATAGAATAGAATAGAATAGAATAGAATAGAATAGAATAGAATAGAAGATACCATAGTTCAGCCACCAGCAATGAGTTTGGAAAACTTTTTTCCAGTTATACATGCACTTGTATGTGTATATACGCAGAGATGTGTGTACCGGGTCTTGATGTAAAATGTGTTTCTTACTGTGAGTCACAAGTCAAAAAATGAAAGCCAGTGAGTGCTCTAACCCTATTAATCAGACACCACTCTTACCCACATTTTCAGGTGAAAAAAAAAAGAGGCATAGATTTATTCATTTGCGTAAGGTCACACACTGGTAATGTTAGGGGCAGAAATAGAATAATGAGGACCAGCTATAATTATAAGAAATATTAATCATGCTTTATTAACTGTGATTGCTTTGTTCTGATTCAGGAGAGCACATTCTAACCTGGCTGGGAGTTGCACCTGGACATTCAGCCCATCCTCCACCTCTGGGAGCTGCCTGTTATCACGGAAAGATTCACAACCTTGTTGCAGAAACCAGAGGCACCAGCCCTTTGCAAACCCCCAGGCCTTTGCATACCCACAGCCGCATTGCCTGTAAACTGCCCGTTTTGCATAGCCATTCTTATCTCTTTTACCTACTTCCCCCCCCCTCCCCCCCGTAATCTTTGTCCTTCTACCCAATATAAGCAGCTGGCTTATGGGAGGCAGAGCAGATTTTTGTGGAAGACCTGCTCTCTCCCATACTGCCCGTATTAGTGGAATAAACGCTCATGTGATTCAACGCTGTCTCTGCTTAGTTGGCTCAAGTAGTGACAGCAGCCCAGATCCATTGATTGTCATGTTTCAGTAAGTGGCTGAGCTGGGACTGGAATGGGATGGGAGTCTGGCTCCAGAACATTGGCTTTGAACCTCTCTACGGCCTCTAGACCAGAAATGGCTGTGCCATGCAGGCAGGTGGGGGGTCCTGCCGGACCAATCTTGGGACCAGGGGGCATCCAGCTGGGTTTTCCCTTCACACATTAGACACACATTCCCTCCTTTGCACCCAACCCTCCACACAGGGCACACCCAGAGCAGACACCAGTGAGCGGCAGTGAAAGGACCACACTGTTGATGCTCTGGGTCATAAAGGAGGCAGAGTCCCATCCAACAGAATCAATTAATTCCTTCTACTCTTGGCGTAGGGGTTCAACCAGCCGTGTGAAGGCTGAGCTACCCTAAGATTTGGTCCCTATTTTTCCATTAACATTCCGAATATGAGAGACATTTCAAAAGCCTCGTCAACCACAAAACTGACTTCGGTGCTCGTGGTACCTGCCAAGGAAATCAGCCCCTCCTTCACCCAGGCCATGTGTTCTAAGAGACTTTTGGTGTTTCATGCCCCTGGATAAACTCTAAATTGCTAGATCCTGAGTGCTTTATTGGACAAATGCTATCACCCTCTCTCAAAAGTATGTTGCCGCCCTAACTGGTTTGGCTCAGTGGATAGAGCGTCATCCTCCGGACTCAAGGGTCCCAGGTTCGATTCCAGTCAAGGGCATGTACCTTGGTTGCGGGGGTGTGCAGGAGGCAGCTGATCGATGTTTCTCTCTCATCCATGTTTCTAGTTCTCTATTCCCTCTCCCTTCTTCTCTGTAAAAAATCAATAAAATATATTTTTTTAAGAAAGTATGTTGCCAACATCCATTGCCTCGGGCTGTCTCGTCCTCTTTGCTTGAGTGTGCCAAGGCTCCTCCTCCGTCGCTGACCACCAGGCAAGTTTTGGCAGCACTCTTCAGTTTACTCTGCTCAAAGGGAAGCCTATAATTTTGACATGTAAGGAGGTGGGGTGTGGTAGGTTCCAGAACCTGACTGATGAACTCTCTCCTTTCTTCCTCAATGTAGTTCTTACAACAGCAAAGTCTTATTTTTAAATTCTGAGTTTGTGGTTCTTTCCCCGCAACATGCTTGGATCCCGCCCCTACAGGGGAAATCTGGGGAGCCAGACATGCCCTGACCTAAGGGAACCTGTCTCAGCGCCCAGTAATCCCTGCTTAGAAAAGGAACTTCTGGAATTTTGTCTGGGATTATCATAAACTCCATGCACCATATTTTCCCCTTGCTCAAATCGAGGCAGTAGTTTTTATTTTATTTTATTATTTTGCTTTTCCCCTGGCACCTCTCCCCTCCCTCATAAGGGCCCATGGAATGACCCATCTCTGCCTGGAGGGGCTTCACACAGAGCAAAGGCGTTTGGGGGCTGGCAGATCCCAGCCCAGCCTGGCCTTTGGTTTCCTGTTAGCCAGATGGCTCCTCTCCTCTGGTTTGAAAGCTTTTTCTTGATAGAAAAGGCAGGTTTGGGGGGTTCTGTTCTGTTCTGTTCTGTTCTGTGGACGTTAAGCCTGCCTCTCACTTTTTCTCTCTTGCTCTGAATGGGGTCAGATCTCTTTCATCTTCTTTAAGTCTTGGTGTTTCAGGGGGATGGGACTCAACCACACCTAGGAAGCCCTTAGCCTTTCCACCATCAAAGCCCAAAACTGATAGGAGGGACTATAATCTGAGATAGAGCACCTGAGTTAATCTGAAAGATAATCATGTTAGTTTGAAATTCTGAAATACATATATGTGTGGGAGCAGAGGGTTAAGTTTATTTTTTCCCCCTAAGTTTCATTTCTCGGCCAGTGCACCTGTGTACTCCCTTTGATCCTGAACAATGTGATGGAGAAGGTGATTCAAGTGCGGACAATGTACACTGTACCCAACACACAAGCAGAACAGGTAAGCATGACCAGGCCAACCCCACCGGGAGTTAAGCTGCCATCTCATTGCCAGACAGCCAAGAACAATGGCTGACGTCTGCTGACGTCCGGGACTGCATGTAATGGCATTCTGTTCCCAACCTCACCACAGCCCAGTTTTCCTATGTAATCCTGTCCCCTGCACCTTATGGTCAAGATAGGTTGTGGATACTTGTCAGCTCCCTGTCTTCTTGGTTGGCTGGCCTTCTCAATAAACACTTTATGTGATTCAACCCTGCCTTTGTTATTGGACATTTCGACAGGCAGCCTGAGCCCAGCCGGGGGGTTTCCCAGTAACAAAACCCAGGCTTGCTCTGAGGGGCCAGATCAAGGGAGGAGTGGTGGGCAGAGCCGGGGCCTGGCCGAGGCATGGTCTATTGGAATGAGGGTCATCAGTCATTCCTGGAGCAGATACAGATCTGTATTGAGGTAAGTGTGTAAGCTTTGGAGTCACGCAGGCCTGGATGGGGAATTCTGGATAACAATTTCTCCCTCTTAGAGTTCCTGGAGGATTAAATGAGCTTGTGTTTGTAAGCCTTCAGTGTCAACATGTAGTAAGAATTTAACAAATGGCAGCTGATATTGTTAGCATTACTTTGTGGTTATCAAAGAGCTCTGGTAGTTCCAAACATTCCAGGGAACATTCAGGGCCTGGTCAGGACTTCCCTGACCCCAGGAACTCCTCCAGATGCCTCCTCCAGCGCACAGACACCGCAGGCCAGGGCAGGCTGGATTCTTTGCGGCCCAGGCTCCCCAGTTATCTTATTATCAGGCTTCTCCGACCTCCAACCCCACAGATGCGGGCAGTGCCCCCACCCGGGTGTGCTTACATTAGAGGATGATGGAGTGGGATCCAATCTCAGCGCCCCCTCCTGACTCTTTGAGCCTCGGTTTGCTTGTCAAATGGGTATAATAAGAGAGCCTGCCTCATTGAGTTTTGTAAGTGATATTATGAGAAAGTACCCAGCATGGAACCTGGGACAAAATAGGGACTCAAGAAACTTTACTAAACTTTCATTCAGCCGCCCAACTGCCTGGCCTCCATGGAGAATTAAAAGAGGCTGGCATCCTGGGAGGGAATGAGGGGCCAGGGAGAGAGTGGGTAGTCTTAGAAATAGAGACTTTTCCTCAATAGTTCATTGGCAGAGTGGGTGGTCTTAGAAATAGAGACTTTTCCTCAATAGTTCATTGGCAGCTCCTGGCAGAGAATCTGCCCCTGTGGGAATCTTGGTGGGCGTGTGGTGTGAAGGGAAGGGGAGAGAGAAAGAGAGAAGAAGCAGAGAGATGAAAAAATGAGGCCTCTTCAGGGAACACAGAGACTAAAGCTTCACGACCCATTGGTGGAGGAACTGAGGTTGGAACCCAGGTATGTCTGACCCTAAAGCCTGTCCCCTTTCAACTTCCAGAAGCTGTCCAGGGCCAAGGTGTGGCTTTCCAATGGGGCCTCTCACTTCCCAGATCCATCAAATGGACGCCAAAAGCCCAGGGTTACCTGGTGTGATCTCAGATCCCGACAGTTGTTCAGGCAGCTGTCAGACTGAGAGACAAAACTGATAAAATCCAGCCGACGCGATGGGGAGCTCCCAAGCAAAGACTTCCCATTAGAAGAGTCCCATATTGGGCAGAAATGGCCAGACCCTGGGAGTACATGCTTCTCCTTGGCTGGGAGCTGCCCAGAGAGCATGACCTTGGCTTGAAGACTCTGCAGATGGAAACTGTCATCCTACTGAACACTTCGAAGCTAAATAGCAAATTCTTCATTGAAGGTTCAAGTCCTGTACCTTCACGGCTCCCACAGTCCACCTAAGCCCTGCAAGTTTGCACTTCTCCAGGCTTTTGGTGGGCCTCTCCTCCTGGAGGGGAAATACTTAAAAGAGAGAGGTCAGTGGGACAAAAATACAGCTCTGACCACTGGAGCTTCAGCTGGTGCTCATCACCTCATCTCCTCCACTGTCTGCAGGGTGTCCCCAAAAATGTGTTAATTAAAATACATTTTAAAATATATTTTTATTGATTTCAGAGAAGAAGGGAGGAGAGAGAGATAGAAACATCAATGATGAGAGAGAATCATTGATTGGCTGCCTCCTGCACGCCCCCCACTGGGGATGGAGCCAGCAACTCGGGCATGGACATGTGCCCTTGACCGGAATCAAACCCGGGACCCTTCAGTCTGCAGGCTGACGCTCTATCCACTGAGCCAAACCAGCCAGGGCAATACATTTCTTTTTTTAAAAAATAAATGTGTGTTTTTAAAAATATGTTTTTATTGATTTTTTGAGAGAAAGGGAGATGGAGAGAGAGAGATAGAAACATCGATCAGCTGCCTCCTGCATGCCCCCTCCTGGGGATCAATCCCGAAACCCGGGCATTTGCCCTGTCTGGGAATTGGACCAGTGACCTCTTGGTGCATGGGACTAAGAGGTCACAGCAGCCAGGCTAAAATACATTTCATTTTCAAAATCAAGCTACCAGCTGTTAAGGTGTGTATGCATTTTTTGGGGACACCCTATATTTCAAATCGTCACCCGCTCCCCTCTCCAACCTCAGCTATCACCTTGGCAGGTCAGGTGATGTGACCCAAGCCCTCATTCCTCATCCCAGGGCTTGCATTGTAGTTCTTTTTCTAGGATTTGTCACAAATGTCACACCACATCTTGTTCTACACTGGCATCTCCAACAAGATCTGCTGGATTGTATGGCCCAAGAGGCAGGGCTGTTTACACTGCAACCTGGACCCCCTGCAGGGCCCTTTCCTGGTCTGGTTCCACCCAAAGCTGGGAGACTTTCATGTCACCCTGTATATGAGCTGGAGTAGTATCCCTCGATATAGAATGTGCGCCTCCAGAACCCAAAAGCTTCTAACTGGCCCTATGCTTCCTCATTTGTGGTGGCAGGAGCAAAATACATTCATTTGTCTTTTGCTTTGAATGGAGTGTCCCGGCTTGCTCTCACTCCTAGATCCCTAAAATCTTTCCTGGTGTGGCGGGCTGTGAGTCTCTGTGAGACTTCCCTCTCACCTTCTGGAGCACATGTGTCTTACCAAGGCCTCCAGTAGGCTGGCCACCTCTTGCTCATCCTCCTGGTCAGGCTGATGGCGCTGGCGTCCCTCTGCAGGAAGTCCAGGCGGTCTACATCTCCCTGGACTGTTGTGACGGAGTAAGAGACTTAACACAGCCCCGGGATAAAGCTATGGATGCACACTGGTGTCCATTCCACGGAATGTGAACTGTCTCTGACCCTCTTTCCTGACTGGGACAGAGAATATCACATTTGGCAAGTCAATAGAAGCATACCCTGCACCTGGATGTTTGGCACATTATCAACCTCCTCTAGCAAAGACCCTAGACCCGTGGTCGGCAAACTGCGGCTCGCGAGCCACATGCGGCTCTTTGGCTCCTTGAATGTAGCTCTTCCTACGCCTTAGGAGTACCCTGATTAAGTTAATAACAATGTACCTACCTATATAGTTTAAGTTTAAAAAATTTGGCTCTCAAAAGAAATTTCAGTCGTTGTACTGTTGATAGTTGGCTCTGCTGACTAATGAGGTTGCTGACCATTGCCCTAGGCCAGCATGGCAGCTGCATTTGGGGCTACTATTCTGTAGAGCTTTCAGTCGTCTACAGTCACACTCTAGGTCCCACCTGGCTTCTGCAAGGACAAGACATAAATGAACAGAGATGGGATAGGGACCATCATTCCTGCATCTTGAGATCCTTAGTGATGGCGTTAATATCTACCATTCCCCCCCCCCCCCGCCCCCCAGTACCTTTGAATGTGACCTTTTTGGAAATAGTATTCTCTTTGCAGGAAATAAAGGCTTACTTGTAAGCCACTCAAAACACCTTCACACTTAATTTTTATTTTTTTAAGTTCCCTCAGCTTTTCATTGTTTCTCTGAGCGTCAATATACCTTACATAAGTTAATGCACCCGTTAATTCCATTGTCCTTTATGCATTGCCCGGGTGCTTTCCAAACACCTGAATCCTTGCATGGTCAGGGGGTTCCCTCCCAAGGAAAGTTTTAGAACTGCGTCACCACCTGGTGTCTCACATACCCCTGGGGATGGGGGTCTTCACGGACAGCTCGGCAGGAAGTGATCCAAATCCATCTTCCTTCCTGTGCAGACACTGTGATGGACTTAGAATGTGAAATGCTTATTAGGAGATGATGCCTGTGAAAGATGGAGGCAGGTAGAGAAACAGGATGAGGTTCTGACTGAGATGCCTACTTGATGAAGCCTCTGTCCCACCGGTGGAGAGATGCCTGGGAAAGTGTGGCTACCCAAAGCAGCTGCAGCGAGAGGGGGTCCACTCACTGCACTCCTGGTAGCTTGTTATGAGTTGAATTATGTCTCCCCACCCCCAAAGACATATTGCAATCCTAACCGCCAGTACCTCTGAATGTGACCTTTTTGGAAATAGTATTGTTGCAGATGTAACTAATTAGGATGATGAGGTCGTATTGGAATAGGGCCCCTCATCCAATATGAATAGTCATTATAAGAAGAAGGCCGCGTGAAGATGGGGATTGGAGCGAGGCATTTAGGAGCCGAGGCATGCTTGAGGCTGCAGAAGCCAGGAGAGAGAAGGGAACAGGCCTTTCCCTAGCGCCTTCAGAGGGAGCATGGCCATGCTGACTCCTCGGTTTTAGACTTCCATTCTCTGGAACCATGAGAAAATAAACGTCTGTTATCGAAGCCACCCAATTTGGGGCACTTTGTTATGACAGCCCTTGGAAGCAAACACCCCACTGAATAAAAAGTTCTCCTTTGAAAGGAAGAGCTGAGGGATGCACCTCCATGGTTGACACAAATCCCAAACTGGCTCCAAAGTCTGCATTCTTTACCTCCCCCAGGGGGCCCATGAACTTGGGAGGGAGATCATCAAGGCTCCGTGTCTCTCCTTTGGAAATCCCCTCCACTACCTCCCTTCCATACTGGTGCTCTGCTGTGTGGCCTCAAAGACTGAGGTGATACTTAGGGAGCTTCCACCCCCAGATAAGAGCCGAAAGGCTCTAAGGGGCCTGAGCCATGTCTAGGTCACAGCAGCTCATCTGGCCCCATCACTTAGTGACAGGGAAGGAGTTGGATCTGACACCTCTCCCTTGGGGGCTTCCTTCTCCTGTGAGGCAGGAGACACTTCCCGAGGGAAAGGAAGGGAAGGGAAGGGAAGGGAAGGGAAGGGAAGGAAAGGGAAGGGAAGGGAAGGGAAGGAAAGGGAAGGGAAGGGAAGGGAAGGGAAGGGAAGGGAAGGGAAGGGAAGGGAAGGGAAGGGAAGGGAAGGGGGCTCTGCAAAGGGTGCTTGTTCCAGGCCCAGCACCTCTGGGGAAGAGCCTGCTGCAATCTGCCAGCTGACAAACATATTTCTGGGGAGAAGGTGTAAGGTTTTCATCCAATTTTCAAAGATGTCTCTGACCACCCCTTCAAAGGTGGGAACGCCTGGCTTATTCCAAACCTTCCTCTCAACCAGCATCCCTGCTCACCTGTGTGCACTGGGCTCACTGACTCGCCCCCTCCCTCCAGCCCCAGAGATCTGCTCTTTAGTGACACCATGGTGCCAGGTTCCATTTTTTCCCAAAGAAGACTTCGGCCACCTTTCCCACAGGCTTGCCCGGTGCCTCTGGAGTGCTATGCGGAGAGAACTCCCTCCACCTGCGGTCTCAGTGGCTGAAGTCCCACGTTGATGAAATGAGCAGCAACTAGAAAAGACATGACAGGCCTTCAGGAGGCTTTGAGGATAGTTTAAGAAGAGGGGAAGGAAGCCCCTGTGTCCTGAGCTCCCACTCTGTGAGAGGCATGGTGTGACCCTTTTCCCTTCTACGATCTCATTGTGATTGGCCCCATTTTGAAGTGAAAAGTCAGGGGCTCAGAGAGAAGGGACTGGCCCAAGGCCACCCAACTGTAGTGATGAGGTTAGACCTGACCCAGACCTTCTGCTTTCTGGCTTGATAGTACACTGTCCTCTCTTAAATCACCAGTAGGGTGAAAGGATGGAACTTGGCAACAATTTCTCTCTCGCTAAATTCAAATAGAATCAAGTTTCGTGAAGTTCTTTGGATTCATTTGCCAAACTTATTTTTCTGGTGTCAGGGAAAATTGTGAGAAAGACTTTGACATGGAGATAAAAGGGTGTCCTGTTTAGAGTCCTCTCTAGGTTATGCTCGCATTTTAGTATCCTTGTGATATTTTACAACTCTCTAAATTGTGGAAAACTGATAATAAGGCAAATTATTCTTTCCCACAGTAATGCAAATGAATTGCATCCAGTGGAATGCAATTGACCATTGCCCCATGGGTAGATCAATTTTGTAAATATTTTTAAATATACCAGCATTCTTATAACCTATATATGTGATGTTCTTTTTATTTTCCTTTGAACCAGTTGTACCCTCTTACTGGTTCTCTCATTAATTAATGTGTTAACTGACACATGTTCATATTTGCCCAGCCAGCGTGACTCAGTGGTTGAGCATCGACCTATGAACCAGGAAGTCACAGTTCCATTCCTGGTCAGGGCACATACCTGGGTTGTGGGCTTGATCCCCAGTGTGGGGGATGCAGGAGGCAGCCAATCAATGATTCTCTTTCATCATTGATGTTTTTATCTTTCTCTTCCTCTCTCTGAAATCAATAAAAAAATATTAAAAAAAAAGAAATTCATATTTATTGGGTGACTTTGGCTCTGACCCAAATCTGCTACCATCACTTGAAGTGTGACGAGGTTCAAGAGGTAGAATTTTATATTACCCAGAACTAGCTTTTTAAGATCACTTTTAAGCTATATGCCACCAAATTCAATGACCTAGAAGAAATAGACAAATTCTTAGTAGAATCTAGCCTTCTTGGTCTGAATCATGAAGAAGTAGAAACCCTAAATAGACCAATCACTAGTAATGAAATTGAAACAGTAATCAAAACATTCCCCCAAAGACAGAGTCCATCCCTGACCAATGTGGCTCAGTTGGTTGGAGCATGGCGTCCTTAACTGTAAGGTTGAGGGATGCAGGTTTGATTCCTGGTCAGGGCACATACCTAGGTTGCGAATTCAATCCACAGTTGGGGTACGGGAAGCAACTGATCACTGTTTCTCTCCCCTGCCACCCCCCCTCCTCTCTCTAAAATCAATGAAAACATATCCTTGGGTGAGTTGTTGTTGTTGTTTTTAATGCTTACACACACAAAAAGTCCAGACCTGAATGGCTTTGCTGGTAAATTCTACCAAACATTCAAAGATTTTATACCAATCCCTTTGGACCTCTTCCAAAAACATTGAAGAAGAGGAAATACTTCCTCACTCATTTTATGAGGCCAACATTATCCTGTCAAAACCAGTCAAGGGCAACACACACACACACATCTCTTTCAGAGCCCATAAAGGAACGTTCTTTTCCTTTTGTTCTATTCTTTATTTTTATTAGTATTTCCTGTCTTCTTAATACTTATTCTGTGTGTTTGTGTCATAAGAAGGACAATGGGCACAAATCTACCTGTGTCCCTGAGTAGAACCATATGGTGCTAGCCAAGGCCACATGGGAGACATTTATTGACACTGTCACCTCGTCTGTTTACCCTCACTCCAAGGACAGACAGGCTGGAAAAGGGCAGGAGGTTCAGACTCTTTTTGGATACTGGCACTCTGAAAACAGGAAAGGCTGTTGGAGACACCAGTACTGACAACCTCCTAGGCCATTGTGAGCCAGACAATGCAGGAACCTGGGCAAGCAGATAACTCTGACCAGGCTGAGGAGCCACCAGTGTCTGAAAGATGATGCTGTTGGCCCCTCTTGATCTCCTGCAGTGACCCAGCCTGAGCTGAGCTCCGAAGCAGGAAGGAAGTCATCCTGAAAGCCAAAGTTCAGGGCAGTTCCCTAGAGCCATGGTCTTCAAACCTCCCTGATGTCAGACCATTATTGGTTAAAAATAACCTAAGCATGCTGTTTCAAATATTTTATTTCTAAATATTATGTTTATCTGAATATTAAAGAGTAATTCTGTTTAATGACTTTTCTGTTATAAAAATGCAGATAAAGAGAAGTCCTTCCTGCAGCCCAGGGAATTGTCATGCGCCCTCACTTTGGAGACCACGCTGCCTGGAGTGGGGCCATCTCCACCGCAGGAGAGAGTGGAGCATGCAGGAAGCTTACAGCCTGGCCCACCCACTGATCACTTCGGCCAAGCTGTGTCTCCTCTCTGGACATGAGTTCCTCCAGCCTTTTAAGATCCGGGCTAGGGTACCTATCACTGTCACTCCTCCTTGAGAGTTTCACCATAAACACCAGCTTCTGTGAAAAGTGCCAAGTACTGTAATTACCTGCTGTGGGGTGTCATTTCCAGGAGACTGAAATGCTGGCGATTTTTGTTTTTGTTTTTAAGAATAAACAAAGCTTTTAGGGCCAGAATGACCGCTCAGGTGTAAACAAGGAATAACCCTCGTCTCCTTGCTCCAAACAGGGTAACACGTGAAAAGTATATGCTCACCCAAGCAAAGCCACACTAAATTATCACAGTCAGATCCTCTCCCAAGGGTACTTCACGTTGAAAGAGAGGGGAGCTTGGAAGGGACAAAGGGATGTCATCAGAACTCCAAAACAAATGTGTTGACTTCTTTGCTTCCAGCAATATCCAGAAAAAGTAGTTATATTATTTGCTAAAAGTAATAATACTAACTACTACTATTTTCTGAGCACTCGGGATTCCAAGTACTTTACATGTATTATTTCATACAGTTTTTTGAAGCAATACCAGACATAAAGTATTATTATCCCACTTTACATATGGGGAGCCTAAGATTCGAGCAACACTAAACAAGTTCTTGACCAAAGTCACCTGGCTACTAAGTGGCAAAGCCAAGTTTCAGACCCAGGTTCTCTGGCCTCAAGGCCACCTTCACCGCCACACCCCAGCCCACCATGCTGCCTTCCTCCCTGGGGGCCTCTATCTTTGGGGAGATAAGAAATAATGTCTTTCTGTCTGTCTCCCTTCAGACTCCCATAGATATGGGGTCCTAGGGGCCACCAGCAGCTGTGGAAAGACCCTGCGACCAGGAAGGCCACCAGCAGCCCTAAGCCAGGCCTGAGATGGAGGGAGCCAAGGCTGGCATAGCCACTCACCCAGCCTCGGAGCTCACAGCTGGAGAGCGTTAAACTCATCCTGACTCCCAGTGTGATGCATCCTGCTTGGGAGCCACCGCAGTTGGCTGGTAGGAGCACTTTGGGAGAGGATCTGATTGTGGTGATTCAGTGTGGCTTTGCTTGGGTGGTACATACCTTCCGTGTGTTGCCCTTTGGGTGGTATTCCTTGTTTAGACCTGAGCTTTCATTCCAGCCCCAACAGATTTGCCGAGGGGCCTTGGAATCAGCCTGTTTGAATCCCAGCCTGCCACTTGTACGCTGTGCCTTTCTTAGCAAGCAGCTTTATCTCTTGGAGTCTTAGTTTCCTTATCAGGGAAATAACGCTATCTCATGATTGTTTTGTGGTTCATTCATTTTCACTCAACAAATATTTGGTTGAACCATATGAAATTGCTGATATTTAACTTTTTTTTTTTTTTAACTCATAAAAACAGCAATTTCATGTGGTTTAACTCCATTGTTTCTTGAGTGCTGAACTAGTCAGGGTTCTCCAAAGAACCACAAAAACAACCAAGAAGTGTAATGGATGGATAGATAGATGGGTGGATAGATAGATTTACTTTAAGGAATTGATAAGTTCCCTTATTTGAGGGGACTGGCCAATCTAAAATCTATAGGCAGGCCGACAGGCTGGAAATTCAGGTCAGAATTGACATTGCCAAGTCTTGAGTCCGAATTTTGCAAGCCAACAGGTAAGAAACTGAGGCAGGTTTCTATGTGGCATGTTTCAGGAGAATTTCTTTTTCGTCAAGAAACCTGTCTTTGTTTTTAAAGCCTTCAACTGATTGGATGAGGCCCAACCACACATCTGCTTTACTTAGACTCAGCTGATTCTAATTAGGTATGAATCATATCTTCAAATACCTTCACAGCAACATCTACACTAGTGTTTAAGCAAACAGCTGGGTACCATGGCCTGGCCAAGTTGACATAAAATTAATATTGCAGGTGCCTGTTATGTACTAGGTATGGTGCTAGGCGCTCAGGGCATGAGTGAATGAGATGATCAGACGTGCCTGTTGGAGCGTACGTTGGTGCCTTTTGAGAGACAATACCCAAGATAATAAGTAAGTAACTGTATGTAAGAGGTGAAAATCATTGCAAGAGGAAAATGGTAGGCTAGGGGACATGAGAGTTCAGCGGGGGGGGGGGGGGGGGGGGAGGTACACCTGCAGAGAGTGGCTGGGTAGACCTCACTGAGTGTGTAGGAGCTGAGCCATGGCCTGCGGAGCGAGGAGCCACTATGCCCATGCTCTGGGCAGAGGGGGCAGCCAGTGTGGAGACGATAAGGCAGGATGGTGATCGTGTTTGTCGTGGTCTGGAAGGGAAGGGAGGGCAGTGTTCCTGGAAGAGTGAGCGAGGAGGGGAGTGGCAGCAGATGAGCTCAGCGTCCTGTGGGGCCTAGCAGGCCTCTGCTAAGGGAGAAAACAGGGTTAAATCAGAGACACATGCATGTCACGTGCCCAGCATGGTGTCTGGCAGGAGCTGTCATCCTTCTTGGTGACCTAAGTCCTTGGACACAGGCCAGTGGACTCCGGGTTAGTGCTCTTTCCTGCCCCCTCTTGGAATCTGTGTCCTGGATTCCAACTTTACCCATTCCATTCCCCAGCAGGGATTTGGGGAGCCAGAGGGCCACCAGGACAGCCTGGAGATCCAACAGCACTTGCTGATACCCAGCATGAGAGGAGGCTGGGAATACCCTGGGCCAGCCGGAGGAGGGGCTGGTCCGATGTGCAGGCCACCGCCCCCACACACACCCCCCACTGCTGTCCGGAGCCCTGGCCTGCTCCCTCAGACCACCCGCAGCCCAGGCTTTGTTCCTGCATTTCCAGGAACCCTTTTCCTGACAAACAAAGCCCCCAGCCCCGCCTGCCGCCCAACAGGCACCTGAGGCCTCCAGGCCTGGGAATCAAAGCCTGTTTTGCAAAGGAGGCCCTGTGTTTGGAGAAACACCCATCCCCTGCTGCCCATTCCTTCAAAGAGCCCGCATTGTTCTGCGCCCAGAAGGCGCCTCCTGACTTGAGGGCAGGGTCCGGGCTGACGTGGGCTGACGTGGGTGGACTTCTGATCTCAGGCCAGGCCCCCACCCCACTGGGGGAAGGGAGGGATGCCTGGGCCAAGCCAGGAGAGGTCTGCCCTCAGGGCACGGTGCTCCTTTCCTGCCCTCTGCCCACCTGAGCCCCCATCCCTTGTGTCCTGGCTGAGGCCAGGTCAGGGTGGCCTGGCCCTTTTACCTGCCTAGATGGCAAAGCAGACCTAGAGGGACATCAGGACAAGAACTGAGGTAGAGACCACAGAGTGTGCCAGGGCAGTCATGTCAGAGAGACTATGTGACAGATGCCCTCATTTCACAGATTGTGAGACTGAAGCCAGACAACAGGTGGAGCAGGACCCAGAGCCCAGCTTGAGCTGGGGAGGACCGGCGGGGGGCGGGGGGGCGGGGGGTGTCACTCTTCACCCTCGGTAATGATACCAGACCAAAACAGAGACCTTCTGACCCCAAGTTGGGTGCTCTTTTTTTAAACAAAAAACAAAAACAAAAAACTATTTCAGCCCTAACCGGTTTGGCTCAGTGGATAGAGCGTCGACCTGTGGACTTAAAGGTCCCAGGTTCGATTCCTGTCAAGGGCATGTACATTGGTTGCGGGCACATACCCAGTAGGGAGTGTGCAGGAGGCAGCTGATTGCTGTTTCTCTCTCATCGATGTTTCTAAGTCTCTATCTCTCTCCCTTCCTCTCTGTAAAAAATTAATAAAATATATTTAAAAAAACTATTTCATATACCCCCCCCCCCCAGTGCTTCCATTGCAACTTAACTTTGGGTAGCAGTAACCTTTACTTTAGATAAATCCTCTTAAAAGGGAGTGGAGGCCACAGAATTAGCAGTGGCGTGCAGGTGAGTCCTGATCACCCACTCGGAGGCACTCTGCCCCTTTCCCTTTCCTCTCCTCACCCTCACACAGGCTATTGTGAAGGTTAACTGGGGGGAGAAAGGGTATGTGTGGAAAGAAGTCCTTAGCAAACCTTTAATCAGTATTGCCATGATCATGATTGTTATTCCTACTTTCACTACTTGGAGGAGAGGGAAAGGAGGGGCCACAGTTAGGTGTGGCGCTGTCTGTGGGAGCTGCTTCCCTAAGCAAACAGCAACCTCCTTCCCGCCCTAAAGGGAGAAGGCAGGGTCCGCCAGGGAAGCGGGGTGTTGCAGAGACGTTTGATCTCCAGCCTGGGATTTGCATTTCACCTACTTGGCCTTCTGGGCATCAGGATGTTGTTGTCCTGGTCATCTTCCTCCAGCATCTTTTCACCACAGAGGTCACCTCTAGCCCGACATTCCTGGAAAATTCCACAAGGCTAACTGGGCCAACAGTGTGGCCGAGTAGAAACTGTAGTGACACCTTGAGTTAACTTCTGAGACTTGCTTGAGTGACAAACAGGCACAGCAGTTACGGGTTCCTCGGGGAGGTGGCCATGTGTCTATCCAAGGGAATCAACCTTCCCTTCTGATTGACTGGGGGAGAGGGAGACACGCGTGGACGAAAAGGGCCACATCCTAAACCTGACGAGCTCGGGGGAGACCAGTGTGGCAGCCTTGCAAACTCAGAGACTTAAAGTAACCACAAAGGATGGTCTGAAATGAAAACTTTTTTAAACTAAAAGAAGTTTACGGTGGGGAGTCATGTCCTAAGGCAGTATTTTTCCCTAACAAAGGTTAATTTTCACTTTACGCCTGCTTGTCTTTTTGCATCTAGGATAGCATGGCTGATTAACATGTCTTTGGGAAAACAGTAACTTCCCTTTTTACAGGCCCCTCAAAGCACAGAGCTGAGACCACACATCCTCTCACTATCATTGTTACCATGGTAATTGTTGACTGTTAACTACCCTGCACCCACCTAAGTAAAAGAAACGTTTCTATCATTTTACTTTTGATCCAGTCCCTGAGGTCCACCTCCCTTTACTTTCTTCCACCTCCCTAATCTATCACCAAGAGATTTCATGTAACCCGGCTCCTTCTTTGATTGTAATGTAAAAAACAAGGTGCAAAACTGCCATTCTCTGAAGCATTATCTCAATCTGCTTCCTAGCATTTGTCCACAGTTTAATTTAAATAAGCTCACAAAAATGATTCACAGGTTATAATTTTTCTTACATTGGCACACAGGAGCTCATGCCATACGTGAAAGGACCAAGAGCAAACTGTTGAGGATCTGTCACCATTCTGGGGACTTTCATGCCACCCATTCAACGAGTCCTCCCAACCACCTTGCACCTCCATTTCTGCAGATGAGGGCGCTGAGGTTCAGAAAAGTAAAGTTGGCTGTCCAAAGTGACCCAGCTAGTCAGGGAGTGAGCTGGGATTTGAACTCATCTGCTTCTGATTGAGACGTCATCCTCCTCCTACTGTAGGACCCACTGCCTCCCTCTATCTTCTGCACCATCATCAATGCACCGTTCTGAAGCACCATGTGCTGGGCACTCTGCTAATGGCATCAGCCCCGGTATCATAGTCTCATTTATTCTTCCCCTGAGGTGGAGGCAGAAGATGAGGAGGAGACCGATGAGGAGACTGAGTTTCAGAGAGACTGCCGGAGGTCACACAGGTCTGGAATGAGAGAGCTGAGACTCCAGAAACTCTAGGCCTTAATGCCTGTACTGCCCTGCCTCTCCTCCTACCCGCTGGCTAGACTCTGAACACCATGGTAAGAAGAATGGTGGTGTGTGTTAATGGTATGGGGGTCTGTACTTCCGAGGGTGTTTAATTCTTCCTGGAGTAGGAGTCAGGGAAAGCTTCTTGGTGGAAGGGACCTTTTGAGCCAAAACATGAAAGAAAAAGTCTAGGGGTTTGGGACAAGGTTGTTGCAAATCGAAGTATGAAAAGAAAGAGGAGGAGGAGGAGGAGGAGGAGGAGGAGGAGGAGGAGGAGGAGGAGAAAGAGGAGGAGGAGGAGGAGGAGAAAGAAGAGGAGAAAGACAGGCTGTTAGGCTAATTACAGAAAGAAAATGTGTCAGGTTACCACACCAATATATTCACTCATTCACCCACTCGGTCATTCACCACCTCCCATTGTGCAAGGCTAACATGGTGGTGTGGCACTGGCAGGCTAAATAGCAGACGGTGATTTAAGAAAAATTGAGCCTGGGGGAGGGGGGAGGAGTGGGCTGGAAGAGGTTAATGCGGGGGGGAAAGGAGGATCTATGTAATACTTTCAATAATAAAGTTTTTTTAAAAATAATAATAATAAAAAGAAAAAAGAAGAGAAAAACTGAATTTATTTAAGGATGGGGAATGGGATATCCAAAGGGAAGGGCTGCACAGCACAGAGCCAGTGGGACATTGGGTCCAAGAAGGCAGCCCAACATACTTGGGACAGTGAAACTAGGAAGGGCATAGACGAAGCACCAGGAGAGCCTAGGCTGGGCTGTTCTGGCTCACTGAGAAGTCAGAGAAAAGGGGGCCTTGGAGACAGGTTCAGGGGGTGAGCCTGGGACGAGCTGCCGCTGCCCATTGCTCCCCTGGTTGCAAGTCTCATGAGGACCCTTAGGGGTTGGAGGTACGTGCCAGTGGAGGAACGGAATGGGCGTGCTCCTTGGAGGAAGAGCACGCACTGGGTTCTTTGTTCTGAGCATATTTAACTCTTTCTTGCAGGTGGGAATCTTAGGGGAGGCCTCAGGCAAAGGTCTTACTAGAATATTCATCAGATTTCCAGGCGTGCTCTTTCGGGTCATGGTCTCCACTGATTGGTCGGTGCCAGGGCAGGGTCATTAGTCAGTGTGGCTGGTCCTGAGGCAGCCGAGGCACCACGTGTCTGGTTTTGCTGCTTTTCTGGGCTGGAGCTGAAAAACAACTGAGGCCCAGATGTTATCTCTAAGGAGGAAAAGGTCAAAGGGTCTAAGCTGCCGGAGCAGCAATATGCTAGGAGAGGAAAGGCTACCCTGGGGTGAAGTTCTGGTTTTCCCAGTTCCACCCCTTGCTAGGCATCCGGAGCTTTCTGCCCTGATGAGTTTCCGTACCTGGCCCATCGTCCTTACTCAGGGGGTCTAACACTCTGGGAGCCTAACAACTTCACCTTAAACCCTGTTGACAACCATTTGGCTTGACAACCATGAAAGCCCCAACATGAACATCCCACCGTCTGACCGCCACCTCCATTCTTCCCACAAGTTCTTTGCATCTGCTCTGCATCACACTGGCATCTTCAGCAACTGACCCTCTAATTTGTTCCAGGCTACCACCCTCTTCTACCTCATGTTCTTTTTTTTTTCTCCCAGCCCCAGCAACCATTGCCACTCTTAGTTTCTATGAGTTTGACTTTCGTTGTTTTGTGTTGTTTGTAGATTCCACATAAAAGCGATACCAGGCAGCATTTGTCTTTCTCTGACTTATTTCACTTAGCATAAGCCTTCGATGTCTATGCATGTTGTCACAAATGGCGGGATTTTCTTCTTTTTCATGGCTGAGTAATATTCCATACTCCATATACCACATCTTCTTTATCCATTCATCCATTGACGGACACTTACATTGTTTCCATGTCTTGGCTATTGTGAATAATGTTGCAGTAAACATGGGGCATTTTCATTTCCTTTGGATAAATACTCAGATGCAGAATTACTGGATCACATGGTAATTCTATTTTTAATTTTGTGAGGAGCCTCCATACTGTTTTCCACAGTGGCCGTACCAACTGACTCTCTCACCTATGGTATACAAGGGTTCCCTTTTCTCCACATCCTCATCAACACTTATTACCTTTTGGCATTTTTTTTTTTATGATAGCCATTCTAACGGGTATAAATCATGTTCTTTTTTACAGCTCAGAGCCAAGGTCCAATATTTCAATAACAGTCATGCCAATGCCATGAATTCTCTTGGCCCTCTGTCTTTAGATCTCACTGGTGGAGTAAACCCCTCCCTATCTGCTTTCTCCGGGACTATGACCAGCAGCCACACACTGCTGAGACCAGCACACCACAGGGCAGGGGGCTTCCCTGAAACTCTGGGATCCCTCACCTCCAATGGGCTCGAGACACTGCCCATATCAACTCTTACCAATGACCACTTCACACCTTCACCACACTCCTCAAACCTGCCTACTTTACCTTCATTCTCATTAGTGCCAGAGAAAGAAGACACCATCCTTATATTCACACACACACACACACACACACACACACACACACACACACACATCCTCTTCTTTTTCCCTTCTGTTTCAACACAGGAGCTGACATTTTCATCAAAAGAGAATTTTCCACCTGGATTTTGCCACCCTCCTTCTCCCTTCTTCCGGGACTGTGTGTTTCTAATCATCCCTTCCTAGTCTTGGATTTTCTCTCTCTGCTTCTCTATTAGCTTTTAAATACAGTCAAACCACCTCCTTAGACAAAAACAAAAGCCTACTTCTTCAACCTCACATCCCCTCCAGCAACCACCTGCCTTTCTTACTTCCACTGCCGTCCTCAAAGGGGCTGTCTGCACTCTGCCTCCCGTCCTCACCTCCGCTCACCTTTTCTGACAGCTTCTGTGAGGTGTAACTGATACAATAAACCTGACCTGTTAGAAGTGTATAATTTGGTAAGTTCCTGCATATGCATACACCAGAGAAACCACCACCACGATGACAAGCGAACACCCCTGCAAGCCTCTTCGTGCCCTTTTATAAACTTCATGCTCCATCACTCACGAAAACACACCTGATAAAGGTGCTAGGGAGCTGCAGCTCACTAAATCTGATGGAAAAGGGCTAGCTGCCTCTTAGCTCGGCAATGCCTGTCCAAACCAGACTCACGGGCTTATTCCCCTACCCTGCTCTTCTACCACCACCGTGCAAGTGCTAGTGCAAGCCAGGAGCCTAGGAATTGCTCTTTTTTGTTATTGTTCATCTTCACCGGAGGATATTTTTCCCGTTGATTTTTAGTAAGGTGGGGGGGGGGGAGCGAGAGAGAAACATCTATATGAGAGAGACACATCTATTAGCTGCCTCCTGCATACACCCCGACCAGGGCCGGGGCTGGGGATTGAAACTGCCACCCAAGTACGTGCCTTTGACTAGGAATCAAACCCTTGACCCTTCAGTGCACAGGCTGACACTAGCCACTGAACACACCAGGCAGGACAGGAATTGCTCTTGATACACTTAGGAAATGCTTTAGCAAGTACCATCCATCCCTTGATTATCTCTCTTCCCTTCTCCCCATCTCTATCATCACCACCTTAACTCAAAACTTCATCACTCACCCACACCATAGCAATGGTCTTCTAACTTCACCTACAAGCTGCAGCCAGAGAGATCTTTGTTGAAAGTGTGATTTCGTCATCCCCACCCCTACTTAAGATATAGACAAAGACTGAAATCCATAACACAGCCTTCAAGGCCTGCGAGGTCTGGCTTCTTCTCTCCAGCCCTACTTGGCCCTTGGACTCTCACCTCACTGGCCTCTTTTCAGTACCTTTAACCAACTGGGTTTCCCCATCACAGGGCTGTGCACGTGTTATTTCTTGTGCAGAATGTTCTTCCCACTCATGCTTCAGACCTTGGTTTAATGATCACTTCCTCAGGGAAGCCCTTCCGGACTTTCTCTAGTTGATTGAATTGCCTTGTCACATCTTCACTTAGCACTCTGTACCTCACTTTGCAGTATGTGCCACAGTTGTGACTTGATTTTCTGTGTGTGAATGTTTCCCTTACAAGATCATTTCCCTTTCTAAATTCTTCAGAAAGGGACTCAGCATGGTATTCTCAATGCCTGGCCTAATGGACCTAGTCCCCAGCATGAGTACTAAATAGGTATTAAAATAATGAGCATATAGTGAGCATCTCCTGTGTGTTATGCTCTTCTGGATATCTGCTTGCATTTAATCCTCACAACAACCTTGGCAGGTGCATATTTTGCTCTTTATAGATGAGGACATCAAGGCTCAGAGAAGCTAGGAAACTTACCCATGGTCACACAGTCAGAGGTAATTGAGCCTGAGCAAGAAGAACCAGGTTAGTGTTACGCCAGAGTTCCTATCAGTTTCCCCAGCTGCCTGGACGGGGAAGAAAACATGCTCATACTCTCTCTGTTCTCTGAGGGTCTGTGCGTACCAGGTGCTCTATAGTATCACCTCAGTTCATTCTCAGAATCAGCCTGTCAGGTGGGTGTTTACCCTTCTCCAAATGCAGATACAGAGAGATTACGTGATACAGAGAGACTGAGATACAGAGGGATGATGCAAACAGCCCAAAATTACTCAGCAAAATAGCAGAACTGGGTTTCTAACCTAAGGTACCAGGCTCTTTTCATTGCACAGGCATGATGGAACAGGTAAGTGACAACATAGCCAGATGAAGGGTTTTTCTGCCTCCATCAAAGGACCGAACTGGCTTCTGGGCATCTTCCCTGACTCACACTTGCCAACTTCCATCATCCTGACTTTGAGAAACACTTGTGCCAGGAACTGCTCTGTTGACCCAAGATCCTGGCATCAGAGACTTTCCAACCAAGGAGGAAGCAAAGACAGGAGCCATGCCACATCCCTGGTGGCAAGATGGAAGAAGGCAGCTTGATCCTGGAGTCGACCTTTTACTTCAGCTTAGAAAGAAATTGTTCTTCCCGTGGCTTTTCAAAGACAGTTTATGTCAGCCATTACCCTCCCTCCAGGACACAGTGTGGAAGCACAGGTGGGTGGGGCCCTGGCTCACAGTGCTAGGTGCCTGTGGGCTCTGGGCAGAATCAGCCAGTTCCAGCTGGTTAGAACCCAGAGCCCTTGGGCACGGGAGCTGCTTGGGCCTGAGCCTGCCTGTCTGACGGGCTGGTAGGTAGGAGAGGCAAGCCAGCTGCAGAGGCCTGCGTGAAGGGTGGGGTTCCTAGGAAGGCTGAGTGACAGAACCTCCATCTGGGCCTCCCCATAGGGGACCCACTAATGCCATCATGGTTTCCTTTGCTCATGCCTTTATTGAAGAGATAACCGGCTTGAGCAATGTTTCTCAAATTATTTGCAACACATCTCAGATCCATCTTTTTGTATTCCTGCACTTAAGTGCCAAAGCAGTGCCAAATTGCTGCAAAATGTTCCTAAATGCTTACTCAGAATTGTGGTATTTAACTCACTGTGGACTGCTAACAGCGTTTGCAGACCAGCACAGGCCATGGACCACACTCTGAGTAGCACTGAAATAGGCTAAGATTTAGGGGAGGGGTGCATGGGGAGACCCAAGAATGAAAAAGACCTTGTCTGCTGCTCTGGAGGAGCACAGGTTCCGGAGCCAGCACCTGGGTTGGAATTCTGCCACACCGGACACTAGCTGGGCAGCCTGGGGCAGGGCACTTCTGCCGGCTGAGCCTCCGTTTCTTTATCTGGAAAATGGAGGTACGTAGTATAAAAGATATCTGTTGTTTCTTTCTTCCCAAGGTCTGGACAAAGAGCATCTGACTTCCCTTTGTGTTTGGGTGACCACTTGCCTTGACTTCAGGGCTGGTTCCGTAACCTGAGAGTGGCCAGTTAGCAGTTTCAATCATCCTGCGCATGTTTCCAAGAGATGGGCACATATCCCAGGAGAGCCACTGAAAGTCTGTCTGGGGTGCCGTGCTGGATGTGTCAGGGAAGAGATGCTCTTTTTCTGCTGGGGTTGCTCAGCACAAGGAGAGTCTTTCTAAAAATAAAGCCAGGGTAGAAGACAGCTGAGTCAGAGTTTGGAGAGAAAGGCTCCTGGTAATAGTGTCTGAGTGCCTGGGTCCCGATGAGCTTCCGCCGTCCCCTCCTTTCCTTCTCCCTGTCACTGTCCTTGGCCGCACTCCATCAGCTCGCCTCCTCCTCTCTGGGCTCCCTGCTGACATATACACGGGTCCAGGACGGGGAAGGTCAGAGAACGCAATCTGAGGCCAAAAGGTAGAGACCGGCCATGAAACTTGGGATAAACCATTTCCTGTCTCGGGATCTCGGTCTTCTCATTGGTCAAATGTGGACGTTGCCTATCTCAGGCTCTCAGGGTTCCCAGGAACTTGGCACAGCCATAAGCAAACATAATTTAGAAGCTTAAAGAGCTGAGCATTCACCCAGGACTGTTGCTGGCATTTTACTGACTTGCTGAGGCCATGTGACACGTGCAGGTAGACATAGTGTAGAGAAGGGGCTTGGTCAAAAAGATCTGATCTCCACTTACTAGCTGTGCCACGGTGCCTATGGCTCGGCCTTTCTAAGTCCTTGTTTCCCCATTTTTAAAAGTGATATGCAGATAAAGCACATGGTACAAAGTAGGTGGTTTAAAAATGGACTTTATGCCCTAGTCAGTTTGGCTCCGTGGTTGTTCTGTGGCAGCAGGATCGAGGGACAGATCAGATTTGGTGAATAAATATTCTGATTTCCTTGTCCCCCTGTGGGACAATTCTGAAGCATGTTCTGCACCATCTCTCAGAAGGTCCCCAGTGGAACTGAGCCCAGTTACCCAAGTGGTAATTTGTTCATCTTTTACTGGCTTTCCTCCCCTCTCTGTCTCTCTTCCCCACTCCTTCACTTTGCTTTCTGGGGACATCCTCTCAAATACTTGCACCTAAATCCTTGATTCAGCATCTGCTTGGCAGGGTCCCCCAATTAGGACACTTTCAAAACTCAAGTCCCATCATACCCTTCCATGCACCCTTAACTATAGCCAACTTAAATTATAAACTAAATGCCTCATGGATTCATTCTTTTGTGGTTTTGTTCTTTCTGTGCCTGTTCCCTAGAAGCCCTTCTGGCTTTCATCTCTTTTTTGTTTGTTTGCTTCTAAGGACCAGCCCAGGTTCCATTTATTTCATGATAAGCACAAAGAATGATTGCTCGGCCGTTTGAACTCCCAGAGCGTCCACTAAATTCCCCTGGTGTGATCTCTGTCCAGGCTTCTTGACCTAGTGGAATCTGCTGACAGTCTCCTGGGGCCCCCACCACTCCTGAGGTTCAACCACGACTAGACCTTATCACCCAGCACTGCTCCAGCTCTGGAATTTTAAACTCCAGGGGATGCTGATATGGGAGAGGGGAAAATTCCCCCTCTTTTTCCTTCTCAGTTCTCTGGCTGGTCTAATCTCACCACATTTACTTCCACCAGATCCCACAGAGAAAGGGAGCAGGGGGAGGCTAACATAGCAAAAACTCTTACCTTCTTCAGTTTGCATGAGATGCCCCAAGATCTCTTCGTTTGCCACAGTGCCAGTGTGAACAGTGTCCAGCTAGTAAAGTCTCCTGCTGGCTCGCCAACTGTGGGGAAGGGATATTTCCCCTCTTCTGGCTGGTCTAACAATCAAATAGACATGAGACAGATTAACAAGAGAAAATAACCAAGTTTAATTACTTACGTTCATATGGGGGTTCCGTAAGAATTTGGGGCCCAAGGACAGATCAGGCAATTAAGGCTGATCTGCCATCTTGAAACCAGGAGAAACCAGGCTTGTGGTTTGGGACCGCAAAGGGAAGGAAGATAATCCACATGGAGTTGGAAAAACACATGTTTGTTAAACAAATGTTTGCTGGGCCATCTTTAACAGGGGGACACTGGAGGACTTTGATCAAAGAGGCCTTGCTACCTGTCATCTACTGGTTCATAATAAAGTATGGTTATGTATGATGATAGCTTCCTTCCTGGAGCAGGTCCTTTCTAAATTTGTTTAGGCTCTTAGGGAGATGGTCAATGGTTTTTCCTGAGTCCTCTAGTTCTTGAACGTAACTTGCTTAAAATAGCCAATATCCAAAGAAGCATATTTTGGGGTGGCAGTGTCTGCTCCCCCTCACCACAGATATATCCCCTCTCATACTCTTCCTCCAGGGACATCAGCTCTGTGAGGTTATCAAGGTCCCCAATCTTCTCCCTGTCTCTTGGCCTCTTCCATTCCTCCAATTGTTAAAAAAAACAAACCAAAGAAAAAACAGTTCTGGGTCAGTTCACTTATCAGCTTCCCCAGTTCCCTCTCTACTCCTGACCTTAGAAGAAGTGCAAAGTGGTTAAGGGCATCCACAGGATTTACCAGGGTGAGAACCCTGGCTCTACTACATACTTGTGTAACCTTGGGCAAACTACATAAGTTTTTGGTCTGCAGCCTCTTCATCTGAAAAAGAGAAAAATAATAAAACATATCACTCAAGTAGAGGGTTCTGTTTCTATAACAAGATATGGCAAACCCTCAATAACTTGATTATGTTGACATTGCCTTTGTATCTGCATGGCTACTTCATTGGGTCGGTGGGGGGATTAAATAAAATAAGGCACTTAGAATTATGCCAGGCACAGGATAGCCACTCCAAAAATGTTGGCTGCTATCATTATTACTGAATTTGTTTCTTGGACTGCCATAATAAATTACCACAAATTGAATGGTTTAAAACCACAGAGATGCATTGTTTCATAGTCCTGGAGGCTAGAAGTCTTAAGATAAGGTGTCTTCTGGGTTGGCTCCACATATACAATATATTTTTATTAATTTCAGAGAGGAAGGTAGAGGGAGAGAGCAATAGAAACACCAATGATGAGATACAATCATTGATCGGCTACCTCCTGTGCACCCCCTACTGGGGATCGATCCTGCAACCCAGGCATGTGCCCTAACCAGGAATCAAACCCATGACCTCCTGGTTCATAGGTTGATGCTCAACCACTGAGCTACACCAGCCAGGCTGGGTTGGCTCCTTTTGAGCCTCTGAAGGAGAATTGATTTATGCCTCCCACCTAGCTTCTGGTGGCTGCTGGTCACTGGTTTTTCTTGGTTTATAGCTGCATAATTCCAATGTCTGCCTTTGCATTGACATTGCCTTCTCCTCTTTCTCAGTCTCAAATCCCTCTGACTTTCTCTTATAAAGACACTTGTCATTATACCTAGGGCCTACACTAAATCCAGGATGACTTCATCTTGAGATCCTTAACTTAATTACATCTACAAATACTTTTCTAAATAAGTTCACTATCATGGGTTCCAAGGGTTAGGACTTAGATATAGCATTTTGGGGATCAGCGTTCAGCCCACGACAATGGTCATTACAAAAACTTTCACTGGAGAGGTGAATTAAAGCCAGATTGCAAAGGATTAAGAGACAAAGGGGAGATGAGAAATGTAGATAATTGTTTGAGAGACTTGGTTAAGAAGGAGTGCAGATGGAGAGGGAGCTGGTAGACACTTACTTGAGCCTCTTGGAGGGAAGAAGAAAAAAAAGATGGCAGAAAAGGAGGAAGAGCTTGAAGATACAAGAAAGAAAAAAAGATGCAGTGGAGCGAGGAGCAGGCCCCAGAGCAGAGTCAAGGCTGAATGCTGAATGGGTGACTCAGTAAAAACGAGCTAGATGGGCCAGCCACAGACTGACAGCAGCCACAAAACAAGTCAGAACAGAGAAGAGAAAGAGTGAGCCAAGGAGCCACCAAAGACAAGATAAAACATAACCAACCAAACTCTGGAAAGGTCTGAGACTTAAAAGATCTGAGCCAGAGATCACCTCTTGAGAAGTTTAAAAACATTTCCTCCAGTTTCTCATCTGAAGCTCCCAATACTGCTGGAGGGCAAGCAGAATTATGACACCCCTTGGGTGGAGAAAGAAACCGAGACCCAAAAGGCCTAGGGGTTAAACAGGTAGCTGGGGTTACCAAAGGACACACTGAGCCTCCAGCTGAGGCAGGGAGTCCAGGGAAGGCCTGGGGACCCCCCTCATGGAGGCCCCACCCAGGAGGAGGCACACTTTCATACTGTTGCTCACATTCCTTTTGCACTCTCCTGCTTGGGCTTCTAGGAGATGGGTCTTCCCTGGTTGTCAACCTCTTGGATCGTTCTCAGGACCCTTTCCAGAGTACCTCTCCTTCCTCCAACCCTTTACGATTCAAAACCAATGGATTCACCTTATTCCCTCCAAAACTGGCTCTTCCTCCTGTATCCTTTACTGGATGATCAACAGCCACCAGCCACAAACCTGCCTCTGCCTGTCCCAAACATCCTGTCAATCACCAAGTACTGTCTCCTGCCTCCTAAATACCTTATGAGCCTGCTCTCTCTCTCCATCCCAAGGCCTTGTTGCCCTGTCTTACCTGAACCCTGCAATAGTCTCCCGACAGGTCTCCCTGCCTCTTGGCTTCTCCAGTCCATCTTCCAAACTACTACTCCAGGACCTTCCTAAACCACAAAGACGATGTTCTTACTCACCAGTTCAAAGATTTCTGCGGGCTTCCCACCTCTGTGGGGGAAAGCACAAACTAACTTTCATAGCCCTTTGTGATCAGCCCCTGCCATAGTCTCCGGCCTCATTAACCCTGAACATATCCCGCCTGCACTGGCTTTCCCACTCTTACCTCTACAGTCTTCATTCCTCTCTGGCTCTGAGACTCATCACAGTAGCTCAGGTGGGCATGGATATTTTTCCCATCCCACAAACAAGGAAACGGAGACCCACAGGGACCATGCAGCTAGTGATGAACAGGACTAGAACTTGAACCCAACCCTAAATGACTATCCCTGGGCCAGTGTTCTCCCAGCCACCCCCCCCCCCCCACCCCTCTTTGAGAAGGGAGAAAGAGGGCACTTCCTGAGAAAGGTTAGGCCCCAGGAAGCCACCTATCACCTATCACCTCATTCACAACCCTGGAAGGTAAGTAATACGCCTCCCATATGTGAAGGAGGAGAGTGAAGCCCAAAGAGTCTAAAGACCTTTCTGAGGTCACATAGTGAGGCAAGTCCAAGGGGTCCCACAATGTCCAAGAACAGACTCACCTGTGGAGGGCTCCCCTACCCCCACTCCCGGCCACACTCATCTCAGAGGGCTCAGGGTTATGGGTTGAAAATGATGTGAAGGCACATAGGGGAAAACTCGACAAGGACACCAGAGGCGACCAGAGGTGAGCCAGAGGCCTGGAACAGACCCTTCCCTCACACATTCAGAAGGAACCCACCCTGCCAATACCTTGCTTTCAGACTTCTAGCCTCCAGAACTGTGAGGCAATAAACTTTTGCGTGCTTTTTAAGCCACCCTGTTTTTTACAGCAGCACCAGTAAGTGAATACAAAGAAGTAAACGGCCACCCATCCCTAAAAGAAGAGATAGGATAAAACAAATTATATTTGTGATTTTAAAATTTCTAGCCTGAGCCCTGGCTGCTGTGGCCCAGTTGGTTGGAGTGATGTCCTGTATAACTGAAGGTCGTGGGTTCAATTACAGGTCAGGGCACATACCTAGGTTGCAGGTCAATCCCCGGTCGAGGCGTGTACAGAGAGCAGCAGATCGATGTTTTCTCTCACATCGATGTGGTGTGTGTTTTCTTCCCCTCTCTCTCCCTCTCTCTAAAATCAATAAGCATATCCTCAAGTGAGGATTTTTAAAGTTTTTTATTTTTCTAGCCCTGGCTGCGTAGCTCAGTTGTTAAGAGCATCATCCCAATATGCCAAGGTTTCAGGCTTGATCTCTGGTCAGGGCACATACTAGTACAAGAAGCAACCAATCTATACTAATAATAGCCTAGATGGCCGTCACACCCTCATGCCGTGAAGCCCTTACACCGTCACAAGGAGGCTGCGTGCGTAGCAGGAGTGTGCAGGTGGGCAGGGACTTGACGCTGCGTGCGCTGTGGGACCTGGGGGTCCTGCAAGGCCTGGGGGTCCTGTGGCCCCTCATGGCGCGGAGGCGGGACCCCCGGCTTCGGCTTACCTCTTTGCATTAATCCATTGAGGAGTCCCGGATGGGTGGGCAGGGCCTACCTCCTTAGGGTGATCAATCACAGGGCTCCCGCACTATGAGAGGGCACAGGCCAGGCTGGGGGACCCCCCTCAAGTGTATGAATTTCATGCACTGGGCCTCTAGTAAATGCATAAATAAGTGGAACAACAAATCAATGTTTCTCTCTCTCTCTCTCTCTCTCTCTCTCTCTCTCTCTCTCTCTCTCCGTTCTTCTCTCTCTTTAAAATCAACTTTAAATATTTCTAATGTTTTTATTATTACATTCATTTATTGAAGAAAATTTGGAAAGGATCCGAAAGTATAAAGAAGAAAACTAGCCCGGCCAGAGTGGCTCAGTGGTTCAGTGTTGACCTATGCACCAGGGGTTTGATTCCCAGTCAGGGCACGTACCCTGGTTTCGGGCTCAATCCCCAGTAGGGGGCATGTAGGAGGAAGCTGATCAATGTGTCTATCTCACTCTCCCTCTAAAAAATCAATAAAGACGTATTTTTTTAAAAAAATAAAACTAAAAGCACACTTCCTCTTTGGAAGTGGAATCTCTGAGGGAAAGACAACTCATGACCTCACATTTCACACTTAGGAAATTTGGTGAATTTCCCCCCTCCTCCAATGCAGTTACTAGAATCTCCCTTGCAAAGCTGCTGTGATGCTTGAATGAGAAACTTGGTCCAGTTCTTAGCACAGGGTAGAGCACCCAGCCCAGCACCATAAATGGTAGATATTGTGCCTATTTATATAGACATTGCATAAAATTGGAATCATGCTATTTTCACTTCCCCTTTTTCACTTACCAGCATATCTTGAATGCTTCCTCATATCTTTCATATTCACCAAGTGCCTAATATTTCATTTCTGCACAGCTTTCCATCTATGAATGTAGTATAATCTACTTACCCAATTTCCTGTCATTGAACATTTAGGGAATTTCCAACTTTCCCTTGTTATAAATAAGGCAGGGATAAATAATCTTTGATTTTAGGGTATATTCTGGAAGTTGAATTGCTAAATCACAGGATAACTCTTTTAGCCCTGGCCAGTCTGGTTCAGTCCTGTGCACCAAAAGGTGGGGGTTCAATTCCCGGTCAGGGCACATACCCAGGTTGTGGGTTCGATCCCAGTCGGGGTGCCTGCAGGAGGCAGCTGCTCCTGTTTTTCTCTCATTAATAGTTCTCTCTCTCTCCCATTCTCTCTCTAAAAATCAATAAAAATATATATTTTTTAAAAGTCTAATTCTTTTAAAAGTGTTCGCAAATACATACTGCCAATGGTCCTGCAGAAACATCCCATAATGCCCCTCCTCTGCAGAGGAAAAGGCACTGGCTTCCTCGCTAACATCTGGTGTCGTCGTTATTTTCATCTTGACCAATTCTATAGGAAAGAAAAGCCGGCATCTCCTTTTCTTTGTACTTCGGAACTTCTAGCATTTTCGCCAAGTTTTTACATTTCCTCAGTGAATTACGTTAATCATCCTTTGCCCATAGTGTCCTTCTGTCAGTTCCTCTCATTGTTATGGCTTTAACAGGACTTGAAAGGGCCGCTCTAGATGGGAACCCTAGGGCAGCTTCCTTCCCGCCCTTCTGACCCTCCTCTTCCCACATTCGCATCCTCACCAGCCATCCTCGGTCCCCAGGGGACCTTTGTCATTCAAACTAGTCTTTGTTTCCCAGGCCTGGGAAAGCCAGCTCTCTCGGCCCTCTCTACCTTTTGCTAGGTTTCCCTCCCGAAGCCCCACATTCCTTCGGCCCCCATCTCAGGTCTCTCACCAGGCCCTGCACACTCTGCCCTCCAAATTCCTCCACCAGGTGCAAAGCCACAGGGGCCTCAGACTGGCGTGGCCAGTGCAAGAATCCCAGCCCTGCCCAGCTCTGGCCTGAAAGGCAGGGCGGGGGAGGGGGGGGGATGCGGGGGGGGGGGTGGCTCGGGGAAATGGGGAGCGGTTTAGAGAACCAGTTGTTCCTGGGGAGGCCTTGTGTCAAGGCACCAGTGTCAAGTGGGAGCAAGAGCATGTTTTAGGGTGGCAGTGAGGGGGAAATGCACATTATGCTTAAAGCACAAAATTCGGGGGCACAGATCACCACAAAACCCGGACGACCAGGCAGGGCTACTCCAGGAGGGACAGGCCTTGGCAGGGTCTGGCTTCCACTTGTGCCTGGAGTGTATCAGCCTGGGCAAGGGCTGGGGGGCCAGAGGTTCTGGCTGAGCAGGTCATGCAAATGAAGGGTCTCCGGTCACCCGAGAAGTCCCAAGGGTAGGTGGCAAGGACTGAGCAGCTCAGACAACAGCTCAGGCAGTGGACAGGGCACCTGGGCGCAGGGCACCTGGGGGTTCCTTCCTGCCTGGCTCCAGTGCCACTCATCCACTCCCCCACTGGAGGCATCTTCGGGGAAGATGGAGCCTGGCTGCCCAGGGTGCTGGCCCCGCCCTGAATCTTGAGGGGTGACAAGCCTCGCCCCGGGTTGACCAGACACAGAGGTTGCCCGAGCAGAGTGACTAAAACTGGGAGTCAGAGGGGGTTTCCCAGAAGCAGACTCTGAGCCGGGCCTTGGGGTGCCCGTGTGTCAGGCAACGGGGGTGGGGAGGGCAGGCGGCCTGAATCCCGAGGGAAAGTACAGTCTGGTTTCGGGGACGGTGGGCGGGCAGTCCCCGCGAGTGGCAAGACAGCAGGTGCCCGAAAGGGGCGGAGAGCAGCGCGGGAGCCGGTTTCGCCAGGATGCCACGGGAGGCCCCCGGCCCCGCGGCGGAGGAGGGCGGAGGAGGGCGGGGGACTCGGGAGGGCAGCGAAAGGGGTGCCCCAGCCCGCCCGCTCCGGCTGCACGTAGCACTCGTCCGCTCGGCGCAGAGCAGGTAACAAAGGGCCAGTGTCGCCCGCAGGGCGCCGCCCGGCCCGCCGCCTGGCGGCTCCGGGGGCCCCGCAGACCCATAGGGGGGAGGACGGGAGAGTGGCCGGGGGCCCCAGGCACACCCAGCCTGGGTCAGGACCGTCTCCTCTGCCAGATGTTTCCCTCCAGCGGCCCCCAGGGCCCGAGAAGGCGGCGGGGCCCCCGTTGGGATGACCAGTGTCTCTGGCGAAAAAAAGACAGGGCCTGGCTCGCAGGTCCCGCGGGGGCTGTGAGATGCACAGCCCTGGGCGGTGCCCGGGAGGCCAGGGCAGCGCCCCCCAGCGGACCCCCACCCCCAGGGTGAGGATGTGCGCCGCCCTCTAAGCGGAATTTGATCTGCAGAACATTCCTGTGCACAGTTCATGTCTGCGCTCCGGAATGTCTTATCTAGGAGTCCACTTGAACGGGCTGGTGGCTCTTGACGCAAGATAGTTCTGTCCACATCAAAGGAGGGGGCACCGGTGAAGCTGATGGAGACTAGAGGGAGGCCAAGCCTCTGGAGCGGCCTTGGCGGCACCACTGAGTGTACCCAGGCCCTCGTGGTGTTCACAATCCCGCAAGCACCCGAACACCATGCAGAGCGTGTCTGTCCGCGTCCTCCTACACACCCCGGTCCCCACCTCATTTCACACTTCACTGGTCAGTGTGTGCCCCCAGGAACCATTCAGGAGGCCCCCATTGTCAAGGAGGACTGGAGAATGAACCCTGGAATGATCCTTCGGCATTATCCTGCCTGTTCACTCTCCCCCACAGCCCACCCCTACACACACACACACACACACACACACACACACACACACACCCCTCTTTGTCCTTCATGCAGGGCAATCCTGGGGCAGAATTAGGAGGTTTGGGCCAGGCTCACTAGAGATCAAAAGCACTTTGGGAGGGAATGTCCTCAGAATGGGAGCAGCTGCCCCTCCTCCATCACACCCACCAGCAGCCCATTCCAGAGAGAACTCCCATCCCCATCAAAGCATCTAAATGTGAGGCCAGAGGACCTCCCAGGATAGCTGCTCAGGCCTTGGCAGAACTAGGAGCTATGTTCTCGGGGGTGGGGGTATTGGCTGCCTCAGCTTTCTCATCAGTACAGTGGGGAACAGAGCCAGTCCCTGTGACCTGGGCCCCTCCCATTCTGACTTCTGCTTTGGAGCTGATCAGTAGATCTAGGGAGTGTGTTCTTTGTGCTCACACAAACCTTCTGCCCTTGCAACCCGGCCTAGAACACCGTTTCCTGGAGAGGGAATGCTGGGAACAGCAAAGAGAAGCTCCGAGGCACCAAAGAGCCTGTACAGTCTCCTCTAGGTCAGCTAGGGAGGAGTGAAACCAGGTCCCTGCTCTGGGAATGTCCAGGCCACTGAGCAGCAGTCATGTACATACACAAATCAGACACAGGGCTGCAGCCCCACGTGCTGAGGGCTCAGGACTGGTGTTTAGAGAGGAAGGGAAGGCTCCCCCAGTACATAGAGGCTGGGACACAAATGGTTCTCAGTACTGTATGGCGACTGAATGAAAAACCACACAAGTAAATGGATGAATGAACGTCGGAGGCCATGAATTCATGTGGGTTGGAACCCTCTGCTTGCCCAGGATGAGACTTCTTGGGGATTGTCACTGCTCTGACCCTGGTGTGCATCCTCAACACCCATCAGGCTGCAGCTCCCCAGGAGGGGCCAGGATACCCTTTGATGCAGCCACCAGGTGACCAAGCTGTGCTTGGTGAACATTCCTGAGAGTGGAGTATGGATGTCCACCTCCCCACCAGACTGAGAGCTCTTCACAGGCTCTGCCGTGTCTGGCTCAGATCTCTGCTGCCCTCCATCCCAGTGTTCACTACAGTGTGAGGCACTGTGCCAAGAGACAAGGCTCTGGATCGCAGGCAGGCCTGGCCACTTTCTGGTTATGTGGTCTTAGGTTGTCATTTCTCTCTCAGCCTAAGTTTCCTTATATAAAGTGCAGACAAAACTGCCTTCTTTGCTTTACTAGATGTGGGGTTGTTACCGTCATAACTAGCTGGTGAATATTAATAATAGGAAGAAAGCGAAGGAGAGGCCAGACATTGTAAGTATCGTCATCTGGGCAGCTTCACCAGGAAGCTGCAATTTCACACTTCTCAAGGGACCACCTGTCCATTCCCTGCAAATCACAGGGGGAAGGGGTCCAACAAAGGGGAAGATGGGCGCATGCTCCATGAAGTTGGGGTGATGTCAGGAAGGTGTTTGCCTGTCAGTCTAGCCTGGGGAACAAAGATCATTGGCCAGAATGGCAGAACCACTGCAAGCATGTGAAATCCGGAAGGCTTAATTGGTGAAGCTCCTGGTTATAACCCTGAGACAAAGAGTTACCTCTCTCTTGTTCCTCTGGCTTCACTCTGCTTCCTTGCACTCGCTTGCTCCATGACCTACGCTAGCATGCCATGTGGCCCATGCAGACCCCACACACAATGGACAGCGGCTTGAGCACAAGCTACGCTAGCCAAAGGCAGGACTGGACTGTGCTGTAATACGGAGCAAAGACTCTGGGCGGTGGCTTTAATTCTAGCTCTGCTAAAGACAAAATGGGAATCTATGGCAGAATGGAGAGCGATGAGATCATGGAGGGGAGCTCCCTTCATGTTACGTAATCAATAATGCTTTCTAGGATACCTCATCCTCCCATGGGGGCCTCAGGAAATTCTTGTTCCTGCTGCACCCCAAGAAGCCCACTTCCACCAGCAACAGGCGGGGACACAGAGGGCACCTCACCAATAACAGGGTCACTACTCCTCCCTCCACATCCCTGTCCCTCAGAGCCCAGGATCTTCCTTCACCTGTCACCCTCCTACCCACTCCTCCCTTTATGTCTGCCTTTATACCTGCACTTGCAGGTCTCTGAGAGCAGGAACTGGGTCTCCCTCATCTCTGTCCTCTATTGCCCAGGATTGCCCAACACATGATCGAGCACATGGCAGTGGAAGTAAATGTTCACTGAATGGTTAAGTGATGAGGGAGAGGATTTGTTTAACCAGAAAGGTGTTAACCAAAAGTCTGCCAATCTGAAGCTGCTTTCTGGGATATTGAATTTAAGATGTTTATTGAAAAACTAGAGGCCTGGTGCACAAAAATTTGTGCACTGGAGGGGGTGGTCCCTCAGCCCAGCTTGCCCCCTGTCACATATTGGGAGCCCTCAGGGGATGTCCTACTCCCTGCTCCCTGCTCCCCTTGGGGAGCGGGCCTAAGCCACAGTCTGGCCTCCCTTTGTGGGAGGCGACTGGACTGATCAGGGGAAGGCACCAGCCCCATCACCCTGCTGTTGCAGCCACTGCCAGTCACCGCAGCCACCAAGGTGTTTTCATCAACATGGACTCCAGTCCATTTACTGTGAAAAAATGACAACTTTCTTTAGGCATTTTCAAGATGTGTCTTTCATAGGATATGACCTTCCTTCCTTCCTTCCTTTCTTTTTCTTTCTTTCTTTCTTTCTTTCTTTCTTTCTTTCTTTCTTTCTTTCTTTCTTTCCTTCTGCCTTCCTTTCTTTCTTTTTCTTTCTTTCTTTCTTCCTTCCTTTCTTTCTTTCTTTCTCTCTTTCTTTCTTTCTCTCTTTCTTTCTTTCTCTCTTTCCTTCCTTCCTTCCTTCCCTCCCTCCCTCCCTTCTCTCTCTCTCTCTCTCTCTCTCTCTCTCTCTCTCTCTCTCTCTCTCTTTCTTTCTTTCTTTCTTTCTTTCTTTCTTTCCTTTCTCCTCACCTGAGGATATGTTTCCATTGATTTTTAGAGAATGTGGAAGAGAAAGGGAAAGACAGAGAGAAACATCAAAGTGAGAGGAACACTTTGATTGGTTGCCTCCTGCATGAGCCCTGACCTGGGCCCAGGCCAGGGAGGAGCCTGCAACCTAGGTACATGCCCTTGGTCAGAATTGAACCCAGACCCAGCAGTGAGCAGGCCAAGGCATTATCCACTGAGCAAAACCAGCTAGGGCAGGATATGACATTTCTTAGCCCTACAGCAGCAGACCTTCCTTTTTTTCTCCAGGAGTGTGGTAAAAAAAAAAAAAACCCTAGATCACCTATTTGGATTCTTATTACCCAAGTTACTAAGAATATTACCAGTGGCATACAGGGAGCTAAGCCAATGAGCTGTCAGAAAAGGTGTTTCCTCTGTAGTTCACACCAATTGCCAGCTTGGCCCCTGTCCAGGCCTAACGCCTCTGGCCAAGGCATTGGGCCTGGGCAGGGGACCCCCAGCTCCCACCATCCCCGGCTCCGCCCCTGCTACCCACGATCTCTGGCACCGCCCCTGCCCAGACCTAAGGCCTCTAGTGGAGGCATTAGTCCTGGGCAGGGGACCCCCAGCTCCCCGCGATCTCCCGCTCTGTCCCTGCCTAGACCTAATGCCTCTGACCGAGGCGATAGGCCTGGGAAGGGTACCCCCAGCTCCCTGCGATTGCAGGCTCCGCCCCTGCCCATGCCTAATGCCTCTGGCCAAGGCTTTAGGCCTGGGCAGGGGACCCCCCAGCTCCCTACGATTTCCCACTCCGCCCCTGCTCACAATCGCTGGCTCTGTCCATGCTCAGGCCTAACACCTCTGGCCAAGGCGTTAGGCCTGGGCAGGTGAGCCCCAGCTCCCCGCGATTGCAGGCTCTACCCCTGCCTAGACCTAACGCCTCTGGCCAAGGCATTAGGCCTGAGCAGGGGACCCCAAGCTCCCCGCGATTGCAGGCTCCACCCCTGCCCGGGCCTAATGCCTCTGGCCAAGGCGTTAGGCCTGGGCAGGGGACCCCCAGCTGCCCACGATCACTGACTCTGCCCCTGCTCCCTGTGATGGCTGGTTCGGCCCTTGCCCAAGCCTAACGCCTCTGGCCTAACCCCCAGCTCCCTATGATCGCTGACTCTGCCCCTGCCTAGATCTAATGCCTCTGGCCAAGGTGTTAAGCCTCGGCAGGGGACCCCCAGCTCCCCACAATTGCAGGCTCCACCCCTGCCCAAGCATAACGTCTGTGGCTAAGGCTTTAGGCCTGGGCAAGGGACCCCTAGCTCCCCGGACTGCTGGCTCCTCCCTGCCCAGCTCCCATCGCTGGCTCCACCCCTGCTTCCCACTATAACTGGCTGGGGGGCGGCAAAGGCGCCCAGTTCTCCAATCACAGCTGGGGCCGCCTTTGCCCTGCCCCCCGGCTCTTAGCTCCCCCCTGGGTTTCCGATCACCGTCAGCGGCAGGGGGCTTCTTCTGTCCTTTCCCTTTCGCCTCCCAGCATTGTGCCTACATATGCAAATTAACCGCCATCTTTGTTGGCAGTTAACCACCATCTTAGTTGGCAGTTAATTTGCATATCACCCTGATTAGCCAATGGGAAGGGTAGCGAAGTTACGGCTAATTACCATGTTTCTCTATTATTAGATAGGACTAGAGGCCTGGTGCACGAATTCGTGCATGGGTGGGTCCCTCTGCCTGGCTGGTGATCAGGGCCAATTGGGGCCATCTCACCCAGTCCTGATTGGGGCTGATGGGGGCTGGTTGGCTGGGGAAGGGACCGTGGGAGGTTGGCTGGCCATGGGAGATTGGCTGTGGGAGTGCACTGACTGCCAGGGGGCAGCTCCTGCATTGAGCATCTGTCCCCTAGTGGTCAGTGCACATCATAGCTACAGGGCGGTCGTCCAGTCGTAAAGATCACTTAGGCTTTTATATATATAGATAAGGGACTCAGGCCAGGAGTGTCATCCCATGAACAAGGTGTCATTGGTTTGATTCCCCATCGGGGCATATGCCCATGATGTGGGCTCTATCCCATGTTGGGGAGGGGCATGCAGGAGGCAACCGATTGATGTTTCTCACTGATGTTTCTACCTCTCTCTCCCTCTCCCTTCCTCTCTGTCTAAAATCAATGAAAAAAATATTTTAAAAAAAGAGAGAAAGAAAAGACTCAGAACCTTGGACCCTCCCCCCTTTCCTACACAAGAGATTCAGACAGAGAAACCTTCTAGAGCAGCGGTTCTCAACCTGTGGGTCGCGACCCCTTTGGGGGTTGAACGACCCTTTCACAGGGGTCGCCTAAGACCATCGGAAAACACATATATAATTACATATTGTTTTTGTGATTAATCACTATGCTTTAATTATGTTCAATTTGTAACAATGAAAATACATCCTGCATATCAGATATTTACATTACGATTCATAATAGCAAAATTACAGTTATGAAGTAGCAACGAAAATAATTTTATGGTTGGGGGTCATCACAACATGAGGAACTGTATTAAAGGGTCGTGGCATTAGGAAGGTTGAGAACCACTGTTCTAGAGGAAGGAGATCTTAGGGTGCCCCCTCAGCCTTATTTGAATTAAGTGTGGTAAACAAGGGAGCTTCTTCAGGCAGGTGCTTGTTAGCGAGGCACTCCCTGTGCCCCTTGTGTGAGTGTCCTAGCAAGGATTTTCCTGCTCTTCCTCAACGACCTGCAAATCACCCATCTTACTTCTGAAACCTAATACCCTGCTCCCCTTCCTCCTTTGTCCAAAAATGTCTTATATGCCCAGCTGCGGGGGCTCAGTGGTTGAGCATCAACCTATGAAGCAGGATGTCATGGTTCGATTCCCAGTCAGGGCACATGCCCAGGTTGTGGGCTGGATCCCCAGTAGAGTGTATGCAGGAGGCAGTCAATTAATTATTCCCTCCCATCATTGATGTTTCTATCTCCTCTCCCTCTCCCCCCTTCCTCTCTGAAATTATATATATATATATACATATACACCCAATATGCCTCATTATCTTTGGAGTTTTCATGGATTCATAATGTCTATGTGACTTCCCCATGTGCATGTATTAAACTTTTATTTTCTCCTGTTAATCTGTCTCTGTTAATTTGGTTATTAGCCCGCCAAAAGCACATAGAAGGCGGGAGGAAAAGTATTAATATTTTTTGGTCCCCACACCCCTCTCCCAGGGCTGTGCAAACATGAGGGCTTTTGTCGATGTGGCAGTATTTTATATCATAGAAGTTCAGGACTGGAACATATCTTACAGATGAACTGAACACCCACGACCACCTGACAGATGAGGAAGCTGAGACTGTGGAACAGACTGCCAGAGGTCACTCATGGAGGCTGTGCTGATTGAACCTGCTTGCAGCCCATCTAAAGTCTTCCTGGCTCACTGGAGACAAAGGCTTCCTCCATGGCCCCTCCCAGGTCATTCTCCTCAGACCATCCTCCCCCCTTGCGTGGCTCAAGCCAGTGTACACACAGGGAAGACCAACTCCAGAGCCCCTGCCTTACTCCTGGTCACTGCCTTCCTCAAGACACCTGGGAGCCATGAGTGCTGAAGATGGGGCGCTGCTGTAAGGAGGCTGTGCAGTCTGAGTGCACTGTGGAAGGCAGCGGCAATGAGAGCAGCCTGTGCAGGTTCTACTAGCCAGAAGCTTAGCTGGGGAGTTCCCAGTAGAGCCCAGGACAATGCATTTAGCTTGGACGTCAGAGCCAAACCAACCTGACTTTGACTCTTGACTCTGATAGTGAATTACCTCTTCTATGAGCTTGTTGTCTCACCTGGAATATAAAAATATTAATCCTTACCTGATAATATAGATATGACTCAATAAGAACATAAGCAAAAGAGTCTATTATGGAGTGAATATTTATATCCTTCCCGAGTTTAGATGTTGGAGTCCTGACTCCTAGTGTGAGTGTATTTGGAGATGGGGCCACTAAGGAAGTAACTAAAGTTAAATGAAATCAGAAGGGTGGGGTCCTGATCTGATAGGATTCGTGTCCTTATAAGAAAAGTCAGCTCATGAGCGTGCTACCCCCTGACCCCTACACACAGAGGGAAGGCCATGTGGGGACATAGCAAGAAGGCAGATCTATAAATCAGAAAAAGGACTCTCACCAGAAATGGACTACCTTGGCACCTTGAATTTGTTATCACACAAAAAGAGTTCACCCACCTGGCACTAGCAGAGCCAAACCCTAAACATCAAGAATTGCAGTGGAGAAATATTGGCTATTTTATTATGAATGGCGCCATCCAGGAGAACGGGAAGCTAATGCTCAAAAGCCCAAACTCTCTGATGGCACGTAAGATACAGCTATACAGGCCAAATCTTCCAAGTCACCAAGGGCAAAGGCTTCAGCCTCCTGTTGGGAGCTGATTGGTCGGAGAAGGGTAATAAATCATTTCTTCAGATCTTGAGGACAGTTCAGAGGTCTGTTCTGGAGTCCCTCTGTCTTGTCTCATGGAAAAGTAGCCAGGGGGTCATTCCATCTTGGGCTCAGTTGCTGAAACATAACTTAGGTCAACAGGTTATCTTTGGCCTGCCAGGGGTCTGTATCTTGTGATCATTAGTCAGGTCCGGGCAATGTCTTCTGCTGCCTTGGGGGTTGCTGATGATCCTGGGGAAAGGCTAGGTAGGATTTAAAGCTAAATATAATCAGTCATAAGGTCCCTTGGTTTCAATCTCAAAGTTCTACCCTCCAGAACTATGAGAAAATGCACGTCTGTTGTTTAAGCCACCTGGCCTGTGGTATTTTGTTATGGCCGCCCAAGCTAATATAGTGTCTAAATAAGTAGTGGCATTGCTCAGTGGTTGAGCATCGACCTATGAACCAGTTTGATTCCAGTCAGGGCACATGCCCAGGTTGCAGGCTCAACCCCCAATGGGGGTCATGCAGGAAGCAAGCAATCAATGATTCTCTCTCATCATTGATGTTTTTATCTGTCTCTCCCTCTCCCTTCCTCTCTGAAATCAATAAAAAAAAATATTTCAAAGCTGGCTGGCATGGCTGGATGGTTAAACATTAACCTATGAATCAGGAGGTCATAATTCAATTCCTGGTCAGGGCACATGCCTGGGTTTCGGGCTCTATCCCCAGTGTGGAACAGGCAAGAGGCAGCTGATCAATGATTCTCTCTCATCATTGATGTTTTTCTCTCTCTCTCCCCTGCCAGGAGCTAGTCCATCCTTGCTGTTTCAAGGGACCTGGCATATATGGCATACTGTTCTTAATATGTTTGCTCACCTTCTTGGCACTATGTGTTTTAACCAAGGTCACCTCTCTGAGAAAGGTTGTTTCCCCAGGTAGGGATTTTCCCCTGAAGTTAGGGAGGGAATAAAACCCCTTACCTAAGTGCCAGGAGGGTAATTAATCACTTTAACTATGAACAATCATGCTTATGAACAATTATGTAGCATGCTTAAGCTACATAATCTTTACTCCCTGGAATGGAGATAAGAAACTCCCTAACCTTTGGAATAGAGATTGATAGGATTGAATCAACTGGTATAAATACAGATGTAACAAGACAACAGGAGACAGAACTTAGAAGACAGAACCTAGACACAGAACCTAGACTCAGAACCTAGACTCAGAACCTAGACACAGAACCTAGAGACAGAAGAACTTCGCTGGAGAGAACATGACAAAAGATCCTGGACAGAAACTGGCCACAGAACCTAGAGACAGAACCTAGCGAGAGAACCTGGCTGAAGAACCTAGAGACAGAACCTGGCTACAGAACCTGGCTAGAACATGGCAAGAGAACCTGACCACAACCTAGAGACAGAACCTGGCTGGAGAACCTACAGAACCTGGCAATAGAACCAGGCAAGAGAACCCAACCATGCTGATCAACTGAACGCTGCCTCTGTGTCATTCCTTCTTCGCCGACTCCGTCCACACCTTTGGGGACCCCTGGACCTGCTGGGGTGAGACCCCAGCACTCCCCCTCTCCTTCTTCTCTGAAGTCAATAAAATATATTTTAAAATATATATTTTTAAAATAAATAAATAAATAAATAAATAAATAAATAGGGAGACCATAATTGTTCTTTCTCTTGACAACTTCCTGTTTCCCCTCTACTCCCAGGAGGACTAAAGAAGGAATCCTGGCCTGCCACTCCTTCCCCCACAGTTCAGAGGACATTGAAAGGAGAGTAGTGGTGTGGGCTGGTAAGATCTGCAGTAAACCGAAAGTGGTATCCCAAAAGATATCCACCTTATATGGGAGGGAAAATATGATTCAGTTAAAGATGTTGAGAGGAGGAGCATAACTTGAGTTGTCCAGGTGGGCCCAAATGCCATCACAAAGGTATTGATTGATTGATTATTGATTTGTAATTGGCTGGTAATTGAACCAGTGACCCTTTGGTGCACAGGATAATACTCCAACTAACTGAGCCACACCTGCTATCACACAAATGTTCTTTTTTAAAAAAATGATTCTCTTTTTAAAAATTATTTAAATCTTTATTGTTGAGTGTATTACAGATGTCCCTTTTTCCCTCCACTGCGCCCCTCCATCTGGTTCCTGTTCTACCCCAGGCCTTCACCAACCTACTGTCTATATCCATAGGTAAGATCTTTGGTTAATCTCCTCCCACCCCCCACTTCCCTCTGAGACTCATCATACTGTTCCACGTTTCCATGCCTCTGGTTCTATTTTATTCATCAGTTTATTTTGTTCATTAGATTTCTTGTTTGTTTATTTTGATTTTTAGATTTAATTGATGATAGATAGGAATGTATTACCATTTTATTGTTCATATTTTCTCCTCCTCCTTCTCCTTCTTCTTCTTCTTCTTCTTCTTCTTCTTCTTCTTCTTCTTCTTCTTCTTCTTCTAGAATACCTTTCAACATTTCATGAAATACTGGTTTGGTGGTGATGAATTCTTTTAGCTTTTTCTTATCTGTGAAGCTCTTTCTCTGACCTTCAATTCTAAATGGTAGCTTTGCTGGGTAGAGTAATCTTGCTTGTAGTCCTTGCTATTCATCGCTTTGAGTATTTCTTGCCACTCCCTTCTGGCCTGCAAAGTTTCTGTTGAGAAATCAGCTGAAAGTTGTATGGGTGCTCCCTTGTAGGTAACTAACTCTTACTCTCTTGATACTTTTAAGATTCTCTCTTTGTCGTTAACCCTTGGCATTTTAATTATGATGTGCCTTAGTATGGACCTCTTTGGGTTCCTCTTGTTTGGGACTCTGTTCTTCCTGAACTTGTAAGTCTATTTCTTCCACCAGGTAGGGGAAGTTTTCTGTCATTATTTCTTCAAATAGGTTTCCAATGTCTTGCTCTCTCTCTTCTTCTGGCACCCCCATGATGTGATTGTTGATATGCTTGAAGTTGTCCCAGAGGCTCCTTACACTATCTTAATATTTTTTGATTATTTTTTCTTTTTTCTCTTCTGGTTGGGTGTTTTTTGCTTCTTCATATTCCAAATTGCTGATTTGATTCTTGGCATCCTCTACTGTACTGTTGATTCCCTGTAAATTATTCATTTCAGTTAGTGTACGCTTCATTTCTGACTGGCTCTTTTTTATGTCTTGATGCTCTCACTAATTTCCTTGATATTCTTAAGTCTCTTGAGGCTCTCTTTAAGATCAACCTTATAACCATTGTTTTGAGCTTTGTATCTAGTAGTTTGCTTGCTTCCATTTCATTTAGTAGTTTTTCTGGAGATTTCTTCTGTTCTTTCACATGTTTCTTTGTCTCCACATTTTGGCAGTGTCTCTGTGTTTGTTTCTATGTATTAGGTAGAGCTGCTATGTCTCCTGGAATTGGTAGAGTGGCGGTCTTGTGTAGTAGGTGTCCTGTAGGACCCTGTGGCTCAGCCACGGCAGTCACCTGAAGTGGGTACTCTAAGTGTGCCCCTTTGTGGGCTGTGTGCACTATCTTGTAGTTGAGCCTTGATTGCTGTTGGCATCAATGGAGGTATTGATATCCAGGCCAAGTGGCTGTGAGGACCAGCTATGGCTAAATGAACAGCTACTGTGCAAGAGACATCCCTATGGAGCAGGATTGTTTCAGTGGGGCTTTGGTGTTCACTGAGTCTGCCCCTTGAGTGTGTCACTTGTGGATGTGTAGAGTTGTAATCTTGTATGGTCTGAAGTTGTCCATCATGTACACTGGTTATGGGGTCTCCCAGGAGGTGCAAAGTTAGCCACTGCCTGGGGCCACTCAGAAGGAGCTACAGAGGATCTGCAGATGGCTGCTACTTGTATTGGGCTTGGAAGGGCCAGGGTGAGGCCAAGCTGTGAAGCAAGGCAGGTTGGTGCTAATGCCAGGTCTTGGAACTCTTATTGATAGGTTTGGGGCATGCTGACTCCAGCTGCTGGAGATTTTAGAAAAGTCTGAAGCCTGAGCCAAGATAGGCCATTCATATGTAAAAGCTGCTGCAAACAGCTTGGGTGGAACTGCAAATTGGATGTGACAGGGTCTCAGGGAATCACCAATATGGAGCAAACTGTATGAAGCAGGGTAATGGAAACTCGTATATGGCTGCCACTGAGCTCTGCAATGGGGGAGGTCCCAGCATAGGAACAATGACTCTTGTGAGCAACCCTATCTGGGAGAAAGCTACCCCTGAGTTTCTGCCCTGCTGCCAGATAATCTAGTTCCTCCCCATATGTCCATGAATCCCCCAAAGCAGCCACCCAGTGCTAGAGCCCAGAGGGAGGGAGTTAGAGTAAGTCCATGTGTTGCCCTTTAAGAGGAACTGCCTGGGTCTCCAGCAGCCTCCGTGTCAGTCAGCCACAATCCCCACTGGTTGTTCAGCCCAAAGTTACAGAGGAATCTCTTCACCATTCTAGAAACCTGGGCTGGAGGGCCGGTGTGGGATGGGGTTCCCTCTGTAGTGCAGATATCCCTCCTGGTAAAAAACAAAACAAACAAACAAAAAAAAACCGCCACACGTAGGTGTCAGACCGGCTCATTCTGCATCTCATACCAGTCTCAATGTGTTTTCTTCTTTTTTAAAAAATTATATTTTTATTGATTTCAGAGAGGAAGAGAGATGGAAACATTAATGATGAGAAAGAATCATTGATCAAGCCCCAAACCCAGGCATGTACCCTGACCAGGAATTAAACCATGATCTCCTGGTTCAGATGTTCATATTCAACCACTGAGCCACACTGGCGGAGGATGCTTTCTTCTTTACTTCTCTAGTTGTAGGACTTCATTCAGCCAGATTTCAGGCAGCACTGAATGATTGTTGTTCTGTATTTTAGTTGTAATTTTGATGTGGTTGTGGGAGGATGTGAGTACCGGTGTTTACCTGCACACCATCCTGGTTCTCTACCAGTGTTCTTACAAAAGAGGGGCAGAGAGACAGACAAAGAGAGGAGAAGACATACGTTCATAGAGAAGAAGGAGATGTGAAGAAGAGGCAGAGATCGGAGTGATGTGGCCACAAGCCAGGAACACCTGCAGCCATCAGATGCTGGAAGAAGCAAGGAACAAATTCTTCCACAGAGTCCAGGGAGGGAGTGGAGCCCTGCCAACAGCTTGCTTTCAGAATTCCAAACTACAAAACCCAGAGAGAATACATTTTCTATTGTTTTAAGCTACCCAGTGTGTGGAAATTTGCTACAGCAGGCACAGAAAACTAATCTTGGTTGATTGGTCTGGCTCCAACTCAGCCAGTCCCCTGCTTCTGTATCTCTATTTCTTAGCCAAACCTGGACTTAGACTCCCAGGCCCTCATCCACTAAGCCCTAAAGCCTGACTCTGGGTGGGATGGAACCCCTGCCACCCACAGCCTTGTCTGGGTCACAGTTGCCACCTGCTCCTCCATTGGACTGCAGCACAAGTTTCTCTGCCCATCAGACCACAGTGGGAGGTGGGCATGCCTGCTGGGAGCAAGTACTACTTACAGGGGAAAACACTAACTTGGGAAAATAGGAGGCCTATGTTCATATTTTGCCTCTATATGAACTTGAGCTCTGCAGGCCATAGTTTTCTCACCTGCTAAGTGCCTGGATTGGAGTGCATGATTTCTCTGGGCCTTTTAGTTCTGACTGTAAAGAGTACAGAAGAGGGTGAGAGAGCTTGGAAAGGAGGAGGGAGATAATCAATACCAAGTACAGAAATGTTGAATTCTATAAATGGGGCTTGGTTTCTCTCACAGATTACAGGAGGAGCAATGATAGGGTCACAGAGTGTTCAAGGAGGAGGCAGAGCTAAGGGTTGGAGGTATCCATGAGAGATGTCCATTTCATATGAGGTGTCCATCACAGGGCCCACTCATCATACTCCTGTCAAGGGAGATTGCTCTGTCCCCAACCCCCAAAGACAAAGTAGGTACATTTGGACCATGGAACCTGTCCTTAGTGGAGAACCAACTAGAATAAGGGAGGACCTGACCACCTAGTTAGGGTTTCTTGGCAACCAAAGACATGGAGGGAAAAGATGAAATGGTCCAAACCAGATGGTCACACTTGAGAAATTCAACAGAGAAACATGGGCAAACATGACAGAAAAATGGAAGCAAGAAGTCACACTCTGAAGAAGTCCAGAGATCTGAGCCTGTCCGAGTGATTGAAAAGAGAAATTTGCCAGCAGAGCGAGGTGAAGCGAACGGGGGTGGGAGTCACGTTGTTGGGTTCATCTTGAGCTGTAAGAGGAAAAGTCCATGAACTCCTGCTACCGGTGGTCCTAACGGTTCCTAGTGTGGAGGGGAGAGATCACAGACTTAGAATGAACAAGAACTTGCTTTGTTAAAAGTAGACTGCAGAATAGGAGCAGCATGCTCCCAAACCAGGAATTGAGGACTACCACAGCGGGTTCCTAACTCATCAAAATCACAGCTTCTAAAAGCTAACAGAACTGAGTTCAGCAAGGTCCCAGGATACGGTCAATATTCTGAATCCAATTATATTTCTACACACTAGCAAATAAACAACTGGACACTGAAATTTAAAAAAATATTTTAAAACTGCATCAAAGAAACATTCAATACTTAGTGATACATTTAACAAAATAGATGCAAGATGTGTGTTAGTTATCTATTGCTGTGTAACAAATCATCCCAAACTCAGTGGTTTAGAACAACAAACATTCACTAGCTCAGTTTCCATGGACCAGGAATTCATGAGCAGCTTGGCTGGGTGCTTCTGGCTCAGGGTCTCTCATGAGGTTGCACCCAGATGTTAGCCAAAGCTGCGATCACCTGAAGGCTGGATGTGGCGGTCAGCAGGAGGCCTCAGTCTCCACAGGACTGCTCCTCACATAGCAGCTGGCTTCTCCCACAGGGAATGAGCCAGGAGAGAAAGGGCGACCCAATCAGAAAGCCACAGCTTTCTGTAACTGGTCTCTGAGGCCCCACACGGTCAATTTGCTTTATTCTACCTGCTACAGCAAGTCAAGGAACTAAGTCCAGCCCGTTCTCAGGGGGAGGGAATTAGTCTGCACCTCTACAAGGGAGGTGCAACAAATAGCTTGTGGATATATTTTAAAAACCAATATTGTTCCTGGAAACAACAAAACATTACTGAGAGAAATTGTATGACAGGAAGATACAGCATGTTCATGGATGGGAAGACTCAACACTGTTAAGATGTTACTTCTTCTCAAATTGATCTATAGGTTCAATAAAACCTCAATCAAGACACATGCATGATGTCTTTGTAGAAATTAACAAGCTGATTCCAAGATTTAAATGAAAATGTGAAGGTGCTAGCATAAGGAAAACAATTCTGTAAAGAAAGAACAAAGTTTGATTAAGATTTAATATAAAAGTCAAGACACTGAGTATTAATGTAAGGATAGACATTTAATCAGTAGATATAAGAGTCCAGAAATAGACCCACACATATGTAATCAATTAATTTTTTATAAATGGACCAAGTTAATTCAATAGGAAAACATAGTCTTTTCAACAAATGAGTATGAGCCCTAGTTGGGTAGCTGAGTTGGTTAGAGCATCGTCCTAATATCCCAAGGATGTGGGTTCCATCCTGGCCAGGGCACATACAAGAAGCAACCAATGAATGCACAAATAATTGGAACAATAAGTTGATGTTTCTTTCTCTAAAATCAATAAATAAAAAATTTAAAAAAAATTATCAGGGCCGAAACCGGTTTGGCTCAGTGGATAGAGTGTCGGCCTGCGGACTGAGAGGTCCCAGGTTCGATTCCGGTCAAGGGCATGTACCTGGGTTGCAGGCACATCCCCAGTAGGAGATGTGCAGGAGGCAGCTAATTGATGTTTCTCTCTCATCGATGTTTCTAACTCTCTATCTCTCTCCCTTCCTCTCTGTAAAAAATCAATAAAATATATTAAAAAAAAAAACTATCAGGAACTCCTTCCTTCCTTCCTTCCTTCCTTCCTTCCTTCCTTCCTTCCTTCCTTCCACTCTTTCTCTTTTCAGAACCTATTCTTTTTTTTCTTTTTTTTTAATATATTTCATTGATTTTCCACAGAGAGGAAGGGAGAGAGATAGAGAGTTAGAAACATCGATGAGAGAGAAACATCGATCAGCTGCCTCCTGCACATCTCCCACTGGGGACGTCCCCGCAACCCAGGTACATGCCCTTGACCAGAATCGAACCTGGGACCCTTCAGTCCGCAAGCCGACACTCTATCCACTGAGCCAAACCGGTTTCGGCCAGAACCTATTTTTGATATTGGGAAGTGAGCTACTTCCTAGAGCCGTGGTGAAAATGGGTGCTTGGTGGTAAAAACTGACAACTCCAGGGTCCAGGTTAGAGTTCCAAGAAGACACCGCTTCCACCAGGCAGTGAAAAGGTTGAGTTCTGTTTTTTAGATCAGGATAAGGAGGAAAAACATCACACTTTGTGTGATGCATCCCACTTTTCAGGACTTTGCCTGAAAAAAGAAAAATCACCTATGTGAAAACTGTTCTTCTTTTCGTTCTTTAAGGAGAAGACAATAAGATGACATGAGAAGTTGTAAGGTTGAGAGGGAGAAAACAAATTTGGATGTACATTTTTGAATTATAGTGGTAAAAATACTCCCCTCATATGGATTTAAAAATAAAAACAGGGAAAATAAAAATCCTTAGATGTGTTAAGATTTTCAGGATGTACAAGGATGGATTAAAAGCTATTTAAGTTTTATTTTCTGTAAATATCGCAATGTTTGTATAATCATAAGAACAGATCAGACCAGCATTTGCTTGAGGGGTGAATGCTGGGGCTGGGACTCAGTCAGGTGACGTTTCCTGGGGAAAGTGACTTAGCCTCTCTGAGCTTCAGTTTCCTCAAATGAAAAACAGTTAATAACAACAGCACCACCTCACAGGGCTGCTGTGAGGTTAAATGAAAAATTCCACCCAGCATTCAGCGGACAGTGCCGCGCGCATGGTAACCCTCCACGGTGCCCTGGCCACTCGCAAGAGGACATGCGGGGAGAGCTGTGTGAGGACCACACTGGCACGACTGCGCGGAGCTGGCAGCAGCTTTAAGCGGCTTCATTGGGGTGTAATTGACACCCGATCAACAGCACACGTTTAAATGATACTGTTTGATGTTTTGACACATGTATACACACTTGAACCCAGCAGCAGCGCCAAGATAAGGCACATATCTATCACCCCCAAAACTTGCTTATTCCCCTTGGTCACCCCTCCCTCTTATCTCTCCCCCACCCTTCATCCACGTCGCCATGGCTCTGCTCTCTGGCACCGTAGATTAATTTGCATTTCCTAGAATTTCATAGACATGGAGCCCTGCACATTATGAACTCTTTCACTTATTTATGTTTTTGCTCTGGCTTCTTTCATTCAGCTTGTTCGCCATCTGTCCATGTTGTTGCATGTATCCATAGCTCGTCCTTTCTCATTGTGCGTGGTGCCCCAGTGTATGAATATATCCACTCCCCTGTGAACATGAGTGTTGTTTCCAACCGTGGGCTATGACAAAAATAGACTTGTTATGAGCTTTCCCTTACAAACCTTTGGGTGGACATGTGCTTTCATATGTCTTCAATTTTTGGTCGTAATATAAATATATCACTTTAGCAGAAACTTTCTGGCAGTCAATGTGGCATTTTGAGTGTGGGACTCCCCTGGAGAGGGCTGGGAGGCTGGGGGTCAGAGTCAGGGGACTCTTACATGCCCTCCTCACCTTCTCAAGCTCTTGCTTAGATCCTGGAGATCCGGGGTTGGTATGTCAGTGGGGCCTATTTCTGCTTACAGACACCCTCTCCCTATGCCAGGGGTTCCCAGACCTGGTGGCATCAGAATTTCTTGGGGAGCTTTAAACAGTATAGATTCCTGGGTCCCACCTGAGACCTACTATTCAGAATATTGCAGGATGGGGCCACAGAAGCTGTGTTTTATAAAGTCCTCCAGGTGATTCTGCCATGTAGACAGGCATAGGAACTCCCACCTACTGGAGCCAGCTTAAACCCCCAGGCAAACGCACTCTGAGCCCTTTGCCATCTGGATCCAGTGCCCCTGTGCGGCCTCATCCTGGCCCCTCACCCCAAACATCCAGCCTCAGGAAACCACTCCATGGTCCCCAGACACGCTCAGGCTGTCTCACTCAAGTTCATCTCTCTACCTTCTGCCTTCTCTACCCGGGGAACTTCTACACATCCTTCCAGGCCCAGAAAAAGCCACCTCCTGCAGGAACTTCCACACCCTTCCTCCTCCCAGCCAACTGCTCCTCCCACCACCTTATTCAGAGCACCTGTCACTCTGCCCAGTCACTATCCGATGGGGCCTGCACCAGTGGCCTGTGAAAGCCTCCCAAGCACCCTCTGAGGTGGACGAAGAAGATGATGGAAGCAAAGACTGACTAGGTGAAAAGCCCACAGGAAACCTCTACATGTGCAGCTGGCACCTTAAATCCTCACAACAGCTGGTGCAGTGGGGACTGTCCTCACCGGGCCCATCTGACACATGAGGAATCTGAGGCCCCGAGAGGCAAATTCACTTGCCCCAGTCACACTGGAAGTGGCAGCGCCAGGACCGACCAGGACCTACCAGCCATGGCTCCAGATACCATGGTTGTACCCACTGTGCTTCGGGTCTTTTACAGATGAGGACGCTGAGGGCAGGGAACCATCTGCCCAAACTCACCATTCTCACAAGTTGCACCGTCATAATTTGTAGCTAGGAGCCTCTGACCCCCCAGCTCCACACTCCACATGGTCCCTGTTTACTTTTATTTATTGATCTGCTAGAAAAACACTGATTTGTTGTTCCATTTATTTATGCTTTTGCTAGTTTCTCCTTGCATGTGCCCTGACCAGGGATCCAACCTACAACCTTGGTGTATTGGGATGATGGTCTAACCAACTGAACTACCTGGTCAGGGCCTCCATGGCTCCTGCTTAAACCTCCATTTAAATAATCCCAGGCCAACCCCTTTTTCTTTTTCCTTCGTCCTGGGACTTGGACTGTTTCCAGATGTTGGCTATTACAAATATAGTTGCTATGAATATTCATGTACAAGTTTTTGTAATGCTTTCAATTCTCCTGGGTAAATAATTAAGAGAGGAATGACTGGGTCACAACATGGGTTATGTTTAACTTTTTATTAAACTGCCAAACTGTTTTTCCAAAGTGGTAATACCATTTGACACTCCCACCAGCAACATCTGAGACTTCCAGCTGCTTCACATCTTCACCAAGGCTTGGAGTGGTCAAGTCTTGTTAATTCGATACATTCTAATAGATCTGTGGCTGTGACATACTGTAGTTTCAATTTGCATTTCCCTAATGACTATGATATTGAGGGGTTTTATTAGCATCCATATATTTTCTTTGGTGAAGTGTCTGCTCAAATTTTTGTCCATAAAATCTCTGTCCATATTTTAATTGGCTTGTTTGCTCAGTGTTGACTGGTAAGGTTTTGTTTTGTTTTTAATATGTTTTTATTGATTTTAGAGAGGTGGGAGGGAGGGAGAGAGAGACATCGATGTGAGAGAGAAACATTTATCAGCTGCATCCTGCATGCCCCTACTAAGGATCAAGCCTGCAACCCCAGCATGTGCCCTGACCAGGAATCGAACCTGCGACCTTTTGGTGCATGGGACAGCACTCAACCAACTGAGCCACACCAGCAGGGCATGACTGGTAAGATTTTTTGTTGTCGTCTACAAACATGTCCCTTGTCAAATATGTAATCTTTTCTCCCAGTCTGTGGCTGTCATTTCATTTTCTTCACAATGTCTAAGAGCAGTAAATTTTAATTCTGATAAAGTCAAATTTATCAACTTTTTGTGGACAGTGCTAACTTATCTTAGCAATATTTTATCATTTTCAGTGTATAGATCTCATATATACTAGTATATAGTCAGATTTATCCTTAAATATTTCATATTTTTAGCCACTGAAGTTTTTAAAAATTTCAACTTCAGATTGTTTGTGGCTAATGTATAGAAATATAATTGAGTTTTGTATATTTATCTTGCTAAACTCACTTATTAGTTCTAGTATCTTTTTTGTAGACCTCATAGGATTTTCTAGACAAGCAATCATGTCTGTAAATATAGTTTCACTTCTTCTTTTCCAATCTTATTTGCCTTTTATTGCTTCCCTCCCTCACCCCCCGCTTTATTGAACTCGCTATTTGGCTGTTTGAAGTTGTAACACAGTTCACTAAACTATTGGCTTTTTAAAGTCTTTTTTCTCTATGTTTCATTTTGCAGTTTCTATAACTATTTTTTCAAGTTCACTAATCTTTTGCAATGTCTAATCTACTGTTATTTCCATCCACTGTATTTTATATCTCCAACATTGTAGTTTCCATCTCTAGAAGTTTATATTTGGATTTTTTAAAAATTTAAAATTAAAAGTACCACTTTTTAAACTTTTTTTTATTTAGCTATTTCATGTCTCTACATAGTCAATCTCTCTTCTCGTTAAACATAAAATACACCCGTTTTCTTTCTTTTTAAAATAATATATTTTATTGATTTTTTACAGAGAAAAAGGGAGAGGGATAGAGAGTTAGAAACATCGATGAAAGAGAAACATCGATCAGCTGCCTCCTGCACCCCTCCTACTGGGGATGTGCCCACAACCAAGGTACATGTCCTTGACCGGAATCGAATCTGGCACCTTTCAGTCCACAGGCTGACGCTCTATCTGAGCCAAACCAGTTGGGGCAAAATACACCCATTTTCATATTACCATCTATTAATTGTACCATCAGTTCAATTGATTGATTATCTCCTCATTATGGGTAGCATTTTCCTGCTTCTTTGTGTTTTTTGCTGTTGTTAGTCCTCACCCTAGGATATTTTTCCATTTATTTTTAGAGAGAGTGGAAGGGAATGGAGAGACACAGTGAGAGAAATATGGATGTGAGAGAGACACATTGATTGGTTGCCTCCTGCAAGCACCCCAACCAATCCCTGCAACCGAGGTACGTGCCCTTGACCGGAATTGAAACCAAGACCCTTCGGTCCACTGAGCCAAACCTACGGCTAGGGCTAGTCATTGTTGACTGGGATAGCAGACACTGGATTTTACCTTGTTGGGCTCTGAATTGTTTTGTATTTCTATAAAGAATCTTGGGTTTTGTTCTGGGAAGTCATTAAATTGCTTGGAAACAGTGTGATTGTTTTGTTAGGTGGGCCAGAGCTGCAGCTAGTATGGAATTACTTTTCCTCAGGACTCAGCCAAGACCCTTCTTAGTACTCTAATGGATGCCCCTTGAATGATGAGACTTTCCATTCTGACTATCAGGCTGTCGGGAATAGGCGCTGTTTCCCAGCCTTGTGTGAACTTTGAGCACTAATCCCACTTATCCTTTTGAGTGGTTCTTTCCCCACACCTACGTTGATTAATACAATTTCTAGTTGATTAATACTCAGCTGGATAGCAAAACTCATGTTTCAGATGGGAGAGTAAATCTAGTCTCGGTTACTCCATCTTAACCAGAAGCAGAAGTTCCTGTCATCAGAGCTGGCATTGGAATCGACCAGGAAGCGTCAGGGTTGGCTCTGTGCTGGATCCAGGAGGTTTTTCCTCCCTTACATCAGGTGGCACACCTGGCAACAGGGAGGGACCGATCCTATTGTTCTGTCAACCTCTCAAGCACTGGGTGCCAGCCAGCCAGGGCAGGAGCCAGGAAGAGGAGGGAACTAGTGTGTCCCGGGGGAAGACAGAGTGGGGTATCTCATTATAACTTTGTCAATGAAATGATTCCTCCAGTGCCTTCACCTCCCCCAGCTACCCCAGCTGGAATCTGGCAGCTCTGGCCTCTTCTCCAGTTTCTGATTTCACCTGACCAGGGCTAAACAGGGATTAGCACCTGCAGCATTCTAGCTGGCAACATAACTACTACCTATTGACAAAAGTAACCCCCCCCCCTTTTTTTTAGCAGTTGCCATTTTCCAGGCCCTAGGCTATTTGCTAAGAATCAGAGGCTGGAGGAGGTAAAGTAACTTCCCCAAGGGGCAGAATCAGGATTTAGCACTTATCTTTGGAGACCTGGTGTCTTGCCTGCCAGGAATGAGCCCTGGGAACTTTCATATCCTCTGGGTCCCATCCTCCCTTTTGGCCTGAGCCCCTGTTTCTAGTCCTGACTTGTGTCTGCCTCTGGGCCTCAAGCCCTGTCAGAATCTGCTTAGTTGTGGGAGGTGGCATGATGGGCGAGACACATACAGGCTTCCAAATTAAACAGACCTAAATTCAAATCCTACTTTCTTACTGTGTGGCCTTGAGGGAGTCACTTACTCCTCCTGAGCCACAAGAATTGCTTCTACAAAATGGAATAATGGTGTTACTGCACAGGACTGATGTCAGGATTAAATGAGATAATATATAAAAAGTGCTTACTTCGCGTGGTGTTCATACATGATAGTGATGTGAATGCAGAGCCAGATCTAAACATTCCTGTTCTGCTTAATGAGATACTGGGTTGCTTCTCAGAGACAAGAAACCAAAACCGCAAGTCATGCAGCCAAAGCACGTGCAGAGGAGAGAACATAGACCTCTAGCTGCACCTGGAACCGAAGTCTCAGTCCCCCTTCCCCCGAACCAGAGGACCAGGACAGAACCAGAACTTGAACACTAGACCCTTTTAGCTGCCAAGTGTTCCGTGTCCGGGAAGATCCAGTGTTGATGCCCCTTTACTACAAATGGCCAAATTCCAAGCTCCTCCAATTAAAGCATATCCCACCAGTACTTCCGCACACTGCTCCCCAGCCCCAGAAAGACTTTAACCTAGTCTAGTGAGCAAGATGGATTTGAGATACCACTAGGTCTCCCATCTTCTTGGCTGGCACCTTCTTGGTCAATGAACCTTCCCTTATTCCAAACTCTGACATTTTGAGTTTTGGTCTTTTGAAGGGTCAGGCACATGAGCTTTGGTTTGGTAAAAGCAAGATCCCCATTTCCAGTCTGGCCTGTAAGGAGTTTGGAAGTCAGCACTCTACCAGAAAACCAAATTTAAAAGCTGAATAAACAGAAAAATCAACAAGTCTTCTTAAATCCGTCAGAGAAGTGAGGTCACAGGGCCAACCCTGAACCAAACACGGGAGAGACAGACAGATGACTGCAGAGAATAACAACTTGCCAGACCAGAAACCCATGAGTGGGAACCTCTGCAGGAATGAGGACTAGATAGGAAAACCTGAACTGTCATTGAAGAATTGCTGGAGGCTCTATGTGGACAAGCCTGAGAGTTTAAAATTCCAGGGGGACCCAATCACAGGAATACCCCCACAAGCTACCTCCAGTAGCTTGACCAGGTCCTCACAGAGAACATGAGAAAAATTCCCTCCACCTCCCATGGGGTGGAAATACGCCAGCGCATTCTGTTCTTAACAAAATCTGCCCTCAGTAGAAACTATTTATCAGAGCCCAACCTATTGGGGTTCTATCAGAGTATGACCTATCTGGAAGGGAAATATCCAATTCTAGCCCTCTCCAGCCATCCTCTCCTGCCTAAGTAAGGTGGAGGGTGAGGGGGGACTGAGAAACACCTGTGAAGTTCACAGTCCAGGGACGCAGGTTCACTAAAATACTGAGACATAATCGTAGGACTATAAAACACTTCCCATCTCCCACACCTTTACCACCACATCACTAAGGTCTCTTTAGACGTTTCTTCTACCCGGTACATCATGCCCAGCTTTCAACAAAAAATTGCAGGGCACATCAAAGAGCAAACACAATTTGAGCAAGCAGCGAAATCAGGCAGGAATGTTGGAATTATCAGAATGAAATTTAAAACAACCATGATTGCTATGTTAAGGGCTCTAATGGAAAAAGTAGACAACATCAAGAACAGATGAGCAATGGAAGCAGAAATGACATTTCTAAGATCAAAAAGAAATGCTAGAGATAAAAAAATATCTACAGAAATAAAAATGCCTTTGATGGGTTCATTAGTAGACTGGACATAGCTGAGGAAAGAATCTCTAGCTTGAGGATATCTCAGTAGAAACTTCCAAAGCTGAAAAGCAAAGAGAAAAAAAGATACTGGCTGGAGAGTGGGAGGAGAATGGTGGGGCAACTACAAAAGGTATAACCTACATACTGTGAATACCTGAAGAGAAGAGAGAGGAACAGAAGCAATAGTTGAAGGACTAATGACTGATAGTTTCACCCAAATTAATGTCAGACACCAAACCATAGATCCAGAAAGCTCAGAAAACACCAAGCAGAATAATGCCCCCCGCCCCCCAAGAAAAGCATATTATATAAACTATAGAAAAATCAAAGATGAAAGAAGCCAGAAGAAACAAACACCTTATCTATAGGGAAGCAAAGATAAGAATTTCATCTGACCTCTCCTCAGATACCATGCAAGCAAGAAGAGAACAAAGTGAAATAGTTAAAGTTGAGAGGACAGCACCACAAACTAGAATTCTGTGTCTGCAAAATGTCCTTCAAAGTAAAGGAGAAATGAAGATCTTCTCAGACAAACAAAAATTGAAAGAATGTGTTGCCAGTAGACCTGTCTTGCAAGAAATGTCAAAAGAACTTCTTCAAAGAAAAGAAAGATAATATAGGTCAGAAACTTTGATCTGCGTTGAAAAGGGAAGAGAATCAAAGAAGAAATAAGTGAAGGGAAAATAACATATTTAAGTTTTTCTTATTAATTGATCTTAACAGATAGGTTTGTTCAAAATAATGGCAACAATGTATTTGATGATTACAACTCATGTATAAGTGAAATGAATGACAGCAATGATATAAGGGACGGGAAGGAAGAATCAGAAAATTTAGTTTTTATAAGGTACTTGCACTGTAAAGCAGAATAGTTTAGTTGAAAGTGGACTTGGGTTGATGGTAAATGTATATTGCAAACTCTAGGGCAATCATTTAAAAAAGTTGAAAAAGGAGTATAATTGATAAGCTAAGAAAGGGGAGAAAGTAGAATCATAAAATGTTCAACTAAAACCACATCAGGCAGAAAAAGAGTGGAAGACAAAAATAGGAACAAAGAAAGGACAATGAATAAAAAAATAGTAACAAATATGATAGACACTTATCCAACTTTATCATGTAATCGCTTTAATGTTAATGGTCTAAATATACCAATTAAAAGACAGATTGTCAGAGTAGATTAAAAAACAAGACTCAACTATATGTTGTCTAAAAGAAACCCACTTTAAATATAAAGACACATATTGATTAAAAGTAACAGATAAAAAATAAAAGTAATAGATGGAGACAGATATACTATGCTAACACTAATCACAAGAAAATAGGAGTAGTTTGTATTCATTTCAGCCAGAGCAGACTGTTATCTGAAATAAAGGAACATTATCAGAAATAAAGAAAGGCATTCCCCTTAATGAAAAAAGGATCAACAATCCAATAAGACATGATCTTTCATGTGTATGTGCCTAACAGCAGAGCATCAAAATACATGTGATAAGATGTGTAAAAATTGCAAAGAGAAATACAGTCGATAAATCCACTCTTATAGTTGGAGACTTAAACACCTTCCTGTCAGAAATGGACAGATCTAGCAGGCAAAAACTCAGTAAGTATATAGTTGAACTCTACAGCACTATTAATCAACTAAATATAATTGATATCTATCAACCACCTATCCAACAGCAGTAGAATACACATCCTTCTCAAGCTCACATGGCATATTCATCAAGATAGACCACATTCTGGTCCATAAAACATAACTTTCACAAGTCCAAAAGAATAGAAGTCATACAATATCTGCTCTCAGATCACATTGGAATTAAACTAGAAATCTTTTAAAGAAACCTACCTGAGAAATCCCCAAATACTGGGAGATTAGACAACACACTTCTGAATAACATAAGGGTCAAGAAAGAAATCAAGAGAAATTTTTAAAAAAATATTTTGAACTAAATGAAAATACAACTCATCAATTAATACACATTGCCCTAGCTGGTTTGGCTCAGTGGATAGAGCATAGGCGTGCAGACCAAAGGGTCCCAGGTTTGATTCAAGTCAAGGGCACGTACCTTTGTTACAGGCTCCTTCCTAGCCCGGGCCCTGGTCAGGGCATGTGCAGGAGGCAACCAATCAATGTGTTTCTCTCACATCAATATCTCTCCTTGTCTTTTCCTCTCTCTTCCACTCTCTCTAAAAATCAATGGAAAAATATCCTTGGGTGAGGATTAAAAACAAAAACAAAAACATGTTAACCACCACCATTAGCCTCACCCTCTGGCCGCAGCCCTGCCCCAATCATATCTGTGCTCACTATGATTATCATACATTGGACCACCCAGGTCCCAGCTCTTGGGTCTCAACTGTCATTGCTCTAAAATCCCACTCCACCTGCATATGACAAGTATAAAAGAAAATAAGTGAAGAGTCTCCTTATCTCAAGCATTTCTATGGGCTGCTGATATAATCCTACAATGGACAAATAGATCACCTGGTGAGAGAGTAAGAGCTGTGTTAAGGCAGAGAGTCTGTATGTGTAAGCAGTATGAGCAGCTGCCAGCTGTGTTGTTATAGAAGAGATGTCTGCATTGAATAAGGTGTTGACTCCATGATCCTGTTTGGCCCCTTCTAATTGTAAAATGCAGGGGATTCTAAAAATCTCCATGGTTTTTAAAACTTGCATTCCTTGAGCCAGATTATTCCAAGATTCTTATTTCTAAGATTATTTGATTTTAATGTTTTGTAAGTCTCAGGTTTTCTATGTGGTACTAAATATGATGATGTATACTGCCTGAACATATGTCCCAGAATTCCTCTTGGGAAGAGGGAACTATCTTTGTGGGGAAAATGCTTTGCTGAGGGCTTTAGGAGACTTCTGACAGAGAGCTCAGGCTCTGAGGAGCCAACTGGTTTAGGGGGTGAGGGGGGCAAGATACAAGGTGGGGGAGTGGGTGCACATGTCTCTTTGTATATCCAGATGCCAGTTAAAAATGCAGATTGACATTTACCGGTTAATAATGCGGATTTTGTAATCAAAGAAAACACAATAATTTCAAGAGAAACATCAAAAGTGCTTTATTCAAAGTAATGTCCATCGCTAGCTACACATCTCCCCCATCTTTCAGGTAATTTGTGGATACCGTCCCAATAGAATGTTTCTTGTTTTGAGGCAGACCATTCAGAGACCCGATTTTCTACTTCTTTGTACATTTTGAAGCACTGCTCAGAAAGTGCGTGTGCCATCGATCAGAACGTAATCTGAAGGAGCAAGGTCTGGTGAATATGGTGGGTGGGTTAATACTTCCCAGGCAAGATCTGTTAACTTGCCTTTAACTGGTTTTGAAGTGTGTGATGGTGCGTCATAATGAAGCAAAATTACTTTGCTGTGTCTTCTGGCCCATTCTGGTCGTTTCATGATCAAAGCGTGGTTCAAATTGATTATTCATTGTCGGTAGCGATCAGTATTAACGGTTTCACCTGGTTTTAGAAGCTCATACTACACCATGCCTTCCTGATCCCACCAAACGCAGAGCATTGTCTTCTTTCCGAAGCGATTTGGCCTTGCAGTCGATGTTGATGGTTGACCGGGATCAACCCACGATTTTGTGCATTTGGGATTCTCAACATAAATCCACTTTTCATCGCCAGTCAGAATTCAACGCAAAAAAGACTCTCTTTCGTGCCGTTGAAGCAACATTTTACTGATGACTTTTCAGTTTTCTATTTGTCTTTCATTCAGTTATGTGGCACCCATTTTCCTTGCTTTAAAATCTCTCCCATTGCTTGTAAACAATGGGAAATTGTTTGCTGAGCAATGTTTAGTCTTCCTGCAAGTTGTTTTTGAGTTTGACACGCATCTTCATCCAATAATGCTTGTAATTGGTCTTCAAACTTTTTCGGTTGACCTGGATGTTCTTTGTCTTTCACATCGAAACCATCACTTTTAAAGCGTTTAAAACAGCGTTCACAAGTATCTTGAGATGGAGCATGTTCACCATAAGCTTCTCGAAGTATATGATAACTTTCAGCAGCACTTTTCTTCAAAATAAAGTAATGAATTAAAACTTCCCGTAAATGCTTTTTTTGGCACGAAATTCAACTTTATTATTATTATTATTGATTTTTTTTTTTTACAGAGAGGAAGGGAGAGGGATAGAGAGAAACATCAATGGGAGAGAAACATCGATCAGCTGCCTCCTGCACACCTCCTACTGGGGATGTGCCCACAACCAAAGTACATGCCCTTGACCGGAATCGAACCTGGGACCCTTCAGTCTGCAGGCCAACGCTCTATCCACTGAGCCAAACCAGTTAGGGCAAAATTTGACATTTTTAAGCATAAAAATATCTATGATGTTAACACCTTCAGAAAATTTGACATATGAAGTTTTGAAGCTTGTTGTCAATACAACAAAATAGCATACATATCAAATCGCATATATATCAACATGTGTAACTCCATCTATTGAAAAAAATCCGCATCGTTAACTGGTACACCTAGTACAACCTTTTTGCCTATGAACTGTCCTTTTTTTTCCAGGTCAGGGGTCTGTAAAACAGACCTGAGATCTGAAATGTGCTGTGTTGAGTTGAGTCATATTGAACTGTGTTGTGTCGTATTGTAATAGATTGTGTTGTGCTGAAAGTGTTTGTCTCCATGATACTGTGAACCTTCTAGAACAAGAACTGAATCTGATTTAACCATTTAAATCCAGCTCTCACTCCAGGGACTGGCACACTGAGGGTGTGTAAATAAATGTGGATTGTGTGAGTGATGAATTAGCCAAATGGGCTCTAGGCAAGGAACTCTGGTGTTCATGTACTTTAGATAATCATTTTGTGATTGTATTCTGAAGGGGGCTGGCAAGGTAAGCACACTCCCAAATGCACCTGAGAAGGTGGAGCCCAGTTCACCCTCGCCGGAGCTTAAAGGTAAGGGCAGGACAGACCTGATGCAGACCTTGGGTCCCAGGTCAGAAGCAGATGGTAACTGGAGTCAGGATGAAGAGCCTGAGGGACACCTCATCTGAGAGAGCAAGAAATAGCCCAGGTGCCCCCATAGACTATCTCTATAAGTAGCCGGAGAAGGGAGATGATCTGGGACACAAAGATACTAGAGCCAGGTACCCTCTGCTCCTTGCCTTGGAGCGTCTTCTCCCTTCAGGACCAGGGCTCCAACTGACACCCTGCTTGGCTCATGGGAACTCTTCCCCAGGTCCAGACTTGCCCTGCTTCCTATGTTAGACTGGGGTCCTGCTGTGGACCTCCTGTCTCTAGACACAGACCCAGCTGCACCTGCTGACCTTGAGCCTGCTCAAGTCCAAAGCTTAGGAGTTCCTGCCTGCTTCAGCCTCTCTTTGACATGGAAACGCCCAGCTGCCCTGAGTGGGGCCAGCTCTATAGCCCATCTGCCCCAAACCCGCCTTTGTTCTTATGCCAAGAGGTGCTTATACCTTCTTAGCGACCTGCCCCAGACTAGGCTTGGCTTTCCTACCTAGACTGAATCTTGCCCTCTTATTGGACACTCTGCCTGGCCTCTCCTCCTCCAGTCCATCCCTCCAAACCAGCTTCCATACATCATTCTAAGATGCAGATCTGACTGTGTCCCTTCCCTGCTCACAATCCTCCAAAAGCTCCCCATTGCCTACAGTAGAACATTCTAGTTCCTTAGCCCAGCATTCAAGGTCCTTCATGGACTGTCCTTTGGACCTCTCCAGCCTCCACTCCTGCTGTCCTTTGAACATTTCCTGTGCTCCGGCCATGGCAAACCATCTTTTTACTCTTCCTTTACTCTTGCTGTCCTCACTGCATGGCATGCTTTCCTCAAGTTCCGACTCCTTCATCAAGAATCAGCTTTCCCTTTGTTCCTCCCTGGGTTTATAACACCCTGTGTACAACACCATGGTGGCAATAACCACACTGTATTAGAGTTGTCTCATTGCATGCGTTTCCCACCCAAGTGGGAGTTCCATGTGAGGCTATATTCTGCTTCTAGCTTCATTCTCAGTGTCTGGCACAAAGTACCTATGTGCTGAATGAATGAAGAAATGAATGAATAGCAATGAGTGACTGTGACAATGACATCCACAATACCCACACTGGGGATGGTGGGTATGTTGGAGCAGGCAAGGGGTCACGATGAAACAAAAGCAGAGAACACCAGGAGATGGCTCCAAGAGGGAGGCCAGGAAGTTGCTGCAGCAGGTTCCAACCCCATCTCTCTGGGTGGCTCCATCCTGTACCAGAGCCGTGTGCTCTGAAAATCCTTGGAATCCCTGTTATTTCCTCATGTTTATTATTTCTGCTACCCCTGTAAGGAAATGCTCCTTGACCCTCCCCTTGGGAAGAGTTGCTCAGGCCTTACCCAAGCCTGTTGCATTCTTTGGGTGTGGGGTGGGGAAGTAGCTGCACAGCTCCTGCCTACCCTGGGCACTAGGACTCTCTTGGCCTGGAGGCTGGACCAGTGGGCCCTGCTACCACCACTGTCTAAAGCCCCTGGTGAGTTCCCTGTCCTAGCTTTCTTTTATTTAGCCGTATTCCTGATGACAAAGCACTCCATGCTCAGCCAACTGAGAGAGCCAGAACTGACAAAAAGCTTTGCAAAGGGTGTAGAGTATCTGCTTTATTCATCATTGTACTCCAGGAACTAACCCCATGACAGACACATGGTGTGAAAGCTCAAAAACTGTTTGTTGCATGAATAAAAAGATGGATGGATGAATGGATAGATGAATGAAAGGATGGATGAAAGGATGGATGGATGGATGGATGGATGGATGGATGGATGGATGGATAACAGGAAGGTTCTCCGTCTCCAGGAGCCAACCCTGGTGGCAAATGTGGCCATCAGAGTGTGGGATGCGCTTGGAGAGTGTTGGGCGGCTGGAGTTCAGAAACAGAGGGCTCTGCACCCCATCCCCACCTTCTCAAGCTCTCTCTCAATTCTTGGAGATCTGGGGTTGGTATTCCAACGGGGCCTTTCTCTGCTTAGAGGCACCTTCTCCCCATGGCAGGGGTTCCCAGACCTGGGTGGGCATCAGAATTTCTTGGGGAGATTTAAACACTATTGATTCCTGGGTCCTTCCTGACACCTACTATTCAGAGTATTGTTGGGTGGAGCCACAGAATCAGGTGATTCTGCCATGTAGACAGGCATAGAAACTCCCACCTACTGGAACCAGTTTAAACCCCCAGGCAACACACTCTGAGCCCTTTGCCATCTGGACCCAGTGCCCCTGTGCGGCCTCATGCCTGGCCCCTCACCGCAAACATCCAGCCTCAGGAAACCACTCCATGGTCCCCAGACACGCTCAGGCTGTCTCACTCAAGTTCATCTCTCTACCTTCTGCCTTCTCTACCCAGGGGACTTCTACACATCCTTCCAGGCCCAGAAAAAGCCACTTCCTGCAGGAGCTTCCACACCCTTCCTCCTCCCAGCCAGGCAGAACTCTTGTCTCCTTCCTGTGAGTCTCACTGCTCCTCCCACCACCTTATTCAGAGGATCTGTCACTCTGCCCAGTCATTATCTGATGATGCCTGCACCAGTGGCCTGTGGAAGCCCCCCAAGAATCCTCTGAGGTGGACGAAGAAGATGATGGAAGCAAAGACTGACTAGGTGAAAAGCCCGCAGGAAACCTTTACATGTGCAGCTGGGCCCTTAAATCCTCACAACAGCTGGTGCAATGGGGACTGTCCCTACCGGGCCCATCTGACACATGAGAAAACAGGCCAAGAGAGGACTTGCCCCAGTCACACTGGAAGTGGTAGAACCAGGACTTATCAACCATGGCTCCAGATACCGTGGTTGTACCCCCTGTGCTTCGAGCCTTTTACAGATGAGGACGCTGGTGTGCAGGGAGCTATCTGCGCAATCTCACCATTCTCATAATTAGCACTGTCATAATTTGTAGCTAGGAGCCTCTATTCCCCAGCTCCACACTCCCCCTATTTCACCTCCAGCTAAGAAATCCCGAGGCCAAGCCCCATTCCAGGCTCCTTTCCTTTTCCCACAACCCCCCAGAGACCTGCCCTCCAGGCTTCCTGACCTGGCCTGCCCTCTGGATCTCACTCCACACCCATTCTGCCCCACCAGTTCCCAGGAAGGAACGCCCCATTCCTTAATAGGCCACATCTCAGCTGGCAGACAGAAGTCTGACACCTCTGGCAAGCTTTTCTCCTCTACTTCCCATGCAGCATTCCCGACTGAACAAGCTGCAGTGGTGGAGGGAGCAAGCCTTCTCCTCTGCCTGAGCCCGCTCCCCCATCTGCAAGGCAGAGAGTGGCTCTGCCCTGGCAGCTTTCAGGGCTGAGAGGAGGCTCTGATAATCACAGGGTAAAAAAGCTTGATAAAAGCTGATGGTCCAGCCCTGAGCGCCTCACTCTAGGCCAGCCGTGGGCAAACTACGGCCCGCAGGCCTGATCCAGCCCGTTTGAAATGAATAAAACTAAAAAAAAAAAAAGACCATACCCTTTTATGTAATGATGTTTACTTTGAATTTATATTAGTTCACACAAACACTCCATCCATGCTTTTGTTCCGGCCCTCCGGTCCAGTTTAAGAACCCATTGTGGCCCTTGAGTCAAAAAGTTTGCCCACCCCTGCTCTAGGCCCTGGTCAGGAGGATGAGATCCCAAGTCATCCTGGAATGAAGCTCTGTCGCCCTGGCAGCTCACCTAACCTGCCTGTGCCCCAGCACCTCATCCAAAGAACAGGATCTCAACAGATGATGTGCCTTCCATACAGAATCATTGTGAGAACTGACTGCAACAAGGCCCAGGTGCACATCAAGGGCACCTAGCACCCTCTATCTAAATGGGAGCATTGAGTGAGGGGCCTCTGTGGAGAGAGCAGACTAAAGCAGAACTGTAGCTGTGATCGGGCACCTTCCTGGAGCACTCCAGTGGGAAGCCTGGCTCTCCAAGGTGAGTGCCCAGCCAGCCAGCCCCCGCACTGAGAACGATGCTAGTTAACCACCCAGCCGGGTAACGGGATGTTTTGTACATTGGGCTGTCATTGCAGATGTTCTTTAACTCCTAAGAAGTTGTAGAGTTCTTTAAAAAAAAATTTTTTTTTTATTGATTTCAGAGAGGAAGGGAGAGGGAGAGAAAGATAGAAACATCAATGATGAGAATTATTGATTGGCTGCCTCCTGCACATCCCATCCGCAACCCAGGCATGTGCCCTGACCGGGAGTCAAACCATGACTTCCTGGTTCACAACCACTGAGCTACGCTGGCCGGGCACAGAGTTCTTTAACATGTCCTTTTCACACCCACCGTTTACAAAGCCCACAGAAGGCATCTACGTGGGTTTTGGTTCCAGACTGGCCTGAGCTCATTTCCAAGTCTGTGACTTATTTGCTGTGTGGCCTGAAGCAAGTTCTTTCCCTTCTCCAGACCTCACTTTGCCTCACCAGTAAAGCAGGCAGGATACTCCGTCTTGGAGGGGTCCTATGAGGATTACAAGGGTCAGGCATGAAAGAAGTGCGTAAGAATCCTAAAAGCTCTACTACCACTTATTCCAGATGAAGAAACAAGCTCAGCGAGGCTTCATTGCTTCCTCCACAGCTAGAAAGCAGCAGAGCTGGCTCCGAGTCAAGGACTCCCACTTCCACACAGGAAATTGTCCCTCATTCAGGAGTTTTTTAGGCCATAAAGAAAGGCTCTGGCTGCTCAAAGCCAAGGTCTGATCTTAGAGTCCCACTTTATACACCTTGCTTTAAAATCATCATCAGCCATAGCTGGCCAGGTCCAGACCTTAGCACCAGAGGGTCATATGGGACAGGGCCCAGTCCAGATAGGTGTAGTGAGCATGGCAGGTGAGGTCCTGTGCCCTGTGCCCACTGGAAAACTCTCAGACCCGGGACAGGACAGCAGGGAACTTGTCCCAGTCAATTGCACTGCGAGGACACCGTGACCTCACCCCCGCAGCCAGCTCAGCTGTCAAGGCTGTTCTCCCTTTTTCCAGCCTAGTCAGGGGGCTGAGAGACACTGCCCCCACCCCTGCTGATTTGTTAGGCTGCTTCCGAGGAAAAAGCAAGAACTCTTCTGAAGCCATCTGGCTCTGGGCAACTTTCTTTTAACATTCTCTCTTTTGAAGACAACGATGAGATACTGTTTTTCACTTATCTAATTGACAAAGACTAAAAACATAAACACTCCCAGTATTGGCCAGAGGACTGTGAAAAGGGCAGTCCCTTTCCAGCTGCTAGAAGTGCAATATGTACGATGGTTTTAAAGAATGATTTCTCTACGTCTAAAAAATGCCCCTGTCTTTTCATCCTGTTGTCCCTCTTCTCCAAGGATTTGTACCAATTTCTTGATACAAAATTGGAGTTGTCCAAATGAAAGCCACCTAAATATTCATCAATAGGGGATTGGTTAAATCAATGATGGATCATTGGCCAGCCATTAAACTTCAGGCTGGGAAGAATATTTACTCACAGAGAAAATGCTCCTTATAGATTAAAGAGACAAAGCAAGCAATAGCCAGAAGGATGTGCATGGATTAAAGCGGGTTTGATCAGTGTTTCACAGGGATTGTCCTCTTGAAATGTTCCCTCTTGGGCGCAGCCGCCATGCTGTACGGAAGTCCGGGCTGAGCTGCTGGAGACGGAGGAGGATGCAACGCCATATGGAGAGAATGGCCCCAGCCAAGGATCCCCTGAATGCAACTGCGTGGATAACAACAGCTCTGCTCCATGGGGAGCAGAACAGCACACAATCATGAGAAATAATACACTTGTAATTTAAAGCCACTAAATTTTAGAGTAGTTATTTTACGAGCAGTGGATGACTGAAACAACCCACTTGTTTTCATTTCCTAGATTTTTATTTTATTTAAAAAATTTTTTAAATACTTTATTGCTTTCTGAGGGGAGAGAGGGAGAGAGAGAGAGGGAGAGAGAGAGAGACATCAATGATGAGAGACTCATTGATTGGCTGCCTCCTGCACATCCCCTACTGGGGATTGAGCTGGCAACCCCTGGCATGTGCCCTGACTGGGAATCAAACTGTGACCTCCTAGTTCATAGGTTGACGCTCCACCACTCAGCCCCGCTGGCTGGGCCATTTCCTAGATTTTTAGAATGCACAAAGCGGTAACACAGAAGACCTGTGACTGAGCAGCCAGCCTTGTGCACTCCTGGAAGGCAGAGTCTGGGTGACACCAATTATTGAGTCTTTGTCACTGGCCAGTCATTGTGTAGCTTCTACAAACCATCACATAAAAGATCCTTAATAAATATTCACTGAATAAGGGAATCCTTGTCCTAGTCAACATACACTGCAGCCCTGTGAGGTAAGAGTTGTTTTATTATAACTCAACTAATATTCATTATAGAAAAAAATTTTAAATGTAGGCATTACAAAAGTTATCCCCAATCCTACTATCCATCATTTTAATGAACATTTATCTTACATATATGTATAGAAATTCAATTATATTACATATGCATATTGACTTTTTTTGTTTTTTATCCTCATGGGAGGATATTTTTTCCACTGATTTTTTTAGAGAGAATGGAGGGAAGGGTGGAGGAGGGTAGAGAGAGATAAACATCAATGTGAGAGAGGCACATCAATTGGCTGCCTCCCATTCAAACCCCGACCAGAGCCTGCAACTGAAGTATGTGTCCTTGACTGGGAATCGAACCTGCAACCCTTCAGTCTGTGGGCCAATGTTTACCACCGAGCAATCCGGCCAGGGTGCATATTTACGTTTTAAAATGTGATAAATGTACGGTTTTATAACCTGTTTTTTTCCATTCAAAACAATCTTGATTTTTTTTAAAAAAAAAAATGTTTTTATTGATTTTTCAGAGAGAGGGAGAGGGAGAGATAGAAACATCAATGATGACAGAGATCAATGCTCAACCACTGAGCCTCACCAACTGGGCTTGCCTTTCTTTTCATATCAGTGTGTGTATATTCTATTCAACATTTTTAATAGATACACATGTTTGCCTTTGTGACTCATACCCCTTCTTCCGCCCCACCCTGTTCTCTTTGTCTGTGCTCTATGATGCCAATTGGTCCGACCACAGCCAATCGGACCCAGGGCAAACCTCTAACCAAAGCGGAACCAATCTGCTTTTCTCATCTAGAAACAGAAGCAGGACCAGGAGACAGTTGAGTCAACCTTGAGGGAAGTTGAGATGGTCCCATGTAAGTTCTGGCATTGTGTGACGGTCATATCCTGCCAGGTAGAGCAGAACATACCTATCTGTGAAAAGAGAGAGGAATAAAGCGTGGTGAGGGGTGTTGACTATCCTGGTGGTAGTCTCCTCATGGGGCCCATTACCTTTGTCAGCTCCTGACTGCACCCCTGCCACTGGTTTGGGAGACACCTCTATATGCTTTAATAAATTCTCCTATACTGGCTGAAGTTGGCTTGAATATACTGATACCTGCTACTGAAAGATCCTAACATTATTATTCTAAGGAAAGAAGAAAAATGGAGCCCATCAGCCACAAGGGCAGGCCTCTGGGAACCAGTAAAAACGAGAACCCAAGATAAAAGAATATTGCCCCAGTGCCTTCTACAAGCAGAGGCTCTACCATCCACTTTACAATCCCAGGTACATAGGCTGGAAGACAAGCAGTCGAAGCCCTTCTTCTATGCCGGGGCCTCTATTTTCCAACCTCAGCAGCAAACATCTGTTGGACACCTGCCATATTCACAGCATCGTGCTCAGGGCACAGATGGGAATGGATGCATCAAGTTCCATGGCTTTGGGTAAGTCATTACCACTTTTCTAGGTCTCAGTCTTCTTACCTATAAATGGGTTGATACACATAATTCTAAATTCTTTCCAGCTCTCACACCTATCAACTCAAGTCGGGGTCCTGGTCCCAGACCTCCAGGAAAAAGGTATATTTAACAAGCTCCAGAAGTAACATCAGACTTTCCCAACACCTTCCTATGCATTGTGCCCTGTGATTCAATCAATAGCTCCACCAGGCAAGATTTATTTGGCCTGAGGGCACACAGCTGTTGAATGGAAGAACTAGAACTTAAATCCAAGTCCAGCCAACTAGATGGATCAAATAACTCTTGACCACTTAAAAACAAAAGTTGTGTGTTTTTTTTATTGATTTCAGAGAGGGAGAGAGAGAAAGAGAGAGACAGAAACATCAATGATGAGAGAGAATCACTCATTGGCTGCTTCCTGCCCACCCCACACTGGGGATCAAGCCCACAACCTGGGCATGTGCCCTGACTGGGAATCAAATCATGACCTCCTGATTCATAGGTTGACGCTCGACCACTGAGCCATGCTGGCCAGACAACTCTTGACCTTTATTATCATAGTTTTTAAAATGAGGAAAGTTTATCAGGTAACTAGTAGTCAACTTCAAAGGATAGAAAGTAGAATGGTGGTTGCCAAGGGCTGGAGGTGGGCGTGGGGGAGGGAACGGGAAGTTACTCTTTATTGGATATGAAATTTCTATTTGAGAAGATGAAAAAATTCTGAACATGGATGGTTGGGATGGTTGCACAACAGTGTGAATGTGCTTAATGCCACTGAACTGTCTACTTAAAAATGGTTAAAATGTAAATTTTATGTTATGTATGTCCTGTCATAACTGTTTTTGAGGAAAATGGTCCAGCAGAATAAAGGGAGTAAGTATAGATGGGATTAGGAGAGTTCTGGGGACAAACTGAACTGAATCCTCACATCTACCATTTGCTTACTTGCTTGACCTGGGGCATGTTAGTCTGAAACTGTGCCTCAGTTTCCTTCTTTGTGAAACGGGATAAAACAGCATGTCTAGGATTTGTTATGAGAATGAAAGGAGATCATTATATACCGCTCACTTCACCCTGGACCTGGCACATTGTAAACTGTCAGTACACATGACATTACGACCAGGCTTCTCAACCTAGTAAGAGAAGGTGACTTTGGGAGTCACCTACTGTAATACCTTTACTACAAAACTGAAGAGACGGAATTAGAAAGTGGCTTGCCTGAAGTCACCCAGAAAACTGTAACAGAGCCAGAGTGGAACGGAACCACCCTCTTCTGAGTCCAGAGATCTCTGCCTCCAGCCAGCCCACAGTGCTTTCCCTTTCTTAAGAGCTAAACTGAATTTGGGTGTTAATTTTAAGCCTCAGTGAGGAAGGGAGGACTCCACGGGCTCACAACCGGTTCTCTGTCCATCTTCTAAAGTGAGTCAGCTCTGGTATAACTGGGTGAATCAGCCAGCAACTCCGGGATGTGATGAACGTGCCTGACTGCCAGGTGGGGGCAGGCATGGCTGGATGCCAGCAAGGTTGCCTGTTCCCCTTGAGGGGGTTTGGGGTATGGGGGAGGGAAAGGGTGAGGTCCAGGTTTCATACCTTTAATTTGCTACCAATTTCCTTCTTTGGTAAAGCAAGTATGCCTTATTCTCCTTAACTGCCCAGTGGATGTATACATAAAATTTGGTCTTGCCCTCAGCACAAGGGGTGAAGAGGAAGGAACCAAGGAATGACATGTGGGAAGGTTTTGCACAAAGGTGCATCCGCATAAAGGGAATTAGTATGTCACTTCTCAGGAGAAATAAGGTTCTAAGAACGAAATGGAGCCCAGCCAGGCTGTTTGTTTTTCCCATCAGTACTGGGACTTGTCGGGGTCTCTGAGGTCCTCTGTCTCCATGTTCTCCCACACCTCAGAGTGCCAGGTCAATTCTTCAGATGTAAATGTTATAAAGGACCTACTGTGTGCTAGGCCCAGGAACATGCCATTGGACCCTCCACAGAGCCCCATAATTATGATCAAGCTTTTTCTGAGCCCCATCCTACAGAGAGAAAATTGAGGCTCGCAGAGAGGAAGCAACTCATCAACGGTGGCACCACTGGCAGTGAGGAGCTGGGCCAGACTTCCGGACTATTCCAGCACTTGCTCTCTTGACCAGTTTGAGCAAGAAAGCTCCTGTGGGCTGCATCAGGTCCCCTCCATCCTCCTCCAGAGACCCCCAGAAAACAATACCTGGAAATAGAAAGAGACAGATCCCTGCCACCCTGATGTAAATAGGCGTTGAAAATGTTAAACACTAGAAACAACAGTTACCATTTTTCAAGTATCTTTTATATGCCTGTCACTCAACAGTCATTTTCTCCTTTATATTCTCAATAATTCTTTGAGGGAGATACTGATATTATTCCCATTTTATAGGCGGGGGAATTGAGACTCAGAAAGGCTAAGTAATATGCCCAAAGACACACAGCTAGCAGATCTGTCTTCAAAACTGTGCTCTAACCCCCACATATCACTGTTGGCCTTATTCATGCATTCTTTGCTTCATTCATTTAAACATTTATAGCCTTTCCCTTGTGCTAAGCAAGTAGCTAGAAGAAGGAAGTCAGAAATGCCTGAGTCCCTGCCCCAAGGAAGTCATTATCTAGAGATAGATACAGCTCAAATAATTGTAATCTAAGTGATAAGGCCAGACCCAGGTACACTGCTGGTCAGAAGTTTTTGTTTATTTTTTTAATCGAGGTGCTAGAACTCAAACCTACTACTTGTGTGATCCTTGGCAAATTACTTCACTTCCCTGAATCTCAGTGTTTCATTTTAGAAAAAGGAGAGCAAAATACTCATGGAGTTTTTGTGGGGATTAAATTAACTGAAATAATATTGTATTCATTCATTCATTCATTCAACAAATAAGTACTGAGCCCTGGCCAATGTGGCCTAATTGGTAGAGCATCGATTGTCCAATGCACCAAAGGGTCACTGGTTCGATTCCCAGTCAGGGCACATGCCCAGGTTGTGGGTTTGGTCCCAGTCAGGGTGTGTGCGGGAGGCAACTGATTGATGCTTCTTTCTCACATCGGTGTTTCTCTCTCTCTCTCTCCCTTCCTCTCTCTAAAATCAATAAAAACATATTTTAAAAAAACAACAAGTAAGTACGGAGTCTCAGTGTATGCCAGATTGTTTTTTGGTGCTGGGGATGCTAGCTAGAAAAAGCAGACAGCAGACATTCCCTTGAAACCAGAGAGGGATATTTTAAGTAAAAAATAATAATAAATAATAAATTTTTAAATTGAAGCATAATATACATACAGAAAAGTGCAAAAATTGGAAGTGTACAGCTCGCTAAATTTTGACAAACGGAACACACCCGTGTGAGCAGCACCCTGATTACAAAACATTACCAGTCAGGTCAGAATTAGGGTGTGGCAAGTGAGGCACTCATATCCCCAGTAAGATTTAAGGGGGTGCCAAAAGCTCAGTCATAAAGATAAATAATGTATTTTACACAATATTTTCTAAAAACCAAAATTAAAGATAAAAAACCCATGATGACAAAATACCAAAATTTTAAATAATGACAAGATTAGTAACAGTGCCTGTTGAGTTATATTAAAGCTCAGGGCAAAGGAAAAAAAATCAATAATTTGGTGAATTAGAGGAGCCATCTCTGGAGTGGGGACCCGAAGGGGCAGGGGAAGATGATGCATTTAGATTTAAACATGGGCAGTGCCAGGTCCCTGTGCACATGAAGAGGCTGTCCTGGAGAGAGCTGGACAGACAAGCCTGGTGCTCAGGCGAGAGTAGAGGAGGGATGTGTTCCTCCCGTGGCCCCCAGCGTCAGGGAGTGCGCGGTGGCCCAGAAGGATCTTGCAGAGGAGGACGCAAAAAGATAAAGAAGGAAAGCAGAAAAATTCTCTAGGAGCAGGTGGTTTGAACAGGTGTGCAAATGAGAGCGAAAATATTAAACACACAAAAACTGTCCTGCTTGGCCCATCAGACCTTCGAGGAAGTCCAACCCCGTGTTTACCTGCAGCCTGGGAGGATTTGAGTTGCAAAATATCCTGCGGTCTGGGACTCCTGCATCCCAGCCCCGGCCGGGCTAGCCCCCCTCGCATCAGCTGCGGTTGACTCAGCAGCCCTTTTCTCCAGACTGCCAGGACGTTTGCCTTTAAAGGCAAAAATAAAATAATATAAAATTTAAAAGCCTTCTCCCGGGCCGGCTTACTCACTGATGACTCGGGAGACGCAAGGCGGAGCCGCTAGGACAGGACTCAGCGCCGCCTCCTCCGCCGCCCGGGGGCGGGGGGGGTGGGGCCGGCCCACGTAGCCCACGTGCGTGCTCTCAGGCACGCACTCGCCAGCATCCTCTGCCCAGACACCTGGAACCGCCCAGGCGATCCCAGAATGCTCTTTTCCTCCAAGTAGCTAAGCCTGGAATTGCTTGGAATCAGACCCAGAAAAGTCCCCAGTTCCTTCCTGGCAGCCTCAGGAGCCAAAGCTGCCAGTGTGAACGCAGCTTGGGGAGGGGGCCACTTGGTCCCTCCAAGATGACGGCCAGGGCTCCCCAGCCCTCTTCACAGCTCTTTAGAGCCTGGGGGTATGGGAGGCTTGAGGGGAGGCTGAGATTTCCTCAAGTCCTTCCTCTGCTCAAACACCCCCACCCCCTACTCCCAGTGGCTCTCCACTGCCTACTGAATAAAGTCCTAACTCCTATACCTGGCATTTGAGGGCCTTTGTGACCCTCACCATTTAGCTTCTTCTCTCATTCAAATTCCCCCTATGCTCGTCTCCTCCCTCTCCCAGCCCCCAACAGTGGGTCCTTCCAGGGGCTACTTAGCCTGGCTCTCTCTGGCTTAAGCTGCACCTTCATGACCCACTTTCAGGCATTTATTTCTTCATGCTCCCTCTCCCCCCAAACCCAACCTTCCAGGCTCCGATGCTCCTCCCTTATGTTTTTTCTGGTGTTCCCTCCTTGGTTGGAGTTAAATCCTATTTCACAGAACTCAGCCACCCCAAAATAGACTAGCCCGCCTGGGAATGTAATCTCTGATCCAGGGTCAATAGCTTCTGATGACTGCACCTCTAAACATAGCCTCCAGGGGTCATAAAGCTTTTACAGGGAAAAGTTAGAAGTGAAATTTCAACCAGATAATGGTTGTCTGTCTGAACAGGTATGGTGTGGACGGCAAAGGTAAGGCTGTTGGTCACTCTACTTTGCCTTCAAGGGCCACCATGACAATAGGAAGGGGTTGATTGAATTTCCTACACCATGAATTCGTACCATTTATTTGGATAAACTTTAATACACATCCATTTACCTCAGGCTTACCCAGGAGGGAATTATTATACCCATTTTATAAACGTGGGTCTTGAGGCTCAGAGAGAGAAGGGATTTGCTCAAGAATGTTTGGCAAGTAAATAGCAGAGCTGGGATTCAGGAGTCTGACTCCAGAGCTCCCCCATCAGTCTCTGAGCTGGATGGGAAGATTCTTTCTTCCCTTCAGCAATTACTCTCTGCCTGTCTGCTGTCTTTGCACATGTTCTTCCCTTTGCCAAGAATGGCCTTTACACTGATCTACCTGGTGAACTCATATTCATTCTTCTAAACCCTGCTGAGCATGCCCTCCCCCTTCCCTGAAGATCTCTACTCTCTCTGTGATACAAATTCTGCTCCTGTGTGCATTCGTATCCCTGTACTCAACTTGGTGTTGTGCATCTCCCCTCTTGCATCCTCTCCAGTTCTGGGACTCCGTGAGGCTAGCTAGCATCAGGTTCACATGCCTCTGTCCCTGGGGAAGTGAGACCCATAGGCTGAGTGGAGCATCCCACAGGTGGGAAGAGGCATACAAAGTAGGCTAGATGTGCTAGGGAACAGAGATGTGCGCAGGGAGGTAGCAAAACCCAAAAGGCACTCAAGGAAAGGCTAGGAGAGTTGCCAGGAGCCTGGTAGGTCAGTTGGTTACAGCGTCCTCCGGATGCGCCCATCCATCCTGGGTCAGGGCACATACAAGAAGCAATCAATAAATGCAAAAATAAGCGGAACAACAACTCTCTCTCTCAAATCAATTTTAAAAAAAGAAATAAAGTATTTTTTTTAAGTTGGCAGGAAGCAGGCAGATTAACTGCTCATTTGTTCATTCATTCCTGCCTGCCTTCACTCCTTCACCCAAGTATCTGAGCAACAGGAGTCCACCCCGCTCTCTCTGGCCCCCTCCCCGCGCAGCCCCGCCCCCTGACGTGGCCCAAGCCCCGCCCCCGGCTCTGCGCCCCCTCCCCCTCTCCAACACACAACACACACACACACTAGTAGCGCCAGCCAATGCCTGGGGTCCTATAAACCGTAGCGGTGGCCTCGCGGAGCTTGAAGACCACGGGTCCTGGGAGCGAGCGGAATCAGACTCGCAGTCGCAGCCTCGGGACCTGAGCCGCCCGCGCACCCGTTGCAGCCAGAGCCTCCGGCGCAACCCAGCGCGGTCATGGATCCCAGCAATAAGGTAAGCCGCGCGCTCGCACGGCCTGCCTGGGTCTTTCCGACCGCCCGCCCGGCCGGCCGCGCTGTGCACCCGGGGCGGGCGGCGCGCGTCTCTGACCTTTTAGGGCGCCGGCCTAGAGCGCAGGGATGGGGGCGCGGAGGTGGCGCGGGCTCGGATCTGGCGGGCTCGGAGGCGCCGCGCGCGTTATTGGCGCCAGCACTGAGTATCTGGCTTCCGGGGAAGCGGCGTGGGGACTTGAGGCTCTCACGTCTCTCACGATCTCCCGGCGCTCGGACTCCTCCTGTGGCACCCATTGGCTGAGCGGGCCGAGCCCCCGGCCCGGGCCCGGCCCCGGCGGCGTGCGGAGGAGGCGGGACCCTCCTCCTGCTGGCAGCGCACCGCCGCTCCCCTTTCCTGGGGCGCCACATCTCGCGCGGCCTGGGTGCCGAGGCGCAGGGCACGCCGTTAGGGCCGGGACTCCGGCCGGGGTGCCCGGTTCCTTCCAGGCTTAGGGGGCAAGAAGCTGGCCGCCGAGGCCCTCCTTTCCAGTAGCGCAGGCCCCAAAGCTTCATGGGGTCCGAAGTGGAACGTTTCCCTCCGGGGCGGGGCTGGGGAGAGCCCCACGGGGGCCGCCGCCGCGTGTCCCCGGGGAACTGGGGAGCGCGAGGGACCCCAGGCTGAAGTGGAGCCCGAGGAAGGGGACTGAGGAGCCGGAGGCTTCCCACTCTGAATAGATGAGCACATTCAAGCGGATAAGAGGGAAAGTTTCCAAGAAAAAAGTGGCTTGAATAATATGTCCTGCACACGGGAGGGGCTCCATCAATACATGTTCTGGGTAGGAAGCCGTTTACAGAGAAAAGAAGAGCTGCTTGTCCTGCCCAGAACATGTATTGAGGGGGCCCCTCCCGTGTGTGCAGGACACATTTCTCAAGTCACTTTTTTCTTGGAAACTTTCCCTCTTATCCGCTTGAATGTTCCCATCTCCTGGGCAGGGAAGGCGCGAGGATGCGCTTTTTTTTTTTTTTTTTAAACCTGGGTAAGGCTGAACTGTGCACCGCCCCTGCCTGCGGCAGGACTGAAGGGTGGGGGGGGGGGGGTCTCTCTGGGCAGAGTGGCGCCTGACATTTACGCCAGGCTGTACCCTCAGCGGGAAACGGCTCCTTCATACCTGTTGAATCCTGACTGCTTGCTTCACCCGCCCTGGGGAACGCGTATTCTGACAGTCATAGGTTAGCCATTATGCTGGGATATAACATACTAAAAATCAAATGAGAAGCGCTAGTGGTGAGGGCTTGAGACCACACAGTCCACATACTTGCTGTGTTATCTCAGGACCCTGGTAGGCCCCTTAAGCTCTCTGGGCCTCCGTTTCTCCGTGTGTAAGAGATAACTTTTACTTCCTCAAGAAGGGTAAGAACTGTCTGTTCAGCATGTGACATAGGACCTGGGTGTTTATTTGTTGAGTGGATACGTGAATAAATATTCCGCGTGGAGATAGAACATTCTTTCAGTTTGCTAGGCACTTGGCTAGTCAATGCTTTTCGGAAGTCCTGCAGAGGTGGTTTTGAAGTCCAGCTTAGTTCAGTTGCCTGATCTGCATAATAATATTATTTTCATCATTAGAATATCTGTAAGAATTCAGGGGGAAAAAAATGTGTGTGCCCTCGTAGATGTTCGGTAAATCTTCCTGGCCTCTTTGGGCTCCCGTGATGCATTGCTCTTACCTGGGCCTCAGGTTTCCTGTACCCGAGTTGTGGCCTCTGTCCAGAAGTCTGGCATTCTGGCAGTGTGTACTTTGGGGGAACCCCAGGATGTCTGGGCCGTGAGTACCACTTGATCAAGGAATCGTTAAGGTTCCAGTTCTTCTCCAGTCGGGGTTTGTCAGGAAGTGGGTTTGCAGAGGTAGCCAGCCCATGGGTGAGAGATGAGTCAGCTAATGTGGCTGCCCTGCCTCCCCTGTGAGGGCGAAATGAATCACAATCCAATGAAAAATGACTTTCCCAAGGTCACACACTGAGCCTCCTACCTCAGAACACACTGCCAGCCTTCCTCGGATGACATAAGGGGGTAAAGGAAAGTCAGAGCAAGAAGGGACCTTCCAGTACATGGCCCAGCCCTCCGTTTGCCAGATGAGGAAACCGAGGCCAGAGAAAGAATGAGACGTGACCAAGATAAGGCTTCACAAAACAGTTGCGATGTTCTATAGTATGAAAAAAAAAGGTGCTTTCTTCTCCACACCCCTGTCCTCTGTGCCATCCTGCACTCACCCCAAATGAGTGGGAATTCCCAGACTCTGAGGACTTGCCAAGCTCTTTCTGGGCTCAGTAGGAGTCTCAACGTTGGATTAGGCATAACTTGACAACTGAAACCCTTCTGTGAGTTGGAACAAAATGTGTCCTCACAAAACTATGACCTTGGGGAAGTGGCTTTCCTCAGACCTTTGGTTTCTCGCCTGTAAAATGGAGGTTCGCTCCCCTGTGGTGGATGTGGTGAGACAGGCCAGGAGCCCTAAATCAGAGCGGTGGCTATTTTAAGTGGAAACGCCCTTTGTATGGCCTGTTTGGGTGTGCAGGCATTGTAAACATCTCCATGATGATCCTTGTCCCCGGCTGAGCCATTCAGGGACCCGACCCCACTTGCCCCAGAGCTGGGTCAGCCCCAAATCCCCCGTAATCAGCTTGTGACTTCAGGGAGCTCAGCTTTACCCAGTGCCTCCTGGTCACGGGGTGTCGCGGCCTAGAGTTCTGCTCTGGCTCCAAGGGTACAGGCATCCAGCTCCCCTCCCCCAGGCTGGCAGAGGTGAGAAGGCTTGGAACAAAGGGGAAAGTGTGTGCAGCGCTGGCTTGGGACCTGCAGCCCTTCCCCCATGTCACTCCTGGGCAGAAAGGTGAAAAAGCCACTCAGTTTGGTAACCGGTGTCCCCAGGATCGTAGAGGCTGAGAAGGCACCTCATGGGCTCAGAGAGGCTGTGTCCAGGCCCACAGGCCCCGGCCTGGCCACCAAAACAAACCTCCATTGTTACCTCCCTCCGTGGGAGGGGTGGAATAGAGCTGGAGGCCCTGCCATCCAGCCACCAGGCCAGGGAAGCGGTAGCTAATGCATAAATGCTGGGGCTTGACAGTAACTGAGCAGGGCTCCATGGTCCTGAATTCGGGCAGAATGAAGGCAGTATTCATCCTCTCCAAGACCACCTTTCTGGCTTCTCCCAAGGGCCCCGGCACCCTGGAAGTGGCGGGGGAGAGAGCTTTACCAGATCCCAGTTTATGGAGCATTTGGCTACGGAGGCCTCTGCTGGACAGGACATCTGTCCATATCACGTAGCCCGGAGCTGTCTCCACCATCTTGACAGTTGGGAGTGGGGAGGAAAAGGCCCCCTAAGCAACAGCTCCACCATCCGACCTCAGGCCAGCCACAGAACTTACTTCTTCAACTGAGTAGGAAAACAGTACATACCTCTCTGGGTCCGGTTGTGGATTTTTTTTTTTAATGATAGAAGTATTGGAGGCATCTGTGGAGAAATATGCAAAGTAAAAGAGTAAATGTCTTCCCCCAGTTGAAATAGTTTGCTGTTTACCCTCACAGACCTCGTTTTGTGCATGTGTGTATGTGTGCCTGTAAGTGTAATTTTTATGTATTTGGATCACACTTTCTACCTAGTTCTGTGCAGTCCAGCGTGGCCCGCCACCCCTTAGAAGTAAATTCTTGCAGTATTTCTCTGCGTGTATAAGCAAGTACCATTGTACAAGCTAATTATCTTCCCCTTCTCTACACAAAATGTACATTCTATTCGTTGTTTTGTACTTTGCTTTTTTTCTCTGAAAAATCTACCCTGGGGCTCTATGCAGATCAAGTACGTACAGATGTGTTGCATTCTTTCCAACAGCTGCATGGTATTCCATTACGGGCGTGTCCCATGTTTACAAAGTAGCACCCCCATCACTTTTTCTTCATACCACTCATCACCTGATGTATCTTAGGTATTTATTTTCTGTCCTCGCCCTCAACTAAAATATCAAGTTCCAGAAAGGCAGGAATTTGGTGTATATTGCTGAATTCCCCATTGACTAGAATAGTGTTGGGAATATGCCTTCAAGCGTTATCCTTTCCTTAGTAATGTAATTTATTTTTTGTAGAAAACCTCTCTGATTGAGGACTGGAGGTCTTAGGAGAAAGGGCATTTTCACGGTCACACAAGCGGAGAAGCTGGGACTTGTATTTGTTTGCTGAGAGTGTCGTGGACCTGTGCCTATTCCCATGGTCTTATCAAATTAAATTGATCAGAGTTGAATCGGTACCCATCTCACCAATGAAAGGGTACCTCCTCCGGGGTGGCAGCTTCTCCAGATGTCCAGGTCCTGACCCAGGGCCCACACACACAGCCCAGGGAGTTAGTTGTTGGCATTTAACATCTCATTTTAGGAGAAACTCCTTTTTATTTATTTAGGGAGAATGATTTGGTTTTGCCTGAAAGGCTTTGAGAATCCTGTGCAGTTTACATATTGAGTTTGTACATAGCAGTTCAGGGGACCTGGGGGCTTAAAGGAAAAATTGGCAAACTTTTTCTGTAAAAAGCCCCCCCCCCCCCCCAAAAAAAAAAGAAGTAAATATCATCAGCTCTGTCACCATCGGCCACAATCACTCATCCCTGTCATCATCGCACAAAAACAGCCATAAACAATACATAAACCAATGAGTGTGGCTGTGTTTCAATCAAACTGTATTAATGCTCACTGACATTTGAATTTAATGTAATTTTCATGTATCACAGAATATTAGTCCTTTTTTCCCAGCTAATTAAAAAAAAATGTAAGACCCATTCTTAGCCGGCAGGCTGGATGTGGTCCACGGGCTACTGTTGCCGACCTTGGAGCAGAATCCACCCAAGTAGCCAGGAGCTTGGGCCTGGGCTGTTCTGACTCAGAATGGGCAAGGCCCAGAGTTGCTGGAAGGGAATCTGACCTACATAGAAAGCACCAGGTAGAAACCTTGTTTCCTTCAGGGACCAGTACCCGGAAGCGAAGCGGGGAGGACATGAGCAGGAAGGGCAGAGTTTGGCGTCGGAGACCCCTCCCAGCTTGAAATTTCACAGAAGCCGAGGGATGTACCGGTACCCATTTTTCTCTCCGAGCCTCCCAGTTTCTCATCTGTGAAAGTGGGAGCAATCTCTCCCAGAGTGTGTTCATAGTGGTTAGATTGGGACGTGGAAGCAGCCCTGGTATGGCGCCTAGCCCCTTACAGGTGCTGCAGGTGCTGCAGGTGCTGCTGGTGCTGCTGGTGCTGCTGGTGCTGCTGGTGCTGCTAAATTCAGCAGCTCCCTCCTCCTCTGCTTTAAAGATTTACGAGTACCGCTCCCCACACACAAAAGATTGATCAGTCCCTTCTGCCTCCAGGGCCACCATGAGGTGCAGGGAAGCTCAGCCAGGCAAGTCCTGACATCACTGGAAGGGTTGAAGGAAATGACTTCAAAGGGAGCAAATGCTTGAGGTCCCCTGAAGGTCAGGCATTGGAGCAATACAACCCATTGCTCAGCTTTTAGGAGGAAAAGGTCAGAGAGGGCAAAACGCCAGCACAGCAATCCAAAGAACTCCAGTCCCAGCACCCACTTTTGTTTGCTGGGTGGCCGGGGCCCCTGCCTCTGACCTTCTGCTCCCATTAAAACAAGGGTTTTAAAGCCAGTATGCAATTTCTTGGGCCTTTTTTTTTATAAGTCCTCACCTGAGGATATGTTCATTGACCTTAGAGAGAGGGAGAGAGAGAGAAACACCAATCTGTTGTCTCCTGTACATGCCCCCACCTGGGAGTGAACTGGCAACCTAGGTATGTATATGCCCTGACCGAGAATCAGGCCCACAACCTTTTGGTATACGGGATGATGCTTGAACCAGCTGAGCCATGCAGCCCCGGCATTGAGCTTTTTTTTTTTTTTTTAATGCCCCAAATTTTGTTCACATGACATCTTAAAAAATAAATGTACAGGAAATAAATACAAAGGGAGCTGTCACGGATCCAGTAAGCCCCCACCCCCCCCCACCCCCCGCCTCTTTAGAACTGGGGGCCAACCAGTTACAAAGGCTGTGTCCCACGCTCCAGTGCACCTGGGGAAGCCATGTGAGAAAGGGGATGGGAGCAACATCCTGACTCCACATGGCAGTAGCCACATGCCCGCCCTCTGCCGGTATCGACCAAGGTTCTGCTGAAGACCAAGCCCGAGGAAAGGGCACATAGCAAGTCAGAAGGCTACGCTGCTCGCAGTGCTACCTGGCCAGAGCCATCATCATCTCGGTGTGTGTGTGGGAGGAGAGTTCCCAGATGCTGACACCTCCCCACTGGCTCCTGGGGCAGGGAGAGCTCTCAGCGAGGCTCTGGACCCCCAGGATTAGTATAGAGGTGACGAGAGGTGGGGTGTGATATCCCCCTCTGTGTGGGATCCTGAGCCCGGGCCTTTGCTGAACTGGAGTGGCTGTGGCACTCTAGGGGTGTCAGGGTTAAACTCGGTTTGGTGGTCTTTCCTCTCCAGCCCTGTGGGTTGGGGTAGGCCAGCGGTCGGCAAACTGCGGCTCGCGAGCCACATGCGGCTCTTTGGCCCCTTGAGTGTGGCCACTGTACGTGCGCGCCCGCACGTGGTGTTTTGTGGAAGAGCCATGCTCAAGGGGCCGCAGTGTGCCGACCACTGGGGTGGGCATTTACTGTTGGCCTGTTTCCGCGTCTCAGAGCGGAGCTTTCAGTCCTCACCAGAGGGCTGATAAATGGCCAAGTTAAGGTCTGTGAGGATGAACACCCTTCTGGCAGAACAGGTACACACAGAGCCGGGTTTGCCCAAAAGCTAAATTCACAAGTGGTGGGTCTTTTACAAAGGTTCTGTGCTGTGTCCGCCCCTGCGCACTCTAGGCCCGCGGTAATGAGTTCCCAGCCTAGTGGGTAAATAAAGGTGAGTATCCCAACTGCTTGGAGCGAAAGCTGGAGACTGTAGCAGACACAGCAAGGGCAAAGGCCTGGAAGATGTGGATGTTCCAGAAGGTAGCCCCATCCCCGGGGGGGGGGGGGGGGCGGTCTCAGGTTCTGGGCTCCACATTACTCCTGCACCCCTAAAAAAAGGCTTCATAAGAAAACTGCAAGCTGTGGGGTTTGTACCCCTTCCCTAAGGCATCACCAACTTGTCCATCAGCTTGACACCAAAAAAAATAAATACATGTTGAATAAATGGATTTCATCACCATGTTTCCGTTCCAGCCACAGGGAAGGTGGGGGCAGATGGTGCTATGGCGGCCCAGCCGAGGGTGGCTTCCCATCCTTCCCTGATTCAGAAAACGCTTGTCAGGTGAACCCTGCGAGCTCTGTGACGGGCACTGATTCAGACCTGGACAGCAACCCTGAAGGGAAGGAACTCTTGTCCCCATTTCCCATGTGAAGAAACCGAGTCCCAGAGCCAGGGCCTCCACATATCCCAACTCCAGGGTGAGGGGAAGCAGCCTGGGTCTCCTGACCCCAAGTCGAGCAGTGATCAAGCTGGGTTTGGTGGGTGCTGTGGGGGCGGGAGTGTGAATGTGTGATGGGTGCCTACCAAAGAGCATGGGCACCTAGCATCCAGCCACACTGAGCACCTCCTGTTTAATCTGGGGCCCATACGGGACCTCCTCTTCCCCCTGCACATACTGTTCTGTCTCTCTGGAATGCAGTCTTGCCACCACCTTCCCCGCTTGGCAGACTCTTTACATGTCCTTCACGGCCCAACTCCAGTGTCACCTCCTGAGAACCCATCTTTGATGGTTCCCAGGAAAAATTACAAGTCTCTCTGTCCAGGACTCCCACAGTGCCTTCTCCCGCCGACGGGTTGAAGCTCAGACCACACTCGCCTATGCGCTGGACCAGAAGCCTCTCTCTTGATGTCACGACCGGGCCCTGGGCATGGTCCCTGGGCATTTCCGTAGGTCCTGGTGCAGCAGCCTGCCTGGGTGGATGTGCATATAACTCCGGACGTGGATAGGCAGGTTTTCTAGCGCAGAGTTTGACCTTGACCTGCCAAATAGCAAAGTCCTTGATTCCTAGCAGCCGCCAGAGGCTACAGCTGCTAGTCGGGGCCCCAGGGGTGACTTCAGAGACCCAGAGAGGCTCCTGGAAGATCCTAGCCAGACTGAAAACAAGGCCTGTAATAATAGTACTACTTCTCACAGCCCCTGCTGCAGCGTCGTTTATTCATGTGCTACCGGCATGATTACCAGAGCACATCTCATCTGTATTATTTTTCACTTATATTTTCATTTAAATTGCTTTGTTCTAAGTAATATGAAACTGCAGGGCTTGTAAAAAAATTCAAAAATGTGTAAAAGGCTATAAAAAGAAAATCTCCCTTCCACTCTGCCTCTGCCACTCAGATCCCCTGAAGTACCTTTCTTGTGTGCCCTTAAATAAGTAGATATTTATATTCTCCCCTTCCCCCAGCCTTATTTATTTATTTATCTATTTATTTCACAAAGCGTAGCATACAACACACGGCTCTAAGCTTGCTTTTTTTTTTTTTACTTAATATATCTTGGTCTGTGTTCCAAGTTAATATCTCATTATATAATTGTGCCATGTTTTATTAAATCACAGGTTTGCATTGCTCATTTTATAGAGGTTTTTAAAAAAATATTTGTATTAATTTTTAGAGAGAGGAAGGGAGAAGGAGAGAAACATCGATGCAAGAGCAAAGCATCAATTGGCTACCTCCTGCACACCCCCTACCAGGGATCAAGTCCACAATCCTGAGCACATGCCCAGGGAATCGAACCACCGGCAACCTTTCAGTGCACAGGACAACGCCCTCCCAACTGAGCCACACTGGCCAGGGCTGCACTGCTTGTTTTATACTTATTCTGTTGTGAATGAGAGAAACATATCTTTCACACCATTTTTGTCACACTCTGGACAACCCAGTGGACAGCCCCCCAAGCTAACACACGTGACTCACCAGGCAGGACACTCTCACATGGTGAGGTTCAACAGCCACTGTTTAGGCCTACCTCGGTCAATGCTCAGTGCCCTTTGGCATCCTCTTACTCAATCCCAGTGGTCAGCCTATGAATTGGGCTGGGCCGGAGCCCACCAGAGGAGGGCTGTCAGGTACTCCCCAGCCACTCAGAACTGACAGCCCTGGATCTGCAGGCTTCCTCGGGAGTTGAGAGAAGGGAACTCGGGGGGCCCTGGGGCATGCTGAGTTTGGGGTTGGGGTGAGCTGGGCAGTGAAGGACAGGGTTGAAAGGGAGTGCAGCCTGCCATGAAGAAAGCCCCAGCATCCAGGATGAATGTCCAGAGGTTGGCCAGGAAGGGGCCAGGTGTGCTGGGGGGAAGGAAGGGCCCGGCTCTCACCTGGTGAAGAATGGACTCTGAGCTTGTGCGCTCGGGCTAGCAGAAGCCCCCTTCCTCTTTCTCAGCCTCTGTTGTGAAAACCTTGGCTTTCTCAGTCGTTGGCCTGATGGCAGAGGATGAAAAGACCACAGGAGGAACATGTCTGATGAACAGCTAAGCCAGCTATCTGTGAGGGCTGCATCTGGGTTCTGTGGGGAATCCGAGGCCCATAGCAAGGCGTGACTGAGCTGAGAGCCTCCCCTCCACAGGCTGCGCCACTCAGGGTGGTGAGCTTCCAGCCCCTCCTCCGGGACCCAGCCCGTGTGGTGCCCACAGTTGTTCTTTGCTGTCCCTCCCGTGGCTCCGTTCTCTCACTACCAGTTAAGGGCCTGCCTGATGTCACATTTCTTGACTTCTTTGTTTTAAAAGAAAAAAAGAGTCCCTCTTTTAACAAGAGTCCCTCTCTTAACAAGAGGGGCTCTCGCAAGCAAAGCACCGTCTCTCTAGCAAGGTGCCTTGTCACCCAGGGCCCACCTGCCTGCTGCTCTCAGGCCCCCAGCTTACCGGGGGCAGAAACCCACCATCATTTTTCTCCCCTTTGCCCATTGAAAACACTTGGCCCCACGCTTTGACTTGCCTCGTGTCACGTACTTTTCCAAAGCACATTCCTGAACGGTATGTCATCTGTGTCCAAATAACCCTGAGAGGCTCAGGGTCTGGGGATGGCTCCTGTGAGGGACACTAGGTGGGGAATCATGGAACCCTGAGCGCCAGCCTGGCTCTCTGTAGACCCCTGAGCAAGCTGGAACTCTTCTCTCCCTCATCTCTGCCTCTTGGGGCTCCGTTTCCCACTGTGAATGGAGGGAGGGGAAGATGGGACCACATTTCCAATGCTGATCAGCCTGAAAGTGTCCCCATTTTGCAGAGCAACAAACAGAGGTTCTGGGAGGAGTGGGGAAGGCTCACTTAGCGTGCTGGGATTCACAGAGCAAGTAGGCAGGCAGGTGGGCTAGAATCAGAAGCCAGCCCCTTTGGGTCCAAATCCAAGGCTCCCCCCTACCCATCTATGTAGTTTCTCCCAGGTAATTTGGTCCCCCTTTCATAGGGGCATTGGTTCCTGGGCCTCCCAATCAGTCTGGGGCCACCTGCATCCCGGCATGGCTCCACCCAGAGAATGATACCCCAGAGAAGCCAAGGCCTGTCCATCTTTAGCCGAAACCTAGCTGCAGAGAGAGAGAAGACCCAGATATCCCCTCCGCCCCGGAAGGAGTCTGGCCAGCCTGGTGTCTAGAAGTCAGGAGGGCTGGTTAGGGCACCTGAAGTCAAAAAGTGGCCAAGTTTCCTGGGAGAAAGACTGGTGGAGTGCCAGGAGTCAGGCAAGATACCTGAATCGGAGAACCTGCCAGCCCAGGCTCTGCCCTGTAGTAACCCGGCCCAGAGCTGCCTGTAACAGTGTGTTTTTCTCTCTGCAGAAGCTGACCGGCACCCTTATGTTGGCTGTGGGAGGGGCAGTGCTTGGCTCCCTGCAGTTTGGCTACAACACTGGCGTTATCAATGCCCCCCAGAAGGTGAGTGCTCCGCTTTCCCTGGCTTATCAACACCAGCTTGCACTGCACACCCCCTCACACACTCACCCTGCCTCTGAGGTGTCAGACGTTTATGTCAACTCACCATCTGCCTCAGTATCCTGTTTTCTGGCCCCGAACAGGTCAGAGATTCTTATCATTGGCCTTAAATTCTTGGGGCCCATAGAAACATGGGGTCTTAATAGATCACCTTGAGCAACCTCCTATACAACACAGACATTTGTAATAATCAGAGCAATCCCTGGTATAATGATGCTGCATGTATGTGGCACCTGGGGCTAGAGAGGGCTCTCATGGTGCTTATCTCACTTGCTGCTCACCTGCAGCCCCAAAGGCAGGCGGGCAGCATCCACCATGCCCATCCTGCAGATGGAGAGAGTAGCCAGAGAGAAGGAACCTGTCTGGCATCACCCAGCCAGTCAGGGATGGAGCTGGTGTCCAGCTCCAGTCTGCCGTGGAGCCCTCCTGGCCGGACGGTCCCTGAGCCTGTGCCCACACCCATCCACTCACAGCACACTCCTTATAAGGCATCTCGTTCTGAAACTGCCTCCTCTCCCTGGAGGCCCTGTGCCAGTCAAAACACAAATGGCGTCTTGCCCTAGGGAACTGCAGGGGCTGAAGGCCTGCGCTTACTTCCTCCTCCCCCCAACGCATCCCAGCTCTGTTCCTACTTGTTCACTCCAATGTCAAGACTAGGAGGGACCCTGGTGATCACCTCCATCCCAGCCCAAGTGCTTTAGGGAGGAGAGAAGAGGAACACCGTCAGGAGAGGGGACGGTACTGCATCCCTCCTCTACACCAGGCCTTCTGCGTATGCTTCTGAGGTTGGGTGGTGATTCCCACTTTATGAACCTGAAAACAGGCCCTGGGCAGATGAGGGTGGATGCAATGACCAATGGTCTCAAGGTCATGTAGCTCATGAATGGTGGAGTCAGAAGCCAAACTCTTGTTTACACGACCCCTTCCTGACCAAGCTCCTTGTGAGTTCAAAATGCTGTACCTTCTGGGGGAGGACGGCATGAGAGTGGACATCGTTGTTCAGACAAGAAAGTGTGAGTAGATAGCTCCTAAGGCTCGGGGCCTGTTGGAAGAATGAGGCGGTGTCGGGAGTCAGAGCTAGTCCTCCTCCAAACAGGAGGAGGGTGGCTGCAGAGCTACGCCCCATGCTGAGGAGCAGGTCACAGGAAGGCCTGGCCTGCTGAGTCATGAAGGGACTTTTCTCAGCTCGTCTGGAATGGGAACTGAGGGCCCTGCTTGGTACAGCCACAGCCTTGCTTTGCTAAGTGCTCTGAACAGCCCTTGCCAAGGTATGTGCCTTGGAGCGGGCTCCATTTGGGAATCCTTACAGACGGGAAGACTGTACCATTATAGAAGGAGGTGGAGGGCACATTGGGGTCCCCTGGACACTCCCAGATTCTGACCTCATTGGTCTGGGCTTCTATTTGGGCATTGAATTTTTTTTTCCTCTCTTTTTTAATTTAAATTCTTTGTTGTTTAAAATATTACATAAGTCTCCTTTTTCCCCCATTGACCTCTCCCCAGCCACCCCCACCCCCCTGGGCATCGAATGTTTAAAGCTCCCCAGCTGATTCTAATGTGCAGCCAAAGTTGAGAACTACTGGATGAAGTGATGTCCTGACTGGTCACATAGTGAGTTACTGACAGAATTAGGGCTCTAAGATCAGGACACAGGAGGTGTTTCCCAGAAACAACACGGTGGGGATGAGCTGCAGAGAGGGCAATAAAATGCCCAGAGGCGTGACTTGGGTGGATGGGAGGAGAGAAAAGCTTGGGAGGGCACAGGTAAGCCAGAGCCTGGCCACCCAGGGCCTTGTGGGTAGCTTTCATCTATAAAATATCCAGCCACCAGTATGGCATTGGACAGTCAGAATGGGCATGTGGGCCTGGCCGGTGTGGTTCAGTGGTTGAGCGTCGACCTATGAACCAGGAGGTCATGGTTCCATTCCCAGTTCGGGCACATGCCCAGGTTGTGCTGCCTCCAGTAGGAGGCAGCCAATCAGTGATGCTTATCATTGACGTTTCCATCTCTCTCTTTCCCTCTCTCTCTCTCTAAAATCAATAATAACATTAAAAAAAAAAAAAAAGAGTGGGCATGTGCACACTACCATCTAGGGCAGCCGTGGGCAAACTACGGCCCGTTTGAAATGAATAAAACTAAAAAAAAAAAAAGACCGTACCCTTTTATGTAATGATGTTTACTTTGAATTTATATTAGTTCACACAAACACTCCATCCATGCTTTTGTTCCGGCCCTCCGGTCCAGTTTAAGAACCCACTGTGGCCCTCGAGTCAAAAAGTTTGCCCACCCCTGGTGTAGGGCAAGCTAGGGAGTGTGGACTTTAGAGTGAGGACAGTGGGGACCCATTAAAGAGGACAGAGTAATCAGATTTGCGTTTTAGGGAAATGATCCAGGTGTCTGGGGTATGGGATGGATCCAAACATGGGAGGCTAGAGCCTGGGAAACGGAGAGAAGGCCGCTCTTGCAATAGGCGTAGAAAAACAAACACTGAGTAGGAAGGATGGGCAGGATTGGATCATCAGGTCAGTGTGAGGACAAGAGAGTAGGGTTTAAACGTTGTTTCTAGGTTGCTGGCTTGGAGGAGGAGCTGGTATGGGAGGCGCTGACGGCCTGTGCCGTGCAGGAATGGAGGTTTGGTATGACACCGCCAGAGATGTACAAGCCGCACTTGGACGTGGGATCTGTTTCTTAAGTGGGTGGTCAGCTGGAGAAAAGTTACAAGTTGGTCATTGGTATCCAAATAACAGGAGAGGAGAATGTTCTAGAGAGACTGGAATAAAGAGAGAAGTGAGGGCCAAGCCTCACTGATAGAAGAGGAGGATCCTAGGCAGGAGGAGAGCTGGCACTTTCAAGCTAAGAGACAAAAACCTCCCAAGACAGGAAGAATGGAAGCACCTGAGGGCCATGGTGTTGGGTTTGTCCATGGCCACGACCTAGAGCAGAGCCTGTGCATCCTAAGAGGCACTCGGGGAGTCGTGGGTGGAGGAATGGAGTGGAGGAATGCTGCCAGGGGCCCCAGAGGTCAGCCTGGACAAATCAGCCCCATATTTCTGGATGTGAAAGACCCATTGGTGACCCCATGGTGGCATAGGCTGCCTGGGGGAGCCATGTGGGTAGAAACCTCCCTACGGCCAGTTGAAGAGAGAGGGGAAGTGGGAAAGAGTAGAGATAGAGACTCGGTGGAGAAGGGAGAAAAGAGGGGTATTAGCTAGAGGGGCCACCTGGCTAAGTTTGTGTGTGTGTGTGTGTGTGTGTGTGTGTGTTTAAATATAAAGACTTCAGCCCTAGCTGGTTTGGCTCAGTGGATAGAGCGTCGGCCTGCGGACTGAAGGGTCCCAGGTTTGATTCCAGTCAAGGGCACATGCTCCGGTTTCGGGCTCAATTCCCAGTGGGGAGGCAGCCAATCGATGATTCTCTCATCATTGATGTTTCTATCTCTCGCTCCCTCTCCATCTCCCTTCCTCTCTGAAATCAATAAAAATGTTTTTAAAAAAGATAGAAATATAAAGACTTCATTTTTATTTTATTATTATATATTTTTTTAAATCTTTACCCAAGGATATTTTTCCATTGATTTTTGGAGAGAGCAGAAGAGAGAGGGAAAGACAGAGAGAAGTATTGATGTGAGAGAAACACATCCATTGGTTGCCTCCTGCATGAGCCCCGACCAGGGCCCAGGCCAGGAGGAGCCTGCAACCAAAGTATATGCCCTTGACTGGAATCAAACCCAGGACCCCTTGGTCCACAGGCCGACGCTCGATCCACTGAGCCAAACCGCTGGGGCAAACTTCACTTTTAAACATGTAAGGAATCAGCAGAGGAGAAGAGGGTGAGGAGGAGTGGGAGGAGCTCCTCCAGGAGGAAGATGGTGGAGCAGAGCAGAGGAGCTGCTTCTGGCTGGAGGGACTAATACTTCTGAGGTTGCGGATGTGGACAAATCCAGAGCGAAGTTCTCCAGTTCTTGGGGCCTCCAGTCTAATCGGAAGTAGGTGGAAGGTGAGACCTGCTGTGGAAGACAGGTGGGGCAGCTGGCTGGGCATCTAGAAGGCCAGGTGGGCAGCAGTGCGTTTATGGGCACCTGTCCAAAGGTCACTCAAGAAGCCAGCCTCTGAGGGCTAGGGCCAGGGACCGGAGTGGTGGAAATCGATAGCACACACGCTGAACCAGCGGCACTTCCTGGGGTGCGCACTCAGGCGCTCCATCTGTTTACTCTTGCACTTGACAGACACTTCTCACAAGCCTGGCCGCTGTTCCCCAGCCAGAGGCAGATTAGGAGGGATAAGTTTAACACCCGAAGAGGGGAGAGTACGACAGGAGTGAGAAATGAAAGTGCAGCTCAGAGCAGGCTGGGCACGGGGATTCTGCAACTTCATTCAACAAGTTCGTTCAACGGGGACTGTGCCAGGTAGTGTCCTAAACAAGAGCGACAGAGTTGTGGGCACATCCTGGTCCCCGGGCAGCTGCCTAACACATGGTCTGAGCAGGACTCTGCCCCTGCCCTCCAAAGACTCAGCCTCCCAGGGGGTGGGGAGGTTCTTCTTTGGGAAAAGCCAGCGTATAAATAACAGAGGGCGTCAAGGTACCATGGGAGCAAAGAGGCAGGAACGACTGATGCTGGGTGTGGGGGTGGGAGAGACAGGAAGGGTTTCTCGAAGGACTTGGCAGCCGCTCTAGACCTTAATGCAGGGTGGGGAACCTTTTTTTCTGCCAAGGGCCATTTGGATATTTATAACATCATTCGCAGGCCATACAACATGATCAACTTAAAAATGAGCCTGCTATATTTGGTCAGACATGTAATTAACTCAGGGTCAGACCAAATGATTTCTTGGGCCGTTATATGGCCCACAGGCTGGGCGTTCCCCACCGTTCTCCATGGGGAGGGAGAGCAGGTGTCCCAGGCGTGGGGACAGCTTGTGCAGAGATGCAGTGGCGCGAAGTGTGTCCCTAATGCGGAGTAGCTAACCGCCGGCACGGGTCAGGCTGGCTGCCCTGTCTGTTGAGACCTTCTCTCAGGAAACTGCGCGGGCTGAGGGTCGGCCTGCTGTCAGGAGGACCACCGCTGATGGTAAGGATGCCGGGGCTGCTCTTCATTACAGAAGCTCAGGCTCCTCCATAAAACAGCCCCAAAGGGCTTCCTCCTGGAAGTGGTTAATTAACCATAATATCATTTTTAATGTTTACAAAGCAACTCCCATAAATTATCTCCTTATGCAGCTTCCCAAGGTGGGTGGGGCGGAGGCTATAAAGAAGGAAGCCAAGGCTAGGTGAGGTCACCTGGCCAGGGAGAGGGGCTGGGCCTGAGGTGGACTCCAGGCCTCAACCTCCTTGACCCTCCGCTGCCCTACATTGCATCCCCGTGACTTCTCTGTGCCAGGCCTCCTGTCTCCTGGGGAAGGAGAGGGGTGGGTGAGCCCAGCCACAGAGCAAATAAATGAACAAGGGCATCGGACAGGGTGGAGAAAACTGCCTCTCCCTCCGCATACGGCTGAGCTGCCAACAGGAATGACTAAAGGCCATTTAAACCATGAGTTCCTGGCCAAGGGACAGCGTCAGGCATGTCTGAGAATGAGGCATCCTCAGGAAACACACAGTTGGGGCTGCCCCTCCTTGTTTGACAAAGGAGGAGCTTGACCTGGAGAGCCAGCAAGGTCTGCCTCGCCCAGGGTGACTTGGTGAGTAAAAGTGTCCCAGCCCAAGCCCTCTGGCCCCTTGGGCTGAGCCTGTCCTTACCTTTGCCTAGATCAGCCGTGGGCGAACTACGGGGCCCGCAGGCTGGATCCAGCCCGGTTGAAATGAATAAAACTAAAAAAAAAAAAAAAATACCCTTTTATGTAATGATGTTTACTTTGAATTTATATTAGTTCACACAAACACTCCATCCATGCTTTTGTTCCGGCCCTCCGGTCCAGTTTAAGAACCCATTGTGGCCCTCCAGTCAAAAGTTTGCCCAACCCTGGCCTAGATCCAAAGAGTCCTGGCTCCCCTCTCCCCTTCCCCCCTCTCCCCTAATACAGCTGCTTCCAGCTTACAGTGCGTCAGGCATTGTTCTCAGTGCTTTAGAAATTCTAATTCAATTGTTTCTTTTAATAACCCCATTAGGTAAGCACTATAGTCCCTCCTTTATAAGAAACTGGAGCACAGAGATGTTGAGCAATTAAACCGAGGACACACAGGTAGTAAGAGGCAGAGCTGGGATTTGAACCCAAGGAGTCAGGCTCCAGTCCGCATCCACCAGCAGTTATATACAGTTAGATGAGCACCACAATCCCGTCCACACACCTCTAGCTGCTACCCAGCTGGCCCCTCCTGCTTTGACTTCCAAGCCCAGTCAGGCTGAGTCACATGCTGAGACATTTCAACAGCTTACACAATTTCTTACGTTATTACACCCTGTCACAGCTATATCATTCGACAACTCTTCCTACCCCCAGCCTCTGCTGAGCCCCAGTGACACAGATGAGTCAGACTGTCCTTGTGTTGAAATTTAGTCTAGAGGGAGCACATAGTACCTTGCAGTGACTTCCTCAAGGCCATAATGGAAATGTGGACTGGCCAGTGGGAGCAAAGAGGGAGGGTCCATAGGGCAGGGTTTTCCCAGCACTAGACGTTTGGGGCCCCATGCATGGTAGGAGGTCTGACAGCACCCCTGATCTGTGCCCACTCGGTGCCAGTCGTGAGCCACCCGTGTGACAACCAGAAATGGGTCCGCACGTTGCCAGAGGTCCTCTGTTTGAGAACCACAGACACAGAGAAGGAGGGCGGTTATCAGGAAGGCTTTCCAGAAGAGGGTTAGTGCATTTTCTGAAGATGGTTAGCAGCAGCACAAAGGAAGGTGCAGGGGTGTGGGGCACCCCGGCAGCGTGGGGGAGTTGTGTGGGCAGAGGAGACACTGCCTCCTGAGTTAAGAAAGGCTGTCTGCAGGGGAGACCCCGGAAGCCAGGCACCCGTGAGGAGGCCAGAACCAAGGCCTGGCTGGGTTTGGAGAGAAGCCAAGTCTGGGCTCTTCCTGAGAAGCAGCCTGGGTGGTCCAGTCCTCTGCTGCTGGGTGGGGCCCAGCTTCTAGCTCCATCTGCGGCCCAGGGGACGCAAGGGGCAGGGTTCTCTGTCCAGCCCTACCTGTAGCCTCTGGCTCTGAACTACCAGCTGGCCCTGGGGTGTGGCTGAGAGTTGCTATAGAGACGTAAGCTCTGGGCTGAGGATGGGGTGCTGCTCCAGCTGTGGGGGCGTGGTGGGGAGAGAAAGGGAGAACAGAAAATAGGCATCAAATTCAGACTGAGGGACTAAATTGGACAAGCTGGCCCTTCTCCTAATGAGCTCAAAGCTTGGCTGGCTGTTTAACCCCTTCATCCCCACAGTAATGTCTCCGAGAGGGAAGAGAAGGTTGAGAGGGAGCTCTGAGTCTCTCTCAGGATGATCTAGAAGACCCAGGCCTCCTGAGCTAGAGGAATGCCTGCAGGGAAGGATGGTGAGACAGCAGAGGTTCCAAACACATACCCCTTCTATTGGTAGAGTCTAGAGTTCTAGGTCAAGGTTGGCAAGAAAGCCAAATTCAGCTAGCCACCTGTTTGTATGGCCCACGAGTTAAGAATGTTTTTAATTTATGTTTTTAAATGCTTAGGGGCGGGGGCGGAGAAAAGGAAGCAACAGAGGCCATATGTGGTCCTCAGACCCTAATATTTTCTACCTACCCTTTTACATAAAATGTTTACCAACCCTGCTCTAAACTGTGACTGGTATGCTTCCCGCTGTAAGGGAACTCACTACCTGTAAGGTGAGTCAACACATCCTATTAAGCCTTGAAAGCTGTGTTTTTCTCCTGGACTGACTTTGTACACCAGGCAGAGTCTGAGACTAGAGCAGCCATGGGCAAACTACGGCCCGCGGGCCGGATTTGAAATGAATAAAACTATTGAAAAAAAAGACCGTACCCTTTTATGTAATGATGTTTACTTTGAATTTATATTAGTTCACACAAACACCCCATCCATGCTTTTGTTCCGGCCCTCCGGTCCAGTTTAAGAACCCATTGTGGCCCTCGAGTCAAAAAGTTTGCCCACCCCTGGACTAGAGCTTTCCTTTGGGTTCTTGTCTACAGTATAAATTCCTACGGGTAATGCTTTGCCTTCCTGCAATTGGCAAATGGCAAACCTCTGAAAGCGGTGGGTCCCCAGAGACTAGCGGTGATGCGAGTAACAGCTTATTCTGTGTGCCAGGCAGTGTCCTCCACCTCATGCCAGGGCAGAGGAAGTCAGAACTTCCTCTGTAGACAGCAGACATGTGGTCCATCACCCACAGTTGCTTGAGTGTGGGGGCAGGAGAGGATAATTCCCAAGAAGTCAGACATGATGCAAGCCTCCCTCTCCTATCCCATGTTTATTTACCCTGGAGCGCTGCTAGGGTGAGAATTAGCTTTTAACTGGAAACCAAGGGAACTCACCTGCCCAGAGCCAACCCACTTCTCCATGTTGGCCCCTATAGTGTTACCGAGTGGGCCACTCCAGTTCAATGAGGGGACAACTGGACAGAGATCTCGAATAGCCCCAACTCCTGACAGTCCCCCCTCCAAGGACCCCCCCCCCCCCCCCAGAATGCATGTACTCGCACAGACCCTTGGCGGGGTGCAGAGGTTGGGAAGGAGCTGTGAGGGAGTGGAGGAGAAGCGGGACAGCTGAGCCTGTGCATTGATTGGATGGGCAGGGCCCCGCCTGCCATGTTGGGGAGTAATTACTCAGGAGAAGAAGACTCTGGCTTCAGTGGATGGGAGGAGTCAGGAGCAGAATCCAGGAGAGACCCAGGGCAGATGTTGCATGAGTAGAGAGTAGGACCATCCTTGAGGGGCAAGTGCAGAACTGACAGAACCTGGTGATTGGTTCGATGGAGGACATGGCAGGATCCAGGTTGTCTGCCAGGCTTGTGACGAGCACGTGGGATGGGAGCGCATGAGGTGGCATGTTCAGAAGAAGCCTGTGCCAGGCTGTTCCTCAAACATGAGCCGGGCCAAGGATGTTGCCAGTAAACATGTTGTGGAGATTGGGTCTGTGGATTCTTTTAAGGGAGTAGTAAGTAGGTTCTTCTTCCTTCCGGGGTTCCCAGCCGCTGCAAGGGTGGGTGCTGAGGGCAGTAACTGGGTGGAAGCAGTGATCCCAGAACCGCTCTCATTCTTCTGACTCTCCAGGGATCTCCCTGCCTTTCCTGGGCCAGGGCCAGCTTTGAGCCCCACGTGGGGCATGGACCCGCAGGGGCCAGAGGACACACAGCCCCCACACTGGCAGCAGGAATGGAAAACTGGGCATAGCTTCTTCCCAGAAATATCAGGTCTCAGATCAAAAGGCAGGACTTCACTGCACAGCCTCAGCTTGGCCAGGAAGTGTTGCTGGGGCCAAGGTGGAGGGCTGGGCTGCTCACCTTTTCTCAACCACATAAAGTAGCCTGAGTAGCAAAGGGGACCATGAGCCATAGAGGAGCCAGCCCTGCATAAGGTTTGGTCCCTCTGACTCGCCACTACAAGCAGGAAAGTTAATTGGGGCGGGGGTGCGGGGGTGGGGGAGCCTCCAGTAACACCTCACTTGCACATGGTCCTCAACATCTCCAGCCAGCCCCAAGAAGAGGTTTACAGACCTGAAATGCCCAGACACCTCAGCCTGGATCCTTCAGCTCACTTTAGGTAGTAAGTCCTTACTCAGCCCTTACCTGTTGACTCCTTGTGCACAACTCAAACAAGTTCCATTTGCTGACTTCCTGGCAGGATGTAAAACGATAGTGTGGGGAGTTCTGTGGACAAGCATCGGAACCACGGGAAGATTCTGAAAGCTGCAGAATGCACAACTTCAGAGCCTCTGGGGCAAACACCTCTCCCTGTTGATAGGTCTGGTTGCTAAGGGCAGCAGAGAGAGTGACAGGAGGGAGAAAGATTTCCACCAGATGACAGGTCAGGAGAGTTTGGGGCCTCAGAGGCGTGTCATTTATCTGGACGGTACCCTTATCCAGGACAGCTTGTTCTCCTCCGGGCTGATAAATGGAGCATTCCTGTTCCTAGCCAGTCCTCCTCTGCGGTGGCTTTGTCCCTTGAAGAACACAGGCACTCTGTTTTGTTTTGTTTGTTGAAACCCGCCTCTCTCTGCCCTCAGAAGAAGCAGGGGTTTCCAGAAGGAGAGCCTAAGGCCCTTTCTTCATTGACTCCTTCCTTCACTCACAAGGCGTCCCTAGCACCAGCTCTGGGAAAGGCCCTGGTGTGAATCCACTGAGGTCCCTGTCCTCAGGGAGGACAGACTTCTGGGATCCCTTGAACTGGATCTCAAAAGGTTTTAGTGTCGGGTCCCTTGGCTCAGTGATGGTGCCAGGTACCATGTAAGCACCATAAGGACATTTCATTAATTTCCTACAAAGTAGATATTTCCAATGTTGTCCGTTGAGATGAGATCATTAGCCCTTGATCACGCTGGAGATGAGGACAGAGCTGGGATCTGAACTTGTGTCTAGGTTCCTAACCCTGTACTGTCTGGCTTCCCTGGGATAAATAAGTAGATCATTGGAGCTGCCGCTCTCCTCCCCCGCTCCCCATGTCCCCTCTCCTAACTCCCTAGAGCCCAGCCTGCCAGGTGTCTCCAGACCTGAGACAGATAATGGCAGCAAGGCAGGGAAAAAAATGGCTAGTGGCCAAAGATCCCCTGGAACCTCAGGGCCAGGGCCAGCATACGCAATGGCATTCCTGGGACTGTAGGCCTGTTTCCCCTTTGGCAGTTGTGCCTACCCACAGCCTCTTCTGCTAGACCCCTGGGACTTGGGAGGGTGAGGGAGGGCCAAGAGCAGGGCCAGTGGAGGGTATATAAGAGATGCATCTGCTGTGTGTGCATGAACTTACAGCAGGATGCAGGGAGGGGTGCTGGGATGGGCATGGAGTTGGTTTGAGCTGCAAGTGGTGAGGGAGGGAGGGGCAGTCAGGTTTGTGACTGGCTGATGCCAGGAATGTTCAGGTGACGTGGGCATGAATATGTGAGTGTGAGATCTGTGTGCACAGGAAGCTGCTTCTGGGTACATTGGGTCTGTGCCCAGCTGCACATGTGGCTGGGGAGGCCTGGCCAGTCCCATGGCCCTAGGTGTGTGTCTGCGTGTCCTGGAGTTAGAGAGAGTGTGCCCAGGCCTAACCGGTACCTCCTGCCTGTCACATTCCTGGGATCCGGCCAGGCCCTCCCCTGGGGAGGGACAGGGCTGGTGGGCAGGCCTGTGCTAGGACAGATGGCTGCAGTTCCTAGAACTACTTCCTCATCCTGGCCTTTCCTGTTTCCCAGCTGGGCACCTGGGAGAGGGGAGGAGGCTTTATGGCCTTCAAGATGGGATTTCCGGTCCAGCCACAAGGAGCTGGGCCCAGGAGACAAAAGAGCAGCCATGTGCGTCTCATGAGCGTGGCTTGTGTGCAAGTTGGGCACACCGGGCCCTGAGTGCAGAGCCAGTGAGCCTGCCCTCCCTTCCTCCCCAGGCCTCTGGAATGGCAGAACCTGTCTGTCCAGCTGTATTTCCTCCCCAGCAGGGGGGTTGGGAGAGGACCTGGGTGACAGGAGCTGGGGCCTTAGGTACCTTGAGGAGAAAGGGACAAGTGGGAAGGAGCACTTGCTCTCAGCGCCCCCGCTCTATGCCTGAACTTCCTCCACGGGGCATTTGCCATCGTCCCCAGCAGGTCCTGCTGAACATGCACAACCCCACAGGGCACAGGGCACCGTGCCCGGGGGTAGAAGAGCTGGAGGTGGAGCCCAGCCCCTTGTTTCTCACCTGGGGAAACTCGGCCCCGCAGATGGGGAGGGACTTGGCTCCAGAACATGCAGCGGACCTGGCTGTTGTGACACAGCCCATGAACCAAGAGGTCACTGGTTCTAATCCCAGTTGGGGCACATGCCTGGGTTGCAGGCTTGATCCCCAATTTGTGTGTGGTGTGTGGGGGGGGGGGGGGCGGGGGGGCGCGTACAGGAGGCAGCCAATCAATGATGTTTCTCTCTCATTGATGTTTCTGTCTATTCGTCTCCCTTTTTCTCTCTCTAAAAATCAATAAAAACATTTTTTAAAAAAGGAACATGCAGTGAATTTGGGGCCTGGCCAGGTACTGGGCCCAGCGTCCTGTAGGAAAATGGCCATCCATGAGGGGCAAGTGCCAGGGAAGAGAACCAGTGGGCCCTGGCCTCGCCCACCAGGCTGCTTCTCGCCCTGCAGGTGATTGAGGAGTTCTACAACCAGACGTGGATCCACCGCTATGGGGAGAACATCCTGCCCACCACGCTCACCACGCTCTGGTCCCTCTCCGTGGCCATCTTCTCCGTAGGGGGCATGATCGGCTCCTTCTCCGTGGGCCTTTTCGTTAACCGCTTTGGCCGGTGAGCAGAGGGGCCCTGGCCCTGCCCAGGGTGTCCCAGATGGGTGTGGGGGTTGGGGGAGATGTCCCTGCCTGTTCCAGGATATTCCCTGTGACCCAGTCCTTGGGGAGTCTGGGGGATCAAAGGACCCACCTGGCCTGTGACCCCCCCCTCCCCCAGGCGGAACTCGATGCTGATGGTAAACCTGCTGGCCTTCATGTCCGCTGTGCTCATGGGCTTCTCGAAACTGGGCAAGTCCTTCGAGATGCTGATCCTGGGCCGCTTCATCATTGGCGTCTACTGCGGCCTGACCACGGGCTTCGTGCCCATGTACGTGGGGGAGGTGTCCCCCACGGCCCTTCGAGGGGCACTGGGCACCCTGCACCAGCTGGGCATCGTTGTTGGCATCCTCATCGCCCAGGTGAGTGGGGCGGGGTCTGCTCCCCTAGCACGGCCCCCACAGCTCCAGTGGCTCTTGAAAGTGTGTCCAGACAGCACCGGACTAGACCTCCCACCCCGCCTTCCACAGCCCTGCCCCATGGGACAGCCTGGCACAGGTCCCAGAGGACACGCCGCCACTCATGGTTCCCCCGGGGGCCGCTGTGGCAGGGGAGCCAGTCCATCCCGGCTCGCTCAGCCTTCTCCTCACCTGGGGATCCAGCCACAGGCACGGAGGCTGCTCGCTTGGCCGGGCTCTGCCGTGGCTCCAGGCCTTCACATACCCCCCTCTCTGGGGCTTTCCTGTTCCCGTGCCTGAAAGTCCCGGGGCGCGTGGCAGTCCCCATACCCTGTGCCATGTGTCCTCTCACTGATGCCAGGAAGTAGGTCCTACCCTCCAAGTGAGGGAATTGAGGTCCGAGAACTCAAAGCCTCACGTCCGTGGCCAAGCCTCAGAACTCGCGCCCTTTTCCTAAAGCCGCAGCGGACACACAGCCGCAAGGCCGCTGGGTGCCGGGGGCTGGTTGTAGGGCCAGGGCTGGAGCGCTCACAGCCGCCGCCTCCCGCCCTGCTTCCCCAGGTGTTCGGCCTGGACTCCATCATGGGCAACAAGGAGCTGTGGCCCCTGCTGCTGAGCATCATCTTCGTCCCAGCCTTGGCGCAGTGCGTCATGCTGCCCTTCTGCCCCGAGAGCCCCCGCTTCCTGCTCATCAACCGCAACGAGGAGAACAGGGCCAAGAACGGTATGGCCGGGCCCTGCCCTCCTCCCCAGCCCCCGCCCGGGCCTTCGTCCTGCTCTGAGCCACCTCCGCCTTCCCTCCGCTCCCTCCAGTGCTGAAGAAGCTGCGCGGAATAGCAGACGTGACCCAAGATTTGCAGGAGATGAAGGAGGAGGGTCGGCAGATGATGCGGGAGAAGAAGGTCACCATCCCGGAGCTGTTCCGCTCGCACCTCTACCGCCAGCCCATCCTCATCGCCGTGGTGCTGCAGCTGTCCCAGCAGCTGTCGGGCATCAACGCTGTGAGTGCCCCGCACCCACCCTCCTATGGCCCCAGCCAAACCCTGTGGTCAAGTACATGCTGTGGCAGAGCCCAAACTTAAAATAACAAACAAGCCCCTGCCAAAGGGGCCTTCCTTCAGCACCAAACTGGTGCAGCATCCCCTTCATCCTGTCCTCACCCTGTACCTGTACCCATCAGGCCGGAGACGGGAAAGGCCACAGCACCCGGCCCAGCGCCAATGACTTCTCTGTCCACAGGTTTTCTATTATTCCACAAGCATCTTCGAGAAAGCGGGCGTGCAGCAGCCTGTGTATGCCACCATCGGCACCGGCATCGTCAACACAGCCTTCACGGTCGTGTCGGTGAGTCTGTGCCCATCCTTGCCCGCCACCAGTCAGCAGCCAGGGTCCAGCTTAGAGCTTCTAGGCCTCATGACTGAACGGCAGCATTTACTGTGAGCCAGGCGTGTGTCACGTGCTCCCTACGTGCTATGTCATTTCATCCTCAACTCGTCAAGCTCATTACTCATATCAAACAGCTGATGACACTGATGCTCAGAGAAAGTGATGCTTGCCTGAGGTCACAGTCAGGGTGCTCAGCTATCCGGCTCGCCAGGGCCGGCTCTCAGCCCCTTTGCTTCTGTCGGGCTTTAGGGCCAGCTTCCCTTCCCTCACTCCCTGTGTGGCCCCCAAACTGCGTCCCCGGGAGGAGGTGATACCATCTTCCCTTGGTCTCTGCAGTGCCATGTGGCTTTCCCACTTTGGGGCGAACCTCTGGGTGGGGGGTTCAGAAGGGCACCGTGTGTGTGTGTGTCGGGGGGGAGGGATGCTGGGCACTGACATTCTCTCTGCCCACAGCTGTTCGTGGTGGAACGAGCTGGCCGGCGGACGCTGCACCTCATTGGCCTGGCTGGCATGGCGGGCTGTGCCGTGCTCATGACCATCGCGCTGGCATTACTAGTGAGTTGCCACACTGTGGGGGTGAGGTGGCAGGGGTGGGTACAGAGCTCACAGGGGCTTCTGATCCCAAAGTGCCTACCTCAGCCCCAGCCTGGCCATCGGCACCAGAGGCTGGGGTTGCTGATCTCCCTAGTTCTGCACTCTACCCACTCATATCCTACCCTGAGCTGGCGCCTCCCTGCACGGCCCTGTCTCACCACAGCACTCCAGCCTCAGACCCCAAGTTTCCTCTCCCCGTGAGTTGCTTTGCCCAATGCTAACCCTTTAATGTCTTCATCTGTAGCCTCAATTCATGTTTAGAACAGTCCTAGAAGGTATTGCCCTCCTCACCAGAGGCGTAAACATGCCTAATCTCAGTTCTCACAACTGAGTGCTGTTCAGTCAGTAGTCGGTCCCATCTTACAGGTGAGGAAACCGAGTCCCGGTGAGGTTAGCAATGCAGCAGATAAAGGACAGTCAGGCATTGACCTCAGGTCTGCTGGCCGCAAGCCCTCGACCAGGGGCGGGCAACCTTTCTGTGAGTGCGTGCCAAAACCAGCAAAATCTCTGACTCAAAATTCTTCTGCGTGCCGACCCTAATTTTTTGAGAACATATTACACCTACTTGATATCTCTTAAGGAGTACGTATGTGAAGAACCTTGAAGAAATAATAAAATTCATTCGAGCGACAAAAACACAGTATATGATGATGAAAAATACATTTATTTTTTAATGTATACATGTACACTGATAGTCCGACAGAAAACTTTATGACTCAGTTTGATATTATCAGTGGGACTTTTGCTGCTGCATCACTGATGACAGAGATTTTACATCAGGTTTATATTTCGTGACCTTCAGAGATATGCACGAGCTACTACTTTCATCCGTCAGGCTACTCCTATTACGAGACTTAACAAAATTCATCATTGAGAACAAAGATTCACAATTGTAAATGGAAGATTATGAGAGGGTTTCGCGTGCCAGCAAAAGTTACTGGCGTGCCATGTTTGGCATGTGTGCCAAGGGTTGCCCACCCTGCCCTAGACTGAACCTCTGTGTTAGCCTGTGCAGGCATGTCACATATTCGAACACTCATTTGTCCAACCTCTGCACAAAGAAAGCACCAATACACCAGTTTTACAGCTGAACCAAGACCTAGAAAGTCCTATGGTTCCTAAGAGGTCCGGCACACAGCGATGAGTGGAAGATCTGGGTTCTGAGCCAAAACCCATAACCTCTTCTGTGGCCTCCTCGAGGCGGGAATGATTACATATAGAACCACATGTCTGAGGCCTGTGCTGTGCCGGCCTTGAGCTGGGTGCCTTGCAAGGCTTCTAACACCCACTACAGAAATGTCCTTCCACATCCTCCTGCCACAAGCAGACGGGCTTGCACCCAGAGCAAGACCACAGGGACCTCTTCTTAGCACTCCTGCATGCACACATGACCATTCCCAAAGGATAGATGAGCTCACAGTCACCAGGGAGGGTGTAAATCATTTTGTTCAGATGAGGAAACTGAGCCCCAAGGCAGAGTACTTAACTCACACTGCAAATCCAGGATCAGCCCCAGGCCTCCTGCTGTCCAGCCCAGCCCGCCTCTGCAGTTTGTCTCCTGAGGCTCCAATCTAACTTTCCTCCTCTCTCTTGTCCTCAACAGGACCAGGTGCCCCAGATGTCCTATCTGAGTATCGTGGCCATCTTTGGCTTTGTCGCCTTCTTTGAAGTTGGTCCTGGCCCCATCCCGTGGTTCATTGTAGCCGAACTCTTCAGCCAGGGTCCTCGCCCGGCTGCCTTTGCTGTTGCTGGTCTCTCCAACTGGACCTCAAATTTCATTGTGGGCATGTGCTTCCAGTATGTGGAGGTGAGAACCCCCATTGTCTCTACACACCATTCCTCACCTGCCAAGTGCTCTCCCAGCTGTTCCCATTGGAACGAGACTCAGAAGCCCAGGTTACACAGCTAAGAACCCTGACTTCAACCCCAGGGTTCTTTCATTGGCTTTGAATTGTCTCCATTCTGCTCTGCAATGTGAACCTGTTCCCTGGAGCCTATCTCATGCCCGCTGTCGGCAAGCAGACTCTCATTTAATCACCCCAGCACTCCCAGGGTGTAGGTGGCTGTTCCCTTTCTCAGATTAGAGGCCTAAGAGGAAAGTGACTTATTAAAGGTCTTACGGCTAGAACAGGGGTGGGCAAACTTTTTGACTCGAGGGCCACAATGGGTTCTTAAACTGGACCGGAGGGCCGGAACAAAAGCATGGATGGAGTGTTTGTGTGAACTAATATAAATTCAAAGTAAACATCATTAGATAAAAGGGCACGGTCTTTTTTTTTTTTAGTTTTATTCATTTCAAACGGGCTGGATCCGGCCCGCGGGCCGTAGTTTGCCCACGGCTGGGCTAGAATGTAGGGTCAGGACTCTAACCAAGTGTGTCTGTCTTTCAGCAACTGTGTGGTCCCTACGTCTTCATCATCTTCACTGTGCTCCTGGTTCTGTTCTTCATCTTCACCTACTTCAAAGTTCCTGAGACCAAAGGCAAGACCTTCGATGAGATTGCTTCCGGTTTCCGGCAGGGGGGAGCCAGCCAAAGCGACAAGACACCTGAGGAGCTGTTCCACCCCCTGGGAGCTGATTCCCAGGTGTGAGGAACCCCACCCCACCAGCCCAGCCTGTTCCCAGCAGCCCCAAGGATCTCTCAGAGCACAGGCAGCTGGATGCCACTTCCACATTGATGTCAGCAGAGCTGGGCCTGGGGCTCCTTTCTTCAGCCAGCAATGATGTCCAGAAGAATATTCAGGACTTTTAACGCCTCCAGGGTTTTAACAAAAGCAAGACTGTTGCTCAGATCTATTCAGACAAGCAACAGATTTTATAATTTTTTTATTACTGATTTTATTATTATTTTTGTATCAGCCAGAGCCTCCTGTACCCCACACTTCAGACTCCACCCTGAATGGCTCAGTGCCTGAGGGTGGGGACCAAGTCCTGCCTAGACACACTTGCCTTCTTCACCAAGCTAATTTGTAGGGCTGGACCTATGACCAAGGACACACTAATCGAACTATGAACTACAAAGGCTCCTACCCCTAGAGGTGGCCATGGCCACTCGTTCCTGTGGCCCTGAATCTCCCCACCCTAGGGGTCAGGCTCCATTAGGATTCGCCCTTTTCCATCTCTTCCTACCCAACCACTCATTAATTTTTCCTTGCCCGAGACCAGTTGGGAGCACTGGAGTGGAGGGAGGAGAGGGGAAGGGCCAGACTGGACTGCCAGATTCGTGTCTCCTTTGCACTGAAGGCCAGACGATCACCATGAGAGGAGGGCCGTGGGAGACTGAGAACTCACTACTCAAGAACGCGTGGATGCTCCTGCCCTGCTGTGTGTAGATAGAAATATTTATATATTTTTTTGGTTGTCAATATTAAATACAGACACTAAGTTATAGTCTCTCTGGACAAACCAACTTGTAAATACACCACCATACTTCCTCTGTAACTTACCTAAACAGATATAAATGGCTGGTTTTTAGAAACATGGTTTTGAAATACTTGTGGGCTCAGGGTAGGGAGATTTGGGTGGGAGTAGGAGAGAAACAAGCAGCTGCAACTGCTACACTTGGTTTAGACTTTTTGACTCTTTGAAGCACCTGTGATCAATACCCTCTGTGTTCAAGAATCTGATCTCTATTACCCAGAGAAAATTTAAATATCTTGGCATTCGAGGCATCCCCATTTTCCTTCATATATGCTAGTTGGTCTGCAAAAAAAAAAAATGATAGCAGTATGCGAATCTTGATGTTTGGGCCTTGATATGCATTATCTTAAATGTGAGGTAGGTATATATCAACATTTGACAGGCTCAAAGAGGTTATACGCCTGAAGTCTCAGGGCAAATATGCTAAACACCCTGCTTTTAACAAACTGTACAACCACTACCTCATACACCCACACACATACACACAATTTGAATCATGTTCACTGCATGGCCAGTGAGCTGTTAAGCTGCCTTCTCCCATCAATTTCATTTGGAAATGCCCCCTCTGGTTCCAGTTTATATCCTTTCTAAAGACTTGATTCTCCCCCCGACCGCCAATTTCCAGAGCATTTCTTCTGTTCCTTTCCTATGGCACTATCCCCTTCCACCCTTATCACAAATCCTAATTTTTCCCATTAGTTTCAAGCTAATGGGAAGTCTATTTAGATCTACAGATGCAGGGCTTGGCATGCAGCAGGCACTCAAATAATTGATGAAATGAAGCACCAAGGAAATTTGTCCCTAGAGCAGCGGTTCTCAACCTGTGGGTCGCGACCCCTTTGGGGGTCAAACGACCCTTTCACAGGGGTCGCCTAAGACAATCAGAAAACATATACATTGTTTTTGTGATTAACCACTATGCTTTAATTATGTTCAATTTGTAACAATGAAAAATAATCTGCATATCAGATATTTACATGACGATTCATAACAGTAGCAAAATTACAGTTATGAAGTAGCAACGAAAATAATTTTATGGTTGGGGGGGTCACCACAACATGAACTGTATTAAAGGGTCGTGGCATTAGGAAGGTTGAGAACCACTGTCCTAGAGGCTCAGCTGACAATCTGGGGGGAATTTCCTGTTGAAGCCTTCATAACTGCACACAGGCAAAACTATACCATCTTGGCATGAAGCGGGGTTATGAGGAAGCGTGAAGAAGGGAAAGCAGGTACGGAGTAATTGGAAGTGCCTGTGGGGTGTGTGTTATCCGGTAAAGATAACCTGAGGAATTGGGTAGGACGGGGAAGCCCTATCACTTGCCCTCCCCCACCCACGCCCGCTGCAAGGAGTTGTCTCTGACCTTCACTGGGCGGCCCCCAGAGGACGATGCAGAGAGGAGTCAGGGGCGCTATCGAGTCATAAAGCCCAAGGCTGCACCCTGGCGGCTGTTGGCAAAGGATGGAAGAACACGTGGGGTGGGAGGGGCGCGCTAGCGGCAGGAGCTAAGGATGCAAAGCAGACGGCGATCCGGCGCGCCCACGCGCCCGCGGCCCAGAAGCTGGGCAGAACCCGGCCGCACCCCAGCCCGCCAGGCCCTGGGCTCCATCCCGGGTCTGAAAAGACCCGAGAGCCCACCCCCAGCTCCCCTCCCGCACTGGGCTTGCACCAACGCGCGAGGGCCGGCCATTTCCCCCGAGGGAAGTGCGCGCAGGCGCGGGGAGCCGGGCGACCCGCCGCGCCCACAAGGCTCGGGAGGCGCGGCTTCCGGCCCCTCGACGCCTTTCCCAGGAACCGCGGGCTCCCGCGGGCGTGGGTGCGGGGCCGGCCGACCCCTAGTCCTCCCCAGACCTTTCCCAGGAACCGCAGGCTCCCGCGGGCGTGGGTGCGGGGCCGGCCGACCCCTCGCCCTACCCAGAGCTAACAGGTGCGGCCCAGGCCCCACGCAGAGGTCGCACACCCACCCGTCAGCCTCCCCTTGTCGCCCGCAGGAGGGGCGGCCCCCAGGCCCCACCAATCACTGCCTGGCTGCGCCGGGCGTCGGGGCCTCCGGGCCTCCGGGATGCCGCGCGCCGGTCTCCTGGGAGTTGCATCCGCTCCGGGAGCGAAGGACGGTTGCTGTTTGGCGCCGGCATGGGGGGGTGGCGGGGGGGGGGGGGTGGTAGTCGCTGGGATGCCGGCCGCGCATTGGTTATGCTAGGGTTTCTGACAAAGGGGTGACGGGTTTCGGAGCAGACCCCTTTCTTTTCCAGGGCTTAGTTAAGTTCGCGGACAGTTCTGTGATGTCCTCTATCTGATATTCTGGGCGCAGAACTCTTCTCTCCCTGGAAACCTTACGGATCGGTTTCCCCGCTGGCCCCCATGGCATCCTGTGTTTCTCCCATCAAAGTCCTCTCCACACTGTCCTTCCACCAGACTGGGGAGGCAACTGCGAAGTCACTCCTTTGTCCCCAGTTCCCACCACAGACTCTGGGCAGGACTGATGAATGAACTAGAATCTGGACTCCATGAAGTTCCACAATCTGAGTTTTTCCAGTGCGGTTTTAGGCAGAAAATCCGATTGAGAATGTGTACCATGGAAAGAACATTAATTCTCCTCCATCATAACACTTTTAATGATCCCTTTCTCATTCTATTATTATAATTTCTTAAGCCTCCTAGAAATCTTACCCAATTGCAATTGCTGGCCCTAGTGTGGACGGACCTCTTATCATCTCTTCCAAAATCACCGAGGCAACTCCTCACTGTTCTGCTCCTGTCTCTTCTCCTTCATTCTCCACACTGCAGTCTTGATGATCTTTCTACAATGCAAATGTAGTCATGCCTCTCCTTAAAATGTCCCCTGGATCCCCAGTTCCCTTCGGATAATGTCCAGATTCCTTAACCTGGAAATTCAAGGCCATTCATGATCAATTTCTAGCTCAGATGCAGCCTCATCTCTCACCACTACCACCCACCCCACCCCACCCTCCCCCAGCCATTGGTCACTCTGTCCTCTGACCTCCATATACTCCTTCCCTTATGGGCCTTGGGGGTTCCTCCACACAGATTGCCCTTCCACCTACTCATATTGCCCACCAGGTGATCGTATCCTATCATGGTCCCAGGAATTGCCTGGGGAAGCTGCTACTTGGAGCTCAGGCTCATCGGTTTCTTGGGACACTGCTGCCTACTAGTGGCTGTTGTGTGAACAACTAAGTCAGGGCTGGTTTTAACCTCAACCTCAGGGATTCAAAGAACAGATTGCTTTGGAGATCACCCTTCTCTTACAAGAAATCCATTTGGTAACCCTGCACCCCACAATGACTTTCTGAAGTCAGCGTCAGACCATATTACTCTACCGCTTAATACTCCCCAGTGTCTCATTGGTGAAACCCAAATTCCTTAATCTAGCAGACAAGATCTTTCACATTCTGATCTTTGGAGACCTTAGCTCCTAATACATTCCTTCAACACCCCAGGATCCAGCCGAGCTGATGATTCAGTGTTCCCTGGATGGTTCCTAATCATCTAATTCTAAAACTTTCTGTTCAAGGTCTTCTTTCTCCTGGTCTGCCTTTGGTCTCTCCAAATTAACTGTCATGTTCTCTATGAAACATTTGTTCATTCCTTCAGCTGTTACCAGAGCATACATTCTTTGCCAAGCTTTCTCCTAAGCTCTGTGGTATCTTGGAAAGAACATGGTTTCCAGAGTCAGATTGAGCTCATTTCAGATTCCTACTCTGCCACTTAATTGAATAACCTTGGGTAAGTCACTTCACCTTTCCGATCTTCAATTTCCTCAGCTGTGTTGTGATATTAAGATGAAATAAGATAATGTATTTGTAATGCAGGTATCAACTGGAGTTACTCTATATTCTCCCTTCCCCCTTTCAGAAAGTCCAGTCCTCATACCAAGATTTCTGTGAATTCCCAGGGATCTCTTTCATTTTCTTATTTTTTTCTTTTAACTTTCCTGCCAAAAAAAAGTTATTAATTCAACAATACATATATCTCTGATATCCTTCCCGATAAGCTTGTTTAGGTTAAATGAGTATAAAACTCCAACTTGCTCATCTAGAAAATGGGAATCTTATCTATTGTGCCTGCTTATGTAATAAACTGGTTTATTATACAATCCAGATGGAATAGCTAGTAGATGTCTCAATATCTGTTATTCCTTGTTTATACACTTACATTTTGCATAAAATAAGTACAGGTTGTATTCCATGAAAGGGAGCTATTCAAACCTGTCTTTGAGTCATTGCATCTTGTCTTCTCTTTGCCCTACATATGTAAATAAAAGCACATAAAAGTTACTGTATATTTGTGGCAAAATTACACACCAGCTATCTTGTGCTGCGAGAGATGCCTAAAGGCTTTAACTCTACAGGAGGCACTAGCAGATGGAAGTCCGACTTTCAGTGTCATTTCAGAAACACCTAAGGCCTCAGGGCTGGAAAGTTCTGTAATTACCCAACTCATCCCTTCTTATCTTTCCTAGAGTCATGTTTTTAAAGTACTTTTAGAGTTTTTTCCCCAAAAAATAATAAAGTAAAACTACACCAAAAATCATGTATGCCCTCTTTTAAAATTTAGTTGGATTTCCAAAATAGAAATAGGTGGATTTCCAAAAAGAAATCTATCTGCATTGTTATCTACCTAGGCTCTTCTTTTCTCTTTAATTTAGGTCTGATTTTGTATGTTTTGCTCTTCCTCCTCTCTTGCCTTGTCTCTGACTAATATAATAGTTACTTGTCTAATGTAATCTACCAGACAGAAGGCAAAGAGGGGTCTTCCCTTTTCATTTTTATATATACTAGAGGCCCGATGCACGAAATTTGTGCAAGGGGCTCGGACCTCACAGCCGGGGTGGCTTGCCTCGGCTTTGAGCCCCAGCTTCATCTGGAAGGTCATCAGGAAGGACATAGAGAAGGACATCCGGAAGGTCATTCGGCTGTCGGTCTAATTAGCATATTATACCTTTATTATTATAGATATATTTTATTTTTTAAATATATTTTATTGATTTTTTTACAGAGAGGAAGGGAGAGAGATAGTTAGAAACATCGATGAGAGAGAAACATCGATCAGCTGCCTCCTGCACAACTCCTGCTGGGGATGTGCCCGCAACCCAGGTACATGCCTGTGACCGGAATCGAACCTGGGACCTTTCAATCCGCAGGCCGACGCTCTATCCACTGAGCCAAACCGGTTTCGGCTAGATATATTTTAAATTGATTTCAAGAGGAAGGGAAAGAGAGAAAGATAGAAACATCAATGATGAGAGAGAATCATTGATTGGCTACCTCCTGCATGCCCCCTCCTGCATGTGTCCTGACCGGGAATTGAACCGTAACCTCCTGGTTCATAGGTCGACACTCAACCACTGAGCCACGCCTGCCAGGCTTCTTTTCTTTTCCTTTTCTTTTTTTAAGATAAGGATCTTCCATTTGCAAGTTCATCTGGCTCTGATGTTGGCATCTCCGAAACCATCTGGTGTGGGTTCCCCAACACCAGCTGTTCTCTGTTGTGGAGCTCTGGTCTTTTCAGTGCTGGGGAGACTGCAGTAAACGAAAATTTACCTTCATGGAGCTTACATTCTGGTGGGGAAAACCCAACGAGCAATCACCAGATGTCTCATAAAGTATCAGATAGTGATTTGTGTTATAAGGGAAAACTAAAGGATAGAGGATGGTGGTTTGTGGGGACAGGTTTGGGTGGGTGGATCAGTTTTAGATAAGATCATTTGAAGGCCTTCCTAAGAAAGTGCTATTTGAACACAGACTTGAATGAAGTAAGGCAGCGGTTCTCAACCTGTGGGTTGAGACCCCTTTGGCAGTCGAACGACCCTTTCACAGGGGTCGCCTAAGACCATCCTGCATATCAGATATTTACATTATGATTCATAACAGTAGCAACATTACAGCTATGAAGTAGCAACGAAAATAATTTTATGGTTGGGTCACAACATGAGGAACTGTATTTAAAGGGCCAGAAGGTTGAGAACCACTGAAATAAGGGGACACAAAGAAAGGCAAGACAGATATCTTTGCTCCCAAAATGAAATAATGGGAAGAACAAAGGCTACACAATTAAGTTATAGTGTATTGTGATTTTTAGCAGAATAGAGGAGAATAAGTCAGCAGTAAATGGGAATGATATAGTGAGGTACTCCCAAGAACTTCAAGTAGGAGAGGTACATTTTCCCACTGTAGTAGACAACTGGTTTTTGTTGCCTGTAATCAAGCTTCTCAAGGAGGACGGCTCCTTCCCTGCTCTCAGCCCATATGTTGGTGGTGGAGTTGACTTCACCTTAAACTCTAGGGGTCAGCCTGTGACCCCAGGCACGGGCAGTTAAAACACCACATTCCTCCAGCTACAGTGGTCGGTTACAGGAGTTCATCAGAGTCAATGAGATGCAGTGCTTTTGTGAGAACAGTTGGGAGAGGGGCAGCCACAGTTTTTAGCTGTATTTGAGCCCAGAGAGATAGCTGCAGTCATCTTGCACCACAAGGGAAAAGACAGTCTGTCTGGGTGGAACCACTAAGGACAGATGGACAGAGAGAAGCAGGGTCTGAGTCTAGCACCCTGCCTGCAGCCAGACTTTTCCATTACATATGCCAGTAAAGTATCTTTCCTTGAGCTGAGATGGACTGCTTAGCTATAAAATCAACTTATTATACATATTGACTTCCATTGAGTAAGTCAATTCAACGCATTTTATTTGATTGTTCTGAAGTCTTGACTTTTCAGGGGGTTGGTCCAGCAGGGAGGCCACATGCACACTGGCTAAGAGCACAGGCTTCAGAGCCAGACACAGGAGTTGATTGCTGGTTTCTTAACCTTTCCAAACTTCAGTTTCTTCATCTGTTAGATGCAGGTAATAATAGTGTCCATGTGACTTTTTTTTTCCTTATCTGGGAGTAGATTTGTGAGCATAAAAGACTATTTACACCCTAACCAGTTTGGCTCAGTGGATAGAGCATCTGCCTGCAGACTGAAGGGTCCCGGGTTTGATTCTGGTCAAGGGCATATGCCTGGGTTGCGAGCTTGATCCCCAGTAAGGGATGTGCAGGAAGCAGCCGATCAATGGTTCTCTCTTTTCACTGATGTTTCTATCTCTCTCTCCTTCTCCCTCCCTGAAATCAATAAAAATATATTTTTTAAAAGACTACAGCATCTTGGGCTTTAAATTAATATTAAATTTTCCATCTACACACTCAAAACCTTGGTTTTGTTTAAGTCTTATAAGTTCAATTTCAAGTATACTACTCTATTTCTAAATTCCTTATATTCGTATAAAAATAATAATTAGGTTTAAGGGGATATGTTATTGAAGTTAGTAATACTTCAGGTAATAATTCAGGTAGAACAATCTAAACTCTGTTAAACAGTTAATTCCAAAACAATTCTAGACTCTGTTAAACAATTAATCCCACTTTTAAACTTATAAAATATAAAGTTATTAAGCGTTTTAAACTGAATTTGTAAATTTCATATATTTTTTTTATTTTACATCCTTCATATGCCTGATCAATCAACTTTCATCCCTAATGAGCAAATCCTTTCCAGATACTTAACAAAAATGTGTTATATATATCAAACATATCAATCTAGCAGATCTACTTGTCAACTATGCCAATACTATTTACAAACTTAATTACATTTTCTTACACCTCAAAGTCTAACCTATCAAATTAGGCTAATCTACCAAATTCTTCAATATATCATGTTATTTCAAAAGTACACTTTAAGTACCACACACACTTATTTCAAACCCATAAGTATTAATAGGATAGGTCTGATTTCCTTATCATCTCTATATATAATTCTAAGCCTTTCTAGGTTTGAAAACCCACTTAACTCACTGAGAAAGGAGTTCTAGCATCTCCAGGGAGTTCAGATTACTGGGTCAATTCACAACCATGATAGAGTTACCATCCAGGGCGGCCACGTTGAGGTGACTGGCTCAACAATTCATAGTTACCTGCTCAGGAAGGCTGAGGTTGACATCTTTAAAAAGTGGAGGCTATTGGGTTGACAATTTATCAGCCAATAAGGTCATTATCAGTCAGAGATTTGACACTGGGGAGCAGCACCTGAGCTTTGAAGGCTTCCAGGTGAGTCTACCTGAGCCACGGGTGGATACAGTGAGCCCTTGTTATAGTCGCCATAACAACAGGGGACTTCTAGTCCATATCCTTCTCCTGGGTTCAAATTACACCCTTCTGCAATTCATCTGATCAGCATTTCAGCCTCACCCAGGGTGCAAGAAAGGAAACTTCTATCACACAATTTGAGTGGATTCTTAAGTTCTCTTATGATATTTTTAAACTACTGAGAGGGCTTTTCGTCCTTCTTCCGAGATTCTGATGTAATCAGTCTGGGTGCAGCCTAGGCATCAGGATTTGTCAAAGCTCTCCAAGTAATTCTAATATGCAGCCAAGGTTGAGAACCAATGTTAGGCCTTCTCTAACTTTAAAGACATGTTAATTTTCTTCCCTTTGGTTTGTTCTTTTTTGGACCAAGTTAAGAAATATTTTCCTATCTTGCAGTCACAAAAATAATCTTCCATATTGTGTTTTCTAATACTTTTCTATTCGTATTATGGTTTTTTAATACCCTAGGAATAGACTGTTTTATTGTAAGATAGGGATCCCATTTTATTTTCTTCCGAATAGGTAACTAATTTTCCAAACACCACTTATTTCAGAAAGTCTGTGTCTTTTTCAAGTTTTTACTTTGAAATAATTTTAGATTCATGGGTAGTTTTGGAAGTGTTTTGGCCATGATTTCTTCAAATAAGTTCTCTTTCCTTTTCTTAGTTTTTTGTTCTTCTGGAACTTCCATAATGCATATATAGGCATACTTTGCTTTATTGTGCTTGCTTCATTGCCTTCACATATGTTGTTGTTTTTTGTGGGGGGGTTTTTTTTGCAAATTAAAGGCAAGACACTCCACCAGCAAAAAATATTATGACTCACTTTATTGCAATACTCACATTATTGTTGTGGTCTGGAACTAAACCCACAATATCTCCGAGGTATTCCTGTGTTGGTCTGTTTTATGGTATTCTATAAGTACCTTAGGCTTCCTTCACTCTTCTTAATTCTTTTTTTGCTTTTGTTTCCTTGACTCAATAACATAAAATAATCTGTCTTAGAGTTTGCGATTATTTCTGCTGTTTGATCAAATGTGCTGTTGAACCTCTCTAATAAATTTTTCAATTCAGTTATTGTATTCTTCAGCTCCATGATTTCTGTTCGGTTCTTTCTCTATAGCTTCTCTTTGTTGACATTCTCATTTTGTTCAGACATCATTTTTCTGATTTTTTAATACACTGGCTAAGGCAGGGGAAGACCTTTAATAATCAGCTGGCTGGAGATCCTGGGAACCTCACAAAGCTTTTTTGGTAGATGTAATTTCTCCCAGCTTGTGAGGCTATTTTCCCAATTAGAGAGGTGGCCGCTTTCTTTGTCAGGTTTCTTTTTCATGGCTCTTGCTCCCTCTGGTGTCTGTTTGTGGTACTGCACATTTTCTGGTGTTACAGCCCCAAGCAATCACACTCAGCAGTATCCAAAAGTATATTGTGGACACAAAACAAGTCTCTACAAACTCAAGAGGGTTGAAATCATAACAAGAATCTTCTCAAATCATGATGAAATTAAATTAGAAATCAAATACAGTAAAAACACTCAAAAACATTCAAACACATGGAGGTGAATTACTGTGCTATTAAACAATGAATGGGTTTCCAATGAGATCAAGAAAGAACTAAAAGACTTCCTGTAATTAGAGTTAATCATTCCCGACAGTATAGTCATGTTTTCAGAGCCATTATTAATGTTCATACACAGGGCTTTTGTTTGTTTGTTTGTGGGAACATAACTTTTCATTTCTTGTGGGAGTGGAACTGCTAAGTCTTATAGTATATTTAAATGTATAGAAAACTGCCTGTTTTCCAAAGTGTCTGTACCACAGCAAAGGGAATATAATCAATAATCCTATATAATAAAAGGGTAATATGCAAATTGACCCTAACAGCAGAATGACCAGAACGGCCAATCACTATGACACTCACTGACCAACAGGGGGCAGACGCTCAATGCAGGAGCTGCCTCCTGGTGGTCAGTGTGCTCCCACAGGGGGAACTCCGCTCAGCTACAAGCAGGACTGATGGCTGCAAGCACAGCGGCAGTGGTGGGAGCCTCTCCTGCCTTCTTGGCAGCACTGAAGGATGTCTGACTGTGGCTGAGGTCCACTCCCCATGGGATCAGGCCACTTTTGTTTCTGATTTTAATTATTTGGATCCTCTCTCTTTCTTAACTTGGCATTTTTATACACCAATAATGAATTCTCAGAAAGAGAAACTAAATAAACAATCCTATTTACCATAGCAACAAAAAATTCTATGTAATAAAGAGCTAATACACTAATTAGACCTAACAGCAGAACAACTGTCCAGATGACCTTCCAGATGAAACTAGGGCTACGAGGGCTGGGGCAGCAGCCGGGGCAGCTGTGAGGACCTACCCATGCAGGAATTTTGTGCATCGCGCCTCTAGTATTAAGATAACTGGGAATAAACTTAACCAAGGAGGTAAAAGACTCCTGTGATCAGAAAACTACAAACGTTGAAAAAAGAGATAGAGGAAGATATAAACAAGTGGAAGAATATATTGTGTTCATGCATTGGTACAATTAACATCATTAAAATGTCCATACTACCCAAAGCAATCTACCGATTCAATGCAATCCCTATTAAATTACCAACAGCATATTTCACAGATCTAGAACAAATACTCCAAAAATTTTTATGGAACCAAAAAGACCCTGAATAGCTGCAAAAAAGAAAAACAAAGTTGGAGGACTCACAACACCAGATATCAAGTCACACTACAAAGACACTGTAATCAAACAGCCTGATACTAGCACAAGAACAGACATAGAGATCAATGGAACAGAACAGAGACCCCAGGAACCGACCCAAGCCATTATGCTCAATTAATATTTCGCAAAGGAGACAAGAACATACAATAAAGAGCTTCACAGACAAGAAAAAGCTAAAGGAGTTCATCACCACCAAACCAGGATTATGTGAAATGCTGAAGGATATTCTTTAAGAAGAGGAAGAAGAAGAAAAAGGTAAAGATAAAAATTATGAACAACAAAGTGACAACAAATGAACATCTATCAACAAGTGAATCTAAAAATTAAGTCAGGATAAACTGGTGAATATAATAGAAGCAGGGTCATAGAAAGGGAGTGGACTGACAATTCTCAGGGGGAAGGGGGTGTGGGGGGTGCGGAAGAGATTGGACAAAAATCTTACACCTATGGATGAGGACAGTGGGGGGGGGGGGGTAAGGTCATGGGGTGGGGTGGGAACCAGGTGGAGGGGAGCTATGGAGGGAAAAAAGAGGAACATCTGTAATAATCTGAACAAAACCATGCTTTAGGTAGTTTGGTACCATTCTTCATGATCACCAACATTAACTGTGCCTTCAACACTGCCAATGATACCGTTGTAATTTAACTTAATTATTAATAACAGGAAAGGAGCAAAGGGATGGCCAGATATAGGCATGTAACTTAAGCAGCTTCACCAGGAAACTACAACTTTACACTCCCCAGGGTCCAACAAAGGGAAGGTGGACACATGCCCAGTAAAGTTGTGGGGACTAGCAAAGGTGCTTTCTATGAATCACACCTGGGGACAGAGATGGTTGGCCAGAATGGGTGTGGCCAATGCAAGTGCATGGAAAGTTGGGATATTTAATCACCTGAATAAAGGAACTCACCCTCTTGTTGCTCCTGTGCTCTCGGGGCCCTTGGAACTATTGTTGCTTGGGGTGTGCTCTCCTGCATTTGCCTACATGGCCCACAGCCATGTGGATACCCCCCCACACACACACATACACAGACTAATGGACTGCAACCCAGGCCCAATATGGAAAGAAAGCTCTTGAGACTGGCTTTGCTTCTAGCTGTACTGAAACCTCAGCTACATTTCTTCTGTGACTGGACTACTAGTAAGAGAAATGGGACCTTGGAAACCCAGGGATGGAATTCCACACAAATAAAAATCACTCATTCTCCCATGCAAGTCTCAGGAAATTCATTGGGGAAAAGGACCCCCCACTTTGTCCAATATCACCAGCATCTTAACTTATTTTCTAAATCAGCTTTGCTCACTCTTAGGTTCATATTCCCTTGTTCTTCCTATTCATTCTCATCCTAATCCCCCTTTGCTCTCATGATTGACTTGCTGCTTTATAAAGAAAACTAGAGGCTTGGTGCATGGATTCACGCACATTGAAAGTAAATTAATTAGAAGGTGACCAGTAGGGTGGGACTGGATGAGACAAGCCAGACATGCCCTGGAGCCAACCTCCCACAGTCCCTCCAGCAGGCCACACCTGGGGCAGCACCAGCGCTTGAAGAGTGTCTGCGGAGTGAGTGGGGTCCCTCCGGCAGGTGGGGTCCCTTGGCCTGGCCTGCAGGGATTGGGCCAAAACTGGCAGTCCTACATACCCTGAGGGGTCCCGGAGTGCAAGAGGGCACTCTGCAAAGTTGCTGTCGCTCAGCAGCACTTGAATTGAGTGTCTGCCCCCTGGTGGTCAGTGCATGCCATAGCTACTGGCCAGTCGGTTGGTCAGCTGGTTGCTTAGGCTTTTATATATATAGATTGGAAGCCTTGAAAGGAAGGCTCCAGCATTTTTCCAAAACCAGATCTACACATGCTTGCACCAGCACCATCCTCTCCTTTTCTCTCTGTTTTCAGTGCAGGGGAGAAGTTTCCATTCTTTGATAAGTCAATCTCCCTTCTTTCACTTGCATTTTTAACTTCTCCAGATATTTTTATCTGTTATATATGCTCAAGATTTCTCAAATAAGAAAGTATCTTGAACCCACATCTCAGTTTCCCAGATACAATACAGGACTCACTGTTAAATTTGCATTTTAGAACAAAAAATTATTTTATAGAATAAGCATGCCCTGAATATATGCACAAATAATTTTTTTGTTTAGAGTATGCTCACAATATTTCATTAGACATACTTATACTAAAAATCATTCACTGTGTACCTGAAATTCAATGTAACTGGGTCTCCTATATTGTTATTTGCTGAATCTGGCAAATCCTTTTGCATCCAGCCACCATTTTATTTAAATCTTTACTTAAATCTTCAGTGCCAAGTTCTTCAAAAGAGGTGTTTAAATGCAATACTTTTATTTCCTCCCTTTCTAGATATTTCTTCACCCTACTCTAACCTGGTTTTAAAAAAAAGGGGAGGGCATGTTGTGCTCAGTGACATCAGAGTATTGTGGCTCTCTGTCAGTCCCAAATCAGGTAAGACAGAAACCAATCTCTCCAGCCACCTTCTGAAAAGCCAGAACGTTGGCTATATGTTCCATCCACTCTTCTCCTCCCACCCCCGAATCCCTGCCACCAACCCAAGAACAACCTGAGCTGAGCGGTGCTGGCTTGTGGATTTGTGTGGTTCTCATAAAGGTATCTGGCCCATATATTGGTGTCAAGTCGGTGTCTCTGTTGGACAGTGAAGGCTGGGACTTCCTATTCTGCCATCTTGTTGAGATCACAGCCTCATCTCTTTCTCGTAATGTGATATTTCGTTTTATCTAAAACAGCATTAACTATTGAACACATCCCAATTTGGGGTATGTTAAAAATGAGGGAAAATAACCAATGGCAATAGTAAGACACCATATACGGTAAAATGCACCAGTCTTATTATGAGAGAAGCCAACCCCAAGTATTAGTTAGGGTGAACGGTTAGGGTGCTGTAAAAAAGGAGACCCAAGAAAGCAGTGGCGTGGAGGACAGAAAGAAGTGTATTTCACAAACAAACAAACAAATAAACAAAACAAAAAAGAAGTGTATTTCTCTCTCATTAACAGCTTTGAGGTGAGAGTCCAGGTGAGTAGGGTAAGATAGTCACATGCTAGATTCAAGAACCTAGTTCCTTTTATCCTGTTGCTCTGCATCCACTAGGGTGCAACATCTGACATACTTAAAATGATTCACTGTTTATCTGAAATTCAAATTTAACTGGGTCTCCTGTGTTTTATCTGGTGAGTCTACAGTAGGACATTGTCTAGTCTACAACCAGCAAAGCTGGGTTCCTGCAGATTACAGCTGGTGAAAGGCGGAAAGAAAATGAGGTGAAGGCATACCAGCTCTTCGGAGGTCTAGGTCCAGAAGTGTCATATACAATTCTGCTCATTTTCCATTGGCAAGAAATTGAATCACATGTTTATGACCAACTGCAAAGGAGACTGGGGAATGTTGGTTAGTTAAATGCCCCCCACCAAAAAAAAAAAAAAAATGGGCGAGAGGATTACCAACCATCTTCACCATAAGAACCCTCTGGATTGATTTTCTATGTCCTTTATTTCTTCTTTTCACATCTGTGTGTTTTTGCTTACATTTTAGGGGCTTTTCTTGATTTTATCTTCCAAGTGGTCTCTTGAATATCTTATTTTAGCTACCATGTTTAATTTCCAAAAGCTATTTCTTATTTTCCAATTACTCCTTTCCACTAACAACCTTTCTTGCTTTATGGAGGTAGTATCTTTTCAGATCTTTCTGAGAATATAATTAGAATTTTTAAAGATTCCACTGTGCCATTACTTTCTGTTTTCTAGAGTCACTTATTCTGTTTATCTTCTCTCTCTCCCTCTCTCTCCCTCTTTCCCTTCCTCCCTCTTTTTTCCCCTCCCTCTTTCATGCTTCTAGCTATCTTCATAATTCTGGTGCTCCTGGTTGCCTGTTCATGAAATAACAAACTTGATTAATTTTAGTAACTGAGTTGGTTTTCTCTTTTGCTGTATGTTTCCTCTGTTGCTGTATCTGTTTCCCTGATACAGTCACCCTCTTAAATAGGAAGAATGAGTATAGTTTTATGGCAGGCTTGAATATAGGGAGGATGATTGTTGGGGGAGGGTTTATAAATGTCAGAATGACAAAAGTTTTATTCTGGTATGCTAACACCACACAAAAACACACTAGAATTTTCCTAGAGATTTATTGGATTTCTATAGAATGACCCTTCTGGGTTCTTGCTACATGTGCATGTGTGTGCACTCATGCACATGTGTTGTGTGTGTGTGTGTTGTTTGTCTGGAGGTGCGTGCCAGTCACCCTCCATTCTGGAGATAAGAGGTGGGTGACTGGTGCAAGCTTCTGCATAGACAGACCTACAAACTCCCTAGTTTTTAGGTCCATTTTTTATCTGTCCTCAGTACTTGCTAATTATAAAGTCAGAGCCTCTCTGGAATTTTGCCAGAAAGACTGGCTCTCTCTTCCATTGCCCACTTCTGGGCCATGGCTTCCTTCAGTCTGTTAAGCCATCCTTGTATGTCATCTACTTCTAGAAATTTGTTGATGTCTTTGCACCTGCCACCCTTCTTCCCTGCCATTCTGTTGTTTTAGGGGGGTTAATAGGAAAAAAGGGAGAAAATCACTTGAGCTTAGACTACTGTCTTAAACCTTTAATGTTTACATGCTTTGCAAATCTCTGAAGATATTTATTTTTGCAAATGCTTTATGGGGTGGAACAAGTTGGTAAATGGCGAGGCCTCTTCCGCTGAGCTCCTGAGTATGTTTGTGTATGCAAATTGGCATCAGAGGCTGAGGAAAGCCACACGGCTTTTTATAATAGAGTAAAACAACCTGGAGTTTCCAGGGAATCTGGAAAAAAGAGGCTAAGAGCAGCAACGGGAGGAAGGAGAGGAAGCTAGTGACATGCCATGATGGAAGCCCCTCCCCAAGACTCCCAATGTCTCAAAGGGATTCTAAATACCTAGAATGGCAGCATTTCTCAGGGAAGTCCATGAAAGTGCTTAACTCTGGGATAGGGACAATGGGGACAAAACAGTGAAGGCTTGTACAGACCACAGGAACCTTTGACAAGAAGAGACCATAAAGCATAAATCACAAGAACCTGCAGAAATCGTGTGGAGAGTTTGAACTTTCCCATTCCGTGAAGTTGGCAAGGCTCTGAGCCAATCCTACAGAGCTCTCATGGGTTAGGAGAGCCCCATCTAGCCCCTGCTAACACGGAAACCCCAGGCCATGAACTTGGTCAAAAAAGGGCAAATGAGATTGGTCAGCAAATTATGTCCCATGATCAAAGCAGATGCCTTGTACATTGGTCCTGGGTCTTACTAGCAGCAAAGACTCCCCAAATGTCACAGTATGTGTCACTAAGGTTGCAAGGATAATGATACCAAGCTCCCCAGACTGAGAGGAGACAGACAGACCTGGCTTGGTCATGGGTATAAAGAAGAGCTTGGTCTTGGGATCAGACGTACCTGACTTGAATCCCAGCTCAGTCATTCGGTCAGGTCATTTAACCTCTCAGAATTTTCTTATCTTGAAAATGTGGATACTGCTCCTTGGAGGACAGTTACAGAGATCAAAGGTAAGAGATGTTCAGTAACTGTTGCTCAGCAGATGCTTGATAGACGGCGACCTTTATTATTAAGGTGTGTGAGCATTCATATATGTCAGTTTGTTTGACTCTGTGCTTAAAATATGGAGATTTTCAAGAAGCAGGGGAATGTATGTGAAATAAAAGTGCTTTGTAAACTGTAAAGTGCCATACAATTGTCAGGGAATCATTTGGGAAGTCTTCCATAGTTGGAAAATATACAGGTTTTGGATTTGGGCAGAAGTAGGTTCAGTTCCTGACCCTGCCATTTACTTGCCATGTAATCTTGGCTAAGTCATTTTCTGTCAGCCTGTTTCTGCCATTGTCAAATGTGCATCAGTGTAACTTCACAGGGTTGTTGTGAGAGTTCAGTGGGATGAAGATTGGAAAGCTCCTGGGCACATCCCTTCCTGGGTGGGTGGCAAGGTCCCATGTGATACATCAGGTTATGGGCAGTGTCAGTGCCAAGCCTGATGCCAGTCTCATCCTGTCAACTGACTACCTATGAAGAGGACCCTTCACTCCAGAGAAGCAGGACCCCAGATTGGCAAGAAGTAGAGAGGGGTCTTTTGTATTTCCTGGAGGAAATCTGGTCAACACTAAACTTATATACAGAAAGCACTGAAATCTGCAGTATGGAACCAGGCCTAAACCGGGGCAGGAAGCGGGAATGATTCCTGCTAAGTTGTCCCAGATTTGGGCACTAACTTATTGCTCCTAAGGGCAGACTCTCATTATGGGTTCATCTTATCCCACCCTTCAACTGCTACTCCCTGCCACTGTCATTTTTCCTAGGCACAAATAAGTGCTCAATAAAGAGTCTAAAGTTGAGCATGCCCAGTGTGGCTCAGGGGTTGAGTGTCAACCTATGAACCAGGAGGTCATGGTTTGATTCTCAGTCAAGAAATATGCCCGGGCTGTGGGTTCGATCCCCAGTGTGGGGCGTGCAGGAGGCAGCCGATCAATGCTTCTCACTCTTCATTGATGTTCCTATCTCTCCCTTCCTCTCTGAAATCAATAAAAAGATAGATATTTTTTAAATGGTCTAAAGTTGAAAAGGTGGCACTAACTTCCTATAGAGCAAATTGTCCAGGGTCCCATCAAGAGGCCATACTAGCTCCCATCTCCAGGCAATCCCTTGGACCCAGGTCAGCCCCCTAAGAGGCTCCTTCCTCAAAGCCAACAAGGTGAATGTAGTGAAAAGAACATCATCTTAGAACCAAAGGAGGCCCAAGCTTGAACTCTGGTTCTACCACATACCCGCTGTGTGACTTCACAGCAAGTGACTTCCCTTTTCCTCATTTCTGTTTCATTTTATTCCCTTGAGGGTTGCTGTAACAACTAAATGAAATAAAGAATGGAAATGGGAGCCCTGGCTGGTTTGGCTTAGTGGATAGAGCGTCAGCCTGAGGACTAAAGAGTTCAATTCTGGTCAAGGGCACATGCCCGGGTTGCAGGCTCAATCCCTGTTGGGGGGCATGCAGGAGGTGGCCTATCAATGATTCTCTCTCATCATTGATGTTTCTATCTCCCTCTCCCTCTCCTTTCCTCTCTGAAATCAACAAAAATATGTATTTTTTTAAAAAAATGGAAACGTGACTGGTAGCCCTAGCCAGTTTGGTTTAGTCACTAAACCAAGTGGTTCTCAACCTTCCTAATGCCACAACCCTTCAATACAGTTCCTCATGTTGTGGTGACCCCCAACCATAAAATTATTTTCGTTGCTACTTCATAACTGTGATTTTGCTACTGTTATGAATCGTAATGTAAACATCTGATATGCTATATGTGTTTTCCGATGGTCACAACCCACAGAACCGCTGGTGGATGGAGCGTCAGCCTGTGGACAAAAGGGTCCCAAGTTCGATTCTAGTCAAGGGCACATGCCTGGGTTGTGGGCTCAATCCCCAGTGAGGGGTGTGCAGGAAGCAGCCGATCAATGATTCTCTCACCACTGATGTTTCTCTCTCTCTCTCCCTCTCCCTTCCTCTCTGAATTCAATAAAATATATTTCTTTTAAAGAAAAGAAATGTGACTGGTAGAATCTATGGCATTTGGTGAGTGCTCAATTAATGTTAATTCCTTTCCTTTCTCCTTTCTCCCCAAAGGCCCAGAGACTTAGCCTGCTTCCCTTTGCTTTTCTGAGCAACCACCCATCTTGTCTTTCTTGAAATTCAACTCTCAGAGTAGCTGCAGAGAGACCAGCTCCCCACTTCTTTGATGCCCCCAAATAAGTACACAGGTCCTTTTCATTGAAGGGTTTTACTGCTGGTCACTCAGGGAACAGATGCAGGTTGGGAGAGGGATAACAAGTCACACACACGGGGAGTGTGAAGGTCCCTAGATCATGGCTCCCTGAGGGCTTCCCCTCCATTTCTAAGGCAGGACCGCCTCTCCAGGCCAAGGAGGCTCCGTCCACTGGGAAGACGGCTCCTCCCAGCCCAGCTGGAGCACAGTGGACGGAACTAGCAGGCCACTGCAACGGGCCCTCAGCAGTTCATACACAATGTGGTGCCCATCTCACAGGTATTTCCTCAAAAGCCAGGGACAGCTGCCCTAATAACGTGAGCATTTACTAAACCTACCCTATTTCTCTTTCACCCCAAGGAGATGAAGCCAAGACCAGATCCTCTGACTTTCCAAGGCAAAATATCGGCTTGGAAAGGGGCAAAGATTTTCACTGAGTCCCTTCTCAGGGCTTGCTGGAGATCCTGGCTTCAGAGGCAACAGGAACCATTCTCCAAAGTGGGGTGAAGGGCTTGAGGTCAAAGGGCAGCAGCAGATCCTAAAGATCTTCCTACACTACGTTGAGGTCTCTCCCTCACTCCTTCAGCCGGAATCTTTCCCAGCCTGCTCTCCCACGTGCGTTTTCTGGTGGCGGATGAGATTTGAGCTCCGAGAGAAGTGTTTCCCACACAGAGTGCACCGGTAGGGCTTCTCCCCTCTGTGAGTCCTCTGGTGCGCTCCAAAGTTGGAGATATCGCTGAAGGTCCGCCCACATTCGGTGCACTCGTAAGGCCTCTCGCCTGTGTGGGTGCGGTGGTGCACCCCAAAGCTGGAGCTGTTGCTGAAGCTCTTCCCACACTCACAGCAGATGTAGGGTGCCGGCTCGAGGTGGGTCCGGTGATGCACGGCCAGCGTGGCACTCTGGCTGAAGCTCTTGCCACAGATGTCACAGCGGTACGGCCGCTTGCCCAGGTGATCTTGCTGGTGTGTGGTGAGATCCGAGCGCCGCCGAAAGCTCTCCTGACACTTGGGACATTTGTAGTGCTTCTCCTCCAGGTGGATCCGCTCGTGCCGGATGCGGTTGGAGCTTCTCGAGAAGCTCTTGCCACATTCAGAGCATTTGTAAGGCTTCTCGCCTGTGTGGATCCGCTGGTGTGTTCTCAGGTTGGAGGTGTTATTGAAGGTTTTGCCACACTGGGCACATATAAAGGGCTTCTCATCGGCCTCAAGTCTTGAATGGACAACAGGGTCCCCTGGCTCTCCAGTGGGGACAGTAGCTTTCTGCCAGGGCTTTTGGGGATGGATCCCTTGTGGTCTCTCTGACAGGCTCTCTTGCCCATGCTCTTTCTCCCCATCTGGGATCCGAAAACCCTCTGGGTCATCCGCTCTCCAAGGCTTACCCCGCTCCCCTTCCTCAGGCAGGTGCCGTTCTGGATTCTGCTCCTTCTCACTGCCCATCTCTGAACCCTGAGAACGAACACAAATGGCCAACACCTTTATTCCTTGGGTCAGGCCAGGGCACAGGGAATCTTGTTCTGTTTGAAGAGGGATGATACACCTTCCCCATGGAGCCAGCCATCAGAAGTAACCTCAATTAATGGGAAAATTTGCATAGAATGCCTTTACTTAGTAACTTTCAAGTGAACAAACTTCCAGATATTTAAAGCTACCAAACCAGAATGAAAAGGAACCATTTTGTCCACCACCACAGATCATATTTGTGCAATTGAATAATATCATTTTTCTTCATACCACTAAACGATACAGTCCACACTATAATTTATGTGCAAGTGAAGGACTTCCATTCAGTTCTTCTGCCTAACTGTAAGTTAACTGAAACTTGTGTTTATATCTTTTTTTTAACCTTCCTTAAAAGTATCCATCTATGTGCCTGCTTTCAAAATGAACATAACAGAACCTCTCATTCTTGAGGCTCTCCTGGTTGTTTACAAGCCCAGTTCTGAATCCTCTTAGGTGTTCTGTACCCTTCCCTTCCCTTCCCTTCCCTTCCTCGGACCTCACTATAATCCAGCAAGTAATGAATTAACATCTGAGACCTCTGAGACCTACTGCAGGGTCTGGGCCGTGTCTGTTCTCATTGGTCAGTACACACTTCTACTCTCAAACACCATACAGAAGCACATGCACACACACATGCTCACTCCATATGCACAGCCATAGTCACATTCCAGACACACTCAGCCACCTCACACCACACATACATACCACAGTCACACATACACCACACTCTCACAGCACATATAGCCACACACATGCATATCATATACACCATTCACAGTCCTCCCACACATACAGTCACATAACTGGCTACGTACTCACATACATACAGCTATACTCTTATACCACATGCAATCTCACACACATATACACAGCCATACACTCACATGCTACATACACACAAAGACAAGAGACAAGACACAAAAATCACACACACAAAGCTATACACACGGACACACAAACCACACACACACACACACAAACCACACTCCCCTCACACATAGCTACACACACACACAGTGACTAGCACAGGGCCTACTTATGCAAACATCAGTAAATGCTTGCTAAGCTGCATACATTCTTTTGAGGTCCTACAGCCAAGGACAGAGAATGACGGGAAGAAAAAGTACTTCTTATACGAGGAGAGTGTGGTGTTTCCTCTGGGCCTTGGAGAAATAACATTTCAAAAGGCAGAGCGGGCTGCTAAAGATGCAGTAGAGACATGAACAAAGGGTGAGGGAGGGAAGCACACACTATGGAGAGGCCCTGATGATAAAATGAAAGACTGATGCTTCCTTCAGGTCAGCAAGTATTTTTGGAAAACAGCAACATAAAGTAACAGAAGGGACACTGACTACATTTAGGGTTGGATCCCAGTGATGACACATATTCTCTTTAAAATTCTGCAAACTATTCAACCACTCTGAGCCTCAGCTCCCACACCGCTATAATTGTGACGACCTACCTACACTGCGTTAGAGAAGATGCCAGGCATGCTCAGTGTAGGGGGTGGTATGTACTCGTCATTCAGCAAACGACAGCGACTGTTACAGTTGTTGAGGGCACTGTTTCCTAGACCTGTGGAGAATACAAGAATGGAAAAGATCCCTTCAGTGATCTTATTAGGAAAAAAACATTTTTTAATTACAAAATGGTACAAGAACGCCCGGTTAGGTGGTTCAGTTGGCTGGAGCGTTGTCCCATACACCAAAAGGTGATGGGTTCGGGCACGATTTCCAGTCAGAGCACATACCCAGGTTATGGGTTCTATCCCCAGTCAGAGCACATACAGGAGGCGACTGATCAATGTTTCTCTGACACACCAGTGTTTCTCTCTCTCCCCCTCTCCCCCTCCCTCCCTCCTTTTCCCTTCCTCTCTTTCTCTAAAATCTCAAAAACATATCCTTGAGTGAGGATTTAAAAAAATGGTACAAGACTGTATATAACCTAAATTATAAAATATGGAAAGAGCCTCAAATCTTTAAGTAGGATCAGAAAACTTTTTCTGTAAAGGGCCAGAGAGTAAATATTTAGTAAATATTTGGGGCCATAGAATCTCTGTTGCAACTCTGCTGTTGTATTATAAAAGCAGCCATAGACAACACATAAACCAATGTGGCCGTGTCTGAATAAAACTTTATTTATAAGCAAAAGGAGGCCAGCTTAGTTTACCAATCTCTGTTAGAACGTGTTTCTTGAAGAACCTAGCTAAGCAATGTGAAAGATAGGCTTGCTTCACTTTCAAATATGCAGCTAAACATCAGAAAGTTTACTCCTTGATACTTATTCACTGTTTCCTGACCATCCTTTTACAAATCACACCCCCCTCCCACACTTCCAGTCCCTGTGCCCAACAATACTTCTCACAATCTAACACTGCACTTACTTATATGTCTTTTATATATGATCTGCCTCCCTACTCCCTGCTAAAACATAAGTCCCATGAGGGCCAGGGTCTCTATTTTTTATTCACTAATGTAACTTCAACTCCTAGAGTACTGGCAGTCAAATAGAGTAGATCCTTAATAAATATTTGAATGAGTTGAGTAAATGAAGGCCAGGCCTGCCTCCAGAGCCCATGGCATGCTGGTGTCCATTCTCCCCACTGTCCCTCAGCAATCTCTTCCTTCCTCCCATTTCCTCCTTTAAGACCCCACAGGATCTTGTACTTGCTTTTACAGTGATTTGTAATTACAGTGTAACCATTTACATGTCTGTGTCCACTAGAAGTTTAGAAGTAACTTGAGGATAGGACTGGATCATTTTGGTAATCTCTTCCCAACACAAGGCCCAGTGCTCAAATGTTGTTAAATGTGGTTGAATATGTCCTTAAGTCACTCCCCACCCCTGCCCACCTCACCAAGGGCTCCATGCCATAAGCTACACAGCCTCTACTCACTTCGAATCCTGCTGCTCTGAGAACTTACTAGTATACTTTACCAGCTGATTCTACCCAGGTCTGAATGCTGGGTCAAAATAAGAGCAAAAGGTTTTAGGATTGTGGTTACTACCCTCAAACAGTTTATGGTTCAGTGCAGCGAAATGGGCCATGAACTCCAGAAACTCTTGTACAGTAGACGGTTAAGTTCCAGGGGGACGGGGACTGTGCCTTAGTCGCCTTTGTATCCACTCCTCAGTGTCTCATGCAGCACCTGGCACGTTTTACAGGAACCAACAATAATAATAGTTAACAATTGTTAAGCTCATTCCCAGTGCTAGGCCATGGACTAATCACTAAATATGAATCGTCCCCTTTCATTCTCACAACTTATTTTAGAGATGAGGAAACTGAGGCTCAGAGAATGGCAGAACTAGGACCGATGCTCATCATCCCAAAGCCAGTGCCACACTAGCGATGAAGGGAGAGAGAGGAAGGGAGGGAGAGGGAGCGAGAGAGAGGGATGGAGAGAGGGAAGAAAGAAGGAGGGAGCGGGAAAGGGAGGAGAGAAGGAGGGAAGGAGGAGAGGAGGGAAGGGGGAGAAAGGAGGGTGGAAAGAGAGAGGAAAAAACAATGCCACAGGGTTTCAAAAGCCAGAGGCATACTTCCCCGAAGAAGTCAGGAATGAGCAGCTTCATGAAAAAGGTGGAGTTCCAGCTGGGCTTGCAGGATGGGCATGACTGGGACTCACAGAGAGGGGAATCCACCATCTACTGAAAAGACAGTGGCAGGTGAAGTGCAGAGGCACTTTCCTATCGCATTTCAGAGATGTGGGTGAGAAAGGGGCCCATCCCTCGTATCTTCCCCCTTGTCTTCCCGGAGGCTCAGAGGTACAAGGAGGACCAAAGGTGGAAGGGACTCTGGCAGTGGAGGAGGAGCCAGGTCTAAACAGTAAGAGCCAAGAAGATGAGGCTGGTCAGATGCTCAAGTTCAAAGACCAGGACTAGAGGGAAGAGACCAAGCTGGAAGTTGGGGTGAAGGGCCAAAGTTTGGGTTCTTTCGGGTCAAGTGGAGAACTGGGGGAAGAAGGGGTAGAGGAGCTTGGAAAGACCAGAGAAGAGGGAACTGCACAGGGTCGGAGACCCAGGAGGATCAAAGGAGTCGGAGGGTCAGAGAAGATGGTCAGGAGACAGGGCGCACTCGCTGCAATCGGAGGTGTCGGGACCGCGGCCCAAGAGGCTGGGTTGTGCGTCGGGGAGAAGCCCACGGGTACGAGCGCTCTGGAGGACAGGGGCTGGGTTCGGAGTTGCTGCAGGGCTTGGGGCCGGAGGGGTGGGATAGGTGGGGCTGAGCCCAAAGGTATGGTCAGTGGCAGGGGGGCTGGAGTCCTCAGAGGCCAACAGGAGAAGGGCCCGAGGGTCAGGGCTGGAGCCAGCAGGCTGGCGCGCGGGCCGGGGAGGACCGGGGTCGGGATCACAGGGCCCTATTTGCTCCCCACTGGGTCCGGGGAGCAAAGCCACAATCTCCGGCTTCCCGGAGAGATGGAAGGAGCCATGCTCAGCGTCCCCGCGAAAACACGTCTACCTCCCCCCGTGTCCGCGGGCCCAACCCGAACCCACCTCGCTCCCGCCGCTCGGTCAGGGACAGCGCTGCCTCGCTGACCGGGGAGGAGCCGGAGCCGGAACCCAGAAAGGACCCACCCTGCCTTTCCAGGATTGGCTCCTGAGACTTACGTTTCTTTTCCATTGGCTCTACTTGCTGCCATAACGCAGGAAACCCGAGCGGGCCCGCCAATCAGCTGTGAACTCGGTGGTGGCTTGCTGGGAGTTGTAGTCCTGAAGAAGATCGAAGCCTCAGAGAAGAAATGTGCCAAGTTTGGAACCCAGCCTGGACGCTGGGTTTCCTCCTCAGGTCGTCAGATTTCCTTCTGTGCTTCAGCGTTAAAAGCCCCATGTAGGGCCGCTAGCCTGCGAGTTGTAGGCTATGTAGAGCTAACCTACATGACCTCCATGAGTTGGTGACTCTTACTGGTCCTGAAAACATTCCCCTAAGCCTAGAGTCCTGAGCGTCAGTAGAAGTTCATAGAGGTTCATAATGTAAAGTCAAAGGATTGTGGAACTGGAGGGAGTTCAGAGATCAACCAGCCCAATCCACTTATCAGAGAAGCTAAACCTTCCCTGTCCTAAGACCTCCAGGTCTTCTAACACCCCTGCACAGGGATTTTTCTGCGTCCTACGCCAGGTTGCGTAGTTAAACCTGACTGTTCATCAATCCTGATGGAACAAGCCCACTAATGTATATCCAGGATTGGGATTTCTTTTTTTCAGGTTTCGCTTTTTTAAAAAAAGTCTAATTGAATAAGTAGGCTAAAATTCTACAGGCTTCTCATATCTGCACGCTATTCCAGTGCAAAGAGTATTGACTTCAGAGCTAAGTAAACCAGATCTATAATCCCAGTTCTAGCACCTAGCCATTTGGAGCAGCATTTTCCTCCCCTGTAAAATCCCTGGCAGAATTGTCGGAAGGCTATAGCAAGCTTCTGCCCCCACAAATGTCAGGTCTCTTTCCTGGTGGTAAATTCTCTTGGGTGCATCCAATGTGGACAATGTTCATTTTACAATTGGGAAATTCAGGAAAGTGGATTTGAAACTGCATATGGATGAGTGAAATATCAATACCCCACTATAAACATACTATTTGTTAATAAATTGATGTAAATAAAATGCTAAGAAGACAGACTCCAGTTTTTGTTGGGTAGAACTGAGTACCCATCTGAAAATTAATAGCTAATATCTCTATCAGAAATAGAACTGTAGCTTTATTTGTAACTGTGGTTAAAGCTTGCTTGAGTGGATTCAAGGCTGTTTGGAAACCAATCCCATAATGTGTTTTTCTCTTATCAGCCCAAAGCCTTTTCCTACAACTTTTCATTCACAATGAAAATAACAACAATGAATACCAAACTTTTATTTAAGAACTGTACAAAAGCAAATAAAAATTTCTACTTGAGCCCTGGCTGGTGTGGTTCAGTTGGTTGAAGTGTCGTCCCATACAACAAAAGGTGGTGGGTTCGATTCCTAGTCAGGGCACATACCCAGGTTGCGAATTTAATCACCAGTCAGTATGCATACTGGAGGCACTGGTATGGATATTTCTCTCTCACATTGATGTTTCTCTCTCTCTCTCTCTCTCTCTCTCTCTCTCTCTCTCTCATCAATAATAATAATATTTTGTAATGAAGATTTTTTTAAAGAAAGAAAAATTTTACTTGGTGATTAATTTTGTGTGTCAACTTGACTAGACTGCAGAATGCTCCAATATTTGTCAAATATTATTCTGGATGTTTCTGTAAGGGTATTTTTGGATGAAATTAACATTTAAATTATTATCTTGAGTAAAGTAGATTCCTCTCCCTAACATGGTGGGCCTCGCCAATCAGTTGAAGGCATAAATAGAACCAAAAAAGCTGACTCTTTCCCTAGTAAAATTCTTCCTGCCTGACAGCCTTCAGACCGGAATTACATCATAGGCCCTCCTGGGTCTTGGGCCTCCAGACTCAGACAGGAACTAAACCATTGGCTCCCCAGAACCCCTCCAACCTGCTGACTATCCCTGCAGATCTTGGGACTTGCCATCCTCCATAATCACATAAGCCAATTTCTTATAATCTTTCCTTCTCTCTCTCTCTCTCACTATATATATATATATTTCCATGAAGAACCCTGACTAATACAGGCACTACAGAGTAACAGAGTGAACTTCTGACAGAAAGATCCAGTTTTTGTGGGGTAGAACTGAGTACCCATCTGAAAACTAATAGCCAATATCTCCAAAAAGAGGCCAGATCACCTCTGTGGTATGACTTGAAAGTGACTGGGCTTCTTTCTGAAATCCACACAAAAAATCTGATTCATTACTTCATCTTCACACCTGGTCTATCAACTTCCTTTCTGAAATCAATACTCTCTGACCTAGGAGTCCGCTGCACCAAGCATGTCAAACTCGCGGCCCGGGGGCCTCATACCTTGCTTATTTGTCCCCTGTTAGCCTTTGAGTTTGACATGCCTGTGCTACACGAATAGTCAAGTCTTCCAGTATAATGTCTTGTGGGGGAAAACTGTCTTTATTGGTGGTTAAAGCTGCCACTTTTTCTAGCGGGGCCTCTCTAAATCTCAGGAGGGTATTCGAAAGGGCCAGTACAGCAGACAAACTTATCCATCGCTGTCTCTTCAAGGCCTCACACAGCTGCCTGCTGTGTTTGAAGTTGTGTTTACCAGTTCCCTGATTTGCTCCTGGGGCTTTTTCAGGGTTACAGCTACCACTCTAAAGTCCCTGTACCTGGTCATCATCAATAGGTAAATTAGCTTTAAAGACGTACGTTAGCTCTGGATATCACAAAACTATGCTGTCAACAGCATCAAGGAACTAGAAAGGGACATGTTTTACCCCCTGATCCACCCTAGCCCATAGTCCAGAAGGATAAAGAAAGAGTGTGTGACCCAAGCATGATTACTTTTAAAAAGCTGGCTTTGGGGGCTAAAGGCGTGAACTAAAACAGAGAGAAAAGCCATTCTTGATGACATAAGTAAGAAGTCAGGGACTGGGCCCCATAACATCACAACTAAAAGCCCAAGTTCAGGCCCTGGCCGGTGTTGCTCAGTGGATAGAGCGTCGGCCTGCAGACTGAGGGGTCCCAGGTTCGATTCCCGGTCAAGGGCACGTGCCCGAGTTGCGGGCTCGATCCCCAGTGGGGGACATGCAGGAGGCAGCCAATCCATGATTCTCTTTCGTCATGGATGTTTCTCTCTCTCCCTCTCTCTCCCTCTCCTTTCCTCTCTGAAATCAATAAAAATATAGTTTAAAAGCCCAAGTTCAGGATGCGATAAAATGAAGTTCTCTTGAATAGCCCCTTGCATGGAGAACCCCTGGGTCTCGGTGACACCCACTCACCATCACCGCCTAGCCCTAATCTGGTTGTTCACCTGGTTTTCAAGAATTCTTCCAGGGCAATGGGAACTTCAAGTCCCCCGCAGGAGACAGGGTTTAGAAATGAGAGGAAGGTGGCACGAATAGAACCACAAAAGGGTCTGGATTTGGGGAAAGGAGATGAGCTGTTCCAGAGGCCGGTGTCGGGCCAGGAGACTGAAATCCAGAGCCCTGGGCCGGAGGGTCAGGGCGCAGCCACGGAGGCACCTCCCTAAAAAGAAGGAACCTTGAGCCCCTGGAGCGCCGGGCCCAGATCGGGGGACCAGGGCCGGAGGGAAGCGTCCACCTTCAGGGCCACATCCCCGTTCGCGCGGCCTTTTCCATCTGGCTTGGGGACCACGGGTTCCTCCGATTTCTGGAGTTCCGAGCAAATGACTAGCGGAGCCGTGTTTTTCCCTCCATCGTGAAGGCACGGTTCAAAGAACGGGCGCAGGGGGCCGGAGAACGCGTGGGTGAAGGTGAAGATGTGGGACCTGTCGGTCGCGTTGTAGAAGGAGATGACGCCCGCTTCGTAGTCCAGGAAGACGCCCACGCAGCGCGGGGCCTCCTTCAGGCGGAAGGGCGTCTGCGGGGACGTGAGCGCTTCGTACTCGGCCGCGCGGCTCTGCCGCACCAGCCAGTGCCCGTTGGCGGGCGAGGCGGTGACCTTGCCCTTCCGGCTCACGGACTCGCTGCACACCCCCAGGATCCACTTGGTCTTGTCGCCCACGTACACCTCCCAGTAGTGACAGCCCGCCACGAAGGCCTCGGAGCCCAGGACGCTGACGACGAAATCGAACCTCTGGGGGGTGTCAGGCACAGGCTGCCTCCTGTCTCCGAGCTGCACACGCCGGCGGTCCTCGGACAGGATGAGTTTGGGATGCGCGGTGTCGGGGTCCAGGGTCACGGCCACTGCAGAGGGGCACAGAGAGGAGAGGTTTGGGTACCTTCGGAGGGAAAAATCACCTCTGGGTCAGCAACCCACGTCACTGGACCCATTTTAGTGTAGGATTCCTTCGACCCCAGATGTACTGGAGCCAAAGAAAAGTGTCTTCCGGGCTCCTGGATCTCCTGGTCATCCTATACAATGAAAGGCCAGCGACCATAAGGACCGGAACGACCACTTGGCCAGTCGCTATGAGGTGCATTGCTCACCTCTCAGTCCCTCCTCCTCGGCCTGCAGGCTCCGACTACAGCATGATGAATAGGGAACCACAGGGAACCGGGTGGGTGGCAGTGGCAGCCTGAGCCAAGCAGCCCAGGTTGGGGGGGGGGGGGGCGCGGAGGCTTACTCTTGCATGAATTTTCGTGCATCAATAAAACAGGAGAAAGTTTTCCTTTGTGAAGCTGCCTTAATCCCTTAGGAAATACCGCCTTGGTCTCCGATGGTCCAGGGGAAGCTAAGGTATGATAATAAACCTTGGCTCTGATGTCAGACCCAGAAGCCACACTGGACGTGGAAGTCCCAGCTCTGCCGCAGGCTGGTTATGTGACCTGGGGCGTGCTGTTCCTCTCCAGACCTTAGTCTCTTCATCCGTACAATGGGAACAACGGGAACAACGGGAACAGTGGGAACAATGGCAGGCCGGACGTGGTCGAGCTGCTGTGCACATCTGATGAGCTAACACGTGAGGCAGTGCCTCCTTCATACACAATGTGTGATGCTCATCTTGGTAACTGAAATTGTTGCTCAAAATTATTATTTTTAAATGTTAATAGAGAGAGGATTCTTCCTTAAAATTGTGGAAGGTCATGGTGGGTCTCCCTCCTTCCCCCAGTACAGAGAACAGACACTTCTTGGAGAGTTAAATCTGTGAAATGTGTGTTTTGCCCAGGTGGTGGGAATAAGCCAGACTGTGAGTGTGAGAAGGGCTTGGGAATTCCCAGAATATCAACCAAGGTGACCGAGGCGTGCTCTGAAGCAGCCGACTCATCAGTTCCACCTGCCTGAAGGAAGAGGGAGTGAACAGGAGGGGCATCAACAGACTGGAAAACTGATAAGGACCCAAGCAGGGAAGTTAACAGATCTCATTGAAACAGCAGCAAAAAAAAAAAAAAAAAAAAAGGCAAATATTTAGGAATAAATTAAAAGAGATGTGCAAATCTTTTAGAATAAAACTACAAAACCTTTTGTAGTCTACAATGGGGGGGGGGGGGGCACCTGCCCAACCATTTCCCTTCTTCTCTGAGAATCTCAATCACCAACCCTCAAGAGCAAGAAGAAGGTGGCAGGTGTGTATACAGACAGAGGAGCACTGGCTATTTACCCAACTGTGGGATAGGAAGGACTTCCAAAACCTGGAAGCACAGAGGAAACTACACAGGAAGAGATTCTTAAATTGGACTACATAAAAACAAGACACTCGTGCATCAAACAAACAATATAAGGAAATTAAAATGCAAACGAAAAACTCAGAAAAATAATTGGTGAGGAACAGGACAGAGTTTCTACACTTTCTATAGGAAGAATCCTCACAAATCAAATAGTAGCCAGAATAGGCATAAGAGCAGACAAGTCATTGAGAAGACATACAAATAACCAATAAACTTTCTAAGTCTAACTGAGCCTCCCCCCCCAAAAAAAATCACAAAGATTTTTTAAAATTTGATAAGCAGATGAATAGGTTTGATTAACAAAAAACAAACAAACAAACAAAAAAGTCAGCCTGCATTCCAAAGGTACAGAGCACTGGGCTCTGAAATGTAGGCGGGCTTGCCTGGTGTAACTTACCAAAGTGCAGCCGGGCCCTTCTCCAGCCTGAAAGACAAAAGGGATTGTAAACTCAAGGAGACAAGGAGAACCCCCGAGGGCGGGAGTCGGGCACCCAGAAAGTGCATCTCACCTGAGTTGGCTGCAGCTCTTTTCAACTCTACAAAAAAGAAACAAGAGGGGTGAGCTATCACTGAAAATACAGAATCAGCAGGAGAGAATTCGGTATGGAAGGACATGGGAAACTTACTCAGTTCACTCCGGAGTTTCTCTAAAGAATAAAAACAGTTTGACCAATCAGAAGGAGGGCTTCCACATTTCCATAATGCTTGGGTCCCCTCCCAACCACATTCCCACATCAGATCCTCACTAGCAATACCCTGACCGTCCAGCCCCACCCCAGTGATCCCCAGAGATACTGCAGAGGGCCAGCAAATTCCCAAGTAAGCCAAACCTGACTACAACTCATTGAGTAGCACATCTCACGCATCTAGGTAACTACAATGTAATATATGTAGCTATTGTGAGAGAAGAACAAAATATAAGTTCATTTAAAACTATCATTGAGCTCTGGTTGGTGTTGCTCAATGATTAGAGTGTTGGCTCCTGCACCGAAGGGTTGCAGATTCAATCATGGTCAAGGGCACGTACCTGGGTTGTGGTTTGCCCCCACCACACCCTGTGGGGGCACCTGGAAGGCAACCAGTTAATATGTCTCTCTCACATCGATGTTTCTCTCCCTCTCCCTCCTCCCTTCCTCCCTCCCATTCTCTCTGAAAAGCAATGGAAAAATATCCTTGGGTGAAGATTAACAAACAAACAAACAAAAACTATCACTGAATTTCTATTAGATTTTCTTGTGTACATTTAATCAAGGAAAAATAAAGTAGACATGTCATGTCTGAAAATTCTTTTTTTGCACTAAAGAGAGTCTCATACATGAGGTGGAGAAACGCTGCTCCGCATGTTCAGTTTAATGAGGACCCATCGCCTGGGATCCCACCTAAGGGAATTCCATGCCTGGTGATAAAAGGTCTTCCAGATGGCTTCACCTACGGGCGCTACATCTCTTCCTGATTAACATTTCCCGCTTAGAGACTAGGACCTAGCGTTGGTCTGTGAGGTCCGAAAGGTTGGCGACCGCTGGACTAGGTAACTGTTGTGCAGGAAAGGGGAGCAGGGAATATTTGAGAAGAGAGGCCCTTGAGAGCCAAGAAATCTCCAACCCCATGGTTTAAAGCACCCTGACCCCCCTCTCTTCTGCCCCAGGATATGAAACTGAGACACCCATCCTAAAGCAAAGATGTTGGCAGAAGGAGGTCCGTGCCACGGAGGAGGAGCAGAACTTACTGAGGGATTTATGGAGCCTTCCTGAAAAACAGAGAAAAAGGCCTGAGTGAGCAGATGCTCTGCTTTATCCCTGAGCCCAGGGAGGTTCATCACCCCACCCCACCCCCACACCGTGGAAAGGATGACATGCCTCTCAGCTGCTAGTGCGTCGCCTCCCAGAGGCAGCCTGGGGAAGCCAGTGCAGCTGGTGCCACTTTCCAAAGACCAGGCTGCCCAGGTCTGGCTCCTCCTTCCTTTTCCCTTCCTTTTTATCCGGTTTCATTTCCGCTGTCTGTACGAGTGTTTCCATATGTTTGTCACCATGTGTATATGAGTGTGTGCCTTGCTGCCCTTTTATAACCTACTGTTTATAACATCTACAGCGAAGGCCTAGCACTGACTTGTGGACATGGCTTTCTCACTCTCTACAGTAAGTCTCCTGAAGTCCTACGGAGAGATTCTCAGATTTGGAGATTCCAGATGGTTTGGGATGTATGTATATGCTTCACATGCTGCCGGGAGCATTGGCCCTGCCAGGGAATTGAAGTTATAACTTTGAGTCTACTGCCAAGCCCTGTGCTAAGAGCTGGGCATGTGTTAGGCATTAGGCACTGGAGCAATGAAGCTGGATATGATATGGCCCCTCAGGAGCTCTTGGTTTATGTTTATATCAATGTTATTAATCTGATTAATGTTATAATTATATAATGTTCACTCTATTAATGATTGATTATATTATGTAGACACTATATTATTTATATATAATAATGACATATTATATTTCCACTATTATTAGCCTCCATTTATTGTGTCCTGTTCTCATAATGATGTAGGCACTGAACCCCCTTGACAATGTAAGGTGCGTAGAATTATTGTTCCCAGGTCTGAAGCTCAGAGGGACATGGAAATTTGCCCAGGTCATCCAGTTAGCAAGTGGCCAAGGAGACAGGCTTCAAGCCCCAGTGTGTCTGGCTCCTAGTCAGAGGCCTTGGCCACTGCACCATGCTGTGCCTTCCGCTCCTGGAGAGAGCAGCCAGAGGGCCCCTGCTGCGTGCACCCCCACACTTTCACCCGCGGGGAGGACAGGTAAGGGCGGAGAGGAGAGGCCCAAATCATTGAATGTGTACCATTTCTGAGCCAGTGACTTGTATTCTCAGCTAGATTTTAAGGGGCATAGACTGCCTGTTTTTTGTACCCTGGGTGTCGAACTTTCACCCTCAATGGCCCAGAACAAACATTCAGTTAATGAAGATGAAATGGCAATAAGGAAGAGGAGTACCAGGCACTGAAATAGAAGAGTTTTTTTCAAGTTGTCTCTTTAAACCCTGAAAACAATCGGGCAAGGGGATTTTTAATCACATTTTACATATGAGGAAACCAAAGGTCACAGCAGTGAAGCGACACATCCAAGGCAGACCAGTGACCTGACCAGGTGTCGCTGACTCCAGAGCCTGTGGGGCTCCCACTGTATCACACCACCTGTCTGAATGCAAATGTTGTTTGGATCCTTGAGATTCTCATACATCCCAGATAGCATATTCATAGATTCTAAATTGAATATAGACCTTTTTAGGTGACTGGTGGAAAGGCTGATAAAAGGAGCTCATGATAATTCAGACCTATGACTTTTTACCATGAGCATCCCCTCACCCACTGCCACCTACCCCGTAGCCCCCTCACACTGGAAAGTAAATTCCAATAATATTAATGAAGAATATGTGTGTGTATACCTGAATAATCCTATATAATAAAAGGCTAATATGCAAATTGTCCCCTTGACCGGGAGTTCCACCAGGGGCGGGGCCTGCTGACCAACCATCTGTGGCCCCTCCCCTGGGCCAGCCCCCCTCCCATCACCCTCCCCACCCCAGTTGGGGGCAGGGTCAGCCTGCCAACCTCCTGTGGACCCTCCCCCTGGCCGGCGTGGCCCAATGGGCCCTGATCAGGGAAGGCCAGCCGGACCCTACCCATGCACGAATCTGTGCACCAAACCCCTAGTGTATGTATAATAATAGACTGTCAGCATTTATGTAGAAGGAGAAGGAATATGTTATTTGTTCCCTACCCCTTCATATAATTACCTTTTTCTTTTGCATGGTCTGAGAGAAGAGTTTCTAGAGGGAGATAAGTAATAATAAAAAATAAAAAATGAGATTCTGTGCCATTACCTTGAAGGTCCCTGATTCTTACTGATTTTACCTGCTTTTAAACCTGTTTACCTCTATCACCATGCCACCTCCCTAATCCAGGCCCTCATCATCTCTCATCTGGATGACAGAACTAGTAGCCCAAATTGCCCCCAGTCCTGTCTTGCTCCTTCTGGCCTCTTCCCAATACTGCAGTCAGAGAAAGCTGTTCAAAGCACAATTCTGATCAAGATATCCCACTCACTGCTTTGCCACTGCCCTGGAGAGAAAAACTAAAGTTCTCCACATGACCTCCAAGGCCTCACAGGGCCTGGCCCCCTATCAGTGTCCCCCTCACTTCTGCACTGTGTTTCTTTCTCTAGCTGGTCTTTCTCTGTGGATTGTTTTCTATTCCCTCTCCCCCCCCCCCCCCGCCCCCCCATGCCTCCCGCTCCTCCAAATCAAATATCACTTCCTCTGGGGACTCTTCTCCTGTCCCTGAAGCTTGGTTGGTTCCTCCTGGTCATAATCTTCGCAGCCTCCAGAACTTCCACTTGTGGCATTTGTATGGTTGTACTTTTACATTGATTTGTGCAGTTATTTAACTCATGTAGACCTCCCTGGCCGGACTGAAAGCTCCCAGATGGCAAAGACTGCCTGCTTTGACCATTGTATTCCCAGCATTTAGTACAGTCCAGGGCACTTAGTAGACAATTATCAATTATTTGTTGAATGAATAAGAGCTTCCCCCATGTTAGACCTACACGACTCACACAGAATAAGATCAAGCAATGAGTCCACAGACAAAATTCAACAAACATATTGAAAGACAAGCTATTACAAGTCAGAGTCAGCAAACACTGCCACCAAGGACAACAGATGTTGGGATTTTCTGGTATAGAATTTAGATTAGTGGACACTAGAGTCATAAAAATGAGTAAAACTGAGAAACATCCCCACCCATCCCAGGACACTTACCTACCTCCATCACCTGTTCATAGAGCAGCTTCTCTGGAAGGGGGAGAGAGAGACATCAGCTCAGCTTAAGGAAGAGCGTTTTCTAACAGGCAGAGTTGTCCGGGGACAACAAGCTGCCTGAAGAGGACTTTGCTCCTGGTCCCTGCAGGTCTGTGACCATTTGAAAGGATTAGAGGGTCTTCAAACCATCAGGTAGGGAAAGGGGTGTTGGATTAGGTGTCTTTCTTTTTTTTATATACTTACGGATTTACTTAAATCATTTTATTTATTTATTTATTTTTTAATTGTTTTATTGCTTAAAGTATTACAAAGGGTATTACATATGTGTCCTTTTTTTTCCCCGCCCTTGAGAATCCCCTGGCCTCCCCTACCCCCCGGATTAGGTGTCTTTCAAGGTGCCATACAACCTTGAGATCCTGTGAGATGCAATTATATTGATGGGGGTTTTATTCAATGGATAGAATTGGATTTTTTAAAATTAATTAGAGGAATGGCATGATCAGTTATTTTTAATTTCTCAAAAGTTGAGAATTCACAACTCTTCCCAGGAACTTTCTGCAGTTTCTTTGATCTTCTCTGCATTGGGGGTCCCCAGAGCATTGTTCTACCAGACAATCTGCAGAGTCTCCAAACTATGGATAACCGCCACATCTATGTCTCCTTCCCCCCAGCCTTTTCCTAGAGAAGTCACAGTCCCACTTCCTGCCGCCCCGGGCCCCTTTCCCACTTAGTTACCTTTTGATCGTCTTTGCTTCCAGATGAGGCCAATGCCCACCATGATCAGAAGGCCCAGGACAGGCAGGACCACAGCAAGAGCCACTGCTGCGGGGGAGATCCTCCCTGGAGATGGGGCTGAAACAGAACCACCAATGACCACCCTCAGAAGTTATCTCAGAGCTTCTTCCAGGCCAAAGACCCCACCTCATATGGGAGATGCCTCAGGCACAGCCCGACGGTCTCTGTCACCTCTAGGGAGAGACCTCCAGCCAAGATAGCTGAGGGTGTTTGCCTCTCTAAGTGCCTCAAACCCTGGATGACTCGGGATGACTTTAAAGCGAGATGGTCATCTCTTAGGAGTGGTTTTGATGGTCCTGCCTGGAAACAATGTGTTAAACTCAGCTTCCCAATCGCAACCTCATCCTGCCCTATCATTCCGTGGGAAAGTGATCTTTGAAGAACTGGAGGTGCTTCCTCTAATCACCTGCAGTCTTCTCTGAGCACCACCTGCCTTCTGCTTCAAGTCCTCACTCTGCTGTGGAACAGCCATCAGCCCCCCTTTGCCCTGAGCTGTATCAGCGGGAGCAAAGCTACTTCTGTGGGGCTACCGCGGCAGGCCTAACGCCTAGGCAGGAGAAAGGAAAGAAGAAATAGACACAAGAATAAAGCAGAGGAAGCACTATGACAAGTGGCAGAGTCTAAACTGGGCGTGAGTCCTCGCTCATCCTTTGTGGGACCCTAGGCAGGAGACGGAGCCCCTCCAAACCTGGCTCGTCATCTGTAAAATGAGGATTACAATAATCCCAGTCCCCCTGGGTTGTGACAGATTCAAAGAGAGGAGGATGTAAAGTGCTTAGCACCGATGAGAGGCAGTGGCTGTAGGAAGAGAGGAGAGGTGAGAGAGAGAGAAAAACAAAGGGCTTAGCAGATGTCAGTGCTCCTTCTGCACCTGGGGCCCCAGGCCACACTCTTTCTTTCTTGGCTCTAAAACCACGCTTCTCTGCCACACGGCTCCATGTTTCAAGGGTCTTTAAAAGGTTCGTAACCCTTTGGTGCATTAATCCTACTTCTAGGAACACATTCTAAGAAAATAATCAGAATCACTCCCCAAGTTATGTGCAAAGATGTTCACTGCACTGTTACAGGAAAAGTCTAAACCACTCAGATATCAAGAAATAGGGCTTCGATTAATTTTACTATGCTATACCCACACAACGAAATACTGTGCGGCCCTTTAAAATCTGTTGCAGAGAACTGCTTAAAGACATGGGCAAAAAATGGTCACGGCCTTGAAAGTGGAGGGGGAAACAACCTAGGCAGAAGAATACACATGTGTATCAATACACACTCAGAGATGCACCCATGAAAGAAATTCTAAAAGAAATGCCCCAAAATGTTAGCAGTGGCTCTCTCCAATTTATAAAATCAGGCTTCTTTTTCTTTTTAAAAATCTCCTTTTTTTTTTAAGTTTTCTACAATAAACATGCTATTCTTAGTATTTAAAAAATTCTTTATAAATTTTCCTCTTGGGCAAGAGTTTTCTCTGGAGCCACCAGGAGCTTCGAGCCTGTTTTCTGCCCCAGCTTTACCTGCTATGACCATGGCTGCGGTCTTCTCTTGGCCCAGGGCATCGTTGCGGATGGTGCAGGACACGCTGCCCACCGTGCTGTCCCTGACTTTGCTGGATACGGCTGTTTCGAAGAGCCCAGCGTGGTCCAGGGAAGGGGCCTGGGGCTCAGATGGAAGCACCCTGCCTTGAGGGTCTCTCCACTCGGCCCAAGGCCTTGGGAACCATCCCACCGACCTGCACACCAGCTGGATCCATCCAGCGTCGTAGCCCTTCACGTGGATGTAAGGGTCGGAGCCTAGAACTGGAAAGGAAAGCCGCTGGCACGGCCTTGGCAAGATCCCCGTCCCCGCCAGGGCGCTCTTCTGGCTCCCAAGGCGGCTCCGGGTGAGCAGGGGGCGGGCTGTTCATTGCTGTGAACGCCTGCTCTCTCTCCCCACCCCACGCTGTTCACCGCAAAGGGACGAGAGTATCTGGCTGCATGCTAGTACTTACCCCATCCACCTCTACCAGTCACCTCTCCCCGCCCCCCCCCCCCCGCCCCCCGGAAAATGACGAACCTGCCACCTGCAGGATCACGGTGCCCTCTCGACTCAGGTTTGCAATCCGGACCTGACATCGGTACGGCCCTCGGTCCTCCAGCCGCACGTGGCGGATCTCCAGCGTGACATTTCCCTCTTGCGTGTCTCTCTCCAGCGCCGTCCTCCCCTGGAATTCCGGGACCACATCTTCCTCGCGGGCTTTGTCATCCCGGAACACGTGAACCACCTGGGAGCGCCCCCGGGGCAAGGACCGCAGCCACCGCACCTCGGTGAGCGTCGGCACCGACCAGAGCGAGAGAGGGCAGAGCAGCCTGGCTGTGCCCCCTAGCGGGGCCAGGTGGAGCTGGCCGGAGTCCCCTGTGCAGTGAAAACAAGAAAGGGACAGCGCAGTCTGGGAGGCATGCGAGCGTTCAGCAAGGGATGAAGGCGGAGGTCACGTGGGGAAGGCTCCTAGAGAGTCTGGGGCGGGCACTGGGAAGGACTGGGGTTACAACAGAACCCCCGAAGAAAGAAGGCCGTGGTCGGATGTCCCAGGCAGGAACGAGGTCAGGAGCTCCTACCTGACACGCGTACGGGCAGCTGGAGGAAGACGAGGGTGATGAGGCAGCTGGAGAGCCGGGAGCCAGAGGAACTTACGGTCTCCATCCGAACTAGGAGGACAGACAGGCAGACACCAGAGAAGGTTCGTGAGCCTGATGTGGAAAAGCTACCGCCGAGGACGCGGGGCGGAGATGGAGGCTGCATAGCAGGTGCTCTGGAACCACCCGGACCAGAATTCAAGTTCCAGCTCTGCTACTTACCTCCCCGTAACATTGTGGCTTCACTTCCTTGGAACTCTCTTCCACCATCTTTAAAAAGGGTATAAAATCGCCTCCTTGCAGAGTTATTGTGAGCATTGAGGGAGGACAGTGCTCGCCATGAAGGCTGGCATCATGGTTAAGTCTATAAATGCCGTGAGTGAGAGCCAGGGTGAGACACGGTGTTGCCCTAGAAGGCACAGGGAGGAGTCTGGAAGATTGAGAATCTATATCTAGAACTAACCTGGTAAACACCAGGATAGTGACCTCTTTTTGCATTTAGGGTCCCAAGCCAAGTCTGGGAAATGCTCCAGGCCAATTTTCCACCCACAGTGGGGCCTGGAGCTCTTTCCCGCCAGCCTTCTCAGTTTGACTCTTTTTAAAGAATATATATTTTATTGATTTTTTACAGAGAGGAAAGGAGAGGGATCGAGAGTTAGAAACATCAGATGAGATAGAAACATCGATCAGCTGCCTCCTGCACATCTCCTACTGGGGATGTACTGGCAACCAAGGTACATGCCCTTGACTGGAATCAAACCTGGGACCTTTTAGTACACAGGCTGACGCTCTATCCCAGTGATGGCGAACCTATGACACGCGTGTCAGAGGTGACACGCGAACTCATTTTTTTGGTTGATTTTTCTTTGTTAAATGGCATTTAAATATATACAATAAATATCAAAAATGTAAGTCTTTGTTTTACTATGGTTGCAAATATCAAAAAATTTCTATATGTGACACGGCACCAGAGTTAAGTTAGGATTTTTCAAAATGCTGACACGCCGAGCTCAAAAGGTTCGCCACACTGCTCTATCCACTGAGCCAAACTGGTTAGGGCTCAGTTTGACTCTCGAGAAACAACAAACCAAGGCAGTAAGGTCCCGCCATTTCATTATGAAGGCACCTATCTTACAAACTCAGGGTCTGGAGTTAGAAAGACCTGGGTTCAAGTCTCAGCTCCCCCAGGTACTAGCTCTGTGTCCCTGGAGAGTTGTACAACATCTGTGGATCTCCAGGTCTTAATCTATAAAGGAGGAACCTTCTTCACAGGGACTGTGAGGGTTCAAAGAGGGTTCAAAGTCATGTGAAGAACTCACCACAGAGAACAACCAAGATGGCAGCAAAGGTAAACACCTGAACTTGCTGCCGCGCACAACCACATTAAAACTACAACTAAAACACAAAACAAATACTATCCAGAGCCATGGGAAGGCTGGCTGAGTGGAAATTCTACAACTAGAAGGAAAGAGAAAAGTGCATTGAGCCCAGTAGGAGGTGCAGAGGTGTGGAAGTGTGGAGGTACAGAGGCGTGCACGAAAGGGGCTGGCAGCTGGGCATGCTGTTGTCTTTTTCAACCGGGAGGGAGATACAAGCTCCTGACTGCTCTGAACTCCAGTTCCGGGTGAGAATTTGGGGACCCAGACTCATACAGAGAGAAACTGGACTGTCTGGAATTGAGCCGGAATGTGAAGGCGGCTTTCTCACAGAGGTGCTTGCAGCAGTCATTGTTCCTGCACGGGGCCACGGGACACAGACCCCGGGACCTCACTGAGGCAGAGCAGACTGGCAGCCATTGCGGTTTGCTCTGCCCTGGTGATTCCCTGAGACACACACCCCCCGCACCCCCAATTTACAACTTCACCCAAGTTGTGTGCAGAGGCTTTTGCATATGAATGGCCTGGCCTTTCTCTGCCTAAAAACCTGGGCAGACTCAGTGAGCACCAAAGCCCCACTGAAGCATGTCCTGCCCCATAAGGGTGTCTCCAGCACAGAAGTTCTCCCACTGTAGACACACTGGTCCTCACAGCCAATTGGTCTGGAGGTCAATTCCATCCAGTGATACCAACAGCAATCAAGGCTTAACTACAACAAGACTGTGCACACAGCCCACAAAGGGGTGCACCAAGAGTGTCCACCTCAGGTTATTAGGGAGGCTGAGCCACTGGGCCCTATAGGACACCTAGCACACAGAGCCACTCTATCAACACAGGAAAGCAGCCAAAGTGTGGAGACAAAGAAACAGGTCACAAATGAAAGAAATGGAGGAAAGCAAACTACTAGATATAGAGTTCAAAACCACGGTTATAAGGTTACTCAAGAATCTCCTAGAAACCTCCGAGAAATATAGTGAGACCCTCAAGGATATGAAAAAGGACCAATTAGAAATTAAGCATACACTGACTGAAATAAAGAATAATATACAGAGATCCAACAACAGACTAGAGGATCCCAAGAATCAAGTCAAAGATTTGAAATACGAGGAAGCAAAAAACACCCAACTGGAAAAGCAAAAAGAAAAAAGAATAGAAAAATATGAAGATAGTGTAAGGAGCCTCTGGGATAACTTCAAGCATACCAACATCCAAAATATAGGGGTGCCAAAAGAAGAGAGAGAACAAGATATTGAAAACCTATTTGAAGAAATCATGACAGAAAACTTCCCCTACCTGGTGAAAGAAATAAACTTACAAGTCCAGGAAGCACAGAGAACCCCAAACAAAAGGAATCCCAAGAAGACCACACCAAGACACATCATAATTAAAATGCCAAGGGCAAAAGACAAAGAAATAATCTTAAAAGCAGCAAGAGAAAAAGAGTCAGTTACCTATAAGGGAGTACCCATATGACTGTCAGCTGATTTCTCAATAGAAACTATGCAGGCCAGAAGGGAGTGGCAAGAAATTTTCAAAGTGATGAATAGCAAGAACCTACAACCAAGATTACTCTACCCAGCAAAGCTATCATTTAGAATTGAAGGTCAGATAAAGAGCTTCACAGATAAGAAAAAGCTAAAGGAGTTTATCACCACCAAACCAGTATTATATGAAATGCTGAAAGGTATTCTTTAAGAAGAGGAAGAAGAAGAAAAAGGTAAAGATAAAAATTATGAACAACAAAGTGACAACAAATACATATCTATCAATAAGTGAATCTAAAAATCAAGTAAATAAAAAAATCTGACGAACAGAATAAACTGGTGAATAGAATAGAATCAGGGGCATAGAAAGGGAGTGGACTGACAATTCTCGGGGGGAAAGAGGTGTGGGGGGTGTGGGAAGAGACTGGACAAAAATCGTACACCTATGGACGAGGACAGTGGGGCGGGTAAGGGCAGGGGGTGGGGTGGGAACCAGGTGGAGGGGAGCTATGGGAGGAAAAAGAGGAACTGTAATAATCTGAACGATAAAGATTTATTTTAAAAAAAAAAGAAGAAGAATTTGCCACAGCCCAACTGGTGAGGCTTAGTGGTTGAACATTGATTGACCCATGAACCAAGAGGTCCTTGGTTCGATTCCCGATCAGGGTACATGACCAGGTTGCAGGCTCGATCCCCTGTAGGGGGTGAGCAGAAGGCAGCTAATCGATGGTTTTCATCAATATTTCTATCTCTCTATCCCTCTCCTTCCTTTCTCTCTAAAAAAAAACAATAAAAACATATTTAAAAAGAAAAAAGAACTTGCCACAAATGCCTGGCAGAACAAGTGCCCAATAAATGTGCTGTTATCCACAGGAGGTGTGGGCACTGAGTGCATTAACCACAGGGAAGCCCTAAAGGACTCCTTACTCTAAAAGTCTTTCCCACCACCTTGACTGCCTGAAATTCCTATAGCAGGAAACAAATCTTCCATGCCACCACTGGGGAAGAAGTATAATAAAATACTTCAGGAAGAGATCATCTCTTACATTCTCTCCAAGACTTCAAATCCTTTCTGAAGAGGAGGGGCTTGGTGAAAGTTATCAGGCCAGATCCCTAAAGGAAAAAGATGGGGCTTGGAGGAGGTGGGGCTGTCAAAGAGAGGTTGGGACATAAAGTGACTTAAGCTTTGAACACATTTCCAATTCTTTTTTTCTTGTGGCAAAGAGCACACTGCTTTAGGGATGTTTTGTTTTTATTTTACTTTTTTAAAATATGTTTTTATTGATTTTTGAAAGAGAGAAAGGGAGAAGGATAGAGAGATAGAAACATGAATGTGAGAAAAACACATCCATCAGCTGCCTCCTGCACACCCCCTACTGGGGATCGAGTCCACAACTCGGGCGTGGCGGGGGGGGGGGGGCGGGGGGGGTATCATGGGTTGAAACTCAGCCACTGAACCAAACCCACTGGCTTTTTTATTTTTATTTTTTGTTAATTTTTTTCCCATTGGGCTTTTTTTATTTTTTAATCCTCTCCTGAGGATATTTTTTCCATTGATTTTTTTAAAGAGAGAAAAGAGGGAGGGAGAGGAGGGAGAGAGAAAGAAAAAAAAAAACACAACATTGACAGGAGCCTGGGATGAACCTGCAACCTAGGTACATGCCCTTGGACGGGAACCGAACCCTTAGGTCTTAGGGCCGATGCTCTAACCATTGAACAACCAGCCAGGTTTTTTAAAAAAAACATGTTTTTGTGGGGTTTTTTTGTTTTTTTAAAAAAATATATATTTTATTGATTTTTTACAGAGAGGAAGGGAGAGAGATAGAGAGTTAGAAACATCGATGAGAGAGAAACATCGATCAGCTGCCTTCTGCACATCTCCTACTGGGAATATGCCCGCAACCCAGGTACATGCCCTTGACCGGAATCGAACCTGGGACCTTTCAGTCCGCAGGCCGACGCTCTATCCACTGAGCCAAACTGGTTTCAGCCATGTTTTTGTTTTTAATCATGATTCATACAGCATACTTCTCTACTCCCCCAGTGTTGCAAATGGCCACATCCCACTAGGACACAGTGAGGTTAGGATTATAGTTAGGATATATTTTTTTGCTTCAATCCCACTCATTTTCCTGCAGGTTGCCAGCTACTCAGAAACTGAACAGGAGAAGTTAGGTAAATGAGAAAAGCTCTCGACCTTATCAATTATTGCTGATGGTAGAAGTAGGCAGGGCCCAAGATCCCCTGGAGTTACCCCAATCCCCAACACCCTCAATTAAAAAGGGCTTTTGAAACACGCCCTGAGTAGACATGCACAGAGTAGTACAGAGCCCCAAACTGAACTGGGGCTGCCTGAAATCAAATAAGAGGAGCCCTCCCCCCACCACGGCCCCATCTTCCTAAATTCGGATTGCTTATTGTGATTAAGAGGCCAGCCTGGGGCCAAGCCCCGGCCTTGCCATTGCCAGCTGTGTGACCTTAGACAGTCTAGGTTACTCCTCCAAGCCTTCTCTCATTCACACATGAAATGGAGTTAATGGTAGTACCTACTTCGTAGACAGGACTCATAGAAAATACATGTGAAATGATTTGCACCAGATTCTAAGAATAAAAAGGCAAATGAAGTCTTCCCATCAGATTGTCACTCTGTGTGACAAGGGCAACCGAGGTGGTTTCCGCCAGGGAGTCTCCCTGAAGCACGTCATCAAGTCACGTTAAGCAGCCGTAGAGGCAAACCAACCCGGGAGAGGATGACACCAGAAATGGACTTTTACTCTCTAGTCATCAGAGAAATGCAGGCTAAGACCACAGTTAGATATGACTTTGTCTTCCCTGAAATTATCAAATATTAGAAAAAATAATACCCCGAGTTATTACACAGGTGGGAAAATGACTCTCTTGCCCAGTGCAAATCAACTTTCACAGGGTAATTTAGCAATAAGTATCAAATGATTTATAAATTTGCAAAAGTTTTAATCCAGTAATTTTACTTCCAGAAAAGAATTCTATGGAAATAAATAAGGATGTGCATAAGGATTTGATGGTGAGGATGCTTATCACAAAGCTTCTTATGAAAAGGAAAAATTAAAAACAACCTAAAAGTTCATTAAAATGGGAATGATTAACTAATAGTTGCACATTCTTGCAACGAAATACTACACAGCATTTCATGCACACATGCTAAAACCATCTTTAAGAGCATTTGGGCCCTAGCTGGTTTTGCTCAGTAGACAGAGCATCAGTCTGCGGACTGAAGGGTCCTGGGTTCGATTCCCATTAAGGGCACATGCCTGGGTTGTGGGCTCGATTCTCAGTAAGGGGTGTGCAGGAAGCAGCCGATCAATGATTCTCTCTCATCACTGATGTTTCTATCTCTCCCTCTCCCTTCCTCTCTGAAATCAATTTAAAAGAATTAATATATATATATATATTGTAACCCAAACAGTAACTTGAAAAGCTATGGATAGTATGATACAATTTAGGGAGAAGATGCTTAGCAAAAAGGCAAGAGTGTAGATAGTAAACAGTGGTTACTTCTACGGGTGGGGAAAAGCATTACAACAGAAGTCCCCTTAATAACTCCAAGCAACTTCAGAAGACCCTGCAAATCCACAAATGATCAGTCTGAAAGCACACAGCACAGGGCCTGGCTAATAGTAAGGACTAAATTAATGATAGCTATAATACCAATGATGATGACAATAATACTTGAATGAGAGTCTTTAGACAAAACTCACCCAGGCTCCTTCTCACTCTTCCCCTTTTGTGCTTCCCATTTCCCATTGCCTCATTTCGTCCTTTAAAATGTCTTGTGCCTGGCCAGCATGGCTCAGTGGTTGAGCATCGACCTATGAACCAGGAGGTCACGGTCCGATTTCCAGTCAAGGCACATGCCCAGGTTGTGGGCTCGATCCCCAGTATGGGCATGCAGGAGGCAGTCGATCAGTGATTGTCTCATCATTGATGTTTCTATCTCTCTCTCCCTCTCCTTTCCTCTCTGAAATCAATAAAAGTATGTTTATATTTATATCTTAAAATGTTCTCGGGAGTAAGGAGAAAGGGGATAGTTTGTCCAACGAACCTGAAGATCCTGAGAAAGTTAAAGGACTAAAGAGAATGAAGAAGGGGAAAGGGAGGAGCACTCACCACCTTTGGAATCAAGGGCCCTTTGTGCGGCAAAGCTGGAGTCTCCAAGCTGCAGAGCCTCCCTCCATCCATCCGGGGAGATCAGGCATCAGGCAGAGGGGTCAGGAAGGGCTCTGGAGGTGGGCCTGGGAAAAGCTCTCCTTTCATTCTAATGCCCACAGCCCTCACCCAGGGGCTCCCTTGTCTGTCCCACAGACTCCCTTCTAGCTGCCCCTACACACCACAAGCTCCGCCCTGCCTGTCTGCCCCTGATAAGGGAACAGAGCAAAGAGAGGCCTCCCTAAAAAAGTGAGGGAAACTCCAAATGCCACCGGGTGTCAGGGATCTTTGGCCCTCACACCCTTCCCCTCCCCAGCTAACTGCATAGCGATTCCTTTTCATAAGTTTTGACCCTAAAGCACCCTTTCTGAAAAGCTTGCTCCCACTTACTTTCCAAATCTGAGTAAAATTGAAGGTCGGTTTCAAAGACATCTACCAATTAGCCACCTTCTTGAACTCACTACCTTTATCTCCAGCTGCACCCCGACACGTGCTTCCTGACAAGCAAACGTGCTTACTGTCTACCAACCTGTGATAAACCCTTTCCTGCCTGTCTTGACAGCTTTCATAATATCCATAACTGTATATTCATAACATCCATAATTGTATCCTTAACAATGAATTAAAAAACAAAACAAACAGACGAAACGAAAACAGACTCATAGAAATAGAGACCAACGGCATGGTTACCAAAAGGGATGGTGTGGAGGGATGGACGAAAAAGGTGAAGGGGAATATAATCAATAATATTGTGATAAATGCACACGTGACAAATGATTACTAGAATTAGTAGGGTGATCACATGGTAAGGTATAAAAATGTCACACCACTATATAGTACACCTGAAAGTAATATAAACAATATAAAATTGTGTACAAACTATACTTAAATAAAAAAATAAATTTTAAAAATGGTTCTTTCTGGAAAGGGCAATGAGATTGATGGGAGGGGAGAGAGAGGAGAGAAACTTTCATCTTTACTCTTCATGGTTTTTACAAGAAGCACATATCACATAATATTTCAATAATAAAATATATGTGGGGGAACCCCAAAGCATTATATACTTTTACTTGTTTTTCAACCTTATAAAAATGGAGCACATTACACCTAATTCTCTGTAATTTCCTTTTTTCAGTCAACATTCATTTCTGAGCCTAGCTGACACCTGTGGTGGCCCAAACCATGTCCCTCAACCCACTCGATTTCGGGGTAACTGAAACTTGCCAACAAGCTGCCAGCATGCCACCCCGAGGCCACAGCAGTTCTTTGCTCATCTCGCTTGGGCTCTCTACAAAACTTGGGAAGGCTGTTTGACCTGTGTGCAGCTCAGGAGTTCAGGAAAGTTAATACCTCAGGGGATCAACCTGTGGGACAGGAGATAGAGGAAAGCACTCCAGCCTCGCACCTCAGAGGGACAGTTCTGAGCTGTATTCTTCACGACTCTCAGAGAGTTCCCAGTGGGAATGAGCACAGTAGCCCACAGTCATCAGTAGCTCAGTAATGCACATTTTATTGGTTTTTCTTCCTTTTCTTCTCACCATTTCTGATTCCTGGGATCACTTCCTAAATATGGAAAGATTTGTCTCAAACACTCTGCATTGGGTGGAGTGCAAATTAAGACACTGAAATCCATCCAGACTCATTCACAGAGCTTCACTACATTCATTCACCATTCACCGCTGTGTGGTAGAACATTGCCTGGATATACCAACAGATTGTCCATTCCCTCCAGTACATCCATTCACCGCTGTGTGGTAGGTCAATGCATGAATATATCAACAGATTGTCCATTCCCTTGATGATAAAAATGTGGTTGTTTCTGGTCTTTTGCTTTTACAAACAGTGCTGCTTTGAACATTCTTGATCCATGTTTCATGGTTCACATGTGCAAGAATTTCTCTGGGAGAAATGATGAGAGAGAATCATTGATTGGCTGCCTCCTGCATTCCCCACACTGGGGATTGAGCCCAAAACCCAGGCATGTGCCCTGACCGGGAATCAAACCCTGACCTCCTGGTTCATAGGTCGACCCTCAACCACTGAGCTACACCAGCCTGGCTATGCTCTTTTTTAAATCTGATTTTAAAAAGCACTTAAGGTTTACCCTCTTAATCATTTTTATAGTCACACTGTTGTGCAACAGATCTCTAGGACTTTTTCATCTTGCAAAACTCCCTATCCATTGAACATCTTCCTTTTCCCCCCTCTCCCAGCCCCTGGCAATCACCATTCTACTTTCTAGCAGTTTGACTATTTTAGATATCTCATATAAATAGAATCAGGCGGTATTTGTCTATTTGTGAAGTTGTGCTCATTTTTAAGGCTTTAGATATGTAGCACTAAACTGATTTCCAACAAGTTGTGACAATTTACACTTTGAAATTGTGTGTCTAGACCACACCCTGTTTGCTTAGCATCCATCATTTGTTTCAAAAGAAACAAAAGTAATGGGCCTGAATATGTTTTCATTGTCTTACCTAGAATCCTGGCTGAAATTCTTGCCGGGGACACTTAACTAGCTGTGTGACCTTGGACAAGTCACTTAACTTCTCCATGCCTTTGTTCCTCTATTTGTAAAATGGGGATAATAATCATATATTAGTATACATGTACATTATTACACAAACTTATTATGAGAAATACATGAGTTAAGAAATGTGAAGCTCTAAGAACAGTGCCTGGAACATAAAAAGCCCAGAAGAGAGGGGGCTATTATTGTTGTTAGTTGTTTTTGTTGTTGCACTGAACAGGGTTTCTGTTGTCAAAGCATTTACCTACCATTTTCTTCAATCCTTAATAATGTAATGAATGAAAAATGACAGCCAGCTTTTTTTTCTGGACTGCGGACGATTTCCTTTCTCAAAGCACTGTGGCAAACGGGATCTCACTTGATCTTCCTAATATTAAAACTCAGAAATCAATAAGACAGCAATCGCCATCCCCGCTTTTTGAATGAAGAAACTGAGACTTGCCCTAGCCGGTTTGGCTCGGCCTGCGGACTCAAGGGTTCGGGTTCGATTCCGGTCAAGGGCATGTACCTTGGTTGCGGGCACATCCCCAGTAGGGGGGTGTGCAGGAGGCAGCTGATCGATGTTTCTCTCTCATCGATGTTTCTAACCCTCTATCCCTCTCCCTTCCTCTCTGTAAAAAATCAATAAAATACATTTTTTTTAAAAAAAAAGGAACTGAGACTCAACAAGTTACAATTCTAGTCCCAGGTTTCAGATCTCACCCTTCAAAGCCTAGCAGCTGTCCCACAAAATATTTCCGGGAAAAAACTTTTGTTAAACCGCCTCTGACCCCTCTTCTCCCCGCGCCCGCACCCCCCCCTTGCCCTCTGCCCCCCCAGCCCCAGCCCCAGCCCTAGAGCCGACGCAAGGCATGCAGATAAGTCCTCTGCGCACGCGCGGCCTGCCTGAGGGCGGGGCCTCGGAGAGCGCCGGCCCCGCCCAGGCCCCGCCCAGTCTGAGGCGCGGCGCTCGGGACTCCAGGCGGGGAGGTAGGGAAAGGCGCGGATCCCCCTCGTGGGGCGGTGTCCGCGACGTGGCGGGGCCCCGAAGGCCTGATGCCGGGGAGGGAAGGTGCCGATTCCCGAGCGCCTTCGCCCCCGCCGCCATTTTGCAGCCGGAGCCCGCAGCGGTGGGAGGGGAGGCTCCCGTGGGGCCGGGCCGCGCGGGGCGGCGGGGGGCGGGCCGGGCGGCGGGGGGCGGCAGCTTGGCCGGCGCGGACGGCGGAGGGCGGGGCCCTGGCGACCGGGCTGGGACGCCGCTGTCCCCGGGCAGAGGCGGGGAAAGCCCTGGCCCGAAGGCTGGCGACGGCGCGAGGCTCGGGCCTCCCCCTGCGGGACTGGGGCTGGCGCGCCCCAGTCTCTGGCCGCGGTGTCTTCATGATGACAGCAGCCCCCTGTCGGGAACAGCGCGCACCCGAGTATGAAACGCTTTCACGTGGGTTTCCACGGGGTCCTCACGCGGGAGCTCAGGGAAGGAGGCCAGGGAATGGACTGTTGTCCCATTTTGCAGACAGAAAACCAAGGCCCAGAATGGGGAGATGTGCGTGGGGACGCCCAGCGAGGTGGTGGCGGTGGGAGACAGGTCTTGCTCCTCCAAGTGCAGCCCCCCTTCCTTCCGGCCACTCCGCCGCACCTGTCAGAGGAAAGGGCGGAGCTAAGGGATTCGTTAGGGCGGCCAATGACTGGCAATTCTTTATTTTTCCCCCTCCTTTCCTTCTGTTCCTCCCCCACCCCCACCCCCCACCCCTTCCCTTTCCTTCCTTTCTGTTCCCTCTTTCTGTACCACCCAGGTCAGAACTAAGAAGTATTCAGAAGCCAAGTCATGGATCCACCTGCACGTAAAGAAAAGTCCAAAGTTAAAGAACCTGTCAGCAGAGTTGAGAAGGCCAAGCAGAAATCAGCCCAGCAGGAGCTGAAGCAAAGACAGAGAGCAGAGGTGAGGTTGAGGAGGGGGCCTGCATACCTATCATCTGCTGGAGGTGACGCAGAAGAGAGAAATCGTCCGCCTGTGATGGGGAGCCCTGCCGGGGTCCAATCCCAGCGGGTCCAGGGGTCCCCAGAGGTGTAGACGGAGTCGGCGAAGAAGGAAGGACACAGAGACAGTGTTCAGTTGATCAGCAGCCTAGCCAGGATCTCCAGCCAGGATCTCCAGCCAAGTTCTGGTCTGGATCTCCAGAGAGGTTCTGCTTAGGATCTCCAGCCAGGTTCTGTGTCCATGTTGTCTTGCTAGGTTCTCCAGCCAGGTTCTGTCCAGATTCTCCAGCCAGGTTCTGTAGCCAAGTTCCCTCGCTAGGTTCTCCAGCCAGGTTCTGTCCAGGTTCTCCAGCCAGGTTCAGTCACCAGGTTCTAGTCAGGTTCTCTTGCCAATTTCTGTAGTCAGGTTCAGTCCAGGATCTTTTGCCATGTTCTCTCCAGCGAAGTTCTTCTGTCTCTAGGTTCTGAGGCCAGTTTCTGTCCAGGATCTTTTGCCATGTTCTCTCCAGCGAAGTTCTTCTGTCTCTAGAGAACGTTCTGTGTAGGTTCTGTGCCAATTTCTGTCTCTCTCCGTTCTGTCTTCTTACATCTGTATTTATACCAGTTGATTCCAATCCTATCAATCTCTATTTCGAAGGTTAGGGTGTTTCTTATCTCCATTCCAGGGAGTAAAGATTATGTAGCTTAAGCATGATTGTTCGTAGTTAAAGTGATTAATTACCCACCTGGCACTTAGTTAAGAGGTTTTATTCCCTCCCTAACTTCAGGGGAAATTCCCTACCTGGGGAAACAACCTTTCTCAGAGACCTTGGTTAAAACACATAGTACCTAGAAGGTGAGCAAACATATTAAGAACAGTATGCCATATATGCCAGGTCCCTTGAAACAGCAAGCATGGACCGGCTCCCGACAGAGCCCCGCCTGCCTGCAGGCAAAACAGGCGTCCTCCAGGTTAGAGAGATGATCGTCGAGGGCCAGGACGGTGAAGTGCCAGCCCATGGTGGCATGCCAAGTTAGTGTAGGGTCTCCAGATGACTCCTGGGGCAGAGGTTTGTGCTTGGGACCCGGGAGAAAGGAGAAAGAAAAGGGACATGTGAGGGCGGGGTCAGTGAGAGAGCACGTGTCAGACACCCCAGCACAGACGTTCTACCCCCACCGGTGTGTCCTTTGGTCCGTCAACACTTACCATCAGCTTGTGAATAAAAAGTTGAAACTGTCGCCCATAACCACCTGAGCCACACCGGCCAGGCCGGTATTACGTTTTTTCTAGAATTATTTGTCTTCTTCTTTGTGACCATTTTCGTCACTGTGGAATTCCATTTTCCTTAAAGATTAGAGGATTTTATCACAATAAAAATGTTTTTATGAAAAAAGGTTATAGGATCATTCTGCTTACTATTGATTCTAGTCAGTTTTGATCAGTTTACTTTCTAGGAATTTATTTCATTTACCTTTCCAAACTTATTGACACCAAGTTCATAATGTTTGCTGTAATCTCTGTTGTATCAGTATTTATGCGGTGTGTGGTTTTTTTAATTCTAATAGTATTGTTTGTGCCTACTCCTTTTTTGTCTTGGATCAGTCATATCGGAGGGTTGCTTTAGCATTTTCAGAGAACCACCTTTTGGTGATCCTCGGGCTGCTTTTCCATTAACTCTGCTATTATCTTTTATGTGTCTCACTTCTCAATTTCTTTATTTGTCCCTTTCTTGTCTTTTTAATTAATCAAGAGTTATTTTCCCTAAACACAAACATTCCCTTCGTTTATTTTTGTTCTACAAATCGGGAAGTTACATGATGTGTCTGTTCTGTAGTGGACTGGTTGAGACTACAAGGATAAACAAAGATGAGGACTAAGGTAGAGGCCCTGCTCTTCACCTTAGAATGTCTGTTGCAGTTTTTGTTCCAGCCCACTGTCTGTCCTGGGTCCATTCTCACTGATGTAATAGATGCCTCCTATGTGGCCTGTCATCTCTCCTCCCCCCACTCCATCCCTCACATGGTCTCCAGTTATCTTTCCCAAAGCCCAGATATAATCAGGTTGCTCCCCTGCACACCTATCTTTGGTGGCTCTCCAGAGTCGGCCAGATAAAGTCCAGGTTCCTTGGCATAGCATTTAAGTCCCTGACATACTCTTCTTGCTTTCTCCAGTTCCCCAACCCTCCTATATAATATCCTTCATATTAGCATACTTGAAGTTTCCAGAACGAATCCTGTACTTTTTCCATTATATTTATTTAATCATAATATCCCCCGTCCCCATCACCTATCAAGTCCCTTCCCCAAACTCTATCTGTTCAAATCCTACAGATCCTTTAAAGGCCAGATTAAGTCACCTGTTTCACTGCTTTCCTGATTCCCCAGATGGAATGAATATCTGCTTCTCCTGTTCCCCTACTGGTGCAGTTCCGGCACTTTCAAGTGGCGCCGCCTGTTGTGTCTGAAGATAGGTTGAGCAGCTGCCTCCATTGCTAACACATTTTTTTCTCCCCTTAGATTTATGCCCTTAACAGAGTCATGACCGAGCTGGAGCAGCAGCAGTTTGATGAGTTCTGTAAACAGATGCAGCCTACTGGAGAGTGAGCCGCCCGGGTTCAAACCGGATGGGACCCCTGAAGCTTGTCTGTGAGCTCAGTCCCAGTTCTAAGCTGAGTTGGCCCATGGGGAGCCTGACAGAACTAGACAAGAAGGCATTTGTGTTATTCCTAAAACTGGATAAATCTGAACTTCCTATATGTAACTTCTGCTTCACTGGTTCCTCCAATTTGAATTGGCCCAATGCTTGCTGAAGAAACTTGTTTTATTCTCCTAAGATAGTACTCTTATTTTTTAAACCTTTTTCTATTATTTGAGAAAAATCAGTGTTTCTTGTGAAACTGTAAATCTCCAAAAATACAAATAAAATGTGCGTTTGCTCATACTTTAGTTGGGGGTGCCTAGCCGTAAGAAATGGATCAATGTTTTAAGAGAGGAAAAGTGAGGTAAGCAGAGGGAACCCTTGCTCCTTCAGGAGGGGGGTGGAAGAGAGCGGGAGAAAGATTGTGGCTGCTTCCAGTTCTCATTCTTCCTGGAGCTGAAACTCTGCAGTTCCCTGATCCTCCGTTTGTAGCCACACAGTGTAAATCTGTGCCCCTCTACTCCCCGATGAGCTGCTACCCAGGGTCAGAGCTGGAAGCCAGGGTCCTCTCACCTTGCAAGTGTGGACAGCTAGCAGCAGGCCTGCACCAGCAGGAGGAGAGGGCAGGCCTTGCTTTTTCATTTGGCAGTGACTTCACCAGGTCTAGAAACGGATTTAGGATGGGGATATTCAGGCTGGGATGTCGGAGCTCATGGATGTTTGTAAGATTCGTACTACATTATACTAACATTGTATATAGCTCTCTAGAATGTGCAACTAAATCAATTCATCTCCAAAGTAAACCTTTTTGAGTGCCAGGTATTGGCAGACAACAGAAATCCAAAAGCATGTTTATGAAGGAAGTTACAATATAGTGAGACACAGACATAGTCATCTAATTCTGAAAAAACATGTATGATAGATGAATAGAGAGCAGTGGGGAGGGAGAGGGACTGTGTTCCTGTAGAGCCAAATCAGAGCAATGTGGACTTCTCTGGATTTTTATTTTTAAATCCTCAATTCAATTTGAAAGCATATTTGCCATATACATTGTTCTGCAAACTTCAAGAAGTTAGTCCTGAGGTAAAAGTGCTCTGGTGCCCAGCTGAGGAAAAGGTGGACAGCCAGCAATCCTTTGTATACCATCTGGAGGTAAAAGTCAAGAGAGTGCTGGGGTTTGCTGCTTTTAGCAGACCTATGCTCTTTTTTGAGGTGTAACTTTAGGGTTCCATAGATAATGTTTATTTCTATTCACTTTGGATTTTAGAATATGAATGGCATTTTGAATATCTAGAGTTTAGTACTTTAGACCTTAGGAAAAAAACATATAATGAGGGCCTAGAATCCAAATGATCCTTAAAGCTTACAATATGCCTCATCTCTAAATGAAGCAAAAGGCAGAAGCTTTGTTGAAATAATTACAGAATTTCAAATTGGGCAACCTGATTGTCCTATGACTAGCTCTGCTTTATGGAGCCAGAGTATGTAAATTCATTGCAGCATTATTTATAACTAGAGGCCCGGTGCACAAAAATTTGTGGACTGGGGGGCGTCCCTCAGCCCAGCCTGCCCCCTCTCACAGTCCGAGAGCCCTCAGGGGATGTCCTACTGACAGCTTAGGGGGGAGCGGGCCTAAGCTGCAGTCTGGCCTCCCTCTGCGGGAGGCCACCAGGCTGATCAGGGGAAGGTGCCACCCCCATCACCCCGCTGCTGCTGCCACTGCCACTGCTGGCCACTGCAGCTTCCAGCCCTCAGCCATTGCAGCCACCAAGGTGTTTTCATCAACACAGACTCCAGTCCCTTCACCACAAAAAAATGACAACTTTCTTTAGGCATTTTCAAGATGTCTCTTTCATAGGATATGACATTTCTTTCTTTTTTATCCTCCCTGAGGATATTTCCCATTGATTTTTAGAGAGCATGGAAGAGAGAGGGAAAGACAAAGAGAAACATCAATGTGAGAGGGACACATTGATTAGTTGCCTCCTGCATGAGCCCTGACTTGGACCCGTGGCGCAGCAGCCACGGGGGCTGCTGATCAGGCCCTGCCTCTCTCTCCCTGGCCCTCACAGCAGCCACAGTGGCTGCTGATCAGGCCCTCCCCTGGGGCAGGCGCATGGAGGCCCTCACCACGGCCTGCCCCTGACACTGCAAGTCCCCGCCCACCCGCGCCTGCTGCACAGGCAGCCTGCTGATTAGTCGTTACTATGACGGCATCTCGTACAATTTGCATATTCCTCTATTATTAGTGTAGATAGCCAAGATATGGAAGCAACCTAAGTGTCCATTGATAGATGATTGGATAAAGAAGAGGTGGTACATATATGCAATGGAATATTACTCAGTTATCAATAATGAAATCTTACCATTTTCAACAACATGGATAGACCTGGATGGTATGTTTAGAATAAGTCAGACATAGAAAGACAAACACCATATGATTTCACTTATATGTGGAATCTAAAAAAAAAAATAAAAATAGCTGAAGCCGGTTTGGCTCAGTGGATAGAGCATTGGCCTGCGGACTGGGGGTCCCGGGTTCAATTCTGGTCAAGGGCGTGTGCCTTGGTTGTGGGCATATCCCCAGTGGGAGATGTGTGAGAGGCAGCTGATCGATGTTTCTCTCTCATCGATGTTTCTGGCTCTCTGGCTCTCTCCCTTCCTCTCTGTAAAAAATCAATACAATGTAAAAAATAAATAAAAGAACAAACAAAACAGAAACAAACTCATAGATATAGAGATGGTTGCCAGATGGCAGGGAGGTGTGGGCTGGGTAAAAAAGGTGAAGGGATTAAGAGGTGCAAATTGGTAGTGACAAAATAGTCATGGGATATAAAGTAGAGCGTAGGGAACAGAGTCAATAATGTTGTAACAACTATGTATGCTGCCAGGTAGGTAATAGACTAGACTTATCTAGTAGACTAGACTTTGTACGCTATGTAAATGTCTAATCACTGGGTTGTACCCCTGAAACTAATATAATATTGAATGTCAACTGTAAGTGAAAAAAAAATTTTTTAAAGAAATGCTACGTGGCTGGTGTGGCTCAATTGGTTGAGCACCGTCCCATGAACCAGGAGGTCATGGTTCAATTCCCAGTCAGGGCACATGCCCAGGTTGTGGACTTGATTCTCAGTAAGGGGCGTCAAGAGACAGCCAATCAATGTTTCTCTCGTTGATGTTTCTATCTCTCCCTCTCCCTTCCACTCTAGGAAATCAGTAAAAACATATAAAAAAAGAGAGAGAGAAAGAAAGAAACACAGAGCCCTAGCCAGTTTGGCTCACTGGATAGAGTGTTGGCCTACAGACTGAAGGGTCCTAGGTTCAGTTCTGGTCAAAGGCTTGTACCAGGCCTTTCTTTCTCTTTGCCTCTCTCCCTCCCTTCCACTCTCTCTAAAAATCAATGGAAAAATATCCTCAGGTGAGGATTAACAAAACAAAACCAAAAAAAAAATAAGAAATACCTTAGTGAACTGAGTCCCACCCCATTACTGGATCAATACCAATTCTGATGAGTTTCCTTTCCAAGGGATTAATCTTGGTGCAAAAGGTCACACAACTGGTTATAGAGCTGGAATGCAAACCTGGCCCAAAATGAGCTTGGAAAAAATTCTGTTCCATCCGACATGAACAACTGTTGTCCTGAAGGGGTTCAGATCCCTGAATAAAGGGGAAGAAGGGAAGGCTGCTGGCCCTACTATAGGCTGTTCTGGTTTGAGACACCATGTATCTACCACAAGCACAACACAGGAACAAGGAAAGATTTAGTGAGGATAAGGCCCAACAGGCTGGCACAAACCACACAGAAGCCAGAAGGAGTGGGAAGAGCTGTTTAGTTTCTTAGATGCGCTTCTTGCCTAAGACACTCTGTCTTGCCCCACAGAACATCTGGAAAGAAGATGTAGGAGAGAGACCACATCAGGCAATAAAAAGCAATTATTGAGAATGGAGAAAAAAACAGTATGATGACACCTGGAAGGAGAAAGAAATACAACACTCAGTTTTTATGAAGCTTTCTTACATGTATTTCCCACCCTCTCCTCTCTCATCCCCACTCACCTCCAAGATAAACTATTTTTTTCCAATTCTCAGATTCCAGGATTTCATCATGTGGGTAGTAGCTCTGGTCCATCATGAATAGAATCATAAGTGAGGCCATGCAGGAGAGAATGAACGTGTTGCCTTTGGTCAGAAGGGAGGTGGAGGCCAGAACACAGGAAGCATAGGGGCAGGGTAGACCCTTGTATGTGAAGGAAAGGCCGCCTGGGGAAAGAAAAGATGGGAATTAGCTGTTTCCTGTTGATCTCAAGGTATCTGCATGAAGCAAGCCCCTGTCCCTTTGGGTTTTCCCTACCCCTCACTCCAAACCCCCTTAATCTCAGGACAGTAGCAGGCTGTAAAGCATTTAGCTATTCATGGAGATGGTGTATGGGCTTTGCATTGGATCCCCAAGGCACTAGTAAAGCAGACGGCTAGGACCAGGGGTGTGCCTTGGCCCTAGGAAGCCTGTGTAGAAGGGCCCTAGATCTAGGCTGCATCTGCACTCCCTTGCGTTGGAATCTTAGGCAATTGCCTTTGCCAGAGCTCCGTATCTCTATCTGTTTTTAGGAAACTGGAGTACAACCTCTGGGTCTAGAAGAGTCTAATTCCATGTGCTTCATCCAAAGGTTACGTAGTGAGAAAAAGTCATAGCTGGCCCAAGAATGAGGGCCCTAACCTCCCCCGCACCTTACGCCCCCCCCACCCCCGCCCCCGACCTCCTCAGACTAGGGCTCTTCCAGTGCAGCCTCCAGCCTCCAATGGGTCTGGGGCACAACAGAAGGAAGAGGGACTTTATGAAAAGGAGAGTCAGTTACTGCACTCAACAGTTCCTCCCCCTCCATGGTTCCCAAGCTCAGACATAAGGCTGGGTTTCACTCACTAGCTGAATAAAAACACAGGCGGAAAGAAGCAGCTAACACATAGATGATGGCCAGGAACCCATTCAGAGGCCCATCCACGCCTAGGAGCAGGGCTGAGGCCAGGCCAAAGGTGGTGAAGACAGCGAAGTCATTCAGCTCAGCTCCTGCTCCAGAATGCCAAGGTTAGAACTTACACTTATACATCGTGTACATTAGTCCCCTTTGGGTGCTGGGATGGTGACAAGCACGGTCTGAGGTCCCAGAAGGTACCATCTATTCCCCTGGGCGTCTATAGATCAAAGACTGGTCTTATTCTGGCTCCACCTTAGAATGACCATGTGGCCTTAGACAAGTCTTTCCTGACCCAGGTCTTAGTTCCACCCTTTAACATGCAAGGATTGGACTACAACTGGATACAAATTAAGAAAATATGGAACAATTTTTTCAAGCAAAATCTGACACAAAAATATTTTTTTGATCAACTGCTCTGCTTGGAGTAATTTTTCATTTCCCCTCTCTCCCACCATCACAACCACCATTCCCACTCCCAGTTCTTGGATTGGTTCTGAACAGGAATTCAGGGGAGACAAGACAACTGAAAGCCAGGCTAAGGATAACCAGAGATCAGTCAGCGAGCCAGCAAAGGAGCTAGATCTAGGCTGAGGGGCTCCAGCTCCAACTCTAGGGTTGCTTCTACTATACTCAAGGGATATAAACAGGACTGGTGACTGATAAAGGCCTGTGAGTGTTATACGATGAAGGAGCTGACCTGACATGGGAGCTCCTGGGGTCAGGGTTTAGGGGTCTGAGGCCTGGACTCACCTGATTTGGAGCAGATATTGAAATGTCTGGTGATTGTCCTGACTGCCATGTCCATTAGGAAGCCGATCAGAAGCATCCAGGAAGCACAGCTGGATTTCCTGGTGTGGGCCCAAACAGGACAGCTTTCATAGACTCCACTGGACAACCATTTCACACACCTCCAGTACACTAATACACTTCCTACATTTGCACACATACACACCCCTGCAAGTTTCCCACATTCACATCCTTTCTGATATACACAGCTTTATATGCCATGCACATGTGCATGCACACACACTCACACGCACTTACATTCCTTCTATTCTCTCAACCCACAATCTTGAAGTGGTGCCCAAACCTCCTAGGTTCGTGGTCAGCAAACTGCGGCTCGCGAGCCACATGCGGCTCTTTGGCCCCTTGAGTGTGGCTCTTCATAAGCCTTAGGAGTACCCTAATTAATTACAATGTACCTACCTATATAGTTTAAGTTAAAAAAATTTGGCTCTCGAAAGAAATTTCAATCGTTGTCCTGTTGATATTTGGCTCTGCTGACTAATGAGTTTGCCGACCACTGTCCTAGGTAATCACCAAGGTCCCTTCCAACTCTAAGTTTCAGGTATATTCAATGGCCCAAGGGTCTTAGGTTCTAGCCCAGCCTCTGCAAGTACGTATATTACTGTGAATTCTCAGATAAATCACTCCCCTCTTTCTCTAGGCCTTTTTGTTCCTCCATCTGTAAAATGAGGGGTTTGTACCAAATGATTTCTTTAACACATATAATAGTAGGCCTATTCGTATTATCTATTTCTCCTACTGTGAGTTTTGATAGTTTAGATCTTTTAAGGAATTGGTCCATTTCATCTAGGCTATCAAATTTGTGGGTACAGAGTTCATAATATTCTTTTTTTTTTTAATATATATATATTTTATTGATTTTTTACAGAGAGGAAGGGAGAGGGATAGAGAGTCAGAAACATCGATGAGAGAGAAACATTGATCAGCCGCCTCCTGCACACCCCCCACTGGGGATGTGCCCGCAACCAAGGTACATGCCCTTGACCGGAATCGAACCTGGGACCCCCTCAGTCCGCAGGCCGACTCTCTATCCACTGAGCCAAACCGGCTACAGCATAATATTCTTGTATTATACTTTTAATGTTCATGAGATCAGTAGTGATGGCTCCTCTCTCATTTCTGATATTGGTAATTTGTGCCTTCTCTTTTTTTCTTGGTTAGCCTCGCTAGAGGCTTATCAATTTTATTGATCTTTTCAAAGAACCAGTTTTTTGTTTCATTGATTTTCCCTATTAATTACTTGTTTTCAATTTCATTGAGTTCTGCTCTAATTTTTATTTTTTACTTCTTTCTCTTACTTTAAGATTTAATTTGTGCATCTTTTTCTAGTTTCCTACAGTGGAAGCTCAAGTTAGTGATTTTAGATCTTCCTTCTTTTCAATTTTTCTAAAACTATTTTTAGAGAATGTTAGGTTTATAAAAAAAATTAAAAGGAAAGTGCAGATTTTTCCCATATTTCTCCACCTCTCACATATGCATAGTCTCCCCATTATCAACATCACTCACCAGAATGGTATATTCTGTTTCTTGGTACATAACCAAGGATGAACCTACATTGACGCATCATAATCAGCCAAAGTCCATAGTTTACCTTAGGATTCATTCTTGGTGGTGTACATTCCATGGATTTGGGCAAAGGTATAATGACATATACCCATCTTTATAATATCATAAAGTAGTTTCACTCTCCTAAAAATCCTGTGCTCTACTGATTCATGTCCTCCCCAAGCCCCCTATCCTTTCTGGCAACCACTGATCTTTTTATTCTCTCCATATTTTTTTCCCCGACTATGTAGCCTTTCAGATTAGCTACTTTCATTTAATAACATGCATTTAAGTTTCCTCCATGTATTCTCATGGCTTGATAATTCATTTCCTTTTTGCACTAAATAATATTCCATTGTCTGGATGTACCACAGATTTTTTTTATCCATTCACCAAGTGAAGGACATCTTGGTTGCTTCCATGTTTTGGCAATTATGAATAAAAGACCATAAACATCCAAGTATAGATTTTTGGACATAGTTTTCAATTCATTTGAATAAATACCAAGGAGTGTGATTACTAGGTCATATAGTAAGAGTATGTTAGTGTGTAAGGAACTGCCCAACTATCTTCCAAAGTGGCTGCACTATTTTACATTCTCACCAGCAACGAATGAGAATTCCTATTGTTCCACATCCTCACCAGCATTTGCTATTGTCAGTATTCTGGACTCTGGCTATTGTAATAGGTATGTAGCGGTATTTCACTTGTTTTACTTTATATTTTCCTGATGACATATGATGTTAAGCATCTTTTTAATTGGGTATTTTCCTATTGTTAAGTTTTATAATCCCTTATCCAATTTATCTTTTGCAAATATTTTCTCCCAGAGTGTGGCTTGTCTTCTAATTCTCTTTGCTTCTTCTTTTTTTTAATCCTCACCTGAGGATATGTTTTTATTGATTTTAGAGAGAGGAAGTGAGAGAGAGTAAAAAATCAATATGCGAGAGAAACACCAATTGGTTGCCTCCTGTGCCCCAACAGGGATCGAACCCACAACCTAGCTATGTGCCTTGTCTAGGAATCAAACCTGCAATATTTCGGTGTACAGGATGATGTTACAGCCAACTGAGCCACCTAGCCAGGCCTGTCTTCTAATTCTCTTGATGTAGTCTGTTGCAGAGCAGATTTCTCTTTTAGTATATGAATGTAATGCTATGAATTTCTGTCTAAGTACTGCTTTTACTGCATCTCACAAACTTTGGTAAGTGATACTTTCATTTTCTTTTAGTTAAAAATATTTTTTAATTTCTCTTGAGCTTCTTTTATTCATATATTATTTAAAACTGTGTTTAACCTTTACGTATTTTGAGATTTTCTAGTTATCTGTTATTGACTTCTAGTTTAATTCCATGTGGTCTGAGAGCGTATTTTATAGTTTCTATTCTTTTAAATTTGTTAAGGTGTGTCTCATAGCCCGGAATGTGGTCTATCATGGTGAGCTTGAGAAGAATATGTATTCTGCTGTTGTTGGATGAAGTAGTCTATAAATATCAATTGGACCCAGTTGATTGATAGTGCTATCAGTTCAACTATACCTTTACTGATTTTCTGTCTGCTAGCTCTGTCAATTACTGACAGAAGGGTGTAGAAATATCCAACTACGATAGTAGAGCCATCAATTTCTCCTTGCAATTGTATCAGTTTTTATCTAATGTATTTTGATGTTGTAAATGACTCCCAAGAGCTCTTTCAGATCCAATATTTGAGGATTCTATGCTTCTGTCCAGCACATGCTCCTGGACCCCTCTGAAAGCAACCACCACAATCTCTGGCAAGCCTGCCCTAGGAGGCCATGCCCAAGTCTGCACTCTGACTGCAATGCTTGGGTGGCCCAGTAGAAGGAAACAGAAAGCCTGACCCCAGACCTCAGCTGTCCCCAAACAACCTCATCGTTTCCTTTGTTTAGACCTATACCTATGTGCTTAAAGGAACTGGGCCCATGATAATAACATAAAAAACACACTCCCAGAAGATTAGGCTAAATTAAGAAAATAAAGATTTTCTGCTGCAGGTATGCCTCACTTTATGAGACTCCCTAAACCCAGACTTAGAGAATCATAAAATTTTCAAACTGGTAGGGAACTTAAATATCATGAGACACAAATCCAGAAAAGCCATCCCCTGATGATTATAGAGATTCAAATAGATTAGGAGGATGTTATTTGCATTATAAAGGATTTATCTATAAAGAGCCAATTTGCCAACGCATTGAAATATGACTCAATTTATAGAAATACCATTTGCTTACAACTTTTTGAGACCCATATACATGTCTCAGATTTTCCAGAGCAGTGTTAATTTTAAATATTCCACCAGATCATGTGTTCTTATTTAAGAATTTAAAAATTTGAATGGTAGTGTACCTACCCAATAATTGTGTAGCAAGTATGTCAAACGCGCGGCCAGCAGCTGGCGGCCGGCCAAGGCATGTGCCCTGCCAGCCAGGAGTTTGACATGCTTGGTAAAGGCTACCAAAGCAGAGCCTCCTGATTTTCTCAAAAAACCATTCTAGACTGCCATATCTGGAAGGAACTATAGTGATCATAGTGTGAGCTCCTTGTTTTAAAGATGGAGAAACTGAGGCTCAGAGATGTGACCTAGCCAAGGTCACATACTAGGTTGATGATAGAACTGAAGCTAGACTCTTGGCCCCTTGACTCCCAACCTGCCACACTTTCTTCTGCCCCCATTTGATCTCCATGTCTCAGTGCCCGGCTCTCTAGATTTCCCACTTCTGTCTTCATGCCCATGGCTGAGACCTTGCTGGGCCCCAGACCTACTTGCTGAGGCTGCAGAAGATGGAGAAGAGCCCCATGATCAAGTTGGCCAGCGACAAGACATTGGCAACATCTTTCCAGGAAATTTCATTCATCTGGAGGTGACTCTGGTCTTTGGTCAGGAAGAAACTGGTGTACTAACCTGTGGCCCAGAGAAGAGGAGCAATGGATTCCCAAGGTCAGAGTCCCAAAAGAGGCTCCTAAGAACCAGGTAGCTCCTGTTCCCCTAGATTTTCTCCCAGAACTTCACCCTCCAAACACTGTTCCACTGGCTGGGAACGAGGCAGACAGTAAATAGATGGAGGAGACACAGGAAGTAAAGACGAAGGAGTTGAAGCTGAGTGTCTTGGGAAAGCACAAGAGCGAAGCAAGTGAACCAGCACAACCATAGTTCCCATGCCTCTCTGACTACATCCCTTACCCCACAGTACAAACCTCCCTCTAGCCATATGCTGACCCTCATGGCACCCCATGATCCAGGGTACAAAAGTATGGGCCCTTCCCCCCTTCTGAGCTCTTTGTCATAGATGAGACTTTTTTTTTAATTACAAAGCTATTTTCAATACTTTGATGAGCCCCACAGGAATAAAAAGCACTGGAAAGGGGTAACACGCACACCCCAGGAGTGGCCCAGGGGAGAGAGGCTACCTGAGGGGAAGGAAGCACAACAGGGACCCACTGCAGATGCAGCCTCCTCTGTCCTGCAGGCCACGCTCACGCCCTCAGGACAGGACTGCAACTGAGGTGCCTCAAGGTTCTGGATCTGACAGGCCCCAACCAGAGCAGCAGGCCCAGCTCCAACAGGGGAAGGAAGAGGTGAGAAACAAACAAAATGAATGTGTATAGCGTAGACTATTTCACAAGGCGCTTTCACTGTGTGCTCTCTTCTGATGCTGACGATTTCAGGAGACCGTGCTATCGTTCTCCCCATTTAATCCTCACTCATTTTTTTCAATATATTTTTTATTGATTTCGGGGAGGAAGGGAGAGGGAAAGAGAGATAGAAACATGAATGATGAGAGAGAGTCATTGATCAACTGCCTCCTGTACTGCCTCCCACCCCACCCCCCACACTGGGGATGGAGCCTGCAACCCAGGTATATACTCTGACTGGGAATTGAACTGTGACCCCCTGGTTCATGGGTCGAGGCTCAACCACTGAGCCACGTTGGCCAGGCAAATCCTTACTCATTTTAGAGGTGAGGAAGCTGAGACTGCCTCCACTCAACATCTCTGTACATCCCAGGCCCTCTGGTCTGGGCAAGAGCTAAGACAATCATGGTCCTTTCACATAAACCCTGACACCAAGATGTCAGAGGCTGGGAAGGACTGGACTTGCAGTTTGGGACTGGGAGTTTATCAGGGCAGCACTGTGGGTTCACTGTTCCACAGGCCACCCTTTCACCAAGGGTGTCAGTGACCACATCACCAAAGCCACTGGGACTCCTCAGACCTTCTCATGCCAGGGCCACTGAAAACCTAAGACTGGAAACTATGTGAGCCAGAATTATAGGAGAAGAGGGGAGGGGGCAAAGGACTGGCTGCACACTCCCTCCCCCGGAACCCCTCCATTCCGGTCTCTCCTGGGCCTCAAGGCTGACCCCAGCAAACCCAAACACTTCTATCACAGCCTAGTCCACTGTTGCCTGGAAGAGCAGCATTCCAGCATCTCCGCCTTTCACTGGCAGTGAGCAGGTGCCAATTATTAGACACACCTCATCTTTACTAGTTCACTATTTTTTAAAATTGATGCGCGGTTATCTACTATGTTATTTCTTTCATTCACAAAACACTTTCACCTCTGTGGTTTTCATTGGCCCCGTGAGGTCTACCAGGTAAGGATCACTATCCCTACTTGCCAGGTAAGGCAAAGAAGACACAGAGGGGAAGAACTTTGCTCAAGGTCACTGACACCCTTTGGAAGTGACAGACTAAGACTTAAGACTTCTATAAGGTTCCTCTGTATTCTGCTGTCTACCAACCATCAGGACCAAGCACACTCGCCGTAAACTCAGACTGAGCTAGGTGCTGGGGGAAACCCTTGGTCCTTGTCTCCATGGAACTCCTAGGCTATCCAGGAAAATAACTCCTGCATGCATGTGGAGACTTACTCTGTTCCTGGTGGTACCCATCTGGCAGATGGGGAAATGGAAGTTTCAGGATAGTTAAGCAGCTTATCCCAGTAAATGGTGGAACCAGGATTGAATCAGGTCTCCTCTTTCCCAATTCAATGCTATTTTTAGCATAATGAACATGTCCCAGGTGTAAAAGAATGTGGACCTGAGAGTGAGGGCTATAGAAATCCAGAGGGAAAAAAGAAACCATCTATTCACTCAGCAAACATTTAATCATGAGCAAGATTGGTGCCTGGTGCTTGGGACACAAAGTCTAAGTCCTGGTCTCATTTCTCAAGGAACTCAGTCTAGCAGAAGATTCAACCCTGCACTGAAGTGACCAGGATGCTGAGGCAGCACAGAAGAGGGGAGCAACAGGTCAGGGGCTTAGAGAAGGTTCCTCAGAGGAGGGGGTCATAAATGAGGCATTGCTCCCTAGCTTCTTGGAAGCCATCAGTGGCTCCCCAATGCCCTCAGGATGGCATAGTATTCCAACTCCTTCATTTGGTATACAAGATTTTCATAATGAGGCCATGCTCAACTCTTAGCCTCCTACCTCTATTGCCTGTTAATCCCTTCTCTGGCCCTTCGTCTGGTCTTGGGTTGGGTGGTGGTCCTCTTTAGGAAGCCTGGCACCCCATACCACCCCAAACCTGTTAGGTGCTCCTCCTCTGTACTGCCACATGTCCTTGTGCACACCAGGTCACACTGGGCACTCTGTATTGGCATTGCCTATCTTGTCTTCCTCCTCTACTACAGGAGAAGCAAGTGAGTGCGGACCAAGGTTCCCTGTGCCCACCCCGAGGCCTGGCAATAGAAGCTGTTCAATGAGTGATACATTAACAGAGTACGTCACTCTGGTGCTTCCTGAGATCTCTCACTGCACCAAAGCCTGGTCAGTTTGTCCTCCAAGAAGCCTTCTCAAATGAACTCTCAACAATTCCGCTGCTTCATCACACGTGACATCTACCCAACGCTCATGATCTTCCATTTACTCAATTAAAAAAATATATTTGCTGATGCCTGCTCTGTGAAGGCCTGTGTCATCTGGAGGTGGAGAGAACAAGACCCAGGCTGCACCCTCAGGAAGCTCGGAGTCTGGTAGGGGAGGCAGACATGTGTAGGGACAATGAAGGCAGCATGGCAAGTGTTCGGTTGGACAGGGGATATCCAGTTGCTGCAGGTGCAAAGGGAGAGAGAGACTAAGTCTGGGGGGAGGTTTCACTTGACTGGAGGCAAGTCAGCAGGGATGCCCAGGTGTGACCTTGAATTGCAGCCTGTGGCTAGGCAATGGTGTTTAGTAAGGAGGTGTTTTGGTCAGATAGGGGTTGAAAATGGAGGGTGGTCTGAAGGGAAGAAACTGCAGAAAAGAAAACTAGCCATGAGACTGGTGAGGAGAGTGAGCAAGCAGAACTGCCTGAGGTTTCCCAGGAAAAGAAAGGAATGGCCAAGCCGGTTCCTCCCCCAGGAAACCCCAGGAGCAGCACTGAAGTGAGCAGCTCCAAGTGGAGGGTCCAGCAGGTGTGGGACACAGGACACAGGGCATAGTCACTCTATTTAGAGACACCCTCCCTCCTCCTCCACGCTCCCACCCCACCCCACCCCTCGGGGCCAGCATCCCTCAACAACAGAAAGCCGGCCTCTCTTGAGGTGGTCCCTCCGAATTGGAGACACCGGAGCTCCCCTCCCGGCTGTTCCCCTCCTGGCCGTTCCCTTCCTGGCTGTTCCGGAATTCAGTCCAGGCTCCACTTGCAAGGACCTGCCCATGGGAAAAGGCGCTAGAGATGGAGCCGGGCCTGGGTGCCCGCACTTCGGAACCACTCCATCCCCCAGGGACCTGGTCGCTCACAGCACTCGAGGGACACGCGCTGCCGCTTACGCTCACCTGGGAACAGGACATTCCTAAATGGGGTGGGGCCGCAGTCCTTCCCTGCTTCCTGTGCAGCGGAGGCGGACCAGCCAAGCAAGGGGCAGCGGCACTGGTCCCAAGGCTCTTAGCCCTGGCTCTTAGCTCACAATCCCTGAGAGACAGGGGAGGGGCAGCCGGGCTTTAGCTGGCCAAAGAGGGACCTCAATTTGCTGGGGAGCCCTAGGTCTTGTAGTGAGCGTGGTGCGGCTTGGAGAGATCTGACCGGAGGGGACTATTTTCGGTCATGGCGGGTGTGGGAAGGCTTGGCAGGTGAAGAGAACAGAATGCATGGTGAATGGGAGGCGGACTGGAAGAGAGTTGGGAAGGTAAGCCAAAGGGATGGAAGCTGGGGTCCTAGGATGTAAGGTCCGTGTGGGCAAGGCTTGCACTGTGCGGTGCACTGGTGTATCTTTGTGCCCCTAAGAACGTTTAGGCATAAGGCAAGTCTCCACCCCCATCCCCACCCCTCATATTTGTTGGATAGACAAGCTGAGTAATTTACACCCAGTCCTGAAAGTAGTACGTTTTTAAATATATATAATCTTTATTGATTCCAGAGAGGAAGGGAGACGGAGAGAGATATCAATGATGAGAATCATTGATTGGCTGCCTCCTGCACGCCCCCTACTGGGGATCGAGCCCAAGGGTCCACAGGCTGACGCTCCACTGGGCCAAACCAGCTTAGGGCAGTTACATTTTAAGTAGGAAAGTGAGGCGGTCAGGTTGGTTTAGAAAGATCATTCTGGCAGCCAGTGGAGGAAGGCTCTGTAATACTGCATGAGAGACGCGTGCGGGCTGGAGCAATACTGCATTGTTGGTCAGCAACTAAAGGGAATGGGAAGCAGCCAGACTAGGAGCCAAGGTGAGATGGAATCCCAAGAGTGGGAGAGGAATGAGGGAGAAGGTAAGAGTCTCTAAAGCAGCGGTTCTCAACCTGTGGGTCGCCAACAATGAAAATACATCCTGCATATCAGATACTTACATTACGATTCTTAACAGTAGCAAAATTACAGTTATGAAGTAGCAACGAAAATAATTTTATGGTTGGGAGTCACCACAACATGAGGAACTGTATTAAAGCATCGCGGCATTAGGAAGGTTGAGAACCACTGCAAAGTGACTAGATTTGGCCACTTGGATGAAGAGGGTGCTACAGGAAGAATTTTGTTAATATTGGGTAGGATCCCAGGCACCAGTTCTAACACCTGCCCCACATTCTCCCACCTACCCTGCCACTAAGTTAGAGGGATATGCAAAGAGCAGGGGCGGAGTTAGGAGCTCAAGTAGCACTGCCTCTCCTAGCGACCTGGAGGGGAAGTCACAGCACAGGATCTAGTGTGTCCTGAGTGGCTATAGCCACAGGGCACTGGTCAATGTTTTACAGACAGTGTCATCATTTATTAGATTTTCTCAAATGCCCAAGGTATTAGCATTCCCGTTCTCCAGAAGAGGAAATAGTGGATTCGTTGATTTTATTGAAGGTTATACCTTTAATAATTCGTGAAGCTGAGACCTGAACACAGTCTGACATGAAAGTCAGATCTAAGGTGTCTGAGAAACTAAAGAACCAGAATGGAGGCAAGTTCATCCAAGGTGTGCTGCAAGTTCAAGCCAAGGGCCAGATTGACTTCTGTCACTTGTGTTTCTCTTAATTTGTCCATGCCATGTGGTCCATTAAGGGGGTAAATTAAAAACTGTAGCATAATGGTTATAATACTGGCTTTAACTTTTAACCAAGTTATATTCCAGCACTAACACTGACCAGTTGTGTAAATTTGAACAAGTTACTTTGTTTCACGAACCTATATTCTAGTCTGTAAAATGGGATTATATAACTTAGCACAGAGTAAAAGCTCTATTATTATTATTATTACATGATCATGCATTTGTTAGCTGAAACTTCCCCAAGGCTTCCTTTAGAAGAGGGAGAAAAGCAGGAGTAGCTAAGAAAGCCCCTTTTCTTCATCTTCCAGAAGTTTCTAGTTTCTTCCCATTCTGGATCTCACAGGAAGTGAAGAACAAGAATAGTAAGGTTAGACAATCTACCCTTGTGATAATATGGTAGCCACTAGCCATATCTGGCTCTTCAGCACTTAAAATATGACTAAGTTCAAATAGAGACATGCTAAATACACACCAGAGTTTAAATATTGTTTAAAAACAAAACTAATATTTTTTAGTATTACCTATTGAAATGTTAATATTCTGCACATACTGGGTTAGTACAATGTATTATTAAAGTTAATTTCACCTGTTTCTGTTTTTTTAATGTAGCTACCAAAAATTTTAAAACCACACATGTGGCCCTGATCGGTTTGGCTCAGTGAATAGAGCGTCGGCCTGCGGACTCAAAGGTCCCAGGTTCGATTCCGGTCTGGGGCATGTACCTTGGTTGCGGCCACGTCCCCAATGGGGAGTGTGCAGGAGGCAGCTGATTGATGTTTCTCTCTGATCGATGTTTCTAGCTCTCTATCCCTCTCCCTTCCTCTCTGTAAAAAATCAATAAAATATATTTTAAAAAAAAGAAAAGAAAAAAAAAAACACTACACATGTGGCTCATATTGTATTTCTTCTAGCTACATTGACTGAGATCCTTTGCAGGATATAAATAAAGGCAGAGCTCCAGATGTCCACCTATTCATCCATCCATTATTAGAGTATTTATTATGTGCCAGGCACTATTTTAGGTGCTAGGGATATAGCAGTCAATAAGGCAGACGCCATTTCTGTCCTATTGGGAAAGGCAACCAATAAGGTCTGGTCGTGATAAGGGCTATGGAAAACAAAGCAGTCAGAGCGATTTCGACATGAGAGCTGGTATTTCTGATAGGGTCATCTGTGAAATGGTATTTGAGCAGGACCTAAATGATGAGAAGATGCAAACCATGCAAAGATCTTGGGGGATATTCCAGGCAAATGGAACAGCAAATGTAAAGGGTCTGAAGCAGGAACAAGCTTGGTGTGTTAGGACGGAATGTCAGCAGGAACATGGTGAATACTGACAGTGGCAAATCACATAACACCTTGGCAAAAAGTTTAGATTTTATTCTAAGTATAATGAGAAATTGTTGGGTTATTCTTATATAGAGGTGTTGTGACCTGCTTTGTAATTTTCAATGATGATGCTGATAGTCTCTGTGGAGACAGGATGAAGGGTGAGAATAAAGGTGGGGAGCCAAGGATACTACATTAGTGTAGGCCAGAAATGTTGGTGTTGTGGACGAAGAGGGTAGTGGTGAAGGTGGTCTGAAGCAGTCAGATTGGGATGTATTTTAAAGACAGAGCTAAGAAGACTTGCTGATTGGTGTGGGAAGAACAAATGAAATCAAGGATGACTTAGGTTTTTGGCCTTGACAACAGTGTGAGACAGATGCTGATGGAAATATGCAGAGAAAACTGGTGATGAAACAGGTTTTTGGAGAGAACGCAAGACTTCCACTTTGAACATGGTTAAGTTTGTACTGATGTCAAATAAGGCTCTTGCATAAACAGTCTGTGTGAAACTTGAGGGAGAGATCAGGGCTGGACCTGCATGTCAGTCAGCAGCATATGGTGGTATTTAAAGTCAATGGGATGGATGGATTAGAGAGAAAGTCAACAGGGCCAAGGGCTTGGCCCAGAGCAGTTAAAAATGTGCCAGGAGCTGAAAAGGTGGAATTGGTGAAGTAGGAGAAAAGCAGATATTGTAATTCCATATCAAAATGAAGGAAAAAAACCTTTCAAGCAGCGAGTGCACAACTGAATCAAATGCTGCTTAAGACTACAAAGGCCCAATTGCTCTAGGCACTCAGGAGCTCCGTCCTCCCAAGCTCCGACTCCTTAATAAGCCGATCTTGTGAAGGGGAGGGGCGCTCCACTGCTTATGAGTTGTGTGACCTCAGGTAAGATCAAGCTGATCTTTGCAGAATGGACTGGCGAGGGGATAGAAGAAAGTTGCCCTGTTGGGGAGCCCCATGTAGCAAGGACCTAAGGGCAGACTCTGTGAGTTGAGAGGCTGACCCTCCCAAAATCTGGCCATTGTGCTTTCTCAGATTCTCCACTCACTCTAGCAAGGCAGAATGAGCAGAGAGGGCAAGTCAAACCTCACCAATAGCGCAAACATACCAGAATCACACACACTAAGTGCAGCCAAGCCAAGTTGTTTATCATCCTCCATTACACAACATTCTTGTTCCCTGATGAATTTATTATTATTATTATTTTAAATATATTTTTATTGATTTCAGAAAAGAAGGGAGAGGAACAAATAGAAACATCAATGATGAGAGAGAATCATCAACCCGCTGCCTCCTGCATGCCCCACATTGGGGATCAAGCCTAGGCATATGTCTTGACTGAGAATCGAACCATAACCTCCTGGTTCATAGGGGACACTCAACCACTGAGCCACACTGGCCGAGCTCCCTGATGAATTTGAAGCTTGACTGTACCAACTGTTAAAGTAGCCTAAACCCAATCTTAAACACTAGTTACCAAAAAAATTAAAACCAGTCCCCTATGGAAATCCTTGCCAACCTTTTTACGGGGAGAAAAACTCTTCTTTCTCTAATGCTCTGACTTAGGAGAAGAGAGGGAGACAAAGGAGAAGGAAAGTACACTAGCCAGTATGCTGAAACTGACTGGGTGGGTATCTGTGACCCAGAGAGGATCCCAAAAAAGACTGAGGTGGCTCATTACCATCCCAACTAAAACTAATAATGACAGCATTACAATCACACAGGGTCTCCTTCCAAGCAGCTCATGATTCACTTACACATGCTCAATTCTCCCGCCACCCCCATCAAGGCAGAGAATGGGGGCAACAAGGAGGTGACAGGTCCTTGCCGTGAGAGCTGTGTGTCAGAGTCCATTTTCAGTGAGTCAGTCCCTGGAAGTTGGGGTCAGGCGTTGGAGGCAGGGCCATTGGCTGGTTTAGCAATTTGTCCACTATGCTGATTTTAGCATCTTGCTTCTCCATGTCCTCATAGGGAGTCCAGGACAAGTCATGCTGTAGCTTGTAGGCACCAATGAAGTCATGTGGACAACTCGTTCCCCATTCCTAGAGAAGGCAGAGGAGTCAGTTCTGATTAGGATAAGATGTAAAGACATTTCCTAATTATGCCACAAATTTCTTTTTAGGCTTTTCACTTCAGACCAGTCAGAATCATCCTGGAAAGTCTAACATTACACATTACGGATTCCTCCCTTTGCAGACATAATGGCTGTGAAATAATTTAAGCACATGTGTTTTTCAGAATCATATCGGGGCTCACACCACCTCCCATTTTCTGGGAAATCATTTACCAACCCCTATGCCTACATTTTCACACACATGCCAAGAATTTCTCAAAGACTAGGAGTAGACTTTTTGTACAAAAATAAATGTTCGTACCTTTGGAGAAATAATAGAAAAATACTGCTGACCACTCTCCCGTTGATAAAGGTAGTAAATGTTGCCAGGTTTTTTCACTATATTACAAGCTATGTGGTGCAAGTCAGCATCTCTGCGAGCATCTTCTAATACCTAAGTACCACAGAGAGGTAACAAATTAGATATCGGAGGTAACAGGCACTCATATTCAGTGATTATCCCAATTAAAATCCCAATTAATATTTATGATCTTGCTTCCTCCCCCATAACAAAAAGTCACTGCTGGGATCAAATGAGTCTGCAGAGATAAAAATTAGACTATAATTTTACTGTGCTGTAAAAATTCCTTTAGAAGAAATACATTTCAAAATGTTAAGCATTAGTGACTTTGAGTGATTTTTGTATTTCTTTCCTACTTCTCTGCAGTAGGTACATTGCTTTTATAACTGAAAACGTATTTTCCCATCAAAATGCTTTATCTCACTGAACTTTCTCCTAGTGAAAAAACTTAGATTATACTTAACCTCTTGGACTTACTTTATTTTGCTCAATACCTCTATATTTTTAGAAGGTACTGAAGACAAGCTACATGATCATAAGCAAGTTCAGTCAATCCTATGAACTAAATGAGGGAAATGAAGTCCTGCCGAAAAGCCATGACTTACCTTCCTGGCTTGTTCTTGCAAATGCTGGATTTGCTCAGCTATCACTGTTAGCTTGTTGGTGGCATTTGCCCGGACGAATTCATCAGCCTAAAGGTGAGAGATACTGAACTGTGGGTCGAAAAAGGGTCAGACTTATGATGCTCTTATTTAGATCTCAATTATGAAGAGTTGCATCAACATCTTCACTTATGCCTAAAATATTTTTCCCAACCTCACCATTTCCCCATGAATTCTCATTCACCTCAAAGCCCAGTTCAAACAGCACTGCTAATGAGAAGCCAACCCTGACGTGACCCACACCACAGAATTAAGGGCTCTTTTCTACTTCCCAGAGCTTTCTACCCTTTTCACTCTGTTCTAATCACACTGAACTTCTCTGGTCCACCAACATACCCTGATCTCTCTTGCTACCAAATATACTGATTATGTATATTTGATTCCATCTAATACATCCCTCTACCCCACTAACCCTGCTTATTCCTTAGGTCTCCATTTATTTTCTCATGTTTAAACATATCTAAAATCAGGGCTGGGTTTTCAATGAAAATCCAGACATGTATGATATGGCTCTTATCACCTGTTATATAAGAATCTAGCTATATACAGAGTATCTATTCATCTGATCAATACCTCAATTGAACTTATATTTACATTCATAATTGTTATTTAAAATGTTTATGGTATAGACCTGAAACAAAGTTATAATGTACACATAAGACTGCCTGTCATGTGCTAGAAAATGTGTGAAAGCAAGGGAAATTGCTTCAAATAAATAAATTTGAAAGTTAGGAGAGATGGTGTGACTAATTAATGTATTGGGAAGGATTATCACTCAGGCATCAGAAATCTGTCAAAAGCTTCCAGCTTATGTTCAAGAAAAGCTGATTAATTTCCAGTGGCATACAATTAAATTAAGAAAAAGAAATTAGGAGGCTAAACTTGAATTTGAACTAAAGAATAATAATAGAATTTGCTAGTTAGTTGAGAGAGCTTAAGGTAAGAGTCAGGTATAAGCCAGTGTTATGAGTGAACAGAAACAATTGAATAAGTTGAGTCAATCATTTATCTGTTCCACAAATATATATTTAGTAACTACTGTGTGTCAAACACCATGCTAAGCACTGGATGCATTGACAAACATGAGAGAGAGGTCCCTACCTTCGTCAAGATTATACCATCTCTCCTAGCTTTCAAATCTAATGCAATTGTCCTTTAGAATATAAAACAAGTTGCATATGTCATTTTAAATAGTCTTGTAGCTGTGTTAAAAGTAACTAAACTTAATTCTAATAACATTTTATTTAACCAATATATCAAAAGCTTATCATTTCTTTTTTTTTCTTCTTTTCTTTTTTTTTTTTTTAATTTATTGCTTAAAGTATTACAAAGGGTATTACATATGTGTCCATTTTATCCCCCCGCCCTAGACAGTCCCCTAGCCTCCCCTATCCCCCAATATTCATTTCAACATTATTAATTAATATTTTAAAAATTGTTAAAAAAAAAATTGTTAATAAGCCCTAACCGGTTTGGCTCAGTGGATAGGGCATTGGCGTGCAGACTGAAGGGTCCCAGGTTCAATTCCGGTCAAGGGCATGTGCCTTGGTTGCAGGCACATCCCCAATGGGGAGTGTGCAGGAGGCCGCTGATCGATGTTTCTCTCTCATCGATATTTCTAACTCTCTATCCCTCTCCCTTCCTCTCTGTTAAGGAATCAATAAAATATATATTTTTTTAAAAATTGTTAATAAGCCTGGCTGGCATGGCTCAGTGGTTGAGCATTGTCTACCTATGGACCAGGAAGTCACGGTCTGATTCCCTGTCAGGGCACATGCCCAGGTTGCGGGCTCCATCCCCAGTGTGGGGCATGCAGGAGGCAGCTGATCAATGATTCTCTCTCATCATTGATGTTTCTCTCTCTCTCTCCCGCTCCCTTCCTCTCTGAAATAAAAATATATTTTAAAAATAATAAAATAAAAATTGTTAGTAAGATATTTTTTATTTTATATTAAGTTTATATTTTATACTCACAGCACCTATCAATTTGGATGCTAAATTTTCATTGGAAATACTTGATCTATATTTGGACTTCATAAAGTTTACAGCTGAGTTAATTCACATACTCAAATTGTTCCAAATATACTTACAGGTAAAAGTTTCCAATAACTATCAGGTTTTTAAATTAAGTAATATTACATAAAATTTAAAATTTAGTTTCTCAGTTGCACTAACCATAAATTCCAAGTCCTCAACAGCCATTATATAGCTAGTAGCTACCATATTATACAGCACAGCCCTGTAGTGAGTAATACAGACAGCAGGAAGAAAATTAAAGGTAATATTACACATACTTAGAATAATGATGCACTATTATGAAGGAAACAGCCATAGTCATGTGATAGAAGCAGATCAAAGAAAACAAATGAAATAACTGGTTTAATAACAGGGAGTGGTGAGGACTGCAGGAATTGGAACGCATGTATAGAGGCACTCATTAATAATTTAGATGGGGTAGGATATAGCCTTCTACAGACAAAAGGCCTCACTCAGGATGTGACATTGTCTTGGATCTGAATGAAAGAGCCAGGCATGCAAAAAACTGGCTAAGCTTCTAGGCATTTCTGAAGCCAGTGCAGCTGAAGAGTAGTTAGTGGGGGTGGGAATGGGGAGGGTGAAAAAGAGGGCAGGGACCAGATCATGGCCCATGACAAAAGAATTTTCATTTTGTTCCAAGGACAATGAGGTACCTTATGGCCAATGACAGAGTAGCTGGTTTCTAGAACTAAAGTAGTTCATTTTTCTTAAGGTGGTGGCAGCAAATCTGTTCCTTGTAAACATAAGGGCCTAATTAAAACAGAAATGAGAGTACCCATAATTACTAAGCACAAACTCTGGCCCCAATCATTCTAAGGCCCTTTACATATATTATGATTTAATTCTCGTAACGTCTTATGAAGTTGGATATGACAACTTCACTTTCTCATTTTAGGAATCAGACTCAGAAAGGTGAAACAACCTGTCCAAGATTTCACAGCTAATAGCAGTTGAAGATTTGAACACAGATCAGTCTGATTACAAATTTCAGAGCTTTCTAAACACATATTAATACTTAAACGGCACGTCAGAGGTCAGTCCTGCTGGAAAGTACATTTCAGTACACAGGCAGTAAATATTCTTGATTCAATTTGTTTGTCTCTAGTGTTTTTGTTTCAGCTTCTCAAACAATGATAATGTGGGGGAAATGGAGGCAGCACAATAATGCATCCTCTATATCTCACTAAACTATAGGCTGAAGAACAAAAACTAGATTCCTTCTTTCTCTGTTTCAGGACATTGTAATAAACATGATGGTTACTCAGTAACCCATGAAAATGTTTGCCTAAAATTTGGCCCTGGAAGCCTCCCTCCCACTAAGAGTGATCTGATTAAACAGACACATGACATTCTTCTAATCCATAAAAGTTATACTTTGCTCCCTACCTGTCTAGAAAAGAGAAGGCACAAGGTTTGAACCAAAGGGGCTTTCCTAAACATCTGAATATTTCTTAATTTTTTTAAAAAAATTAAAAACCCTGAAGTACAGAGATGTTTATGGTGAGGGAATTTGAGCACATTATTATATACAAAGACCTTTGAACATAATCAAGGCCAAATGGATATTATAAGCTTTACTAGAGGCCCGGTGCACGAAATTTGGGGAAGGGAAGGGCCTCAGCTCGGCCTGTACCCTCTTGCAGTCCGGGGGGGGGGGGGGGGGATTTCTGACAATCGGGATATCCTTAGCGCTGCCAGGGAAGCAGCAGAGGCTCCTGCCACCACAGCTGCACTTATCAGCTGTGAGCCCAGCTTCTGGCTGAGTGGCGCTCCCCCTGTGGGAGTGCACTGACCACCAGGGGGCAGTCCTGCATTGAGCGTCTGCCCCGTGGTGGTCACTGCATGTCATAGCAACTGGTCATTCCCCTGTTCAGTCAATTTGCATATTAGCCTTTTATTATATAGGATTGTTGTTATTTATTAATCCTCACCTGAGGATATTTTTCCCATTGACTTTTAGAGGGGGAAAGAAAGAGAAGGAAGAGAGAGAAACATCGATGTGAGAGAGACACATTAATTGGTTGCTGCCTCCCACACGTGCCCCCACCTACTGGGGAATGGAGCCCGGACCCTTTGGTGAGTGGGCTGGTGCTCTACCCCTGAGCCACACCAGTCACTGGTTTTTATTTGTTTAATCCTCACCTGAGGATATGTTGTTGCTTTAATGTATTTTTACTGATTTCAGAGAGGAAGAGAGGGTAAGAGAGAGATAAAAACATCAATGATGATAAAAAGAAAGAAAGAAACATCCATGAGAGAGAATCACTGACCAGCTGCCTCCTGCATGCCCCCTACTGAGGATCGAGCCCACAACTCGGGCATGTATGTGCCCTTGACCGGAATCAAACCCGAGACTCTTCAGTCCGCAGGCTGGCGCTCTATTCACTGAGCAAAACCAGCTAGGACCTGAGGATGTGGGGAGGGAAGAGTGAGAAGAGAGAGGAAGAGGAAGAGGAAGAGGAAGAGAGAGAGAGAGAGAGAGAGAGAGAGAGAGAGAGAGAGAGAGAGGCATCGATGTGACAGATATTTGTCTCCCATCTGCCCCTGGACCGGAGGTCAAACCCACAACCACTCTCCAACCAGCTGAGCCACCGGCCAGGGCACTACCATAAGCTTTAAAGCAGCAGGGCCGGCCCAGTACAAACTGAAGGAGGTTCTACAGCTGCAAGTCTCGGTAAGAGGGTAGATGGAATTTGGTTTTTCAGAGCTTTGGACCTCGGAGCTCTCCCAGTCTAAACTCTGCATCTTATAAGGAAGCTGAGGTCCATAGAAAAGTAATTTGCCTCAAGTCATAGCGCAAGTTAATATCAAAAGTGGGATTCAAACTCATGTGTCTAAATTCCAGTGCTTTTTCCCTGACTTCACATTCCCTCCTGATTTTACTCTTTAGCAATCAGTTTACGCACTGGGCTTGTAGGACAGAGGACGGACTTAGAGCCATTGTCCTTTTAGATGTCCAGTTCTAAAAGCTCTCAGGTCACAGATAAAAGATCTTACGGGGAAACGGTTTTAAGCGCACTATGCATCGCTGCAGAACCTGCATTCGTGTTCTTGAAACTCCCCAGGGAACTTCCCAGGTGTCAAATGAGAAGAACAACTTCGTACTGCCTACCTCACAGGTGGTCCTAAGGCCCAATGAAATAATGAATCCTGACAGTGCTGCGCAAACCTTCCCGCGAGGGGAGATGACGGGCACGCAAGCTGCAGCTGAACGAGCCTTTGGTCTCAGAGTTCGAGACCAGACCCGCAGTGACAATCCGGTTTTCCTGTGTGTAAGACGGAGACAGGCACATGGCTACCCCACACTAAGTGGCGGTGGGGTCCGAGTCGTACGACGCAGGACCAACAGTGAAGGAACATGGTTACTGCCGATCCCGGCCGCGCCTCCTCACCTTCTGTACTTGCTCTGCGAGCGCCACGAGGTCTAAAGGGTCCCCGGCCCGGTGGGTGTGGTAGGGGCTCACCAGGGCCAGGCCGCCGGGGTTCGGGGTGAGCTCCACCAGGGCTCCTGCGACACACACCCGGGAACACAGGCCGTGAGCGCCCGCCCTCGGCCTCCCGCGGAGCCCGGCAGACCAGCTGCCCCGTGAGGGCCTCTCTGCCCCTTCTGACTCCCGCCCCGCATACCTCCCCGATCTGTCGCCGAACGAACTTGGTTTTCAGGGACTCCCTCACTCCGCCCGGGCGTCGCTGCGTCCTCCATGACAGCAGCTAACCTTCCCCACCTCCACTGGCCTGCGGCGGAAGAGTATGCGCACAAAAGCCCGTGGGCGGAGCTTCCGTGGTCCCTGGCCAATGGCGTCCGAGATGCGGAGCTCGGAGGCGGGACCCCAAGTGACGCATAGGGTTCCGCTAAGGGGTGGAGCCCTGCAAGCCTTCGGTACTCGCAGCGCCCAGCCTGGGGGCGGGGCTTCAGGCGGGGCGGGGCGGAGCTGCCTGGGGGTGGGACTCGGGTCTCCGTGGCGGGTGATGAGCAATCAGGTCTGAGGAGGTGATGGCGGCACGCGTGTTGAAGCTGCTGACCACACTGTTGGCCGTCGCCGCCGCTGCCTCCCGAGCCCATGCCGAATCCGAGGCAGAGTGGGACATGTTGGCGCCGGATCTGCTCTTTGCCGAGGGGACCGCGGCCTACGCGCGCGGGGATTGGCCCGGGGTGGTACTGAGCATGGAGCGGGCGCTGCGCTCGCGGGCCGCCCTGCGCGCCCTCCGCCTGCGCTGCCGCACCCGGTGCGCCGCCGACTTCCCGTGGGAGCTGGACTCCGACTCGCCCCCGAGCCTGACGCAGGCCTCGGGCGCTGCCCTGCACGATCTGCGCTTCTTCGGGGGCCTGTTGCGCCGCGCTGCCTGTCTGCGCCGCTGCCTGGGACCGCCGGGCGCCCACTCGCTCAGCGAGGAGCTGGAGTTGGAGTTCCACAAGCGGAGCCCCTACAACTACCTGCAGGTCGCCTACTTCAAGGTGCAGACCTGTCCGCTGGCTGGGGTTCTTCTGGGCGTAGGTGAAGGCGACCCGGGGAAACTTGGCGGGGGGCCCGGGAAGGATCCGCAGAGAGGGAAGGTGGTCTCGGCCCGAGAGCTCTCCTCGGACCCAGGGAGGGCGAGGACCCTGCTGGGAGACCTGCCTAGCCCGCTTCGCATAGTCAGATGGTAGCCCCAAAGGTCCAGCCTGGGGTTAGGGCACCCATCAACCGAAACGTGGCCCGTGTTTCCCCGACAGGCTTCCTAAAGGGACCCAAAGTGGCAGCTTGGGTTTCTCACCCTGGTTTCATTGTAGTTGTCCGAGAGAGAAGCCCGGACCTTTCTACACGATCTTCCTTCCGGTTCGTTTTTCAGTGATGCTTTTCCTGCTGCCTGAGTGCCACCGCTTTCTCTCGAGACGTGAGGTTGCCACGTCGCCAGTAGGGGCCGTCTGGCCCCTCCCTGTGGGGGACCCTCTGGCGAGTCTGTCAGGTTCCCAAAGAAATGAGTAACTTTAGGAATTCCAGAGTGCCTTAAGTCCAAGTATACATGGATTTGGAGCGCTCCTGGCCTGCCTGATGATGATGATGGTGATGATGATAACCAGCACATACTTTCAGCACTATTTTAAATACTTTGCGTTTATTAATTCATATGCCCAGATCCTGGCTATATCCTGTAAGGCAGGTACTACTTATTAGCCCCATTTCATTGGGTGAGAAAAGAAGGAGCTGTGCTTTATGTCTGTTATGTCCATGGTTTGATAGACTTTCAATTCAACCTGAACAGAGACTTAGAAAACCTTTGGAACCGCAGATTTCCACGTCTCCACAAATGTTTCGTGTACACAGTTCTGCTCCGTTCCTCCTAATTACGCAGAAGAGTGCTGGGTTTGAAACCAAAACAGTTGGGCTATCTTTAGTCATGTCACTTAACAGCACTTTTTAAAAGTCTTTGACAAACATTTATTGAATACCTACTACATTCCAGTTCTTCTGCAAGTAATTAAAATGCTAGACTTTATGGGTTTTTGTTTGTCTTGCTTTGCTGTTAAGAATCACTATCATGAGGGGTACTGAAATGATATGTACATAGGGCTGTGGGAGCACAGAGGAGGGAGATCTATCTTTGTCTCAGAGAAATTAGAGAGACTTCAAAAAAAGCCCTAGCTGGTGTTGCTCGGTGGATAGAGCGTCAGCCTGCAGACTGAAAGGTCCCAGGTTCGATTCCAGTCAAGGGCATATGCCCGGGGTTGCAGGCTCCATCCCCAGTAGGGGGCCTCCAGGAGGCAACCAATCAATGATTCTCTCTCATCATTGATGTTTCTGTCTCTCTCTCCCTCTCCCTTCCTCTCTGAAATCAGTTTAAAAATATTTGGGGGAAAAAAGAGGTGACATTTGAAGCTGATTCTAGATACTGCTAGAGGAGAGCACCCTGTTCCAGGTAGAGTGAGGCCAGACTGGGAAGAGAATTCTGTAGGCTTCAGGGAGCCATCATCAGAAGTGGGTTTTAGAATGCTGACCCTGGAAGCCATGTGAATAAGCCTGGGCGAAGGAGAAAGTGGTGGCAGGGCGAACCATTAGGGGATGAGTGCAGTTGTTCACATGAGAGAAGGAAACTAAAGGGCTGGGGATGGAGTGAGGAGATGGGGGAGAACAGAGAAAGCAAGGGCAATGCTGAAAGATGGGAGGGAGGATAAACCCACAGAAGGAATGGACTTAAAAGAATTTATGATTTTATAATTAAGGGAACTGAGGTCCAGAGATGGGGATTATTGACCTTGGGTCACCGCTATTTTAAGGTTACAGGCTTTATTTTATTTTATTTATTTTTATTTCTTAAAGTATTACAAAGAGTATTACACATGTCTCCTTCCCCCCCCCCCTTGATATTTTAAATACTTTGCATTTTTAAATTCATTTGCCCATTAGTTAATCATTAAATCATCAGTGATTTAGTTTGGATTCTACATATGAACCTGTGTAACTTTGATATGCTGGAGTCCATTGCTATGGACGTTATTGTGGCCTGTAGCACATCCCTGCTCCCCTTCCCCTCAGATATTTATTTGTATAACCTCATGAGTCCTGGATTTTGAGTCTGAAGATGCCATGCCTGGATGTTGTAGAGCAAGCATGTCAAATTCAAAGGCTAACATGGGCCAAAAAAGCAAGGTTTAAGTTGATGTGGGCCACAAAAAAAACAAAAGCTTCAATTTTCACAGAAACATAGGTTTATTTTGGTGGAGACATGCTGAATACGAAGGGCTGAAATAAATGAGTAATCGTTAACATAAAATAATAGAACATTTTAATAAAAATTAATATTTTCTTGAACATTAACTTACCAGACACTGAATAACAGCACAAATTAATAAGCATAACACAAATAAACCTATTTTTCTTGTTCTCCAAAAGCAAAATATTTCCTGTTGCGCACCAAACAGGTCAGTACAAGACTAATGACATGGCAATTGGCTGCTAAAATATTCGCTGCTAGTATTAGTGGAGAAAAATGGTGTGCCTGCACATAAGGTGCGTAAGGGAAATGAATGCAACATGATTATAATTATCAGTCATTAGCAAACATTGTAGTTCATTATTAATAACTAGAGGCCCGGTGCATGAAAATTTGTGTTCTTGGGGGATCCCCCATCACAGCCTGTGCCCTCTCGCAGTTCAGGACCACTGGGGGGATGTTCACCTACCAGTTTAGGCCCACTCCCCAGGGGATCGGGCCTAAGCTGGCAGTCAGACATCCCTCTGGCAGCCCTAGAGCCCTCGGGGGATGTCCACCTGCCAGCTTAGGCCCGCTCCCTGGGGGATTGGGCCTAAGCCTCAGTCAGACATCCTTAGCACTGTGGAGGAGGTGGGAGAAGCTCCCACCACTGCCACTGCGCTTGCAGCCATCAGCCCAGCTTGGGCTAAGCGGAGCTCCCCGTGGGAGCGCACTGACCACCAAAGGGCAGCTCCTGTGTTGAGTGTCTGCCTCCTGGTGGTCAGTGCACATCATAGTGACCGGTTGTTCCTGGTCATTCACTGTTAGGGTCAATTTGCTTATTACCCTTTTATTATATAGGATTATATATAACAGGATATTGTAAAAATTAAGTTACAAAATTTTTATTAAAATGTTTCTTACAGCCCTGACTGGTTTGGCTCAGTGGATAGAGCGTTGGCCTGTGGACTTAAGGGTCCCGGGTTTGAGTCCAGTCAAGGGCATGTACCTTGGTTGCAGGCACATCCCCGGTAAGGGGTGTGCAGGAGGCAGCTGATCGATGTTTCTCTCTCATCGATGTTTCTAACTCTCTTTCCCTCTCCCTTCCTCTCTGTAAAAAATCAATAAAATATATTTTTTTAAATGTTCCTTACATACCGTTATATTGGCTGCACAGCAAAAATATTTGTTGTGGGCTGCATGGGGCCCGCAGGCTGCGAGTTTGACATGCTTGTTGTAGAGGACCTTAGTATTTGTCAGCCACCCACCTTTTCCTTGAATGTGTCATTTTATGCAGAAAAACCCCACACTTTTTTGCCCCGGGCATTTTGGCTCATGGGTTGATAGAGTGTTGGTCCTTGAACTGTAGGGTCCCAGAAACCCCAGGGTTTGATTCTGGTCAAGGGCACGTGCCTCAGTTGCAGGTTGCAGGTTGGATCCCTGGTCCCCCGATCGGGGCGTGCTGGAGGCAACCAGTTGCGTGTGCCTCTCTCTCTCACATCAATGTTTCTCTGTCTCTCTCCCTCCCTTCTCTCTCTTTAAAAAAAAAAAAAAAAAGGAAAAATATCCTCAGGTGAGGATTAACAAACTAGACACTTTTCCTAAGCATATCCTTTCTTAGACATGGTCTGATTATTAACTGCTCTTTCTCCTCTAACCTTAAATAAATTCTTAAAGCCTTGGATTTTCTTCAGCTCAGTCAGTACATGTAAATCTTGAGAATACATTATTTGAGCAGTCAGTCTTCTATAGTGTTCCTTCTACAATATGACCTTTGTTTTAAAATAGAATGTTTCCCTAACCGGTTTGGCTCAGTGGATAAAGCTTCGGCCTGTGGACTGAAAGGTCCCAGGTTCGATTCTGGCCAAGGGCATGTGCCTTGGTTGTGGGCACATCCCCAGTAAGGGGTGTGCAGGAGGCAGCTGATCCATGTTTCTCTCTCATCGATGTTTCTAAACTTTCTATCCCTCTCCCTTCCTCTCTACAAAAAATCAATAAAATATATTTTAAAAAATTAAAAAAATAAAAAATAAAATAAAATAGAATGTTTACACTGTTGAAGCATTACCTCCTGTAATTTGGAGCGCCCCTAATCCTGATTTGGGGAATAACTGAAAATCTGCCCAGGGCCTTGTGCTTCTAATCTCTGGTATGTAGTTCCTGCCATAGGTGTTTTCTGGGGCGGACAGGGGCGGGGCACACTGAATGGAAGGCTCAGGAAGGCTGTGATTTCCTGTTTACTGTGGACGGCACATGTGGACACAGACCTTCAGGGTTTGGATGTGAGAATCGTGTTCTTGTGCTTCATTCTTAGATAAACAAGTTGGAGAAAGCCGTAGCCGCAGCACACACCTTCTTCGTGGGCAATCCTGAGCACATGGAGATGCGTCAGAACCTAGACTATTACCAGACCATGTCTGGGGTGAAGGAGGCTGACTTCAAGGATCTTGAGGCCAAACCTCATATGGTGAAGAACTTTATCTCCTTCTTACTTTTTATTACAGTGATACTTACTAGGGCTGTTTTCTGATTGCAGAAGTAATGTCTGTTTGTTGTATACCATTAGAAAATTGCAGTGAAGTATAAAACAGAAACTAATCATTTATAATACTGCCATCTTAGGAAAACCAGTAGTTGATATTTTGGCCTATATTTTAAGTCTTCTGTATGTGATTTTAAAACATAATTTGATGTCATATTCTGTGTGTATTTTTCATCATCCTTTTTGAACTAACATTGTATCATGAGCCTTTTCTTACGTCTTCAAATTTTCTTTTAAAACACAATTTTAATGGCTGTATGATAGTCCATATCATGCAGAGATTGTCTTAATCTACTAGTCACAATTTTTTTATTATGTAGGTTTTTCTTGAAAAAGTAAACTGCGTACACCTAGTACATTCTACAGCCATACACAGTTTTAAATTACACACCTACACACAGGTCTGGGGTTGGTTTTTTTTAGTGATTCTGTGACAAATGGAAATAGTTGTTGTCCACAGGAATGGGAGCTGTGTCCCACAGACAGCAAAAGCAGAGTCTGTAATCAGCTGCTTGCAGTGCCCAAGTCCCTCACTGCTGGGAAGATTGCTGTCGTCGCCACAGACCACATTCTAACATTTAAGAATTAAATTGTTTTTCATTTAACTTTTATTTTGAAAACTTTAGCGCAACAGAAAAGTGAAACAAATGACAACTCCCACATCGTTTATCTAGATCTAGTTAAATGCTTTTAAATTTCAAATGAAGCAAGTCAAGACCATTTACAAAAGGTCTTCATTATATGGCGGCCACCCTTTCCATTCATAACCTGAGATGAGCAAGAAATGAGGACCCTCATGAAGATGGGGGAGGGGGGAGTAGGAGAGAGGCCATCTGGCCTGCATTGGGTACTGCTTCCTCCCAGTAGGACCAGTTCCGACTGGGAGTGCGACTCTACTCAGAGGAGCAACCGCAGGAAGCCGTGCCCCACCTCGAGGCGGCGCTGCAGCAGTACTTTGTGGCGGAGGAGGAGTGCCGGGCCCTCTGCGAAGGACCCTATGACTATGACGGCTACAACTACCTGGAGTACAACGCTGACCTCTTCCAGGCCATCACAGGTGCGCTGCTCAGAGCCCAGCCCTCAACCCTACCTCAGCTCTAAGGATGGTGTCGTGATAACACACGCACAGCATCTTCACTCTCATTTCTAAATCTCTTAAATCTGGGAATCTGACTGGCAGTTGCTTCCGCGTGAATTTGTTCATCTTAACCGGAATCTGAGACCTGAAGATTGACCTTATTCCCCCTCTTTGATTCTTCTCAGATCATTACATCCAGGTCCTCAGCTGCAAGCAGAACTGTGTCACGGAGCTGGCTTCCCACCCAAGTCGAGAGAAGCCCTTTGAAGACTTCCTCCCGTCGCACTATAATTACCTGCAGTTTGCCTACTATAACAGTAAGGCCGACTTTCCTCTTTGCTGCTTTTGAGTCAGAAGCCGAAAGCAAGGCAGGCAGGGCTTGTATCGGCTGTGCTTCAACTCATTTGGCTTCTCTCTGTGGCTCTGGAAGACACCCTGCCAGGTGCTCCCTGGGTGCTGTGTCACAAGCCACAGCCAAGGAAGCCCATACCAGCAGCCTGGAAAGCTGGAAGAGGGAGGCTGTAGGACTCCCTCTCATCCCTTCCATGGCATTTATAATCTAATTTTGCAACTGAATTGTTACAGCAAGGCTAGGACAACCAGCTCATAGGACATTTAAACCAGCTCACAGGACATTTCTCAGCCCTCCTCCTCGTGTAGCATTGATGCTCTGGGGCAGGTGTGTGATTGTGTGTGTGTGTGTGTCTATCAATATCCAGAAAAGCAAGTCAGCAGATCTTTACTGAGTTCCTACTATGTGCTAACATTACAGCATATTCCTGAGTATATGATGTTTATAGTTCAACTATAAACTAACACATACCAACCAAGAGGCAATTTGCTATTATCTTCCCCTCTCTTCTGAAAATCCATAGGGAAAAGAAAGTAGGAAGACAGGAATATTCCTGAAGTTGGTCTAATTTGGAGGCCAGCGTTTGAATTACTTGTGAATTTTTAAAAATGTGGGCACACAGAGGATTCAAATTCTTTTGTTTCAATATTATTCTTCTAGGTCTCCCCCCAAATCTGTGCTGAGAATGAACACTGGTGGTTCCTGGCACCCAGAATTAGACCTTTCAAAGCCATTTTTCTTTCCCTTTGCAGTTGGGAATTATACACAGGCTATTGAATGTGCGAAGACCTATCTCCTCTTCTTCCCCAATGATGAGGTGATGAACCAGAATCTGGCCTACTATACCGCCATGCTTGGGGAAGAGCAAGCCAGATCCATTGGCCCCCGAGAGGTGAGAGACGTTCCAGCTGAACCCAGACCAGAGGGCAGAGTGGGGTGGAGGAGGGGAGCTGGCACTGCTTGTGCACGGTGGGAACAGGGGGCCTGGGCGGCTGGGAGTGCACTAAGCAATTGTCACTGAGAGAATAAGGGAGCAAAGGAAGCATGGAGAAGCTGCTGGAGCCCTAACTAGCATAATTAATTAGCATGATCTGGGCCCAGATGCATGTTCTCTGAGTTGCCAAAGAAAAGCAGAACAGCAAAGCAGCACGCCTTTCCCCTTTTTGGCACCCCCTACTTTGAGACTTGATACCACTTGGCCAAGATTTATCATTTTTAACATCATGCTTTTTTTCACTCACAAGCTTTCTGTCTCCATTTTCCTCTCCATCCCTTCTTCTTTCTGCCACTGTCTGATCTCTCCTTCTTTTGGCATTATTTCTATCTCCCTCTAAAACAAGGAGAAAAGTCTATGGAATGCAGTGACCAAAATGAAACGCACCAAAATGTTAGCAATGGTTTTTTCTGGGTAGTAGAATTATGGGTGATTTTTGTATTTCGCTTATTTATGTTTTCTAAATTTCCTGCAATGAATGGGTATTATATTTATAATTAAAAACACGAAAAGTTTGCTGTTTCTAACTTACTGAATTTGATACTATAAACCTTGATATTTGTGTATATGCCTTGCTCAGAACCTGGACCCTTTCCTTCTTGAGCCCAGAGCAATGAGATGTTTTGTTGGTTTTTTAAAAAAATATATTTTTGTTGATTTCAGAGAGGAAAGGAGAGGGAGAGAGAGATTGAAACATCAGTGATGAGAGAGAATCATTGATCGACTGCCTCCTGCACACCCCCCACTAGGGATTGAGCCCACAACCCAGGCATGTGCCCTTGACTGGAATTGAACCTGGGACCCTTCAGTCCATAGGCCAATGCTCTATCCACTGAGCCAAACTAGCTAGGGCCAATGAGGTGTATTTGAAGTCACTAGTCTGTACTCAAATCCTCGCTCCTCCACTTACTAGCCGCGTGATCTTCAGCACATCATGGAGATCATAGGCACCCTGCATTGCCCCTCTGCATCTGTTTCTTCCTCTATAAAATGGGATTATGGCTCTTGTTCTGTCTTCAACACAGAATGAGTATGAGGGTCAAATAAGATAGTGAGCTGACAGGCCTGGTACAAGTGTGTACAAAGTATTGTGTGGACGGGTAGCATCACGGGGGTCTTGTGCTGGAACACATGTAGCAGGTGGCCGGTTTCTTCACCTCCAAACTCAGCCACCTCCTGAAACTGGTGTCTTATCACTGTGGCTTTCAATCACCTGTGTCCTTACTGGCCTCTCCCACCCCATCTACAGTGTGTGTAAAAATGGCTGTAACTTTGGCCCAGTTTTTCACTTTGTCAAAAAAGAGTTAATAGCAAAAGTTACTCTAGAGGCCACTCAGTTATCTATACAGCAAATATATTAGAGAAAATAGGGGGTGATAAAGCAGGCACACTCCTGCACTGTTGGTGGGACTGTAAATTGGACTGTTCATTTAACCAGCAATGGGACTGCAGAGATTTACCTTGGGGCTGAACAGGCATGCAAAGCTAAGTATGCACAGATGTGCACCAGAACATTCCTGCTAAATGCAAAAGACTGGAAGCAGGCTAACTACCATCAATTTGGAGACTGGTTAAATAAATTATGATACACTCATTTAGTGACCTACAAGACTATTGTATTGCATGAGCAGATTGCTGTGCACCAATATGAAATGATCTCCCATGATATGATTTTAAGTAAAGAAAAAAAATATATCTAAAATAAATAAATATATTAAATCCTATTTATTTTTTTAATACATATATATGCTTTAAATTTTAAATTGTAATCTTTCTGTACAGACTGATAAAAAACTGTTCATCGGGATTACCCCTGAGGCCTGGGCCTACAGGTCAGGGGTGGGAGAAGACTGATGTTTCTTTTCATGGCTGTTGATACTCTGTGGATTTATTTTAGTTGTAAATGTATTACTCTCATGTCTTTTTCAATGCCATCTAAAACACACCTTAGGACATTGCTGGTACAGAAAGACATGTAATCCAAAATCTGTAGAACTCTAGTGCATATAATAGTAGATAGTGAGTACAAGCTCTAGTGGAAGCAGGGAGGAAAAGCAGCCAGCTGGTGAGTCAGGGAATGCTTCATAAAAGTGCTGTTGACATTTGGTTTTAAAAAACTCAGTCAGTGAGCCCTGGCTGGTTGGGCTCAGTGGATAGAGCGTCAGCCTTTGGACTGAAGGGTCCCCGGTTTGATTCCAGTCAAGGGCACATGCTGGGGTTTCAGCCTCAATCTCCAGTAGGGGGCGTGCAGGAGGCAGCAGATCAATGATTCTCTCTCATCATTGATGTTTCTATCTCTCTCTCCCTCTCCCTTCCTCTCTGAAATCAATAAAAATATTTTTTAAAATAATAATAATTAAGAATAATAATAATAATAATTAATAATAAACTCAGTGAGCCCTGGCTGGTTTGGCTCAGTGGATAGAGCGTCGGCTTGCTGACTGGAAGGTCCCGGGTTTGAGTCCAGTCAAGGGCACATGCCTGGGTTTCAGGTTCAATCCCCAGTAGGGGATGTGCAGGAGGCAGCCAATCAATGATTCTCTCTTATCATTGATGTTTCTATCTTTCTCTCCCTCTCACTTCCTCTCTGAAATCAGTAAAAATACATTTTAAAAAAAAAATCAAAAACAACAAAACTCAGTCAGTGAATGAGGCAGGAAAGGTCCTTTCAGACAGAGAGCAGCATGTGCAAACATGGACAATTGTCCCATATCAATGAAAGGTGGTAATGGAGAATTACCAGAGATGAGGCCTGGGAGGGTCAGATTTTAAGGGGTCTTGAGTGCCCCACCAGGACCTTGGACTCTGTCCCATGAGGCAGACAGTGGTTTTAAGCAGTAGCCTCACAGGATGTGACGGTGAATGACACAGAATGGGAATGTGCTGGAAGCAGACCAGCTGGAAGCTACTGTGGGGGTGCAGAGAGCAGCCAAGAGGCCTGAGTGAGGCAGTGGCTACAAGAGGGGAACTGACTAGATGGCAGGAGGTGGGGTGTTTTCACTCCTCCCTCCTCTTCCTACCTAATTAGGCAGCAAGCTCCAGCTCGGGAGACACTGCATGGTGCTGTCCACCTAACCCGGGGACACACGGGAGGCTTTCCTCTGCCGCACTCCAGCCCGGGGAGCTCATTCTTCCTCTGGTCCCTGGGAGAAGGAAGTAGATGATGTGGTAGTAACAGCCTTCCCATCCTGGTTGTTGTGGCGCTCACTATTGAAAATCACCACCTTTCAAATGCGTGTGGCATCTTATAGCTTACAAAATTCTTTCACGGCTTTTATTTCCTTTGATTCTCAAAAAACTCGGCGAGGGTGGGGTCACCAGCCTACCCTGAAGAAAAATACCAAGGTTCTTCCTAGCTTTGGAACCTGGCCATCCCCTCCCCCCACAGGGAGAGGGTTACCTTGCAGTTGTCCTCTTTGGCCACTAGATGGTGACCGTCTGGATTTGAGATGGCACTTCTAGTCCCTATCTTTTTTTTCTTTCTTTCTTTATTTTACGGTCATATTAGTGAGTCTGAGATAGAGAGGGAAATAAGCTCATATGGTCAAACTACCATTTTTAACTAGAACTCCCCTTCTGGGAAGAAGGTGACTAGCATTTGTTGAGCCAAGCGCTGTGCTGGGTGCCTTACACTCCTCATCTCCCTTAATCATCACCGCCACCCTGCGAGGTAGGCGCTCTTCTTTCCATTTTAGAGATGAGGACATGTAGGCACCAAGAGATGCGTTAACTTGCACAGTGGCGAATGGCTGGTAGTGCTGACCGAAATCTGTCTCCTTGTTTTATCCCAGCGCTGGCTCAGTTCCTGACACAGTAGATTGGTGCGGAATGAATAAATGGTAGAAGGGAGATCTGCTCCCTAGCAGCCTCATACAACTATTGGGAGGGTTAGATGAGATAACTTATCTAGCTTGGTGTCTAGCACTTGCTAAAGGAAGCCAATCACTTAAATTCTGCAGGAGGAAATTACCACCTTCCTCTTGGGTAAATATAGTAGTAGATGGTATAGGACTCATTGACACCAGTAACATTGTCCTTACTGTCCTCATCATTTATTTCAACTGACGATGTCTTCTTTTCCTTTTCCTTCCTTCTGCTGCTTGGAGACTAGCAGGGCACCTAGGGAAAGATGTGACCCGGAAGGTACTTAGTCTCCCTGCCCTGGGTAAGCCCTGCTGTGAGCACTTGTGGGAAGGCCAGATGCCAGAGCCGCTGCTCTTGCTGCAGCTGCCCATCTCCAGGGAGGGGCATGGTCTGTCCCGAGTCTGAGGGAGGCAGTGGTGTAATGAAAAGCACACGGGCTTTAGGATTGGAAAGACCAAGGTTTGAATGCAGGTCCCATTTCCTAAAGTGTCCCCTAAAGTAAATCGTCTATCCTGTCTGCTTCTCGGTGTCTTCATCTGTAGAATGAGGATAATAGTATCGATCTCAAAGGTGGCTATAAGGATGCAGGGAGTAACAGTCAAGGATTCACTTCCTGAGGTTTCCTTTCTGAGCACTAAGCTGCAGAAATCAAGAAGGAACTCTCCTTTGAGAAGCATTTTCACGTCTCCAGAGAATCATCAGATTTTCTCTCTTGGAGTTTAATGGGGGTTTTGGGGGAGGAAGGGGGGTTTTCCCCTTCAAGGGAAGCCTGGTTATGCCGCCCTCAGAGCCTTGCAGGAGGAGCCTGTGAGCACAGCAGTGAGGCTTGGTCCCAGACTGGGGAACTGACACACTAGTGATGGAGAGGAGCCTCGGTTCACAGTGGGAGTGACGGGTAGAAAGCCCAGGGGCACCCGAGAGTTAACGGACAGGGCCAAGTTCCAGGACTTTCTTCTACTTTGTTTCTTCAGAGCGCCCAGGAGTACCGCCAGCGAAGCCTGCTGGAGAAAGAACTGCTTTTCTTTGCTTATGATGTTTTTGGAATCCCCTTTGTTGATCCGGTGAGCCAGGGCACAGCAGCTGGGGGGTGGGCAGTGTGAGGGGGCAAGGGCTGCGGGTAAGTGGTGTGCTGTGTGACTCCAGGGAGTGAGCCAAACATGGGCTCTTGAAGCCCATGGATGAGAGACAGAAACGACAAAGGGGAACTCTGGGCAGCAGCCAGAGGTGACTAGCGTCCACTGACCTCTCACTTCATCTCCTGGGGCCACGAGGGTGCTAAGGAGGCTTCTCTGTAGACCCTGTTCTCTGCATCAAGACCTGGAAGCTTAAGTAGGTCACCCTACACTGTTAATTTTTCCCGACCTGCCCTTAGGACTCATGGACTCCCGAAGAGGTGATTCCCAAGAGATTACAAGAGAAACAGAAGTGAGGACCTTGAAGAACTGCATGCTTGGATCGGTCTGAGGAAGCACTGAGGCTTCTGAGCCCAGGCAGATGTGAACTCCTGGCCAGGGGTGGGCAGGTCCAATCTGGGAAGCTGGGGTGGGAGCCGGGGCCAGACCCAGAATCCAGTCCTCAGAGCAGCTGTGCTCACAGGTCCGAACGGGAAACAGCCGCCCGCATCTCCCAGGAGATTGGAAACCTGATGAAGGAGATTGAGACGCTTGTGGAAGAGAAGACCAAGGAGTCGCTGGATGTGAGCAGGCTGACCCGGGAAGGTGAGAGGACGGAGCTCAGGGCCCTGCGGCTGTCGTGGAGGCAGCAAGGCAGCTGCCCCACCCTAGCGGGATGCGCCCTGGATGCGCCAAGCTCACAGTGAGCCAGCTCAGGATCTAAGCCGTCGTGGACCAGGCCTCACCTTGCCTCGGTGTCCCTCCTGACTCGCCAACAGGACTTCCATCTGGGAAGGGCACTGAGAATTGGCTTTTGTGAAAGAAATTAGACTCTTGTCACAGTGACACTAGTTTAGTAAGTATTCATAGGGCAAAACTTACCGTTTCACTGCTTCCAAACTGTTTTCTCCCAAAGTCCACCATGCATCCTGTCACCAAGCCTCAAAATCTGCAGGTCTCCTCTGGTTCTCCCCCCCTTCCCCCGAGGCCTACCCATGACTCTGCTCTGTTTCTCCTATCACCTTTTTCTTTTCCAACTGCCTCAAACCTGCTTCAGGCCCAGCACCTCCTGTCTGCCCTTGTCCTCCCTCTTCCTGTCTGTCCTTGCCTTTTTCCACACCAGGGTCAGATCAGTCTTCCAAACACAGGGATTCTGACCTTTAACCCTATGTTCTTCTCCCCTCCCACCTGGACTGCTCCTGTTCCTGGATCCTCTCTTTGCCCACAAATCTTTGTTCATGCCCGTCCCTCACCCTAAGCTACTTCCTCTCATCTCCGCCTGTGAGGTGGCTCAGGTACACCCTGCAATGCCTACCCTGGCGAATTGGGACTCCCTCCCCCTTTCTGTTGAAATTCTTTGTGTTTTCACAAGGTCTGTCGTATGCTGGTTGTTTGTGTAATTGTTGAAACAGGTGCTGTCTGCAGGAGTTAACCCCTTGCCTCGCCTAGCATGTTGCGGTCTCAGTAAATAGGTGGAGTTGGGTTGAGTCTTTAGTATGTTCCCAACACAGAGAGACTCCTGCGAAATAGGAGAAGCACTGGGCTTTGCTCTACAAAAAGGGATTAATTTACTAGTAACAAGACTGGCATGTGAAAAGAATGTGTCCAATTTCCTTTGTTTTCTAAGTGCTTTCAGCGGTATTTGTCTTGATTCTCTTCACTCCCCAGGAGGTGGGTTGGGCAGATTGTAAGATCCTCATATTAAATAAATGATGGTGATGATGATGGTAGCTAAACTTTGGAGCATATACTTTGTGCCAAGTATGCTAAGGATTTAATTTGTATTTTTATTTATATCAAACAGACATCACGTGAGGTAGATGCCACTTTACAGATCAGAAAATTAGGACTCAGGGAGGTTAAGTAACTTGCCAGTGTCACACAGCTCACTAATGCAGGAGTCAAACCCAGTTCTTTCTGATCCACGAGCTCGTTTTAGGAATGTAAAGGCCTAAAGAGCCAGCAGCTGGTCAGGAGTAGAGCGAGGACCAGGACTTGGCTCTCCCGTCTTTCAGCTCCAAGTTCTAGCCTTTGGACCACCCTGCCTTTGGAAGTGACCAAATGGGAGATTCCTCTGGTGAACAGGAAACAACTGGAATTTCTGTTCTTTACAGGGAAGCAGTATCTGATGGAGTCTCTGCACAGAGTGGCTGCTGGATTTAGCCCAGTCTTGTCATTGCTTTGCAGGTGGCCCCCTGCTCTATGAAGGCATCCATCTCACCATGAACTCCAAAGTCCTGAATGGCTCCCAGCGGGTGGTCATGGATGGCTTGATCTCTGATGATGAGTGCCGGGAGCTGCAGCGGCTGACCAACGTGAGGGACCAGTGACCACACCGTCTCCCCAGAGCCGGGCTTCCCCGACTCAGTGCCCCCGAGGTGGCCTGAGAAGAGGTGGTCAACTTCCCTGGCTGACTCCACCTGTTTTTGGGCTTGTAGGCAGCAGCAACATCAGGTGATGGCTACCGGGGCCAAACCTCCCCACACACCCCCAACGAAAAGTTCTATGGCGTCACTGTCTTCAAAGCCCTCAAGGTAGAGTCGGTGCTCAGTGTTCTAGAGTGAGGGAAGGGGAGGGGAGGCCAGGTTTGGGGCAGGAACTGGGGATGGTGGGAGGAAAGGTTAAAGATGTCTCCTGTCCACATTCCAGCTGCCATGGAGAGAGGGTAGATTAAGCTGAGTGAGTTTCACTTTGGAATTTTGGCTGTTAGACCAAGAGTAATAAGATGAGGCAAACAGGATAAGACCAAGATCCAAAGCTGTGAGCGCTTTCTGAAGAACGCTGACTCCAGGGGCCCGCACTTCTGCGTGACGTGCACAAATTATTCTTAAAGAGAAGTATGAGAGCCGGGGAAAGCGGAAAACGTTGGGGTGTGGTGCGTGGGAAGCAGAGAGACTGCACCTTTGATATAGGGATGAGGAGCCTGGGGCCTCAGGTCCCTGTTGGCCCACAAGGGGCGTTCAGGGCAGCTGACCACTGGTCTCCTTGGCAGCTGGGACAGGAAGGGAAAGTTCCTCTGCAGAGTGCCCACCTGTACTACAACGTGACGGAGAAAGTGCGGCGTGTCATGGAGTCCTACTTCCGCCTGGACACCCCCCTCTACTTCTCCTACTCCCACCTGGTGTGCCGCACCGCCATCGAAGGTGGGCCTCCCTCACCCCTGCAGCCTTCGCTAAGCACATGCCATGCCCGGGCCCTGACTGGATGCTGAGGACGTAACCAAACAAGTGGCAGCCTAGTGTGATAATACAGCCGAGGCAGTTACAGTCGTTCTACCTGGGCAGTCAGGTGGGCTTTCTGGAGGAGGTGATGATAGTTGTGCAGGATGAATAGCAGTTGAGCGCACAGGGTTGTTCAAGCCAGAGAGAACAGGACGTGCGAAGGAGCATTGATCAACCCGGCAGTTGGGGAACTAAGAAAAGCTGCTATTCTGGAGAGTGAGGTTAAGGGGGAGCAATCAGATCAGGCTGGTGAGGGCGTCAGAAGCCAAATGATGGGGAGCTACACGCGAGAGTTTGGTGAGGCCAGTGATTCTCAGTGATGGGATTGGCACGCATGTGATTCTGTCCTGACCCCTGGGCTGATACAGCTCAGCTAGAGACAGACCCGCTTGTTCACTGGGTATTCCCAGGACCCAGACTCATTTTGGGAAGCACCCCCCGCCCCCCGCCATGCCAGCGGGAGAGCTGTGATATCTCCTGAGGCACCTCAGCGCTAACGTGTCACTTGGGTCGCAGAGACACAGGCTGAGAGGAAGGACAGTAGCCACCCGGTCCACGTGGACAACTGCATCCTGAACGCCGAGGCCCTCGTGTGCATCAAGGAGCCCCCTGCCTACACCTTCCGGGACTACAGGTGCCCGCTCGCCCTCTGAGCCCCCATGCCCTGCTCTTTGCCCCCTCCCCCAACAGTTACACATACACACAGGTTTGGGAGCGGCTGTTCCCAGAGTCCAATCCCTTGTCCCCAGGCCCTCTGGATAGGAAGCCAGACAGCAAGGAAACCATCACAGTGTAGTGCGATGGGGACAGGAAGAGGTGGACTTGGTGCGGACGTCCCCCAGAGAAGGGCATGGTGGATTCTCTGGGGCAAGGGGGTAGGGATGGGACGGTTGGAGTCATTTGTGAGGCTTCAAAGAAGGCTCTAGAAGGCTTTCTTCCTATGAAAGGCCCCTCTAGCTGCTGGTTGAGAGCACTTGGAGATGAAGGCGCTGGACCTGTGGGTTGTCTGGGGAGCGGGAGGAGGAGAACGTCTGTGTTGAGATTCTCTCTGCCTTTCCCAGTGCCATTCTTTACCTAAATGGAGACTTCGATGGAGGAAACTTTTATTTCACTGAACTGGATGCCAAGACCGTAACAGTGAGTGTGTCCTTGTCCCCATCCCTGAGAGACAGAAACCCTCAGTGCAGGGCAGCACAGCCACCTGGTCTTCTAGTGGCCAGCGCTCCCCCCACCCCCACCCCCCCACCCCCCAACCAGGGGCTTTGCTGCGCTGGTCGCTCCTCTGGTCACCTTTGCTCTTTAGCCTGGTTTTTGGGAAGCTGGGCTGAGGAGCCCCCCTCACGCGTGGACGCTAAGGACCCCATGTCCCTTCTGAAGGCAGGTCAGTCTGTCCCGTGTTCCCCTTTGTGCCCTTCAGGCAGAGGTGCAGCCCCAGTGCGGAAGGGCCGTGGGCTTTTCCTCGGGCACCGAAAACCCGCACGGAGTGAAGGCCGTCACCAGGGGGCAGCGCTGTGCCATCGCCCTGTGGTTCACTTTGGACGCTAGACACAGCGAGCGGGTGAGGGCAGCCGGTGCTGCAATGCCCTGGAAGGGCCCTTGTTCTGCTTCCGCCTCTCCCAGTCCCTTGCCGATGGCTTAGACATGGAAGGTGCCCTGTGTCATCTTGGTCACTGCCTCCTCCTTCCTGGCCCTTCTTCCCCACTTGTAATGGGGCTCCAGGGCGGGGGACGATGGGGAATGACCCTGGTTCTTGCTTCCTCTTTGCGCGCCACCTCAGCTGGCTTTGCCCAGAGAGCAGGACCTGTTGGGAAGGAGATGAGCTCAGAGGCCACTGAGGAAGTAGCCCCTGAGCGGTGAGTACCTGGTCCAGAGGCCTCTCTGAGTAGCAGGGGTTTGTCCTTGCAGGACAGGGTACAGGCCGACGACCTGGTGAAGATGCTCTTCAGCCCAGAAGAGATGGACCTCCCCCAGGAGCAGCCCCAGGAAGCGCAGCAGGGGCCGCCCCAACCTGCAGAGGAATCTGCCCCCAGCAGTGAGTCAGGGCACAAGGATGAGCTCTGACCGTGTCCAGCTTACCGTGGACTGGGGATTAGACCCGCCGTGGGAAACTCTGGCCTGCGGCCTGGACTGGCTGGCCACTGGGGGCCACGGAGCTGTGGGCACTTACATCTGCTGCCCAGTGAAAGGACCCTGCTCACAGCCGCCTGCACGGTGCTACTGCTCTTGGAGTGGACATGGCAGGGTGGCCTGCTACCCTCGACATGGCTGAGGGCTCAGGACGCAGGCTCAGCCACCACGGGGTGCCTGCTCAGGCAGCCGCGTGACAGTGATGCAGTATTTAAGTGTCTGTGTAGACAACCAAAGAATAAATGATTCGTGTTTTTTTACTCAGTAGCTTGTTCAGAGAATAGAAACATGCCCACCTGCCCGAGAGGTCTCACTGGGTGAAAACTGCTCTGGGCAGGACACAGGTGCAGGCCCAGTGGGAAGAGGGCAGGCCCAGTACCCTGCTCAGCCACTTCCTGTGCAGCTCAGGCCAGAACTTCACCTTGGGGACCTCGGAGTTGTCTCTTTTATGATGGGAACCTCGGTCCCCACTCTGCCCTGCGTGTGGGCAGGTGTATGGCCCAGATGCAGTACCAGGTACGGCAGCACTTGGTGAGCTGGAATGTGCTGGACGAATGGCAGGGATTATCATTAATCCTGCTCGCGAGGAGCAGCGGTCAGCAGTGCAGGGGCACGCTGGCCCCATGTGTGTCCTGCTGTGCTGCCTGGCCTCAGTCCCGTCCCACAGGGCCTCCGGGTGCAGGACAGCACACCTCAGGAGACTGAAGGAGCGGAACCTGAGAGTCAGCCCCTCTGGCACGGCCCATCCCCCTCCAGGGCAGTGAGTTTGGGAGCTGCACTCAGTGCTCATTGATTCACTCAGCCCAGTGCCAATCAACAGTAACCTGGGCTTACAGTCCTGGGAATATGGTAGCTAACCGAACAAGTCCCTGCCCTCTGCTTATCTTAGTGGGGCAGACAGGTAAGGGGTGTGTGTGTGTGTGTTCCTTTGAGATAGAGAAGAGAGCACATCAGGCCCTGAGGAGGGGGGAACGGCCAGGAGGCACTGTGGCCGCACAGAGTGGGCGAGAAGGAGGGCAGCATGAAGTCGGAATCTCTGGGCCTGTTGGCCTCCTCACGCGCCTGGGCTTTGACTCAGTGAGACCTGCACCGTGGAGGTTCTGAGCAGAGGAGTGACGGCATCGACTTATTTTCAAGGCCCCGGGGACGGTGGGGACAGGCAGAGCAGCACTGCGGCCGTGACCCGGGAGGGGATGAAGCTGGTGTGCATGGGGTGAAGCGGTGAAAAGCTCAGGTTCTGGGTCTCAAGTAGAGCCAGCAGGAGTGGCTGACGGATGGGATGGCTGGGGAAAAGGAGCATGCCGGAGGGAGGGTGAAGTAGAAACCAGGAGTTTGGTTTTGCACATGGTATGCTGACGTTTGAGGAGCCCGTTAGGTATCCAAGTGGGAATACCATAGAGAATTGGCTGTATTTGAGTTGAGTTCAGGGACAGCAGGAGGCTGCGTGACGGAGACATCATCAGCGTCTGGGTGGTGGTCAAAGCCAGGAGACAGGTCAGCGCAGAGAGAGTCAGAAGACTGAGCCTGGCTGGAGGTGTCAGGGGCTTTAGACACGGAGCCAACAGACAGGAGCAGGCGACCCGAAGGGACAAGCCGATGAGAGAGGTTCCGGAGGAGGGAACTGCTGTCAGATGCCGCTGAGAGGTTGAGCCCTGGGGAGCAACTGAGCCCACTTTGATCTGGCGACATGGAGATCAGGGGCAAGAGATGTATCGGGGAGGTAGTGTGGAGGAAAGACGGCTGGAGTGAGTTCAAGTGAGAAGGAAGGTGGGTAGAGAGCTCTTCTCAGGCGTCTGGCTCTACGTGGGGCCAGAGATGAGCTGGAGGCACATGTGTTGTTAAGCAGGGGACAAGCACTACTCCATGAGTGATCCTGCAGGGATGGTCTCTGCTCCTGTGAGTGATCCTGCAGGGATGGTCTCTGCTCCTGTGAGTGATCCTGCAGGGATGGTCTCTGCTCCTGTGAGTGATCCTGCAGGGATGGTCTCTGCTCCTGTGAGTGATCCTGCAGGGATGGTCTCTGCTCCTTTAGTCCCATGACCTGTTTAGTGACGTGCTCGCCCTATGGAGAGAGGCCACATTAGGGAAAGAACATGAGCTTCACCATGTGCCGAGTGGGCAAGACTCACTCCACCCCTTGGAGCTGTGTGACCTTCTAGTGCGCTTCCTCCCCGGGCACCTGGGCTTGCAGTCCTGACCTCCCAGGATGCTCATGGGTGTTTGTGAGAATCCCGGTCGGCACAGCTCAATGGTTGAGCGTTGACCTATGAGCCAGAAGGTCACGGTTCAATTCCCAGGTCAGGGCACATGCCCGGGTTGCAGGCTCGAATCCCAGTGTGTGCAGGAGAGGCATGCAGGAGGCAGCCAATCAATGATTGTCTCTCATCATTGATGTTTCTTTCTCTCCCTTTCCCTTCCTCTCTGAAATCAATATATATATTAAGAGAATGTTCACAAGGGAATGCTCATAAGGCAGTTGGCACAATACTTAGCACATAGTAAATTCCCAATATTACAGAAAACTACACCTGCCTGATGCTGGTCTTCCAGAAGCTTCTACATCAAGGCAGATAACCTTTATCATTTCAACAGATGCTAGCCACATGGAGACAGCGGACTGTCTCAGTAAGTCACGAAAGGCCAAAGGACAGCAGGGTCCGGGCGAGATGCGGGTGCGATTGCCTCATCCGTGTTTGTGATGCACACGCAAAGGCATGTCAGCCGTGCGGGAGTCCGCTCCAGATGGAGAGCGTGCCGTGCTAGCACCAGAGGTGGTGGAGGCAGCTCAGCAGACATGGAAGGTGTGGACACGGACCGTGGTCTCTGGCACCCAGCAGTTGGCAGAGCTCTCGGCACAGGCATTGGGAGAGCCTGTGCTCACGGTGGTTGTGAGTTGGAGGGCAACGTACCCGGGGTTAGGCGTGGGGCACAGCAATGAGCTGGTAATAGGGCCATGAGGCTCGTACCGTCCTCAGTCCCCTGAAGGAGGCAACACACCAAGTGCTGTGAGTGGAAATATGCAGGGCATTCCGGGACCCGGGGTCAGGGCGCCTGACCTGGCTGGGTAGGCAGGACGGCTGGGGGGGGGGGGGGGGGGGCGTGGCGGGGGGGGGTTGGGGGTTGGGGAAGTATAGGCATTACTGCTACACCCCTTTCTAGCTGTGGGGCCTGGGGCAAGTCCTCTCCATTCCAAGCCTGTGGTTCGGCAGGAAAGTCAGACTGAGTTGGGGGCAGTAAGACCAGCTCCAATGTTTCAGGTGGTGGCTGCAGAGAATGTGCTGGATGGCAACCAACTGAGTCAGACCCTCCTGACTGTCGGTGGGAGAGGACCCTGGGAAGGGCTCCAGCAAAAACGCTCATCCTCAAGCCAGCCGGTCATGATCAACACAGACCTACTCGGCACCCACTCTCTGCCAGGCTCTGCCAGGCAGGCGTGGCAGTGGGTCTTCGGCCACAGTCAGTCCACCCACACCCGGGACAAGGGCACAACGGGGAGACCCGGCCAGGAGGGAGTGTTTGGGAACACAGCTCTCATTGGCCACATTTTTCAGGCACATTATGTTTTCCAAAAGCACGTCTCACCCATTATTTGATCTCTGTAAATATTGTCATGAACCAGACAGGACAAGGGGTATTAGCGCTAACTTTTCAGTTGGGGAACCAGGCCCAGAGAAGCTAAGGGACTCCCTAATGTCACACAGCCTTAGTGGCAGAGGTAAAGCTCGACCTAAGCCTCTTGTAATGTATGTGAAAACACTTGTTAAACAGTGAGGTGTGACACCCCGGGGCAGTTTCCAGTTGGCTCTTAATGGAGGCTGGGTGGCTCCAGCGTGCCTGGGAGTCACTGGGCTGGGGAGGGGCAGGCCCCTGGTGGTAGGAGCCCTGGGTGGGGAAGCTCCGCCAGTGGGGAAGCTGCTCCCACTCCAGGAGTAGGACCTGAACCCTGAAAGGCCTTGGAACATAGGTGAGGGAAGGCTGTCGGGGACATTTGGATAGAACACACTCAAGACCTTAAATAACAAAGAGAAGAGATGGACAGAGGGCTGCAGGGGGGGGGGGGGGGGCGGGTGGATGTGAGCGTCATTCTGGATCATAGATGTCTCTGGTCCCAGTGTGAGCGAGGCGCCGGGGGTGTCAGGATGGAGGCTCAGGCACATATCCGCTAAGGCCTCAGAGCCTGCGACCTTTGTCCTGGAGACAGCCACGCACGTGGCCTCTTTGGCTCTCAGCTCCCTCACTCATCAACAGACGGACGGGATTGCAGCCATGGTCTTGAGGGCCCGTGTGGCTCTGACACTTGGTTTCTGTGTGATCTTGATACTAAAGTGCAAAGACCTGCGCCAGGTACTCAGTGGGTCCCCAGGCATGTCCACTCTGGGCTCCAGCCATGTCCTCAGCTCCCCCTGGCTGTGCTGCCTCAGCCTTGTCTAGCGGGGAAGAGGAATCTGAACTCAGCACTGACTTCTCTACAGCTGCTCCTGCCTGGGGTGGGGAACCTTTTCTCTGCCCAGGGCCGTTTGGGTATTTATAACATCATTCACGAGCCATACAAAAGTATCCACCTAAAAATGAGCCTGCTGTATTTGGTCAAACATTTAATTAACTCACCCCTAATGCCTTGGCAGGACCAGACCAAATGATTTCACGGGCCTTATATGGCCCTTGGGCCAGATGTTCCCCACCTCTGGCTTAGACCTTCTGCTTGATTTTTGGGATCCAAGTACACAGATCTATATGGTTCTGGTCTTCCCAGCAGGGAGGGCCACAGGGGGCCCAGTGTTCCAAACTGCAGGCCAAACAGCACCCACCCCTGACCCTTCAGAGGGCTGGCTGTTCCCCCAGCTCCCAAGGACCGGGGCTCCAGGCCATACCAGGGGCCCACGCCTTGGGCGGACACACAGGGCAGCCATTGTCTGTGCAGTGCCTGGCACCCTCTCGTTTGCATAGCCACGTGAAGAATGCAAGGGTGCAGGCTGGGGACGGGTCCCTGTGGAGGGGGGCCGGGGCTGTGGGGGAGGACCCTGCATTCACCCAGTTCAGGCCAGCCAAAGCAGGTGGCCCCTGGAGATGAAGGGGGCGGCTGGGGGAGGGAGCTGGCAGGAGTGGGAGCAGGGTTGTGACATTCCCCCTGTACCCACAACCGAACTCCACTGAACGTGAGGGGATTGCTAATGAGGTCCAGGAGAGTTAAATATTCTCTTGCTCCAGAGGGCGGAGCTGGGGTGGGAGAGAGGGGGGAAGGTGGGTGGGAAGAGGGGGAAGCCTGAACCCCAGGAATGTGCAGAGGCCACGGCTCCCTCCTCACCAGGCTGCTCTGGAGCTGGAGCCCCGGGCCGGGGTGCAGAGCCGCAGGCCCCAGCAGGAGCTGCTAAGCCAGCCAGAAGGGGATTAAGGGCTGAACAGTCCGCCTTCCTTCAGGCTGATGCCAGAAGGTCGGTGCTGTCTCCTACCTCCCTGCCAGGCCCCTTGCTGACCAGCAGGCAGGTCTGGCCCAGCCTCGCTGGGTCCCTCTCTGCCCTGCTCATATCGTAAACAGACTCCCGGTGCATATTCCCTGGTCTGGCCTTCCTGGTTTTCTACACATGGCCCCCAGGTACCCAGGACACCCTCTCTCCAACACCCTTCCCCAGCCCCGTCTCTCCAAGTCTGCCTCACAGTCCTCTCCCAAAAGTTCTCCCTGATGTCTTACTCTAGTCTCACCTGCTGCACATTGGAATGCCACAGGCAGAGAGGACAGAAGCCCCAGGGTCAGTTCAGCCACCCAAGAGCAAAGTCATTCCCCTCAGGGCTGGTGCTCGGGGCAGGAATTAGGAGAATTTTAGGGCACTGGCATCAGCTTCCTAAAGGGGTTTTCCTGGCAGAAAGGCCCTGAGGACAACAGGGTCACTTCCCCCAGCCCCTCCCTTCTCTGTCCCTGGGGGTGGAGCAGGAGCACCCACCTGCCCCACAGCCAGCTCCCACCCCCAGGGGGCTGGGCAGGAGCTTTGCCGGGACCTGCCCTGGCTTAGCTGGCTGCTGTGGGCGGGCCCCTGGCCATGCCAGCGCCTGGGCCTCCCCCTGCATTCTAGAGCCCCAGCCGCTGCCTGTGCTGCTGCTGCGGCTGGGCTGCCACCTCTCCTCAGCCTCTTACCACTGCTGCACCTCACCCCGCCCAGCAGCTTGGCTCACCTGGCCATGACCCCGACTCCCCCAGGGACCCTGGCCCAGCCCTGAGCTCTGGGACCCCCGGCCCGCTCCCCTGGGCCATGGCCAACTCGGGCCTCCAGCTCCTGGGCTATTTCCTGGCCCTGGGTGGCTGGGTGGGCATCATCGCCAGTACAGCCCTCCCGCAGTGGAAGCAGTCCTCCTATGCGGGCGACGCCATCATCACCGCCGTGGGCCTCTACGAAGGGCTCTGGATGTCCTGTGCCTCCCAGAGCACCGGGCAGGTGCAGTGCAAGCTCTACGACTCGCTGCTGGCCCTGGAAGGTAGGCCTCATGCTGGCCGGGCTGGGAGTTGGGGTGGGAGTGAGGGTGGGGGTGAGAGTGGAGGGTGGGGAAGGGGACGGGGAGGTCCAGAGCAAGCTTCCGTACAGTCCACCATCCGCACTGGGCTCTACTCTCCAACCCTCGCCACCCCCACCCCCCTCGCCCCATGAACTTGTTGAAAATCTAGGCCAGCCAGGTGCCCCACAGCGGGCAGGGGTCTAGGTTCTGGCAGCCGGGGTCCAGCTCCCAGCTCTGCCGCTGTAACCTTGAGAAAACCACTGGCCCTCCCTCTCTGCGTTCCTACATCCTCATGTGAAACGGGCGTACTAGGACTGACAGGCTGATGGGAGGGTCGGGTGAGACCAGTGCCTGGCACTCAGAAAGGCTCAGTCAAGACCCTCCCCTCCACTTCTCCCCATGCTCTGTAGGCAGACACCTTGTGCACCCTCACATGCTGGCCCCGCCAGCTAGGAAAGCATCCACATGCAAGCACACACACAGCCCTACACACATGCACACACATGCGCACATACATGTGCATGTACACACATGTGCTCTGGCCCTCCAGTTGTTCTCTGCTTCCTCCTGGGGTTTGGAATTGAGCCTTAAAAAGTTGGCTCACAAGCAAGCACCACTGCAGTTTTGTCCCTGGCTTGGGGCCCACAGGCCAGAGCCCAGCGACCAGCCATCTGCCCCCAGCCCAGAACTGACCTGAGCAGCAGGCATATGGCTGCCGTGGTGACTCAAAGGGGAAGGTGGCCATAATCAGGATGGCCCATGGGGGTTGGCATCCCTGCCTAAGGGCCATCTGCGCTGAATTGGGCCTCCGCTGCCCTCAGCTCCTCCTTCTGCCGAATCTGAAAGGTCTCAGGAGAAGCTGCCCCTGCTGTTGGGTGGGGGAGACCCCAGAGGGAGTCCCAGCCAGAGCGGCTGGTGAGAGAGCTGCCCGGTCACCACAGAGGAGCCTGAAAACGAGCGTGAACGTGAACGACGGTTATAGAGGGAGGCTCCACCCCGTCCCTCTTTACTGCACCCTCACCCCTGCCCAGGTGCAGTCCCAGAGCAGCTTCCCCTCCTGCTCCAGGCTCCCATCCCCGGCTCCCCCATCCACCCCCTTCCCCCGCCCCTCCACCGGCTCAGCCCCTCCTGCCCCCAGGTCACATCCAGTCAGCAAGAGCCCTGATGGTGGTGGCCGTGCTCCTGGGCTTCGTGGCCATGATCCTCAGTGTCGTCGGCATGAAGTGCACCCGGGTCGGAGACAGCAACCCCATCGCCAAGGGCCGCATTGCCATCTCCGGGGGGGCCCTCTTCCTTTTGGCAGGTGGGTGCCCCTGGCTCCTTCTCCACCATGTTGGCCATTACAGGTAGCCCACCCTGGTGGCCAGCAGGGGGCAGACCTGAGCACCCGCCCTTTGTCCTTAGGCCTCTGCACCTTGACTGCAGTGTCATGGTACGCCACCCTGGTGACCCAGGAGTTCTTCAACCCGAGCACACCTGTCAATGCCAGGTGAGTGCCAAGACGTGGCTTGGGCCAGCGGTCGGGCTGGGCCTCCCTTTCCACTGGCTCTGGGGCCACCGGCCTTCATCCCGCAGGGTACACGGAGGGGGCCCAGGGGACGGCCGCAGGCGCTGGCACCGAGAAGCTCGCTGTGGCTGGGCCCTCCAAAGGGCAGGGTGCCTGTGGAGGGCACCCAGGAGCTAAGTGCCGGCTCTGGGCTTAAATCCCAGCTCTGCACATGCTGTTATGCGACGGGCTAGTTCCTTAATCTTCCTGTGCCAGGTTTCCTCCCTGTAAAGGGAGCAATGGCCCGAGGACCCGAGGCTGTGAGGGTTCAGTGAGACAGGCAGGTAAGGGACTGAGCACAGGGCCGGGGCCTGGAGAGCGCTCAGCCCAGCCCAGCTGTTGTTTCTGCAGGAGGCAGCGTTACCTTGGGTGGGAAGCAGGGGGTGACGCTGGAGAAGAGATCGGGCAGTTCACGGAGGGCCTTGCAGCCATAGGAAGGTTTGGTTCCTCAGGCAGCGGGCAGTCCCTCCCGCTGTGGTGTGGAGAACGGTGGGAGAGGGGCAAGACCAGTAGGCGCTGTTGCAAAGGCCTGGAGCAGAGGGCACGTCCAGGGGGCTGCCAGTGAAGAGTAGGTCAGGGATATTTCGAAGGCTGAATGGTCAGGACAGGTAAGGCCAAGGGCGTGGGGGCTGAACTGGGGGGGCTGAAGAACCTGGGCCCCTGTGGCTCCTCCCTCACCTCTCAGCTCTGCCAGGAGCAGAGACTGGGACAATCTCAATCCCGGACATCCCCACAGGCCTTGAGCGGGGTGGGGAGAGTAGGATGGTAGGGGGTGGAGGAGTTGCGGAGGGTGGAGGGAGGATGAGCAAAGATGCCTGGGCTGTTGCACTTGGGAGTGCTCCCTGGAGGAGGCAGAGGTATGGAGAGGGAAGAAAAACGAGACCTCGGGTGTACGGCTTGAACAAGCCTGGTACCGAATGGCCACCTAGTGAGAGTCAGTGCAATTCAGGGGCGCACAGAGGGGCCTGGGAAAGTCCCCTGGAGGAGGTCGCTTCTTAGCTGGGTCCTGAAGGCGGAGCACAGGAGGTGCAGAACAGGAGATGCTCCAGGAGGGGGCGCCTCAGGCGAAGGCACAGACGCAGGTAGACCCAGGCACTGCCGAGGCTGGTGGACAGGGCCCAGACGTGCAGAGCCTGGAGTGCCAGGTGGAGGGTCTGCCCTTCTCAGAGGGCAGTGGGGAGCCCTGGCTGGGATTCTAAGGGCCAGACCGTGACTGAGAGAGATGGCAGGGATTGCCCTGCTCTGCCAACAGGACCTGCAGGCCCTCCCCTACCCCTCAGCGGGCCAGATGAGGACAGGGGCCCGGGGTTGCATGGAGCAGCCCCCCATGGGTCTGGGTGACCCTGTGTAGCGTCAACCTGCTGGGGTGGCCACGGAGGAAGGATGAGCGCTCATCCCAGCTCATCCAGAGAGGCTGCTAAGGCCTGTGAGGTCCCACCTCAGCTCCCAACACCTGCCCGACCCCGGCCAGGGCCCAGGCTAGGGAGCCCCTGATGACACCAAGCGCCTGGGTTGCAGCCACACCTGATGGCATCCTCCCTACTCCTTGCAGGTACGAGTTTGGCCCAGCCTTGTTCGTGGGCTGGGCCGCTGCCGGCCTGGCCATGCTGGGGGGTTCCTTCCTCTGCTGCACGTGCCCAGAGCCTGAGAGAGTCAACAGCAGCCCACAGCCCTACCGGCCAGGCCCCTCAACTGCAGCCAGAGAGTACGTCTGAGTCACCAGCCCCAGCCAGCAGTCCACCCCCCAGCACTCCACAGCCCCTGCAGCGCTCTGGGCAGGGCCCGTGGGATACAGGGTGTCCCCTGAGCTTGGTTAGGGCTCTGAGCAGCTTGTCCCCAACATAGGCATCCACCCTTCGCTCTGAGGCCAAGACCCAGACACTCAGAGAGAGGCCACATGTGCACACACAGGTCCAGGTGCAGGCCTGGGCCGGTCCAGACAGCCTCAATGGCAACTGTGTGTTTCCCCACAGTCAGGGGCCGACCCTTTCACTGGAGGCTTATCTACTCACTAAAGGGCTACCTGTCTACACCGTGCTGGGCCCTGGGGACAGAGCAACAAAGATGGACCTTGGTGTCCAGCACCCTGGGATGGCCAGCATCCTTGGCTCCTCACAGCCACCGCATGAAGGAGGCTGTGCTGGGATGACGAATGTCCCACATCACACACGAGGGAACACGTTCAGAGAGACCAAGACCCTTGGCCCCACTGCCTCTGAGTTCGGGTCTCAGCTCTGCAGCATGCCCAGCACTGCGTGGACACCCACACAGACTGCGTCCTCCTCCCCCACCCCGGGGAATGGGCCCCAGGCAGGGCTGCTGTGGGGGCCCAGGTCTGACCCCACTGGCCAGTCCCTGGGCCCAGGCCTGATCCCCACAGCCCCTGCCCCTCCTTCCCCCTCTGCTGCTCACCCCACTAACCAACTGTCCTCTCTTTTGACTTTCAGACCAATTCTTAAATTGTCTGCCTCCTCCAAGGCCCCCCTGGGTGTGTAAGGTCCAGGCCCCCAGCCTGGCTGCCTCCCTGCCACACCCAGACTGTGTGTTTGGTACTTTTTGGAAAGAGAAGTGAACATCCAGCCCCAAGTGCGGCGTCATTTGATCTGTCCCGGGGAATGGCCAGGGCGGGGGCTGGCTCAGAGAGGTCAGAGCTGGTCCCTGGGGCTGTTAGGCATAAAGATGGGGAGACAGGTCCAGGGTGGGTTACAAACGCGGCCGAGGCTGACCAGGACTCCTGCCCAGTAACCTCCGCAGCCTGGCCTTGGGTTGGCCCCAGGACCTCCTAATGGGAGACCCCACCCTGAGGCCTGGGCCTGCACTGGGCAGCATCCCCCGGTCAGGGAGCCCTTGGCCTAAAGAGAGACGCAGTCCCGTCCCTGTCACTAGGTCTGCCCCTGGGACAGGTACCCACCCCCTTGGTCTAAAAGGGGGAGAGGCCTCAGGGGAGTGCAGGGAAAATGAACCCAATCAGTGCCTCCCTCCTGCTCGGGCCTCTTCCACCCCGAACCTCCTTCCGGGGCCTGAGTCTCTCTCTGGCCACTGCCTTCTCTCTCCCACGTGGAAAGAGCTGACACGATGGTCCCTTGCCTCCCCGATGCCTCCTCAGCCAGCTTCCTTCTGATTCCTCCACCACTTTTTGTGACCACCTCTCTCACCAAGTCACAGATCCCAGGACACAACCCAGCCTTCTCGGAGCTTGACTCTGAGAGATGAATTCTGACAAGATGACTGTCGTGGATGCTGGGGGGAGGGGGAGGGGAGGGAGAGCTGCTGTGGGATCATTGGTGTGGGCCTGGCTGGACAGCTGCTGCCCATCCCTGCGGGGCCTCGGGAATGGCTGTTGCATGAAGCCCATCCAGCCTCTGGCCAGAGGGGGCGCCAGAGAGGGGCCCGAGGGTGGCCCTCAATGGTTTACAGGACGGCCGCCCCTCCAGCCATGGATGAGTACGAAAGGGTCTTCTGGCCTGGGCTCCAGCCTGAGCTGTAACTCAGCCGCTCTCACCTCCGACGCCCAGGCTCCACCCCCGACACCCCCATGTCATCGGCCTGGGGTGACCGGCATCTGAGCTCGGGCAGCTCCCGAGGGACGGCAGCGGTCAGCACCTCGGTGAGGCCTAAAGTTGGGGCCACATTTTTCGCGGCTCCGAGGGGTCTCAGAGGGAGCAAGGCACCTCGGAGAAGAGGCGAGGAGGGGCAGGACGAAAGGAAGCCCTGTCTCCCTCTGCCTTCCCGGAGACCCTGAGCCCAGGCGGTTCCCCGCGTCTCCCAATAAACAGACCCCTTTGTGCTGAAGCCACTTGGAGTGTGATTTCTGTCGCGCAGATACCAGAGCCCTGGCCAACCCCGAGTTGGAGCCTGGACACCGGGTGTGGCAGTGAAGGCTCCTGTCACGGGCGCAGGCTGAGCAGCGTGGGATGTGGGGCCCAAGGCTCGACCTCAGTCCCAGGCTGGGCATTTGGCAACCAAGCAGTTGGCCAGGAAGGAAGTGGTCTCTTACGGTTCAGGCTCCACCAGAGGCTCAGGACTGCCACTGAGCAAGGGTCCATGGCCCCCCACCCCCACCTCCTCATGGACGGATGCCAACACGATAGCACCAGCTTTAGAGAAAAGGAGACAGGAGGCTCGGCTCAGGCCTGTGCTCCTCAGTCCAGGACGCGGCGGGATTGTAAGGGGTAACAGTTAAGGGCCCACCAGCTCTCGTAGGTGGTGTAGCCAAGGTTGAACTTCTAACCGGATCTTGTTAAAACAGGATAGAAGCAGGCTCTGCAGCGATAGGACTTGGTGGGAAGATGTCAGGATAGGATGCCCTAGCTGCTTCCTGAGGGTTTAAGGGACAGGCTGTGAGAGAGCCCAGCCCTGTGCCCCGGGGCAGGCCTGAGAGCAAGGCAGGAGCACACTTCAGTGTGGTCCTTCCTAAAAGGAGGCCGAGTTTGGAGAGGTGGAGTCAGATCCCCACATACAACCCAGCCAATATACTGATGAACAGCGTGTGTGAGTGTGTGTGTGTGTGTGTGTGTGTGTGTGTGGCGGGGGGGGGGGGGGCGGGCGGTTGTGGTGCTGACGATGTGAGGGTGCCTGGGAGAAGTGAGAGGGTTTGGAGCTAGAAGAGTTTGGGAAGCCTGATGCCCCAGGACTCTCCTGAAGCAACCTCTTTCAAAGGTCTAGTCAAGGTCACTTGGGCTGCCAACCTGTGGTGCGGTTAACTTCCCAAGCCCCTGTCAGGGCTGGGATCCTGCTTACTGTCCCAACTTCAAGGCTAAAGAATTAGCCAGAGGCAAAGGGTTTGATCCTAAAGCTTCTGCCATTGTTTTTGCAAACATTGTGTCCCCCCCCCCCCCAAAGAATGGAATTGGAAGGCCAGAAAATATGGTTTGGGGAGGAATATATTTGTATGCTCAGCCCCTAAGGAATGTCTAAGTAGCTAGGGGAGTAAACCCAGCACTGGAGTAGCTGGCCAGGGCACTCACCTGTTGCCTGCATCCAAAGATCTGGGTGGGGATTGAGTATCAGATGATGTCAAGGAATTATGGCTAATTCTGTGTTATATGTGTTGTTCGTTTTGTGTGATAATGACACTGTGGTCTGTTTGTTTTTTAACCCTTATCTCTTAGAAGTGCCCACTGACATAATATAATGGATGACTTTGCTTTAAAATACTCCAGGAACAAAAAGGTCAGGGGCAGAAGAAGTTATAAAATAAGTTGGGAAACCAGTGGTTTTTTGTTCTTTTTTTCATCTTCATATTCCTATTTAGTCAAGCAAACTAATCACACTTGCCATGGAAATTGGAAATTGTAAGAAGACAAATATATTTAAATGCTGCTCAATGACTTAAGTTTCTCCAGGCTCCCCAGATCTGCAGGCTTCTTCACACTCCTAGACTCTGGGCCTAAGTGGCCTTTCTCTTTTCTGTAGTTACTCAAGTTCCATCTCCAGCGGTGTGCTGTGTATTGTGTGTTAACCAGTGCTTCTCAGAGGTTCACTGTTCTCTCTGTCCGGACGTTTGCAAGTGAAAGAAATAAAGGGCTAAAATCCCTCCACGTTTTTCAGGTGTACAGTTTAATATACCCCCGCTGACCACTGGGATAAGCGTGACAAATACTTCAGGGACTTGCTACTCCAAGCACAGCCCTCCAGCAGCAGCAGCGCATCATCCAAAAGCTTGTTGGAAATACGGGATCTCAGGCCTCACCCCAGACCCAGGGAAACAGACGTCTCCAGGTCCCTAGCTAATCTGTGTACACATTGAAGTCTGGGAAACACAGACCTAAGCTAGCGAGAGCTGTGTGGTGCCTCCCCTCTTCTAGATGAAAATTTCAATGGCAATACCTTGTTCTCCTCCATCATAGGTGCATTGAAAATGGGTGAATTTATTATTTCATCTTGAGTTGGTGAGATTAGGGAGAGCCCTAACTAAACCTGACCCAGGAAAGCTGGACCCAAAGTCAAGCTTCCTGACCGTTTTTGCTCCTAGAGCACATAAAAATGAGATTTGGTTCCATTTATGAGAAATTTTAGGCAGTTTTATTCTGGACAGCACTCCTGTTGGGGAAAGTGTACAAAATGTTTTCAAAGCATCAAAAGGCTGACACGGTGCTATGGTGTCACAGAGTCAAAACCCGAGAAGCACTCCCTCTCCCTGTAGGTCACATGGTGGCCCACATGGTCCCCACACAGCTGAGGAGTCCTTGGCTGGCAGGGGCACAGACTGGTTACATGTGACAGGGATTGAACAAATAAGCAAATATGCCAAGGATCAGCCTCAGGTGTAAGTTTCAGGTCTTTTCAGGTCTTAGCTGAGCCTGTGGCTTTCCCTGGGCACGAGCAGTGACTTTCTGATTTCCCCCAGATATGTGGTTGCTTTTGATTGTCCCCTAGACTTTCATGTCCGGCTCCCAAAAGGAGAAACAAACTAAAATGAATGGGGTGGAGGGAGGCACCAGGCCTTTGTATCCCCTGGGAGTCACTTCAGCTATTATTCAGGAATTATTACCTTACTGATTCTCATGTAATCCTCACCAGAACTTTCGGAAGTTGGTGCTGTTGGAGTGTTTTCAGGCTTATGTAAAATACTCATTCGAGGGTCCTCCCCTGCATCTGGATTAGGTCTGACGGGGACTCTCGAGTGGCGCATAGACCACACTTTGAGAAATATTCCCACGTGCCATACTGACTTCTGTGTGAGCTCCACAAGGAGGCTCTGGAAGGTGGGATTCCACTGTCTGTAGTGGAGCTCAGGTTTCCTGACTCCAAATCACGTTCCTTCCTGGTGTCTGAAAATGACTTATGAAAATCAAATTCTGTGCACAGGGTAAAGCGAGGCATTTCGTTGTACTGTATGCATATCGTTGTCTTCTCGGCTGGCTTCTTCTCCCTCGCCTTATAAACATGTCTCCTCATCCTAAAAAAAAAACCTTCCCCAAAATTTGCCTATTTTTAGAGCTACTGGAACTCCCATGGTGCCCAGGGCAATTTTCATCCCAGTATGAATGATAACCACATCCCTTTCGTTCTCACAAGCACCCTATTTGGCTAATATGTAAATTGATATGGCCCCAATCACGCATCTGCCCTTCCAGCGGCAGCCCTTGTTTCCTTCATCCCACTTCAACATAGCCGGTGAGCTTTAACTCTGTACTCTTTTAGTCTTGTTGGCTACATCAGCAGTGAACAAAACGGATAAAATCCCTTACAGAGCTTACCTTCTATGAGAGAGAGTAAAGTTAGTATAGATGAGCAGGTGAGGGTATGCACTATGGAGAAAAATCAAGCAGGGTAAGTAAGGAGGCTGGGAGATCTGGGTGTGGGGAGGGCCTGCTACGTTAAGTAGACGGTCAAGGAAGGTCAGAGTGGTCAGAGACCTGAAAGATCTGAGGGAGAAAGCCATTTCGTTATCCGGAGAAACAGTCATCCTGTTGAGAGAGGAAAGCAGGTGTCAGGCCTTGGGTGGGAGTGTGCCTGGCCCGGGGAGGGAAGGCCTGAGGCTGGGGTGGAGGAGGCTGGGGGAACAGTATGGGAATGGGACAGATGGGGGCACAGGTGCAAGTGACACTGAAGCCTCTGGAGGGTCTGACATGGTGTTTAAGATGCCCTGCTGCGTGGAAAGGAAGGTTTCAGGGAGCTCACCCAGGAGGTTACTGCAATAATCCAGGTGAGATGCTGGAGGCCTGGGTCCGTGGGATTGGGAGTGGTGAGAAGTGCTCAGATTCTGGGGGTTTCAAAGGTAGGATTTTAAGACTTATGGGATGTGGACTGTGAGAACAAGTGAGATGTCAGGATTGACTCTGAGGGGCTGGGACCTGTCAGGATGGACCTAGCAGGCTGTGGGCTAGCAGCTCCATTCACCCTCCAGCTGCTGTAGTCTGGGGTCCACCTCACCTTCCCAGGATTGCCTCCACCTCCTTGGAACTCTTGGTTTTGATGCCAGCTGAACCATTTCTACTTTATTCTTTAGGACTCTATGATGTCCCTGATTCTTGATTTAATACATCATTTTTCAGTCATCACTTTTATGTCTATGGTCTTATTTCAAAAGTCTGGGACTCCACCCTCTGCTCTTCACAGATGCTCCTTGAGTAATGTGACTTCATCTATGACCATAGCTTCAATAGCTGCCTGATGAGTGTCAAACATTCAGCTTCAACCTACCTGACTCAGCTACAAATCAGCTTCTTGCATACTCCCCATGGATGGCCCAGAGGTACCCCAAACTCCATATAGCTAAAACTGAGCATACCCCTTTGCATTCTCTATTCCAGCAGATGGCACTATTTGCATCAACATACCACAATCATGCTAGATTCTTCCCTCATCCTCATCCCTACATCTATTCTAGCTAGTCACAAAGATCTGTCAACTCCATTTCTGAAAACATCTCAAATTGGATCTCCTTTTCCTTCTGTCATGTCTATGGTCCAGGTCTCATTACTCATATGGACTTATGCAACAATGTCTAAATTGGTCATTTCTGATTAAACTTTTTTCTTTGCCCCAGAGTAATATTTTTGAAATGAAAAGCATTCTATTTAAAAATAATCCAGATTCCCTTTCACCAGCTAGCTGCCCTAAGCCTGTAAAGTGCTAAAACATCACTCAAATAGGTATAAATCTACTCACTTCTGTACCATTTATAGCCTTATAAACAGGCAGCCAGATTAGAGATGTAAACTGGCCCCCCTCTCCCTGGGGCACCATTCCAAGCAGAGTTGCTAAAACTGCTCCTTCTCAGCCACAAGCCAGCCTCACCAGTATCAGACTAGTCCTTCCTCCAGCAGAACCAGAGGACTAAGCCTGTCCCGTGCTACACTCCCGATCGCCTGTCTACCAGATGTTAAAGCTTCCCCCTTTTCAGCTGTAACTATCTTAATTCCCATGAACTCTCTCCTACTCCGATTCTGATCCAATCTTGCTCCCTTCCCAAACCTCCCACCTCTGAAAGCCAGTCACCAGCCTATTCTGAATATTCCTTCACCTTCTTATTCTCCCTCTAACAGACTCACCCCTAGGACACTACCTCCCTCGGAGCCCTTTCAGTGGTGTTTTCTTCTTTTAACCCATTACCATGATGCCCGGTGGTGGGCTAAGTCTCCTGTCACACCATTGCCACTTCGACGCCATTTTCCTCCCTCATAAGGCCTCAACGCCAACTTCCTTGAAGCCCGCACCTTCAGATTATATCTGTTATCCAGCAGCATTCCTTGAAGATTTTCATTCCAGGGTCACCATCCTGGTCTTCTCCATGGTACTTCTACCATCACTTGTGGCCATCTCATTGCCCAGAGAGGATTCTTTGAACACCATTGTCTATTTCTGACCTTTCCACTTCCAGCAGTGTCTCTTCGTCTTCCACTCACACGACCATACCTACATGTCATCACCAGTAACTGTCCATCTCAAGCTAAGCATGCCAGTCTAGGACCACTACCTCCAACTCCCTTAAATTAGTACTCCTACTCCATTGAGTTAATTTGGAACACTTGCCAAATCCTGGACCAACTCAAGTCACCAGAGAATGCTATGCTTTTGTTGGCTTTGGCTAATCAGACCCATCCCTGGGTCAGGGGATGGTGGAAGTGGATGTTGGGAACATTACTGTCAACTGTAGCTCTACATGCATTTTCAATATTTCTGCTCTATCCTTCCTCTGTTGAAGTTAGGCGGCAAAGCCCTGACTAAACCCAACCCCCCACCTGCTGGCAGTTCTATTTCCCTAGTATATTTGCTTTCCCATTCCCTACGACAACGATTTCAGTCATGCACTACATAATGTCTCGTCAATAGCAGACCACAGGCAATGATGGCCCCGTAAGCTCATAATGGAGCGGAGTTTTGTCTAAGAAATGGAAGGGTCTGTGGCTCAGGATCTCCGAGGGGATCAGTGTGTGCTTGGCAGTAGATTCCATTCCTCACCACCTCAGTTTTGAAAGCAGATTACATCCCAGTGACCGGCTCAGCAGAGGAGCCTGTCCCCTCAGGCCTCCGAGATGTACATCTTCAGAGGACACTGCTGTCAATCCCTGGAGGACCTCAGATCCTGCACACGGACACAGGCCCACAGGAGCGACCGCAAGTATGTACCGCTGCCACTTCAGTAAGGACTCTCCGCAGCAGTGTGGAGCCACCTGTCCCTCCTGTACTTTGTAAATTTTTTTTGGTTATAATGATACTAGAGGCCCGATGCATGAAATTCATGCAAGAGTAGGTCTTTCTTCCCCCGGCTGCCGGCACCAGTTTCCCTCTGGCACCTGGGACCCAGGTTTCACTCGCTGGCCCAGGTTCCCCAGGTTCTTCTGGAAAGTTGTCCAGTCTAATTAGCATATTACCAGGTACACTTTTATTATATAGGATAAAGTGTAAATTTTTCTTCCATCAATCAATGCCAGAGAGCCCTTTGAACCAGATGGGGCAATGAAGCAAAAAACAAAATTTCCGAAGTTAAAATCTAGAGGATCAGCTCTAGATCCTCTGCATGTTAAACACCCTCTCCATGATTTCTAGGCATACCAAAGTTCCTTAATCTTTTGCTCCAACATGCAATAGCCAAAACCACATTGCAACAATCCCCTAATCTCTCCCATCTTAATGATTCCTCCTGATGACCCTCAAGCCAAGTTTTATTCCCTCCTTAGTCACTGTCATGGTGACCTACACCTTGCCTAGCCGATTTGGTTTCTTCTTTGTATTTCCAACCAATCCAACTAACATACTGTTCATGAAGCAGCATTGACATTCTATATGCCGTTAGAAAGCAAGCAGGGAGGGGAGAGGGTTTGTGGTTCAGTTATAAAGTCTACAGTAGTGTAATGTCCTAGGCCAGGCATGGGCAAACTACAGCCCATGGGCTGGATCCGGCCGTTTGAAATGAATAAAACTAAAAAAAAAAAAAAAAAAAAAAAAGACCGTACCCTTTTATGTAATGTTTACTTTGAATTTGTATTAGTTCACACAAACACTCCATCCATGCTTTTGTTCCGGCCCTCCGGTCCAGTTTAAGAACCCATTTTGGCCGAGTCAAAAAGTTTGCCCACCCCTGTCCTAGGCCTTCAGTCATTTACCATCCTGACACCCAGAGCAACTTCCACTCCTGCAATCTCCATTCACAGGAAATGCCCTATACAGATGTGTCATTTCTGTGACATTGCCATATATCTTTATAACCCTATATAATAAAAAGCTAATATGCAAATAGACCAAACGGTGGAACCAGAACCAGTCACTATGATGTGCGCTGACCACCGGGGGCGTGCGCAGAACACAGCAGGTGTCGGGATGGTGGAGCAGGTGAACAGTGGTGCCAAACCAATGCGAGGCACTGGTTGCTGTCATCGGGGCAAGCCTCTCTTGGTTACCGAAAATTCTTTGCTCCTACGCCGCGGTTCTGCCTGGCACTTGCATCCCCTGCTGGAGTCTCTCTGCTCACAACCACTGTCAGCACCGGCCCCTCTTGCACCTGCAGCCGACACTGGAGCTGCCACTTGTACCTGCTGCTGGTACCTGGTGCAGTCCCAATCACTTGGCATCATCAGTGGGTGCGAGCAGTGGCTGACCCCTGAGGGCTTCTCCACCTCCTCCTGGCTACAGAGGGGTGATCAGGCAGCAGCTGCTGCTTGTACCAGCCCCAATCACTCTGCGCTGTCAGTGAGTACAAGCGGGGCCAGTGCTATCAGCATGTGTGAGCAAGAGAGGGGCTGACAGCAGACAGTATCGAGGGCCATGTCAGGAGGGACTGGGCAGGGGCAGCCTCACGGCCCACAGTTCCTTTCGAAGTGCACAAATTTGTGCACTGGGCCCCTAGTCTACCTATATTACAAAAAGTCAGTGACCTTAACACCCAAATGACCTGTCACCAGGACCTGCACTGATGAATCCTGCAGCAGTGGTGGGAGGGACTCTGGGTCCCATGTGATTTTGCACACTGGGCCTTAGTCACTCAATAATAAATTATACATTTTATGTAAATTTCCCAGAGCATAATCTATTTTCAGACAGGTTTAAGTTAAGGATCTTACAAAGGACTATAAACGAAAATAAACAAGACAGACAGTTACACAAAGACAATTATTTAAGACCTTTATTAACAGGTGCTTGCAGTTTGTTGACTTTTTTGAAAAAATCAAGCTGTAAACTTTTATTACAAATTAAAAATGAGGTTCTTAAAAATCTCAACTTGACCAGATATGAAACAATTTAAAAACCTTTAAAGGTGTATTGAGAAAAACCAGGCTTTTTTTTTTTTTCTTAAAAAACACGTTTGTCATTACCAAAAAGAGACATCTTTAGATAAAAATAATAAAAACCCCATGCTGCATAGATAATGCAGATAGTTCTAGTTATCTGGTCAACAGGCAAAAAGCAAGCACTTAAGGTCTTCAGCTCCAATCTTTTGTTCATTTCTTATTGCTGGAATTTCATATTTCTTCTTGTTGGATGACTAAACTGTAAAAGAAAAAAATAATAGAGATTATCTTGTAAAATTCACTGCAATGTTATTTCAATATACCAAATGCTCCAGGTCACATCAACTAAGTAGGGATGTGACCTGGAACAGTCCACGTAAATCAAACTGGTTTATTCTAAGACAGCGATTCACAACAGGGGTGGACACTGCTGCGACAACATGGTTACTTGCAGGTCTCAGGAAGACCTCTGCCACCCAAAAAAATAGCACAGAGGGACAGAACCAAAAAGCATCACTGGCTAAGAATACTAATCCCAGCTAGGCCAGTGTGATGAACATCATTCCATGCACAAAGGGGGTGTGCAGGAGGCAGCAGACCAGTGTTTCTGTCTCATCAGTGATGGTTTTTCTCCCTCTCTCTCAAATCCATAAAAACATGTATTTTTTAAAAAGTTAATCCCAGAGCCAAGCAGAGATGACAAGCCCCCCGGTATCAAGTAAAAAAGAATACTGTACTTTTGAAACTGAATGTATGTCAAGGTTACTACTTTCTCCAAAGAGACTATATTGGCCATCATTATCTAGGTTATTCATTTTAGTAGTTATACCATTTCTTTTTGAAAATGCAACACAAGGTAATTAACATACTTCTTAAGGCAAGGTTATCAAAACTTTCTCAACTGGTGAAATCACAGAATACATTCAGAAAAGTTTGAAAAAGCCCTAATTATTCAAGATGTAAACTGAAATGGGTTTTTCTCTAGCATAAATGAACTCATGACTGCTCAGAGGCTAGAGGCCATTTAGGGTAAATTACCCGGATGATGGTAAAGATGGTAAGCCGGCATTTTTTACTCAGCCCCGCCCTGCTCAGCCTCGGGAGCGGACGAATTCTCAGCTGGTGGATCGGCTGCTTTTGTCTCTTTGCCATCTTGTGGTTTAGGGTTTTCTGGGCGTCTGCGTCGGTAGTTGAAGTTGCGGCGGTACCGACGTTGAGGTGGCTGCTGACCCTGGGTCTCATCTCCTTGATTTTCCTTATCTTCTTCATTGCCGTCCTCTCTAGGCTGTCTTTGGCGAGGAGGGCCCCTGGAATGAACATTGTGCAATGATGAAACCTTATTTCTTTAACCACCCACTGGTGTTAACACCATTATCAGGTTCTTTCCGTTTATCAAGTGGTCTGCAAGCAATTTAATAAAAACAAAAGAGCAAATTTTATTTCCCAAACTGAGTGATGACTTGGTACAAGATCTTGGAAGTGAAAATTGGAAGATGAGTCTTTAAAACTGGATTTTGGACAAGAGATCTTTTACCAATAGCGTACTCTTATAAAATTAACCATAAAATGACTAACACTTGATATGTCATTTTATAACATTTTAAAATAGGCTTTATAGTAACCAAATTTGGGAACAAGTGCTACTTAACCTTTATAGATGAACACTGGCTTAAAAGGCAGGAAATAAAATTTAAAGAAAAGATGCCCTCTTCATACTCACTAGGATGGTCATAATCAAAAGGTAGAAAAATAATCAGGGTTGGTGAGAATGTGAAAAAGTTAAGCTAAAAAAAAGGGGGGGGGGGAGGGGGCGGCAAACAATCAAAATGTCTACCAACTGATCAAGGAACAAAATAATGGAATGTAATCTGGCCATAAAAAGGAATGCTATGACATGGATGAACCTTAAAAATAGGATAAGTGAAAGCCATGTAAAAAAAAAAAGGCCAAATTATATAATTCCATTTATATGAAATGTCCAAAATAGACAAATCCAGAGACAGAAAGTGGATTAGTGTGAGCCAGGGGTTAGGGTAGAGGGGAATGAAGAAGGAGTTATTGGAAGGTGATGAAAAACGCCTGGAATTAAGATACTGGCAATGGTTGCATAACTTGGTGAATATGTTAAAAAAACACACACCGAGCAACACACTTAAAAAAAAAGTTCAAGTGTTACATTGCAGCAATTATCTTCAATGGCCTAAAATTAAAGATATCAGCACCACAAACAATATCAGGACAAGACATAATTCAAGACAAGACACTATGATTTATTTTGCTGGTGATTATAAACATTGACAACAGTGATGTTTTCTTTCTTTTTTTTTTTTTTAAATATATTTTATTGATTTTTTACAGAGAGGAAGGGAGAGAGATAGAGAGCTAGAAACATCGATGAGAGAGAAACACCGATCAGCTGCCTCCTGCACATCTCCCACTGGGGATGTGCCCGCAACCCAGGTACATGCCCCTGACCGGAATCGAACCCGGGACCCCTCAGTCCGCAGGCCGACGCTCTATCCACTGAGCCAAACCGGTATCGGCAACAGTGATGTTTTCTTGGCCCCTCCTCAATACTTGGCATTGATACTCACAGCACCCCCTAAAGTCTAAGGAACCCCAAGATTGGAATCATGTCTTTTTATGTTCTGATAATCATGGACTCTAATTCCCATTTAGATCTCTACAGTCCATTTTTCACCTGTAAATCCCCCAACCTCCCATCTTCTTCTTCCAACCACTGAACCTTCTGAAACTCTTTCCCCACACTTTTTCTTTTTTTATTTTAATCCTTAGCTAATTTTTTAATCCTTCCATTGATTTTTAGAGTGTGGAAAAGAGAGGGAAAGACAGAAATACTGATGTGAGGGAAACACATCAATTGGTTGCCTCTTGCATGTGCCTCAGGCCAAGGAGGAGCCTGCAACCCAGGTATGTACCCTTGACTGGACTAGATCCTGGGACCCTTTGGTTCGTAGACCGATGCTCTATCCACTGAACTAAACCAGCTAGAGCCCCACACTTTTTCTTTTTGTTTCCTAATTTTTTTTAAAATATTTCTTTTTTATTGATTTTTTTACAGAGAGGAAGGGAGAGGGATAGAGAGTTAGAAACATCGATGAGAGAGAAGCACACTCCCTACTGGGGATGTGCCCGTAACCAAGGTACATGCCCTTGACCAGACTCGAACCTGGGACCCTTGAGTCTGCAGGCTGACGCTCTATCCACTGAGCCAAACCGGTCAGGGCTGTTTCCTAAATTTTTACATGTTGCTGAAATTCAGATGAACAAGCAAAAATCCCCACACTTTTTCTTAAGAACTCACGGTCTTTAGCAAAATTGCTGTTGCTTTCTCCCCTGCGCCTTTTAAATGGTGCCTGTCCCATCCTACCACCATGATTTCTAAATCCATTCTCATTTCTTTCTAAAACCCCAAGGCTTCAAATGTCACGTTAGGTACATTCCATTTACTATCATGTCAGGTACATTCCATTTACTATCCTGTTAGTTATGACAGACCCCAAAAGCATGGGCTTTTACTCACTCTTTACCGCCCATTTCTACTTGGGTCTTCTTAATTTCAAGTCTTCCACTCTCCAATCATTTCTTCCTATTTTATCCCTTGTTCTCCCATACTTTATTTCCACTAGGACCTATACATGATCTGATCACCCATGTTCCTAACTCTTCCTGAATCTTTTTCTTTCCTTTATCCAATATAAAGCCCACCATTAATCATTATAACCAATCCCAACCCTAGTATTTTCATTTGGATAAACAAATGCTGGACAAATCTAACTCTCTGCCCAGTCTGAGCCTGTTGTTCAAAATGGCTCAAAAAACACAACCATGCTGGTGGGCCCACTATAAATAACTGTCCTCTTCTGCATTTTTCAGTCTACAAATATGCTCTGATTTCTCATAAGCAAAAATTCTTTATAACATATTTTCCTCATTGCCACATCATTTATCTTCTTTTCAGCAAAACTACTGCCATACTCATCTCAGATTTCTTTCCATTTGTTCTTGGACATACACCAATCAGGATCTTGCCCTATGTATATTTCATTTGCCAATCACTTGGGGGGAAAAATCCTGGTTAAACAACTTGGGAAGTGCTGCATTCATTAATAGACTCATTATAAACTTTAAGGCAATGTGTCAACATAGCAATTATCTAGTACTTCCAACTAGTCAATCCATTCAAATGAGACGAAGTTAACTTAAACCAAAAGGCAAACAGTAAAACCAAAGCACTCATCCTGGCCAGTGTGGCTCAGTTGGGTGGAGGATTGTCCCATACACCAAAAGGTAGTAAAGGGGTGTGTGGGAGGCAGCTGCTTGGTGATTTTCCCCCTTCCTCTCTCTAAAAACAAACGAACAATACCCAAAACAAAAACTGAAGCACTCAACAAAAAATTCATGTTCTATTTAAAAAATATATATATATTTTTTATTTGTTTCAGAAGGGAAAGGAGAGAGAAACAGAGAGAGAATCATTGATCAGCTGCCTCCTGCACGCCCCACACTGGAGATTGAGCCCAAAGTTTGAGCTTATGCCCCGATTGGGAATTGACTGTGACCTCCTGGTCTATAAATTGATGCTCAACCACTGATTCACACCAGCTGGGCCATGTTCTATTTTTAAGGACATCAATGAAACTAGGCAGCTCTATAGTGTTACAAAAAAGGTAAGTCAAAGTTTCTGAGGGGGAAAAAACAAAACAAAAAGGATTCTGTTATTGGTATCCATGGATGTAATGGATAGAATGCCCTGAGAACCTCTTTTAGACCAACTTTAAAAACATTTATCACTGTTTAAAAAATGACATTGTGCTATTATTTAAAATATAGTATTTCAACAAGGTATCTATGTCGAGGTTTAAAATAGTTTGAATTGTAGTTCAAGATCAACAAAGCTCAACAATTAGTATCAAAACAATCCTCACCCTAGCTGGTTCGGCTCAGTGGACAGAGGGTCGGTCTGTAGACTGAAGGGTCCCTGATTCGATTCGTCAAAGGCACATGCTCAGGTTGCAGGCTCCATCCCCAGTGGGGGGACATGCAGGAGGCAGCGGATCAGTGATTCTCTCTCATCATTGATGTTTCTATCTCTCTATCCCTTTCCCTTCCTCTCTGAAATCAACATTTAAAAAACAAAAACCAAAAAAAACCCCCCACAAACAAACAAACAAACAAACAAACAAAAAACAGTCCTCCCCATCTACCTCCAACATGTAGGATGAGTCTAATGCAATTTCCCAGTGGCTTGAGAACTAGAAATCTCAAATTTTAATGAACCAGCTATAACTCCAGTCCATTTTTACTAATGAAAAACTCAAGATCATTAAAAGTACACTATATATAGACACTGGCTATTACAAAACCCTCACTGCACATCTATAGGTGGTATAATCGCAATTGGATCCCCGAATTCCTAAAGCTTTATTGAGTGCTCCATCTTTGGTAAAATACACAAAACTCCTAGTCAGAAACCGCCCTTCCTGTAGAGTCACAATATATTTTGAAGACTTCTATATTGTATTTTGGGTACTTTTATATTAAGAAACTTGTTTCTTTTTTTTTTTTTTTAAAATATATTTTATTGATTTTTTACAGAGAAGAAGGGAGAGGGATAGAGAGTTAGAAACATCGATGAGAGAGATCGATCAGCTGCCTCCTGCACGCCCCCCACTGGGGATGTGCCCGCAACCAGGGTACATGCCCTTGACCGGAATCGAACCCGGGACCCTTGAGTCTGCAGGCCGACGCTCTATCCACTGAGCCAAACCGGTTCGGCGAAACTTGTTTCTTAAAACTCATTTTGGCATCTACAGTTAAGGCTGATATGTAAACGATCATCAGTTAGGAGGAGTAATTATTAATGTATTCGTTTGATTCTTGAGTAGACTGTTAGTCTAGCAATTACATCTGGAGATTCTGATTACATTTTGCCATTTGGGGGTGACTAACAAAAAGTATACACCTAAACTGAGAAATGATTAATGGAAAATTATGCTACCTCCAGAGGCAAAACTCAATTCTTCATTTATGATATAATACAGTTCAGATACTGCTTATGCTTGAAAGGTAATGCTCACCTTTACCCTTCTCCCTCCCAAAGGTCTTAAAGGTATAATAATGCAGTTTAAACTATTCTCTTAAACTGTTCAATAACAGAAAGTTTCAAATTCCATACTCTCATGGGAGGTGGGGAGGGAGAGAGGGAGGGGGAGGAAGAGGAAGAAGACAAAAAACACACACAAAACAACCCGAATAAGCAGACCTTATCTATGCAAATTGTTTTTAACCAGAGCCAGCAAAAAGGATGCAAGGAACACATTCTCAAAGATAACTGACTACCTGACTTCAGGTTTACCTTCAGGCATCTGACAAAAGCAAATGTGAAGTGTTAACAGAAAAATGATTCAAAAGATTGCAGAAGCATGATGCTACCAATCCCTAAAATATGCCTGGGGAAATTTTAAATCTAAACCATACCTGCGGAATCGTGGTCTGTAGCCCCGATACATATTCTGTCTCACTGGTCTGCCTTGTTCTCCTGCACCCTGGTTGTCAGCACCCTGAAAAGACAACGGAAATCAAGCCAACTGGATCAGTAATGGAGTAAAAACCCAACAAGACAAATCCCAAGTCTGAATTACAGGGATTAAAAATAAATAAAACCATCTAGTAATTGTGATTATGCTATAAGTTAATTATTAACCCTTTGGTTCTTATTAGGAATTAAAAGTGCTTCTCATGATTAATATGGAGAAGATACCAAGAAAATGCTCAGAATGCAGTCCTATCAAGTTATCACATAGTATTGTTGATGCTTATATCTTTTTTTTTAGTTAATCCTCACCTGAGGATATTGTCCCATTGATTTTTTTAAAGAGTGGAAGGGAGGGAAGGAGGGCGAGTGAATGAGCAAAGTCTCAATGTGAGAGACACATCGATTGGTTGCCTCCAGCATGCAGCCCTATCAGGCTAGGGATCCAACCTGCAACCTAGGTATGTGCCCTTGACCAGAAATTGAACCCACGACCCTTTGGTTAGAGGGCTGACCCTTTTACTTTTTGGCATAACTTACCTCCATCACTTCTCCCTGTACAGGAGGGTTGGAATACTGTGGTCGACGCCCATAGGGTCTCCGCATGTAGTAAGGTGGGAACCGTCGCCTGCGATAGGGCCGGCGCTGTTGGGCCTGGCCTTCGGGAGCACTCTCTGATCCCTCATTCTTCTCCCCACTCTCACTATTCTGGTAATTCTGCTGGTAATTGCGTGGAGGACCCCTGCGACGTGGATAGCGTCTATAATGGTTACGGTCTGCTGCATATTTACTGCCTTGTACTGGAACTCCACCAGGGCCTGTAACATTTGCTGCCTCCGCACCCTACAAAAAGCCATAATATATTGACAGTGACAACAGAAATAAGTACACTAAACAAAATTTACATAAAACAAATAGAAAAAGGGTCTGTGGCCAGGGGTGCATAGAAATGATTAAACATTAGTTCCTCACTGTTCTGAAGAGATTGCCCTCTAACTGCAGCCAGCACATACATTAGGCTTGATGCACCTGTGTTCATGTGGTCACCTGACCCATCCATCCACATTAGAGCCACCATCCTAACGGATGAGATCTCCAAAATATTTCCACACTGAAGTCAAACCTTTACACAAAAAGCATCCTCACCTTTTCTCCTTCAACAACATCAAACTCCACAGTCTCTCCATCTCCTACACTGCGAAGGTACTTCCTGGGGTTATTCTTCTTTATGGCAGTCTAGTAATATCACATTCCAAAAATAGATTAACAGGGGAGAATAATGTGCTTTTTCATTTAAAATGTACCAGAGTCAATATTATTTTAGCTTTAAATTAGCTTTAAATAAGACCAAACCACCAATAAATTTACAAAAACAGGGACCAATGCTACCCCCAACCTCAACCAAAATACTCCAGTCTTACAATGTCCCAGCATTTTACCACTATTTTCCAAACTAAAACGTGTAGTTTAATACTCAAGAACAATATATATATGTATATTAATGCTTTTAGCAAAAGCATTGTTACTTTGAACAAAATGAGGATATCAATCTATCCCCCAAAGACTGCACTTAATAGAAGCTAGCCCACACAGGGCCAGTTTAGATGACAGGCGAGTTTAGTTTTGCATGCTTCAAAGTTGACCAAACCAACTTTGTCCCTGTGTTACCATATCAAACTCAATTACAAATATCAACCAAAATCCCTTCCAACCTGTGATAATACTTCAATGGAATGTAATTCAAATGTTATTAACTATGCCACTTTTTATATTATCTGACTGCATGGGAGAGCTGGTTATTAACGCCCCACAATACAATAAATCTCACATTTATTTTTTCTCCAAACTGCTATGACAAAGTAGAAGGGGGAAGAATAGCACCTCACATTTGTGGGTAATACTTCTATAAAGTTCTTTCACATATTACCTATTCACTCTCATTATGACAAATGATATGAGGTATTATTATTCCTTTTTTTAAAATTATTTTTTACAGATAAAACAGGCTTTAAAAGGTTAGGTGACTTGCCCAAGGTCACACAGATAATAAGTGGCAGAGTATAGACTTTTCTAAATCCAGGTCCCTGGACCCGAAATCCCATGTTAATTCAACTACATCACAGCGATACCATTACAGGATCACTCATGCGTTTCCATTCCAAAGGAGGCAGGACAACCAACTATCTGAAGCCAATTAAGCTAAGTTGCCCAGAACTGCAGTCTCCTTGATAGTACATCACTAAGACCTGAGCAGCCAAAGTCCCAAGAAACAAGTCAATGTTGAAACCACTTCCAAAATAAAAAGGAGAGTATATTTGGTGACATTTGTGGGTCAGTAAAAGTGGGTGACACTCATTCAGCCAAAAACTTGATCTCATCTGTCATCTAAACTGTCACATAGTTTTCGTACCTTTCATATTTAACCAACTCTAAGTTACTTGCAGTCATAGGGGATAGCAGAAGCGTGGATAATTAAACCCCCAACTCTCCTTTCAATCAGCATCTTCAACCCCTCCCCAATCTCGTTAGTGTTTCTAACAAGTCTTGCTGTTTTTCTGTTCCCAAGTCTGCATATTTCTTTGAACAGGCAGAATACCCAGGAGGATATTCAAATCCAATTGAGTATTTGATATATGTATGATATTGAGATATTACTATTCATCACTGGGTAGTGGCTTAACGATAGTCCTTAATGCTTAAGTATTCTCTGAAATATTTTCCTTAAATGGTACCTAAGAAAGTTCAGCATGTAGAACCTACCCTGTTAGTTCTTTCAGCTCAAAATACTAAAGAAAACCTAAAAATTATTTGAGTGATTACCAACTTTGCCATACTGCCTCTTCATTTAGCCTTAAACTAGCGAGGATTTCAAAAAACCCAAGCCAGCCAAATTTCTCCGAAGGTAAAAACGTATCTTACCCATTCAAAGTGCTTTAGAATGAGCAGAAGAACTGGTGTTACCCTGCTGGTTTTCTAGCATTCATTTCAAGTTAATGTCTTGCAGCTCTGTCCTACTTCCCCCATGATTACTGTAATGTGTCCTTACCATAGTTAAACCTAATAGCATTTGAAAACATCTTTAAGTTTAGATTAATGGAGGATTTTTTTGCTCATCTAAAATTAGATTTAAAAACTTAGTGTAATGACTTGAGTGATTCTATTTTAAAAAGCTGTAACTATTAACAAAATAACAATTTGAAACACCTATCTTAAGTAAACTGCCAATATGTTTCAATGTGTACATTTAAGCATCCTATCACTCTTCCTATGGGAATTAAATGAATTAGTTGAAAAGACACCCTCCCCTTTCTTCTCAAAAGCCTTAAGTCAGAAGCATAAATATCCACACAAGCACCCACCTGGTGTACAAATACATCTTCCTTGGTGTCATTCCTGCAAGAAAGAGAACCAAGTTGAATAAGTTAAAAATGGAATACATTTCACGATGCCTTTTATGAATTTCCCCCCTTTTTCCTACTATTAGAGACTTTTGGGCTGTCAACCAGCCATTAGGAAATTTAAAAATGAAACAAAACAATGAAAACAAAACTAGCAAGCCACTGTGATTTCTGCTTTAAAGACTAAGCAGTTGCCAACAGTTGTTAACCTCACCACCTGTAGGAAGGATAAAACAGTCTAAGAAACCAAAGGGTGACCCACTAAGCCATTAGGAGGGTAGCAGTGACTAGAAACATCTATTGCCACTCCTTATCCTACTAAACATTACAATGTTCCAGCACACCGCATTCTTACCTCTAGTGCATGGTTCCTTCCATTACTAGCTTCCTTCTTTCTCACTTAATTCTCAATCATTTCCTCTTCACCATTTCCTATTCCTAAATCTGTTTGAGGTCATAAAAATGACCACTAAAAACTCCATAGGATGTACAACACTAGGAGGGAATCCTAATGTCAACTACGGACTATAGGTGATGATAATGTCTCCATATGAATGCACCAACTTTGGTGATGGTGTAGGATGGTGTAGGACTTTGTGCATGTGTGGGCATGGGGTATATGGGAACTCTGCTCAATACTGTCATGACTTAAATAAAGTGTTTTTTAAAAAGCCACCCACCACAATGAAATACAAACACAGACACCATCAATACCCACATCATTCATGTGGCATTACACTGGAGAACTAAGCAGGTAAAGACGAATAAAACTTTCCACTAGCACACACAACCCCTTCTCACCTATTAGGAACCATTTTACATCAATCATTAGTCTAGTCAAGCTACTGATAAGTAGTTTCCACTGTATTTGCTTCAGGACTTTAAGTAAATTAAACAGGCGTGTACAGAAGGCAAACTGAGTTCAAACTGGCTGGAGCATAAGCGATATCACTGTGTGGGAGGTTAAGAATAGGAGCTGAAAATTGTCATACAGGTAGAGAAGCCAGTAAAGGCTTTTAGGTAGAGGAATGTGGCAGGATACAATTATTACATACTAGAGGCCGGGTGCATGAATTCGTGCACTGGTGGGGTCCTTGGCCTGGCCGGCAATTGGGGCCGTCTAGCCCAGTCCTGATCTGGCCAACCAGAGCACACTGGCTGGGGGGTGGGAACGTGGGAGCACACTGACCACCAGGGGCACCTCCTGTGCTGAGCATCTGCCCCCGGGTGGTCAGTGCATGTTGTAGCTACTGGCTGGTCATCCGGTCGTAATGGTGGCTTAGGCTTTAATATATGGAAAATTTGAGGTGTCCAGTTAGTTAAAAGCTACTTCAGAAATCTAAAAGAGGAATGGACTAAGGGTCTGTATGTTAACTGTATTTGAAATGTCTTGCAGTAAAACGGGAAAAACTGTGGATAAATCAATGTTAGAAGTGAGAAGTGGAGAATTATGTGCATTTTTAGCTTGGGGGTTGGGTTAAGGTAGTAATACCATGAGCAAGAAGAACCACTGGAGGTGAAACAGATCCCTAGACTGTTGAGTTCTCCCACCCTCTTCATTCTGTTAGTAAACCAGAGTCAGAGGGCTCAACAGTAGTTCTATTGTGTAATGACAAAAGGAACAAAGGTTACAATGAACTAGACTGACTGGCTTATTGACTATGGGGCTCCTGGCTGATCCATGGAGCAAAGTATACACCTAAGAATCCATATAACCTGGAATATCATTAACATGAGGCTATTTAACAGGACTACAAACAGTTCCATAACCATCACTAATTAGTTTTTAAGTCCAACATGATGGCAGGGGCTGGAACGTCCAGCTTCGTCAGGCCATTTGGTCTGGCTCTTCCAAAGCATTAGGGGTGAGTTAAATGTTTGACCAAATATAGCAGGCTAACCTTTAAGTTGATAATTTTGTATGGCCTGTGAATGATGTTATTAACATCCAAATGGCCCTTGGCAGAAAAAAGGTTCTCCACCCTTGCTGTAAGGAGACAAACAAAAGATTGGTAGAAATTTAGAAAATTAGTAGAGAAAAATTAGGAAAGGTGGGGAAAGTCTGCAAGAGTGATTCTCAACGAGGGCAGTATTGGCTACCAAAAGGCATTTAAAGTTGTCCCAGAGACAGGGAGCACTATTTGCATGATGGGTTGAAGGGTGTCAGGCTTGCTGAATTACTAGGTAAAAATTATGTGGTATCCTACTTGACTTTCTTGTAAGTAAATGTATTTGATTTCTGAATCTAGCACTTTTTTTCTGTTCAAGTATGCATCAAAATTTACTAAATATGCAACTTCCATGGAGAGGGATTTTTAAAATTAATAATGCTGCTATTGTATCCGGGCAACCAATACAGTGCTCTTTTTATCAATCCATATTTGTAGTAGCACTGAATGGTGATCATGTCTTCTTTAGTTATATCAAAACATTATACGCTGTAATAAAAAGAAATATAAGTAGTTTATCTGCCCTAGCTGGTTTGGCTCAGTTGACAGAGCATCAGCCTACAGACTGAAGGGCCTGGTTCGATTCTGGTCAAGGGCATGTACCTAGGTTGCAGGCTCCTCCCAGGGCCAGGCCCTGGTCCAGGCGTGTATAGGAAGCAACCAAACGATGTATTTCTCTCACATTGATGTTTCTGTCTTTCCCCCTCTCTAAAAATCAATGGAAAAATATCCTCAGGTGAGGATTAACAACAATAAAGTAGTTTATGAATTTTATTTCAGGGTTACAGAAGGCATAGTAGAAAATTTACTAAAACTATTTATCTAGTTAGGACAATCTTCTTAAAAACAGTACAAGGAGGCTCTCTGCTTCTCCTGTTCAACAGACAGCTGCAACCTTGAGACATGATGGTGAAGGTCGGAGCAAATGGATTTGGCTGTATTGGGCGTGTGGTCACCAGGGCTGCTTTTAACTCTGGCAAAGTGGATATTGTTGCCATCAATGACCCCTTCATTGACCTCAACTGGTCTACATGTTCAATATGATTATACCTATAGCAACTTCAAAGGCACAGACTAAGAACACGAACTTGTCATCAATGCAAAGTCCATCTCCATCTTCCAGGAATGAGATGAGATCCTGCCAAACATCAAATGGGGTGATGCTGGTGCTGAATATGTTGTGGAGTTCACTGGTGTCTTCACCACCAAGGAGAAGGCTGGAGCCAAGAAGGTCATCATTGCTGTCCCTTCTGCAAATGCCCCCATGTCTGGGATGGGTGTGAACCATACAAGTATGACAACTCCCTCAAGGTTGTCAGCAATGCCTCCTGCACCACACACCAACTGCTTAGCCTCTTCCCCCACCCCGTCAAGCTCATCCATGACGCTGGCATCATGAAGGGACTCATAACCACAGTCCATGCCATCACGGCCAACCAGATCATCCCTGAGCTGAATCGGAAGCTCATTGGAAAGGCCCTCCGTGCCCCTATCAACAATGTGTTGATGTACATATGACCTGCCACCTAAGAAAGCTACCAAATACAAAGACATCAAGGTGGTGAAGTAGGCATCAAAAGGCCCCTTCGTCCTGGGCTATACTAAGGAGCAGGCCACCTCCTGCAACTTAACAGCAACACCAATTCTTTCACCTTTGATGCTGGGGCTGGCATTGATCACTTTGTCTGTCAAGCTCATTTCCTGGTATGACAATAAACTGGGCTACAGCAAAAGGGTGGTCAACCTTATGGTCCACATGGTCTCCAAGGAGTAAAAGGCCCTCGGCTACTGGGGAGTCCTTGCCCCAATCGATCCAACGGAGAATCTTCTGACCACCAGTTTCCATCCCAAACCCCCTGAAGAAGGGAAGGAGCTTAGAGAGCCCTACCTTGTCATGCATGCACTAGCAATAAAGTTCTCTGGACCCAACCAAAGATGTACAAGACCGTCATCTCCTAGAAAACAGCTGGACTCCTACACCTGCAGCTTCCACACCCCTGGATTCAGCCAACCAGGGTGCACCCGGGAAAGGGGTTTGGGGGAAGAGGACTGTTACACTGTCACTGATGTATGCTATGTATAGCATTTACTTTATAGATCATGCGCTGCTTAACAGGAATACATTCTGAGAAATGCATCATTAGGTGATTTTGTCGTGCAACCAGAATGCCTTTGCACAAACCTAGACTACAAACCTGTATAAGATGTTACTGTAGGCAACTGTAAAATCAATGGTATTTGTGTTATCTAAACAGAAAGGCACCGTAAAAATACAGTATAAAAGATAAAAATGGTATGCCGGTATAAGGCACTGACCATGAATGGAGCCTGTAAGACTGGAAGTTGCTCTGGGTGAGTCAGTGAATTAACTGGTGAATGAATGTGAAGGCCTAGGCCCTAGGGCAGTGATGGCAAACCTTTTGAGCTCAGCGTGTCAGCATTTTGAAAAACCTTAACTCTGGTGCCGTGTCACATACAGAAATTTTTTGATATTTGCAACTATAGTAAAACAAAGATTTATATTTTTGATATTAATTTTATATATTTAAATGCCATTTAACAAATGCCCTAGGGCATTACTTTCCATTATTTAAGACTATTATAACAACACTTAGCTTAAAACACAAAAATTGTATAGCTGCACAAAATATCTTTTCTTCAAATACTTATACGATAAATTTTTTTAATGTTCTTGTAAAAAAAAACCAAGACATAACCACACACATTAGCTTAGGCCCAACACAGGGTCAGGATCAATATTAGGGTCTTCCTCCTCCACATTTTGTCCCACTGGGAGGTCCTTCAGGGAAAATCACAGCATGGAGCCGTCATCTCGTATAACAATGCCTTCTTCATGGAATGCCTTCTGAAGTACCTGCTCAATTGAGGCTCTTACTGAGGTGTCACTCTTCAGAAACTTGTCTGTGGTTTCTTTTTTTCATCATAGAATTGTTGTGTGCAGATAATGCACCATGAACATTACTCTATTATTGAAAATCTTTTCATGTTGAGGGGGTCCATATTTTCAAACTTTTAAACAAGCTTGTTGAGGTCTGCAAAACCTTATGCTAAACCAGTGGTTCTCAACCTTCCTAATGCCACAACCCTTTAATACAGTCCCTCATGTTGTGGTGACCCCCAATTTCATTGTTACAAATTGAACATAATTAAAGCATGGTGAATAATCACAAAAACAATATGTAATTATATGTGTTTTCCGATGGTCTTAGGCGACCCCTGTGAAAGGGTCGTTCGACCCCCAAAGGGGTCACGACCCACAGGTTGAGAACCACTGTGCTAAACCCTTCACAGTGAATTTTCTTGGGGGGCAGGGGGGTCTCATAGTTTTCGTTTCTCCTGACTCTCTAGCTCCAAGAACTCATTAGTCAATTTTATAAGGAATCAAAATCTAAGAGCTCCTTGATGCCACCCTTATCCATACCCAGGTTAAAAGTTGTTGGCTATTTCAACCAGTTTTGTTTTGAGCTCAGTTACAGTAAGCAATAGGACTTAAGTATCCTCAAGAATTTTGGGGTGTGTGTACCAAATCTCAACAGATACTGGGACGACTATATGTAGAAACCAATACTACAGGTTGACAAATGATGTCATGTCAAGCAACACAGTATTCATTTCTGTTAGCCTACTAGGTAGGAATTATAGTAGAGCTCCCCTTCGTTGTTTGAAAATATTAAATAGAAAATTCCAGAAAGAAACAATCCCTAAGTTTAAAATCACGTGACTTTCTGAGTAGTGTGATCAAATCTTATCTCGAGGAACTTGGGACTATATTCCCCCACAGACATGGGTGGGGTGGGGAGAAGGAACTATTTCATCATGACCAAAGTGTATCTGATTTTAGAAGGAAACTTGACAGCAACAAATTGAGTTTCTAGCCAAGATAGAATACTATGGTTTAGATGCAGTAAATCAATCTAGCTGCAACTTGTTAAATGACTACCCAGAAATTCCTCACTGCTAACAGGGAAGCAGATTTTTAGTTCTCATTCTACTATTAATAGCCGTGTAACCTTGAAAAGCTGCCTCCTCCTCACTGGATCTTTTACACCTGCAAAATGGGAAAACTAAACCAGATAGATACATAACAGCTTACATTACTACGGGTTTAAGTTCCAGATACTTTGCCAAGTGCTTTATCTGTATCATTCAATCCTGAGGTAGGTGCTATTATTAACTCCCTATTCTACAAATCAGGAAAATGAAGCATCTGCTCACAGTAGTAGAATTTGAGTCCACAAGTCTTGGTCTTTACTATGTTGAGAACTCAATAAAGGACCAGTTCAGAAATCTTTACATTTTAGCTTTAGAGGTAGATTACTGTATATGGCATCTCTCCATTTTTAACAAGAATGACAACAACAAGCATCCCTAACACATCCTCATTTGCAGTAGGCAAAGTTATTCCATGTATTCAGACCAGGGCTCTGCTACAACCCTTCCCCCAACCCTTACCATTCAATCCAATGCAGCAGTTGAATTACCAATTATGGTTTTCTACATATTATATATTACATTAAGCCATTCTAATCCAATGAGGCACCAGAGAGAGCAGGCAGGATATAGAGGACAGTGGTTGAGAGCTCCTTACTAGGACCACTAGAAACCAAGGTTGGAATGGGGGCTATACTATCCCTAACTACATGATCTTGGGCAAGTTGCTTTATTTATAAAGTGAGGACTTTATACCTACTTAATGTTAGATAATTATCACTTTTTAAAAACCTAATCAAGGCCACACTATATAATCAAAACTAAGGTCCTCCATACTGCTGCTAATTGAAACAATCTTACTTGCATTCTGGGTTCTAGAACTGCTGTCCAACAGAAATAAAATACAAACCAAATACTGCATGTAAGTTTGTTTTCTAGTAGCTATAATAAGTAAAAGCAGGCAAATTAATCTTATCATGTCTTCAACATATATAATCAACATAAAAAACTGATGTTACATTTCTCTTTTCATACTAAGTCTTTACAACCGGGTATGCATTTTATACTTATTGCTACTATTCTAACAGTGTCATTCTATAGATCACACATCAGTCATCCCATTCTCCTGCAGAGCAAGTGTACTCCACTTCTCTTATTAATAAAGACATTTACTACTGAAAAATTTTACTGAAAAAAACAAACAAAAGAACATTGTTGGCAGGTTTTTCAACCTATCTAGAAATAGTATAGTATTGTCATTCAGTAAATGAGAATACAGTATGCCTTCAAGGAAAAAAAAGGAACCACACATATAGCAAGAGGCTGAAGGAAAAAAAAACAAAAAAAAGAAGACATCGTTGTTGTTTTTTGTTTTTTAATATATTTTATTGATTTTTTACAGAGAGGAAGGGAGAGAGATAGAGAGTTAGAAACATCGATGAGAGAGAAACATCTATCAGCCGCCTCCTGCACATCTCCTACTGGGGATGTGCCCGCAACCCAGGTACATGCCCTTGACCGGAATCGAACCTGGGACCTTTCAGTCCGCAGGCCTACGCTCTATCCACTGAGCCAAACCGGTTTCGGCAGAAGACACCGTTTTAAGTTAGGAGAATGCTAAAGAAAAAGACTGCATCCGGCTTGGCTCAGTGATTGAGAGCAACCTATGAACCAGGAGGTCACGTTTCGATTCCCTCTCAGGGCATAAGCCCGGGTTGCGGGCTCGGTCCCCAGCGTGGGGTGTGCAAGAAGAGGCAGCTGATCAATGATTCTCGCTCATCATTGATATTTATAACATTGCTCCCTCTCCCTTCCTCTCTGAAATTAATAAAAATGTATTTGCCCTAGCCGGCTTGGCTCAGTGAATAGAATGACAGCCTGTGGGGTCCCAGGTTCGATTCCGGCCAAGGAACATGCCTGGGTTGCGGGCTTGATTCCCATCCCAGTAGGGGGTGTGCAGGAGGCAGCCTATCAATGATTCTCTCTCATCATTAATGTTTCTATCTCTCTCTCCTTCTCCCTTCCTCTCCGAAATGAATAAAGAAATATATTTTTAAATTAAAAAAATGTATTTAAGCTCTAACTGGTTTGGCTTAGTGGATAGAGCGTCGGCCTGCGGACTGAAGGGTCCCAGGTTCGATTCCAGTCAAGGGCATGTACCTTGGTTGTGGGCATATCCCCAGTGGGGGAGTGGTGTGCAGGAGGTAGCTGATCGATGTTTCTAACTATCCTTCTCCCTTCCTCTCTGTAAAAAACCAATAAAATATATTTTTAAAAAATGTATTTAAAAAAAATAAACAAAAAGGAAGAAATCCTACTGAGATTTTTAAAAAATAGAAGTCTCCTAATATAGTACAACAAAGGTAAAAACATGTAAGCCAGCACTAAATTTCTGTACTATTAAATCTATCCATATTTAAAATAATTTTAAGAAATCCTAAAAATTTTAGGAAACATTTTTTTGCCAAACCACAGGATTGGTTTAAACAAGACCTACCACAGAAGCTTATCTAGCCATAATGAAATGCTCTTATTGCAGATTACCAAACCAAGCCAATTTTAACTGCCTAATTTTTCCAACTGCATAAATTAATTTATAGCCCTTTGGTTACACAAACAAACTCCAGGATTTATCAGCTACATGGTGCCCCCCCAAAACAGAAACACACTTTGAATACCATTATTAATTCCAATGAGTTATATCTGAAAATAAACATCAATTGAGCTATCAAATGTTAAGTGTATGCATTTTTTTGGATACCCTGTATATGCTCCAAATTCCAAAGTATTCAAATACCAATTTCCAATTTCTACAGGTGACTGTAAGATCACAAATCCCATTTATTGTTTTATTTGTTCTCTTTAAAGCACTCCAAACACCTAGCAGAGACACACTCCTATTCCCCACATCACCTTTTACCATTCTGCCTGCTTAAGTGAGCTAGATTGTATGTGCTTCCAAGGGCTGAGATTTGAAGGGTAGGAGACTCAGCAATTACAGACCCTACTAGGAAAGCAGAAAATGAACACATTACCTGTCTATTCTAGATTTTACATATCAGCGACTTGGTGAACAATGGATGGTTTCTGGCCTTCACCAGTGGCTGACATAAATCAGCATCTAAATCAATCCTAAAGTGCTCTATATTCAAGTCACTGCCATAAGAGCCCAGTTCTAAGTCATGTTTTAAGACATAATTTGGGAACTACTTAAATATATTATTATGCCTCCCCTGTCCCTAAATCTATTCCTTTTAAGAACCATATAGTATTTAAGGCTTTGTGGGGTCACAGACACTGTTGCATGTTTTTAAAAACCCTTTAAAAAGGTAAAACCCATTCTTAGCTCAGCCAGACAAAATCAACAAAACAAGACTCAGAAATGAAATTAAGGTCTGATGTTCTCTCCTTTAATTCCTTAATTGCCTCCCAATATTAACTATTAACACATTGCGTACCGCATAGAAATCTCTAAGACATACGCCAGGGACCGAACGTTTTTGGGCAAACTGCATGTTATTTAAATCATCATAATGCACTTCAGGTGTTGTTTTTCAATAATTATAACATTTTTATTTACAAAAACAATTAAACAATTAAAAGTTCCTAGTACTTTTTTAACGTATGGTACTGCATAAAACATTTTCCTCTATGAAGAGGGACCAAACAAAATTTACCTAAGTATCTAGATTCGCTCCTTCTTCCATGGGCATGAAACACGAGAAAACTCCTGAGCGGTACGAAATGTGTTAAGCAAGTCCTTTAATTTGTAAAACCAATCTATAGGGTAAACTGGTACTATTATAGCAATTCTTAATCACATAAAACAGGCAGTGAAAAGTAGAGCTTTTCAAATCTGAGGACTAGTAGTCAGCATACAGGAGCTCCAGTGACATGCTAGACATCATTTAGCTTATTCAAAGACTTAAATAGCTAAGAATAGCCACCCTAAGAAATTAACTGTAACTATATGGACAGCCACCAAATTGATGACTAGAGACTGTAGAACAGCAGTGAAGACAAACTCCCAAACTCCAGTCAGAAAATGCAGTTCAAATCTCAGCTCTGCCCATTGCTAGCTAGTCTCTTCTTGGGATCAATTTGCTCTCTGTGCCTTAGAATGGTACTTGTATCTCAAAGGCTTGATTCATTTAAGGCATTTAAATAACGATAAGTATTTGATAAACATTACTTTTACTTATTGTGTGAAGGAAGTCACCTTTATACACACACGAAATCCCAAAAAGGGGGCACCAACTCTCCCCCACCCCTGCCAAGGGAGAATACACTTGACAGCTACGACTAAGTATTTTTGTAAAGAGGGATAGCTAAGTGCCGTTTCTTAGCTCATGGGTAATACATTCAAATGCACACACAAAGGCCAGGCAGGAAGGGAAATCAACAGAAAACTAAGCCCAACAGATTGTGGTAAATAAAGAGAATGCATGCCTCGTTTAAAGCCTATCTAATAAAGATGGAATATGCAAATTGACCATCACTTTGCAACAAGATGGAGGCACCCACAGCCAATAAGGAGGGAATATGCAAATTGACATGACAAAGATGGCGGCAGCTGGGACCACCCCCAGCCATTCCGGGCCTCTTGGCAGTGCTAAGGTGGCAAGGTGGCTCTGGGCCAGAGCGAAGGCGGTGCCGGCAGCCAGGGGAAGGAAGGCCTATTCTTGCATGAATCTCCGTGCATCAGGCCTCTAGTGTGATAATAATATTCATAGCCAGAACTTTTTATTTGCCTGGGATTAGAGGCCCTAAAGGTAAAATTCTAGATATTTTTGGTGCTATCTCCTGAATTTTAAATGACAGAAATTAATCACATTCCTTTTTAAGACATTGTATTGTCCAGCCCGGCCGACATTGATCCATGAACCAGGAAGTCATGGTTCTATCCAAGATCAGGGCACATGCCCAGGTTGTGGGCTTGATCCCCAGCAGGGAGTGGGCAGGAAGCAGTTGGTCAATGATTCTCATCCTTGATGTTTCTACCTCTCACTCTGAAATCAATAAAAAAAATTACCCCAGAGAATAGAAAAGTATTCCTATTCTGGTCATTATAAAACATACATGTCCCATTGAAAATAAATTTTTACTGATTCATGCCAACTGTTTGTTTGGTAAGCATGGATCAATCCACAACAGCTAGAAGCAAAAGACAAAAAAAATCAGGTTTTTAATTTAAAAAAGCAGAGATTCAAATCCTGAAACCACTGACCCATGTGGCATCCTTCTAATGTTACCTTCAACAGTTTTGAGTCAAGTTTTTCATAGTAAAAATTAACAATAAGGGGGAGGGTAAATAAGACCTTCTTGGTCACATTATCTAATTATCTTCTGCAGACTCAGTATACAAACAAAACGAATTTCTCAGAAAAACTAGATGAAAAGGCATTGTTCCCCCATCCCCCACGTCTCCAGGTGGTTCTACATACTTAACCAACTGTTAGCATCAAGAACTTTAGTTCTTTAAGACATACATTTTCCCTTAATCAAGGCAAACCTCTCGTGGATTTAGCCGCAGTCAGATTATAGAGTGTCTTATTCAAGTCTCAGAATCATTGAAACAACTAATTTAGAAATATAAAGCACATTTGAGCCAGTTAATTTGACAGAATAGTTGAGGTTTGGACAGTCCAAACAAAGGATCACCAAAAACCAATTTACATTTAACTTGCCCTGGAGGATGACCAATTGTGTTGATTGCAAGTCAGAACAGAAATATTCAAGCAATGACATCTCATCACATAAAAATTTAAAAATGTAAAGAACTACTCTTTCATCTTGAATTATTCACTTCAAAAAGATTATAACCTACATCCATTTTAACAAAATACAGCAAAACAGAAAGCACATGCTACAATTTTAAAAGCACACACAAACTACAATCTACACAGAAAGGGCTGCAAATTACAGTTCCTTCTACTGTGCACACCAGTGATATCCTTTGATTATATTGGGTCAAGGTTAAAAAGCAATGTTTTTCAAGGTTATTACCCACAAGCCATAATCCCCTGGAGTTCTTGTTAAAAATGTACTCTAGACCCAGAGAATCCAAGGCTGGGCAGGAAGAGTGCAGGAATATGTACTCTTCCAAAGTAAGCACACAAATTCAAAAATCACTGTTAAGGGTTATTAAGGTGGAAATACTAACTGAAATGCTAATAAGTTAAGAGATCAATCAACTAAAAAGTGGTCAATTATAAGCACCAAAGTATTCCCTTCCTTCCTCACTTGTAACCCATTATCAAAAAACTAATGAAAAAATGTAGCCTTGGCCTGTCACAGGAAGGCAGACAGTGTAAGAACAGATGGAAAATTCCTAAAGATTTTGGAACAAAATATTTCCCCACAACTGCAAACGTGGAAAACAGGCCATCAATACTTACAATTTCCTTTGCTCTCCCCCACAATACTTTTATGGTTGAGTAATGAATGGTTTTTCATCAGCCAATTATGTCTGTCTTTAAACTTGATCTTGCCCATTTGGTGTTCTGCAGTGTTGTCCATTTCACAAGCATTCGGTATTACTTCTTGTGTCTTTTAAACCTCTAGTTGTTTAATGCCTTCTAAAGTAAGGATTTAAGAAAATGCTGAGACGACTGTATGGTGTCACCACTGAGACTAGTGAGATGCTGAGCCTCCTGAGCACACAGGGTGCACCACACCAGCACTGCACTGCCAGCCTGGCAGCCATCTTGGAGAGGATGCCTCGCTCACAGGGGAGACGTGGGGAGCACTGGGCAAACTGCACCTCACTCCACTGTTGCTGCAAACAGCCCTAAGCATCATTCCTGAGATGTAGTCTGTACCCCTGCCTTCCACTACAAAGGAAGCTGTTAGAAGGGGCTAAGGCCTCTCTGATTATTAAAGCTACAAGCAAAGCTTTAATAAAATTGATCTAATAGATATGATTTGGGGACAAAGGAGTAGAAGAAATAATTATTGAGGAAGGCCAGGGCCATTTTATTCCAGATGTTACTCTATGAGCAAATGAAAACAGCTCTTGTTGTCAAAGCAGTCCTAAAATAAATTCATCGAAGGCATTCAAACTGTGTATATTGAAACGTTAAACAAAGGCACTACAACCTTAGTCAATCTGACCAGACCTCACATAATTGCATTGGTAAATCATGTTACCCCCAAAGGTTAACAAGTTGTAATAACCTATATGCTAATCAATGGGTCACCGTTTCAAATACCAATTTCAGTAACGTATAAAACAGTAAGTATAAAAATGTGGTGGGTCGGTCTCACAGAATCACATCGATCTTACTTTCATCAGTTTGCCCTGTCGATGGATCACGCATTCCACTTGCCTTTAAGTTAACTTCAGATTAATAATTTGTTGCAAAACAAAGACCATCTCTAGATCCACTAATCCCTTCAGCCATAAAGGAAAACACAAACCCCACTAACACACCAGAGCAGCAACCGACGTACGCAAGCTTAAGCAATCCCGGGTCCGCAAAGCCTGCAGCTTGGAGCAGAGTGTGCAAGGGGAAGGATGGTCAGCTCACCTGTTGATGAAACCATATCCGTTTCTTACATTGAACCATTTTACTGTTCCCAAAACCTTCGTTGCTGGAGGAGAAAAAGAACCACGATTACCAGGCACCCTTTTTTTATTTTTTTAAAAAACCGCCACGCTTCAGCATCCGGTCCCTCGGGCGCTTCCCGGTGGCGGCCAGAGGCCACCTGACAGCCTTTCTCTTTATCTGTAGAGCCTGCTCCGGAGCCGCGATCCGACGCCCTCGGCGCCTCCGCGGTCCACGTGGGTGAGCGCGAGGACGCCACGGAGAGGGGCGCGGGCCCGGGCAGGGTGCGCACGGAGGCAGCGGGCGGGGGCCGCGGGGCGCAGAGCACGTGAGGAAGGGGAAGCCGCCCAGCCCACTTCGGCCTGCGTAGGCGGCGCGCCGCGCCCTCAGGGTACACGCGGAAGGGAACGGGTGGGGGACGGAACAACGGCACGCGGGCCCCAGCGCACGCGGCCCACGGGGAGGGAGGGACCCCGCCGCACACGCGGTCGGTGGCGCGCGGCCGCCTGGGGGGAGGGGCGCACGGCCGCGGGGTCCGGGGGCGCAGGAGGAGGTGCGCGCGCGCGCCTGCCGGGCACGCGGACCGGGCGGGACGGCGTCCGCGAGGGCGCAGGCCTGGGGGAGGGGCGGCCGCGCGCCACCGAGTCGGTCCCCGCCGGTCGCGCGCCCGCCGGCTCGCCCCGCTTCGGGTAACGGTTCCGCAGCCAGGCTCTCCTACGGCCCCACCCCTGTTCCCTTCCGGCTCTCACCGATGACCTTCTTGTCCCCGCCGGCAGGCGCCGCCGATGTGAGGCCGCCCGGGCCGCCGCTCCCTGCGCCGCTGCCCGTAGTGCCGGGCTTGGTGTCGGCGGCGCTGAGGGTGGGGGCGGCGGGGGGGGCGGCGGGCGGCTGCTGGGTTTCGGCCTCGCTGCTCATGGTTGCGGTGATGGTGACTGGGGCCGGCTGTGGCAGCTGCGGCTCCTCCCGGGGTGTGATGGTAACTAGGCCGGCGGCGGCGGTGGGGCTGCTCAGGGCTCTCTGGGGTCCGCTCTCCGCTCCCGCTACCGATCGAACTAGCGAGAATGGCGGGACGGGCGGGATATGCCCTGCGATCGACCCGCCCTACGCATCGTTTACTGGCCAGGCGCGCTGTCACTCTGGCCACCTGACCCCAGTTCCTGGCTCGTATTGGCTAATACTTCATTACTCCTCCACGTTCATTGGCTCTTAGGCGGCTAATTCGGCCGACCTACAACCGTTCCTGCCTCCGCCGCCGCCATAGAAACCGGAACTAGAATTAGAGTCACCACGAGAACCATAGAGTACCCGAGAGGACGGGCAGAGAGAACTTGACTTTCACGAGGCTGTAGCATGGTCGGCCGGGCGGGCTACACGTTCACGGTTGTGTCCTGGTCTCCAGAAAGGCACGGCCAAACGCCTGCGCCGGGATTTCCCGGTCATCGAAGGGCCTGAAGGGTGCTCGTCGATACCTTAGCCCCAGGTAGAGAGGCCTCCCACCCTCCCTGCTCGGAATACGGTCCTGTGACCTCAGACCATTACTGCGAACAGCCGTCTTCTACAATGGCCGTGCACTCGCGGCACAGCCGAGGGGTTCGGAAACAGACGTAAATACATGCATTCAAGCAGTGCCCGTTTTTGGCGGAGCAATCACCTTGGAGGGACCACGTAGGCTCTCAAGCGGTCCCTGCTCGGCATATTTAGGGCGGAGGGCGGGGGTATATTACAGGAGTACCTGCTTTCCCATCCATCTTACCAAAAGGCACATAAGGGCTGTCTTGTTAAGTATTCACGTGTTTTTGTGTTGGCCACAAATCAGATTTAATTTCAAGTCACGTTTATTGAGCAAACTAGGAATTTTTCTTGCATTTTAGCCTTACACCAGCCACGTGAAATAGGGGTTACTATCCACGTTTCCAAATTGATTTATAATTGAGGTTGCCACATGCTGTAGCTGAAATCCTCCACCTTCATTCCTTATTAAGCGTCTATGATCTTCTGGGGATGGACTAGTTCGCCAGTTTCTGCCTCTTAAATTCAGTCTAGGGATGAAGGTAGAAATTTAAACACCCAACACTCCAGTGCTGCAAAAGCACAAAACATTGTGGGAGTGAAGTGGAGAAGGTGGAATGCTGATTCCAAGCGCATGGAGGTTTCTGAAAGCCTACAGGCAAGAAAAGATGGGTCTGAGAAAATGCAAGTAAAGTTATCCAATAAAACTAGAATGAAGACATTGGATTATAGAGGTAGGCAGGGTCAAATTAGGGATATTTTATTGGAAATTTATCCTATGAGCAATAGTGACAAGGGTAATTTAGAGTTGTAAATAGGGAGTGACATAATTTTTCTTTTTTTTTTTTTTAATGGCTGCTGAGTGGAGAATGGTTGTAGAAGGGCAGAAATGGAAGCAGGGAAAACAGGCCGGTGCAGTAGTCTTGCCCATAAGTATCATCTAGGCCTGTCAATTCCACTTTCTAAAAGCCTCCCTGAATCAGTCCTAAGAATCTTTAATCTCTTCATTTCTACTGCTACTACTCTATTGTAGGCCATCGTCATCCATTGCTTAGAACACAAGTAGACAAACTTTTTCTGTAAGGGCCAGATAATAAATATTTTAAGCTTTGCAGGCCAGACAATCAACTACTCAGCTACTCAACTTTAGAGCCTGAAAGTAGCCTTAGCCAATCAGTAAATAAAAATGTATGATAAAAAAAACTTTATGGACATTATAATTTGAATTTCATATAATTTTTACAATGCAAAATATTCTTTAGATTTTATCAACTACTTAAACATTTAAAAACCAGTCTTAGCTCCATTGAAAAATAGGGAGTGACCCTCTCCCTTCCTCTCTGAAATCAATAAAATATATTTAAAAAAGGAAAAATAGTCAGATGGCCTGCCCACTGGCATAGAGCACTGCTGTGGCATTCTTTCTTTCTTACTCTAATATTCCCCACCACAACACCCAGACTGTGTTTTAGAAAATACCTATTCGATTATGACATTGTCTTATTTGAAATCTATTAGAATTCCTTAATATGATTTATAGAACCACCTATGACTTCTCTAAATTTGCCTCCCACTCTTTCACATTCCTTGTCCAACCTTCCAAGTGATCATTTAGCCATTGCTTCCTTTAGATTATCACTTATTTCCCTCTACTTATAACACTCTGCCTTTCTCTTCTTTTCCTTTGCCTGCTTAACTGTTCATCCTTTAAGACTTGTCTCAGATGTCACTAGTTTAAGAGACCCTCCTATCCTAACACTATATTATACTAATCTTTCCAGCCAGACTATGAATTCCTTCAGCATCTAGCATAATACCTGAGACACAGTATCTTAATAAATTTGTTAAATGAATGAGATAGTGTAGAAAATGGATTGGAGAATGAGGTACTGGCAGCAGAGAGTATATCTGTGCCAATATTCCAGATGAAAAAAGCTTGCAGCAACAATGTGTATGGAGAGAAGTAGGTGTATTCTAGAGTTGCTATTTCTCTATTTCAGCTCTAGATGACCTTTGACTACTAAAAAAAAAAACCGTTTCCTCCAAAGGCAATCTGCCAACACTGAGAACATTTAAAGGTGTGCCCTATAGGCTTGAGAGTTTTCCCAAAGTGGAGTTACAAAGACAGAACAATGGCAGCAGCACCTCTGAGAATAAGTGAACAACCTTCCCTATGTAACAGGTTTGAAGAGATGGCTTCTCTAGCAGAAATCCAAATTCTGTAACATTTGCCTTTAAAATGTTTCTTAACAGTATCATTACATACTCATCCAATCACTTCACTAAGCTCTCTCATGATCAGTGGACATAAAGATGTGCTATTTCCTACTAGTTTTCTTGTAGCCACCTCTTCACCACTGCGTAAGTGGCTCTGAAGCACTGGACGACATACCATTGATGCCAAAATGCATCTCCTATTCCTACGTGGGAGTTCTCCACTCTAGAGTTCTGCTAGACCCCCTCCCACCCTGAGAGTTCACACTGCCCAACATGGTGATCACAGTTCAGACAACTCCAATGCCTACCTTTAAGTCATGTGAAAGGCAAGAAAAGGGGTTCATTCCAAGAATCTCCTTTGCAAAATAACTTTCACCTTGTCCCCAATCTCTTACAGACTCTGGTCCAAGGATACAGTTCCCTCTTCCTGGAAAGCCCTCTCCACCCTCATCTCTTAGCTAATTCCAATCTGTCAATACTTACCTCAAATGTTATCTTTCTCTCACCCCCAGTCTCTCCACTCCGCTCTCAGAGCATCTGGTACAGACCATTATCATTCATGCAACAAATGTTTATTGAGCACTTACTAGGTACTAGGGGCTGGGGACACAGCAGTAAACAAAACAAAAGAAGTATTGACCAAATTTCCTGCCCTCGTAAGGGGTCACATTCTAATACCACATTGTATCAAAACTGTGCCTATCTCCTGTCACAAGCATGGGACACATCTTACACATCATTGCAGCTCCAGTGCCCAGGGCAGAGACTGGCATAGAATGCAGGTGCCAAGTATTACTGACAGTTACCTGAATGACACATCACAAGAACATCAGCTCAGGATCCCAGCTGATCATTCTCCTTCCTTTCTCTTTATAATCCACCTTGTATAGTCATGTGATCAGTTCTTTCTTCATTATGTCCCTTGAACCCTATTTATTTAGCTGTAGAGTTGTGGATATCTATACTCTAGCTTCCTTGTCCTGCCAATACACTGAAATGGCACTTTTCACCAGGTTCTGTTGTCACAGAGTTCCGCTCTCTGTTCTTACGAGTCATCCTATCCGAGTCAGGAGAAAGGAGAAACGGGAGAACATAGACATTGCCTCATGAAAGGAACATCAGGGAACTCTTTATCTCTTGAACATTATATTGTGGGAACTTTTTATATTGGGTTGTTTCCTTTTAAAACTAACATTTGCAAGGCATGTTGTGTTTACAAGTTACCTTCATATCCAATCTCTTACTTGACCCTTTCAACAATGCTATGAAGTAGATAGGTATTATTATCCCCATTTTATAGCGATAATAATACTTCTCAAGACCTGAACTGTTTTTTAAAAACAATCCAAGGTTCAAACCAAGATTTTTGACTAAATTATTCCCACTTTGTCATGATCAAGATACATTCTACCCAATGGTCTCCCATCCAGAAATATCCCAAGTTAGTGATTCTCTTCCCACAGGCTTCAGAACTACCAAACTAAACCTACAGCTGGGAACACCTTGGAACACATTGGCCCTGGGGCTTTGCTTCTTTGCTCAATCAGCTTGAACCTAAGGGGGAATGCTATAAATGCTTATAAATTTGGGGCTCTGGTCCACACTGGCCTTGCAGTTGGAGAGCCAGGTCCACAATGGCCTAAAGCTACGTTGTGAGGAGATGGGGCTATCATTACAACAACACACATACTAAAACAAAAAAACTTTATTTACAATTGAAAAACATGGAAAATCCTGAGTTCTGAATTGTGATACTTCCAAGGTTTCTTGATCAAACAGGGCAACAGCAGGCCAGGAAGCAAACACAGGGGCCAATCCAGATTTTCCTACTCATGAGCATCACCCAGAACAAGGGCAGGCCTACAATGGCAGATACATGGAGGTCTGTAAGGGATGGAAGAGATTAGCAGCTCAGATTGGAATGGGACTTTCCATGAGACAACATTCCCACCTATTCTCTACATTCCTGATCCTCTTCGCAAAAGAGTAAAACCGGTCTGATTCTTGCCATAGGCCAGACCTTTGGTTCTCCAGAGCAAAGTTGAAAGTAAAAAAAAAAAAAAAAGTATATTACACAAGAACCAAGAAGAAACTAACATATACTGCCAAATATATTATCTCATTATTTACCCTTTACAACTCTGTGCAATATACATTATAAATTAAGCAAAGGAGAAAACTAGCAGTTCAATGGCTTGACAGTGATGGGGCTTCCTGATGTACTGGCACCAAAGCACGTGTCTTTTGGCAGACCTGGAGCACTCTGTGGAGCTGTAGAACAAAGAGCAATCCTCCTTACCTGTGGGTTCTGGTTCCAGGGTTATACAGAAAGAAAATTGCACACCCTCTGTTTATGGCCTTTTAGTTGTACTAAAAGAACAGGGTGAGTTCACTCTGACACTCCCCCCCCCCCCCTTTCAGAAGACAGGGAGTCCTGGTGTCATATTGCAGGCTCAAAGAGAAGTTTAACTATGGGCCCTAATGCAGAATGTACAAAAATGTATGAATGCACTTATAAGTTGCATTGTGCTCCAGGATTCAAGCTCTATTATAGACCAGTCAGCATGGTCTCTGCCTCAAGAGAAAACCAAACACATTTGTGTTAATGCTGTAATAGAGAGATGAACCAAGTACTAGGAGCTCACAGGAGGGGATCACTGACTGCCTAGACCAGGGAAATGGAGATGGAGGGACCAGGGAATGATTCAAACTGATGTTAGTCACATGCACCTGGGAGGGGCCAGGAGGAACTAGGATTAGTTAATCCACGTATATACAGGGTATATTTATTAGACTAGTGACCCGGTGCACGAAATTCGTGCACATTAAAAGGGAATTAGAGGAAATATTTTAATATTGCTGTTTGTCCTTTCTCCATAATAGAAGTGTCAGAGATGAAAGAAAATTAGTAAAATGTATATGAAAATCTTCCTCCTGTCAGAGTCTGGGGTGCGCCACAGAAACCAGAGTCAAGTCCCCGCCCACCCACGTGCACCTTGACATCGCGCGAGACCCAGATCCGGCCAGCCCCACACCCGTCAAGCCCCACCGGGTGGGGGGCACGGCCTCAGGTCACCTGGTCCGGCACTGGGCCGGGGGGTGCACCTTGAGGTCCCCCGTCAAGCCCCGCGGGTGGGGGGGGCACGGCCTAAGCTCCCCCGTCAAGCCCTGCTGCGCTGGGGGCATGGCCTGAGGTCCCCCCCCCCACCCCCCTCCCCCGTCAAGCTCCGCCAGGCAGGGGACATAGCCTGAGGTCCCCTGTCAAGCCCTGCCCTGCTGATTGCTTGTTAAGGCTCATTTCGGAAACTTGGCTTTTGCTGTGGGCGCAGCCATCTTGACTATTATGATGTGATGGTAATTTGCATATTACCGCTTTATTAGATATGTACTCAATATAGGAAATTCAAGCATATACAGGACAATATAAATTGAAAAATTCTCGCCCTGACCAGTTTGGCTCAGTGGCTAGAGCGTCGGCCTGTGGACTGAAGAGTCCCAGGTTCGATTCCAGTCAAGGGTATGTGCCTTGGTTGTGGGCACATCCCCAGTAGGGGGTGTGCAGGAGGCAGTAGATCAATGTTTCTCTCTCATGGATGTTTCCAACTCTCTATCCCTCTCCCTTCCTTTCTGTAAAAAATCAATAAAATATATATTTTTTAAAAAATTGAAAAATTCTCTTTGCTATCTCTACAGAGGTAACCGTTATTAATAGTTGGCTACATATTACTATAGAAATTTCTGAAATAGTATTCAAAATAAATAGTGGTATGGTTTATATAATATACTATTTTTAAAAAGATATATTTTATTGATTTTTTTACAGATAGGAAGGGAGAGGGATAGAGAGTGAGAAACATTGATGAAAGAGAAACATTGACCAGCTGCCTCCTGCACACCCTCTACCGGGGATGTGCCCGCAACCAAGGTACATGCCCTTGACCAGAATCGAACCTGGGACCCTTCAGTCCGCAGGCCAATGCTCTATCCACTGAGCCAAACCGACCAGGGCTGATATAATATTTCTTGATGTTGTCACATAATTTACCTTAGAAATCTTGCCAACACATTAAGATCTACCGCTTTCTGTAAGACCTGGTTCCAACATAGGGAGCTTTGCTTTTGTATAATCATGCGCCACATAACATTTTGGTCAACAATGGACCACATGTATGATGGCAATCTTATAAGATTTTAACAGAGCTGAAAAATTCCTATATTTAGTGATGTTGTAGCCACTACAACTTTGTAGTACAAAGCATTACGTGTTTATGATACTGCTGGTGTAAATGAACAAATGTACAGCACTGCTAGTCATATGAAAGTACAGCACATACAATGATATACAATGATAACAATAAATGACTGGTGTATGTATTTACTATACTATACTTTTATTGCTATTTTAGAGTATACTCTACTTAGGAAAGTTTGCTGTAAAATAGTGTGCTGTGCTTCACCAGCAGCATCTCATGCTTACCACGTCTCCTGATTGCATCATTCTCTTGTGCTTGATTTAATCTCACGTTGTTTTAGAGATTTTGTGTAGCCTACGTGTTGAGTGTTTGTGATGTCTACAGTAGTGCACAGTAATGTCACTACTCACACTCACTCACTGGCTCACCCAGAGCAACTTCCAGTCCTGCAAGCTCCACTCATGGTCAGTGCCCTATACAGCTGTACCATTTTTATCTTTTATACCATATTTTTACTATACCTTTTCTATGCTTAGATATGTTTTGTGCACAAATACTTATCATTGTGTTACAATTGCCTACAGCATTCAGCACAATAACGTGCTGTACAGGTTTGCAGTCAAGAGCAATGGGCTTATTATCATCCAGGACTGTGTAAGTGCACTCTGTGATGTCCACACAACAGAACTGCCTAATGACACACTCTTAGAATGTGTCCTAGTTCAGCGCCTGTGGCTGTACTGGACTGCCCTGGAATGGAGCCAGATATTCTCCTCTCCCCGCCCTTTTTAGCTGGCAGGGTTTCTGACTTTCAGGGCAGGGGACAAACAGTGTCACACACCCAGCAGGAACACAAATATTTGTTGCCAAATCTCTAGTGCTCCCAAGACCCGTATTTTCATGCGGAACCTCCTCTCTCTTGCCTGGACTACAGCAGTGGATACCCCACTGCCCTCTACCCCATCCTCCACATTGCTGCCAGAATCAACTTCTAACTAAGAAAATGCAAGCACAATGTTCTCCTGCTCAAAATCCTTCAGTGGCTCCCATTGATTTGGTTCTTTTTGCAAAGTCAGGCCCCTTTTGAGAATTCCAGGAGAACAATGAACTCTCACCCAGGAAGAAGAGAAAAATGTACACAATGCCTGAAGCCCATCCCCACCCTCAGGATAACATATGAACTCTCAGCCTACACTGGTTCTCACAACTGGTCCTGGCCTCCGCCAACTTCACCTCTTCACTGTTTGTTTTTCCTATCTTTCTGCTTTGGCCATACTGAATTTGCAGTCTCCCACACACTTCCTGCTGCTTCCTGCTTATGTGCTTTGCTCATGCTGTTCCTCTGCCTGGAATGCCCTCCCCAGTTTCAGCCACCTGACAGGTTCTTATTCTTTCTTATACTCAGTGGAAGCATCATCTCTCCTGCCGTCTTCACAACCATGCCAGGCAGACATAGGCATTTACACTTTCCTCACTTCGTCCTAAAGCCTCCAGTCCAGTGCTTTATTGCACTGTAACTGTCCGTTTCCCAAGACACTGTGAGTTCCTTGAAGGCAGGAACTGGGCTTTTCAAATTTATAGCCTTATATGCAGTATGGGACCATGTGGGGAGCCGATATAGGGTTAAGCCTCAAACTGACCTGTTAGCAAAATCACAAACAAGTCTTCTTCCGAGTCTTAAACAACCCAATCCGAGAGGTGGCTGCTGATTTACACGCGCTGTCATTTAAAAAATAAAAATGGGGGAATTTGCCGGAAGCTGGTCCACCCTTGCTGCTTGACACAGTCGCTGCAGGGAAGAAACATCTGCACAGCTTATGTTTCAAGGGACCTGGTGTGTATGGCATATGTTTGCTCCCCCTCTTAGCGCTATGTGTTTTAAACAGGACCACCTCCCCGAGAAAGGTTGTTTCCCCAGCTGAAGAATTTTCCCTGGAGTTAGGGATTGACAGGACTAAGACTGTTGGCAATAAATTTGGGACTTGTTGGGCCCACATCCCCAGGGGTCTGTCCACCAGGGAAAGCACCAAAGCCTATACCCCTGGAGACCCACTGACACAGGGCAGTTCCAGGGAAGGCAAGCAGCGGGGCTGGGAGGACATAACCTTTACTGGGTAGGAGAATCTCCTTCAGTCACTTCCTTGTAGCTTATCAGTAGAGCAGTAGAATAGTAATCTTGGAATAGCCCTTATAATGGAACAGAGATTAACCTAGACAAGATTAAAATCAACAGAACGAGGATTTTTGGCAAAGATCAGATAAGAAACTAACATTTATATACCTTAGGAAGTGATCACCCAGTATGGGACCCATTTTAATTAATTAGTATTTATTTGTACAATGAAGGACCAGCGAATGTGCCACCAACATGTCTTTCATAACCTTTCCCTGCAGGCATGTATCACATCTACAGGATATCTCAGAATGGGGGACAGTGTTTCCTAAATCTCAATCATTCCAAATAGCACCTTCACAACTATTACCATATCCACTATCTACAGGTATGATTAATTTTCAACCTAATCACTATTTGAACTTCAATGCCTCATTATAAGCTATAATAATTATAAAATTATATGTTGTGCTAATTATATATTTTTTTCTCAGATGCAAATATTAAGACATTCATTCCAGCACCACTGAAAGCGGCATTACCCACATTCCTCTGATAAACATTTGAGATGCTTGTTACAAACAGAATCCTGGGTCCCACCTTAAACTAAATCAAACTCTCCTGAGGGAGGGACCTGGGAATTAGTAGGTTTTTCAAATGCCCCCAAGTGATTCTTCTCTTTAGGGGAGTTTGGGAAACAATGAAGTAAAGTAAGTTCTCCACTGCTTGCCACAAATACCAGGTTTGGGGATCACAGGGAGGTGAGCAGCAATTCAGACTAGCAAGGTTGCCAGAGCCAACAGCCACTCCCTTTTCCAAGAGGCTCTTAGGCTTTCAAAACAGAGGTTCCACCAGCCCTTATGTGATTGTAAGTAGCAAAGAACACAGTTCAGACTATGACAGGAGAATCGTGAGGGCCACAATTCCCCTATGTATCTATGCATCAAATTGATCATAGAAAGCTTTCACAGGACCACAAGATAAAACCAAGGTTTCTACATGTAAAGCTGTACAGAAAACTTCACTTTAAAGAGCTCTAAAAGGAAGTGCTTCAGAAGCAACCAATGAGTGCATAAATAAATGGAACAACAAACTGATGTTTCTCTCTGTCTCTCACTCTCTCTTTTTTTTTTTTTTGTCTCAATAAGTAAAAAAAATAAATTAAAAAACTATTCAAATGTATGGGCTGGCTTTAGCTCAGTGGTTCCTTCGCATACAAATGTGATAGATGACAGATAGATAGATAGATAGATAAAAGAAAGTGTTTCAGCTCAGTTAGTTACAGCATCTTCCCGATATGCCAAGGTTGTGGGTTTGATCCCTGGTCAGAGCACATATGACAGTCAACCAATGAGTGTATAGGTGAGTGGGGAAACAAATCGACATTTTTCTCTTTCTTCCTCTCTCTAAAAAAATCAATTAAAATATCTTTTAAAAGATTAAATAAAATTAAAAAGTGAGTCCCTCAGTCACATTAGCCACATTTCAAGTGTTCAATTGTCACATGAGGCTGGAAGCTACCATAACAGCACAAATGGAAAACATTTCCCCATCACAGAAAGGAATGTCTCCTGGACAGTCCTGGTCTATAAGGCCTCTGGAACAGCAAATCGCCCCCATGGAATCTGTTCTGCTTGGGTTGCAGGCTGAGAAGAAGGGCTTTCATGGGGGCTACGGTTCACATGATCTTTGCTAATAGTGGGTGAGGAGGGGAGAGCTGATGATCACCACCCTCAGAAATAAAACTCCCAACAAGGATTTCTACTAACTTTCTGTAAGAGACTCAGAAAATATAGAAAAGAGGCCCCAAACATAAAGAATTTCTAAAATTTATTCTTTTAATCTTCTGTCCTCTGGTAGTGATCAGTGGTCAATCTTTAGAAGGATAAGGACCTCTGAGTTCAACTTTAGTTACAGCAAAGAAATGAAGGGGAAAGGGAGGGAATGGCCAGCAGTTATTTAAGGGGAATACAGGTTGAGCCCTAGAGGCCCCCAGTCCCAGCAGAAAGGAAAGCTCAGGTGACAACTGGGCATGAGAGGGGACCATCTGGCTGGATGAGAAGTCCATGTGCAGCTTCCAGCACACACTTGTGCATTCCTGCCTCAGCATTTGCTCACACCAGTTCCCTGCCTGAAATGCCTGACATTCTCTCTCACTATTAACTCATGTAACAACATCTTACTGAATGCCTATCAGTACTACATACTGTGAACACAAAGCCACAGATAGAGATATAAACAGTCATTAAAGTGGTCTGGAATTTGACTACATCCCCATTTTGGAAAAAGACAGAATTCAGAAAAATAAATTCTAGATAATTTTGTAAGTATACAAATAGAACTAATGAAATATTAGAAAAAATACAGAAGACATTAGGATCTGAGGTAATAAGGACCTTTTTAAATAAGATAAAACACAAAAGCCATAAGGGAAAGACTGATAATTTGACCTCATCAAAATTCAGAACTTCTGTTTAACAAAGGATATAACCAAAGTTAAGATAAGCAACACACTGCCAATTTTTTCTTAAAACATATTCTGGAGAAAATAGTCACAACATATAAAGAACTAAGACTCAGAATGTATAAATTTCAAATCATTAAGAAAGAGGAAAAATAAACTATATGCTACAACCATCTTATAGAATATTATGTCAGTTTTGTTTTTTTTAAATGAAATAGTTTTACTTGAACAGAGGAGGAAGTCTTCAGACATAATGCCAAATGGAAAAACAATGATGAACAATACAGTATGATGCCATTTTGGAAAAACAAAATCTCCCAAAATTAGATAGGCAAAGAAAAGGCCCTGACGGCTACACATCAGACTGATAAAGAAGTTACCTCTGGCAGAGGAGTGGGACTGGGGCTGGGGTAGTAACAAGGGTGGGATGGGGGACTTTAACTTTTGTGTGAAAATTTTTATAAGATTATATACTGTTACTTAATAACCAACCAAAGGAAGTATGTGAACCTTGATTGGATGAATTTTCCTATAGGTATAAAAGTTACACTGAGTAACTGGGGGAGTTTGAACAGGTATATTAGATGTTATAGTGGTTGTTTAGGATGTTCTTGTTTTCAGCAGTTGCTTACTGAAGTATTTATGGGTAAAGTGTCAAGAAGTCTTGGGAAGTCAAATGGGAAGAAATGGAAGGAAGGAAGGAAGGCAGGCAGGCAGGCAGGCAAGCAGCAGAGAGGAGGAGATGGAATGGGAATATGAGGGTAGGAGAGAGGGAAGGAAAAAAACAAATGTCAAAGCAAAATGATAAAGTAAGAATGTTAATCACTGGTGAATCTAGGTGAAAGGTATATGGCTGTTGAATGTACTATTCTTCCAACTTTGCTACAGGCCTGAAAATAGGAGAGAGAGAGAGAGAGAGGGAGAGAGAGAGAGAAGGAACCATTTTAGCTGGAAGGGATCAATTTCTCCCTTGAATTCTTATGACACTTAGCAATGTCACTCACATTACTAGTGATCACCTCTTAGAATGTGTCTTATTCCCTGTAAGCTCCTGAAAGGTAGAGGCATCTTTCAATTCTTTGCACCTCTCTGCATGCCCAGCATGATGCCAGCACAGAGCCGGCAGTGGCAAGAATGGGTAGGAGTTGAGGTTGAGAAATGTGTCATGTTTACCTGTGAAGCTGGCAGATACAAAGTCAGGACCTGGAATTGCCCATCAGTTCTGATGAGAAGGATGACAGGTCTATCTCCTGGCCACTTAGGCTGACCCAGCAGGGAATCACCCAGAGCTGGTGCCAGATCTTCCTAGTAGGACTGCAGTCTGAGAACGCTATCAGAAACTGCCTTATAGCTTTTAGTTTGATACTTTGTAAACTACAAAGTGGTAGAAAAGTAAATTGCTCTAATAACCCTTTCTTTGTTGTCCTTGTAGTGACCATAGGAGAGAGGAATTATCTCCATTTGACAGATGAGGAAACAGGCTCAGAGAAGGGAAGTGACTTTTGCTAAGTCACCCAAAGAGGAAATGGGCTCAATCCCATGTCTTCAAGTCTAAGGTTCTCTCTGCTAGACCAAGCTGCCTTCTCTGTGGTGACTCCAAACCAGGAAGAGAAAGACACACTTACCTGATTCCGTCTTGCTCTGGATTACATCTCTCCACACTGTGAGATCACCACAGGCAACTTGGGCTTATTGTTGGGGCCTGTGGGAACATTCTAAGACAGAAAGCACAGTGGAGATTCAGATACTCGGACACTCACCAAACATTTACTGATGTCTGCCAGCCCCTGTGCTAAGGGCTGAGGGCTCAGAGACTGATCTGACAACAGTCCATGTCCTAACAGATAGGTAAAGCATATACTACAGACAAAAAATAAAACATACATTTAAAATATATCAAGTCTACGATATGTAATAAGTTATAAGAAAGTGTATACAGGGCAGAGGAAGCAACTGAATGTTGCTTAAAGAGGTCAGGGAAGGATTCACAGAATAGGGGATTATTTGAGCGGGACCAAGAAGGATAAATGGGAAGAGGAGAAGAAAGGAGAAGAGCATTCCAGGTAAAGGAAAACAGCATGAGCAACGGCTCAGGGGCAAGAAGGAAAAGGAGGCAGGGGTGTTTGGCACATTTAGAGGAAAGCTCAAGCAGCCTAATGTGACTGGAACATGGAGGTGGCAGTGGCAGAAGGGCTGTGAAGAGAGAGGCAGGGATGAGGTCAGGAGGGATCTTGAATGCAGTGCCGAGTAGGATTTTATCAAGTAGGTGAAGGGGCCACCACAGCCCAAATCTCAGTGTGCAATCAGGAGGCTAATTATAGGCCAAAAGCACTTGGGAGGCATGTGGTCTCTCCCCGCTTCCCTTGAGGAAGTCCATGTAATAGAGGTAATGGATGAAGACTGGGCCTAACAAACTGAAGCCACTCAGGGTTCTCTAGCTCTCGACACTAGTCAGGTAGCACCAGATCAGAATGGCCGAGGAAGAGGAAATTAAAACAGGACTTACCTCAATCTTTCTCATCACTAGAAGTCCATCAATGATTTTTCCTGTAGGAAGAGTATGAACTGGATTTTTCTATTCTCATTTGCATAGCATTTTCCAGCTTCCCATGCCCCTTCTCACACCACTTGATCCCCATACCAATTTCAGGAAATTGAGATTCCATGGAGGTGAAATGACTTATCCAAGGTCACAGATAGTAAGCAGCAGAATTAGGGCTCAAACCTAGATCTGCGCAATTGCAAAGCTCCACTGCACCATGCTGCCTGTGTGGTATTTCTTAAATACTACCATCGGGGGTTTTCCCCTTAGACATACATACCACCCAAGTGGCTATGCGCTTTACCAGATGGCCCCTTTGTCCGTACACATCCTCCCCACCTCCTACTTCCACTTCCACTTTCCCTACTACTGCACAGAGCAGTTAAACAAGTCAAGACCTCTGGGTATGAATGCGGGGACTGGCGCTTTTGGAAGTCCCACTTTGAGTGAATGGGCCCAGGACCATAGAACAGGAGTAGGACTCACCAAACACTACGTGCTTCCCATCCAGCCAGTCACACTTAGAGCAGGTGATGAAGAACTGGCAGCCATTTGTACTGGGACCACTATTTGCCTGATGGAAACCAAACATACTTGCAGTGAGTTTTCCTTGCCATGCTAGCTGAAGGGCAAGATTCCCCAAAGAGCCTGTGGCTCTGATTGCTCCACACTTTCTTTCAGCAAAACTGACTGAGCATTTATGAGCCAGGGTCTGCGCTAGGATATAAAAATGAGGAGGCTACACATCTCTGCCCTCAAGGAACTAGATCCGTGAATAAATGTACATTTCCCCTAGAGTATGAATTTTTATAATGGGAACAAGTGTTTATGGGACCTGACTTGCTCTATTTAGTCCAATACTAGTTATAACTGAATTATAGTTATAAATTAGTAACTAGGTGAGAAGAGTTCTATTGTCTATGCCATAAACTGTTTTGAATGGTTTTTCTATAAAAATGGTAATTTAAAAATTTTAAGAAAGTGCACTAAGTTGCTATGCTAGAAAAAAAGACATTTGCTTTTTACTGGTACATCCCAAATCCTATATTATTGAATTTTGAGGAAAGTGTTTTTTAAAATAAAGAATCTGAACCTCTCTAGCCATATCTCTCCAATTTCCCTCCTTTCAAATGTTTTTACATCATTATATTTAACTAGAGGCCCGATGCACGAAATTCATGCAAGGGCTTGGCCCTCACAGTCCTGGCTGCCTTGCAGCCTCGCCCACTGGTTTTCCAAAAGATGGTTCCGCTGTCAGGTCTAATTAGCATATTAGCTCTTTATTATATCGGACTAGAGGCCTAATGCACAAAATTTGTGCACGGGGGTGGGAAGGGGTCCCTCAGCCCGGCATGTACCCTCTTGCAATCCAAGACTGCTAGCTCCTAACCACTGGCCTGCCTGCCTGATTGCCCCTAACTGCCTCTGCCTCAGCCCCCGTGGCTCCGTCTGGAATGATGTCTGGAAGGTCGTTTGGCTGTCCGGTCTAATTAGCATGTTATGCTTTTATTATTATAGACTAGAGGCCCAGTGCACAAATTCGTGCATGGGTGGGGCCCGGCCTGCCCAGCCCCAATCGGATTGGGGCCAGGCCTGTGGGGAGGAGGAGACGGCAGGAAGTTGGCTAGCTGGCCCGCCCCCAATTGGGGTGGAGGGGGCCAATTGGGGATGGGGCCAACTGTGGGGAGGGGCTGTGAGTGGTGGCCGGTTGGACCCACCCCCAATTGGTGTGTGAGGGGCCAATCGGGGTGGGGCTGGCTGGGGGGAGGGGCTGTGGGCCAATCAGTGTGGTGGGGGCTGATCGGGAGTGGGGCCAGCTGCAGGGAGGGGCTATGGGCGGTGGGCTGGCCAGCCCCATCCCTGAATGGGGTGGGGGTGGGGGCAATTGGCGGCTAGCGGCCTGGGGAAGGGGCCATAGGTGGTTGGCCGGCCAGCCCTGCCCCTGATTGGAGTGGGGGGGCTGTTTGGGGCAGGGCTGGCGGGGGGAGGGGCTGCAGGAAGTTGGCCTGCCAGCCCCACCCCAATTGGGAGGGTTTGCTGGCCACAGTGGGCATCATAGCCACTGGTCGTTATGGCCATTAATATGTTCTGGTCGCTGGCTTTTTATATACATAGACTAGAGGCCCAATGCACAAAAATTCATGCAAGAGTAGGCCTTCCTCCCACCGGCTGCGGACATCAGCTTCCCTCTAGCACCCGGGACCCAGGCTTCCCTCCTCCGGCCACCGGCAGGCACCCGGGACCCGGGCTGGCTTCCTTCCAGCCCCAGCTTTGTCAGAAAGGATGTCTGGAATGATTAGCATATTACCCTTTTATTGTTATAGATAACATATTGTAAAGAGACATTTGACTGTCCTATGAATTGTATTTTTGTTTATTATATATTGATCCCCCTAAACTGCCTTTAATATGCTAAATTCAGACTTTTGTATACCAGCAAACCCAAGTTAAGTTTCAGCAGCACTGTCTTACAACAATGTCTGTGTAACTATGAATATATTATCACATACTTCCCTTATTTCAGAAAAAAAATGAATAGAAAATGGAAAACTGAAAGTACTAGTACTATTAAAAGCATAGGTCTCATAAAACTACTAGTGCCCAGCCAGCATGGCTCAGTGGTTGAGCTTTGACCTATGAACCAGGAGGTCATGGTTCGATTTCTAGCCAGGTTTTGGGCTCGATCCCAGTATGGTGCATTCAGGAGGCAGCCAATCAATTATTCTCTCTCATCATTGATGTTTCTATCTCCCTCTCCCTTCCTCTCTGGAATCAATTAAAAAAAAAAAAACCACAAAAAAAAACTACTACTGTGCAAAAACTGCACATTATTAGATAGATAACTAGACTTTAGAAAGTCCCCATGTAAGATGAAGTTACTTTAGTTTTTTTGTTTGTGTATTCAGAAACATCTCATATGAAAATAAGGCACTGTCTGAGCCAGTCAGAGGGATGAGGGATAGGCTTCCCAGGGGTCTGAATTCATTCTTTCATTCTATCTATTTATCTACCATCCATCCATCCATCCATCCAATCAATTTCGCTGCTCTATGTCTAAACATTTATTAGGAAGAAGACAGGCAAACAGTAATATAACATGTTTTTATAGCTCAGGGGACACTCTGCCTGTAGCCATTTCTTTATTCATTCTTCAAAGCAGTATAACTAATTGGCTTAGAGAATTAGCTCTGTCTGAACCCTGGAGTCAAATGACCTAGCTCTACCCCTCACTGTGACTTAGTTTAGTCACATAATCTCTCTGTGCCTCAGTTTCCTCATTTGTACCTATCTTGAGATGTTGAGAAGATTAAAATAAATTAATGCAATTAAGATGCTTGTTGAGTAAGTGCTCAATAAACATTAGTGGTTATTCTGATTATCTTCCACTCACTCATTAAAATCTGCTCAACACCTTTCTGTATCAGGCATAAGGCTTAAAGATCAACAAGACCCTGTCCTTGAGAAACTCATGATTTAGTGGAAAATAGAAGCAAAAACAATTACGCTACAAGGTATGTGGCGGGCCCTGGCCAGTGTGGCTTAGTTGGAGCATCGTCCTGCACACGGAAAGATCTCAGACACATACCCAGGTTGCAGTCGGGCACATAGGGGGAGGCAACCGATGGATGTTTCTCTCTCACATCAATGTTTCTCTCTCTCAAAACCAATGAATATATTCTTGGGTGAGGATTTTTTTAAAAATGTATGTGGCAGCACAACTCAACCAATGTAAGCCTCAAAGGTGCATAGACCAAGACCTCCTTCCATTTTCCTGACTCTTCCATAGATGCTAACATAGTGGCATGCACTTAGGGGGGTTCTAATCCTAGGGAAGATCCAAGCCATTTCTCCACTCCTTACCTGCACTTGCCCAGCCTGGCTTTCCTAAAAGGGGGCTTGTATATTGTCTGCTGTGCTAGTCTCCCTCAGCCTCCTGACTGGTTCTCTGCCCCGGCCTCTCCATTCCCACCTGCCATCACAATGCAGCTAGGGTTTTTGTTCTAAAACACAAAGTTGATCAACCCTCCTCAAAAGTGTGTATGGCTCTCCATAACCAATGAAAGAAAATCCACACACCTTATCTTATCCTGCCACTTGAAGCCCATCAAGAGCCAGATAACCTGCCTCTGCAGTGGTCTCTACTGGCCAATGTGTCCATCATTCGCATCCTGTTTTCAGCATCTTCCTCACTTTCTGTCCCTTGACTATGTCTCATGTCATCTGGTATAGAACTCTTTCAAGAACTCAAATGTCCCCTCTTCTGTGAAACAGCCTTGCCCAACCCCCTGCAGCAATTATGCTCATTCCTTGGGGCTCTCACGGGATTTTTACATGCAGTAAGGTGCCCTTACCTTAATACAGTGATGGCATGGATTACACTATACTAGACTTATCATTTTGCACATATGAAGCCATTAGATATTAAGTGACACAAAGGCAGGGATCAGATCTTATGCCTTACCATGACGCCTGGAACAGAGTGGATATCGACAAATCTTTACTTGATGAATGCCTGAGTAGATGAGTGGTAGAGCAGGCAAGCAGGACAGAGAATGTGCATGTAAATATTGGGTCTAGGGCAGTGGTTGGCAAACTGCGGCTCGCGAGCCACATGCGGCTCTTTGGCCCCTTGAGTGTGGCCATGAAGTTTCAGACGAGATCAGGCGCGTTCAGGGTGGTATGGCCGTAGATAGCCATGAAGTTTCAATTGCACTGTACGTGCACGCCCGCACGTGGTATTTTGTGGAAGAGCCACACTCAAGGGGCCACAGTTTGCTGACCACTGGTCTAGGGGATTAACAGTTGGGACACTGAGAGGGAAATGGGTGATGAGCAGGGAGGAGGGAGAAGGCAGGAGAGTGAGAGAGAAGCAGGTGGGAGGGGTAAGGGAAAAGGAGGAGTGAAGGGTGAATGAGCATGAAGGAGAGTGAGCAGGGGTAGGGTACATGAGGGGTTTCAAGTGAGGTGGGCAGGGGGACTGTGAAAGCAGAGTGACATGTGTGAGTGAGTGTTATATGTAGGGAGGGAATGCAAGGACAAAGGAGTAGGAGTGGTGAGCAAGGAGAGGTAAGTGAATGGAAGGGAGTGATCAGCCAGTAGGCAGTGTGAGTGAATGGCACTGAGAGTCTTTGCAAGCCAAGCAATGAACGAATGAACATTGGATCTTGAAAGCACGACTGGATTCATTCTGAGCAGCAAGGCTAAATGCCCAGCCACATGTTTTGACTCAAAACAAAAGGCCTTGTGGCTCAGTTGGTTGAGCATCAACCCATGCACCAAGAGGATGCCAGTTCGATTCCTGGTCAGGGCACATGCCCAGGTTATAGGCTTGATCCCCGTTGGGAGTCATACAGGAGGCAGCTGATCGATGTTTCTCTCTCATCAATGTTTCTCTCTCTCTCTCTCTCTCCCCCGCCCTCTCTCTCTTTTAGGAAATCAATAAAAACATTTTTTAAAAAAGGAAGGAAACACATAGCAGAGTTCAGTTTCACTTCCCAGCCCAACAAAATCAGACTGATGAAAAACGTAAGAATGACAGAGGTGAATCCTGGGTTGAGCAAGAAAAGAAAAGCATTTGCTTCCATTTAAAGACACAGCACTGAGCCTCAAGAGGGGCCCAGAAACCAGCTGGCTATACATCTAACCCAAAATCTTGATAGGACCTCACTTACCATGGAAAGCAGGCCTGGAGCTGAGTGTCTAAGTTTAAAATTTTCATCTGCAAATGGCCCCCGGTAAATACTGGCAACTCCAGTACCATCTCCCTGAGCAAATAGAAGGGAAGTGTTAGTAACTTGTAAGTGCTGGGCCCCCCAGAAGCTGGAAAAAGACAGCTGCTGCACCTAGATCCTAGTGGACTTTCTTAAAGTCCACTAGGCAACTTTGGGAGCCACACCTCTTTGATCCTATCCTGCAATCAAAGCAAGCCCCTTTCAAGGCACGTGCAGCCCACAAACTGGTCAGGCCTTCTCACAGATTGGGTAAAAGAGGTCACAGCTGGGCCTCTAGAAAGATAGGTTAAGACTGTGGCAAAGTAGGGAACCATAGTGACCTCATATATAATCCTTGCCATTCCGAGAGACTCCCATGCCTGCAGCATATAGAAATTCCCACCTAACTGACTGTTACTCCCTCCCCAAAGTATGTGGGTGTGTGGGTTCTTAGAAGTCTAGAGTGTACAATGTGATACTACCCTCCTGGCCAAAGTTGATTGGTCCAGGGGAGGACTCTAATTTGCCAATAAACCCAGGGGACATATCAGTTACCACATCACTCTCTGTAATCAAACTATCTATTGCTCTCCAGAGCCAGAGTAGGGAAAATGACAAAATTGATTTTCAGAACAAACAACAGAAAGCAACTTAAATCTTTAATGATAGTGAACTGACCAAATAAATTCACTGTCTATTCATTATGGACTATTAGGTAGCTATAAAAAATGTTTTGGAAGAAGACTTTATGACAAAAGAAAATTCAGACAATAAGTACAAAAAAATTAAAACATATATGATGTAAGTCTGTTAAAAATTACATTTGCCGAAACCGGTTTGGCTCAGTGGATAGAGCGTCGGCCTGCGGACTGAAGGGTCCTGGGTTCGATTCCGGTCAAGGGCATGTACCTGGGTTGCAGGCACATCCCCGGTGGGGGGTGTGCAGGAGGCAGCTGATCAGTGTTTCTCTCTCATCGATGTTTCTGACTCTCTATCTCTCTCCCTTTCTCTCTGTAAAAAATCAATAAAATATATTAAAAAAAAATTACATTTGACACACATACATTTGCAAAGATAAGACTGGCAACTGTAAACTAAAATGACAAGAGTTTATACTTTGAGAGATGACATTTTATTTTTTGCACTTTTCTTTTACAACCAGAAAGAAAAACAAGTATGACTAAAATAAACAAATATTCTTGGTTTAACTTTAGAATGTCCTAAATCCTGCTTCTTTTGCCTCTTGCTCATTGTATTTTTAATTATCTAAGGGTGGCTCTGAGCAATTGCTTCTGATACTCAGCCTTCTGGCTGATCAACTATTGTCTAATCCTGGGGCTATCAGCAAGTGATTGGATGTGCCTAGCAATGATCAGTAAAAAGTTGGTCCTGTCCCTGCTAGGCCAATATGGCAATATAGGAGCCTATGGTAAGAAAGGAAAAAGGCAGAATAGCTTCACAGCACTTCTTACCAGCTAACAAAAAAAAAACACATGGCCACTCTAAGTCCTACTACCATCAATAGTGGTAAAGGGTTGCAAACTTAATTGCCTATGGAGCAGGTTACATAGTAAGGGCAACAGATGGTAGGGACTATGGTGAAATGGCAAGGACACACCTTGCCTAAAAGGAGCAGTTATTTAATTCCAACCAATTGTCACTGCATGAGAAACAGAAGCCTAGTGCATTTTCCATTATTTAGAGAGAAAACAAAACTCCAGAATTTTTTGGTGAAATTTACCACTTTTACAACATCATACAGATGAAACAAAACATATCTGAAAGCCTGATTTTCCCTAAAATCTGCCACTTTGTAACCTTCCCTAGATAGGAAAGAGAGAGATCTTTAAAAACTCCTAAGTCAATAAATAAGTATACACGTGAAAGAGAAAGAATGTCTCCCAGTTCTAAGAAAACAGCAACATGGCTACTTAAATGATACTAATAAGAAAGACCCTGTATAGAAGTGGGTGGGTTTGGACAAAAGTAGGTTTAAGAAAGAAAAAATGGCCCTGGCTGATGTGGCTCAGTTGGTTGAGCGTCAACCCATGAACCAAAAGACTGCTGGTTGGATTCCTGGTCAGGGCATGTACCTAGTTACGGGCTCCAGGGGGGGGTGCAGAAGGCAGCTGATTGATGGTTCTATCTCACATCAATATTTCTCTCTCTAAAATGAATAAAAACATTTTTTTAAAGAAAAAGAAAAAATGTGGTTTATACAGCAACGTCTAAGGTCAGGGGGAGGGCAGAAGACTTAATATTGGGAATACACACACAGTTTCAAAAGAAAGTCATGCTTAATAGAGGACTATTCCATTGGGCTCTCCCAGTGATTAGAGGAAACATCCCTCCAGAATTATCTACCTCTCTTGCTGACTCCTTGTCCACTAATCAACTTCTGATTAAAAACTCAGTTTTCCAGGCACTGCGATGGCAGAAGTGGAAGGGAAAATGGGACATAAGCACTTAGCTCATTGGAAAGGGACTTACTATTTTTTTAAAATGTATTTTTATTGATTTCAGAGAAGAAGGGAGAGGGAGAGAGAGATAGAAACATCAATGATGAGAGAGAATCACCAATCAGCTGCCTCCTGCATGCCCCACATTGGGGATGGAACCCGAAACCCGGGCATGTGCCTTGACATCGACCTTTAGGTTGAAGCTCAACACTGAGCCACGCCAGCTGGGCGGGACTTACTACTATTTAGTTAAAATAAATTGCATCTGATTCCTAGCTAAGTTTCATGTAATTAATTAATTTGGATCTGTCCTGCATCCTCTACAGGTATGCTGGGAAAGTTCAGTTTCTGGCTCTAAAAGGCTGATCAAAGTGCTGATGTCTGTCATCTAATGGTACAGTGAGTAGTAGCCAGCAACATTCAAGGGCATTCCCATTCCCATCCCCATTCCCCCGTTCCCACCCCCCCACCCCCCCCCATCAAGCCTGGCTATTGTTCTCAAGCCTTAAGACTGAGTTCCTGTAGTAAAAACAGTAGACCTAGCAATAACCAACTAACCAAACAAAAACACAAAACAAGTTTATAAGTCCTTGATAGGAAAGAACAGTACTTACATTAACAAAATCTCCACCCTGAATCATGAAATCCTTTATGACTCTGAAACAGAGAACAAAAGATTCTGAGCTAAGACTCAGGTTCAGAAAAACATTGACTTAAAAAAAAGAAAAGAGAAAGAGAAACATTGACTTGGTCGTTGTAATTTAAATCAATCAATCCTTGAGCTCACAAGAACATTCCTTCTCAATATCTAAGAACTATCCTACGGTTTTATTTTCCTCTAAAGAGACCAATCCCCCAAGGAAGTAATTCTAAAAGCCCCCAGGATGTTTGCCAGGGGCCTTACCTGTGGAAAGTGCTTCCTTTGTATCCTATAGGAACCCCATCTTTTCTATAACCAAAAAGAAAGATTGGGAATGATGTCAGGTACCCATGGGCCTTTCCAGTTTGCCACACAGGTGAACCAAAGGGACTCTCCTAAAGATGGCAGGGACCAGAGAGAGGAAGGCAACTGAACTGAAGATAGACCCGCGGGGGATTACCTTCAGTCAGTCACCAGCAATCATGCAAGGCCTTCGCGGTTCCCCAATACCCTCACTGCAGCCCCAGGACACCCCTCAGGAGCAAGCAGATAAGGCAACCACGTCTGAGACTGACCTGAATTCCCCAGTGCAGAACTGCCTGAAAGGGAAAAGAGTGAAGGGCTCGGTCACCATGACATCACAGCTGCGAGCGCCCCTCCCCTCCGGGGGGAGAGCACCGACACGGTGGCCAGCAAGCCCACCCATCGGCCAGCCAGACGTGCAGACCCCCGGCCACACAGATTAACAACATAAACGGACATGGGACAGTCAACACAGAGGAATCAGATCCACTCCGCAGGCCGCGTTCTGGTTCGGTTCCTCAGGCAGAGCTGGAGTTCATCCTCACCTAAAGTTCTCGGCTGTCTTAGGCACAACGTCTGCAAAGAGCTCGATCTTCATTCGGCCAACTTCCTGCAACCGGCGGGAGACGGTCAGAAGGCCTCGCGGAGCAGGGACCACGAAGGGCCGACCCCTCCCTCCCGCAGGTACCTGACCTCTCCGCCTCCTCAGCCTATCCTTTCGTTCCGCCCAGCCCTACCACACGCGGGGCGCTGGGAAGGGCAAGACTCATCCTACTCCTCTCACCACGCCCCGCAGTTCGGTAGGTTCTGGCACAAATTCACTTTCTGGCTTCCCGAGCCCGCTATCCCCAGGCGGGTGGGCTCTGCCTGCCTGGCCCGGTGCAGTTTCTTTTCGGCGAAGGGCTGGTGGCTCCCTGGACCTCACCTGGCCGCCAATGCTGACATCAAAGAACACCACGGGGTTGACAGGGCTTGAATTTGCCACCGCCATGGCTCTGACCCGGAAGCAGAAGCTTGGGCTTCCGGCGAATCTCATCCCAGCTCCGCCGGTTCGGTATCCCGCGCAAGCGCGGGAAGAGCCGCTGGAGACTGGGCCCCGCCCCCTGGAGCCCCGCCCCGCCCCCGCCGCGGAGGACTCTCGGGTTGCCTCTGGGAAACGGGGTGATGCTTCGGTGGCGGCGGGTTCATTCGGTCCTGACCATGAGACTTGTTCACTTGACTCTCCCCGGAGCCGGGGATGAGGAACGGGGTGGGGAGAGAGGGGGACGCGGGTGCAAATGGAGGAGGTAGGAAGAGGAGGAATGCCTGGGCCTTTTTTTGCTCCAAGTCGGTGGGCATCCTACACACATGGCTGCAGATTATTCTCGCTCAGGCCAGGGCGTTGGACGAGGCAGTCTCCCGGGTCCGTGGCCCTTGCCGCGGAGATATCGGCACCATCACACGTGCTGCTTCTTGCCCCTGCCCACTACTCTGCCGGCCCCAGGAAGGCAGGAACTCTGTTCAGCCTCAGCACTGAGAGCAGCCAGGCAAGCAAGGTGTGCTCAGCAAGCCCGCCCCTGCCTCGGAGGCAGTAAACTGGAATGTTTGTTCCCAGTTCTGCCACAGCTTGCATTTTTGTCACTTCCAATTCATTCTCAGCAGAGTAGCTAGAGCTTTCAAAATAAGTCTGCTAAATCACTCCTGGCTTCCCGTATTTAGAATAAAATCCAATTCCTTACGTAGGAAGGCCTACATTAAATTATCTGGCTGCCACCGACTGGGCCTCATTTTGTACTGTTTGTCCACAGTTGCTATACTCTGGCCTCTGTTCCTCAAAGTCACGGGGTGGATACAGTCATTCCCCCGCTTATCTTGAGTTTTCACCTTCCTCCTTTCAGTTGTTTGCTACCAACTACAGTCTGACAGTTGACTGATAACCAAGACACCTATTAAGTGACTAGTGGGCAGGTAGTATATACAGTGTGAATCATAACTTAAAAATAGTAAATGAGCCCTGCCTGGGTTGGCTCAATGGATAGGACGTTGGCCTGTGGACTGGGGGGTCCCAGGTTCGACTCCGGTCAAGGGCACACGCCTGGGTTGCAGTACCATACGGAGTTCAGTACCATTCATGGTTTCAGGCATCCACTGGGGGTTCTGGAATGTATCCACCTCGGGTAAGGGGAACTCTTGTCCTCTCTTAAGGACCTGGTACTAGCTGTTAACTGTCTTTAATACTTTTCCAGATCCTAATGGGGGCGGGGAGTGCGCCTTGTAGTTTACACCTCACTCAGATGTCACTTAGATGGGAACGTTGCATCCAATCTAAAGCAGTCTTCAGTCACTTATACAAATACAGCAGTGATTTATTTTCGTCATGCCACTTAACCATCCAAAATTATATGGTCAGTTTCTCCACCTCACCCCCTGCCACACAAGCACACCTTCCAACCTAATAGCATATAAACTATGAAAGCAGAGGCTCTCCTTGTCTGTCTTCACAGGTGTGCCTAGTGTCTACTGTTGAATAGTAGACTTTCACAGCAGTATAATCTTTAAATAGTGAAAAAGTAGGAATTCAATAAATGGATTCAATGAATTGAGTGAAAAAAGGTGAATGTGGGCAAGATTTGGAGTCAGAGCATGCATTCATACCTATTTCCTATATCCTTTGGTCATCCTTTTTAGTTGGTGGTCTGAGGAGGCAGGGGTTGCACATAAAAATTCAGTATGTCTCAACTTATGGGGTCTCTTTTATTTCTGTGTTTTTCCCTCCCCCTCTCTATCTCCAATTGAAGATGGAGAAGGAGGGAAAAGGGGAAGAAGCAGCAGCAGAAATCACCCTTCAGTATAGTTTTATACTAAGTATTTTTAATATATTTTTATTGATTTCAGAGAGGGAGGGAGAGGGAGAGAGAAAAAAAATCAATGATGAGAGAGAATTATTGATCAGCTGCCTCCTGCACACCCCACACAAGGATTCGAGCCCCAAACCTGGGCATATGCCCTGACCGGGAATCAAACCATGACCTCCTGGTTCATAGGTCAATGCTCAACCTCTGAGCCACACTGGCTGGGCTATACCAAGTATTTTAGAATAAAAATTTTAATTGATAATATCCAATGTTGATGAGACTGTAGAAAAACTAGTACACTCAAACTGCAAGTAAAAATAAATGATCTCTAGCACTTATTAAGCAATTATTCAGTGCAAAATACACACTTCATTTCATTTGGTCCTCACAACCCTATGAGATAGGAACTACTATTGTTCCATTTTATGCATCAAGAACTTGAAGCTTGCCTGGCAGTGTGGCTCAGAGGTTGAGCGTCAACCTTGGAACCAGGAGGTCACTGGTTCGATTACCGGTCAGAGCACATGCTTGGGTTGTGGGCTTGGTCCCCAGTTGGGGGGGGCGTGCAGGAGGAGGCAGCCGGTCAATGATTCTCTCATCATTGATGTTTCTGTCTGTCTCCCTCTCTCCCTTCCTCTCTGAAATCAATAAAAAAAATTAATAAATAAAATTGAGGCTTAAAGATGTTGACTGTAGAAACAGTATATTGATACAATCTTTTTTTTAAAAAAGCAATGAAGATTAAGTGTTGTACCAAAACTATATAACATTTATATCCTTTAACCCAATCATGCCAACCTTGTAAATTTATTTTCTGGATTAACTTAAGAGAAGAAAGGAGCTAACTTCACAAAGGCTTTCACTGCAGCATAATCTTTAAATAGTGAAAAAGCAGAAACAACTTGGATGCCAAATAACAAGAAAATTTACAGACCACGAACATGATATAATATCCTGGCTATTGAAAGAATAACTGTACAGTATTTAAATATGGGAGAATGTTTTATGGTATATTAAATTAAAAATAAGACTATGAAAATATAATATAATAACCATTAAGATACATGAATAAGAACCAGAAGGGAATAACTCCAAAATGAAAATAGTAGTGTTAAGAATGTGGGATTATTAAAGGGTTTTCTTCTTCTTTTTAAAAGTACTTGTTTTAATGTGATTACATTGTTTTTAACTTTAAAAAGTAAGGAAATACCCATGAAAATAGAAAAGAATGCTGACTTAGCCATGTATGTGTTCTGCTGAATAGAAACCTAATTAAAGCACCAGCTTAAGTCACTACATTGATCAATATCAAACGAACTTGAAAAATCCATATTTAGAACTGGTTTAATGAATTTATCAGCAGTTTTGAAGATTCCTGGTTGATGTCCAGCAGGAAATCTATGATAACTTCTCCATGTCATGTTCCACCTTCATGTCCAAGCTTTAAGTGAGCAGCTTTGATTAGTCTAGTTTTAGACATCAGTGATTTTATAGTTCTGACTTTCGGACTTGTTCATAGATGTGATGTATCTTTTTTCAGGGAAGCCACAGTGTATGTATGTATCCACCTTCAGAATTCTGTGAACAGGAAAGACTCCAGGGACCTGGGGTTTGCCACTGCTGCTTCTGACTTGTGTTCTTTAGCTTCTTAAAGACTTCCAACTGACTCTACCAAACCTGTTACAGAAAAACTAAGAAAGGCCACCTGTGAGAACTTTAGGTGCATGGGGTCTCTTGACAGCATTTTGGGGTAACAGGGATAAGGCTTCGATAGGATTTCAGTTTTGACAATTGCCAAACACAAAGACAGCCAAATAAAATTACCTTTAATTTATGTTTATGGATTATCTTCTACTGTGAGTCAGGATTCTATTAGGTGTGGGGGTGAAGCAGTGGTGAGGAGAGAAGGAACTGGAAGGTTTAAATACCATATAGAGGAAGTTACCCCTAAATTCGATGCTTTCTCAAGCCAGCAACTCACAACTGGTTAGTCAGCCATGACTCTCAGTCATACAGATGATTGTCTTGACTTTACTAACCTGGAGTTTGGTAGGGGCAAGATTTTATTCAATGGGTCATATTCAGAGATGCCAGTCAGTATTGTTTCCTAAAAGACAAGAAAGCATTAATTTAAAATTTATAATGATAAACCATTGGCACTATGATCCTAGAACTATGCTTTGTATATATACTAGAGGCTCGATGCACAAAATTCGTACAAGAGTAGGCCTTCCCAGCCACAGCGGCTGCCTGGACCCCTCCTTCTTTCTACCCTTCCCTCCCTTGCAGCTGCGGCAGCTGCCTCAATCTGTGGCTGCAGCCCTGGCTTCATCCAGAAGGTCGTCCGGAAGGACGTCTGGTCTAATTAGCATACTATGCTTTTATCATTATAGATTTTTTGTTAAAAATGTAATCTCCTCGCCTCACACCTGTTAGACAAGAGGTGGTAAATGCTGTTGAGGATGTGGAGAAAAAGGAACCCTTGTGCACTATTTGTAGGAAAATAAACTGGGGTAGCTACTATGGAAAACAGTTTGGAGGTTCCTCAAAAAATTAAAAATAGCCCTAGCTTGTTTGGCTCAGTGGATAGAACACCAGCCTGCAGACTGAAGGGTCCCAAGTTCGATTCCGGTCAAGGGCACTGCCCATGTTACGGGCTTGATCCCCAGTGTGAGGTGTGCAGAAGGCAGCCTATCAATGATTTTCTCTCACTGATGTTTCTATCTCTCCCTCTCCCTTCCTCTCTGAAATCAATAAAAAAATATTTTAAAAAATTAAAAACAGAACTATATGACCCAGCAATTCCACTCTGGGTATTTATCCAAAGGAATCAAAATCACTACCCTGAAGACACATCTGCACTCCATGTTAAGTGCAGCATTATTTACAATAGCCAAGACATGGAAGCCACCAAGTATCCATTGTGGATGAATTAATAAAGAAATTGTTAAGCACACACACGAACACACACAATGTGGAATACTATCCAGCCATAAAAAAGAAGGAAATCCTGCCATTTGTGATAACATGGGTAGACTTTAAGGACATTATGCTAAGTGGAATAAGTCAGAGAAAAACAAATACCATATGATCTCACTTGTATGTGAAATCTCATGGACAAACTCACAGCAACAGAGATAAGATCTGTGGTTGCTAGAGGTAGGGGGTGGGGGAATTAGGTAAAGATGGTCAAAAGGTACACACTTGCAGTTACAAGATAAATTCTGGGATGTAATGTACAACATGGTGACTATAGTTAACAATACTGTATATTTGAAAGCTGCTAAGAACAGATCTTAAAGTTTTCATGATTAGGAATAATATCATAGTGCCCTGGGAAGAAACATAAAACCTAAGATACAAGCCAGGGAAGAAAGCAAGCAAGTCCCTGTCCTGGATTTAAAATGCAATTCAGCTCATTGAAATTCCTCTTGCTGACTCGCTCACCAGCCAGACACTGGACCCTGTCTGAACCTATACTACCTGTCTGCTTGGATTTTTGTAACATAATTGCTTTTTTCTGGCTCAGATGTTTTCCTTAGGTTTGACTTCTTGCCAGACCAGACTAGCTTCACTTTACCTCTCTGAACCTCAGATTTGCTCCTCTCTCGGATTGGACTGGAACTTTACATGGGAAACAGGGTTGTCGAGAATGAGGCATACATGTGAAGACATTTAACATTAATTCATTCTCAAATATTTACGGAGCACCTGTGCATAGATACAATTACAGATAAGATACAATCTTTGATCCAGGATCTCATCGCCGAGTTGATGAGCTGGAGAAGAAGTAAAAGGGCAATGACAATAGAGTGTGTTAAGGAAGAAGTTATGAGGCGTGCACAACTTGCCCTGGGACCACACAGAAGGAGAGTGTTTAGTAAAAGCTGATCCAATAAAGACCAAAGCTGGCCAAGAACAGACTCAGGGGCTGCTCCCCTGGTGTGCAGGCAATGAGCCTCTCTACCACAGTCCACCATGAAGCCAAGTTCAGGCGACAACTATATAGAGAAGATGAAGGGAAGAGAGAACAGAGCAACCGTAACAACCTAAACTTCATATTAAACATCTACCAGGAAGCTCATATCTTACCTCTCCTCTGCAAATCTGGACGCTTCTTATAATGCGTTCTAAGAGGCCGACCTGCTCTGTGAGCTGGAGACTGTTTTCCTGTAATTGCTTATTTTCTTTATCCAGGAAAAGTACTCTAAGAATGGGATAAATCAGAGGCATGTCTAAAAATTTCTACATTATTATTAAAAACTATGTCCCACTTCCCACTAGCTCTGGGTCTTAGCCCACTGTTCAGATTTTAGAACCAACTTTAGCATGCCAAGTGAAAATTAATAAGCTTCAGGCCTGTACATAGTCATTCAATACCTACAGAGACATACTATGTGCAAGAGAATGAAAGGCATAGTTCTAGCCCTTGAGTCACATCAGGAAGGATATGATCCCATTTAGGAGTGGAACTGAAAGAAGAGACTCTGCATCCTTTCAAATACAGTAACTACACAGCCTGAATCTGGTTTGATCTCATGCAGTCATCCCATACATTAGTAGCAGCAGCAGCAACCATTTACTGAGCACTTACCATGTACTTAGGCACTGGAACCTATCCACATAGAAAGCACTTCAAACTTTTCATGTATCCTATATAATAAAAGCCTAATATGCTAAATGTCTGGTCGGCCAGTCATCCATTCAACCAATCAAAGCATAATATGCTAATGATATGCTAAGGCAGCTCAACTGCTCGCTGTGATGTGCACAGACTACCAGGGGCAGATGCTCCGACTGGTAGGTTAGCTTGCTGCTGGGGTCCAGCCGATCAGGAATGAGCAAGACCGGCCGGACACTCACTGGAGCCCTCCCGTGTCCCTTCCCGGCCCCGACTGTGCACCTCTGGGGTCTCTCGGCCTGGCCTGCACCCTCTTGCAATCCGGGACCCCTCGGGGGATGTTGGAGAGCCAGTTTCAGCCCGATTCTGCAGACCAGGCTGAGGGACACCACTGGTGCATAAATTTGTGCACTGGGCCTCTAATTATCTCATATAATCACAACAACCTCACAAGGTATTGTTATGGAGCCTATTTTACAGGTGATGAAACTGAAGCTCAGAGAGGGGACAGTAATTTGTGTAAGAAGATTAAAACTAGAAAGTCATAGAGCTGGGATGCCAACCCAGAACTTTCAAACTTATAAAGCCCGAGGTCCTCACCGCTTTGCCAGGCCCACTCTGCAGGGCTGCAGTTTATACAGGACACATGAGAGTGCAATCGTTTTAATCAGAGGTTTATGTTTGAGTTTTGCCACTTACTAGCTGTGCGACCAGGGCAAATTACTAAATGTGAGTCTCAGTTTCCTCATCTGTAAAATGAGGAAACCTCCTGTAGAGAAGCTTTCTCTAAGGCAGCGGTTCTCAACCTGTGGGTCGCGACCCCTTTGGGGGTCGAATGACCCTTTCACAGGGATCGCCTAAGACCATTGGAAAACACATATATGATTACATATTGTTTTTGTGATTAATCACTATGCTTTAATTATGTTCAATTTGTAACAATGAAAATACATCCTGCGTATCAGATATTTACATTACGATTCATAACAGTAGCAAAATTACAGTTATGAAGTAGCAACGAAAATAATTTTATGGTTGGGGGTCACCATAACATAAGGAACTATATTAAAGGGTCGCGGCATTAGGAAGGTTGAGAACCACTGCTCTAAGGAAAACATAAGTCCAGTCCACGTGACCAAGTGTGTCTTCAGGAGGGCAAGACAGGAACATTATTAATAGGGAGACACAGCAAGAGGAACTTCAGTGAGCTGAGTTGCATTTTAAAGAGTCAATTGTGTTGAGACGGTCAGAAGCAATGGCATAGTTTGAGAAGGGCAATAAATTATGTGGAATATATAAAAGGGGGTAAATAGATAGTAAAAGATAATCAGAGCTTCTCCATGCCTGCCTGGAGCAGCATGTATCCATAATCAGTGGAAAGGAAAGTTCTAGTTTGCTTGGCAGATTTCTCCTCAGGCTGCAGTGCCATGAGTTCTGGTATCAGGCTGCCATGACACTGACTAAACTGGGTGAGTACCCTAACCAATTTGGACCTCAGCTTCTCACCCATAAACTAGGTTATAATAGTGTCTCCCTCCTGGGATTGGTATGAAGACAAAATAAATATATTTAGAGATAGCTTAGAACAGTGCCTAGCATATAGCAAATGCTCAAAGTGTTAATTATTATAGGTATTATTGGTGATACTGTCTGTTAAGATCAACCCACACTCTTTGCTCTGACTCTGTGCTCTGAGGAAACTTTTGATGGTAATTAAAGTTTCCTATAGAGGAGAGAATGCTTGAGCTAGCTTATCTGTGAATTCTTATCTGCTGAGAATAGTCTCCTCACAAATTAATACATTGGTAGCCTGTGAGTTTCATGAATTTATGTTACTAGTGTGAGCCCGTTTCTCTCTTGGTCTACCTTGATTCCATAGGTATCAAATGATAAAAATGAGTGTCAACACACACAAAGTGATAAGCCAGAATGAGCATAGTGGGTCCTCAAGGAGGCAATGCCATCATGAATGAGCCTACCTGAATGGCCAGCCCACCTTCTCCATGATATTTTTCTCTGTGGTTTCACAACTTCTGCCCCTTGTATGAACTGCTGAAAACAGCAGACAGCAGAGCAACAGTGATGAGATAGGACATAAGCTCAAAGGACAGTCTCAGGAAGCATCTCTCTGTTGAGGGAGAAACATCTCCTTTGGATTCACTGGCAACTGTGGCAGGACCACACCCACCTGTGCTGAACAGACGATATCGTGCATTTGTTGTCATGGATCAATTTTTCTTGCTCCATGAGCTGCTCCAGAAGCTTCCTATTTTCTAGGAGCAGGTTATCATTTTGGGTAGTGACCTGGTCCTGGAATGCCTTCTCCTATGAGTAAAAGCAAAAGTCCCCTCATTACCCAGGAGGAAAAATGATCAGTTTAAGAATATCAGCCTGGTTATAACTCCGATAGCCAATTTCCCTTATTTACTTTTTCTCTCTTGTGGTCTAGGCTGTTTTCACCTTTTTGCTGACATTGTCAGCTAGATTGTTCCATATATTTTGGGTACTTATGTCATGTATTTTGTTTGGATATTTACTCATTCTTTGGGATTATCTGAGCACTCAACTTCTAATAAGGTCCCAAAGATCTCAACTATATTCTAACTACATTAATATCAAATCACAGACAAATACAATTGAATTCTTTGAAGCTCCAGATTGAAAAAAAAATTTCCCCATATTGGATTTCCTCTTGCTTTGTAGTTATAGTATTTTTAAGGCAAAGAGAGGAAGATGGGAATTCAGTCACCTGACTTGGCAACCAGTATCAGGATCTCAGTTGGGTTGGCAAGTCAAGCATGTGAGCCAGGCACTAATAGGATTCCTGCAGTGAGGATGCTGAAATGATCTCTAGCTGGGCACCATGCTTCATTTTCTACCAATGATTTCCCCTGAAAACAATAGCAGTGAAGTAGTTAAAACGAAAAAGGAGTATTTTTTGTGAAAAAAGCACTAACATTCTCATAGTGAGTCAGTAGATATTAGTAAATATCTGTTGTTGAAGACTTTAGGAGCTCAAACGTGTAAAAGTTCCCTTCTCATTTCACCAGTTACTGTCAATAGTAGCAAGGCCCTCGCCAGTTTGGCTCAGTGGATAGAGTGCCAGCCCAGGTTCAATTCCGGTTAGGCACATACCTCGGTCGTTTGCAGGCTCCATCCCGGCCCTGGCCAGGGTGCGTGCAAGAGGCAACCAATTGATGACACATCAATGTTTCTCTCTCTGTGTCTCTCCCCCTCCCTTCCACTCTCTCTAAAACTCAATGGGAAAATATCCTTGGTGAGGATTAACAACAACAAAATAGTAGCAGGCAAGAGCTTTCACCTTCTCATGTGTGTTCCTCACCTGCCAAGGGTGGAGGGAGTGGGGGTGGGAGAAGAATGACCTCTGGCAGAGGGGTGAATCACAGAGTTAAGTGGGGTTTCTTTCTTTCTTTAAAATAATATACTAATATAGAACATTCAGAAAAGACTGTCCGTATATGTGGAATCTTAAATTAAAAAAAAAACAGACAGACTCATAGATACAGAGAACAAATTGGTGGTTGCCAGAGACAAGAGGGGAAGTGGGCAAAATGGGTGAAGGGAGTCAAAAGGCACCAAGTTCCAGTTATAAATAAATAAGCCATGGAGATGCAATGTCTGGCATGGTGACTATAGTCAACAATATTACATTTTATATTTCAAAGTTGCTAAGAGTACATTTTAAAAAGTTCTATCACAAAAAAATGCATAACGATGTATGGTGCTGGATGGTAGCTAGACTTATTGTGGGGATCATTTTGTAATATATACAAATACAGAATCATTATGTTGTATACCTGAAACGAATATAATGTTATATGTCAATTATATCTCAAAAAAAAGAAAGAAAAGGAAAAAACTGTCCATCAGAGAGTTATAAAGAAGGAGATTATATTAGGTTCTGAAACAAACCAGATTTTAGTCTTTCATCCAGAACCCTTCAATGTCTAACAGTAGTCTCCCCTGATATTATTTAAATAATACATTTATGGTTAGGATTGAGAATAGAAGGAGCCATCCCAAAATAATACTCTATGCAGCCACAACTGGATTAGTGAGGAAATTGAGTGGGGCAGGCTACTGACACCCTGTCCTTTGGAAATACCATACTTCTTTGAACCAAAAAAATCAGGACACTTGCTCCAATAATAGGGTAAAATATTTGGGGACATCTGGTTTGGATGGTCACAACAGTCAGAGGACTCAACTGGTTCACTGTATATAGAGAAGGCTGAAAAATTAAGCCCAAAAAGGTGACATTATTTTCTGGACATTTGGTGCTTAGAAAGTGAGCCCAGCTTTTTAATGCTCAGGGCTCTGGTCCATGGGCCCTAAAATAAGTAAACTCTGGACCACCAGGTTTGTACCACTGTGGGTCTTCTCTGGGTGATTTCCAATTCTAGTAATAAGTTCTCTTGCGAACTGTGCACCCACTGGTTAACATGAGCCCAAGAGATTTTACACCAAAAAGAAGGCTACAAAATTTGTATGTGCCAGGTACTACTTTAGGCATTTCATATTTTAATCCTGGTGAGGGAGGGATATATTTCCCCCACTTCACAGATGAGGAAAATGAAGGGAAAACATTACTGGCAGAGTCCATTGCTCTCCATTTTGAATTTATGTAGTTTAATGATCTCAAGACCATTCTGCCTTGGATTCTATCCACCTGCCCCATGTCCTCCCTACCCACACACCAGCAAGTCATAATGGCAATAAGGCAAACATAAGAAAACCATAGGTATTTAGAAATAAGCTTGTGGGCACTAATTAAGGATTGAGAAAGAAATAGGGATGACCTAGTTTCACAGCCATTTAAAACTAACAGGAGTTTGAGGCAAATGAGGGCTTATAGAAATTAGGAAGGAATGAGTTACTGAAGGTGTTTCGGCACTCTTTGCTAACGGGTGTTTAAGAAAATATATTTTCACTTGAAGGCAAGACACAATTATAAGCAGACAGTGCAGACTATTTTCAGTGTCCAGTTTGAACATCACTATGAGTCTTAAATTCCTTTTTGGCAGAGCTTAAACAGTTATTGAAAGAAAAGACATGAAAACATGGGCTATGAAGAGGCCACAAATAAATTTTTTTAAATGAGGGGGTTTTCCATGACTGACCAGCACCATCAGTGAGCTCGTCACCTTTTTCTCTCTCACCTTTTCTAATTTTTGCCGCAGTATTCCAATGTCATTTTCAAGTAGTTTAATTCTCTCATCTCGAAGCTCTACTTCGTGAACGAAACGGCTCTTGACTCTGTGAAGCTTGGTTTTGTGATGATAATATTTTTTATTATAGTTTCTATAAAATAAATTTGAAAACAGGCACACTTGAACACAGTGACATTTTATTCTGCCTCCTCAATATGCGCCTCTCTTGGGTTTCCTCTTCTTGCTTTGTCAGGGCCTGGCACCAGACAGGGATGCTTGTCCTGCCTCAGCTCTGCAGTACTTTTTGCCCTCAGGTAGGGGAATGGACCTAGAGAGCACCAGCTTTTATTCATCACCATGGACTCAAGTCTCTGGCTTATCTTGGTCTTGAGCTGATGAGTGTAAGCTACGCTTACAAGTTTAATTTGGGAAACTCCTTGACTTCTGATCCCTGCTCCACTGATTCCGTCATCAATTTGAAATTTTCTAGTTCTTAGCTATGCCCTTGTGCAGTAATATAACCCACTTCAATACTGTCTCTTTTCCAGATAACTAGGTCTGCTCTCAGTCCTTACCTTGAGTCTGGACTTTTAAATGCAAATTCTATATAGGTCTCTGCTCTGCTCAAGACTTTTATTCTGATTCTGACATAAATCTTACCGCCAATAAGCACAGGAAAAAATGTTCAACATTATTAGCTATTAAGGAAATGCAAATGAAAACTACAATGAAATATAACTTCACAGCCACTAGGATGGCTAAGATAAAAAAAGAAAGATAATAACAAGTGCTGACAAGGATGTGGAAAAATTGGAACTCTCATACACTGATATTAGGAATATCAAATGGTACAGCCTCTTTGGACAAAGCCTGGCAGTTCCTTAAATGAGTAAATATAGAGCCATATGACCCAGCAGTTCCACTCCTAGAGAAAGTCTAAGAAAATGAAAACATATGGCCCAGCTGGTGTGGCTCCGTTGGTTGAGCATCTTCACATGCACTAAGAGGTCACTGGTTCAATTCCCAGTCGGGGCTCATGCCCAGGTTGTGGGCTCAATCCCCAGTAGGGGACGCACAGAAGGCAGAGTATTGATGTTCTTCTTTCTCATCAATGTTTCCCTCTCTCTCTCTCTCTCTCTCTCTCTCTCTCTCTCTCTCTCTCAAATAAATAAAAACATATTTTTTAAAAAAGAAAAGAAAACATGTGGATAAAAACGTGTATATGAATGTTCATAGTAACACTATTCACAAAAGCCAATAGGTGGAAACAACCCACATTTCCACCAACTGATGAATAGATAAACAAGATATGGTGTGTACATATAATGTAATATTATTCAGCCTTAAAAAGAAAATTTTGCCTGGCCAGTGTGGTTCAGTGGTTGAGCGTCCACCCATGAACCAGAAGGTCACGGTTCGATTCCTGGTCAGGGCACATGCCTGGGTTGTGGGCTTGATCCCCAGTAGGGGGATGCAGGAGGCAGCCGATCAATGATTCTCTCTCATCACTGATGTTTCTATTGCTCTCTTCCTCTCTGAAATCAATAAAAATACATTTTTTTAAAGAAAGGAAAATTTGATATATGCTACATTATAGAAAATTTGGAAATCCAACTTCCAATATGATCAGTATTATAAGACTGTTGTATTTCCTGTTAGTCTTTTTGTAAGCATCTTTTGTTTAAACATAGTCTACATTGAAATTTTTATCTTATGCTCTTGTCATTGATTATATCATAATTATTTTCCCATGCTATCTAGTCTTCAAAGCCATCATCTCTTACAGTTATAATATGTTCCATGAATGTATTATACTAGACCTAACTAGTTCCTATTGCTGGATGTTCTGGTTTCCTCCTGTAGTGTTATGCATGGTCTGAAGAGTATGCTGATGCAGTACAAGTGAGGGCTTAGCCCTTCCCTTGCCGTTGCTGGCTCGATGTTTGGCACACCTCTGGGTTTGGTCAGAAGTTCTGTTGGCCAACTTGCCTGTTGAAATGTGCTTTGTTAACTACTAGCACTTGAGGCAGCACAATACTGATGCTCTAAAATTTAGGGACAGCTTTTAGCTCATGTTTAAGTAAAACCAGATGGTCTTTCTATTATTTTTACCTCAAAGAAGCAAGGAATTTGTTTCTCTGGAAGAGTGGTTGGGAAAACATGGAAAAAATGAGCATTGTCTGTAAAGGTCAGGACTGGGGGACCAGGGAAATGAAAACAGAAATGAACCTAGAGGATTTTTGTTGTTGTTGTTGATGGGAATTTTTTTTTTTGTTTTTGTACTTTTTGAACCTAGAGTTTTGACAGATCCTTCCATTTTCATTCCCAAAGCTGTAGTTTTCAGCCTGCATGTACATCAGCATCACACGGGGAAGCTTTTAGCAGAATATTAATCCCCAAGCCTTATCTGAAGATAATGCTTTCATTAATCTATGTTGGGGCCCAGGCATATGCAGCTAGGGTTAGGATCCACTGGACAAATAACACGGAAAAATATTCAGCCTCACTGCCCATTAAGGAAACTCAAAATAAAATAATAATGAAGTAATTTATGACCATGTAAGCATTAAAATTCACAGCACATGTTAAGCAAAAGAAGTTCAAAAAGATTCCATGCAGTATGATTCCTCCTAGATGTTTTAGGAGAGACAGAAACCGGAAGAGTGAATGCCTGTGAGTGGGTGGGGGAGCAGGAGATACAGATCCACTGCAAAGAAGTCGGAGAGAACTTTAAGGGGTAATGGAAATGTTCTGTACCCTGACTGAAGTAGTGGTTATGTCGGTGTACACATTTGTGGAAATTCATCAAATTGTACATTTGAAATCTATGCATTTCTTATAAGTAAGTTATACCTCAATTTAAAAAAAGAATATTGCAAAAATTTCATCAATGGTAGCACCCAATACTAATGAGGATTGGTAAAATTGCTTCTCTTATATAATGATGGCAAAATTTTGGTAGGATGCTTCTGACTGTTTGTCAAGCTGTTATTACAGCTTTTTGACCAGTAATTCCATTTCTGGGAATATATTCTACAAAAATTAATTTTAAAAAATATGTTTTTATTGATTTTTTTAGAGAGAGAGGAAAAGAGAGGGATAGAGAGAGAAACATCAATGAGAAAGGAATATCATCTATATGCTGCCTCCTGCGTGCCCCCCACTGGGGATTGAGCCCACAACCTGGGCATGTGCCCTGACTGGGAATTGAACCAGTGACCTCTGAGTTCCTGGGTCAATGCTCAACTGCTGAGCCACATCGGTCGGGCTATAAAAATAATTTTAAATGAAAAAACACTTTTCAGTGTTATTTCTAATAAAAACATCGATCACAGGCCTGTGAGTAATTTTCACTAAATTAGGACTGTGTTGTGAGAGTTGACTCCAGCAGACCTAGAATTGCTCTGAGCTGTTTTGTTAAAGTTCTTGGCACTGACCACTGGTCAAGGAATGAAAATACTGATTACAAGTGTGTTGCTTTGTAACCGTAGGTCCAAGGAGTTTCATGGCAGTTTGCACCACCTTGTCAGCACTGTTTATTGGTAACAATGAGATTGATGATTTTCACCAGTCTCAGGGCGAACCCGGGAAGGCTCTGCTCTTGAGGCTGGTTACATAGCAGAGATATACTCACATGACCAGCAGAGCATTTAAAAAAAATCTTAGTTGAGATTCCATTTTGGGATCCCTGGTTGTGAGGTGTTCAGTGCATGTCTGTGGTTTGTGACCCACGAGAGGAGTTGCTTCCGGGCAGGGCCCTTACAGAGGGAAGACCCCTGGGGCTCCTGCCTAACTGCTCAGACTGCCTGCTGTGAGAGAGCCATGGGTGTGGTGCGTATCCTGACTCCATTCTGTTGCCACATTGTGCCTTCTGCAGAGCTGTACCTTTGTAAGCTCTGTCGCTGGGGTTCTGTTAGTCTTCTTCAGCAATCAAACCCAATTTAACTGGCACTGTTAGTGCAAGGACATATCAACTTGATGAAATATTATACTTTAAAAAATAAGCAAATTGAAAGACTAGCCACAGTGAACAATGCTTATGAGATGATATTAAGAGAAAGAGACTATAACCATTTTTCTTCCTATGATAATAAAATCGAGTGAACATGGGATGGATTCTAGGTGTGTGTTTTTTCCAAAAATTTGCATTGTTGCCTGGCCGGCATGGCTCAGCGGTTGAGCGTCAACCTATGAACCAGGAGGTCACAGTTCAATTCCTTGTCAGGCCATATGCCTGGGTTGTGGGCTCAATCCCTAGTGTGGGGCATGCAGGAGGCAACTGATCAATGATTCTCTCTCATCATTGATGTTTCTATCTCTCTCTCATTCTCCCTTCCTCTCTGAAATCAATAAAAATATATTTTTAAAGAAAATGTAACTCCTAAAAACCAAATGTAATTTTACTTTTGGAGTTTGATATTAACCTGACATGTATCAGCATTATATATTAAATGTCAATTCCTCTGACAAGCATTGTGGCATTTTACATATAGATCCATCACTTCATTCTCTTACCTCCTCTAATGTAGTAAGAGCACTGCATAGGTTATCAGAGGACTGAGTTCTTGTCTAAGATTTGTAAGCAGCATGAACTGAACAACATATACTCCCTTAACCATGATTTCTACATTTCTCAGTAATATGATGATCAAAGCAAGATAATGAATACTATTGACCTGAAAAATACTCTCTGCTAGACAGCAGTAAATAATGGTTTTTAAGTTATTATCATTAGCATCATCAACATAGTAGGTAAGAACATAAAAGAATAAGAAACTTCAATCTATAAAGGAATAAAACAAGACTAAGAGATGAGAGCAGAGAGGTTGGTCATAGAGAAAACACAACAAATGAATAGATATAATAATGGTTGTGTGCTAGATACTGTTCTAAGTAAGTACTTTGCATGTTTATTCATTTAATTCTTACAATGATTTTACGAGGTAACTGTTATTTTGCTCATTTTACAGATGAGAGCCCTCAGACACAGGGAGTTTACATAACTCACCCAAGGTCACACGGCTACTTTCTAGTAGAACCAAGATTTGTAACAGGCAGTATGGCTCCAGAGTCCATACTCGAACTACTGTGCTACATTCCAGGGCAGAGGAGAGTGGGAGGAATCTGGTGGAATGACCAGGAAATGGAATGAAAGAGCAGGAATTCCAGGAACACTCATTTTTATTGAGCACCTACTATGTACCAGGAACTATGGATAAAAAGATGAGTGAGACTGTGGCCCATGCCCCTGAAAAGTCAACAGTATGGCGAGGAAGACAGGCAATAAGTCACATTATTTCAAAACAACATGGCAAATTCTTAAATAAGTACAGAGAGGCATATACTAAGCGATATAGGAAGACAGAGAATGAACACTTCTCCCAGCCCAGGCTGGTGGTGTCAAGAAAGGCTTCTTAGAGAAGGTCTAAGAAGTATGATTTGAAATGAAGAGTTGAAATGGGGAGAGGGTGGTCCAGGTTGAGGAAAACAGTGAGGAGAAAAAGCCTGAAGGCAAGTGAGAAGGGTGTATTGGAGGCAAAGCAAACATTTCCCTCCCAGAGAGAACTTGTTTTTGTTTACCTCACATGGACATCAAGCTGCTTCAAAAATTTCCCATATTCTTTATGTAGAGCTTCCTTTTCTTGCTGCAACCCAGACACCTTCTCTGACAATTCCTGGTAGCTCTTGAGATACTGAAAAACATTGATTTCAGAGAGTAAGGGAGAGGGAGAGAGATCAAAACATCCATGATGAGAGAGAATCATTGATTGGCTGCCTCCTGCATGCCCCCTACTGGGGATCGAGCCTGCAACCCTGGTGTGTGCCCTTGACCAGAATGGAACCTGGGACCTTTCAGTCTGCAGGCTGACGTTCTATCCATTGAGCCAAATCAGCTAGGGGTGAAAAACATTTTTTAAAATGAGAATATTCCGTACCGAATAAAGGAATGATGTTGATGGAATGTAAATTGACAAAGCCTTTCTGCCGAAAAAAGCTTACAGTGGCTCCAGCTTCTGACACTGTAGTAGCTTCCTGTGATTTCTGCTATTTCAGATTTTCTGCAGCTCTTTGCCTTGACTTTTGCTCCACCAGCCTTTCCAATAGTTTTGCAAGCATCTAATTACCTATATAAAAAGTCTTCCAGCTCACCCTAGCCGGTTTGGCTCAGTGGATAGAGTCTCGGGTCAAGGGCACCTTGGTAGAAGGCTCCTCCCTGGTCGGGGCCCTGGTCGGGTCTCGTGCAGGAGGCAACCAATCAATGTGTTTCTCTCACGTTGATGTTTCCCTCTGACTTTCCCTCTCCCACTCGTCCTAAAGAATCAATGGAAAAATATCCTCAGGTGAGGATTAACAAAAGAAGGAAAAAAAAGTCTTCCAGCTCCAAGTCTATAAAGTGAAAGCTGTTTTCCTGAGCTAACCCTGACTAATAAAGTATCTGGTTCTAGAAATGGCTCCTCAAATATAGGAAGCTCAAAGATTGGTTATCTGACCAGGTTAGATGTAAAGGCAGTATAATCTTGTCAGTAGTATTAGATATCCATGACGTAAGGGTCGATTAGGTTTAGTTTATAGTTGCCTGTCCTGAAGTACTTTGGGAGACCACCTGATTGGTATACAGAATGTTTTAGCAGAATTGAGAAGTACGAGGAGTTTGGGGTGGCCTAGCCAGAGCAGTTCTTCCTGATCTTCTACTCATCCCTAACTCTCCCTCCCAACAGTTTTATAGGCATGCTACTGCTTGTGTTAAATCCCTTCTTGCTCAAAATACCTACAGTAAATTCTGCTTTCCTGGCTGAACCCTGACTAAACGAATGGGTAAAGTGCTAGGCGCTCCATAAGTATTAGCTATTGATTGATGGCAGCGATCTGCAACCTTTTTCATCTCATGGAACATATACACTAGTTACTAAAATTCTGTGGCACAACAAAATATATTATCGTTTTTGCTGATCTGACACACAAAAAAAGTGTAATTTTGATTCGTTTATACCAGATGGCTACTGTTATGCTGGCTGTAGTAATTTTTTTATTTGACAATCTAACGGAAAAGAAGTCAATGCCCCTCACTAAACAGTGAGGTACTGAATGTTTAAAAATGTTTTGTGGCGCCGAGACCGGTTTGGCTCAGTGGATAGAGCGTCGGCCTGCGGACTGAGGGGTCCCGGGTTCGATTCCGGTCAAGGGCATGTACCTGGGTTGCAGGCACATCCCCAGTGGGAGATGTGCAGGAGGCAGCTGGTCGATGTTTCTAACTCTCTGTCTCTCTCCCTTCCTCTCTGTAAAAAATCAATAAAATATATTTTAAAAAAAAAATGTTTTGTGGCACACCGACTGAAAACCGCTGCTCTTCGGGAACCGGAAAACTGAGAAGCATGTCTGTTTACTTTCTTACCTCATCAGATTTTCTTTTTTCATTTTCCAGTTGTTTAAGTTGGGCCTCTTGTTGCTGAATTCTGTGTTGTTGCTGAGAACTGGTCATTTCTAGTATATTCTCTTTATCTAGTAAGATTTTCACTTTTTGTTGTAGCTCATTTATATTTTGATCTAGGAGTTTCCTGAGGGCAATTAATATACATTAAATCACACCGTGAATTGCAAAGCTTTGCAAATGAAACTCTTTGAGGTAAAATTGTGTTTTTTAAAATCCTTATCCAAGGATATGTTTTTCATTGATCAGAGAGAAAGAGAGAGGGAAAGGGAGAGAGAGGGAGAGAGAAACATTCATGTGAGAGAGAAACTTCGATTGGTTGCCTCCTGTATGTGCCCCAAAATGGGATCAAACCTGCAACCTGGGTATGTGCCGGGACCAAGAATGGAACCCGTGGCCCTTCAGAGCAAGGGACAGCACTCCTACCAACTACGCCACTTGGCCAGGGCGTTTCCCATTACTTTTAAGATAAAGTTCAAACTCTTAAATATAGCTTGCTAGCTAGCCTCATTTTAGCTTACCTTTCTAGCCTCATTTTCGTGCCACTCCCTATACCCACAAACATTTTGTGCCAGCCAAAATGAACTCCCCCACCCCCCAAAATGAAACAAGTCATTCTCCACACTTACTCCTCCTCTGCAACGCCAGCCTTTTCCCTATCTTCCTTGTCCAGGCCTTCCTTTGCCTCATATTCTCTACTTAGCTTGCCCATGCCAACTGCTTTAGTCTCAGCTTAATAGCTTCCTTAGAGGAAGGCTTTCTTGAGCTCTCTAGGCCAGATTAGCTGTCCTTGCTACCTGCTATCATAGCATCATAAACTCGCCTCAGTATAACACATATTTCATTGCAGTTGCAAAGTCTTATGTAGAGGGTATTCTTTATAGTGAAACCGAGAGTCCTGATTTAGCGTATGATTTCTGTTGACTGTGTAGCCCCAGCATTCTATTCAGTTTCTTCACAGTCTGCCCCATAAACCTTAGTTCTCCCCTTACTAGTCATTAACCCCGAGGCAACAAAAACAATGGCCACACCTTCACTAAAAGTCACAAGGTATGGGTTTCTGTTAAGCTAAAGATAATATCTTGACCTAAGTTATGTTTCAGCTCCTATGTCCTAAGGTGGAATGACTCCCTGGCTACTTTCCCATAAAACTGGGCAGAGGGATGCCAGAGCTGTCTGCACAGTTTCGAACCCCTAACCCACAGTGTCTTGTGATTTGCCCTATATTGTCTGTAACCTACATGCCATTGGAGTGTTTAGGGTTTTAAGCATTAGCTCCCCATTCTCTGGGGTGTTGCCACTTATAATAAGTTAGCAAATATTTCCCCACAGCAATTCTTGGTGTTTAGTGTTTGGCTCTGCTAGTGCCAGGTGGCTGCACTTTTTCTGTTCGATAACAATACCGTCTATAATAATAAAAGCATAATATGCTCATTAGACCAGACAGCCAAACGACCTTCCAGATATCAATCAGATGTCCTTCCGGATGAAGCTGCAGCGGCGGGGGCCAAGGCAGAGGTGGTTAGGGGTGATCAGGCAGGCAGGCAGAGCAGTTAGGGGTGATAAGGCAGGCAGGCAGAGCAGTTAGGGGTGATCAGGCAGGCAGGCAGAGTGGTTAGGGGCGATCAGGCAGGCAGGCAGGCAGGCAGGCGAGCAGTTAGGAGCCAGTGGTCCCGGATTGTGAGAGGGATGTCTGCAAGAGGGATGTCTTACTGGCAGTCAGACATCCCCTGAGGGGTCCTGGATTGCAAGAGGGTGCAGGCCGGGCTGAGGGACATCCCTCCCTCCTCCCAATCCCCCTTCCTTCTGTGCCTCTAGTTATTTATAAAAACAAAAGTGTCTAAAAAGTATTTTACATGAATAATGATAGATGTAACAGGATGCTGTACATATATTTAAAAGGATAGTATGAAATAAATCAGTAACAGAAAGATAGCTGGAAAATCCCAAAATATTTAGTGATTAAACAAACAGTTCTAAAAAATGCATTTGTCAAAAAAGAAGTCTCAAGAAATTAAAAAATATTTTGAACTATGCTTATTTGACATGAAAATGAAAATACAACTTACAAAATTCATGAAGTGCATCAAAAATAGTGCTTAGAGGGAAATTTATAGCATTAAGTGCAAATATTATAAAAGATGAAAAAAAAATCAACAATCTAAGTTTCCACCTTAGGAAAACTAGAGAAAGAGACCAATATAAGCCTAAATTGAGCAGAATAAGAGAAACAATAAATATTAGATGAGAAAACCATGAAATTGAAAACAGAAAGACAACAGAGAAACCATGAAACTAAAGCTGGCTCTTTGAAAAGATCAATAATATCGATAAACCTCTAACTAGGCTAACCAAGAAACAGAAAACATAAATTACTAATATCAGAAGTGAAAGAGGGATCATCACTATTGTCAGGGAGAAAAATTTTTCCTCTTCCCAGAGGGGAGCAGAGTAGGACTGACAGGCCAGGTACAGAAGGTCACCAGGGCAAAAAGCCCCAGGTCACTAGCAACAGGCAAAACTGGGAAAACAAGGATCTTGCCCTGTGTAACCTTTCCTCCCGTGGCATATGGATGGTCATGCGGGTTGGATCCTCCCCTGACCTTTGCTCCCCTGGCATGTCGATAGTCATGTGGTAGACCCCCTTGGAGGAGGAACAAAGCGCTGAAGAGTGGCTTCGTGCAACTCCCAGGCAGGCCCTTGCATGACCACTCCTTTAAGCATTTAACCCCACAGATAACATCTGGGCCTCAGTTGTGTTCAGCTCCAGGCTCAGAAAAGCTGCAAAACCAGACAAGCAATACCATAACTGACATCAGGACCACTTGCATGACTAATGACCCCCAGTCCCGGCACTGACCAAACAGTAGAGACCATACCCTGAAAGGACATACCTGGAAAAATGATGAATATGCTATTGGGATCCTCTCCTGAGACCTCCAGGTAAATACCCTTAAGACAGAGGACCCAGTGCTGCTCTCCCTCCAGGAGCAGGCCGGTGCCTTAACCCCCAAGATGAGTTACCTTTCTCTCTCCAAGCACACTTCTTTTGTCTTTGTAACTTGTTTCCTGAGCCCATTTCTTCTACAGGTCACTTCCTCTATCTCTGTAGCTTTCTAATACACTTGCTCTTATAGTTTGAGTCTTGGCTCTGAATTCTTAGCCAGAACTCAAGTACTGAAGGTCTGACTCCACTGGTCAAATACCTGGTGCCATTTCACCACCAACTCTTCTAGGTTCTTCTGGTTGGTCTAATAGTTAAATGAACATGAAACAGATTAGCAGGAGGAAAACAAACTAAAGTTTAATAACATACTTCCTGCACAAAAGGGAGAGATGCAGGAACACTGAAGAACTTGCCAAGATGACAAAAGCCTTCACCTTTACCTTCAGCTAAAGACAAAAAAAAAAAAAAAAAAAAGATGGTGGCAGTGGGGAGTCAGTTATGGAACGTTACCAGGAAAAGCACACTAAACAAGCATAATATTATTGTCCACACCTTCTCCATTGATCATTTCTAGAGATATCCTCCTCTTCATGGTATAGTGAGGGAAACACCCTTACAAATGTAAATGCCCTTTTATAAAGAGTAACTTCTACCTGTTTTTCAGAGGTTCTCCCTTGTCTTCTGTTTCTTAAAATTAACCAGCGTAAATAAAATACTCAATATCCCAAAGAGGCATATTTTGAGGTAGCAAACTCTGCTCCCCTACTCTACTGATCCTCTGGACATTAAGAGACAGTAGGGGACTTCTCCCAGCTCCTCACCACCTCCGCCAGCTTCCTGCAGTCCTTGCACCCACAGGCATGTCTCAGGCTGAGTTTGACAAAGCTGCTGAGGATGTTAAGCAACTCAAGACCAAGCCAGCAGGTGACGAGATGCTGTTCATCTACAACCGCTACAAACAAGCAACTGTGGGTGACATAAAGACAGAACGGCCTTGGATGCTGGACCTCAAAGGCAAGGCCACGTGGGATGCCTGGAGTGACCTGAAAGGAACGTCCAGGGAAGATGCCATGAAAGTGTACATCAACGAAGTAGGAGAACTAAAGAAAAAAATATGGAATATAGGGACTGGATTTGGCTGCCAGCTACGCATGTCATCTAAACTGATAATCATGCCTTGTTTTTCTAATACCACGGATGAAGTGAAATAATGAAATTACCTTCTTCCTGAACACTGTCCAGGATATGGCTCTAACAGATTGAGGAGCAGAAATGGTTACTCACCTTGCAGAGTAGTTTTTATCTATAGATCAATTAAAACTGCATTTGTTACTTAAAAAAAAAAAAAAGACAGTAAGGGAATATTATGAACAACTCTATGCCCACAAATTTAATAACAAATGTGGACTAAATGGGGCCACATGCTAACCTGACAAGCTCAGGAAAGGCCTGCAGGTGGCCTTGTAAACTCAGAGACCTAAAGTAACCACAAAGAGTGGTCTGAGCCGAACCGGTTTGGCTCAGTGGATAGAGCGTCGGCCTGCGGACTCAAGGGTCCTGGGTTCGATTCCAGTCAAGGGCATGTACCCTGGTTGCGGGCACATCCCCAGTGGGGGGCGTGCAGGAGGCAGCTGATCGATCTCTCTCATTGGTGTTTCTAACTCTCCATCCCTCTCCCTTCTTCTCTGTAAAAAAATCAATAAAATATATTTAAAAAAAAAAAAGAATGGTCTGAAATTAAAACTTTAAAAAAAAAGAAAGCTATTTTTATTGACTTCAGAGGGGAAGGGAGAGGGAGAGAAACATCAATGATGAGAGAGAATCATTAATCGGCTGCCTCCTGCATGCCCCTACTGAGGATTGAGCCTGCAACCTGGGCCTAGGCCCTGACCGGGAATCAAACCATGACCTCCTGGTTCATAGGTAGACATTCAACCATTGAGCCACATCAGCCAGGCATGAAATTAAACTTTTTAGTTAAAGAGCAGCCTGGCTGGCGTGGCTCAGTGTTTGACCATCAACCTATAAACTAGGAGATCATGGTTTGATTCCTGGTCAGGGCCACATGCCCAGGTTGCAGGCTCAATCCTCAGTAGAAGTGTGCAGGGGGCAGCCAATCAATGATTCTCTCTCATCATTGTTTCTTTCTCTGTCTCCCTTTCCTTTCCCCTCTGAAATCAATTTAAAAAACAAACAGTCTTTGGTGGGTAGTTCATGTCCAAGGCTGGTATCCTCCACAAAGATCAACTTTGATCTTAATTGAGCCTATTGTCTTTTTGCATCTAGATAACATGCCTTTGGAATGTTGGGATAACTTGTAATTTCCCTTTTTTCCGGACCCCTCAGGGCACAACCAATGCGCCAAGGGCCACAAATTCCCTCATTGTTATTGCTATTTGTGTTAACGGTTATGTGTTAATTGTTAACTGTTAACTATCCTATGCTCACCTAGGTAAAAGAAGCATGTGTCTATCATTTTACTTTTTATCCAATCCCAGAAGTAACTCCCTCCCCTTTGCTTTCTCCCACCTCCCTAATCTATCACCAATGGTTTCATGTAACCCACTTTCTCCTTCTTTGATGGTAATTTATAAAAATAGGTGAAAAACCACCATTCTCTGGAGCATTGTATTGTCTCAATGTGTTGAGATTCTGCTTCCTGGAAATAGTTGACAGTTTGGCTCAAATAAACTCACAAAAATTCTTTATAGGTTTGAATAATGTATTTCTTACATTAACAATTGTTAGGGATGGGAGGGAGAAATAGAATAGTGGAAACTAGCTATAGTTATAAGAAATATTAATTATGCTCTGTTAATCGTGATTGTTTTTGCTCTGATTAAAGAAAGCACATTCTATGCTGGCTGGGAATGGTAAGTCCCCTGGACCTTGGAGCTAACCTGGAAATGCGGCCCATCTTCCTCATCAGAGAGCTGCCTATTATCATGGAAAGATTAACAACCTTGTTGCCAGGCGAGACTGGAGGCACCATCCTTTGCAAATCCCCAGCAGGCATTGTCTGTAACCTGTAACCATTACACCCAATTTTATTCCTTTTCCCTATTCCCCATCCCTGCTTGCCCATTTTTATTTTGCATACCCATTCTTATTCCTTCTGCCTACTTTCCCGTGTAATCTTTGTCCTACTCCATATAACAACTGGTGTATGGGGGGAAGGAGTGCAGAGCAGATTTTTGTGGATGACCTGCTGCTCTCCCATTATTGGCATAAACACACATACATGATTCAACCCTGTCTCTGCTTAATTGGCTCAAGTAGTGAAAGGCAGCCCGGAACCATTGGCTGTACGGTTTCAAAATGATACCAATTATCTATAATCTCTTCCAGAAAAATTGAAGAGGGGATACTTTCTAACTAATTCTAATAGGCAGCATTATACTAATACCAAACCCAGATAAGGATATTTCAAATAGGAAAACTGCAGACCATTACCTCCCATGAACATGTCCAAACTCAATGTGGCCAGGTAGGCTCATCACGACCAGGCCTAGCTTACCCTTCTAGCTTCATTTTCTTGTCACTCTCCTAACCCCCATTTTGTTCTAGCCAAAACGAACATTTTTCACTTCACTGATAGTGATGGTGATGATGACGATAACAGTAATAATTATTTTTTTAATTTTTTAAAATATATTTTATTGATTTTTTACAGAGAGGAAGGGAGAGGGATAGAGAGTTAGAAACATCGATGAGAGAGAAACATTGATTAGCTGCCTCCTGCACACTCCCTACTGGGGATGTGCCCGCAACCAAGGTACATGCCCTTGACTGGAATCGAACCTGGGACCCTTGAGTCCTCAGGCCGACGCTCTATCCACTTAGCCAAACTGGTTAGGGCAACAGTAATAATTACATCAGATAATGCAACAACAACAACAACAACAACAACAACACTTTTTAGTAGAGTCTTCCTAATGTGTCAACTTGGCTAGGAATTCTGACCATGCATGTTTCTGGTTAGAGTGGGCTACAAGACATATTTTGTAGAAGATTTGGAGGGCAGAAGAGAAGCATTTTGTTATTTTCTCTTGGAAAGTTGGAATATGTGCTCTTGTAGCTCACTTCCTCTGCCTCTGTGAACTTTCCTTCCAGAGGGTCAAGGCACATTCACCCAGGCTCACTCCTGTTGCTATGATCTTGCCTCTTCTATGTTAAGCTCTTCCTCTGTTTCACTGTCCCTAGCTTTAAACTCTCAAAATCATCTGGACTTGTGCTGTGAATCTTTCCTGCATGAAGTCAAGAACTGAGGGCCAATATTACCACTAACAGTTCTACTTCTCCAATTGAACCCTGACTGATACAAGTGCTTACTATGCGCTAGATACTGATACAAACCAACTGCTTAACACTCATCTAATTTACACAATGATCCTATGAGGTAGGAGTTTTGTGTTTGTTTTTTTACCATTCATCATTTTTGTTTTACCTCATTGTATGTTTGCCTTTCAGGCTTTCTCTTGCTTTGTGAGTAATGCTTAAAAAGGCATTCTTATTGTAGTTTATTCAGAATTTAGTTGTATTATAACAGGAGGATAGCCTGTCATCCTGCTAGAAGTGACAGTCGGACAACTATTTTTCTACTATACCTCACTGAGTGAATTCATTATTCATCTTCACCTTCATTCATTCATTCGTTCACTTACTCAAACATTTTTTTGTTCACTAAATATTTACTGAATACCTATTGAGTGTCAAGCCCTGTGCTAGAGCTTTTTTTTTTTTTTTTGCGTTTTTATTTTGTGCTAGAGCTTTTAATTGGAGGTGAAAGTAAGTTTCTGAGCTTCATAGTATATGTGGATGTCTGTATATCTTTTCACTGTCTAAAATAATATTTTTCTTAAAATATATGTAAATCACACTGAGTGCTACAGAAGTAGGAAGCATCAATTACTGGAGTTTAGGGCATCTAAGGTAATTTAAGTGAGATCCTAATAATCTAATAATTTTAGAAAAAAATATGACAGCTCATATCTGGTAGCAACTTGTTGATGATTAAGATGCTTGTAACGTACTTGGAACTTCTTTGAAGAAAACTGGCTCATAAATACAAAACACCAACTTCATTCTAGTCTGCATTTTGTGCTAATCATGTTAGAATTAGAAAAGCAAATCCCAGAGTATGCTATTTCCTAGGCAATTCAGTCATTCAGGAAAATATACTGGTGCACCGAGTGTGTTACTGAACAACAAGAAAGAATCCCTGCCTTAAGAATCCCACACTCGCCTGGCTGGTGTGTTGGTTGGTTGGTTGGCTGGCTGTTGTCCCTTGCACTGAAAAGTTGCGATTCAATTTCCAGTTGGGACATATGCCTGGGCTGTGGGCTTGATCCCTGGTGGGGGCTTGCAGGAGGCAGCTGATTGATGTTTTGGTCTCACACAGCAATGTTTCTCTCTCTCCCTCCCTCTAAAAATCAGTAAAATTCTTTAAAAAAAAAAAAAAGAATCTTATACTCTAGTGTGAAAGGCAAACAAGGAAAGAAATTATTAGTACACAAGGTGGTAAGTGCAATATATACTGGTAAGAGTGTGAGTTTATTTCAGCGGGGGGGACAAGAAGAAACACTGGTGAGTAGACACTGCTGGTAAACTCAACCAAGATTAGCCCATGAGAAGCTGACATCTTTGCTCCTCTTACCTCTCTTGTTGTTCTTCTTTTATCCTTTCCTCTAGTTGCTTCTTTCCCAAAATACAAGCATCTGTGAGACAGACTTTATGAGCCTGTTTTAATTTCTGCTGTAGATCCAAAATCTTGAATGAAAAAAGTTTACAAATAAAACTTTAAAGAAAAATGTGACCTATTTTCCAATTAGGGAAATATGATATAAATAACAAACACAATAGTACTGGCACACAATCTGATCATTCAATGATTTTTCCGTATTATAAGTACAGCATATGACAAAAGTAGGTTTATAATTGTTTGTATGGAAAAGAATAATAAATAATAATATAAGAATAAGCTTTGTGCACTGCATACTCACAACTATAAACATACCTTTGCCCAATCCTGAATATATATGTGTGCTCTCTTTTACAGCCATATACCATCCCACTATAAGAATATACCATAACTTATTTAATTAACCTCCTACTGGTGGACATTTAGGTTAATTCCAATCTCTTGCTACTATAAACAATGTCTCTGGAATACTTTATGAGGTGTGGATTTGCCAGGGCAAAGGTTATTATTTGTTTGTTTGATAGATAAGGCCAAACTGTCCCTATAGATATTAGACCAGTTTACACTTCTAACAGCAATGTGTGAGAGTGTCTGGTTTCTCACAGTGTGGCTACATTCATGGATAATATCTCAAAACAAAGTCAAAGTCTCTTACAAAGCAAGTATCAATTAGCATATTGCCTAGCACCAGTAATAAGTTCTTTAATACCCTGGTCATTCTCAAAATAAGATTTATAATGTGAAAGAGAGATATATAATTTTATTTTAGAATTTACATGTTAGATTAAAAGTGTCATTAAAATATTTTTGTTAGGTAAATATCCTTTTAAACTTGTTTACTTTTTTAAAAATATATTTTTTATTGATTTTTAGAAAGAGAGGAAGAGAGAGGGATAGAAAGATAGAAACATCAAAGAGAGGGGAACATCATTGATGGGCTGCCTTCTGCATATCCTCTACTGGGGACTGAACTGCAACCCAGGGATGTGTCCTGACCGGGAATCAAACTGGCGACCTCTTGGTTCCTGGGTCGACACTCAACCACTGAGTCACACCGGCCTGGCAAGACTTGTTTATTTATTTTGATAAGCCTTTGTGTCACTTAAATTTGTAACTGGTACATAGTAAGTATTTAATAAATATTTGCTTAATGACTAGATTTCAGCAGAATAGCTGTTCTCCCTCTATTGTATTCCTGACCCACCAATGAGTCCCTTACAATAGTTTGACACCACATTCCCCAAAAACATTCAGTGAATGCCAGTGTATGGCAGACCTTTTCTAAGAGAAGATCTTTCTGCATCAGCCTAAGCCCTGGCCCTAAGCCCTTTGCAAAACCCATACACCACAGGAGAGGTGAAGAAGCAGAATGATTCAGGACAATGGCAGAGGCACGGTCTAGTTCCTCTGAACTGCTCAGGGGAAATACTAACTTAAAGATATTCAGTCTTAATTCCACAGAAGAAAGTATCACCGCACTGGCTTCTCTGTCAAGGACAGATGCCAAACTTTTGAACTCGCCACCCAATTTAAGAAAGAACATTTCCAAAACTTCTGAAGTCCATTCTGTGACCCTCGTTAATTATATTCCTTCCTGCTCCAGCTGAGAAAACCAATATCTTGACTTGTGTGTCAATCATTTCTTTGTTTTTTCTTTTAACAATATATCTCTCTATGTGACATGGCTTTCATTTTGTACTATTTTGACCTTTATATCAGTGGAATCATACTATGATTTTCCTGACCTGGTTTTTATTCAATATTACATTGAACTCAGCATGTACCTGTAATTAATTAAGTTTTGCTGTTGCATGCTGTTGTGTAAATATATAATGTATTTATTCAATCTCATATCAGTGGGCATTTGTGTTGTTTCCCATTTTCTGCTTTTCCAAACACTGTTACATGAAAATGGCTGAATTCCTGCCTTCGGATGCATACGTGCCGTATAATAGCTTCTCTAGTGTTTATGCCTAGTAGTAGAAGTATATACATTTTGAACTTAACTAGAAACCACCATCAAACTGGTTTCCAAAGTGTTTATTTGGATTTACTCTTCCAACCGTAGTCAGTATGAGCTCCTACCACACAAAACCCTCACCAATATTCAGTAGTGTCTAAATTTTTAATTTTACCAATCTTTATCAATTACTTTTTTATGGAGCAATAACACATGCAGTAAAGTGTAAATGCAATACACTTTTACTTATAGGATCACCTCTCAGGCCAACATACAGAATACTTGTAAGCACCACAGAAGATTCCCGCACGTCCCCTCCGGGTTAAAAGGCCGTACAGAGACAGCCATTAACCTATCACCATAGCTTAGTTTCTCTGTTCTGGAACCTCATATAAATGAAATTACACAGTATGAACTCTTTCGTGCTGGCTTCTTTAGTGAATATTAGGCTTTTGAGTTTAATTCAGATTGCTATCGTCTACTTCTTGGTATTAGTTTTATATTTATAGAGTTAGATAAATGACATTTTTTTAAAATATAAAATTCAACTCAGACAAACTTACAGATCAAAATGTGCACCTGTTACATCCTACTGCCACCTGGCGTTAGGCAGTCTAAAATGCAGGGGCAACATTCCAAAATGGCTCATTTCACAACACAAGTCATTCCAGAAATTACGAAATAAAAATCATGTAAACACCAATCCAAATGAGAAGAGACTAGGCTTTTAAAATTTCCATGTGTAAAAGAAAAGTCATTGGGTGAAACACCTTTATAGGTTTATGCAGTTTGAAAAAATACACAAAATTTACTAAAATTATAGGAGCAGATGAAGTTGAAGGGAGGAAAGCTTGAGGGAGTAAAGAAAAACCCTAGAATTCTATCAAGTTTGCACCGTATCTACTTCTTACAGTCCTTAGGGAAACGGATTTCAGTAGTAGTATCCCGCGCATGCTACTTACTACGTGTGAGGATAATTACCTTTTCCTCTGCATCAGCAACTTTGGATTTCTCCTGAGCCAGCTTTTCTTTCAGGGTGTTCTGTGATTTAAGGCTCTCAGCCTGTGTCAGTACTTCCAGCTCCAGCTCCTTGATTTTCTGCTGACAGTGCTTCCACTCTGCTGGGGGTGGAGAGCACAGCCTTGCGCTGTCCGATAACTTCTGCTGGGCCTGCCTGAGTTCAATTTTGAGCTAGAGGCGGGGAATAAATAACAGCGAAGGGAAAAGCATGGGGCGAATGTGACGGTGAGCCAGAGTAAGCAGCTTTCAGAGGAATGCTGTCCCCCAAGAGCTGACGAACACCAGTGTCATGTGGCTGATTTCCTCTCTGGAGCTGCCACGTGTCGGTAAGGTTTCCCAAGGTCTATCTCTCCAGATGGCAGCTGGACAAAGGGATTTTCCTAAGAGTGTCGATACATGCATGGTCTAGATATTTTTCCATCCTCTTTTCTATCACTCCAGGCTGGCTTTCATTCCCGCTACTCTGGGGAGCTGCTTTTGCTAAGGGCACTATTGCCAAAGTAGAGCCAATGGACAGGTGACCTCTCAGTGGCGTCCACTCCCTCCCTCTCAGAAAGTTCCCCTCCTCTCTTGGAGCCCATGATACCAAACTCCCATGATTTCCATTTACCGCTCTTCTGTTCCTTATTGGTCTCTTTTGTTGACTGTTCTAATGCCACCCAACTTCTAAATGCTATTGGATCAAACTGGGCCTTGAGAGTGGATCACTCTCTCTTGGTTCATCCTCATGATTTAAAATAAAACACCACCTCTATGCCAAGTAACTGCCTAAGTGAAATTCCTTGATCTGCCCACATTTCCAAGATGGTTTTTCTCTCAGTCTTCCTGACTATAGTCAATGATGTCACCATCTACCCCATGCAGGCCAATAACCTGAGAGTTATCCTCGAGTCTTCCTTTTCCATTATGAGCCAATTCAGCGCAAGCTGTCACTCTGCCTCCACAACAGATCTTGCATCAGTCCATCTGAGTCGTTTGTGTCACGACTCTAGTCTAGATCATCATCTCTAGCCCTGACCATAGCAAGAGCCTCAACCCGGTCCTGCCATTTCCATGTTTACTCCCTTCTAATCTGTTCTCTGCACAGCAGCCAAAGTGTTCTTTTCAAAACATAAATTGAACGACTTGACACCCCTCCTTAAATATTTCAGTGGCTTCCCATCACTCCAGGAACAAACGCCAGCAGTTTGCCTGGCCTTGTGTGATCCAGCCCTTGCCAACTTCTTAAAAACCATCCTGTCATTCCCCCTTCTTCCACTGACCTCCTGTCCTGCTGGTTTCTATTTAGAGTCTCCAACACACCAGACTCCACTCTTCTCTCTGCGAGAAATGTATTCCCTTCCCCCTCTCCTCATGGTCCGGTTGGTTCCTGTCTATTTCCCAGGTCTTAGCTTAAAAGGCACTCTGTAAGAGAAAACCTCCATGATCATTTAATCTGAAGAGGTCTCCTTACTTACTTACTCACTTATTATACCACATTTATTTCCTTCAGAGAATTTATCACCATTTATAATTAAACATGTATTTATCTACTCTTTCACATCCTTCCTCCTCACTCTAAATTCCCATGTGTTTTATTCATTTCTTAGTATCCAACGCCTATCAACGTGCCTAAAGTAGGTGATTAATTAATATTTACTGAACAAATAAATGAATGAATGACATTCTAAGGAATATTAGAACCTGGTAAATGGACATAGTAGGTAGGACTCACAGACAAAAATGCTGAGCCAGAACTTACTTCACTTTATGTAAAACAGAATTTCCTGGGCTCAAAGCTTTTCAACTAATTAATAGGGATTATAACTGTAATTTCCTCCACTTGTAACTTCTGCATATTAACCATTCAGATTTTATCAAATGAATTAAAAGTTAATAATGTTTAACCTCTCTAAGTATGTTTCTTCATCTGTAATATGGAGATAACTACTTAACTCATAGGACAGTTGGAAAGCTACACTTAATAAAATAAAGCAATGAAAGCATCAAGAATAGAAATAGCCACATATGTAATACCTAATACAAGTTAGCTGTTGTTCTTCAAGAATCACTTACAAGGAGACGTATGTTAATACTTTAAACAATAAAGAATTTAAATATTTTAAAAAAAGAATCACTTACAGAATATCTACTGTATTTGAAGTACAGAACTGAGGCAGATACTACTATAACTACTGTATGTTGGTTAGGCTTTCATATCAATGAAGTAGTTGAGATTTGTACTTTACTCCATTTTAAATGAAAAAACTAAGTCTCAAATATAGTTGGCAAATGATAGAAACATGGTCTGAATACAGATTTCTGATTCTAGCCCAGTATTTAATACTAAACTGCCTCACAATTGTGAAATGCCTGTATTTTTAATAAAATATTTTTATTGATTTCAGAGAGGAAGGGAGAGGGAACGAGAGAGAAACCTCAATGATGAGAGAGAATCATCAATTGGCTGCTTCCTGTACTCCCTACACTGAGGATCAAGTCCACAACCTGGGCATATGCCCCAACCGGAAATCAAACTGTGACCTCCTGGTTCCTAGGTCAACGCTTAACCACTGAGTCCCATCAGCCAGGTGAAATGCCTGTATTTTTTATTTATCAACAAAGCTAGTTCTTGAAAAGTCTAATAAAATGGATAAACTAGTGAAACTGATTAAAAGAAAAGCAACAAAGGGTAACTAGTATCATGAAATTAAAAAGGACCATTGCTATATTTAAAATTTTTATGAATAAGTTTATATAAAAAATTTTCAATTTAAATGAAAAAGAAAATATTTTAGAAAAATAAGATGTGCCAAAGTTAATACAAGAAGCATTCAGGGGCTGCTGGCACACGGGCAATGTGCTATTTCTTTTCCTGGGTGGTGGTTACATGGATAATCACTTTACAACAATTTATTAAACTATTTATGTTTTATGTACTTTCTGAGTGCTATATTTCACAATAAAATGGTTTAAAAGCAATTAACAAGTATAGTAGATCCTCGGGTTACATCAGAGATCCGTTTCTAGGGTGACATAATGCGATTTTCGCTGTAAGTCGGAACTCCCCTACATAAGTACCTACGTCACTCACATGGAGCACATACACAGCAGTAATGAAGTGAAACAGTAAAAAAAAAATTTTAAAGAAAGATAACAATTCCTGACCTTTACTTGTGGTAAATAAATAATAAAAAACATAAAGCACATATGCACATATGTCAAAATGAGGGAACTTTTTAAAATATAAGTACAGTAAATGGGAGATGGCGACGTAACCACGAAACGACGTACGTCGAGTCCGACGTAACCCGAGGACTGCCTGTACTGTATTATGCTTTTTATTTTATTTTATTTATTTTATTTTATTTTTTTATATTTTATTGATTTTTTACAGAGAGGAAAGGAGAGAGATAGAGAGTTAGAAACATCGATGAGAGAGAAACATCGATCAGCTGCCTCCTGCACACCTCCCACTGGAGACGTGCCTGCAACCAAGGTACATGCCCCTGACCGGAATCGAACCCGGGACCCTTCAGTCCGCAGGCCGACGCTCTATCCACTGAGCCAAACCGGTCGGCGTATTATGCTTTTTTTTTTTTTTAAATTTTTATTTATTTATTTATTTTTTTTTAAAAAAATATTCTTTGATTTTCCAAAGAGGGGAAGGGAGAGAGAGAGAGAGTCAGAAACATCTATGAGAGAGAAACATCGATTGGCTGCCTCCTGCACATCTCCTACTGGGGAAGTGCCCGCAACCCAGGTACATGCCCTAGACCGGAATCGAACCTGGGACCTTTCAGTCCGACGCTCTATTCACTGAGCCAAACCGGTTTCGGCTATGCTTTTTAAATTAGTCTCATACATATGCTTAACTTAGCCAGACACAGAGTTTGAACATCTCTGAGTGGATTTTAAAAAGTGAGCTCTACATTTGCAAAGCTGAGGTTTCAAAATGACCTCAAGATGAAGAGAGGAATAACTCGATAGAGGAAAGAGAGAACTAAATGTGGATTTACATCTGATTCCATAATTTGTTAGCTTTTCAATCTTGAACAGTTTTCCCATCCACAAAATGCTGGCCTTTCAGGGTTGTGGGAAGTTTATAAGGGACAAAGTGAACAAACTATCAATAAAAGGTAACTGGGCTATTGTGTACTTTGCATAGGTACCTGGCCTAGGGCACCAGGACAAAGACTGATATCTCATTACTGAAAAGGCCAATATTTTACCCCACCATGAAGGAGATTTGAAACAGGACAAAAAATATCTTCTCCTTTCACCAAACTATCATTTACCTACACCTGAAAAACTTGTTCATTAATTCAAAAAATATTTATAGGATGCCAAACATATGTAAAGCATCATGATCTGTGTTTTCCTGATCATTGCAGATGTAGTAGTGCTTGAATATGTTTAAAGTTGCACAATTAAAATAGTATAAGAAATGTGGTTGAAGGGAAAGTTAAAAGGCTGTCTTACAAGGAAATGTGATGAAGAATTTAATTTAAAACTATAAAGGCTTGAGGGAATATGACCAATATTCAAAAGATCATGAGGTTTATTCAAATAACCCTGAAATACCAGAACTCCTAGAAGAGCTTCCCTTGAAGTTTAGAATAAATGACTATTCGTTTTCCTCTACATCTGCCCTACTAGACTGTGAGCTCCTAAAAAGTATGAATCTTTCTTAATCTATCTTTATGTCACTTTTTAAAAAATTGATTTCAGAGAGGAAGGGAGAGGGAGAGAGATAGAGAAACATCAATAATGAGAGAGAATCATTGACCAGTTGCATTCTGCACACCCCACACTGGTGATCAAGCCCACAACCTGGGCATATGCCCTGACAGGGAATCTAACCATGATCTCCTGGTTCATAGGTTGACACTCAACCACTGAGCCACGCCAGCCGGGCTTTTATCCTACAACACCAGGGGCGGGCAAATTTTTCCTATAAAGGGCTGCCAGATAGTAAATACTGTAATCTTATCAGAACTACTAAAATCTGCTATTGTAGTACAGAAGAATCCATTGATAACATGTAAACAAACAGATATGGTTGTTTTGTAAATAAATTTTTATCTACAAAAACAGAAGGCAGATAGGATTTGACCCAACGGCCAAAGTTTGCTGACCCCTGCACCAGGGGATAAGGACTGTGTCTGTTTGCCTATCATTAAACCCTCATATCAACAAGATCCTACCCAGTGCATGACTGATGCTCAACAGATATTTACTGAAAACAAAAATCTTAGCTAGGAGCTCACAGAAACTAGATACTTATATATTTACAGAATTGAAGCACAATAAAAAGGAAGTATGACTATTTTACATGGTGGTTCAAATTGAACATTTATGCGGTTTATACAATTTAGATGAATATGTGGATGGCAGTTTAATATTTTCAAACAAGCATGTTTGGGGGATGGTCTCTAACTTTAGATGCTCTTGTGTCTGGAAGAACAGCTCTGCCCTCCTATGAATTATACCTTGGTGCAGCTGATATTTGAGTCAACCAATATCTTATTTATTAGAGATAAATAAGCCTAGACATAGAACTAGAGCAGAACAACCAGGGTTTGGGCTCAGGTCACTGAAATTTAATAACTGCTACAATTTTAGGGGATAATTTCAAAAGATTGTGTTACTTTAAAACTTTTCATATTTACAGGTTGACAACATACATACACCTTCAGCAGCAGAGAAACAACTGAGCTGTGTACCTACTTGGTAGGGAAAAGTTAAAAACGTTAACCTGTCCACCACCTATGGACACTATCATGAATTATAAAGTTGAGAAATTCTGATTCATTTTTTCCCAGGGCCAATGGAATAATTGAGACCCGTCACTAAAGGATGTGCCCACTAGAGTTACCTTAATGCTTTCTTCCTGAAGTAAGCTATTATGTTGCTTTAGGTCCAAGTTCCTTCCCCGCTCATATCGGAGCTCTTTTTCAGCTGAGCTGCAGAGAATCTGGAGCCGGTGCAAATTCTGGCGAAGTTGTTGTACTTCTTCTTGCTGCTGCTGGTATTTCAGTTTTTCTTTAGATGATAGATTCTAAAACAAACATTTGAAAAGAGAAACATGGACAATTTGAAAGAATATTGGTGAGACATGGGTTCTAGCTGTCATAACCAGAATTGTCAGAATGTGGTTATTCACATGTTAGTTGGTACATGTTTATATACTTTAACTCCCATTATATTAGAGTAAAATATCAAAGAAATTATGTGAACAAAAGCAGTTAAACATAGATACACAAGTCCAGGGAGCGCAGAGAGTCCCAAACTAGATAAACTCAAAGAGACCCACACCAAGACACATCCTAACTAAAATGCCAAAGGTTAAAGACCAAGAGATAATCTTAAAGGCAGCAAGAGAAAAAGTTACCTAAAAAGGAGCTCCCATAAGACTGTCAGCTCATTCCTCAAGATAAATATTTCAGGCCAGAAGTGATTGGCACCAAATATTGAAAGTGATGAAAAGCAAGGACCTACAATCAAGGCTACTTTACACAGCAAGGCTATCATTTAAAATTGAAGGAGAAATAAAGAGCCTCACAGACAAGAAAAAGTTAAAGGAATTCATTATCACCAAATCAGTTTATAAGAAATATTAAAGGGTCTTCTTTAAGAAGAAGATATTTTAAAAAAGAGGTACATAGTTAGAAAGAATAAAATGGCAATAAATATGTACCTATTAATAATCACTTCAAATGTAAATGGATTAAATGCTTTAATCAAAAGACATATATCATTTGAATGGATAAAGAAAACAAGATCCATATATAGATGCTGTCTACAAAAGATCCACTTCAGAATGAAAGATTTACACAGACTAAAAGTAAAAGGATGAAAAGATATTTCATGCAAATGGAAATGAAAATACTTTTATCAGACAAAATTGACTTTAAAACAAAGGCTCTATTAAGAGACAAAGGACACTACATAATGATAAGGGGAGCAATCCCCTTGTAAACATTTATGAACTCAACATAGGAGTACCTAAACATATAAAGCAAATCTTGATGGACTTAAAAAGGACAGATTGACAGAATCCTAGCTAATAGACAAACATGGTAATTGACGGTACCTTAGCTATGCCTCCTATTGGCTAATCAGCATGATATGAAATTAACCACCAACAAAGATGGCGGCTAATTTGCATACTGCAGGCAGGGCGGGACAGTGTGAGCCGCCAGCGCCGCTGCCATCCAGGGAAGGCCCGGCCCCACCCTGCTGCCCGGGGACCCTATCGGTGGGTCCCCGGGCAGCAAGGCAGCCCCGCCCCAGAAGCCCCAGGAGCCGGCCCTGCCTTGCCGCCCAGGACCGGATCATCGGGGGCGGCAAGGCAGGCCGGGACCAGAAGCCCCAGAAGCCAAGACAGATTATGAGAGTGAATCAAAAACAAAACCCACTTTAAATATAAAGACACATATAGATTAAAAGTAAATGAATTAAGCTGCAGCCTGTTTTGCTCAGTGGATAGAGCATTAGCCCGTGGACTGAAGGGTCCCAGGTTCGATTCCCGTCAAGGGCATGTACCTCAGTTGCTGGCTTGATCCCCAGTCCCTATCAAAGCATGTGCAGGAGGCAACCAATCGATGTGTCTCTCCCTTTCCCTTCACTCTCTCTAAAATTCAATGGAAAAATATCCTTGGGTGAAGATTAACAAAAACAAAGTAAATGGATTAAGTAACATTAAAGAGATTATACGAAAAATATATTCCAAATTTTGTTAGCTGTATAATGGTTATGTTTAAATTATTAACACCTAAGAAATTGGGTGAAGGGTACATATAATATGCTGTAGTATTTTATAGTTTTTTTTACATGTATGAGATTATTTCAAATAAAAATATTAAAAAATTAAAAATTAATAAAATATTAATTGAAATGTATCTGCATTACATGAAAAATCTCCTAATTGCTTCTAGCATAATTTATTAAATTGTGCTAAAATTTACAAGGGTTCAATTAAAAAATATCTTAATTCTAAATGATATAATAGAAAATATATAATAGTGCAGTTATAAGCACTTATCTGAAAATAAAAATTTAAAGAAGTGAATTTAAAGAAGGGATTAGCCAAAGAAAATATATGCACAACCCATGGACACAGACAACAGTATGGTGATGGCCAGAGAGAAGTGGGGGACAAGAGCTGGGTAGAGGGGGCAAAAGCGGGGAAATAGGGACATCCTATATAATAATAATAAAAGGCTAATATGCACATTGACTGAACGGCAGAATGACCAGTTGCTATGATGCGCACTGGCCACAAGGGGGCAGATGCTCAATGCAGGAGCTGCCCCCTGGTGGTCAGTGCACTTCCATATGGGGAGTGCCACTCAGCCAGAAGCTGGCTCATGGCTGGCCAGCGCAGTGGTGGTGGCAGGAGCCTCTCCTACCTCCGTGGCAGCACTAAGAATGTCCAACTAATGGTTTAGACCCAATCCCTTGGGGACCTAAGCCTTTAGTCGGACATCGCCTGAGGGCTCCCTGGCTGCCAGAAGGATGTCTGCCTGCAAGCTTAGGCCTGATCCCCCAGGGAGTGGGCCTAAGTCGACAGGTGGACATCCCCCAAGGGGTCCTGGACTGTGAATGGGCTCAGGCTGGGCTGAGGTACCACCTTCCCCCGCGAGTGCACAAATTTTTGTGCACTGGGCCTCTAGTACCATTATAGTAGGGGATTTTAATATCCATTGACATCAATGGATAGATCTTCTACACAGAAATCAACAGAAAAATGGCAGCCTTAAATGACACTCTAGATCAGATGGATTAATTGATATTTTCAGAGCATTTCACCTCAAAGCAGCAGAATATACATTCTTTTCAAGTGCACATGGAACATTTTCTAGGATAGACAACATGTTAGGACACAAATCAAGTCTCAATAAATTTAAAAAGACTGAAATCATATCAAGGATCTTCTCTGACCAAATGATATGAAACTGTAAATCAATTACAAGAAAAAAAATTAAAAATACAGTCATGGAGGCTAAATAATATGTTACTAAACAATGAATGGATTAACAAGGAGATCAAGGAGATAAAGGAAGAAATCAGATACAAATGAAAATGGGAACACAACCCCAAATCTATGGGACACAGTGAAAGCAGAGGGAAATTCATAGCATTACAGGCCTGCCTTAAGAAACAAGAAAAATCTCAAATAAATAACCTAATCTCACACCTAAAGGAATTAGACAAAGAACAACAAACAAAGCCCAAAGTGAATAGAAGAAAGGAAATAATAAAGATCAGAGTGTAGCCTGGCTGGCATGGCTCAGTGGTTGAGCATCAAACTATAAACTAAGAGGTCATGGTTCGATTCCCAGTAAGGGCACATGCCTGGGTTGAGGCTCGATCCCCAGTGTGAGGACTGCAGGAGGCAGCCAATCAATGATTCTCTGTCATCATTGATATTTCCATCTCTTTCTCCCTCTCCCTTCCTCTTTGAAATAAATAAAAATATATTTAAAAAAGATCAGAGTGTAAATAAACAAAACAGCAACTAAAAAACAAAAACAAACGTTCAATGAAACCAAGAGATGGTTCTTTGAAAAGATAAACAAGACTGATAAATCTTTAACCAGATTCATTAAGAAAAAAACAGAGAGAACCTAGAGAGTACTATGCTAAGTGAAATAAGTCGGTCAGAGAAAGACACATATGATTTCACTTACATGTGGAATCTAAAGAACAACACAAACCAACAAAACAGAAACAGCTTATAGAACAGAGAACAGACTGATGGTTGCCAGGGGGGAGAGGGGCAGGGTGAAAAAGGTAAAGGACTGCAAAGTACAGATCGGTACTTAGACAAGTCATGGGAATGTAAAGTACAGCATAGGAAATATAGTCAATAATATTGTAATAACCATGTGTGGTGACAGATGGGCACTAGAAATACCAAGGGGAACACTTTGTACAGTAGATGATTGTCTAATCACTATGCTGTACACCTGGACTTAATACAAAATAATATTGAATGTAAACTGTAATAAAAAAATGTTTAAAGGTCAAGTTCTAGGGTAGACAGACCCAGATTTCACCACAAATTATCATTCTTGGCAAACTATTTAACCTCTGTAAAGCCTCAGTTTCCTCACCTATAAAGTAGAAACAATAATATTCCTGCCTCATTGTACTGCTGAATATATACTGCTGAATTAGTAGAGTGCTTAGAACATTGTAAATATTCAATAATGTTATTAAAAACCCATGAGGCTAGGTTTTAAGCTAGGTTTTGTTTTCTTTATCCATTCAGATATCATATGTCTTAATTTTATTTTTAATAAAATTGAGATATTCATGGTGGTTTGAATGTGTTTCAAGAATATAGGGAAAGAAATACCTAGAATTTAGCTATTACAACATCAATGTTGAACAGCAGAAATTAAGCCCCTAAAGGCCATCAGCAGCCACAAATACTTATGAACAACAAAGCTCACATATTCAAGAGGCTCTCACAGTTCTTTCTTCTATATATTTACCACGTAAAAGCATTCTTTAAAGTTTGGTGTCTGGTTTCAGCCTACAGTTGCTTAAAAGTGCACATGATTAAGATGACACAACGCATATGGATAGGCGCTAGATACTAGACACTCTAATCTGACAACAGATTAGAAACTGAAGGGTCCCAGGTTCAATTCCGATCAAGGACATGTACCTCGTACCTCGACTGCAGGCTCAATCCCTGACCCAGGTTTGGGCACATGCAGAAGGCAGTAAAAGGATGTGTCTCTCTCACATTGATATTTTCCTCTCTCTGTCTCTCCCCCTCCCTTCCACTCTAAATGAATGAATAAATAAATGAATGAGTGGGAAAATATCCTCAGGTAAGGATTAACAAAAAACATAAAACAAAAACAAAAAACCATTTGTACACACACAAGAACAACCTATACTCATCAGTAGGTCAAAGAACTCTATACATAGAAAAAGATTCTGAAATACTACTGCACAGTTCACTGCAGAAAAAAAAAATCAGTCTAAAATGTATTTCCTTCCTGTGTGTGTGTGTGTGTGTGTGTGTGTGTGTGTGTGTGTGTGTGTGTCACAGTGCTTTGGGAAATGTAAAGTTCAAAATAAAAATATGTTATTTCTTTCCCATGAGACCCACATCTATTTTGTTTATTGGATCTCAAAATTGTTGTCAGAAAGGTGTGTGCAGGGAAATCTTAACTTGTACAAGAATTAACCTGTAGCCCTAGCCGGTTTGGCTCAGTGATAGAGCATCGGACTGCAAATTAAGGATCCCGGGTTCGATTCTGGCCAAGGGCATGTACCTTGGGTGTAGGCTCCTCCCCGACCAGCCCAGGCCCTGCTAGGGGCACGTGCAGGAGGCAACCAATCGATGCGTTTCTCTCACATATTTCTCTTTGTCTCTCCCTCTCTCTTCTTCTATCTCTAAAAATCAATGGAAAAATATCCTCGGGCGAGAAAATAAATAAATAAATAAATAAATAAATAAATAAATAAATAGGGGGGGGGAAAATAATTAACCTGTAAAATTGAGGTGTAAGAACTGAAGTGTGGCCAACAGTCATTTCCTTCATTTTTCCTGGAGGCAGATCTCTGGTAAAGAGCAAAAGCCATATTTAAAACAATTCTATAATCATGGTCTTTTTTCTCCAAAGAAAAAGTATTTTATACATCTAAACTAGATGCCAGGAATAGAAAATGTGGCCCAAATCCTGCCATTCCCTATCTTACCTGCCAGGACAGATAGCAATAATTAGTTTTGTTTTTTTTTCCCCCCTGTTGAGCCTCACTGGAGCCTATGAACCCTTTATAATAAGATGCATCAAATGAGGGACTTAGTTCAGATTTTAGCTGCTATCTTATTACCCCTCAGGCTGTGGTTATGATATAGTTCAACAAATATACATATATTTTTTAATCCACAGCTGATCAGAGGAAATGGCACCTGCCTTGGCATTACCCCATATCTCTGAGACTGAGGGGGGCTCTAATGTATATGGCTCACCTCTTCCTTAAGCCTCACAGCTTCCTCAGGCTTCCAGGTCAACTGCTGTTCTTCCCTTTTCATATCTTGGTTCTGTTGTAAGTCCTCCTCTTTCTGCCTCTTTCTTGGAAAAGTGCCCTCTACTGACTCCTCTGGAGTTTCTTTCAGCTTACTTTCTCCTAGTCCAGAACTTGGTTAAATATAACAATAAAAAACTATCAAAATGCTCATTCTGCTGGAAGAATATAGAGGGGGAAAAAATCTACCAGTCAAGAAAGTATTGCAAGAAAGATTTTCAACTTGAATTCTATAGATCAGTTATCTTATAATTAAACCTTAAAAACACACGAGTCTTATTTTCTTACTCACATTCAGGAAGATGAGACAGCATAGACTTTTGTCTACACCCAAACAACCAGTTTAAGTGAGTTTTTCACTTTTTCAACTTTTAGTATGGCACTGGCCAGACGGAGCTTGTGAAAAAATTTTATAAACCCTCAATAAGCTATTCAGTATAAATTTAAAATTACAGTAATACATATAGAAAACTTTTCTGTGAAATTAAACTTTTCATACATACTTAACTTTAATTACACAAACATGTCTCTATAAGTAAAAACAGGTAACTTAACTAATCTGTCAATTTTTTAACATACACATTTGGAAAAATTACTTTATTACATAATGGACATTCGGCTTTAACAGACACCTGCTCGCCTGAATCAGTTCATTATATGGAGGTTTTACTGTACACTATTCTAGGGCTCAAAACTATATTTTTCTCCCCTTCCCCCCAAGCAAACCCAAATGCTGTGATTAGCTTCTTGGCTCTTTGCTCTTGTGACCACTCGCACACCTGTTCATCACCATCCCTCCAATATGTTCTTCACCCTTCTGCAACTAGGTAGGTTTCATGATGGTGAACCTTGACTCAGAGCTCACTCTAAATTTAAAAACCAGTTTTTAAGAGAACATGAAATTCAGGGGCCCCAAACTGGCAAAGCAATCTCCTCTCTTAGAACATTTATTAAGATATAAATGTGGCTACACCTACACAATATTTTCGCAGTTCATTGATGCTATATCCTTTAGTACGGCATATAAGTAAAAACTGACAACTATTGTTTCTTTTCGATGATCTGGTTTTAGGCTTTTGCCCATGCAAAATTTTATTGCATCTATTAGTTTGTATGCAAAAATAGAGTAGTGCATTTACCCGACCCTCAAAAGTTTCTGTGAAAGATACTTCTGGTGAAAAAGTAGAAATACTAGAGTTAGAAGACAAGATTAACAAAAAGCAAAAGAACAAAAGAAAGACCAGAAAGAAAAAGGTTTTCAAAATAAAACAATGGTCAGATATAATGTTAAATAAAACAGAAAAAACACAAATCTCTCTGCAGAGTCTTAATTATATAAAAAATACATATATATTTGTGTACAGAAAAAGAAGACAAGAAAGAAAATTTAAGATGTTAATATCTCGAGTTCGAGTCAGGAGAACCAAGATGGCGGCATAGGTTAACGCCGGAGTTTGCTGCTTTGAACAACTACTTCAAAAGTGAAACCAAAAAACGGAAGGGACATCACCCAGAACCACAGGAACGCTGGCTGAGTGGAAGTCCTACAACTAGGAGGAAAGAGAAACGCATACGGACACTCAGAGGAGGCGCAGTGCTGAAGTCAAATTCTGAGGTGCGGAGTGCGCGGAGCAGGCTGGCGGTGGAGGGCGCGGTTGGCGTTTTCAATCAGGAGGGAGTCGCAGACTCTGAGCTCCAGATACAGGCGAGTCTTTAGGGATCCAGACTCAAATGGGAGAAGCGGGACTGTCTGGCTTCGGTCAGAGCGAGTGCAGCTTTCTCTCCGAGGATTGCAGCCATTGCTGGGACTCAGAGAGGCAGAGCCCCTGGGGACAGGACTGAGAGCGGCCATAACTGCTCTCTCCGGCCCACCCTATTGATCCTGTGTGACCCGCCCCGCCCAAGCCCTGCAAAGAGGCATTTGCCGGATAGCCTCAGGCAAAGGCTAGATTAGCACCTCCCTAAAGGACAGAAGTTCTCTCACTGCAGAAACAGCTGATTCTCATAGCCACTTGGCCTGGAGGTCAAACCCTCCCTGGTATTAGCTACAAGACTGCACACAAAGACCACTAGGGGGTGCACCAAGGAAGCATAACAAAATGCGGAGACAAAGAAACAGGACAAAATTGTCAATGGAGGATATAGAGTTCAGAACCACACTTTTAAGGTCTCTCAAGAACTGTTTAGAAGCCGCCGATAAACTTAATGAGATCTACAAGAAAAGTAATGAGACCCTCGATGTTATATTGGGGAACCAACTAGAAATTAAGCATACACGGACTGAAATAACGAATATTATACAGACTCCCGACAGCAGACCAGAGGAGCGCAAGAATCAAGTCAATGATTTGAAATGCGAGGAAGCAAAAAACACCCAACCGGAAAAGCAAAATGAAAAAAGAATCCAAAAATGCGAGGATAGTGTAAGGAGCCTCTGGGACAGCCTCAAGCGTACCAACATCAGAATTATAGGGGTGCCAGAAGATGAGAGAGAGCAAGATATTGAAAACCTATTTAAAGAAATAATGACAGAAAACTTCCCCCACCTGGTGAAAGAAATGGACTTACAGGTCCAAGAAGCGCGGAGAACCCCAAACAAAAGGAATCCAAAGAGGACCACACCAAGACACATCATAATTAAAATGCCAAGAGCAAAAGATAAAGAGAGAATCTTAAAAACAGCAAGAGAAAGAAACTCAGTTACCTACAAGGGAATACCCATACGACTGTCAGCTGATTTCTCAACAGAAACTTTGCAGGCCAGAAGGGAGTGGCAAGAAATATTCAAAGTGATGAATAACAAGAACCTACAACCAAGATTACTTTATCCAGCAAAGCTATCATTCAGAATTGAAGGTCAGATAAAAAGCTTCACAGATAAGGAAAAGCTAAAGGAGTTCATCACCACCAAACCAGGATTATATGAAATGCTGAAAGGTATCCTTTAAGAAGAGGAAGAGGAAGAAAAAGGTAAAGATACAAATTATGAACAACAAATATGCATCTATCAACAAGTGAATCTAAGAATCAAGTGAATAAATAATCCGATGAACAGAATGAACTGTTGATTATAATAGAATCAGGGACATAGAAAGGGAATGGACTGACTATTCTTGGGGGGGAAAGGGGTGTGGGAGATGCGGGAAGAGACTGGACAAAAATCGTGCACCTATGGATGAGGACAGTGGGTGGGGAGTGAGGGCGGAGGGTGGGGCGGGAACTGGGAGGAGGGGAGTTATGGGGGGGGAAAAAAAGAGGAACAAATGTAATAATCTGAACAATAAAGATTTAATTAAAAAAGAGAAAAAAAAGATGTTAATATCTCTCCATGGTGGGAATTATGGATTATTATAATCTCCTTATAATTTTTCATGCTTTAAAATTTTTCTATGAAAAGCATATATTTACCCTGGCTGGTTTGGCTTGGTAGATAGAGCGTTGGCCTGCGGACTGAAGGGTCCTGGGTTTGATTCAGGGTCCTGGGTTCAATTCTGATCAAGGGCACATGCCCAGGTTGTGGGCTCGACCTCCAATAGGGGGCGAGCAGGAGGCAGCCGATCAATGATTCTCTATCATCATTCATATTTCTATCTTTCTCTCCCTCTCCCTTCCTCTCTGAAATTAATTATTTTTTTAAAACAAAAAGTTTTAAAATGTAACAATATACCAGAAGATAAACTTTGGGGAATGCTTGCTTGTAACTAATTTTTCCACTCACATTATTTGGAATTCAATGATAAAGTCAAATAAAACATACCCCCCAAATTATTAATTTAATATGGGATTTTCTCAATTTACCAGAGTTCCTCTCTCTCTTCCTTTGGGCTTTGAATCTCTACTTCCAAAACTGGTAAATCAGACATGAGATCTTTATAAATATTTTCACTTGTAAAAAAATTAGCAGCTGCAATATTTGTGTCTACAGTAAAATGATTTAATTGTTCAAATTCTTCTGCAAGCTTCAAGACCTGTGAATTAAAAAGACAAATATTCTATTTTGCATATTCTTATATATAACTGTGAAAAAATATATTGATTCCATTAAATGATTGAGTAGGTATTGCCTTAAGTAATAGAAATGGACATCCTAGTTGAAGTGTTCTTTCAATTTAATACTTTGCAGTTATTACTGTATAATCAAATCCATTTTTACCACAGACATAAGGATGTGTTTGATTCTAAGAACACAATGAATGCAATTCTAAAGATCAATTTAAGTTACTTTATGAGATTCCTTTGTTTGGTTTCCTAGGCTTTTTCACTTCTCTGAAGATATAAACTACAATCTTGAACTGATCCTTAGGGGATGGGAAGATACGGATAGGTGAGAGACTCTAACACATCTAAAGCATTTTAAGGATGAGCGATATGATCAAAGGCATTGGTGTGGTATTTGAGCAGAAGGAAGGAGAAGGGTCTTAATGGAGTAGAGACTACAAAATAAGAAGCTGAGGAAATAAGGTAAGATTGAGAGGTGTAGTCACTTTATGAATGGACTTGAAAGAGAAGAATTCTTAATAGGTCTGCAATACTTTTGTAAGCTGGAAAAAAAAAAGAGTTTCAAAGGATACTTAATCCTTTTCTTATGGGGTCAATGTAAAAATTTAACCATTAGGTTCACTGGATAGAGTGTCAGCCTGAAGATGGAAGGGTTCTGGGTTTGATTCTGGTTAAGGGCACGTCATACCTCCTGCTTGGGTGTGTGCAGGAGACAACCAATCAGTCTGTTTCTCTCACATTGATACTTCTCTCTGTCTTTCCCTCCCTCTTCCACTCTCTCTAAAAATCAATGGAGAAATATCCTCAGGTGAAGGTTAAAAAAAAAAAAAGTAAATGATCTGTACTCTCCAAAAATTTCAATGTCATGAACAACAAAGACTGAGGAACTGTTACAGATTAAAGGAGATAGAGATGTCATGTGTGCTCCTGGATTGAATCCTGGACTAGAAAAATTGTTCTTCTTTTGCAATAGAGTAGAACAATTGGTGAAATTTGAATATGAGCTGGAGATTATACAATCCTATATAATAAAGGATATGCAAATTAACCCTCATGCCCTCACAAGATGGCTGCCTACAACCAGGCCAGCAGGGGGGTTAGTGAGGGATGATCAAACGACTGAACAACAGGCTGCGTGGGGCAACCAGGTTGGCGGGGGGGGGGGGGGAGCTGTGAGGGGCAACCAGGCTGGCTTGGGGGGGGGGCAATTGGGGGCAACCAGCCAGCAGGGGGGCAGTTGAGGGCAACCAGGCCAGCGGGGGCGGGGGGGGCACTTAGAGGTGACCAGGCCGGCAGAGGGGGGCAGTTAGGGGTGATCAGGCTGGCACACAGAGGCAGTGAGGGGCAATCAGGCCGGCGGGGGTTGCAGGACAGTTAGGGGCAACCAGGCAGGCAGGCAGGTGAGCGATTAGGAGCCAGTGGTCCAGGATTGTGAGCGGAATATCCGACTGCTAGTTTAGGCCCACTCCCGGGGATTGGGCCTAAACCGGCAGTCAGACATCCCCTGAGGGGTCCTGAATTGGAGAGGGTGCAGGCTAGGCTGAGGCCCCCCCCCCCCCCGCCCCCCATGCACAAATTTTGTGCCCCGAGCCTCTAGTATACTATATTAAGGTTGATTTCTTGATTTTGAGGTCTACTATGACAAAGAGATAATTTTCTTAGCAAACATACATGGAAATATTTAGTGATAAAGGAATATTAACTATGACTCCAACTCATTCTTTTTTTTATATATATATATATTTTATTGATTTTTTACAGAGAGGAAGGGAGAGAGATAGAGAGCTAGAAACATCGATGAGAGAGAAACATCGATCAGCTGCCTCCTGCACATCCCCCACCGGGGATATGCCTGCAACCAAGGCACATGCCCTTGACCGGAATCGAACCCAGGACCCTTCAGTCCGCAGGCCAACGCTCCATCCACTGAGCCAAACCGGTTTTGGCTCCAACTCATTCTTGAAGTGTTCAGAAAATAAAGTGTGTGTATGTGTGCAGAAAGAGAGAGAATGATAAAGCAACATGGTACCATATTAACATTTCGAGAAATGAACGTATATGGCAATTCTTTGTACTATTTTTGCAACTTTTCTGTAAGTCTGTAATTATTTCAAAACAGTTTTTTGAATTTTTTAATGAGAGAGATTTTATAATAATAAAAGAAACTCCAATTTCCAAGCCATCTCTTTCTGAAAATTAACTTCCTTTTATCTTATTCTCATAAAAGATATGTCATACACTGAACATTTAAATACGTCATAATTCAGTCTCACCTTTGTTTCTAAATCAGAATTTTCTCTTTGGAGCAGGTTATATACTATCAACAAATGGTCTTCTGTTGTCCCTGGAAAACTGTGAATTTCATTATAAAGATATGTAAGTTCTGACTTTGATTTTTGCAAATCCTGATGAAGAAAGGAAGATATTTAGTAGAATAAAATAAGACTTTGCCATAAGAAGTTTAATATATCTAAAAAGGAATCTCTGAAATGATCCTGCCAAATTTGTCTTAAATACAGGGGATGGGCAAAAGTAGGTTTACAGTTGTATGTAAAACAGAGTTAATAAAGTTACAGTAATAATCATAACCTGTCTTTTTCCATTTGAAAAACTCTAAATCTACTTTTGCCCACCCCTGTATTTCAACCTATCCTCTGGCAGCAGGCTCCTTTCTTAGTAGTTAAAATAAAGGTTATTTAAATTAGTTAATTAAACTGAGCATTCTTTTTTTTTTTTTTTCTTGAGCGTTTGTAATTTCCATCATTCACAGGTTGAAAGCCTGGGTTTTGAGACTCATTTCTACTTCATGCAAGGCTTATATAGAGGTAAATTCTGCAGCAATTCCTGCATTAGTTATAGTACCTGTTTCTAAATGTATCTTTTTAAAAATTTGTCTCTTACAGAACACTGCAGCTGCACGATTTACCTGTAATCTTGTGACTACCCATGAAGTAGGGTTATTGAAACTGAGGCTCAGAGAACTTAAGTGACCTGTTTAAATTCACCTAGTCTGCAAGTGGTAAAACTGAGATTCAAATTGTGTTATTAACTACAAAGTACGCTGCCGTACTTAATAATGTATATGCAGTGACTTAATCAACTAAGGTTTCCTCTAATTCTCTGATATTTTTTCCATGAGAGAAAATACTTTAGTTAGATGTAGATTCTTAATAATTTCTACTTTGATGACATGAATATGCAGTATTTGTCTGGTGGATGACTGGGGCCTGAGAGTCAGTCAGTGGTGCTCTATGAAGGGAATAGGTGATATACTAGTAAATTCACTTTAGGAGAGGAGCTACATTATATTCCCAAAGCCTTGAAATCAGAGAGGGAGGAGAATCTTGATGGGGAAGGCACTGGGCAAAAAGGAGAGGAGGTAAGGAGTGGCCACCAAAACAAAAACACAGGCAGCGGGCAGGTGATCTCCATTTCCTATCTCATTTCATGGAAAACTCCCATAGGTCAGGAGGATGGGATTTGAACCAATGCATTAGCTTTCACCCACCCGGCAAATAGATTGTCACCATCCTCTAAAATGGTAATCCAAACTCCCATGAACCCACTTTCAGGTCTCTTTTCCAAAAATAGCCTGGTTATGTCTCCTGCTAGACCTTTCCAAGATGGCAGGACAAGTGGTTAAAGGGAGACCCAAGTCCCTGACGCTATGACCACCATAATAAATACCTGCTTCTTAACGGGCTATTCTTGACTAGTGTTAGAACTCAGCTTGGGGAAAGTCACCCAATTGTTAATAATATAAATACACTAGAGGCCCAGTGCACGGATTCGTGCATGGGTGGGGCCCAGCCAGCCTGGCCCCAATTAGGGCAGATCAGGGCTGGGCCTGTCAGGAAGAGGAGATGGTGGGAGGTTGGCCAGCCAGCCTGCCTGGATCAGGCCCCATCAGAGCCCCCAATCAGGGCCGGGCTGGCTGGGAGAAGGGGCCATGGACGATTGGAAAGGGGGTGGGAGGGTGCGGAGGGTTGCGGGAGATTGGCTGGCCAGCCCCACCGTGTATTTGGGTGGGCAATCAGGGGTGGGGCCGGCAGGGGGTAGGAGCTGCAGGAGGTTGGCTGGCCAGCCCCACCCTGTATTTGGGTGGGGGGTGTGATCAGGGGCAGGCCGCAGTGAGGGGGGCGAGAGGCTGTGGGCCTATTGTGGTGGGGCGGGCTGATGGGGGCACAGCTGGGGGGGGGGGAGGGAGGGGCGTTTGGCGGCAGGCCCGGCTCTTGCTGGGGGTGGGAGGGTCGATCAGGGGCAGGCCGGCAGGGGGGAGGGGCCACGAGGTTGGCCACTGGCTCCACCCCCTGGTCAGGCAGGTTCGCTGGCCACAGTGGGCGGCATAGCAACCAGTTGTTAGCTAGTTATGGCCGTTATGGTAGCTGCCTTTTTATATATATAGATATTCTACATTTATGACTTATTTTAAAATAAAAAGTAAATGACAATATGAAATCCCTAAATTAGAAATGTGAAAAGAGGAAAACAACATCCTAAATAACAAAATACCTCACTTTCAGCTTTTAAAGCCTTCTGTACAGTGTTATTAGATGTCAATTCCTTTCTCTGTTCTCTCTCCTCTGACAACTCACTTACAAATATTTCAATTTTTTCTTGGCTCATTTTCAATATCTGCAAAAGAATTTTTACATAAGTAATCCTTTATATAATAATGTCTCTATAAATTCTGATAATCAAAAAGTATCTGCCTAACTCAATTATACAGTCATCTTGGGGAGACAGAAAGCTGAGAAAAATAGTTCATGGTACCATAGCTCATAAAATACACTTTTTTCTCTCTAAGCCTGTTTTCTCAACAATAAAATGGAGCTAATATTTGCCCTATGTACATTAGAGCCATCAGATAAGAGTAAAATGTGATTTTGAAATATTTTGTATATTTTAAGTACCCACCAAATATAAGGTATGTTGAAATCTTACCGAATTGATGATAATTGCAAAAATGTTGTCACTTACTATTTATTTAGTGCTTACATATGTCAGGCATTATGGTAAATGCATTACCTCACTTTGTTTTCCCAGTATTCCTATGAGATTGTAACTATTATTACATTATTTTAACAGAGAACATAGATGAGGCTCAGATATATTAGATACTTTGCCGAGAGATACACAGCTAACATTGGGATTCAAACCAAGTCTAACTTATAAACCCTTGTCTTATTTTATTTTCATTGAATTTTTAACATAAGAATAATTGACATATAACATTATATTAGTTTCAGGCGTAAAACATGATTTGATATTTGTGTATTTCACAAAATGATCACAATAGTTCAGTTAACAACCATCACCCTAGATCAGCCGTGGGCAAACTACGGCCCGCGGGCTAGATCCGGCCCGTTTGAAATGAATAAAACTAAAAAAAAAAAAAAAAGACCGTACCCTTTTATGTAATGATGTTTACTTTGAATTTATATTAGTTCACACAAACACTCCATCCATGCTTTTGTTCCGGCCCTCCGGTCCAGTTTAAGAACCCATTGTGGCCCTCGAGTCAAAAAGTTTGCCCACCCCTGCCTTAGATAGTTAAACAGTTTTATTTTCCTTGTGATGAAAACTTTCAAGATCCACTCTCCTAGCTACTTACAAATATGTAACACAGTACTATTAACTATAGTCTCTAGGATGTACATTAGTTTATCCAAAATACATTTTTTAATGGGCCTCTTCCTGACTTCCTGCTGCTCTGTAACCACTGATCACAATATTAGGAAATAGATTTACCCATTTCTGGGAGTATATTTTCTCCTTTTGCCTATTTCCAGTAAGTGTAAAGCATCCTCTTGAAGTCTGCCTGACCTGTATTAGAAAATGCAATTAAAAACAATCTTTTTATTCCTTACTTCATTCAAATCTTGTACTTCACTATCTTTTGACCTTTCATACTGATTTCTCGTCTTTCTCCTTATGTTCCTGATAATTCAGGCTGTAAATTGGAAACCTTAGCCCTAATAAGTCACCAGGTAAAATACATACATGCTTGTGTTATTTTTATTTTAAAAAATACTGAAAAGATAAGCCATATTTCTTAAGTATCTTTCCTGGAGGTTATATCCCTGAAATCTCTCCCTACCAACAACTTTTGTCTCTTATCTGGTCTTGGATCTTTTGGAGAATTGCTTCATTATGAGCCCTGGCTGCAATCTGGCAACTGAACCAAAGGGAACAAGTGCTAGAAAAAGACACTGCGGAATCCTGATGGATCTAAATGACTTAAACTGATCATTTACCTATAAAAATTTCCAAATGTAAGTTTTTATTGTGGATTGGCCCAATAACAAAATTATATGCAAAAAAGTTTGTAAGTATTTAGATGTAATTTAGAAAGACACCATTGATATTACTTTTATTCAGAACTAGGTTTCAATAGAAACTTCAATTAAGTTTTTAGTTTAATTCGGACATAAAAATATTCATTTACTTTTGCTGAAGAAAGGAAAGGGTTGATTGATGAAAGTGTTTTACTGAATTAAATTTTGGGGGAAGTATTCTGGAGTTTTGCTTATATTTCTAGATTCACAACTTACTGCCAGATGTGTATTAAACCTGTAGATTAAAAAAATTCATTAGTTTAGTAAAGTTGATTATCAATAATGTGCCTTCCATATGTTTAATATCAATAAAACAGGAATAGCAATCCTAAACTGGTGAGTTGGAAAGAAAGAGGAACACTACTGGGAAAATGGGTGCTAAATCCCAAGTGTAACTTTTACAAATCCTGTCTGGTGAAATGGACCAAAGACCTATTTAAGAACCATGCTGACTTCTTAGCAGCAGTGTACAAGTTCACGGGGAAGGATTTTTCTTTCCCAGAGCAGCTTCTCCTTCTTTACCAGCCGCCATCGCAGTGGAAAGCGTTTTTGTACATCCACACATATCATGTTGATGCACTCAACAACCAAGGCCCTACCCTGACAGCATCTGAGATGCCTCAGTACCAAGTGCAAGAAACATTTCAACTCAAAAATGAAAACCCCTCTTGCGTCCTTTGTGTTTTCTCAATAAAAGAATGTCATGTATTTTAATACCATAACTTAAAAAAATACATATTTAAAATTTATTATCACCATAGGATATTAAATATAGTTATGTATTTAGGCAATTTATGCACTTCTTAAGTCTGGCGGCCAAAGTTTAAAACAGAAAAACACAGGAAAGGCGAAGCAAATAATGTGAGAAATGAGTAATGGGATATAGAAGCCTCTGAGTAGCTAAAGAGAGTCTACCTCACCTGTCAGCCAGCAGTAAACAAGGAGGAAGACTAATGGACTTGCTAGAGAGTAGCCTCATTGGCATGGGGTAGCGGCCAAAGACTCTGGAGAACTGTGTAACAGTTCAGAATTTTCCACTCTCAGTGTTCTGCTATCTGAAAGGTAGGGATCATCTTATGCTCTGAACCAAACTGTATCTCCCAGACACAGTATGGCTGGAGAAGGGTTACTGCCATCCACCCTAGTTGCTTGCATTATGCTGTACCCTATCACAGACACAGCCACAAATGAGATGGCGAATGCAGGCACTGTAGAGAATAAAAAACTATGTAGTCATCACTTCCAGGTAGAGATGGTTTATGTGCTCTGTGCAGCATATGCCATTGCCCCACGAGTTATAATAAATCCCTAATGTAAATCTTCACAACAGTTGCTATGTTATAGTAAGTGAGCTCCAGGGCCAGACAAACCTGATCAATTCCTGGCTCTGCCTCTTTACTTTGGTCAAGTTCCTATAAATTCTCTCAAATATGAACTAGGAATACTCTACTTACCTTAAAAAGGGCTGTTACAGAGATTACATGAGATTGTGTTTATAAAACACCTAGAACAGATAGTGGCGTATGACAGATGACCAAAATATTGTGGCTATTATTATTCCTGCCAGGTATCTAACATTTCTTATATTTTAAGCATTTTTTTCTGAGGACAGGCATACTAGCAGCAGTGAGATGGTCTACTTACTGTTAAATCTGTCTATCTATAGAAATGGGTAAGAAACACAGTAATATCTTGAGGAGCCTGCTTGATTTAAGGGAGTACCTTTCTTAATTGTCATTTTTAATAATTTTTTTTAGATACATTTTATTGATTTTTTACAGAGAGGAAGGGAGAGGGATAGAGAATTAGAAACATCGATTAGAGAGAAACATCGATCAGCTGCCTCCTGCACACTCCCCACTGGGGATGTGCCCGCAACCAAGGTACATGCTCTTGACCGGAATCGAACCTGGGACCTTTCAGTCCACACGCCGATGCTCTACCCACTGAGCCAAACTGGTTAGGGCATAATTGTCATTTTTAAGTCACGGGACTGTCCCCCGCCCATGTTTTCAAAATAATTCTTATGAGCCGAAACCGGTTTGGCTCAGTGGATAGAGCGTCGGCCTGCGGACTGAAGGGTCCCTGGTTCGATTCCGGCCGAGGGCATGTACCTGGGTTGCTGGCACATCCCCAGTGGGAGATGTGCAGGAGGCAGCTGATCGATGTTTCTCTCTCATCGATGTTTCTAACTCTCTATCTCTCTCCCTTCCTCTCTGTGAAAAATCAATAAAATATATTTTTTAAAAAATAATTCTTATGAAGAAGCTGCCTGCAGAGTGTCCGGAAGTGGAGGCTTCTCTGGTTCTCAGTGAGGTAGCAGACCTAGAGATTTGCATCTATGGAACAGCAAGGATTCCCTGAAAATCAAGGTGGCAAAAACATGGGTTTTGTAATCATTTAGATTTGAAATCTTGACTTCCACTTTTATGAATTTGTGATCTTAGCTTTCTCATCTGTAAAGCAGGGTGAACCATACCTACCTCTCAGCATTTCTGTTAACATTCAATGAGTTATGGCAAATCCCCAGCAGTAAAGATACTATAACATTAGTTTCCATTCTTTTACTTCCTTTTGTAGGAAACCAAAACTAAAGTAATCAGAGAAAATGACCTCATCCTAACTTGATAGCATTTGCAAAGACCCTATTTTCAAATTAGGTCACATTCAAAGGTACTGGGGTTAGGACTTTAACATATTTGGGGGGGTGAACCACAATTTAGTTTATAACAGAGACTAATAAACAGAATATATAAAGAGCTCTTGCAACTTAACAATAAAAAGACAAACTCCAATAAATATTGGCAAGGATTTGAAAGACATTTTCCAAAGAAGATATATAAATGGTCAATAAACACATGAAAAGATGCTTAATATCATGTCATTCAGGAAATACAAATCAAAACTACATCGAGATAGTACCTCACACCCAATAGAATGGCTATAAGAAAGATAGAATATATCAAATGTTGGTGAAGATGTGGAGAAATTGAAACTCTCATACACTGGTAATAAATGGTACAGCTCCTTATGGAAAATAGCCTGGCAGTTCTTCAAGAGGTTAAACACAGAGTTAACATATGACCCAAACATTCCATTCCTAGATACATACCCAAGAGAAATGAAAACATTTTCACACAAAAGTTTGTATATGAATGCTCATAGCAGCATTATTCATAACAGCCACAAAATAGAAACTACCAAATGTCTATCAACTGATGAGTACAAAGACAAAATGTATATATTCACATAACAGAATATTATTCTGCCACAGAAAGGGATAAAGTACTGATTCATGCTACAATATGTTTTATTTTGAAAACACTATGCTAACTGAAAGAAGCCAGATGCAAAATGCACATATTGTATGATTCCATTTATATGAAATGTACAGGATAGGCAAATTCACTGAGACACAAAGTAGATTAGTGTTGCCAAGGGGCTGCGGGCATGGGGGTATGAGATATGGCTACTAATAAGTATAATAAGTATGGGGTTTCTTTTTAGGGTGATGAAAATATTCTAGAATTAGACAAATATTCTAGAATTGTACAACCTTGTGCAATTTTTATACTAAAAATCACTGAACTGTATATTTTATCTATTTAAAGGTATTTTTATTGATTTCAGAGAGGAAGGGAGAGGGAAAGAGAGAATCATCAATGATGAGAATCATTGATTGGCTGCCTCCTTCATGCCCCACATTGGGGATCGAGCCCACAACCTGGGCATGTGCCCTGAACGGGAATCGAACTGTGACCTCCTGGTTCACAGGTTGATTCCCAAACACTGAGCCACATTGGCTGGGCTTAACTGTATATCTTAAAAGGGTGAATTTTACAGTGTGCCAATTATATTCCTATTTTAAAAAATAAATTTAATTAAATATGTAAGAGATCTATGTGCTGAAAACGGTAAAACATTGCTGGTATAAAGTAAAGAAGATCCAAATAAATGGAAAGACAGGCCATGTTTACTCATTAGAGAATTCAATATTGTTAAAATGTAAATTTTCCTTAAATTGATAAAAAAAATTCAATGAAATCCCAATAAAAATTCTAGCAGGCATTTTTGTCAAAGTTGAGAAGCAGATTCTAAAATGTATATGGAAATGCCAAAGACCTAGAATAGCCAAGACAACTTTGAAAAAGAAAACAAAGTGGGAGATGTTTTCTTTCTGATTCCAAGACTTAAAATAAAGTAAGAGCGTAGTATTATCCTAAAAACAAACACAGAGAAAAACGGAACAGAATCAACTCCAGAAATAGACTTCCATAATTGATTTTTAATAAAGGTGCCAAAGTAATTAAATAAGGAACTGTCTTTTTAAAAATATACATATTTTTATTGATTTCAGAGAGGAAGGGGGAGGGAGAAAGAGATAAAAACATCAATGATGAGAGAGAATCATTGATCAGCTGCCTCCTGCACGCCCCCTACTGGGGATTAAGCCTCAACCCAGGCATGTGCTCTTGACCAGAATTGAACCCGGGACCCTTCAGTCCCCAGGCTGATGCTCTATCCACTAAGCAAAACCGGCCAGGGCCTAACTGTCTTTTTAATGAATGATTCTGGAATAACCAGGTACGTATTTGGAAATAAGTGAACCCCAACCCTTACCTCACACTATATACAAGAATACAAGAATTATGATCTGATGGAACATAAACCTAAATGTAGAAGCTATAACTATAAAATCTTTAGAAGATAGGAAAAATATTTTGTGCCCGTGCTGTAGACAAAGATTTCTTAGTTAGGCTTTTTGTGTACTATCATAAAATTATTTTAAAAAACACACTGATGAATTGGTCTCCCAACAAATTTTCAAAACAACTACTCTTTATAAAACACTGTTAAGAAAATGAAAAGACAAGTCATAGACTAAGAGAAAATACTTGAAATACATATATCTAATGAAGGACTGGTATCCAAAACATATAAGGAATTCCTACAACTCAAAATAAAGAATACATATAACTCAATGAAAAATGAACTAAACAGCCCAGCCAGAGTGGTTCAGTTGGTTGAGCATCAACCCATACACTGAACGGTTGCTAGTTTGCTAGTTTGATTCCTGGTCAGGGCACATACCTGGGTTTTGGGTTTGATTGCCAGTTGGGGAACACAGGGAAAGCAAGTGATGTTTCTCTCTCACATTGATGTTTTTCTCTCTCTGTCTCTTTGCCTCTCTCTCTCTCTTCCTCCTCTCTCTAAGTATGTGTGAGGATTAAAAAAAAAAAGAAAAAAAAGAGCAAAACATTTGAAGAGATGCCTCACAAATGAATGTACACAAATGGCCAATTGGGCACATCAAAATATACTCATTGTCATCAGACACTCTCAAAAGTCAAATTAAAAGAACGAGATACCACCATATGTCTGCTAGAATTTAAAAGACTGACAATAACAATATTGGCGGAGATAAGGAGCAACTAAAAGTTCCATACCATTGTTGGTAGTAATGTAAAACAGTACAACTAATTTGAAAACAAGTCTGGCGATTTCTTATAAAATTAAACTCATAATTACTCTATACTCAGCTAATTTCACAGCTAGGTATTTATCCAAGAGGTGGAAAAAAACTGGTATGTGAATACTAATAGCAGCTTTATTCACAGCAATCGAAACCTGGTAACAACCTAATTGTCTCTCAACCAATGAGTAAACAAACAATTTGTGGTATATCCATATATAGGAATATCACTCAGCATTATAAAAAATGAACTACTGATAGAGGCAACAATATGGATAAATCTCAAAAGCATTATGTGTGAAAGAACCCAATATAAAAGAGTATATACTAGATGATTCTACGTATCTGAAATTCTAGAAAGGTGAAGTTGGGGAGACTGACAGCAAAGGGAGTGGGAACGTTTTAGTCTGATGAATGCTTTCTTCCTTGATTGCAGTGGTTGTGATTATACAGATATATGCTTTCGTCAAAGCTCATTGAATTCAACTCTTAAAATATGTATGTTTATATTATAGTAAGTATTTCAATAAAGTTAATTTAAAGAAGAAATACAGATAACTTTTCAATATGAAAAATGCTCAATCTCACTATAAATAGATAAATTAAAATTATACTGAGACACTCATCTATCATTTGGTAATAATATAAAAGTTTGACATGTATCAGCTGGTGAATTTTTTAGGACACTGGCTTGCTCATACATTGCTGATGGGAGAGGAAAATGGTATAATTTCCACTGAATAGTATCTGGCAATATCTACTATAATTACAAACGCACTATCCCAAACCCCACAATCCCATTTCTATGACTCTATGCTACAGAAACACTTGCATATATATGCAAAGTACAAGAAACTACCCACGTGTCCATCAAAGGGAGACTGGCTGAATAAATTATAGTACACCCACACAATAGAATGCTAGTCTGCTCTACCGAGTGAGGAAGATCTCTTTGTATGCTATGAAAGACTGTCCAGGATCATTTTAGTAAAAAAAAAAAAAAAAAGAAAGAAAGAGACGAAGAAAGGAGAAAATGTGAATAAACATTCCAATTGCTTATAGGTAAATAAATAAATACTACTAGAAGGGTAAATAAAAATGGTCACTAATTAATCAACTTGCTTTAAATTAGAGCAACAGTGGGGTCTTTGGGGAAGAATTTTGGTAAAAGTTCTTTAAGTCCTACCTGGAAATAACTTCTTTTCTCCTTCTTTCCTTCCCTCCCTTTCTACAAATGAATTATTTACTTGCAAGGGGGTTTTGGAAGGCAGGAAGGATACTAGTTTTTTGGCTGAAATCAAGAGGTCCTGTGGCTACAGTTTCCTCGATACCTAAAAAGTCGGGAATATGGGGCCCAGGGAGTTACAATAAAAACAAGCTCAGTGAACGAGATCCCTCAGTAACAAGGGATATCACTCAACTTAAGTATTTAAGAGTAAGGGCTGCCACAAAAAAGCAGTCTATAGATCCTTGACCTGAATGTTTGAAATAGGCCTGTCTAAAACACATCAGCTCTTGCTTCAGTTTGATCAATGACCACTACGCCCACCACTTCAGAGGCTGATCATGCTGGAAAGACGAGACACTGTATGCACTGGAGCCTAATGGATTACTAGTTCTCTACGATATTTTATTACACTTAGTGTGGTTCCAATTAGCCACTCTCCCACCACTGGTTGATTCTACAAACCAACTGCATTTTGATGATTAAAGATTCCCCCTATGCTTGCATCTTTGTAAAATCCTTCTTTTCTTTAAAGAAACAACCCATTATATTCTTCATAGTGGTTGTTCCCCGTGGAAAAGAAGTGAACAGAAACACAGACTCTGTACTTCAATTTCTTCCTAAAATCTAATTGGCTGAGCAATAGAAAAAGACAAGCAATAAGAAAAGAGTAGCAGCCTGGCTGATGTGGCTCAGTGGTTAAGTGTCAACCCATGAATCAGGAGGTCACAGTTCAATTCCCGGTCATGGCACATGCCTGGGTTGTGGGCTTGATCCCCAGGGGGGGTAGGGGGGTATACAGGAGGCAGCCGATCAGTAATTCTCATCATTGATATTTCTGTCTCTCCCTCTCCCTTCTTCTCTCTGAAAAATCAATACGAACATATTTTTAAAAATTGTGTATGCTCCAAAAACCCTAATAAATAAATAAATAAAAAGAAGAGAGTAGCAAATGAACAGCACCAATTATTCTGTATACTCTATAAAAATGTGACTCCTTAAAAATTAGAAATTGGAAAGAAGAGAACTTGAAAATACCTGTACTTTCTGTTCAGCACCCACAGTTTTCCAAGGGGAGTGGTTTCCAAGTTGCTTATTCTCTTGAGATTCACGAATCTCTCCTTTAAGCCTTTCAACCTTAAACACAAAAGTATTTTAAATACAAAAGTTGGAAGGGTGGGGAAGTTGCTTTGTTTTTAAAATATACAAATAACATATGAATGCATTCTTCATGTAAAAATTCATACAACACATAAGTATATAGAATAAAAAGTGAGATTTTCCATCACATAACCTTACCCCAATAATATTTCCCCTTTCCAGAAGTAACACTGTTTACAATATACCCTTCCTGAAATTGATCTCCCATGTATATATGTATACATATATATCAAATATATAATGTATATATTTGTATAAGATATATACCAGTATTAGATATATAAATTTACAGACAACTTGAACAGTTTTATTCATTTTTTCTTATTACAGTTTTACATTATGATAAAGTATACATAATACAAAATTTATCATGTTAACCATTTTAAGTGTACAGTTCAGTAGCATTAAGTACATTCACATTATTGTGCAATCATCACCACCATCCATCTCCAGACACTAGAGATATGATTGTAAAATGAATATAAAATTGGAGGGATATATAATATATCCAGAACTTGGAAGTATGTATTAAAAATCAATGAATTGCTAAGGAGAAATAATTGAAAAATGTAATACAACGAAGGATGCAGTATTAATAATCTCAAACATATCCAGTATAATAGAATAATAATTTCTATTTGGTAAATGTGTTAAGTATAAACTATTATCCAAATCCCTATGAAAAAGAAGAGATCCTAAACTGACACAATAGTAATAAGAATACTGTTTGGCATAGGTAGTTAAGATGTGTAAAAATGCAAACACTGATAGAATGCATCCAAGTCAAAATATGGCTTTTTCCAGGGATGCTAGAACCGCCAGTATCAGTCCACAATAATGCCCAATAGGTGATGTGTATCTATATTGCTCTACTGCTGATTGTTATTCTATTCACATTTAAATAAATTCTAATAACAAACTAAACAGTTTACCACTTCTCCAAGCACTTTTTTTTCTGAGTCAAGTGATCGAACCCGAGTTCGTAAAGCCAGAATCTCCTCATTCAGTCTCTGATTGTGTTCCTTTGCTTTCTTTAGGTCAACTGAATCTAAAACAGAGAGAAGAATGCACTCTACTCAACTGGAGCGAAGTTTTAATGTGAGGGTATGGACTCTAAAAGCTGAGGAAGTGCTATTTCCTAACCTTCTTGTCATGTCTCTGCCTGTGATCCTCTGCACAAGAGCTGCTAGGCTCTAACGTCCAGCTCTAGAATATTCCACCAACCTAATGAGACAGAACAGAATGCTTTTTATTTCTCACCCCAAGACTAATGAATTGGACTTTTGAGTACAGGATTTCCACCATTAGAGGTTTTTCTAGGACCTGGAATTTTAAAAGAGTTGAGCCTACCTTGTAAAGGTTAAAGGACAGAAAATGATCTTCCTTGCTTCCTTGTAGTCCTTGTAGTCCTGTCTCTCTTACATACCTAACAGACTTCTAGATACTTCTACTCATTAACAGCAAGTGCCCCCTGGATGACTGAAGTAGTGAGCTAGGGACAGTGAATGAACAGATTTTCCATGTTAAAGCAAGTTAATTCATCGAAGCCATTTTTTCTGCCTGTAGCTCCATTGCCATTAAAGTGGTAGTCTATTCTCAGCTTAGCACCTCATCTTAAGACCTGCTCTTTCTGGCACTCATCAAAGTTTCATGAATACAAACTTGCTGACTGTAATTTTCCTGAATTTGTAGCTGTTTATTTTTAGCCATTTTTCACTTGTTTCTCTTATTTTTCTTTTGCTGCTTTAAAGTCGTTGTTTTCGCCGAAACCGGTTTGGCTCAGTGGATAGAGCGTCGGCCTGCGGACTGAAAGGTCCCGGGTTCGATTCCGGTCAAGGGCATGTACCTGGGTTGCGGGCACATCCCCAGTGGGGAGTGTGCAGGAGGCAGCTGATCGATGTTTCTCTCCCATCGATGTTTCTAACTCTCTATCTCTCTCCCTTCCTCTCTGTAAAAAATCAATAAAATATATTAAAAATAAATAAATAAATAAATAAATAAAGTCGTTGTTTTCCTTTTTCATTGCATGTTTTGTATTTAATTTGCATTAATTTTTTCTTTCTTCATTTTTTCTCCCTTGCTACATTCCTTTTTCCTCTTTAGCATATAAATTTTCAAAATTTGAAAAATACTGAAAACATACCAAAAAGAAAACAAATCATTCACAATCCCTTTATATATAATATATATTCACAATCTGTAGATAGATAGATAGATGATAGATAGATAGATAGATAGATAGATAGATAGATAGATAGAGTATGCAAACAAGATTTGTTCTACCTTTGGCCTATGCAATTTTTGTTGTTGTTAATCCTCACCTGAGGATATTTTTTCCATTGGTTTTTAGAGAAAGTGGAAAGAGGGGAGTGGGAGGAAGAGAGAGAGACACACAGACAGATAGACAGAGGTGAGAGAGGTACATTGATTAGTTGCTCCTGGAGGAAATCCAACCCTCTACCCTTTGGTGCACAGGCTAACACTTTGACCACTAAGAAACACTGGCCAGGGACCAATAAACACATTTTAAATTATTTTTCTAGTTGCTTCCATTACAACACTCAAATTTCATTATATTATTTATAGCTGGTAGCATTTTTACACAGTCAAGTGAGGGTCAGATTAACTAATTCACCACTATGCCAAGTCTGTTGGCTTCTCCATGAACAAGTGTGTGTGAGGTGCTATTAAGTGCATTAGAAGGTGTCTTGATCCCAGTTGTCCCAGGAAAATATGTATTATTTGTGTTTGCCACAGGTTTTGGAGTCAAGACATATCTGGGTTCAAAAACCAGCTAAAATAATTAATGTATCTATTGGCTAATTCACTTAATCTCACCATGACTCAGCTTCTTTATCTATGAAATTGTAATAATAATTCTCACTACTTGAAACTGTTGTGAGGATTAGAGGTAATGCAGATAAAGTGCCTGGCAGAGTACCTGTGACTACTAAGCAACAAATAGTAGTAATAGCAATAGTAGTTAAAATAGTAATAATAGCACTACTATTGCTATTATTATTATTATTAACATTATCTTAAAACATTATGCCGAAACCGGTTTGGCTCAGTGGATAGAGCGTCGGCCTGTGGACTGAAGGGTCCCAGGTTCGATTCCAGTCAAGGGCATGTACCTGGGTTGTGGGCACATCCCCAGTAGGAGATGTGCAGGAGGCAGCTGATCGATGTTTCTCTCTCATCGATGTTTCTAACTCTCTATCCCTCTCCCTTCCTCTCTGTAAAAAATCAATAAAATATATTTTAAAAAAAACAAACATTGTTATATTATGTAACGTATTATTAAATATTATATCTGCTAAAATGACTCACCATTTTCTTTCAGCTTTGTCAGATTTTCTTTCAGCTCATCAATTTCTAGTTGAGCCTTTTCAAGTGCAGAATCTAAAAGAGAAAAAAAACCCCAAAAAACAAAATACAGGATGGGGCAAAAGTAGGTTCACAGCTTTTCATATGGAAAATAATACAATATTCACTGTTTAAGATGCATTCTTGGTTTTAATCCCACAGTCAATTTGACAGAATCATTATTATTTTATATATGTTCTGCCCAAGTAGAATGTACTTATAACCTGTTGATGCAATAATTCTACTCTTGGGTATACCACAGTTAAAATGTATAGGTAAGTACCAGAATATCCAGAGCAGCACTGTTCATCATAGACCACAACTGGAAACGACAGAAGTATTCAACAGTATACAGGATAAATAAAATCAATTATTTTAACTTCAATAAACATTGAGTATGCTTATTCAATGAAATACTCTACAAACAGCACGAGTGAACAAACTGCTATAGGCAACAACATGGCTGAATCTCACAAACATACGACTGAACAAGAGAAACAACTAAAGAATGTGTGCGGCCTTAGTCAAAACTCAGAAATCGTGTTGCAAGTCACGACAGTAGTTACTTTGGGGAGGAGCGAGGGTGCAGACACAGGGGGAAGAAACCTAGGCCCCTCTGGGGTGCTGAGGATTTCTTGCTGGGTGGTCTGCCTTGGCTGGTTTGGCCCAGTGGATAGAGCGTTGGCCTGCAGACTGAAGGGTCCCAGGTTCGATTCCAGTTGGGGGCACATGCCTGGGTTGCGGGCTTGATCCCCAGTAGGGGGCATTTAGGAGGCAACTGGTCAATGATTCTCTCTCATCATTGATGTTTCTCTCTCTCTCTCCCTCTCCCTTCCTCTCTAAAATCAATAAAAAATATTTTAAAAAATTTCAAACTCTCTTCTAGACATTAAAAAAAAAAAAAAGAGTGTACACTTCTTGGTAGGGATGTTATGCTTATGCTTTAATAACAATTTCTGGACACTGAAGAAAATGAGGCTTTTTATCAGAGGTTTACGTGTTTTTCTGAAAAAATTATTTTCTGAAGGCGCTCATGTTCTACCCTGAGAAAAGATCATTACACTTAAAACACAGCCAGAAATGTTCTTCTGTAACCACAGCTTACCTAGTTTACTCTGTTCTTTCCCATTCCCTTGCAGTTCATCAGTGAGCCTTCGGATCTCTTCATGGACCATCCTTAACCTCTTTGCTATTTGTTCCACATTTCTCTCTATGCAGTTTTGTGATGTTTTATCTTTTTCTATGTCTTCATTATGGGACTGAAATAAAAGTATTGTTAGTAATAAAACAAAAAGTAAATGTACTCTTATGACACTGTACTATTTCCCAGGTGTTCAAAAACCAAGAAATAAAAGTAGCAAACAGAATATTTCATGTATGTGCATCATTTTACTAGGTTGAACTATATACAGTTGGTGATATTTGGTTATTTTTGACCTATAAACATGCAATTTCATATGGCTCAATCTAACATTTCTAAAAAATTTTGGTTATATGATTATTTTAAAGATAGCTATTTAGGCCTGGCCAGGTGACTCAGTTGGTTGGAGCATTGTCCCATACACCAAAAGGTTGTAGATTCAATTCCCGGTCAGGGCAATATCCAGGTTGCAGGTTGGGTCCCCAGCCGGGGTGTATATGGAGGCAACAGATGCCTGTTTCTCTCTCAAATTGATGTCTCTTTCCCCCTTTCTTTCTCTCTAAAATCTATGAAAACATGTCCTTGGGTGAGGATTAATACACACACACACACACACACACACACTTGATATTTAATCATTAAAATGAGTATCATCTGGCAAGAAAGAAACCATTCTTCTCACTTATATGAACATTAAATACAGTTTGTAAAATGTTTTCACAGGAAGCATTTCACTGAATTTCAAGGTATGAACACACTGAACAAAGCTCAAATCATGTTTACAGCTCATTTTCTGCAATTATTTTCAAAGCATTATAAAAGCTAAGGAACAAATTCAATCTCAATTATATTTTGCTTTTAATCCCCAAAATATGCATTAATTTAAAATAAATATAATCACTATATGAATTTTTCTAAAAGACAAGAAAAAATTATCAGCTATAACATATTGGTATACTTCATTGAAGTGTTTTTTCTTCATATTCATTTAAAAAAATCTTTATTTTTGAGAGTATGACAGATGTCCCCTTGAGACTGAAACCCAGATAAATGCCCTTTGACCAGAATCAAACCCAGGACCCTTCAGTCCATGGGCTGATGCTCTATCCATTGAGCCAAGCTGGCTAGGGCGTGATTTTTTCATTGACATTATGAGAAACATTTCCCACATTGTTGAACAGATTTTGTAATGATAATTTTAAAAAGCCTGTGTAATGTCCCAGAGTGGGCATAACATAATTCATCATTGAAACATTTTGGTAATTTCCAATTTTTGCTATTGAAAATGATACTATGACATACACTTTTATCCATATATATTTTTCTTTAAATTCCCATGTATGTACTTTATTCACTGGATTTAGCTTTTTAAATTAATTTCAGAGAGGAAGGGAGAAGGAGAGAGAAATAGAAACATCAATGATGAGAGAGAATCATTCATTGGCTGCCTCCTGCATGCCCCTCCACTTGGGATCGAGCCCACAACCTGGACATGTGCCCTGATCAGAAATGGAACCCTGACCTCCCGGTTGATAGATCGATGCTCAAGAACTGAGCCACACCCATCAGGCTGGATTTAGCTCTTAATAACATTTCCCCAGATCAAAAAATTTAATTCCATGAGAACTTATATTTAAAATGATGTGCTTTACATTCTAAAGGACTCCTCAAAAGAGGAGCTCCATTCATATTTGGAAAGAAGTATGCATTGTCTCTAATGTGATTTTTCAAAGGATATAGTACACATTGATTACATTTTGATATATTCAAAACAAATCAACTATGTGTTAAATGGGTAATTGATTTTCCTTCTTCCTAAATTTTTGTGATATGTTTAATATACTTTAATGCACAATCTGATCATTTTTGCAGCATCATTACATACATTTAAATATATTCAAACAAAATACTTCCAAGGTAGAGTTAACTTGCCATTGGGTGGTACTATTCAGTATTGCCCCTTATTCGGTTATCTAGTTAATTTTGGAATACCTGGGCAAATTCTTTCAGTAGGTTACTGCTCATACATCTTTGTGACTCTGGCTTTGAGTCCCCACGTTCCAATTTACTCAGGATTTTACTTCTGTCCACCAGTAAGTATGCGATCTGTTCACTGGGGCTGCTCAGAGCTATTTCAGAGTCTTCTTGATACAACATTTCTCCAACCTCCTTTCTTTGTGCTTCTATTAGGAAGAAATAACAGAAACAAACTGTTAAAAGAAATGCAGGTAAATAACTACTCTATAAGATGCTAAATGAGTTCTTAATTAGATAACACATTAATTTAAAAAGTAAGCAACACTGATACTATTACGCTTCTCTCCATCTCTCCGGGGTGTTTGCAAACTTTCAAAATTATAACAAAAAAGTAGTGAGAAAAGTTCTCAAAAGCAGTAAGTATTCTTACTAGCATAACTTCAAAATTTTTTCTAGAGTAACTTTAAAATTTGTTTATTGAGTGCTTATGATGTGACAGGTGTTGTACTAATGTTTGAGATAAATTTATCTCATTTAATACTTACTACAACCCAATGATGTAGGAACCATGATCATTGTTTAATGAGAGGAGAACTCAGGCACCAAAAAAACTAAATAACTTTCCAAGGTGACTCAACGAATCTTGTCAAAATTCTTGGTAACTTCAATATTCAGGTAGATGATCATTCTAGTGTCCTGCCTTTTCAGTCCTTTCACCAGTTTTTTAAAAAATATATTTTTATTGATTTCAGAGTGGAAAGGAGAGGGAGAGGGAGATGGAAACATCACTGATGAGAGAGAATCATTGATCAGCTGCCTCCTGCATGCCCACACTGGGGATCGAGTCCACAACCCGGTTATGTGCCCTGACCTAGAATTGAACCATCACCTCCTAATTTATAGATCAACGGCTCAACCACTGAGCGACACAGGCCAGGCTCACCAGCTAACTTCTAAAGATCTAGAACTCTATCCTATCTCAGCTATCTACTCCGTAGTAACTCTCTAGACCAGGGGTCCTCAAACTATGGCCCGTGGGCCACATGCAAATACAAATATTGTATTTGTTCCGGTTTTGTTTTTTACTTCAAAATAAGATATGTGCAGTGTGCATAGGAATTTGTTCATAGTTTTTTTTTAAACTATAGTCCGGCCCTCCAACGGTCTGAGGGACAGTGAACTGGCCCCCCGTTTAAAAAGTTTGAGGACCCCTGCAGACCTTGTGTTTAGCAATAACTATAGCCTCTCCCTAGTCTTAAATGCAAGCATCCTATTCTCTAATTATTCCTTCTAGTAGCATGATTTCAACAAGTTTTCAACCATACTGGGAACTATAATCCATTGACTTTAAATGCTTTTCAATGTTCCTTGCCCTGCTCCTGTTCTCATTCAGTTTCTTTCCCAGCTCAGGTTCTTATTATCCATCATTATAATCACTTCCTTGAAAACATTCACCACTCTCTTACCCCGTTTGCTTCCATTAGACTTGATTGGTAAAACTCCAATCTGTTTAAATACAACTTCCCACCTCTTTTGCACCTTCCTGCAGAAGCAGAATGTGGCTGGACAAAACTGTACAGCCAGTGCTCATTGATTTTACTTTGAATTCATATCTATTGACCTCAACTGAGCTCATACTGCTGACTAGCAATCCTGCATTTCCCTAGTGTCTCTCTCTCTCTCTCTCTCTCTCTCTCTCTCTCTCTCTCTCTCTCTCTCTCTCATTCTCTAGAGACCTAGGCCATTATTTCATTCCTTTCTCTCCCCAAGTCTCCTGCCCCATCCCAAATGCCCTGCCTCTTATTTCACTGAGAAGAGAGGCACTCCGAAGAGAACACCCACAAGTCCCTCTGACCAAATCTGCCAACTCCCACACCCTCCCCTCTCGTGAGGTGGAAGGGACCTATCCTGGCTCCTGAGGCCAGTCCTTTCCCTTGCACAGTGGATCCCACTCCCACTTATCTCAAAAATACTAATCTTGCAATTGACTCATCAAGCTTTCTTTCCATCTAAGCATTATAATGATCTCAGAGACATGCTATAGCTCCCATTAAAAACAACAATCAGTATAATTGGAAAGAAAAGCACCTTCCTTCACCCTCATGGCCCCCTCTAGCTTCTGTACTATTTCTTCATCCTCCTTTACAGCACAACTTCAAGAAAAAAAAATCAATCACACCCGTGTTACCTCCTTCTCTCCTACCACTCCGATCAGGCTTTCATATCCACCATTCCACAGAAACAGCTCTCATCAAAGTCACTGATGGCCTCTATGCGACCAACTCCAATGGTCCCTTATGTGCCCTCATTCCACCTAGCCCTGCAGTCGGCAAACTGCGGCTCGCGAGCCACATGTGGCTCTTTGGCCCTTTGAGTGTGGCTCTTCCTAAGCCTCAGGAGTGCCCTAATTAAGTTAATAACAATGTACCTACCTATATAGTTTAAGTTTAAAAAATTTGGCTCTCTAAAGAAATTTCAGTCGTTGTACTGTTGATAGTTGGCTCTGTTGACTAATGAGTTTGACGACCACTGATATCAGTGGCATTTGACCCAGTTGTTCACATCCTTTTCCGTTTTTATTTTTATTTTAAAAAAATCTTTATTGTTGAAAGTATTAGCTAGATCTCCCTTTTCTTCCCCATTAACCTCTTCCAGCCCACCATCCCTCACCACCCCACTGTCTGTGTCCACGGGTTATGCATATATGCATACAAGTTCATTGGTTGATCTCTTCCCACTCACCCTCCCCTGCCTTCCCTCTGAGGTTCAACAGTCTGTTCATCCTTCTATGTCTCTGGGTCTATTTTTGATCATCAGTTTATTTGGTTCATTAAATTCCACATAATAGATCATGTGATATTTATCTTTCTCTGACTGGCTTATTTCACTCAGCATAATACTCTCCAGGTCCATTCACATTCTTTTCTCTTTAAAAAAAATATTTTTATTGATTTCAGAGAGGAAGGGAGAGGGAGAAAGAGATAGAAACATCAATGATGAGAGAGAATCATTGATTGGCTGCCTCCTGCACGCCCTCTACTGGGGATTGAGCCCAAAACCTGGGCATGTGCCCTTGACCGGAATCGAACCTGGGACCCTTCAGTCCACAGGCTGACGCTCTATCCTCTGAGCCAAACCGGTTGGGGACACATCCTTTTCTTAACACATGTTTGTCATTTCTCTTCTGAGATACCACACTCTGCTGGTTTTCCTCCTTTGAGTGTCACTCTTTCTCAGACTCCTTTGCTGACTTCTCATCTTTCTAACCTCTAAACACTTGAATAAGCCAACCCTAAATTCTCTCTTCTTCTTTTCTCTCACTAGGTCAAGCATGTCAAACTCACAGCCCACAATGAATATTTTTGCAGCCCAGCCAATATAATGGTATGTAAGAAACATTTTAATAAAATTTGTGACTTAATTTTTACAGTATCCTGTTATATATAATCCTATATAATAAAAGCACAGTGACCAAAAGGGCAGAACGACCAGAACCACCACGGCCTCTGGCCTGGGCTGGCCCCACCCCCAGCAAGCAGTTAAGGGCGATCAGGCAGGCAGGGGAGTGGTTAGGGGCGACCAGGCAGGCAGATGAGCAGTTAGGGGTGATCAGGCAGGCAGACGAGCAGTTAGGGGTGATCAGGCAGGCAGGCAGAGTGCTTAGGGGTGATGACGCAGGCAGGCAGAGAGGTTAGGGGCAATGAGGCAGGCAGGCAAAGCCTCTGGATCAATCACTTCAAAAAGGTAGACCCAGGCTGCTGCCATAGCCTGCAGGAGGGACATGGCAGTTGTGACGGGAGGAGCTGGGCGGTGGTGGATGCTGCAGGGGAGGGCTGGAGCCAATGTGGCTCCTGAGAGAGCACTGCGCCTGCAGCCTGGCCCAGGCCACGGGGTCGCTGCCTCCACCAGCGGCTTCTGCAGGGCTAGACTGCCACTCCTCCTGCTAAGATGCCTGGGCAGATCCGGGACCCTTCCACGACTGTGGGCTCTCTGCCTGGGCTCAGACCCCTAACCGGACTCCCCAGCTTGGCCCTTGCTGCAGAGGAGCTGAAATACGCTGACATCCACAACATTGGGGCCATGATTGCTCCTTTGCATTTCCTGGAGGTGAAACTGGGCAAGAGGCCTTAACCTGTGAAAAGTGAGCTAGACAGGAAGAGGAGTGGGGGATGGAAAAAGAACAAAGTGGCGGCAGCCTGATGCTGGAATAAGAAGAAGGAGCGGATGGAGTTTCTGCAGCGGGAATCTGAGCGGCTGGAGCTCATGAATGCGGAGCTGAAACCCCAGATGGAGGAGCTGAAGCAGGAGTGGCAGCAGCTCATCCTAATGCTCAGCCGGCATCGCCCCACCAGCATCGTCAGGACCGTGTTAAGACCCCCGATTCAGAAAGCAACCCACTGCTGGAGCAGCTGGAGAGGAAGTGACCATGGGCTGGGAGGAGGAGGAGTACATGAGGAGCGGGAGGAGGAGGGTCCCAGAGGGCTCTTCCTTGCCACATGAAAAACTCTTCAGTGAGGCTCAGCGCAGCCAGCATCGGCCGGGCTTTTTTGTGAAACTCAGATCAGCCACTCAGATTCCTGCTGCAGAAAGTAACTACAAATGTTGGAAGAGGAGAAGTAGATTTGAAGGTTTAAACTCCCACTTCTCCATTTCCTGGCCACTAAATAAAGCCTGTGCTGTAAACAGTCAAAATAAAGATGATGATGATGATGATGATGATGATGATGATGATAATGTTGGAAGAAATTAAAGAAAACTCTTAAAATGCAACCACTATATGAACAAATAGAATGCAGACTTTTAAACTAGCAGGAGAAAACGCAATACATCCAATGGATAACAAGAAAGGAAAAACAAACAAAACAAGAGTGTGGAAATATGTCCTATGATTGACTCAACCTTCCCCGCACTTGAGCTTCACGATAAAGGAAAAACTTGTCCATCAACTTCATAAAAGGAAATTCCAAAGAGGAAAAAAGGAAAATGATCCCAAATGGAATATCTGAGATGCAAGGAAAAATGCTGAACAAAGAAAATAATAAATGTGTGGTAAATATAATCATTGACCACATACAATGGTATTAATTTGTGGAGCTAAACAAAGTAGAATAATAATATACATGGTTCTATCTGTATTTTCCCTTATAGCTTTAAAGAACTTATAATAAATATTTTCTGAGTCCTTACTATGCTAGCTACTTTATAAGGCAGGTACTGTGGGGAACATGGAAACCACTAAGAATAGGACATAATCTCTGTCCCAGAGGAGCTGACACAGGTAATTATCATACAGTGTGGTAAGTACCATAATAGATGTTGAAGCAAATAACCATTCTGCACTCTCTCACAGACATTTTAGAATATTTCAGAATATATACTTTAAGAAGGCAGGCAGAAAATACATCTAAAACATTACAAGTACTTTTGGAATGTGGACAACATACAGTATTTTCCCCCTTCCGTCTACTTTTATACATTTCCCAAATTTTCTAATGTTACATTAATTTTTAGAATTAAAAAATTAAAATTACATTTTTACAAAAAGAGAAATTACCTTGTTTGAATTGGAGCTCTTTAAACTCATGTGTAAGATGTTTGTTTTCCTTTTCATAACCATGAGAAAATGCTTCTCTTTCCTCTGGTAAGTTACAGACATAGCTTGCATCATTTCCCACCTAAAAAGAAAATAATTCACTTTCTTACTCTTAGTCCATGGTTCATATTTTAACTCATATTAAAAGTCTATTAAGCCGAAGAGCCATTAAGAGATCACCATACTATTGTGTCTACAATCTGAGAAATATATATATTTTTTGTTAATCCTTACCTGAGGATATTTTTTCCATTGATTTTTAAAGAGAGTGGAAGGGACGGGGAGAAAGAGAGAGAGACACATTGATTGGTTGCCTCCCACACATGCCCCGACTGGGGCTGGGTATAGAACCTGAAACCCAGGTACCTGCCTTTGACCAGGAATCAAACTTGTGACCCTTCTGTGCACAGGGTGGTAATCTAACACTAAGCAACACTGGCCAGGCTACCATCTGAGAAATAAACAGAAAACTCAGCTCACCTTAAATGTGGGTTATCAGACACCATTTCCCATAGGTATGATGACACATAATCACAAATTTTATGAGACAGTCATTGTCTCTAATATTTTTCCCATTAATATATAAGGTTTCAAATCAAACCTTCTTATCTATGGTTTAGGAAACACGGTCATGATACCATGCAGTGAAAATCTACATAAATATGTATACACTCCTATACTAAAATTAAGATGCCTGAAATGTTAATAGGAGATTCTATTAAAATAAATGGTTGGATATTATTTAAAAATAGTTTCTGGTTAATATGGCAGCTTCACAAAAGGTACTTTATATGGCTAATAATAACAGATTGAGAGCTATGTGCTCCAGGCACAAAGGTGTTAAGGACATCAAATACAGGGCAAAAGGAGGTTTACAGTTGTGAGTATGGGAAACACAGAGCTTATTCTTGTATTATTATTGATTATATTATTTTTCATATGAACTGCAAACCTACTTTTACCCCACCATGTACTTAATTTTTACCACAATCCTATGGAACTATAAAGCAGGCTGAGCGAGGCTAAGGAACAAGGGGAAGAGCTAGGCTGCACACTCAGGTGGGCCAGAACCAGAGACGGGGCCCTTGCCTGGTGCCAAAATGCTTAGAAGTAGACTACCAAAATAATGGAATTGCATTTTGCTCAATTGTTTTGAAGCCTATTGAACAACTCTTCAGAATATGAATAAAAAGCTGAGTAATATAGAAGGAAAACAGGATTGCAGTCTAGCTTTACAACTTCCTGGCAAGTTTCTTCCTCTTTAAAATGGCAATAAGAGCAATAACCTATTTCCTAATAATAGCTACAATTTATGAAATACTTGTTAGGTGACAAGTCGGTGTGTGAAAGGTTTATTCACATTCCCTTGGGTAAACCTCACAAATCCCTTTGAACAAACTATTATCATTTTCCAGGCTCAAAGATGTCAGTTACTTGCCCAGGGTTACACAGCAAGACAGTGGCAAGGGCAATTTTTCATCCCTGTCTGCCTCATGTTAAAGTTCCTGGTCTAATAAGCTCTACTGCTTTTGTTCTAAAGGAGCTGCATTCCTCTTTAAGAGTTTGGAAATCACATTGCCCTCTAAGAGTTAAATTTAAAAATCAACAAGTTTCCTATCAGAACTGAGATGTGGAGACACTGCAGAGTGATGATTCCCGAGCAACCTGAGAGAATTAACTCATTTAAAGAAAGAATATGTCAGAAAGTACGTTGATCAGCCTTAGCTGGTTTGGCTCAGTGGATAGAGCCTGCAGACTGAAGGGTCCTGGTTTCGAATCCGGTCAATGGCATATACCCAGAAGTGGGTGTGCAGGAGGCAGCTGATTCTCTCTCATCATGGATGTTTCTATTTCTCATCCCTCTCCCTTCCTCTCTGAAACCAATAAAAATATATTAAAAAAAAAAAGATTGATCAGGAAACATCAAATAGTGATGAGAGTCAAAATATATTATTATTGACTCATCTAAGGGCTAGGTAACCTGGTCCTAGGATATGACAGGTCTAGAAATAAGGGCAGGTATATAGCCCTGTTGTGTAAATATACTATAAAATTTTAGAACCCTTTGTTCATCAAGTGAACATATGATTAAAATTTGCCTCCCTGTCCTATGTAGTGTGCTTGTAGGGAGTGAATCCATCAAGCCACAGGACATATGTGACTGGTTCCTCTGGCAATTATACTTTTTAGTGTAAAAAGCTGGTTTCCATTTTCCTGAACACTTCTATGTGAGTTTAGTTAATACAGGAGTGCCTTTGAGAAGCAGATCCACTTAGGTTTCTAAGCCAACAAGCAAGAGAGTCATCTAGAGGGTCAGTTATTGAGACAAGAGCAGGCCTATTTGGATAGTCAACCAGTCATCCTGTACATGTCCTCTACTGGAAATCAATACAGATTGTAGATACATTTCATTAAAAAATGTATAGGTGAGTGCTTTGCAAACTATACAGTGATATTCAGTTGTTGGTTGTTAATGTGTTAATTTAATGGACAAAGAAAAAAAATAGGTATTTAAAATTTTTTATGTTATTAGCTCTTACTTGTTTCAATTTTTCCATGTTTCTCACTGAAAGTTCTTCTAGATTTCTGGAAGTAGTCCTCAGCATGTCTTCACTGTGCTGGAATGGGTACTAGATAAAATAGAGTAGTTCTCCTGTAGATGCATGAGGTCCAATTCTTTCTTTCTCAAGATGATGAAGTATCCCTAATTGAACTTTTCCCTTGATAGATGAGAGAGGCATATGTGTATGCACACACACACACACACACACACACACACATACACATGCTACATGGAACTGAGCATGCAAGAAATCGGATATGTATATACTGGGGTGGGCAAAGTAGGTTAATAATAATAAATAATACAATAACTAATAAATAACACAAGAATAAACTGTTTCACATACTCACAACTGTAAACCTACTTTTGCCCTACCAAAATAACTGAATTGTATTTTGCTGAATTGTTTAGATTCTCCACAAAGATGTTTTCCTATTAATTGTTATGCTACCCAGTTATGTGCACTTACATGAAATAGCTAACACACAAAATATCAAAGCTTTCAACAGCTGCATATCTTCTAAAATAATAAATGACATGACATAAAATGCAAATGTATGATACTATCTTTAAAAATACAAGCATTTCTGTCTGCTCAGTTCTGAAGTTTGCAATTTAATAATCTGAAAATCTCCCAAAGATCCTTTGCAATGTTATAAATACCAAAGAAACCTTTGTTCCTTGTAATGAATTTTTTTTAAAAACATCTTCACCTGAAGGTATGTTTTTCACTGATTCTAGAGAGAGGGGGTGAGAGAGAGAAAACACTGATGAGAGAAACATCAATCCTGTCCTGGGATCAAACCCGCAACCTGGGTATGTGCCCTGAGTGGGAATCAAACCAGTGACCCTATGGTGCATGGGATGATGCTTTAACTAACTGACCCACACCAGTCAGGGCTCCTCTAGTGAATAGCTATACTAATAAAAGGGTAATATGCTAATTAGACCAGGAGACCTACCGGGAGACCTTTCCGGACAAAGCCATGGTGGCGGGGCCAAGGCAGAGGCGGTTAGGGATGATCAGGCCAGGAGGGGAGGGCAGTTGGGGGTGATCAGGCCAGCATGCAGAGTGATTAGGGGCGATCAGGCAGGCAGGCAGGTGAGCAGTTAGGAGCCAGCAGTCCTGGATTGCGAGAGGAATGTCCAACTACCGGTTTAGGCCTGTTCCCTGTGGGGTCCCAGGTTAGAGAGGTTGCAGGAGGGGCTGAGGGACACCCTCCTCTTCCCCCTCCGCCCCCGCACAAATTTCATGCACCAGGCCGCTAGTTTAGAAATAAAAGGACTCCTCTGGAAGCTACAGAGCCCATTAATTCTATACTATCAATGAATCATTTTGCTCACATATGTCTTATCATTTTTGTTGACTTCTAAGTCATTCTGCGCTCTTCTAAAACTTCTTACTCTAAGCCTGCCATCAATATCGTTTTTAATTTTTTTTTAAGTTGAAAGTGGTCATGCTACATGACAGCTTGCACTACATGGTGGTGTAAAAGTTGAATATCTGCTGATTGATGAAGTGGTATTTGTGTTACTAGGACCACATAAATTAACCATTCTTAAGTGTACAATTCAATGGCATTATTGATATGTACATTCACAATGTTGTAAAACCATTGCCACTATCCATTTTCCAAACTTTTTTATTATCCCAAACATTTATTCTGTACCCATTAAACAATAGGTCCCCAATTCTCTCTTCCCCGAGCCCCTGGTAACCTCTAACCTACGGTCTGTCTCTACAAATATACCTAATCTAGGTACCCCATATAGGTGGAGTCATACATTTTGTCCTTTTGTTTCTGGCTTATTTCACTTAGCAAAATGTCTTCACGATTTATCCATTTTATAGCATCTATCAGAATTCCCTTCCTTTCGAAGGCTGATTAATATTTCATCATATATATTTTGTTTATCCATTCATCTGTTGATAGATATTTGGGTTATTTCTACCTTTCGACTATTGTGCATAATACTACTATGAACACTGGTATACAAGTACCTGTTCAAGTCCCTGCTTTCAATTGTTTTGGATAGGTACCTAAGAATAGATATGCAGAACTGCTGGACATATAATTCTATGTTTAACCTTTTGAGGAACTGCCATAAAAATATACATAATAGCCACATTAATAGATGTGAAGTGGCTACTCTATGGAACTATAATTAATACAATTCCTGGGAGGCCTCTAGTTCCTGGACCATGAGATACTCTCTGGTTTTCCCCCTCAAACTATTGTTCATTTCAATCAATCTCTCACCAATGACTCCAATTATCTTGCTCCTTATCCCATCTTCCTTGAAAATCCCAACCCTGGAAAAATTCAACCATTTGACTATTCTTTACCTATTTTAGTTTGCTGAGTGCTAACAGGAAAACAAACAAACATGCAGACTGGAGCCACTCCAAATTCATGGTCTGCAGCCTGAGTCAAGCTTCTCTACTTGCATCTACGTATTTTTTTTACCAGCTTCTGCAACGATTTTACGTCGCAACTATTCAGAACTTTCACCTCTCCACTCTTTCAAAAGATGACCTCATCTCCCACAGCACTAGTAAAACTCAGGTCACCATCAACTCTGTCAGCTTCTTCCACTATCACCAACATAACCTTCATCTTTAGACACTAACTACCCTCTTTCCCTTTTCCAGCGGAAGAGTTTTCCATCCTCCTGACCTAAGCTAATCACTTTACCTGTGTTCGAGAGCCCACCCCATGCTGCTTCAAGGGAGTCTTTTCTGTATGCTCATTATCTCCCTTTCTACTGTCTTGCCATTAGCTCAAGATGTCTCTGATCTCAAAAATAAAGATGCAAAAATAACCCTCCTTTGATCCCAACACATTCCCCTCAAGCTATTGTCCTTTCTAATTTCCTCCACTCCTCAAGTCACTGCATTTTGGCTTCTGCTCTTACTACTGTGCTCAAAATCGGTCAACAATGATTCAAAATGCCAGATCCAACTGGACATGTTTCTGTTCTTTTTATATTTGATCTCTCTATATCTGTCACTCCTGTCTTGAAAGTAATCCCTTTCCCTGTTCTGTGATGTCACTTCCTCTTGTTTTTACTCTTATCTCTCCAGGCTTTCTTTGTCTGTGTTCTTCCTGGGCCCCCTTTCTCCCATAGACTCCTTAAATGCAGCCATTTCTAAAAACCCTGCCTATGGCTCTCTGATCTTCTCCCTATCATGATTAATCGCTTGGGTATGGAAATCTGACATACCTTGGCTCAAACCCTAGCTCTACCACTTTCTAGCTGTGCGACTTATACAAGTAATCTAATTTCTTTACATTTTGATTTCCCTTAAAAATGGATATAATAGTAATAATTAAGTCATTGGCCTGTTAGGAGGATTACATAATTCATCTCTGCTGAGCTCCAGATCTATCTAGAAAAAGTGGCAAGAAACAGAAACACATTTAAGTTAGAATAAATACAAGCACATGTGGCAGAGACTGGCAAGCTGTCCTTCAATATTTATTCATCCCCTTTTCCACAAAGACATATAATTTTTTGTCCAATCACACAGCTGCCTGCCTTCCTGTTAGATACAGCCTTATAACTAAGTTCTGACCAATGAGATGTAAATACAGTTGTGTGACACCTCTAGGAAGTGTCTTTAAAGGAAAAGGATACCCTCTTTCTCACTTCTTCCTCCTTTCTACTGGCTGGAATGCAGACAAGATAACTGAAGCTTGAGCAGCCATCCTGGACACCATGAGGGGAAGCCACATGCCCTGGATGAAACACTATCATGAGAAAAGAAATCTGAATCTTGAACTATTCCAAGATGCTGTCCTACCAGTTCTGGACTGCTCTCTTCTTGACTTTTATGTGAGAGAAATAAATGTCTACCTTTTAAAAGTCATCATTATTTTTTATCTTTCTGTCCTTCACAGCCAACCAATCTCAACTACCAAAAGAATAAGATACAAGGGCACATGCTGCAAACTAAGTATGGCAACATTGGAAGTGGATGTGGAACTGGACAGACAATACTAGTCTATCTTGATCTATGAGGTCCTTCATCTCTGGGTCTTTCTGGGAATCAGCCTTATTAAATTGCTTCTCTATAAGGCTTCTCTATAAATTGCTTCTCTATAAGGCTGGATTTTCTCTGCTTGCTCCTCTGCAACAATGAAAACAGCCATTCAGATGTTAAATCTATGTGACTTTTCAGATTGTCATTTCCATTCTTTTTTTCTTAGTTCCACTTTATGAAAAAGAGAAAATTATTAGTTGCTCACCCAATGAATTTGTGACCCCCTCTCTAAAGTTTAGCTGCATAATCCTCAGTCAGTTGTGGCTGGAATGGGCTGGAAGTAGTAGTACAAATCCTTGCCATAAAGCAAGGATTCGTGGAGAGGTACAAGTTTCAGAAGGAGAATGCAGGCTAGGAAAGCAATATAAAATTAGTCAACTATTTAAGACCAATGCATATCCATTGTCTAGAGAACAACTCAGTTTGAATAATCCATTCTTTCTCTTACACCTGTTCCTCCTTCTGTTTTCCATAGTTAATAAAACCACCATCAGCATGGTTTCCAAAGCCAGAAATTCTTGGTCCCTCCTGCTTATTTATTTATATCACTTTCATGTACAACCAGTCCCTGAATTTGTAGATTTTATCTCTTTTTATCATCTTCTAATTCATCCTCTCCATGTCTACAATTGCTGTCTTCATTTAGGCTCTTCTCACTATTTGCCCAGTTTAGTGTAATAGCATCCTTAACTGATTTCCCTGTTGCCAGGCTGGCTCCCATCCAATCTGTACTCCACGGAGCTCTCAGACTGATCTTTCTGAACACAAGTCACTTGCTGCTTAAATTTCTCTTTCAAACCCCTTAACTTGGCACCAGAGATTCTTCACAATCTGACTCCTGCCTGTCTCTCCAGTCTTATCTTCTGCCACAGCTGACATTAGCTCCTCATGCAGTATTCTTATGGATCCCCATCATGCTGCTTATATTCCCATGACTCTGAATATTTGCATACCTTTGACTGTTCTGCTATGACATCTCAGAACTAATATTTTTTTCCAGTGGACTTATTGAAGCCCAATGGTTGAGTAAATGGAAAATCCTAAAAAATCAGATCTTGAGGTAATACAAATCCGGTCTTTGAATTATAAATGCTCTGACATTTAAACTGTGTCTAAAATTGCCCACGTAACAAAGTATGCAAATATACTATTCTCTACAAAGTAGATACTGAATAAGTGCCCATTAAGTATCTTAAAAGTCCACTCTTTGAAAAGAAGCACATCCTATAGTGTTTGGGGGCGTTCAGAAACTTCTAGATGTAAAGAATAAGGTGCTAACGCTGTCAAAGAAAACCGAGACAGAATTTTAAGTGAGAAGAGAGCAAGGAGAGTGGGTGAAGAGTCATTCCTACTTGTTCTTATTTCTCCTATGGCAGGTGCCCTCCAGAAGCCAGGACCATACTTCATACTACAACGCATCTCTTGGCTTTGAGCAAAGGATGAGCTTTGGTCTTTTGAGTGACACAGAGAACAAAGTAAATAGCATGGCCACAAAAAAGGGAAATATCCAGTGAGGTTATTCACCCTAATCCTTCTTTCTTCCTTCTACACAAATATATTTTAAAAATGTATAGACATCTTACAGACTATATGTAATACACAGTCTTTTCCTTTTCAATTCTCAAATGAGAAAACTAATTTTAAAGTAAAAAAACAATGTATCAATGCTTAAAATATAAAATTAAGCAAAAAATTAAGGCATAATGCACACTACACTAATAACTATGTAAAAATGTACTTGCATGAGCAAGGGCTGACATGACAAAAAAGGAACTGCTGACATGTTAGGACGGGTTTCTCAGCCTTGGCACTACTCACATCTTGGGCTGGCTAATTCTTTACTGTGCGGGATGTGTCGCAGCATCCTTGTCCTCTACCAACTAGGTCCCAGTAGCATATCTCCAGTTGTGACAACTACAAATGTCTCTTTATGTTACCAAATGTCTCCTGGGAGGCAAAACTGCCCTGCAAGTTTGGAACTACTGTACTAGGGTGAGAGAAAAAAATCTTAATTATGCTTACATGGCCATAATGATATTTGTTCAGTATATACATATTGGATGGGGAAAGGAAAGCTCCGTATAATACAATATCTAACAGCCCTTTTTTTCAAGAGTTAGAATTTATTCAGTTCTCATTTAATGCAAAAAAATGAAGAGGCTACAGAACTTGTTTTTCTTTTCCAATCTATTATTGAAGAGAAAGCTGAATTTCTCAGTCAGTATTTGGAAATCTGACCTGGCATCAAGCATGAGATATCACAAATAACTGCTGTAATCGGCCTGAGAAATAAAAACATCCAAACCATTCTAGCCCCAAAATACCTGGTAAAAATGTACACTTTACATATCTTCAAAATAGGTTTACATTTTAATCTGAATGCCAAAGAAATGGTTGAGATTCGATAAGGAACACATACTTTAAGACAAAGTTTTCCAAGGTAAAACACAAATGCATTGGATATAAATGAATCTTATTCTATTTTTAAGGCCTTCTGTTCCAGTCTTTTTAGGATTATTAAGTCTGCCTCTTGCCAAAAATATTTATTTTCAATCATTCCTCCTCATTGTTTTTGTTTCTTGGCTCACATCACAAAGAATGTTTTCTGATCAAGAAACTGACATGAAGAAGAGCCATAAGAACTGTTTCAAGCATCTTCTTTCCAAAAATTCTACCATATCAAAGTGTTGGGTTCATATGGCTTAAAGTTGGACTCCTGTTACATGATCGTTCTGAATGATCTTGTCACATGCATGAAGACATCACTAAAATATATGCCCAATGAAGCATTCACTTAAACAAGGAACAATCTTTCTTTATATAGGTCTGAGATGGACCCCAGACTGCATTTTGACTTTTCCCTCTCCATTTTCAAAACACACTAGGCTTGTAGTAATTACTATTTGTATTGACCAATGTGCGCTTCTAGTCTCTAGTTTACCCAAGACAAAAAGCTTTCCATAGTGAAACAGAGAAAATCTTCCAAATGATTCCTGGGCTGAAGAACGTGAAATATTTAGCTACCCAAAGTACTACGGCAGACAAACAGGAGAGGGTCTGTAGATGACAGAGGTGGTGGAGATGAATGGGCACTCAGTAAGGTGCAGCGCGGACAAGAAAGGGTGAAAATGGCCATGGAAGGAGCAGGATGAGAAAACTGGCGCTCAGGGTGGTGAGAGAAGTGGATGAGATTGTAGCTTGAAAGGCAGAAGGTTAACTGACTTGATGATGTCTGATGTTGAGGATACAAAAGGCCTCCAGAGCTCCAACGGGAATTAAGGTTCTGCGTGGCGAACACGGGGCAACAAGGTAGAAAACGGCAGTTCTTTGTTCACAACCCGGGAAAGCCGTGGCTCGGTGGACTTTGTTAATAAACGGCCGCGAGCTTCAGAATCTTTGCCTGAAAAGTGAGAAATGGAACGCCTACCTGACTGGGGGTGTTCTCAGCCCTCTCTAAATAAGAGCGGCACCCTAATTCGAAGTGCCCGTGGCTTTTGGGTCCCAGAGACTTAAGAATCCTAAGACAGAATCACTCAAGCCCATGGCTAGAAAGGCCGAGCCAGGGAGAGGCTTTGCTCCTGTAGTTTCGAGCCATACTGGGGAGAGAGGCGGGAAAGACCTGGCATGGTGGAAAAGAGCGGAGAACAGGTGCTTTCCTCCTCGGGGCTGCGGCGGGAACCTCAGAAAGCAGGCCGGAAATTGTCTTCTGACGGTGCGTTGAGGGTCCCGGGTCGCTTCGCTCCACTGACGCTCCGCAAAGAGAGGCAGGTGCCTGGAGTCCCGGGCGTCATAGCAACCGCGCCAGCCGCAGAGACGCCAAGGCGTTCTTCCGGCGGGAACTATAGAGACGACGCGCTCCATTGGCTCAGGGGCTGTTCTTCCTGCGGAGACCAGCGTTACGGTGCACACCATTGGCCTTTAGGTCGTGGGGCGGGACTTTTCTGGCAGGAACGGTGGTATGGCTTTGCTTAGGCTTCGTAGTAACCATGGTAACGCCACGGTGCGCGTTTGCAACTTAAAGGATACTTCTTGTCACCGGGCATTTATAGTTTTCAAACAGCTTCTCACCAGGCCTTATCTAGAGCCCCGGCATAATTACCTTGGATTTATTTTTCTAGAAGTAACTTCATTCTTAAAAGGGAGAGGGTGCTACGCCAGGAGTCATGAATTTTAGGCCTAGATCTGTAACTAACTACCCGGGGCACCTAAAACAAATCACATTTTGGAGCCGACTTATTGTCAAAATGAAGACACCGAAAAAAAAAAAAATTCTAAGCACTGAAATTCGGTTTAGGTAACCCATTCCTCCACCTATGTAATGCAAAATAAAAATTTCTAAATGACATAGAACTTAACACAAGCTCAATTTATATCATCTTTATTTAAATGCTTTTATTGTAAGACTCCAGTTAAAGCTCGATTTTATTCATGTTTACAGGGCTTTTCGGGTATCCCAAACACATACTTACATTTTTTAATCTTATTCTAGTTTTCCATAGGATCCTTTCCAAAGCTCTGCCGGTTCTACATGCATTATCAGGACGGATTTTATCCCTTACTTTCTAGAACTGCTTCAACCTCTACTCTGGCACCAGAGCCCTTAGATTCTAAGGCTTAGAAGTTCTCTCTCACCTAAAATGCTCACCACCATCACCTCAAGCCCACTTAGATCTGTATCAGTTCAAGCGTCACTTCCTCAAGGAAGCATTCCTTGGTTCTCCAGTCTAGATCACATTCGTTCTCATTTGCTCACTGAGAAATCATGTTCCTTTTCATTATTTCTTTCTTTGCTCACTTCCACTTGCTATTGGTATTTTCCCCCCAAAACTCTTAGAATTTTAACATGTGTAAATACTGTTAAGTGTTTGGAATGGAGACTAAACAGAATTACAAAACACTTTAAATAAATCCATGGAGAGAAGTGGTGGTTGTTTCAAGCATAAACAAGATAGGAAATGGTTTCCAAGAGAAGTAATCATTAAGATAAAAACATTAAGATTACTTCTAGTTTTAATTCCATTTATCCTCATTGTATATACAAAGATGATGACAGCCATCATCTGCATAAAGCTATAGACGTAGGGAAGAAAATCAGTCTTTTACTTCCTATCACTTCAGTATTGCAGCCATTGCTGACAGAACTATTGCTTTTAAGGTTTTGCCCACTGGACCTAAAGTTAATGAAAAAATTTTGTTCAACGGGACTGCTGCTGATTACTGGTTATTTTTCCTCTGCTCAAGGTCACACTTCCTAATTAATGAACTATTTCAGTGCATCTTGGCACTTCTGTTCAAATCTTTTCAACTAAAGTTTATTGTACCTCTATTATCAGTCACATTGGGCTACTCTTCCCAAGTCACTCCATAAAACATCACCAATTACATTTTAAATCAAACATTTGTGTGACGCACAGTACCTGCTTCTACCTAGCTGTTAATGGTAGTTTTCCAAATTGCACTCTGGACCATTGTACGAATCATTTAGGGGATTTTTCTGGACTACACTTCTTGTGCCAGGACAGCCAGTGCTTTGAAAACTTCTCAAGGATTCAAGGATCCAGCAAGACACCAGTCCAATACTGCCTTACTAAGTGAAGAAAACAATTACAACCACTTATTGAGTGTAAATTATGTTCCAGGCATGAGGCAAATGCTTTATCTTGTTTTACTTAATCCTCACAACAAATGGCATTGTTTTCCAGAGATTATCTCCATTTTATAGATGAGAAAATGGAAATCAAGTCAGGTGTCTGAATTTATTGAGCTAACAGGTAGTATAGCTTGGAGAGGTCAAATCTGGCTAAGATGACTCCAAAGCCCATACACTTTACCACACTGTAATGCTTCCCCAAGGGTAGAGATGATCAATTGGCCCCTGCCTGGTTCCAGGCGAAAGCCCAGGTTCTCTCCCTGAAGAGCAGTCCTAAAATACTTGAAAGGCAAATTGTTAACTCAAACATGGAGTAATTCTAGGACAAGAAAGCAAAAAGTAAAGCAGTAGGAAGCTCATTATTCCTCAGGCAACCTATCTTCAGGGAGGTGTCCCTCTCTCCTACTCCCATCTTTGATAAATCCCCAAAGAACAACATCCTTTCCACAATGTCAACTTTTGGGCACACACTTTATTGCACTTAATTTTTTATATATCCATTTCCCAAACTAGACATGTTTATTCATCTTTTTAATCCTCATAATCATTAAGGCCTACCACATAGTAGGCATCAACAACTGATCTTCAAAGCATGGCCATTCATGAAGCCATAATCCACTTTATAGTGAAGATGGTTGATATTCAGGCCCCACATGTATATTTTAAGGAATATAATTCCCAATAAGCTCTTTTTTTTAAGGGTGAGAAACAGCTCATGCTCATTTTAAAATCAAGATGACATCCAGGTGAATGTGTCAGGTGGGTAAGTCATAATTGTTTTGCTTTTGTTTTCATTTTTAATGGGTATTAATTGACCTTTAAAAGACAAATAGCAAACCATATTCGCCTGCACATCACTCACTGCTTTTTCCCTTCATTTTCTCTGTCTTTATGAAAGCAAAGGACTTATTCTAGTTCTCACCATCTGTAAGAGCCCTGGTCCACTGAACAATTTTTGACCCTATAGTTTTTGATCTTTCAATTTTTGTCTTGTATAAAAGCTGTGTGTCGGGACCGAAGATCATCCACTATCTTCTCTTCTATTTCCATGCCTTTTTCTATTTCTTCCTCTGATAGCAATAACTTAGTTTCTGAGTCTTTGGTTATAATAATGACAAAGGACCGTTGTGACTCAAGGATATTAGCCACCACCACTTGATGTCGATACATTTCCAAAGCATTCCGTGCACGGTCAATTATGATGGAGGGATTAGTCTCCAACTTAAAGGAAATTATAAATGCTTTGGGAGCCCAGTCTTTAACCAAAGGAGAAAGCATTTTTGGCACCATCTTCATTGTTATCTGTGTTGGAAAAAGAAAAGCTTAATAAGCAAACAAAGGTCACCACCTACCAGGTCAATCTCATGGGAAACTAAGGAAGCAGGGACTCAGATTTTTGACTATGTCAATTTAAGTGGGACTTCTCATTGTCAAGCTTTTCAAAGCATATGAAATGCTTAGCTAAAAAGCCTTGGCCCTGTAGGGTTCATAAGGATGCCTAATTTCAAAGCTTCATACATATTCCATGGGCAAATCATATATAATGAATCAGTCCTATTCTGCCATACTCTTCACCATTAATAGAACCCCACAGAACAGCATTACACTTTCTCAAACATCTCCCTTCATTGTTTATGCCAAACTCCCATGGAAACAAATAATCTACTCATGTAAAAGTTACTTAGGCAGAAGCTCAAATAAAGTTGGGTTTTTAAGCCTCAGCCTAAAATATTTCTTTTTTTTTCTTGCACTGACAGAATGGCTATTCCATTTCAAAACTGTCACTTGTAACACAACTTAGCCCTTATAACTGATTTTCTTTATTTTCATTTGGTCACAACGTCTACTATACCATTCTCAATCCCTTCTAAAAAGAATGTTGAGTTGTTTTGTGCACTTCCAAGATAGAACTAAAAAATAAAAGATAAACTAAAGCTCCCATAACTTAAATAGCATGACATCACAAATCATCAGGTTTTCCCCTCAAAAAATTATAAAGTGTGATAGGGATCATACACCCTGTTCTCCACTTTTTCTCCTTAGCATTTATCACTACCTAACATAGTACTGTCTCCTCTACAGAGTATAAGCAACACAAAGACATGGTATATTTCTTTCCCCTGTTTTACCTCCAGGTCCTACAACAGTGCCTGGCATATAGTTGGTGCTCAATAAAGAAACATTTGTTGAAGAAACAAATGAACTATCCTACAAAGTCAGTAAGTGCCCCACAGGTAGAGTTCCTCCTATTTAAATTCTATTTGTATCATCCAGTAAATGACTAAGAACTCCCTCAGGTTACAAGCAGCCAGATTACCTCCTATCTCAATCACCCTACTACACTCCCTATACCGCCTCCTTAAACTACAGCCATAGCCCCCATCTAATCAACCCTTGCTTCTCTCTCTAATTCACCTTTCCAACTCATGCCACAACATTCTCAAACAAAAACACTCTCACTCTCCTACTTATGTTTCCCTTGGCTCCACAGGATAAAAAGTCCTAGCTCCTTAAAAAGGAACAGAAAGTCTTCTATGAATTAAGCTGCTTCTTCTGCTCTCTCTCCATTCCCACGCTCTCCCTGCTCTCTGGCCTTATCGAACAACTTCAGTTCATAGTCACTGCCCATCCCCACACTCCAGTTGTGTTCACTATCTGGAATGACCTTCCCCACTTTGACTGGTATACCCTCTGCTCATCTTTTCAATCTCAGTTCAGGTTATCTCCAGAAAGCCTTCCCGGACTTCCCAAGATTCAATCACCCCCTGCTTTGACCTCACTCTGTATGTTCCTCTCCTAGAACACTTATCCCCCTGTATTGTAATTCTGTCTGCGTCCCGGTCCCTCACTACATGGTGAGGTCCTTGAGGGAGAACGGTGTCTTACTCATTTCCGTATCCCTAGTGCCTAGTTCCTATGAAATGCAGAAAGGCCGTCTCCAGATCAGGAGGTTAACCCAAGATTGATTACAGGGGATCAGATTTCTGGAAGAGCAGCGCCCATCACCTGCAGTGGGCCCCCAGATGACTGGATCTTGTGTTCAGGCATTTCAGAGACAGGAACATAGAAATCTGACACGGCCGCAGCCAGGTAAAACATCGCAGAGGGGCCTGCAAAGAGAAGCAGAGGGTGTAATACATCGGAAAGGTGTATAGGATCAGGTCCTTTTCACCTCGGGTTCCCCTGCTGGGAGACCTGTGGGTTCTGAGGGTGTAAGCAGTGGTTCTCAGCCTTCTGGCCCTTTAAATACAGTTCCTCATGTTGTGACCCAACCATAAAGTTATTTTCGTTGCTACTTCACAACTGTAATGTTGCTACTGTTATGAATTGTAATGTAAATATCTGATATGCAGGATGGTCTTAGGCGACCCCTGTGAAAGGGTCGTCCGACCGCCAAAGGGGTCGCGACCCACAGGTTGAGAACCGCTGGTAGGGGGTGTCTGGGGAGAAAGGCACGCCTCCCGGGAACGATGGATTCCTAAGGCACGCACCTAGCGGGTTGAGCGCCTGGGCCGCAGCCTGCAGCAGATGCAAATAGTCCGCCAAAGTGGTGAACTCTATCGCCAGGAAGGTGCCGGCGGCCGCCGCTTCCTGGTAGCGCCTCAGAGCCGCCGCGAAGCCCGGGAGCGCCTTCTCCTCGACCTCCAGGCTCAGTAAGCCCGAAGTGGCTGGGCTGGTGGGCCGCAGCGCCGACAGCCAGGTCTGGGGAGGGAAGCGGTGGGCAAAGGGGAAGGCAGAGCGAGCGCGGTGGAGGAACAGGACCCCGTAGCCCGCCGCCAGGAAGACCTCGGCCGAGGTGGCCCCGCGCCGCCCGCTGCTGAAGTTGTCCAGGAAGCGCACTGCCCGAGCTTCCAGCGGGACCTTGGTGCCGCCGGACGTCACCAGTACTACCCGTCGTCCCTGCGCGCCCAGCCGGGCGGCGAAGCGAGCCATCACCTCGGCCCAGCGCGCAGCACCGGCGGGCTGGGGGAACTCGGCGACCAGGTCCACTTCCGCCATGAATCCCAGCGCTCCCCCGCGCCTGCGCACGCTCCCGGCCGGCGGCGGCAGGCCCCCGGCCCGACCTGGCCTGCGCGCAACCGCAATCTGAGGGGCGGCGCCCGCCCTAGATTTCTCCACGTCGGGAAAGGCGTGCTGGTGCTGCCTCACAGCCCGGCGGAACTGGCACTGAGCAGACGCGCGTCTCTTTCCCCATTGCCTAGTCTGGGTAAAGAACTGGACATGTTTGCCCCTTACCGGCCACCGTATGGGCCTTTCTGCACTTGGATTCCACTGGAGTTAGACTGCGCGGCCTTTTAACTGACGGGTTGGGATTTGTGTGTGAGAGTGATGGCTGGCTTTTGTTTTTTGGCTTTTTTAACCTCAAACACGCTTCAGGTGTTAGCCAAGCCACGCCCTCCCCCTGTCCTTGAAAGGCCGGGAACGAGGGGGGCCCCCCCCGTGGGGATCACGTGACACCGTGGTGGTCACGTGACACCGGCGTCCAGCGTCTTCTCGCTAGGCAACCGTCCTAGAGCCTGACCCCGCTGCTGCAACATGAACATGATCTACCAACTGGCGGTGCCCAAGGGGCGCCGGATCTGCTGTGAAGTGTGCGAAGCTCCAGCCGAGCGGGTGTGCCCGGCCTGCACAGTCACTTACTACTGGTAGGCCCTGAAATGTGGCTCCTAGGCGCCCCGATGCCCTCTCCCCCAATCACCCCCCTGGGCCTGGGTGCTTCGAGGCGGTTCCAAGACAGGTCTCTAAGACTTCGGTGCCTCGTTTTCATCCTCTTCTATTCCATCATTCACCAGCAGATGTTTTGTTGAGCGCCTACTGTGCGCTATGCACTGTCCTGCATGCTGAAGTCACTGAGGGAACTTGGCAGACCTTGTCCCTCAAAGGGCTAATGACATTTTCACTGCGACCTACCTATATGTAAACAAACAGAAAACAAGATGGTTTCCCAGAGTGATAAATGTCATAAAGTCAAAGGAAAGGCGATGGGAGGTTGGGCAGATTGCCTCTCTGAGGGCAGACCCTTGATCTGAAAGTAAAGTAGGAGCAGCCTGCCATGGAAATGGCTGGGGGAAGAGTGGAACAGTAAGGCCCTGAGGGAGGGAAGAATTGGCCGTGTTTGAGGAATAGAAAGAAGGCTATTTGGCCCTGGCGGGTGTGGCTCTGTTGGTTAATGTCCTCCCATGCACCCAGAGGTCACCAATGCGATTCCCTGGCAGAACACATGCCCAAGTTGCTGCCTCCATCCTGTGGGGGGCGTGCAGGAGGCAGCCCATGGATGTTTCTCTCACACCCATGTTTCTCTCTCTCTCCCTCTCCCTTCCTCTCTAAAATCATTACAAACATATTCTTAAAAAGAAAAAGAAAGGCAGAAAGCAGGCTATTTGGTGCACAGCCAACATGGTAAGGGTATGGGGAGGGTGGTACTGGATGAGGTCAGTTTTCAATTATTCAGTGTAACATCCTTTGACTTTTGCTTTAGAGGAGACCCTATTTTGGGCCTGAGATAAGACAACTAGGTTCTGGCTTCCAGAAACCTAGGTCAGAGCAGACGAACTTGTTTAAAAAAGAAAGTCATTCTGATACAAGTGGTGTCACTCAAGGTGTGCTCTTCCCTGGGACTTCTAAGGATGGAGGCAGTGATTGGGGTAGTATCTGGAAAGGTTCTCTGAAGAAGTAACATTTGAGCTGAGTCTTGAAATTTTAGTAGGAAGTTGCTAGGTGAATGAACAGTGAAGGAGGAAGTGTAGGACGCTGACATCCAGGACTGCCTGGGTGAAGGGTGAAAGAACAGTTTATTGAGAGCTGAGTAAATAAGGTGGTAGTGGAGGGAGCAATCACTGATTTTTAAATTGCGGTCCATGACCCTTTAGCAGATTATGAGTAAGTTCTAACCAGCATTTTAAGAAAATAATAGAATAAAAATTATTAGAGTGATCCTACTTGAACTGTCTCTTGAAACTTTTAGTGTTCTTATGTGGATATGTGTGTTTGTACTGGAACAATGTATTTCATGCTATGGGCTTAGTAAAAAAAAAAAAGCGTTGGAAAATCATTGTGATAGGTACTAGTAGGAGTTTAAACGGAGAAGATCAAGGTGAGGGTCAAACAGTGACATGACCTCAAAGAGTTTGGAATTTACCCTCTGGAAGGTGATGGGTGATTTTGGCATGCTCTCATTTGTGCTAAGATGATAGGTGGCAATGTGGAAGATAGCTTGGAAGGTAGACACTGGAGGCTGCATAACTGATTGAGAAGTTGTTGCAGTGGTCCCAGTATGGAGTGAACATACCTCTCTCAGTGTGAATTAGGGGTCCACCCTCCATGCTCTCACAGCATTCAGTATGTCCCGTATCTTAACATTTATGATACGATGTGAAATCAGTTGTTCACTGGTTTATATTCCTCACAAGGCTGTGTGCCCCAGGAGGGCAAGGATGGCATCTGTTTTTTCATTGCTGTTCCTTCATTGCATTTAGAATACAATTCAGAATTCATGACAGAAACTGCAAAGTCCTGTTACCTCTCTCTCCTAATTTCCTACCTCTTCTTTTCCTTGATGCAGCTACAGAGACTTTCTTTCAGTTCAAATTTGACAAGTCCTTTCTTTTCTGAGTTTCTTTGCTCTCCACTGTGAACCTCCCCTTCATCCATGAATCTTTCTAGTTCCCTTTCCTCTTTCAGTTCTCAGAAATTTTATTTCTTCAAAGAGGTTTTCCAGAAAACCCAATCTAAATACTCTCTCACTTCTCTCCCTTTTTTTCACTTTACCTGTACTTTCCTATTTTTCTGTTTGCTTATTTAATATCTATGTCTCTTACTAGACCAGTGATGGCGAACCTATGACACACGTGTCAGAGGTGACACGCGAACTCATTTTCTTGGTTGATTTTTCTTTGTTAAATGGCATTGAAATATATAAAATAAATATCAAAAATATAAGTCTTTGTTTTACTATGGTTGCAAATATCAAAAAATTTCTATATATGACACGGCACCAGAGTTAAGTTAGGGTTTTTCAAAATGCTGACACGCCGAGCTCAAAAGGTTCGCCATCACTGCACTAGACCTAGGGCCTGCACATACCAGGCCCCAGGCCCTAGGTCATTTGTTGAATAAATGAACTTCTGAATAGATAATAAACCTGTTAACTGGGTCAAAGAACACAGAGGAAGTGGTAGGTGGCAGATTGGATTGGGACACAGTTTGAGGGACCTTCAGGCCACTTGGAAGAGATGGCTAAGAAACAATTTTAAGTATAGGCCTGGCACCCCTTTGTCTAATATGAGTACCCACCTCTTCCCCATCCCCCTTTCATCCCTCTAGCCAGAAGCAAGTAGTTCTTCTCAACTCATTTTGAACTTACTCTGTATGACATTTCACAGACAACTTTTATTTCCCTTCTTCATTTTATTTGTTGGCAAGCATATTATCTCAATTTTCTTATGCTCCATCAATACAGGATATTATGTAGAATGTATAGAAGGACTGTCATATGTATGCTACCTTTTGATCTGTTTCAGGCCCATCTTGTGTATGCCCCACAGTCTCCAGCAAAGTGCTTTGAAATACTTGAAACTAAATATTTGATGAATGCATGAATGACTAAATGATCATGTCCTAGGCCCTTATCCTCCATTATTTCCTTTCTCTTTTCACTGGTTATAATTCTCTTTTTTCACTGGTTAATATCTTTTCTCTCCCTCCCCCTTTTTTCTCCAGATTTCTCTATGATTGTGTCCTGGAGATCTTAAAGTTTTTCTGTAAAATAAAACTGAGGTGCCCTAGCCGGTTTGGCTCAGTAGATAGAGCATTGACCTGCGGACTGAAGGGTACCAGAGTTCGATTCCGGTCAAGGGCACATGCCCAGGTTACAGGCTGGATCTCCAGTAGGGGGCGTGTAGGAGGCAGCCAATCAGTGATTCTCTCTCATCATTGATGTTTCTATTTCTCTTTTCCTCTCTGAAATCAATAAAAATGTTAAAAAATAAAATAAAACTGAAGTAATTGTTCTATATCTCAAAAATGGGGGCTTTACTACCTCCTTCCTTTCAGAGTTTTCATGGTTGAATGTAAAGCATCTAGCACTGTGCCTGGGACCAAGTTGGCACTCAGTATTTACTTATTTATTTTCTTCATCCCAAATGTAAGAGCAAGAAGGACAGTCAGCTTGAAAGTCTGTGGGAATTTTTTTTCTGCAAAAGATTTTTTTCCTGAGTATAAATGTAATTCATGCTCACTGCAGAAAACTTGAAAATATAAAAAATAAAGAAAAACAAATTATAATATTACAACCCAGAAATTAATAACCTGATCTTTTGGTTAATTTTCTTATATTCTTGCAAATCCATTTATTTTATACTAGTGGCCTGGTTCACAAAATTCATGCACAGTGGGGGGGGGGGGGGTCCCTCAGCCCGGCCTGCACCCTCTCCAATCTGGACCCCTCAGGGGATGTCCGCCTGCCGGTTTAGGCCCGATCCCAGGGATCGGGCCTAAACCGGCAGGCGGACATCCCTCTCACAATCCAGGACCGCTGGCTCCTAGCTTCTCACCTGCCTGCCTGCCTGATTGCCCCTAACCACTCTGCCTGCTGTCCTTCTCGCCCCCAACTGCCCCCCCCTCCCTGCTGGCCTTCTCACCCCCAACTGGCCCCCCGCTGGCCTGATTGTCCCCAACTGCCCTCCCCTCTTGGCCTGATCATCCTAACTACCTCTGCCTCAGCCCCACCACCATGGCTTTGTCTGGAAGGACGACTGGAAGGTCTCCCAGTCTAATTAGCATATTACCCTTTTATTAGTATAGATACTATGTATAATCTTGTGCATATATTTCTATATTGTTCCCAGGGAATAGAATACTTTTTCAAAAAGGCAATTTTATTAAAGTATACGCTGAAACATTATGGACAGGTAAAAGAGGCTTCACTACTATAGGTTAGCAAATTATATCATAGAGATAAGAGTAATTTTCAATAATTTTTCCTTCTATTTAACATACAGAGCACAAAATCAAATGCCTTCATTGGCCAGGAAGAGAAAAGAAACAGTAAAGTGATATTCAATAGTAGGAAGCAATAGGGTCTCTGGTTAACTGGAGAATGAATGCTCCACCTAAAGACATTCAAATTCAGTTTAAAAACATGTTAATGGCCAAACAAAACCTGTCTAGCTCACCAGCTCTTTGACTGTGAACCCTATGAAAATTTTTTTTTCCAGTCAGTTCCTTTTTTCTGCATGGCCCTGCATTGGAGGGGGTAGAGAAATAGATAAGGAGAGAGCTCACAAATATTTAAATGAAGGTCACTTTATTTAGAAAGGCAAGATATAGCAAATACTCTCAGTGGAACAAAAGTTCGGGTAGCTAAGTAAGTTAATATTTTCATTGGTCACACAATTACTCAACAAGCCCCTATTTAATAAATACCCTGTGGACCCAACTCTGTATCCTGACTGTTAAGTGCTTTTATTGATTTATTTACAATAATTATCTACCCAAAAACCCTTTAAAATGCTTTATGTCATTTCAAGGATAACAGTCCCAGTTTATAAAGAAACTACTTTATTGTATTTCTGTTGTCTCAGGAGGAAGGAAGAAGAGAGAGTGCTATGTATTTTTGCCTGTGACTGCCTTTGTGCTATAATAGCAAAGTTGGGTAGTTGCAACAGAGACCAAATACTTTTTTAAAAAATTATTTATTGTTTAAAGTATTACATATGTCTCATTTTCCCCCCATTGACCTCTCCCTGGCCATTCCCACCCCCCAGAACATGCCCTCACCCTCCTACTGTCTGTGCCCATGAGTTATGCTTACTAGTATATGCATGCATACAAGTCCTTTGGTTGATCTTGTCTCTGGATCTATTTTTGTTCATCAGTTTATGTTGTTCATTATATTCCACAAATGAGTGAGATCATGTGGTATTTATCTTTCTCTGACTGGCTTATTTCACTTAGCATAATGCTCTCCAGGTCCATCCATGCTGTTGCAAATGGTAAGAGTTCCTTCTTTTTTACAGCAACATGGTATTTCATTGTGTAGATGTACCACAGTTTTTTAATCTACTCATCTGTTGATGGGCACTTTGGGTGTTTCCAAATCTTACTATGGTAAATTGTGCTGCTATGAACATAGGGGTGAGACCATATACTTTTTAAAGCCTAAAGTATTTACTCTCTGGCCTTTTATAGAAAACTTTGCTGATCCTGCCCTAGGTTATTGTTATCTATTTTGGATTATTGTTACCTATTTGTATAAATGGAACCAAACAGTTAATATTCTCACATTTAGGTAAAAATGTGTCATAGGCAATAGAAATGCATTATATGCACATAATAACAGTCTTAAAATATCTGAAACAGTTATATGTCAACTATAATTCAGTTTTCTTTTTCTTAAAAAGGTGAATGTGGAAAAAAAGCAATAACTGTCAGAATTAAATGGGGAAATAAATAATTCAGTGATAATACGTAGACACTTCAGTATCCCACTTTCAATAATGAATAGAACAACTAGACCAAAGATCAGCAAGGAAATATAAAACTTGAACAATGGTATAAACTAACTAGACCTAACAGACATCTATAGAACACCATCCAACAGCAACAGAATGCACATTCTTCTCAAGTGCATATAGAACGTTATCCAGGATAGACCATATGTTAGAGCATGAAAACAATTTTCAAATTTACAAGGGTTGAAATAATACAAGGTATATTCTTCAAATGTTACAGTCATATCTAGCTAGCTAATATTAATAATAAGAAAGGAGCAAAGGAGTGGCCAGACATTGTAAGCACAGTTGTCTGGGCAGCTTCACCAGGAAGCTGCAATTTTACACTCCACAGGGAACTACTGGCCCATTCCCTGTAAATCACTGGGGAAGGAGTCCAACAAAGGGAGAAATCCTCGCATGTGCAGCAAAGTCAGGGTGACATAAGGAAGGTGTCTGTCAGTCTAACCTGGGAACAAAGATCATTGGCTAGGAGGGTGGACCCAGTGCAAGCCTGTGACGATTTGGGAATACATGATCCCCAAAGGAATTCTTTTTCTTGTTCCTCTTGCTTCACCCCTGCGTCCTTGCACTCGCCTATGCTCCCTCCATAGCCATGTGGCCCTAGAAGTGGGCCTACGCGATCAGTCGGACATCCCCTGAGGGATCCCAGCCTGTGAGAGGGCACAGGCCAAGCTGAAGGACACTCCCTCACCCCCAGTGCATGAATTTTCATGCACTGGGCCTCGTGTGTGTGTGTGTGTGTGTGTGTGTATATACACACACACACATATACACACACACACACATATAGTATGTGTGTGTGTGTACGTGTATATATGTATATGTGTGTGTATGTGTGTGTGTATATATATGTGTATGTGTGTGTGTGTGTGTGTGTGTGTATATATATATATATATATATATATATATATATATATATATATAATGAAATAAAAGGCATCCAGCTTGGAAAAGGAGTAAAAGTACCTCTATTAACAGATGACACATCTTATAGTGAAAATCCTAAAGAACCCACACAAAAAACACACCCACCTATTAGAGCTAATAAATGAAAACAGCAAGGTTACAGGACCGCTATGCAAATATCAGTTGTATTTCTATATGCTAGCCAAGAATAATCTGAAAGTGAGATAAGAAAACCATTCAATTTACAAGAGCATCAAAAAAAGGGAGTGAATTTAACCAAAATAGTATAAGATTTATACACTGAAAACTACAAAATATTGTTGGAAGAAATTAAAGAAGACCTAAATAAATGGAAAGGTATTCATAGATTGGAAGACTTAATATTAAGATAGCAATACTTCCCAAATTGATCTGCAAATTCAATGCAATTCTTATCAAAATTCCAAGTGCCCTTTTGCCAAAATAGACATGCTGGTCCTAAAATTCTTATGAAAACACAAGGGACCCAGAATAGCCAAAACAGTCTTGAGAAAGAACAAGTGGAAGACTCACACTTCTCAATTTCAAAATTTACTACAAAGCTATAATAATGAAGAAAGTATGATACTGGCATAAGGATATAGCAGATCAGTGGAACAGAATTAAAAGTCTGGATATAAGCACATACATTTATGATTAATTGATTTTCAAAAAGGTTACCAAGAACATTCATTTGGGAAAAGAATTGTTTCCTCTGTATGGTGCCAGCAAAACTGGGTATCTACATGCAAAAGAATAAATTTGGACCCATACCTTATGCCACATACAAGAAAGACTAAATGTAAGAGCTAAAAATATAAAACTTTTAGAAGGAAATATATGTTGTAAATCTGTGTGATCTTGGATTAGGCAACAGTTCTTAGGTATGACAACAACAGCACAAGAAACCAAAGAAAGATAGATTGAACACTGTCAACATTAAGAACTTTTATGAATCAGAAAACACTAAGAAAAAGGGGGAAAGAGCCTACAGAATGAGAAAAAAATATTTGCAAGTCTGATAAGGACCTGGTATCCACAACACATAAAGAACTTTTAAAACTCAACAATAAGAAGACAAAAAATCTTGTTAAAAAGTGGGTAAAGGATTTGAATAAATATTTCTCCAAGGAAGATATACAAATGGTTAGTAAGCACCTGAAAAGATGCTCGACATTATTAGTAATTGGGAAACCACAATATAAAACCACACTAGGATGGTTATAATAAAAAAAGACAGAAAATAACAAGTTTGGTTAGGAAGTAAAGAAAATAGAACCCTCATACATTGCTGGTTGGATTATAAAATAGTACATGCTTGGCCAGCATGGTTCAATGGTTGAGCATCGACCTATGAACCAGGAGGTCATGGTTGGATTCCCAATGAGGGCACATGCCCGGGTTGCAGGCTCAATCCCCAGCCAGGGGCATGCAAGAGGTGGCTGATCAATGATTCTCTTTCATCACTGATGTTGCTATCCCTCTTTCCCTTTCCCTTCCTCTCTCTGAAATCAATAATAAAAAAATTAAAACAAAATAAAATGGTACAGCTTCTGTGGAAAACAAATTGGCAGCCCTCAAAAATTTAAACATATAGTTATTATATGACCCAGCAATTCCATTCTTAGTTATATACCAAGAGAACTGAAAATATTTATTCACACAAAAGCTTAAGCACTAGTGTTCATAGAAGCATTATTCATATAGCCAAAAAGTGGAAACAACCCAAATGTTCACCAACTAATGAATGTATAAACAAAAAGCGATACATCTATACAATGGAATATTATTCAGTCATAAGAAGGAATAACATTGATGCATGCCACAGCATGACTGAATCTTGAAAGCATACTAAATGAAAGAAGGTAGACACAAAAATCATATATTGTCCGTTCCCATTTTTATGCAATGCCCAGAATAGGCAAATACATAGAGAAAGTAGATTAGGGTTCTAGGCATTACATGGGTGGAAGGAAGAATGAGAGCTACTGTTAGAGTGAATGGAGTTTTTTTCTGGGTGAAAATGTCCTGGAGTTAGATAGGGTTATGGTTATATATTGTGAATATATTTTTTAAAAACAACACTGAATTATACACTTTAAAATTGTAAATTTTGTGATATGTGAATTATATATCAGTTAAAAAATGTAAAAACAAAACAAAACACCATGATTGGAGGAAGGTTCAGATTTGGGTAATAAATTTGGAAGTCATTCGTAGAGGCAATTATTTAAGGAGTGGGAGTGGATTTGCTTGTAGAATTTTCCTGCAGTGATGCAAATGTCCTATATCTGTGCTGTCTAATCGAGTGTTTACAAATAATAAATGTGTATGTAAAACAGTCAGAAAAGCTGTATACCAAAATGTCACAGTGCTTCCCTTAGAGAGTTAAGAAACAGCTGGTTTGGAGTACAGGCTTAGAGCAACTACTTAATCACTTGGCTTCTCTGCTTCTTGACCTTTAAAACAGTAATAACAGATTTTGTTCTGTTTTTAAAAGTTAGTTACATGCAAGACCTCCTGCTGCACCACTGGCTTTGGGAGGCATTCACAGTGTGTTCTGAGTGAGAGCACCCCCAGGAGCACAGGAGACAATGCAAGGGGTGCTCTCCAGAGTCCTGCAACATGAGGGCACCGTGATAGGAAAGTATCTCCTAGAACAGTGGTCGGCAAACTCAGTCAACAGAGCCAAATATCAACAGTACAACGATTGAAATTTCTTTTGAGAGCCAAATTTTTTAAACTTAAACTATATAGATAGGTACATTCAACTTTAAATTCAACTTTAAATTCACGGTTTTCGTCTTCCGTTTTTCTTTGCTTCTTCTTCTTTCTTTTTTTTTTTTTTTAAATATATTTTATTGATTTTTTTCAGAGAGGAAGGGAGAGAGAGAGAGAGATAGAAACATCGTTGGGAGAGAAACATCGATCAGCCGCCTCCTGCACACCCCCTACTGGGGATGTGCCCGCAACCCAGGTACATGCCCTTGACCGGAATCGAACCTGGGACCCTTCAGTCCGCAGGCTGACGCTCTATCCACTGAGCCAAACTGGTTTCGGCTTTGCTTCTTCTTTGTAGCCATCTCAAACAGGGCACCTAAAAAAATGTTTCATTTTATAATAATAAAGCCACCAACACAAAAGAATTACAATTCTTAAATTGATGACAAAAATACCTGTAGGATGTGCAGCTGGTTGGAAAAATACAGGTAACTTTATGCTTCGAGTAGGTACTTTTGTCACCCGCGCGCAATTTGCAGACGCGACTAGCACTAACCACTGCACATGAGACTGCTGACTGACTGGCTCACTCAACTCGTGCATGAATCGCGCACGCCTCCCCGGAGCTGTGTATCCTGCGGCCCGCCTGCGCTGGCGTCTCCCATCACCCGACTGACCGACACCCCCCACTTCTTCTAACGCCACTTCTTCAAAATAGACTCGCCCAGGCCGAAAACTGACTTCTGCGCATGGGCCACGAAGTTTCAATCGCACTGTACGTGCGCGCCCGCATGTGGTGTTTTGTGGAAGAGACACACTCAAGGGGCCAAAGAGCCGCATGTGGCTCGCGAGCCGCGGTTTGCCGACCACTGTCCTAGAACCTCACCAAATGTAAATTCCTTTCTCTTCCTCAAGAAAAAGACCCTCACATCCCTCAGCTTCAAAGTTCAAATATTTTGAAAACGCCGTTGGAATAATGCAGAAGTAAAGCTGTCTTTGTTGTTACTAATTAATCATGAAAACAGAATAGCCACAGCAGCACCACGTGGCTTCTGAACGTGAACCTGTGCCTGCAGAGAGGCCACCCTTCCCCAACCCAACATCGTTTTTCCACCATCAAATAATCACATGACAGAAAAGAGATTTTGTCTCAACATGGCTTGAGCTCCCTGCCTGGTCTATGTTGGGCTGGCTTTTCTAGTTTCTAGGGCTAGGCCTGAAGTGGAGCAACGGAATTTTAGGTCAGCCCTAACATAAATACAATGGAGTCCATGTTTTTATTGTCAGTGATGTGGTTCATCAGCAAGCTGACTGGAAAAGCATTCATGAGAAGATCTGTCAGCTGCTGATTCCGCTGCGCACCACCATGCCCTTCTACAATTCAGAGGAGGAGCGGCAGCATGGCCTCCAGCAGCTGCAGCAGAGACAGGTAGGCCTGCGGGACAGGTACGGGGTAACTCCTGGGTGCAGCATCACTGCCCAGGAGAAAGGGCGCTCTGGGTTGAGGTCACTAACCTGTAACCTTTGTGAGGGCAGAGGCTGGTTTTGTGTTTTTATGTCCTCAGTGCCATTCCATTCAGTCCGTTCTCCACATACTTGCTGAGTATCTGCTGTGGTCTCCTTGGGCCGCCATAACAAAGTACCATAGGTTGAGCAGCTTAAACCACAGAAATTTATTCTCTCCCAGTTCTGGAAGCAATAGGACCAAGATCAATGACAGGTGTTAGCAGGTTTGGTTTCTTCTGGGGCATCTCTCTTTGGTTTGCAGATGGTTGCCTTGCCATGTCCTCCCATGGTCTTTCCTCTGTGCACACACAACCTTGGTATCTCTTCTTGTGTCCAAATTTCTTCTTATAAGGATACCATTAGATACCATCCTGAAGGCCTCATCTTAATTTAATCCCCTATTTAAAAGCCCTATCTCCACGTGCAGTCACATTCTGAGGTACTATGGGTTAGGGCTTCAACATATGAATTCTGGGGAACAAAATTCAGCCATAATACCCGTATATATGTCAAGTACTCTGATAAGAGCTGAGGCACGTAGTAGGTCAACAGTGATGTTTGGATATATAAAGGAGTAAGTAAATAGAGGAGATTAGGAAAACTATTATGGCATTGATAGAATCACATTTTTTCTTTAAAAAAAATAGCATTTTATAAGCCATACATTTCAAAACACCAGATTCATCAGTGTTAGTGTTGTCACACTTTGAGAGTGGCCTTAGAACAGTGATGGTGAACCTATGACACGCATGTCAGAGGTGACATGCGAACTCATTTTTTGGTTGATTTTTCTTTGTTAAATGGCATTTAAATATATAAAATAAACATAAAAAATATAAGCCTTTGTTTTACTGTGGTTGCAAATATCAAAAAATTTCTATATGTGACACGGCACCAGAGTTAAGTTAGGGTTTTTCAAAATGCTGACATGCCAAGCTCAAAAGGTTCGCCATCACTGCCTTAGAACAATGACCTTAGAGTAAACTTGTTTCTGATATTAGCTAAGCAGGATAATTCTAGAAGGAAAATTCTCTTAAAATTAATTCAAATAGAAAGGCAGACAGTTTCAGATAGTCCTGAGGCATGACAGTTTTGTTAAACTAAAATTTTAATATAAATAGAAGAATAATATTCATTTAACTAGAGGCCCGGTGCACAAAAATTTGTGCACTTGGGGGCAAGGAGGGGGTCCCTCAGCCCAGCCTGTGCGCTCTCGCAGTCTGGGACCCCTCGGGAGATAACGACCTACTGGCTTAGGCCTGCTCCCGGGTGGCAGAGGGCAGGCCCAATCCCTAGGTGTAGCCCCTGGTCGGGCTCAGAGCAGGGCTGATTGGGGAGTTGGGGCGCCACCCCTGTCATGCACAGAGCAGGGTGGATCGGGAGGTTGCGATGCCACCCTCAGTCACGCTCAGGGTAGGGCCGATTGGGGGGTTGGGGCACCGCCCCCTGTCACACTCAAGGCAAGGTCGATGGGCAGGTTGTGGCGCCACCCCCTGTCACGCACAGAGCAGGGCCGATCAGGGGGTTGGGGCGCCGCACCCTGTCACACTCAGGGCTGGGCCGATGGGGAGGTTATGGCTCTACCCCATCATACACAGAGCAGGGCCCATGGGGGGCAGTTGGGGCGTCACCCTCTATCACCCACAGAGCAGGGCCAATCAGGGGGTTGGGGCACCGCACCCTGTCACACACAGAGCCACAGGGGAATCAGGGGGTTGGGGAGCTCCCCCCTATCAGGCACAGAGCAGGGCTGATCAGGAGGTTGGGGCGCCTTCCCCTGTCACGAACAGAGCAGGGCGGATAGGGAGGTTGTGGCCCCGCCCCCTGTCACACACAGAGCCACAGGGCGATCAGGGGGTTTGGTTGCTGCCCCTGTCACGCTGATCCCGGTGCCGGGTGGCCTCTCTGCTCCACTGATCCCGGTGCTGGGAGGCATATTACCCTTTTACTATATAGGATAGAGGCCTGGTGCACGGGTGGGTGCCGGCTGGTTTGCCCTGAAGGGTGTCCTGGATCAGGGTGGGGGTCCCCACTGGGGTGCCTGGCCAGCCTGGATGAGGGGATGATGGCTGTTTGCAGCTGGTCACACACCCTTCAGGGTGGGGGTCCCCACTGGGGTGCCTGGCCAGTCTGGGTGAGGGGCTGAGGGCTGTTTTCAGGCTGGCAGGTGAAGCTCCCAACCGCTCCTTTTTTTCTTTTTTTTCTTTTTTATTCTGGGCCAGCTTTAGCTCTTAGGCCTCCGGTGCTGAAAGCAGGTTTCTGGCCTTTGTTTACCTTCTGTATTTGAAACAATGTTGCGATCCTGCTGGCTGAAGCCCGGCGACTAAAGCAGGTTTCTGGGGTTTTGTTTAGCTTCTATATTTGTAACATAGTTGCTTAGAGTTGCAGCTCAGAGGCCGGCAGTGGCAAGCGGGGAACGTTGGAGTCCTCCGTCACTGAAGCAAGCAAGCCTCATGTTCGCTTCCAGTTGCCTGGCTGCCGGCCGCCATCTTGGCTGGCAGTTAATTTGCATATCGCCCTGATTAGCCAATGGGAAGGGTAGCGGTTGTACACTAATTACCATGTTTCTCTTTTATTAGATAGGATAATTTTCTATTGAGCACTCATTTATGCCAAGTATGGAACTAAGATGAAAATACACTTATTCCTGGACCTTAAGGAACTTACAGTGCAGAGTTTGCCTTTTTGTGTCGCTTATGCTAGGACTTGTGGCCAGCTTAATACAGGCAGGCTTACTGTGTGCCCTCAACCAGCTTATTAGGTATTGGCCTTATCTCCAGGTATACCTATATCCACCATTGACTTTTACCTGTAGACTGACTACTTTTTTCTTCCACAGAAGCACTTGATTGAATTATGCTACACTGTAGCCCAGAAATATATCTTTGAAGGAAGGTATAAAGATGCTGTCCCAGCAGCTTTGCATTCTCTTCGCTTCCGCATGAATGTGTATGGCCTGAGTTCAGTAGAGCTTGTGCCTGCCTACCTGCTGTTGGCTGAAGCTAGCATTGGTAAGTGGAAATGACTTACCCCCTGGAGTCCTTAAGAAGTGCTATATTGAGTCCTATCAGTAGCCAAATAATCTAGCCTTGGTATCTTTTGTGCAAGAGCAGGGCTGCTGAAAAGTTTGGCACAAGATGGGGAAGGAGATGTCATGAACTTTCGGCTACAACTGACAAATCCCCTCTAGCTGACCTAAGCAAAAGGAGGAAGTGTAGTAGACGCTGGCGTGTCCTAAGGGAATTGAAGCACCATGAGGTACTAGAATCAGAAAGCCGTAACGAAGTAAGGCCGGTGCTCTCAGCTTCTATTTCTGGGGACTTGTCTCTTGCCTCTGCTTCTCCATATCTGCAGACCTTATGCTTACTGCAGGAGACAGCAACCCTAAAATGTCAGATAGAGCTGAATTTACATGCCCACCAGGTTCAAGGTGGGTAATAGAAGCTAATTAGCATCTGATTTACAAGTTTAAATTCCTAAAGAGAGAACTGTGTTGACTCAGCTTGAGGGTGGTATCTACCTACCCTTGAGTCGGGGTCATGTGGTTCAAACAGGAATGCAGGAACCTACTCCTATAGAGGAGGGGCAGTGCTGAGAGTGGGGAGCATGCCCATGGCAGACATCCCATGTGGTTGTTACAAGAGGAGCATTGGCATTTTTGAGGGGAATTAACATTTTTTAGTATCTACAGTATTTCATTTCGAAATAATTTTTTCCTTGATGCCTGTGACTTTAATTTTTTAAATATTAAAAGTCAATTATTTTATAAAATGTCCCTCAATGTGGGTTTCTCTGAAGTTTCCTCTGCAGACGATGTATCTTTGGCAGGAATATCATGAAAGTGATGCTGTGTTCTTCTCATCCCATCCTATAAATTGGCACATGCTTTCAATTTATTCCATTACTGATGATGATCATTTAAGTTACTTCACTCTTTCAAAGTACACTTCAGCAGTTTTTTCTTAAAATGTATTTTTATTGATTTCAGAGAGGAAGGGAGAGGGAGAGAGAGAGAGAAACATCAATGATGAGGGAGAATCACTCATTGGCTGCTTTCTGCAAGCCCACTACTGGGGATCGAGCCCACAACCTGGGCATGTGCCCTTAACAGGAATCAAACCCGGGACCCTTCAGTCCACAGGCTATGCTCTATCCACTGAGCCAAACCGGCTAAGGTTAATTCAGCAGTTTTAATATATTCAGAAGATTGTGCAACCATCACTACGTTTAATTCCAGAACATTTTAGTTAACCCGAATGGAACCCCACACCCATATTAGCAGTCATATCCCGTTTTCCCATACCCACATTTCCTGGCCACCACTAATCTACCTTCTATCTCCATGAATTGGCCTTTTCTGGACATTTCATATAGATGGAATCATACAATACATGGCCTTTTGTGTCTGGCTTCTTTTACTTAGCATATGTTTTCCAGGGTCATCCATGTAGCATATCAGTACTTGATTTCTTTCCATGGCTGAATACTATTTCATTCATGGATATGGATAGACCACATTTTGCATATCTACTCATCACTTGGACATTTAAACTGTTTCTATTTTTTTGGCTATTATGATTAGGCTGCTATAAATTTTCATATATAAGTATTTGTGTGTCAATAAATGTCTGAGTTAATGAATAAATGTGTGAATGCATGATGACATATTTCATCATGTGTTTTCTGGCCAGGATATGAATTATAACCTTCTTTCAATCTTTTGGACAGGTCTAGACCAGATCGTCCAGGCTGAAGAATATCTATCCCAAGCCCAGTGGACAGTCCTCAAATCAACTGATTGTAGTTATGCCACCCACTCTTTACTGCATCGGAACCTGGGACTTCTCTTTATGGTTAAGGACAACTACGAGGAAGCCCGTTATCATCTGGCCAATGATGTAAACAATCTAAATTATAACACCTGAATGTTTCTGAGTCCAGCCCTGTTTAGTTGTGTGTTTTTTTTAACTGAGCATTTCTCTATAACTTTTTTGTCTACAACTGACTGGTGGGGTGTTAACAAGAACAGAATTTTTAAAAGATTTTTTTTTTAAATTATTGATTTTTTAGTGGGAGAGGAAGGGGAAAGGAGAGAAACATTGATGTAAGACATTCATTGGCTGCCTCCTGTATGCCCCCTACCGGGGATCTTGCCCACAACTCCAGCATGTGCCCTGACCAGGAATCAAATTAGTGACCCTTAGATGCACAATATGATGCTCCAACCAACTGAGCCATTCTGGCCCAGCAAGAACATAATTTTAACAACCTGAGTTCAAGCCTTCCTGACTGTTCAACCTTGCCCAGGACACATCATTTCCCTAACCCTCAGTTGCTGGGAGGATCATAAAGGGAGGCAGACAGAGTACTGACTAAGAGAAGGGCTTTACTTCTAGTCTCAGCTCTATAATCTGACCAGCCACATAATCTTGGACAAATTATTTAACCTCTTTCATCACCTTTAAGAGAGAAATCATGAAATGGTCTCTACCTCATTACAGAGATAAATAATAGGACAATGCATGTGCAGCACTTTGGCTATTATTTTTATAAATAACATCAATATCTCTACTTCAGAGTATGGTTCTTAAATGAGCTGGTTGTATGTGAATGTGCTTTATAAACTACAAAACTCTGTTGAAATGTTAAATAGGATAATAAGGGTGATGACTGAGCAGTTCTTCAAACATTTCTGAGGTTTCTATTAGGATTTCAGTATTGGACAATATTACCAGAGAGAATAGTTTCTGAGTCTGAAATCTGGATGAGGTTAGGGTCAGACTGCAGTCTTTATGCAGGTTGGTTCTCTCTTCAGTCTCTCCACTGGGCAACCCTCCCTCTGGTTGGCTGCCACTGCACAATGTCCATAGAGCCAATGACAACATCTTGTGGTGATTAGTCTCCATATCCTCTCACCCCAAATCCATTTGCTGCCCTACTCTGCCCTGGGAGGCTTACCTCTGTGGACTACACAACCTGGACTCCATTGCTTGGGCTTTGGGTTGGAGAGTGAGCGATGTGGCGGGGGATTGAAGGTTGGGAGGAGAAAGAGGTTGGGGTGTTTACTTTCTCTGCTGCCTCTCTTCCCCACCTCAGTTCTGGCAGGGACATGGTTCCTTACGACTCCTGTCAGGCAGCCTTCTTCCATGGCTCTAGCTCTTACTGGGCCCTTGTAACCCTGCTTTCTCCCCTTGGTTTTTCAGGAGTCGGGATGGCAATAATTTCTTGCTGTTGAGAATCCCCAGTGCCTCCTTAGTTCTTGTTGGTTCCTTAACCCTTCCATAGCTCTGTAAATAATTATTTTCATTAAAGTGTCTTCAGGAAATATTTTGAGGGTGCCATAAATTTCCACCTGTGAGCCTGACTAATGCACTTCTTCATCTGTGTTTCTTTGCACAAGTAGACTCTAGCTACACCCTCTGACAAATGAAGGATTTGTTCATTCTGTCTTGAGGTGGGCCATCCTGTTAAGAATGAGATCAAGCTCAGATTCCTCAGCCTAGCTTTAAAAAAAAAGGGAAGAAAAAAGACTATATAAAAGATAGATCACGCCCAGCTGTCATAGCTCAGTGGTTGAGCATAGATCTATGAACCAGGAGATCACAATTTGATTCCTGGTCAGGACACATGCCTGGGTTGCGGGCTCAATCCCTAGTGTGGGGTGTGCAGGAGGCAACCAATCAATGATTCTCTCTCATCATTGATGTTTCTACCTCCCTCTTCCTCTCTAAAATCAATTAAAAATATATTTTAAAAAAAGAATTAGCTCAAGCTTCGAGTTCTCAGCCTAGCTTAAAAAAAAGAAAGAACTTTTATTGATATATATCATAAAATTCACCCACTTTAAGTGAATAATTAAATGATTTTTAGTAAGCTTACAGAGTTGTGCAACCATTACACAATCCAGTTGTAGAACATTTTTTATCATCCCAAAGAGAGCCCTAATATCCATTTTCAGTCATTTCTCATTCCCACCCCTGCCATGGGACGGGAACTGACCTGGAGCAGGTCTGCCTCAGACCAGCCTGTACTGTGTGGGTTCTTGATTCCATGCAGGAAAGATTTCACAATACAACTCCAGGTGGTTTTGAGAGTATGTTTATTCAAGCTGGGGACAGTGAAACAAGGGAAGGACTTAGGATAGAAGAAGCAACAGTGAGAGCCTAGGTGGGTAGCTTTGGCTTTCTAGAAATGTTGGGGGAAAGAAATTAGCCAAGGTGGGCCTGCTGTCCGTTCCCCAGAGAGTCAGAGAAAAGGGGGCCTTGGGGACAGGTTCAGGACGTTAGCCCAGGAAGCGCTGCCGCTATCCATTGCTTCCCTGGTTGCAAGTGTGGTGGGGACCCTTAGGGTTTAGGAGGAAGTAAAAAGTTCATACCTGAGAAGGGCCATCTGTGTGCTCCAGAGAGAGCCCACACTGGGTCTTCGTCTTGAGAGTTTTCATCTTCTGGGGTGAGAATCTTTGGGGAGGGTTTCAGTAGAATATTCATCAGCTTTCCAGATTTATTTTGTTGTTGTTGTTAATCCTCTCCCGCGGATATTTTTTCCCCATTGATTTTTAGAGAGTGAATGGGAGGAAGGAAGGAAAGAAGGGATAGAGAGAGGGAGGCAGGGAGGGAAGGAGGGAGAGAGAAAGAGAGATGTGAGAGAGACACATCAATTGGTTGCCTCTGACACATGCCCCAACTGGAGCCAAGGATAGGATCTACAGCCCAGGTACATACCCTTGACTGGGAATCGAACCTGTGACCCTTCAGTGTGCACCCAATGCTCTAACCCAGGGGTCCTCAAACTACGGCCCGCGGGCCACATGCGGCCCGCCGAAAACATTTATCCAGCCCGCCGGGTGTTTTTGCCGCCGCTGTGTGCATAGGAATTTGTTCATAGTTTTTTTTTAAAACTGTAGTCTGGCCCTCCAGCGGTCTGAGGGACAGTGAACTGGCCCCCTGTTTAAAAAGTTTGAGGACCCCTGCTCTAACCACTGAGAACAATGGCCAGGCACCAGATGCATTTTTAATATGCTGATGCATCAAAATGAGGTTATAGGAGTTTGGGATTATTCTTTGGTCTGCTTTACTGTTTGACTTTTATCTTGGGTTGGTCTGGCTCTCATGGGGTTTTTGTTATTTGTTCCCCTGACGTCACCTGTCCTTGGGTTTAGCTGACATGAATGGCATTAACTGGGTCTCTGTCCTGTCTCCTGATCAGGGTGATTTAAACTATGTATTCTCTGGTTAGGGAAGAGAGGTATAAACCATTTGCTCTCAAGTGTCCTTGGTTGGGGAAGATATTAGGTCTTGGGATTCACTAGCTGGCTGTAAGTTGTTTGGCCTTGTTTAATTTTCTTGTTTAATCCCATCCCACTTGCCCAGGAATTTTCCTAGCTTCTTACTATCCCACCTCACCCCTGCCCCAGGCAGCCACTTTCTGTTTCTCTAGGTTTGTCTTTTCTGGAAGCTTGATATAAATAGAATGATATGTGGTTTTTTGCATCTGACTTCTTTCACTTAGCATAATTACGTTGAGATCCATCCATGTTGTGTGTATAAATACTTTATTGCTGAGTAGTAGTCCCTCATCTGAATATACTACAGTTTGTTTAGCCATTCATTGGTTGAGGGACATATGGATTGTTCCCACTTTTGGCTATTATGAATAATGTTGCTAAGAATGTATTTTTTTTTCGGGTGACTTTTAGAGGATGTTTATTAAAGCTGGGGACAGTGAAACATAGAAGGGCCCAGGATAGAAGAAGCAACAGGAAAGGGACTAGGTGGGGAAATGAACCTAGGCTGGACTGCTTTGGCTCACTAAGAAGTCAGAGAAAAGGGTACTTTGGGGACAGGAAGAGGGAGTTAGCCCAGGACAAGCTGCCACTTCCCATTGCTCCCTGGTTGCAAGCCTCATGGTGTCCCTTAGAGCAGGGTTGCCAACCAATGGTCCCGGACCACTGGTGGTTTGTGAGGTCTGAAAGGTTGGCGACTGCTGCCTGAGAGCATGCCTGTGGGAGAAGAGGAAAGGGAAGGGAGAGGTGTGGACCTGCTCTTGGGAGGGAGAGCATTCTTTCTCCACAAAGAATATATTTATACAAACCTTTGTATGAACACATGTTTTCATGTTCTTGGGCATATATCTAAGAATGGAATTGCTGGGTTATGTAGTACTATATGTTTAGCTTTTTGAGAACTGCCAAACTGTTTTCCACAGAGGCTGCATCATTCCATATTCACACCAGCAAAGTACCATTTTCTCCACATCCTTGACAACACTTGTTATATTCTGCCTTTTTTATTAGATCCATTCTAGGGTGTGAAAAGTGGTATTTCATGGTTTTATTTTGCATTTTCTTAATGACTAAAAATATTGAGCATCATTTCTTATGGCTTATTAGCCATTGGCACATGTTCTTATAGACATGTATCTTCAGACCCTTTGCTCATTTTTAGTTGGGCTGTTGTAAACATTTTTTTGTATATTCTGGATACGAGTCTTTTTTTTTTTTTATCAGATATATGATTTACAAAGAGAACACAGCACTCACCTTCTTCCTCTGCTAATAGATTTATTTTGCCAGTTGTGCATATGGCACAGAGGACATCAGGACCTCAGGAGGCTACTTTCACCTGGCTAATATCTTCTTTGACCTTATGAAGTTTGACCTGGCAGACACGCTGTACACCAAGGTGAGCTAGGGAATATGGGAGCTGAGCCTTGACACTTAGGCCTTGTACCTTACAACTGGTGTCAGATCATTCATGAGAAATTTGAAGCACAGAGAGATAAAGGCACTTGCCCAAGTTTACATAGCCTGATATATGATATATTCCAATTTTTTTCTTCCTATTTCTCCACTACCAAAATAGTCCTTAGAATCCATAGGATGATCTATAATAAAAAAAGCGTAATATGCTAATTAGACAAGATGGCCGAATGACCTTCTGGATGATATTCCGGGTGACCTTCAGGACGAAGCCGGGGCTGTGAGGGCCGAGCCTCTTGCACAAATTTTGTGCATCGGGCCTCTAGTTAACAAAAAATAAGTGATGGGTCAATAATAACCAAACCCCTCCAAATAGATTGCCATATGCTCTGTCATACCCATAGAAGCAAGGTAATGTGGGCATATTGAGGTATGTGATAGAGAAGGAAATGAGATTTTCATATATATTTTTACTGATTTCAGAGAGGAAGGGAGAAGGAGAGATAGAACATCAAGGATGAGAAAGAATTGTTGATCAGCTGCCTCCTGCACGCCCCTTACTGGGGACTGAGCCTGCAATTCAGCATGTAACTTTGACCGTAATCAAACCCAGGACCCTTCAGTCTGCAGGCAGACGTTCCATCCACTAAGCCAAACTGACTAGGGCAGAAATGAGATTTTAAAGGGGAAATTATGGCTAAAATGTCATATGAAGGGATCAAAAAATATGAGTGCACTTGAAGTCTCCATCTTTGCATGTAAAAGATTTTAAACTGCTTTTAGTATTTAAAATGTCAGTTATGTTCATAGAGTAACACCTCACTTAGCAAGCAACCATTTCTATGTGTGATATAGGCTCTCATGCTGTGACTGTTTATTCATATTTTAGGCCCAGTTTTGAGGAAGAGGCATTGTGGTGTAGCTGAAAAGAAATGAGCTTCAGAGTCAGACAGACTTGAATTTAATTCTTGGCTGTGCCACCTACCAGCTTTTACCAAAAGTCAAGTACAATCTTAACATCTCTGAGCCTGTTTCTCTCTCTGTAAAATGGGGATAATAAGACTATGACCCCAGGTGGTGTTGTGAGGATGTAAAGGTTTAGTTATATGTGCTCAGCAAATGGTAGTCATTGTTATTAGATCCACCAGGTGCCCTTTGCAGCCCAACAGTCGCCACACTCACTTTGGCCAGGCCTGTTTGGCTCCTAAGCCTCCTCTTCCCTTCCTCCCCACAACCAGGCACAATGAGAGAGGGAGTCTGCAGATGGTTAGAGGTGCTGCCCTCCCAGCTGGCTGGTCCAATGACATAAGACCTGGCCCGCTTGTCTGATTGTATCTTCTTTCCTAACAGGTCTGTGAGATCTGGGATAAATATTTGAACAATCACTATCAAGTCCTCTTAGAGGCTCGCATCCAACAAATAGATTTACTGGGCAAACGATTTGAGACTGACACTGGCTTGGGTAAGTGGCAGTTCTCCCTACGAAGCAGAGCAGTGACTTCCTGTCAATCGTGGGCCTTGTCCCGAAAACAGGGAGAGCTGCTGTGACTGTCCTGGAGCACATGACATCTCCCCCATATTGATTATGGGAAAACTGAGACAGGCGAGCAAAGGGATTTTACCAGAAGTCAGATTTCTAGCACCACACACAGCCTTTCAGGGGATATACTTGGAGGAGAGCCCACTGTAATTTCTGCAGAGCACCCATTTCTTATGTGTTATCCCTCCAAGGACATAAGCCATGGCTCAACACTGAAGTGGCATTACTCAGTTGTCCTGGTGCCTTATCCTCTTGCTTTACTGGGCACTGAGCTCCTCAGTGGCAGTGCTGAGTCTGATTCATCTCACCATTCCCAGGCTCGGCAAAAGGCTGAATGTTGAGTAGCCCTGGACAATATCACTCCCGCTGAGATAATAAAGAGACAGAGGATCTAGCTTGTGCTAAAAAAGTGTAGTTGGTGAGACAGAGCCTATCTGAAATACCAAAATATAATTTCTGTGAGTACAAATTATATTATAAGCCAAGCCCCAGAACTAAGAGGTGAGGATGGTGTTGAAGGGGGGAAGACTTCCTACAGGAGAGGTTTTGAGTTAAGGATTAAAAAATAAGTAACTTTATTGAGCTTTCTCTTATGATAAAAGTGGTTTATATTAAAGCAGAAAACTTGGAAATCATAGATAGCTGAAGATAGCCAACCTTAATATTATGGTATATATCCTTTCTGTCTGTTTCTCTAAGCTTAACACAGTATGTCCTCACTTAATGTCTTTCATAGGTTTTTGGAAACGGACTATAGGCTAATTGATATAAACAAGAGTTTATATCAAGTTCCTACGGCATATTTCTGGTCACGAAAACATCACCAAACTTCTAAATAAAGACCCAAAACATTTCTAATATTAAACTCTGAAATAAATGTGAGCTATCCATACATTTAAGAAATATTAATAAAAACTAGCAAGATAATTCTTTTCCAACCTGCTTATTCCAATTCAAGGTCGCAGGTGACTGGAGCCCATCCTGGCAATTCAGGGCACAAGGTGGAGCCAACCCTGGACAGGATGCCACTCCCTCAAAGGGCGCACTCACACACACACACACCTACATTCACTCAGACTGGGACGATTTAGGCACACTAGTCACCTGTGGGTACGTATTTGGGCTGTGGGAGGGAAACTGAGGACCAGGAGAAAACCCACATAGAAGTGGGAGGACATGCCAACTCCACACAGAGAGTGGCTCTGATTGGGAATAAATTTTTCTCTCTCATCAATGTTATAATGAAGTGATGTCTAACAAAATGAGGTTATTGGGGACTTGCTATACTTAAAAAAGTGCTTTTAAGTATCTGGCCCATAATAACTCATAATCTCTCTCTATATATAAAAGGCTCAGTGACTGACTGACCGGCCAGTACATATGACGTGCACTGGCAATTTAAAAATAAACGTTGCCGAAACCAGTTTGGCTCAGTGGATAGAGCGTCGGCTTGCGGACTGAAAGGTCCCAGGTTCGATTCTGGTCAAGGGCATGTACCTGGGTTGCGGGCACATCCCCAGTGGGAGATGTGCAGGAGGCAGCTGATCGATGTTTCTCTCTTATCGATGTTTCTAACTCTCTATCTCTCTCCCTTCCTCTCTGTAAAAAATCAAGAAAATATATTAAAAAAAAAGAAAGAACCCCCCCCCCAAAATAAAAAATAAAAAAAATAAACGTTGACTTGTGCATGTGCGACACATATAAAGCTCTCAGAATGGATATTATTGAAATCCCCCGTGAAATGATTTGTAACGGATCTATTATTGAAGCTACCTTTGGAAATAGTATATCTATAGATAATATTAAAAATATATCTGAATGTGTGATTCTTTGTCCTAAAAATGAGCACTTTCATAAATTAAATGAAGAAATTTTAGATATACTTGATGGAGATTTTCACACCTATTTGAGTGATGATTCAACAGATGATGCTGGAAAGGAAAATTTTCCCATCAAATTTCTTAATAGTATTATTCCTTCGGGAATGCCATGTCACAAATTAAAATTGAAAGTAGGTGCAATAATGCTACTGAGAAATCTTAACAGTAAATGGGGTCTTTGTAATGGTACTGGATTTATTACCAAAAGATTGTGACCTGACATAATCAAAGCTGAAGTATTATCAGGATCTGCAGAAGGAGAGGTTGTTCTGATTCCAAGAATTGATTTCTCCCCACCTGACACTGGCCTCCCATTTAAATTAATTCGAAGACAGTTTCCTGTGATGCCAGCATTTGCAATGACTATTAATAAATCACAAGGACAAACTCTAGACAGAGTAGGAATATTCCTACCTGAACCCATTTTTGGACATGGTCAGTTATATGTTGCTTTCTCTCAAGTTCGAAGAGCATGTGACGTTAAAGTTAAAGTTGGGAAATTAGTCAAGCACTTTGAAAGTGTTTTTACTCTTAATGTGGTATAAAGGGAGATATTAGAATAAGTTTAATCAATTTATCAGTCATTGTTTTTATTAGTGTTTTTTTTTTAAGTATATTTTATTGATTTTTTTACAGAGAGGAAGGGAGAGGGATAGAAAGTTAGAAAAATCGATGAGAGAGAAACATTGATCAGCTGCCTCTTGCACATCTCCCACTGGGGATGTGCCCGCAACCAAGGTACATGCCCTTGACCGGAATAGAACCTAGGACCCTTCAGTCCATAGGCCGACACTCTACCCACTGAGCCAAACCAGTCAGGGCTCAGTGTTGTTTTTATATGTTTTTGTTGTTTTTATATCATGTCTTTGTTGTTATATTATGTTGTTACTGTTTATTAATCAATTTATATATTGTTTTCATAGACATTTTGCTAATTTTCTTTAATCTCTGACACTTCTATTATAGAGAAAGGGTGAATAATGATATTAAAATATTTCTTCTAATTAATTTCCTTTCAATGTGCACAAATCTATGCACTGGGCCACTAGTAAGTCAATAAATAATGACTAAAGGAGAACCAAAAACTGCTGGGGGGAATTGTAAACAGCCTCCCCAGGGAAAGCAGAAAGGCTATATTGCTTAAGCACCTTTGGAGTTGGGGAAGAAGAATTAAGATGCTGCACCTTCAAGAAGCTCCACTCCCCCCTCTTGCTAGAGAGTGGAAGCTGAGTTGGGCCACTGGGACAAATCCCCTGTATTTGGGAGCCTAAGAGATCCAATTCAGAACTCTGAAAGAGAGAAATCTTAGCAACATTGGGACTGAGCATTTTTTTAGGTTTCTCTCATAATGACATGCGAGGCAAGGCCAGGAGCTGCCTGGAACTGCTGTGTATGTGGCAGCTGCCCTCCAGGTGGAGAACGTGCTGTGCTTTGCACTGCCTCCACCAGCGTCCCTGTGAGGAGGCTTCTGGAGGCCAGGTGCCCGCACAGCTCAGTGCCTTCCACTGAGGGCAGACTCAGCTGCCTCCAGGACCTGCTTCTTCCTTCCCTCCTCTCCACTGCAGATGAAGCCCAGGAAGCAGAAGCCATTCGGATCCTGACTTCAATCTTAAGCATTCGAGAGTCTACATGTAGCAGAGCTCCCCAAAAGATTGTCTTCGTTCTGAGAATCCTGGTCATGCTTTACTACCTGATGATGAATTCTTCAAAGGCAAGTTTCCCCAGAAAGCCAGCCTGTCTAAAATTGAGATAGAAATCCCTCTAGTTGAATCCAGCTGTGTTCTGCCCAATTGCATTAGCGTTTGTCCTAAGAGTAAGCCCCTACTCCAGAGAAGCTCAGAGGCTCATGCCAGGTTTCATTTGTTGAGTCCAGCCTGCATAATGGAAACTGGATTGTCCTCTTTCCTCAAGGGGGCCTTCCGAGAGTTGCATAGGTAAACTGAGGCAGGGGCAGTACTAGAAAGCCTGCAGGGCCTGAGGGCTCTGGGGAGTCCTTGCAGGAATGGAGTAACAGCTTTAACTACACTCAGTGAGTTCCTCCAGGTTGGCAGTTTACTTATGGTCCTGTCATCTCTCTGCCTTCCAGTGTTGGTTCAAAGGGCCCTAATTAAGATCCTACAAAGATCTCACTTTGCTATGAAAGTGTACTTAGTTTGTCAAGCTAGGTGACTTTTTCTGGTGGCCCCTTCCCCACCCAGCACACATGTGGCTAGCTCTAAGGACCCAGTATGTGTTCACAAGTTTCCAACAAGAGCTCAGTGGCTGGTGTGAGAAGCTGATGGATCCTTTCCCATGTTTCTGGGATTGAGCACAGATGGGGCTTCCCAATGTAATGCTTCCCTATGACAACTTCCTTTCGTCACTGCAATTCTATTCCAGGCACAAGAATATGCCACCAGAATCTCTAATATAGCTCAAGAAAAACAGCTCAGTGCCCAAGAACAAAACCTCATTGAACAATTACTGCGTATCATCAACACTGAAGTAATTTTCCCTGCTCCTTAGTGACCCATGGGTTCCACGTCAGGGCCTATTCCAGTGACTGTGGAGCATCTAACATATTCCAGCCTTGTGCAGCTGCTTTGAGGTACTATGAATTGCTGAAGTTCCCACCCTCTTGCCCTGTGATTTCACATATAGTGTGTTTTCATTCTTTCTTGCACAGCAAATGTAAGGGAATATAGAGCTTTGGGCATAGAAATCAGTAAAACTTGTTTTTATCATGACTTTGTACAACTTTGAGTCACGTGCTATCAGCTCACTAATAGGGTTTTTGTAATTAAACTGCAAACAGTTTTTCATATTTCCCATAAGTCTCCAAGTGCTGCATGTTCCATAGATCTCTACCAGAAGAAAAAGTGGGTGGGGGTAGGAAATAAGCTCTATGGGAGGAAGTTTCCCTATTCCCTATTAAGTTAGCATTAATTTGAGGTAGTTTGTGATTAAAATGTCCACTATAATTCCTAGAGTAATCACCAAGAAAATCACTCTAAAAATACTTTAAAATCAACAAAGGAATTAAAATATACTAGAAAAAATCCACTTAATGCAAAAAAAAAAAAGGCAGTGAAGGAGAATGAGCGGGACAAAAAGGACATGAGGTATATAGAAAACAAATTGCAAAATGCAGACATAAATCATAGATCTTTTCCAGAGAAGGCCCCAGGGCCTTGCAAGGTGCCCTAGTACAGATTGGCTGAGATACCATTCCAGGTTGGTGTCTTTGTCTTCCTAGACAGCGATTTGGGCAGACGTGAGCCAATTATACAGTCTAGGGGAGAAGCCCTCTGAAAGATCCTACAAAGATCTCACTTTGCTTGTGCCAGGTTTCATTTGTTGAGTTCAGCCTACATAATGGAAACTGGATTGTCCTCTTTCCCTGTGATGTAGACAGAGTGCAGGCCTTGGACTCAGATGTGAATGGGTTACAATCTCAGCTCTTTTACTTAATATCTTTGTGACCTTGATCTCTCCCATAACCTTATTCATTATTGTTGTAAAATGGCATAGATGTGGCCATGGCAGTATCAGCTTGTTTCCTGGATGACCGTAGTCACTTAACATCTTTTTTTTTTTGTAATATTTTTTTTTAGTGATTCTAGGGAGAGTGACTGAGAGATAGAAGCATTGATGAGAGAGAAACATTGATCAGTTGCCTCTTGCACGCCCCTTACTGGGGATCGAGCCTGTAACCGGTCATGTGCCCTGATTAGGAATCTAACCAGGGACCTTTTGGTTCATGGGTTGATGCTCAACCACTGAGCCACACCTGCTGGCAACATATCTTTTCTTTCTTTTAGCTCCAGGTTTGTCAAACAGCCTGTCCATTAGCACGCTTAGCTTCCTAGGTAGATTTGCACTCAGGGAGAGGATATGCAAGTCAAGGACCTATCCGAGAGTTTTTTGTCCCTCACTGTAAATTAATTCACTCAGATACATAATAAAAATAGGCCAGATTGCCCTGGCAGGTTTGGCTCAGTGGATGGAGCTTCAGCCTGTGGCCTGAAAGGTGCTGGGTTTGATCCCAGTCGAGGGCACATGCCCAGGTTGAGGGCTAAATCCCCAGTAGTGGGTGTGCAGGAGGCAGCACATCAAAGATTCTCTATCATCATTGACTAGAGGCCTGGTGCATGGGATTTGTGCACTGGTGGGGGCTGTGGCCTGTGGGGATCGGCCCGCTGTGGGAGTGCAGCTCATCCTGGTCAGCCGAGTGGCTGTGGACCTGCCCTCTGAGCAGCTGCTCCCACTGTGGGAGCACCTCTCATCCCGGTCAGCCAAGTGGCTGTGAACCCGCCCTCTGAGTGGGAGTGCACTGACCATCAGGGGGCAGCTCCTGCATTGAGCGTCTGCGCCCTGGTGGTCAGTGCGTGTCATAGCAACCAGTCATTCTGGTTGTTCTGCCATTTGGTCGCTGGGTTTTTATATATATAGATATTTTTATCTCTTTCTCCCTCTCCCTTTCTCTCTGAAATCAATAAAAATATATTTTAAAAAATAATAAAGGCCAGATAGGCCACCCTACCCCTTCAGGTCTAGGTAAAATCTGCTGAGAACCCCATCCCACAACTTTGGACATTTTTATGCTTCTTCAAGATACCTGTGAAGTCCCAGGGCCTGACTTTTCTACCATATCTCACTTTAGTTTCAATTGCATCCTCACTCTCCACTGTTCACCTTGTAGTTGTTTTTTTCATCTCTTTAGGGACATAACCCCTTCTTCTTGGTTCTCACCCACTAACCTCAAATATGAGTTAGCTCTTTCAAATAGATGTTTAGTGAAAATTTGCTGAGGGGTGGGGAGGGGTAAGGAGGAGGATCAACAACTCTTAGCACATAATTTAAAAGAAAATATCAGAACTTCCCTATTCTAAAAAAGTCCTTTAAAGTCCATCTCATCAAATTCTAGTTCTCTCCTTTACTATATTCATTGCCCTTTATTTTTCCCCTCCTCCATGACCTATTCTCTGTTCTCTCTACCTCTGAATTCTTGTTCATGAATTCTTCCTTATTGAGTAAATGTATATGATTATTGTTTAAATTAAATTGTTTAAATGTTTTATTTCTATTGACTGATCTTCCTCTTCATCATGTCGTAGTAATTTAATTTTCAGTCTTCCTGCTTTTATAACATTTACATATAGGCTATAAATTCTCCTCTAAATACCACTTTAGTTGATCCCACATATTTTAAACTTAAGCATTTTAATTGTCATTTTGTTCAAAATATGTCTTAGTTTTTAGGACTCATGAGTCATTTAGAGGTATGATTTTAATTTCTAAATGAAGGTGACTTTTTTGTTGTTGACTTCTAGCTTAATTTTATTGAGGTCCTAAAATATGCTGTGTACAATTTTGACTTTTAGAAATTGGTTGAGATTTGCTTTATGGCTGAGGATATGGTCAATATTTGTAAATGATCTGTGTGGGCTATAAAAGAATGGAGCAATTGGACACTGTGTCCTACATATGTCCACTAGGTCAAACTTGTTCATATTATCAAATCTTGCATATTCTTTTTTTTTTTTTAAATCTGAGAGGCATATGAAATTCATCCATTATGATTGTGGATATATCTATTTCTAGTTCTGTCAATTTTTACTTTATATATTTTGAGGCTTTGTTATTAAGCAAGCACACATCCAAATGTTATATCTTACTAATTAAATATAGAGTTAAATCTTTATATTTTATATTATGAAGTACGCCTTTTTATCTCTGATAATGCTTTTGACTTTAGAGTCAATTTTGGCTTCAGAGTAACATAGCTACACCTATTTCCTTTTGGTTGGATTGTTTGATCAGCGAGGCATCATCACTTACCTCTGCTTCAACATTTAGCTCTACTTCGAAGGGGAAGCTAGGAACTACAGTATCTCTTTCCTTTATGATTCTGGATGAAATTCAGCCAAAGAGGGGCAACTATGCAGATTTTCAGAGCATATAAGCCGGTTTACTATTGAGATGAGAATATAAAAACCAAGATGACATATTACAAATATTGTCCCTTGCTTGCAAACCTTTGTAAGGATTGTTGATCTTCCAGATATGTTAATGAACAAAGAAAAAAATAGTTTTCAATAAAAAATGATCATTAATAGTTTGAGAGTCAAGTTTTACCACAAGAAACAAAATTGGATATGGGGGATGAGGAAGATAGTAGGCGAAAATGACTACTGGAGTTTTTTCTTTTCTGGCTTGAGCAAGCAGTTGGCATTGTGCATTCAGGTGAGGAGGCTCTGGAAAAGGAGCGAGCTTGTGGGAGAGATATAAAAATGTGAATTCAGATTGGGGTGCAGAGAGTTTGAGATATTCATGAGACATTTGAGAAGAGATGAAAAGGTAGGCAACTGGATATGCAATCTGACATTAAGAAAAGAAGCTTGGGTTTGAAAGAGTAATTTGAGAGTATCATGTAGATAGTAACTAATACCACGGGAATGGAGAAGATCGCCTAGGGAGGAGAAGAGAGCCTAAGGAAATGCCTCAAAACTGAACATTCAGTGGAGAAGAGGTGAACCCAGCAGAGGAGACTGACATAATTTCAGATTTATTCAGACTATCCACGCAAAGAATTCCCACATCCCTTTCACGTTCATTCCCCAAATATTAACATTTTCCTACATTTGCTTTATCATTTTCTTTCTATGGATACCCATTAATAGGAACCATTTGAAAGTAAGCTGCAGACATTTTGCTCCTTTATCCCTCAATATTTAAAATATATTTTCTAAAAACAAGGACACCCTTTTATATGTTCTCATAAATAAAATCATCAAAGTCAGGAAGTTAAAATTGATAGATATTATCAGACAATAAAATGCAGGCCTTTTCCAGATTTTACCAATTGTCTTAATAATGTTCTTTATAGCAAAAGGAAATCCCTGAGTGAGCAGTGCATTCAGTTGCCACATCTCTTTTGCCAGAGGACTACCTTTAGATGCGACACAACATGCTGCTACTCAGGTGTTCTCTGACTTCCCTCAGGGGCGATTCAGCCAAAGTTTTCCAATAAGTGAAGAAGCCGAGGCCCTTTGGGGAATCTAAAAAGCTGTGACTCACTGAGGGTACGCAGCTTTTCACACCAGCCTGGGTCGAGGCTGGTGGGAGTGAGACGGGATAGTAAGAAGCTAGGAAAATTCCTAGGCCAGTGGGATGGGGAAACTGAGACAAGAAAATTCAACAAGGTTAAACAGTTTGAACAATTTACAGCCAGCTAGTGAATCCCAAGACCTTATCTTCCCTAACCATGAACACTTAAGAGCAAATGGTTTATACCTTTCCGCCCTAACCAGAGAATACATAGCTTAAGTCCCCCTGGTCAAGAGGTAGAGGGCGGAGACCCAATTAATGCCATTTGTGCCAGCCAAACCCAAGGATGGATGAAGTCGGGAACAAATAACAAAATCCCCATTAAAGCCAGACAGACCCAACATAAAAGTAAAACAGTAAAGCAGACCAAGGGATAATGCCAAACTCCCTCAACATTCATTTTTCTGTAATACTGTGAACAAACAAACAAATAAAACACACACACACACACACACACACACACACACACACAGAATGTACTTGGAAAGCTGATGAATATTCTTCTAAAACGCTCCCCTGAGATTCTCACCTGCTGAAGGGAGATAATACCATCAAAGGATACCAGCGTGGGTTCCCTCTAGAGCAGCGGTTCTCAAACTGTGGGTCTGGACCCCTTTGGCTTTCAAACGACCCTCTCACAGGGGTCGCCTAAGACCATCCTGCATATCAGATATTTACATTACGATTCATAACAGTAGCAACATTACAGTTATGAAGTAGCAATGAAAATAATTTTATGGTTGGGTCACAACATGAGGAACTGTATTAAAGGGTCAGAAGGTTGAGAACCACTGTTCTAGAGCATGCCCATGGGTCTTATTGGGCATGAACTTTTTACTTCCTCCTAAATCCTAAGGGTCCCCATGAGACTTGCCACCAGGGAGCAGGAGGCAGCAGCAGCTTGTGCTGGGTTTACCCCTGATGCTGTCTGCAAGGCCCCCTTTTCTGGTGATCCAGGGAGCTGGCAGCAGCCCTACCTTTGCTCGTTTCTTTCCTATAACGTTTCTCGGGAGCCAAAGCAGCCTTGCCTGTTGCTGCTTCTGCCCTTCCTTTGCTTTGCTATCCCCAGCTTTAATAAACATACTCTCAAAATCACCTGAATTCGTATTGTGAAATCTTTCCACACAAAGTCAAGAATCCACACACTACAGGCTGGCCTCAGACCTGTCCAGGCCCGTCCCCGTGATGGAAGAACGATAATCCTCGTGAGAAGCCTGCAGTGAAAGGCACAGCCGCAGGAAAAGCCTTGTAATGGGGGCCAGTGACAGCCAGGTGGGTGGCAGCAGCATGGAAGCTTCGCAATTCCCAGAAGAAGACCACGGGATGTTGAAAACTAGAAGGGGAAGTTCCATAGGCTTATTCCTGGAAGGAAAGGAATTCTAAGATCCAGCAAGTTGGGCAGATATCTGCAGCCAGCCTAAGGAGGTCCCCACTGGTGTCCCTTCAGCCTGATTTTTGCCAAAGCCACAGTCAAGATGGTGGGGAAACCATCACCACCCCGTTCAAGGTACCTCCTGCCCCGCCACACACACTGGTCTACAATGCAGTTAATGCAGCTCTTTTTGAGGCAACTGGGGAATTAGAATATGGTAATTAAATACTAGCAAGGCATTACTGTTCATTGTGCTATCTGTGGTAAAGGCTTAAAGAAATATCTTCTTTACAAAAAGAGATGCATGCTGACGTATGCAGGGGAGAAAAGACACTGCATGTGGGATTTGCTTTAAAATGCTTAAGAAAAAGAAATACATGATTTAAAAATAGAAGCTTTTGATACTTTTAAAATCTGGGGAATTTACTAAACTATTCTCTCCACTTTTGTCTAGTTTGAAGGTTATCATATTAAAAAAAAACAAACACACAAAAAAAACAGGAACATAGGTCACATCCCCCAGTGTTTGGGTGGAAGGACAGTGTGAATGGTAGGACATAGGAGCAGACCCCACATCATTCTGGGCTGCAACAAACCTTGTCCCCATGACGCCTTTAATGCAGGTTGGGCTCCGGACCCCCACAAGTTGAAGAACAGCCATGGTTCAAGGGTCTCAGACCAGTACTGACCACAGGTAGTTCCTAAACATCTTATCACTATTCCTCCCAGGAAACCTTTGGAAATGTAATGCAAACACAAGTCCCAATGGTTCAGTCCAACCTGTCAGATTCCTTAGGTAGGGACACAGATTCGTTCAGTGCCCTGGGCTCTTATCCGCCACACAGCCATTTTAATGGTGTTCAGCTCTCACTTGCTATTTGAATCTTAATTCGCATGTCAGTCCAGGCAAGTGTGCTGAGCAGGCTCATGACAAGCTCATATCATCCGCATTAGTATTTTCCCCCATCATCTTGACAGTTGAGAGTTGGCAATATTACAATTCAGATGGCACTCTGCGATTGAAAGGAAAATTATGGTTGTTCAGAAGGCAGCTGGTGTGCAAGTGAATAGGATGAAGTTTCTATGAAGCTTTTCCTTTATTTTATGATATGAACATAATAAAATGTGGATTCAGCATGTGACTCTTACTTTAAAAGAGCAACCCAAAGACGCAGAGCTGTGGAGACAAAGGCAAACAAAGCCTTCTGTTCCACAGTAATTTTTTTCTTTTTATTCTTACACAGTAATAATTTTAATAAAAAGCAAAAACAGCAAAACATTCATTTATAAATGATTTCTTCTCTTCTGCAGAAGTTAACATTGTTGTTGCTGTACAAATCACTTGGAAATGAGTTCTTTTGGTGCCTAGTTAAGATATGTTTTTACAGCACATTTTCAGCTTGCCAATTAGGCAGGAAAAGCTACAATTCACTTTCAGGGAGAGAAATGAGTTGAGGTACAGCCCACAGGTGAGCTAGTACCTCACAGATCAGTCCATAAGTTTAGGAGCATACTAAACAGATTTCTCGTCGAAGGACACGAACTTCAAGGACAGTGGCCAAGAGGGCTGTTGTCAGGGCTCTTCCCATGTAAAAAACAGAGAGACAAGACAAGACAAGCAGGGGAGGAGTGTTTTCCAGAGTTTTTCTTTTCCTTCTAGTCGGTTTTGCACATTAAACCAGGAAACTTGCTTCTGAGAAACACATCACACATGCTGACTGCCTGGAACTAAGATGTTTGAATGCTTAGGTGTATCCATTTCTTCCTCGGTGACCCAGTAGCAGTGGTGTGCTGGAAATGTTTAACAACCAGCTCTCCGGAAGCCGGGGGGGGGGGGCACTTGATATGCAGTATTTGCCCATCCCTGTGGGGTAAATACTCCCACCATGGCTGGTTTCAAGCTACCAATGTGATGTCACTGAACGATGGAGTTGGGAAGAGGTGCACATAGCACACCACCATTGGAATACATTATAGAATTTCCACCATTGGAATACATTAGATGTCAATAACTTCAAGTACATAGATAGCAAAATGTACTAAAATAATTAGAAAGTGATGAATTTGGGGTGTTTATTAACCTATGTCTTTAATATAGTATATTTAACTGTAGGTTTTATAATTTAGTGTTTAATGGTGGCTGTTTAACCAGCTGACAAGATTCCTGGAAATCTAACAGTCTGCTCCCTCAGTCTGGTACAAGTGGGCTCCTGCACACCAGTGGTATTCTGGGGACCTCCAGCTGGGACTAAACAAACAAACCAGCCACCTGCCTACTCCTGCCTTCACCAAGACCTGTATTAGTTCTGCAGAGGGAGCCCAGCTCTCCCCTGATAGGAGATCAGAGTTCCTTCTAAATAGGAGATTCTGGGAGTCCCACTCAGCAGAATTTTAGCTGCTTTATTGGCTAGTTCCTTCTGATCTCAGGGCTGACATCCCTGCCAAGTCCAGATGGTGCTGTTGGACTATCAGGGTTTCCTGCACAGACCGCCGGCCTTCTGCGCTCCCCTCACCCTCTGGCTGACAGATTTAATTCAAGTCCCTGGCACGGCCTCCTTCCATTTGATGCAAAGCCAGCAAACCTCATACAGGAAGAGCCAAGGAAACCAGGTGCTAAATCACCCAAGGTCAGGCTGCTCGTCGGCTTTCCAGCCTCCCAGTTGTCAGGGGCAGCTATTCCTCCAGGATTTTTCTAAGCCAAATACACCCCCTATATCTTACACTATAGCATCGTAGAAGCTTAAGGATGGATGGGACCTTCCAATCAATAAACCTAAACCACAGCATGCTTGAGCAGCCGCCAGCCCTCTCCACCCTCCCCAGCATCTCCTTTTCCCAGCTGTAAAGCTGCTGTCTGCCGGCTTTTATCCCTTGGCACTGAGCCACGTTCCAGGAGCAGGAGCTGTTTGATAGCTGACAGTGGAGAAAGCCAGAGGGAAGGAACCTGCTGGAAGCTGCGCATGTGGTTAAGTGGTTCCATTCACGATTGTGTTTATCACATTTATAGGTGATGAAACAAAAGTTTAGCAAGATTAAGTGACTTTCCCTAGGTCACAGAAGCTGTAAGTGAAAGGGTCAGGATCTGCACTGGGCTTGTCTAGCTCAAATCGGCATCACTTACATTAGTCCACGTTGCTTTCCGTAAAGCGTGACGACCCTGGCCGCTAGTGGTGAGTATGGTTGTTGTGATGACTAGTGCAGTGGGAATGAAAAATGTATCATCTGAAGAGATGGCACTCAAGTTCCCTTTGAGGAGGGAGCCATCTTTGTTTAGGAAAATGCCTTTAATAAGCCACCCACGGTAGAAGGTGAAATCTTGAAGGTAAGAGCATTGGCAGGAATGCCTATACTGTGGTACCTGAGAACATAAATGGATTTGGTTTATCCCAAGGGAGACAGGTAGCACATGGAGTGGGCGGGGAGTGCATTCCTCTGTAGTGTGTCAGAAGAGCATTTTACGAATGGGGTGCCATGTCTGCATTGCTGTAACATCTCCCATTTCCTCCCACATCACTGAGACACACAGGCACGTTTGCACGCACACACACTAACTCACTCATTCGCATTTTGGTGTGTGTGGAAATGGGGGAGGGAACTGAGCTTCATGTCTCAGCGGATGCAGTACAGGAACGAGACACCACTGTTGCTTAGAATGAGGTAGAAGTCTGGAGTCAGCAGTGACTGCCAAAATAGAAGTCCCTTAGAAACCAGAGAGCCAGGGGCCCAGTCATCAGACTTGTCTGGATCTTGGGGGCGTGGAGGGTGGAGCAGGAGTTCCCCAGCCGACACATGGGCTACAACAGGGAGGACTCTGCACCTAGCGGCTGGCAGCAAGGGGGATGCACTGTGGAACGGGAAGTGGGAAGAAGCCTTTAACTTTTTTTTTTTAATATATTTTATTGATTTTTTACAGAGAGGAAGGGAGAGAGATAGAGAGTTAGAAACATCGATGAGAGAGAAACATCGATCAGCTGCCTCCTGCACATCTCCTACTGGGGATGTGCCCGCAACCCAGGTACATGCCCTTGACCGGAATCGAACCTGGGACCTTTCAGTCCGCAGGCCGACACTCTATCCACTGAGCCAAACCGGTTTCGGCAGAAGCCTTTAACTTTGTGGCTGATTGCAACTAGAAAATGTGTATCAGTCAGGAGTTCCCCTCACATGTGCCTGATGGGAGAAGTTTGGAACCTTTAAGCCCTGGACTTCCGCAGAGGCCCACCGAGGTCTCCACAGACTGCAAACATTTCACAGTGAGGAATCGAGAGCCAAACTGGTGCCAAGGAAGCCTTCAGTGGCTTGCAGGGGCCTTCTCTGTCACAGCCCATCACTGATGGTGTGAGGTGGGGCTACATGGCCCTGGCTGGTCTAAGGAAGGCACAGGCCGTGAGCCAGCTTGCACCATGGAAATCTCATATATGCCTCTTGGGCTCTCACCTACAGGTCATCCCAGTGCAGAGTCCTTCTCAGCTGGCACACCCACACCATTCTGACCCACAGCAGAGGCTCAGCAGGAGGGGAATGGGCAGAGGTGGGGCCAGGATGGCAGCAAGTGCTAGCCGCCTTGAAGAACAGAGCCACCTCTGGAAGTATGCAAACTGGATGAGGAGTCCGCCTGCCTGGGACCCAGCCCCGCTGCTGACTGGCTAAGTGACGGTGGCTTCTGGGGTTCAGATCCCCTCTCTAAAATGGGGACTGCACTGGTCTCCAAAATGCAATTAATCCCTGTGGCCTCAAATCTGGCTCACGGGGTGACTTTCTTAGTGTCGCCTCAGTGAACAGGAAATGGCAGAGAAAGGCTACCAAACAGGGTTGGGTTGCAGCACCAGGCCCAGGATAGTGCCTCAGGTCAGCACGGGAACCACACTGGAGAAGGAAATGGAAAGGCTTGAAGGGACGTTTTCTTACTCGGTGGTGTGAGTCCTAGAAGGGAGAGCTGCAGGGTTCAGCCATATACCTGGAATGGAAGTGTGATATTGTTTTAAGGAAGGATTAAAACAATATATTCCTGAGATGGATGGTCTTCCGGGTAAAAACTTCGTCTTGATCTCAGAGGCAGCCAAACACAGCACCAGGTTTTCTATGAGGCTGCAGCAGCAGGTCTAAGGGAACGAAGTTCAAGGACAGTGACCAAGATGGCTGCTGTCAGGGCTCTCCCCAAAACATCTGCACAGACTGAAAGGAACAGAAGCCTCACCTCCAAATGCAAAAGAAAGGGTTAAGCTGAAGTGCCCTGTTTTACTGACTTTGGCTTCCTTCTCTGCGATATCTCCTTACACCCACCTCAGGGGGCTGTGGCTCTGGGCTTCTCCGCACAGATTATGCTGGTCCATTCACTTCTGCGAGGGTCAGCTATCACTTGATCTTTGAAGCTCCAGTTGGCTGCTCCAGTCTCCCCTGATTTACCTTCAGTGTTCTCAAGACCAGCATTTATAAGGACTTAACGAAGGGATGAGGCATGTGTCTCCCATTTCAACAGAGGGGGATGGGAACCCATACATCCTATTATCTTTTTACAGAATAACTTCAATGGACCCCTACCCCTTCTCAGACATATTCATAATTCTTTCATTAAAACAGAAGAGCCATTTCTTCCTTCTTCCCACTAGAATTCCAAATGATCCCAACTTCTTATTTCTCTCACTGAAATGTCACACAACTATCCCAGACCTTTCCCCTTCCCGTCCCTCCTCACCCCATGCCCACTGCCATGGAATGCCCTCTTAGCTGGGAACAGTGAGCCTGCAGGGAGCCTGACCAGGAGCTTGCCATCCACTTCTTTTGCACCCTGGCAACCCCTCACCCGTCAGCAGTCAGACAGATAGCGTAGACATTTTTCCCAAGTGCAGAATCATATATATTCTGAGTGACTGAGTTATTGGCATTCAAGTTTTGACCAGTTTCAAGATGCTATTAGATAATGGGAAGACCACATACAGACGCTGCAATTTGTTACATAGGAAGACTGTCAGTTGGTAGACACGAGTCAAGAGTTTCAGGTTATACACAACACACCCAGAAGGCTACTTGAATACACTGCAAGCCTCACTCCTCTCAGGTTGTAAAGCCCCTGAGAAGCTGCCTTTTTTTTTTTTTTCCTTAGGCCTCTACCACTGTTCGGTGTGCTAATGACCAGACTTCATGATCTCTTTCTTTCTTAACTCCCTCAGAGGAGGGGTGAGGAGAAACTGTTATAAAACCAGATGTGGTAGATGTTCTTCTACCACCTCCCACATAATGCATACCCATTAATGAACTCAGTTCCACCTCAAAGCACCCCCAAGAGCTAAACAGAACAGGCATCCTCCCTACCTGAAGAATGGAAAAATGGAGGCACAGAGACCACCTGATTGTACAAGTTCAATCAGCTGTTTAAGGGGAGAGCCAGAACCGGGATCTGGCTCTGTGCCCCACGTTCCTTCCAGCAGGCCTGTGGGCAGCTGTGACAAGTGTGGTCCAGCCAAGCCACCTGACTGAGGCTGAGTCCACAGCCAGTCTGGGAAACCCTGGAGGGGGGCTGTGATCCAGCTGTGATCCAGCTTTCTCTGCTTCCAGACAGGGCTCAGTTCCAGGCAATGATGCCAATGACTACAGATGTCACGAGCCGCTGGAAAATGGGCCTCCTTTGACAAATCTGGAAGCGCTCTCTAGCTGCTCTCTCAGGATGGGGCCCATTAAGCATGCTTTAGATAAAGTGGGAAGACTGGGCTTTATACTAAACAGTGAGAATGAGTGAAACGTAACTCACTTGGTTCCAATGTTTACAAAGAAAGCATCTGGCCAACTGCAGAGAGAACAGACCTAGAACTATCCTCCTAAACCTACCCTGAGTGGCAAACATAAGGTACATGTTGTTACCTATATAAAGGTGAAGTACTCCATTTTCAACTGTAAAGGACACATTACTAAGGTTACAATTTAGGGGCATGCACCCCCCATGGGACTGCATTTAAACTACAACTGTGTAGTGTACATCTCCATTACATGGCGCTAAAGATTTTCCAGTTGTACAACTGGTAATTGGTGAAATCTGATTTTAGTCAGTATTTTAAAAGCCAATTTCTATTTAAATGTTGTGAAAAAAATGGAATTGTTTGACCTTATACACATTTTACATTTACAGCAGAGTAAGTACAGGAGTTTATACATATTCAAGTGGGTGTTGTTGCCTTTAAAGTACTAGTAGTCACCGTGGGAAGATGTATGTTTAGTCTAGTGAAGCTGACCTTACTCAGAATATTTCCAGAATTGTCTTTGGAAACGGTCTCCTTATAAACTTTCTTCAATGCTGTTAAGTCTTTGTCCTTAAAGGGTAGATTTATTTTTGAAGAAATGATTATTTTTTAACAGCCAAAGAACATTACAAGAAAAGTCCAATAAATAAAATGGGTGATGGAGTGTGGGACTACCTCTGGGGAGGGGTGGTGTAAAAAACAAGACCTGCCTTAGCTGGCTTTTCTCAGTGGTTACAGCGTCAGCCTAGGGACTGAAGGGTCTTGGGTTCGATTCTGGTCAAAGCATGTTCCTCGGTGGAAGGCTCGAACCCCAACCCTAGTCAAGGTGCGTGTGGGAGGCAACCAACTGATGTGTCTCTCTACATCGATGTTTCTCTCTGTGTGTCTCTTCCACTCCCTTCCACTCTCCCTAAAAAACAATGGAAAAAAACAAAAAAACCCAAAACCTCAAATGAGGATTAACAAAAACAAACACACAAAACAAGACCTGACTATAGGTTGCGAGCCCTCCTTCCTTGCATGGTTTCAAAGATAACTCCAAACAGGAATTCTATGTGTTCTTGGCACATGCAACATCACAGCTTAAGAGTATGGTCTCCCAGGAAATAACCCTGATTATGGTAACCCTTGAGTCCTGTTTTGGTGCATTTGGTTAAAATGTAGCCTTGCCCATTTTCAGTCATACCCCACAGAGCAGAAGTGGAACACTCCCTTTCCATGACCTCTCAAGGGAAGGCTCGTCAGCTGCTGCTTGAAGAGTTGGAATGAAAAGCACTCGCTGTCATGTCTACATTATCCAACTCCCCCCAAAATAGGCAATGAGTAAGTCCCGATACCTGCATCTCCCCAGTTCGGAAAGGTGGGTAAGGTCAGGTCTCTGGAACCTGGATAATACTAGAATGTCAAGGGGATTGGAGCGTGTTTCCAATAGCTCTATCTACCTAACAGGTCCACATACCAACTCATACAAGAAAACCCCCTACAGCTAAGCAGTACACGAAGTTTCAGTAGAGGAGGGGGGAAGTGATTATTGTCCAGTAGCTTTCCAGGATATAAACCAATGGCTTTGGAGTAACAAGTGAAAATCGTCCATTGAAGAGAGAGTCCCTGGTGTTTGGTTCTAGTTTACGCTTAAGAAATAAAGTGTGTGGCCACTAGCTCATTCAATTGCATTTCCAGCGGAGGCCGAAGGCAGCGAAGGTGCAAGAGGCTGCTGGGGCTGGCGTTTGTTGAAGCAGGTCTGTAAATTAGAAGTGGCAAAGCATTTGTAGAAGGGCCCAGCGACAGAGCAGGGCATTTGCCAACCAGTGAATTTACTTTCTACAAAGTGCTTCATTGAAAATGCTAATGAGGAAGCTCCCTGGAACACCATATCCTGAGTGTCAGAGAAATATGGTCAAGGTGGTGATGGAGGGGGAGCGGAGATCAATCGTCTACTAGTATTCGAACTGTGTGTTCTCCAAGCAGCACACACACACACACACACACACACACACACGAAAAGCACATAACTGAAGCCACATTCCACCTCTATGGCACACGCCTCCATCCAGTGGTTGCTTTTAGTAAACTATTGCCAGGAGCTTTTCCGAGTTAATGGGCTCTATTGCTAAAAGCTAGAAGCAGCAGCACAGTCAGTGCCTTAAAATCAGTCGGGATATCCAAATGCTTGCAGCAGACCTCGGCCTCCAATGGATCAGTCGGGATGTTGTTCCTGGTGAGCATTTTTACATTATCTTTGTAAAAACCACAAAGCTAGGCCATTTGCTTAAATCATCGTTAGAAAGAATGTCGAGTGCCCAGATGGGATTTCTAGTTTCTGTGCAAATGAAATCACATTAGTCCAGATTTTATTCATTCAAAACTACTAGGGAAGCGGTAGGATTTGGTTTAAATGCTGCCAACAAAAGCAGGAATTCACTTCAGTTTTAATTCAGAAGCAATCCTATTGTTAATGTTGTAGCTGGGTTCGGGCAGCGTGGGGGGTGGGGGCGCTGGCGTGCTGGCTGAGGGACCGCGGACCTCTCCCAGTTCAGGCTCACTCTCACTGGAGGTAGACCCGTTGTTGATGGTGTAGATGCTCTCTGCAACGCCCCGAGCTGCAGCACAGCCATCTGGCTCGCTCTTCTCCCTGGGACTGGACAGGCCTGGGAGGATGGCCATCTTCCCAGTCTGCATATTTGGCAGCAAGGACACAGCATAGTCTGCAATGATCGCACCCACGTCTAAGTTGCATGCCTGGTCGAAGGCGAGGAAACCAACGTTGGCGTTTGCCTCACACACCACAAAGGAGCCATCGTCCATGATGAGGAGATCAATGCCACAGAAGTCCATGCCCAGGATATTGGAGACCTGAATAGCCAACTGCTTGCCTTGCTCTGTCAGCGGGCACATGACACCCACACCACCTGTGGGGAAAGCATAGTGATGTAACGATGACATCAGACACTGACTAGCAAGTCAAATGACCCTTCGAGGAGGAAGAGAAGGGGGAGTGCTGAGGAAGGACAGCGAGCGGGCATTTTCATTATTCACAAAAGGTCTGAAAGGACATCAGGAAAACAATGTGGTCATTTCTTATCTAGAGTCTTAAAATGCTTATACCCTGTGACCCAGTCATTCCACTACTTAAGAAATAATCTTATGTAACAGAGAAAAGGCTTGATGCAGACAGATGTTGATGTCAGAGTTATTTAAACACACTGAAAAATCATTGTGCCTGGAACATAGAAGGTACTCAATAATAAATGTTTGTTGATGAATAAATGAAAAATTATAATCTAAGTAGCTCACAATAGAGGAAAACAACGCATGTTACAACCATTAATAATGCTCACAGAGAGTTTGTGATCCCATAGAAAAATATGTAGGATTAAAGACTGTGCAGTATAACCATGCAAAACGATATTATTAGAAAAAAAAAGATCAAAAGAAATAATACCAAAATGTTAACACTGGTTGTCTCTAGACGGTAAGATTAATGATAAATATCTTTTCATTTGACTTTGCTATGTTTTCCAGGCCTTCTACATTGAGAATGTACTCCTTGTATAATTAGAATAAAACAGAATTTATTATTTTTTAAGTAGAGAGAGATGGAGAGGCTTGTGAGACAAATCCTATATCAAGGACAGAAAGAGTCTGATTGCTCTTATTTGTTAAAAAGCTAAAACTTCAGATTTAATTGTCTCCCTTAGTCTCCCTAGAAAGACTTATGACTTATATTCTCAGGTCCAGTAACTAATGTCTTTACCTTAACACTGTCCTTTCCCCACCTATTATACTGTATAAAGAAAAGGCTGTAAAAACAGCTTAGCAGGAAAAGTAATGTAGATAAATTAAAAAACCATGCGGTTCCTTATTAGAAACTAAAAAAGACAAAACAGCCCTGGCCAGTGTGGCTCAGTTGGTTGAGCATCATACCATGCACCAAAAGGTCGCTAGTGTGATTCCCGGTCATGGCACATGCCCACATTGCGGGCTCAATCCTCAGCAGTGGGTGTGCAAAAGGCAGCTGATTGATGTTTCTCTCCCTCTCCCTACCTTTCTCTCTAAAATCAATAAAAACATTTTTTTTAAAAAAAGACAAAACAATAACACAGCCAGTACCGGTTTAGCTCAGTGGATAAAGCTTCTGCCTGCGGACTCAAGGGTCCCGGGTTCGATTCCGGTCAAGGGCATGTACCTTGGTTGCGGGCACATCCCCAGTGGGGGGCGTGCAGGAGGCAGCTGATCCATGTTTCTCTCTCATGGATGTTTCTGGCTCTCTATCCCTCTCCCTTCCTCTCTGTAAGAAATCAATAAAATATATTTTTTTTAAAAAAACAAACAAAAAAACAATAACACATAAGGTTCAATACTGTTGCACTGCACATGATTATCGTGAAAATTAAATGAGATAATATGTTAGGTACTTAGTACTTTGTCAACCTGAGCCTAGAATTTGTTTCTATTACCCTGCTTTATCACAATATCTTACAATGATCTCTTTATGTGTCTTCTCCTTTACTGGACCATAAGCAAGGATTCTCTCATTAATCACTACACTCTCAATAGCTACCAAAGTCCGCTCATGGAAACTGCTCAGCCAGGATTAATGAAGGACAGACAAAATCAATGTCTCGGTCTCCTTCTTAGTCGTTAGACTTGGGACACTCATCTGGCGATTCAGGAAACAGGAACTGTAGGTACATTTTCCTTTTTTGGTACTTTTTCATGTTACCAACATGAAAATTCGTTTAATGAGGTGGACAATAGCTTTCTGTGTTGGGGACAAGAATTGACAGCCTTCTGGGACACCTTCATTCACCACTACAGAAAACAAGCTTTATTAAACAGGTTCACGGGGAGGGGTTATGCATTTGGCCCAAACATAAACTCTAGCTTTTTAATAACATCATACATATAAGAAAAACACAACTTGCAACTGTAATAGAAAAGCAGAATTTGCTCTGCGTCACGTCATTGCCTTAGTTTAGACCCTCACTATTTCTTGCCTGAGCTGTTGCAGCAGCTTCCACACTCGTCCTTGCCTCCTGTCTTATGCCTTCAATTCATCCTCTACCCAGATGTCAGTTTCTCAAACACGGATCCTCATGTCACTCCCTGTGTAAACCTGACCACTAAGTCCTAACACCTATAGGACAGGGTTCACACCTCAGTGTCCCCACACCCCTGGCCTGACCTCTGTCACAGCACTTACACTATCTGTCCTCCTGCTGGACTGCTTGCTGCTAAAGGAAAGGGCTTGTTTCTAATCCTTAGCTGTTGATCCTGGCACCTAGCCAGGCTCTGACTAGCTAGGAGGGACAGGAACACATTTACTAAATGGGTCTAAACATCCTAATGAAAACTCCAGTGGCCTCCTGTAACCAACACACAGACTCTGGGCCTTACACTTACCGAGAGAGCAGTTGCTCTGCATCCGTCCGTCTGTGGAGCAGCGAAGCATAGAGCCTATCACCTGGCCCCCGACCACCACCACCCGGATATCTTTTCCATGTGACTCCTTCACATACTTCTGGAACAGGTAGGGCACGTCATGGCGGATCAGATGGCAGATGTCTGAGAGGTGATGTTTGTCTCTTGCAAGGAAAACAGCCTTTCCTTTAAGAAGAAAGACAATAAGAGAAGGCATTAGAAGAGCCTCCGAACCCTGTCCTGGCCATCCCGTCTCCCGTGTGATGCAGTCATCAATGCTTCCTGAACTTGCCTCATTTTGGTCTCCTCTACTTCTCTGACTAGGCTTTTGCTTCTTATCAAATGGCTATTGAACTTTGTTTTCTCTTGATTTTGCTCAGGTCTTAATAATGTTGACTGTCTCCCTGTACCACCACTCTTATCAAAATGAAATAATAACGTATTCCAGAAATACAGAGAAGGGGTCAAAATAAAATCCTATGGATCAAGTCAACTCGGTTCCAAAACAGTTATTAGCATCTCTTATCACCCTGAGGCTGTGGATCAGGCAGGGTCCATGTCTAACTCATGCTTTAAAAATCCTCCAAACTTCATACTGAACTTGATGCACAAAGCAGAACATAATTGATTGGACATATTTTAGAAGAGTTCTAAAATAGATGGAGATCCAAAAAAGGTAAGTATCACACCGCATGATTTACACTGAGGTCTATGAAAACTACAATAAAGTTCAAAAAGTGAATCACTGACAGACATCCTTCCTCTTTTTAAATATAAGAAACTTATTATTTGGCAACACCTATTAATTCTAAAAGGAATGATCTATACTTCTATTTCTCTTGGGAAAGCATTTCTTCTTGACTCCAAATTCTTTATTTTCTGCCTGACTGACCAATGCTTTTGCAATTATCTGGCATCTGCTTTCCATTTGCCTATCAGCTAATATATCTCACAGGGGTTCCTGATAGGTTTGCTTTGCAGATCTGACATGAGCATACCCAGTCTGAGCATTCTTGTTAGCAAATACGGGATGGTTTTCCTAAGATTTGTGTCCTAAAGGAGTGGGATCTTTCTGAAGTCTTCATAAAAAGAGTGACGGGCATCAGCCTCTAGCCGTGTAAAAGATTGGAAATATGTCTCCTAACACTGGACATTTGGCACCAAGAGATCTGTCATCTGGCAACAGAGGGCTTGGACTCAGTTGTAGGCACTGGGCGTTCTCTGGACCTGGGGTAGGATTTTTAGCAGAGATGGGGCTAGAGAGAGACTTGTTCCTCGGTTTCTGGCGCAGAGGTTCTAACATGGGCTTAGACTTCGGTTAATAAAAGAGCTACAGTTTTAAGGCAAGGAGGAAAAATGAGAGGTGAGGGAAGGGCACTCAGATTAGTTAATCATCTATGATGTGCCAAATACTTTTTTTATTGTTTCATTTACCCTTCATACTAGCCTTGTGAAGCCATTAGGACAAAGATAGCTATTTGTGCTTTATAAATGAAGAAAATGAGGGTCCATAAGATTAGTCACTTTCGAAAAGGCAAAGGCTACGCCAGTCCACTGCCTTCTTTAAATTTATTTCCATATTCTAGAGTCTAAAAATTGCTGTGACTTTGTTTATTCCCTATTCATTTTCCCTACGATACTATTTGCTACACTAGCAATGAGCAATCTGAAAATCAAATTAAGAACACAATTCTATTTACAATAGTATTGAAAGGAATAGCACATTCAGGAATACATTTCATAAAATAAGTATAATACTTATACACTGAAAACTATAAAATATTTCTGAAGACATCCCATTTTTCAGAGATTGAAATACTTTTTTTTAAAATACATTTTTATTGGTTTCAGAGAGGAAAGGAGAGGGAGAGAGAAACACCAACGATGAGAGAGAATCATTGACCAGCTGCCTCCTACACACCCCCTAATGGGGATCGAGCCTGAAACCCGGGCATGTGCCCTTGACCAGAATCCAACCCAGGACCCTTCAGTCCGCAGGCCGACGCTCTATCCACTGAGCCAAACCGGCCAGGGCTGAAAGACATACTATTGAAATGGCAATACACTTCAGGGTGATTTTCAGATTCAATGCATTTCCTACCAAAATGCTAATTTCCTTTTCTGCAGAAATTGATACATGATCCTTAAATTCATATGCAAGGGATCCCAAATAGCTAACACAATCTTGAAAAAGAAGGACAAAGTTGGAGGATTCACATTTCCCAATTTTCAACCTTATTATAAAGTTACAGTAATCAAGAGGTGTGGCCTGTTATAAAGATAGACATACAGATCAATGTAAAAGAATTGAGAGCTCAGAATAGACCCTCACACAGATGGTCAATTGATTTTTGACAAGAGTTTCAAGAACATGCAATGGGGAAAGAACAGTTTATTCAACAAATGATACTGGGGAAAATGGACATCCACACCCAACAGAATGAAGTTGAACTCCTACATTTCACCATATATAAAACTGAACTCAAAATGGGTAAAAAAAACTAAATGTAAGGGCTACAACAATAAAACACTTAGAAGGACACATAGGTATAAATTTGTGCGATTTTGGATTAGGCAAGTACAAAATGACATCAAAAGCACAAGTAACCAAAGGAAAAAATAGATTGAATTTCATCAAAACCAAAAATTTTTGTGCATCAAAGGACACTATGAAGAAAGTGAAAAGACACCCTAAAGAGTAGAAAAAAATGTTTAAATTATATGTCTGATAAGGGTATAATAGCCAGAGTATACAAGTAACTCTTAAAAATTCAACAACAAAAAGGCAAATAATAGAACTGAAAAATGGGCAAAGGGTCTGAATAGACATTTCTCCTCAGAAGGTATAGTGTCTGGCTGGTGTGGTTCAGTGGTTGAGCGTTGACCTATGAACCAAGAGGTCACTGGTTCGATTCCCCATCAGGGTACATGCCAGGACTGCAGACTGGATCCCCAGTAGGGGGCGTGCAGGAAGTAGCTGCTCAATGATTCTCATCACTGATGTTTCTATCTCTCCCTCTCCCTTCCTCTCTCTGGAAACAATAAAAAAAAACATAATAAAAAAAAGAAGATATACAAATGGCCAATAAGCACATAAAAAGATGTTCAAAATCATTAGGGAAACATAAATAAAAACCACAATAAGAAACCACATTATACCCACTAAGATGGCTATAATAAAACAAATCAATAATAAATGAATGAACAAAGGAATGAATGATATAACAGTTGGGAGAATGTAGAGAAACTGTAGTCCTTGTACAGTCCTGGTGGGAGTATAAAATGGCACAAACTGATGTGGAAAACAGTTTGGCTGTTCCTCTACAGCTAAACACAGAATTACCATATGACCCAGCAATTGCACTCTTGGTGATATACTCAGGAGACATTAAACATATGTTCACACTATAACCTGTCCACGAATGTTCATAGCAGCAGTAGCCACAAAATGGACGCAATCCAAATGTCCATCAACTGATGAACAGATAAACGAAATGCAGTATATTCTGACAACAGAATATTAAGTCATAAAAGCAATATGGATGACCCTTGAAAATGTTATACTAAGTCAAAGGAGCCAGACACAAAAGGCAACATACATGATTCTACTGATATGAAATGTCCAAAATAGTCAAATCCATAAAAACAGAAAGTAGGTTAGTTCTCATGGACTGGGAAAGGGCAATTGGAATTGACCCCTAATAGGTATGGGTTTTCTTTCTGTGGTGATGGAAATGTCCTGAAATTAGATAATGGAAATGGTTGTATATAATAGTGAATACACTAAAATCCACTGAACTGTACTCTTCAAAATAGTAAATTTTTATGTGAATTATATCTCAATTTTTCAAATGTTTAAAAATACTATGTAGCCCTGGCTTGTATGGCTCCATTGATTGGGCATAGTCCTGTGCACCGAAAGGCTGCCGATTCAATTCGCAGTCAGGGCACAAGCCCAGGTTGCAGGCTCAGTCCCTGTTCACTCTCACATCACGCTCTAACCAGCTGAGCTCCCTGGCCAGGAGTCTTCTATTTAACTTGTCATTGTCTGTCACATCTTTCTACTATGTGAGCTCCCTGAGGGCGGGAATGTTTGCTTGTTCCTTTCTATATCCCCTAGAATATGAAATGCCTGGCACTTTGTAGGCATTCAATAAATAGTTGAATTTTATGTTATATATATTACCACAATTAAAAACAACAACTAGCTGATGTTATTCTTATTGTGTTCATGCAAACAATCAGGCCGTATTGTAACTAGACTTAATACAGTAAATAAATTGGTCTTAAGTTGGCTCTTTAATAAAAATGAGGGTGATTTTAGGGAGAGAAAGAAATTGTGTTTCAAATTGGGAATTAGAAAATAATTGGGAATTATTAGAACTGAAATGTGTTTTTCCTTCCACCAGATCATTTGTATATTCTTGCTGTTCTAACTTTTGCCCAATAATACTAAATTTTATGACACAGTTTGTCTCCACCGGGTTACAAGCCCTACTAGCACTCAGGGAATACCACCTCTAGACACCATTGTCATCTCCTTCTGTGGCCAGGCTGCATCGTCCCTCTGACAGACAGCAAGGATCTCTTGGCTCTGAAGGGAAAACTTCATCCCTCCTCAGCATGAAGCAGTTGCAGAAGAGACCCTGCACCCCTTTTTCTGTGAGAGAATTCAGAGCCAAGATCCTTGAGGGGGGGTGTGATAGGCAGTTAGACAGACGTGAGCAGAGCAAGGACGATGGGCCAACTGGAGGAGAAATGGATGGGACTGAGATGTGCTTCTCACCACCTGACTGCTCTGAAGCTGGCAATGGAGGACCCTGTGTAGAACTGACCTTTACATTTGCTGAGCAGGAGTTGGGACACCTATTGCTAATTTAAAGAATTATTCCATTCCTTTTGGGAAGTCATATACAGGGATCTTTGTATGTTGGAAAAACGATGCAGTGATGCTTCCTCTAAAGGTTACTGCAGTAGTTCCCTGTGGCAAATGTCTGACTGTCACTGGGTGTTCTAGTTGTTATCTTTCAGCAGCTAATAACTATATGAATTATTCTGATAATTATCCTGATAATCCCCTTATAGTACTAGACATACTAAGCTGCTGGCTGGTTGGTTTCTGATATGTGGGGTAACTATTTATCCCTGCTAACAGCAATGGGGTCCTGTTCCTTAGGATGACCGACTGTCTTTATGCCTCAGAAACATCACAGGGTCTGAACCACAAGAGGCTTTCTCAAGGCCGTGGCACCGGACGGCAATGACGATCTCCACCTGTGGAGCCTGTTGACTATATTGCTTTGACCATTTCTGTTACGCTGGTAAAAGGTAGGCTCCCTTAATGTAGAAGTGACCCGGCAGGCTTGTAGCACGGTGAAAGCCCTAAAGCCACCTCCAGGGCTATCCATGGGATAAATCAACAGCTGAGCCAGGTCAGGGAGGCAGTTCTAGAAAATCGGGCGGCAATAGATTACTTGCTGTTGCAGCATAACCACGGTTGTGAAGAATTTAAAGGAATGTGCTGTTTTAATCTTTCTGACAATTCTCAGTTGATAGAACATATATATCCATGATCCTGCATTTGGTGTATTCCATCTCTGAGAACTGCTTTCAAGGCAGAAGCAGATGCAGTCCAGCAGGAGGAGACTTTTCATCCAAACCTAATCTCATAGATGTGAGATAATAGAAATAGCAGTGGGGAAATGTTAGGGACAAGAATAGAATATTGGGGACTAACTATGGTTATGGGAAATATTAATCATGCTCTATTAACCATGATTGCCTTGGGTTGGTTAAATTCTGACCTGGCTGGGAGTTATATGCCCCTGTGCCAAAACAATGGAGTCCCACCCCAGCCTCCTACTTCCTCATGCCTGTAATCCCTACTTCCCCATACCTGTAATCCCTACTTCCCCATACCTATAATCCATACTTCCCCGTGTAATCTCTGTCTTACCCTATATAAACAGCTGGCTTATGGGGAGCAGCAGAGCAGATTTTTTTGTGGATGACCTGCTGCTTTCCTATACTGCTGGCAGTATTGGAATAAAGAATTCAAATATGACTCATATTTGAATCATATATGATTGAAGAAAACAACTAGTTGAGAGACATTGCATTTTAGCTCTGTACCATATCTGAGTAGTATCAGGAGCCCCACCTTGCCACCCACACTCATTTTTCTTGCTCCTCAACAGGCCCCCTCTAGACTCACAGGTTGCTTTGCTCACACCTGCTTCTGTTTGTTTGCTCAGCTCACTTCTTCCAGTTCACATTCCACATGTCAACCTAAGTCTCCTTTATTCCAATGAAGCTTTCACTGCCTCTTGGCAGAGTTGGCCCTCCCTCTGTTCAGCTCAAGCTCAACAGGTGCCTGGATATGCATGCTGCAGCAGCGTACCCTGTGCCCTGCAATGCAACTCTCTCTACACTCTTCACATTGGCAATCCTTAAGAGAGGTGACAGTGTCTAGTTTATTTCTACTGCACGGTCCCTGCATCACAGGAATTGCTCATTACGTGTCTGTTTGGGATACCTCCTCACACCAGATGCCCTGGGCATTTATGTATGCCATCTGGGTACCCACTCACATTCTTCAGGAGGATTGCTTTCTGCTGCATCCACCCTCTTCAACAGTTACTGACTCCGACTGAGCACACAGTAGGTCTTACAGAGACAGAGATTCATAGGACCTGAGTAACTCACAATGAAGAAGGGGAAAAAGGGCACATAACCTATAACTGTCATCAAGTGTAGTACAGAGCTAGAATCATGGACAAAGTGCTATGGGAATACAAAGGGAAGGGCAATTAATTTTTGGAAGGGCAGGAGGGAGGCCAGAGATGAGGAGGGGAAAAAAATGACAGGTGGAGCCGGCCTTAAAGGATGAGCAGAAGTTCACCAGAGGACAGAGGAAGATGGCATTCCCAGCAGAGGTTTCTGAGAGGAAAATACGTGTCGTGGGAGAATGAGAAGCAGTTCGGCATGGATGTGGGAGGGTCCCGTGGCCAGAGAAGCTGCAAAGGGAGGTGAGGCTCTTTGTCCAGGGCTTCAGTGCCACGAGCAGGAATATGGACTTTGTCTAGGAGGCAGCACAGGCTCTCGAGAGCAGTGGTTCTCAACCTTCCTAATGCCACGACCCTTTAATACAGTTCCTCATGTTGTGGTGACCCCCAACCATAAAATTATTTTCGTTGCTACTTCATAACTATAATTTTGCTACTGTTATGAATCATAATGTAAATATCTGATATGCAGGATGTATTTTCATTGTTACAAACTGAACATAATTAAAGCATAGTGATTAATCACAAAAACAATATATATGTGTTTTCCGATGGTCTTAGGCAACCCCTGTGAAAGGGGTCGTGACCCACAGGTTGAGAACCGCTGCTCTAGAGGGGTTTTTCAACAGAGAATGACAAGAATAGATCTGTTTCAGAGACTGACTCTCCAAAAAGAATAGAGGATGAACTGGCAGTGGAGTTAGGGAAACCAGAGTCAAGTCAAGGGCCTGTGACCATCATTCGGGGAAGGGTAAGGACTACACTGCAAGCTCCTCAAGGGGGAGCTCCGTTGCTCCCAGCGGTGCTCCCACTCCCACCTAAGGAGGGTCTTGTGTGGCAGCGCTTGGCCTACAGGAAGTGCAGGAGCGGCACTGACCCTGGTGTCCTCGTGTGCTCTTCACCACGACCGGGTAGCCCAGGGGCTCAGCTTCATCAATCATTTTTGAAAAGTCTTCATGCCCACCTGCCAAGAAAAGGTGACAGTCAGTGAAGGTAAGGCTGATGGTCGGGGAGCGGTCAGCCCAACGCAGCACCCTCTCGGGGAATTCTTTTCAGGCCACCTGTCTCTCCAACACGCTTGCCCTGTGCACCTATAATATAAGAGGAGGGAGCAGAGGTATTCATCGAAGCCTTCCATGAGGCAAAGGTTTCCCATGCTCTTGTTTGTGTAATCCTCATCACAATCCTATAGGACTGGCAGGTATTTTTCCCTTTATTTTTACTTATTTATTTATTTATTTATTTATTTATTTTAATGTATCTTATTCATTTTTTTTACAGAGAGGAAGGGAGAGGGATAGAGAGTTAGAAACATCGATGAGAGAGAAACATCGATCAGCTGCCTCCTGCACTCCCCCTACTGGGGATGTGCCCACAATCAAGGTACATGCTCTTGACCGGAATCGAACCTGGGACCCTTCAGTCCACAGGCCGAAGCTCTATCCACTGAGCCAAACCAGCCAGGGCGTATTTTTTCCTTTAAAATGGCTGCCTGAAGCAGACTCTAAGATGGCTCTGAAGATTCCTACCTGCTGGTGTACACGCCTTGTCAATCCCCTCCCTTGAGTGTGGGAGGGACCAGTAAATACGATGGGGTATCATTCCTGTGATTAGGTCTACTACTTTGAGTTAATCAAGGTGGGATGATTCATGGTGGGCCTGACCTAATCAGGTAAGCCCTTCAAAAGAATGTGAAGTGTCAGAGAGACTTTCCTGCTGGCCTTGAAGGAGCAAACTTCCATGTTGTAGAGAAGGCCATGCGGTGGCGACAGTGGGCAATTCTAGGAACTGAAAACGGCCCTCAGTTGATAGCCAGCAAGAAAGTGGGGACCTCAGTCCCTGCAACTGCAAGGAAATAAATGCCAACAACCAGTGAGTTTGGAAGACTCCAGGCCTCTGGTGAAATCACAGGCCAGCTACCCCTTAATTTCAGCCTGGAAAGACCAGAGCAAAGAACCCAGCAATGCTTGGCTGGACTTCTGAACTTCAGAAACTGAGGAAATAAATGGGTGTTATTTTAAGCTGCTAAGTTTTTAGTAGTTTGTTATATAGCTGTAGAAAATCAATAGCCAAAGAAACCAAGCCTGGGGATTTGTCTCATCCAAAGTTCAGGCATGACTTGAAAGCCTAAATTGGTTCTACTATAATCCTTTAATTCTTAATTTAAAAAAAACATGAATAATGTGGGTATTAAAATCTTTCTAAATTGTGTTTACAAACTTGATTGATTACCTACATATTTACATTTCTTTTTTAAAAAGTATGTTTTTATTGATTTTAGAGAGACAAGAAGGGAGAGGGAGAGCGAGAAACATCAATGTGAGAGAGAAACATTGATTGGCTGCCTCCTGCATGCTCCCTACTGGGGATCCAGCCCACAGCCTGGGCATGGGATGGGGCTCAATCAACTGAGCCATACCGGCCAGGGCCACATTGGCATCTTTTTGGGATCACTATTCTGCCTACCACAGGTGGTATTGCAGTTCAGCAATTTTTGCAAATTGGAATACTAATACCTGTTTTGTTCACAAAAGTGCTAATAATTTTTTTAAATGAAGAGGCATTGTAGATAATTAGGGACGTCTTCAGAAGAGGATGTTTTATAAGAAGGTAACTCCCAACTTCCTGACACCTGCTGATAAATTCAACTCCTCTCTAGCTATCCTCTTTCCTCCCTTCTAACACAGTGAAAGAGGGATCCTTCTCTCAGGCCATCCCTAAACCTGTGCTTTTTAAAAATATTTTTTATAATTTTATTGATTTCAGAGAGGAAAGGAGAGGGAGAGATAGATAGAAACATCAATGATGAGAGAGAATCATTGATTGGCTGCCTCCTGCATGCCCCCTAATGGGGATCGAGCCCACAACCCGGGCATGTGCCCGGACCAGGAATCGAACCATGACCTCCTGTTTCATAGGTTGATGCTCAACCACTGAGCCACGCCTGCCGGGCTGCACCTATGCTTTGGACCCATTTCCCTCTCACCTTCTCAGGGATCTTGCACAATGAAGTGTTTCCTCTCTACTGTATCTTCAACCTCCCAGTTCTTAATCCCATCACCATTTTAAACATATCAGTTCTCTCCCATCCTAAACAAATAAAACCCCTGTTCCTTGACCCTGTCTCATTCCTTACCTGCGACTTCATATCCCTACAATTAAGCTATTTGAGAGGGTTTCCATTTCCTCACTTCCCATTCATTTCCTCGTCCCTGACAATTTGGCTTCTCTCCCCATCATTAAACTGAAGCTGTGTTCATTAAACTCCCTGTTGCTAAGTCCCACACACATCTCAGTGCTTACGTTACTTGTCCTTTCAGACCGATCCATCCACACTTTTCATTATGCCAGCCTTCCTGGACTGCCCTTCCCACTGGCTTCTGTCATCTCTCTTTCTCGTCTCACCTTCCCAGCTTCTCCTGCTTAGTCGCTTGTACAGGTTCCTCTTCCTTTACCCATTCCCTAAAGGAGTCCCTCTTGAACCTTCTTTTATTACATTTGTGTGTGATTTTTTTATTGTGGTAAAATATATATAAAATAAAAGTTATCTTTTTAACCATTTTAGGTGTACAGTTCAGCTCTCTTCGTTCTACAGAGTCCGCCTGAGTAATCCCATCCAATCTTGTGACTTCACTTAATATAATAAAGGCTTCCAATTCCACATCCCCAGTCTACACCTCTCCCAGGAGCTCCAGATCCATTTTCTGCTGCCCACTGAGTATTTTTACTTGCATGTACTATAGACAGCTCAAACAGAACACGTCCCACACTGAAATCAGCTCTCCCCACCACCTCTCACCTCCTACCTCCCAATCAGTGTCTTCTCTATGTTTCTGGTCTCAGTGTTTGCTATCACATCTGGTTGCCCAAACCAGAAACCAGTCACTCTTGATTCCTCTCTATACCCCTCTTACCCAACCAATCACCATGTTCTATTATTTCTTTCACCTTCATAATTCCTGATTCTGTTGACTTATCTTCATTCTTACTATGGCTACTTTTGTTTAGACAATCATTGCTCTTTTGAATGGTTTAAGAACTCTGCTACTACATATCTTGTCTCCACTTTGCTTTGCCTAATTCCTTTTTCCTAGAGTAGCCAAAGTGAACTTCTGAACTCTGATCAGGCCCCCTTCTTGCTTAAAGCCCAATAACTTTTGGTTAGTCTCAAGATTAGATCCAATCTCCTTCACATACCGTATATGGCTACTTATCTTTCTAGCCTTATATCTCAACTCAGTCTCCCTTACATCCTACAAACTACGCAAAATACCACCAATTGGTCAAGCTCTCTCTTGCCTATAAGTCTTTCTATATTCTTCTCTCGGCTTAGAGTCCTTCCCTGTCTCCCCCCTCCCCCCACTCTCACACTTTACCTGGATAACTTCAGCTTAGTTTAGATACTATTTCTTTTGGGAAACCTTCCTCAATATCTTCTAAACTCACTAAGAATTCTCCTACGTATTCCCTCACCACCTTGCACTAACTCTTATCATGGCACTTACTACACTGCACTTGCTTGTTTACTTGCTTTCTCTGCCGCTGAAGACCTGGCAATGACTTGAGGGCAGGACTCTGACTGGTACTTACCGTATAGTCTAGTGCTAGTATGGTGGTTGGCACATAGTGTGTGCCAGATACATATTTAATGAGTGAATTACAGACAGAAAGAAGCAAAGGCATTTCAGACAGAGGGAATGGCCATGATAGACTCACGTTGTTGAGTCATCTAAGATGAACAGCTCCGTACTGAAAACCAACACTCGAGGGCTACTGGGGAGAGAAAACACAGAGATGCAACTGGGAAAGATAAACTGCAACCTTATTTCAAGGACACTCACCATAGGAGAAGGTGTCTGGCATGGGGACCCCATGTCCGGCCAGCTCTTGGAATGTCCAGAACTTGTTGATGCAGTTTAAAATACTCTGCGAGCGATTGACTAGGCGGCAGCCCAACTTCTCCAGGTGTCGCAGGACGGTGATGTCACTGTCCGACTGCAGCGAGGGTGTGGACACCCGAACAAGCACCACATCCGGGAAAGTGGTGAGTGCCTTCTGGTTCAGCTGTAGGCCTGCAATTGCAGGAGAAAAGTGAGCCCTGTGCTTACCGTCGTCTAGTCCCACCAGAACTGGCTCCAACAGACTCCTCAAGACTGAACCCCGCAGGAGGATAACCTTGGAAATGGCACTTGAATATCCTGTTGTAACAAGAAAGCTACAGTCAACTCAATACTCCAAACAAATGGGCAGAGCATGATCATGAGGAAGCACAAAAGAACGAACAGAAAAAAGAGGCAGCGTATCAAGAAAAATCCACATTAGGAGAATCCACAAGGAGATAGTATAGCCCTGCACCTTCCTTCCATATGGTACTAGTAGTCCTCGAAGGCAGTGGCTTAGGAGACTGGGGGCTTAAGGAAAAGGAAGCGTGATAGCTCACATAAGGGATCCTTACTACTCTTTTATGACTTAACCATTAAAAGTCTATCTGAAATATGTAAGCATTTAAATAATTTTTATGAATATAATGAATGCAAAAATGCCAATGGTAAGTAAAGAAAACAGGGAACAAAATTATAAATACAAGTTAGTAAAAGCTGAAAGAAAATATAGCAACACTTTAACAGTGGGTAAAGGGATTGCAAGTGATTTCCTATTTAAACTTATCTATATTTTCTAAAATGTCTCCAAGTGCATATTACCTTTATAACAAAAAAAAAACTCTAAAAAATCAACCTACTAAAAATCAATTCAATATTCATCCCTGGCCAGTTTTGCTCAGTGGATAGAGCATTGGCCTGCACACCAAAGGGTCCTGGGTTCGATTCCAGTCAAGGGCACATACCTTGGTTGAAGGCTCCTCCCCGGTCTGGGCCCTGGTCAGGGCTTATACAGGAAGCAACCAATCGATGTGTTTCTCTCACATGATGTTTCTCTCTGTCTTTCCCTCTCTCTTCCACGCTCTCTAAAAATCAATGGAAAAATATCCTCAGGGGAGTATTAACAAAACAAACAAAAATATTCAAACTAGAAGTCATCCAAAGACAGTTGATCCATATGGCAAAAGAATTTGAACTGCATTACACTGGATAGATGGGAATATTAGCTTCAAGTGAGGACTCAGAGGAACAGGAGTGAGGCTGTAGGGTGTCCATGGATAAGAACTATTTGGCTTGTCTTCCATGACCCCAAGCGGTAGAGCTATCCATGAGTTATCCATGTCTCTTTACTTCTGTATCTCCAGCCCCTAGAACAGTGCCAGGTACATGATAGGCACTTGATGTCTTCTGAATTGTACAGAAGCTACAGGGAGGATTTGGGATCAACAAGAGGGATACTTTTCCAGTGCCTTAGGATGGAATGGGCCGAGGCTCACTGGACACTTGAGAATGGCACGGAGGAAATGCAAAGATCAGATAAGCTTACAGCAACCTGCGCGGTCTCTTTCAACCTCCATGTCCTGTGGTTTGCATTACTACGATACAAACCATAGGACATAGTAGTAATCTAGGCATCTGTGGTGCACCCAGCATCTGGGGATAGAATGATGGAGCCATGAAATGGGATGTGAGAGCAATGAGAACTGAGTTCAGGAAACAACTTGGTCTGCCTTGGTGAACCTTAAAGGAGTTTCCAGAATGCTCTTAAGAAAAACTCTGAGACACAGTTCCAGAACCATCTTACAAGCTTTAACCTAAAGCACCTTCTATTTCAAAAGTGATATTCTGTACAACCATACAAGTCCAAGAAAGAAAAAAAAAGGTGCTAATACAATTCCTATTTCTCCACTGGGGCATGAATAATATTAGTATAAAAACAATAAGCAAAACAAAATAAAAACAAAGCAAGCACACAAAAACACAGTATGGATATAACTTGCACAGTTCCCCCCATTTCTAGGAGCTATTTTGCCAAGTTAGAAAAAGGGAGTAGGTATAATCATGAAGATAAACTGTTTTTAGTACTTCTACTCATAGTATATTCCCAAGGAACCGGGACATAATTCTCACGGATGACTTATAAAGAGCATTTAGGTTATCTTCGCTTTACCATCAGAAAATAGTACCATTTAGATATGCCTTTCTTTGCCACTTATAGCCCTGTAGGAAATAATATGAAAGGGGCGGGGGGAGCACGCCCTGTATAGCAGACTCAAAATTGACAGGAGAAGAAAGAAAAGTACTCAGGTTGGTGCAAATGCTGAGGAAATACACTCAGGGGAAAAGCAACAGCCCAGGATGACATTACATAATGAGATAAAATATTTAAAAATGCTTTGAAACTAGACAATGCTATACACAGTCTGGAAGGCGCTGGCATTAGCATTGCACAGACATTCTGCTAAGCAAGGTAAGACAATGGATGGAGACGCATACCACCTGATGAGCAAACGGCTTTGCAACAGAAAAGTGACCTAGAGAAACGAGAAGCAGCAGAAATGCTTGGCTTTTCAATCCCGACGTGAGACCACAGACGGACAGTTACACTTCCAAATGCGAAGAAAAGACTTCAGTCATTTCTGGAAATATCAACCACAAGTGGACAGAGACAGCTCAGCCTCAACAAGCAGTTCACATAGACCTAGGAAGTCTTACCAGGACTTCATCTCTCTTCTCCAAAGGTAAATCTTTGGGCCTGGCTCATTCCAACTGAAGCCTTTAATAAATGAAGAATGGAATGGGTTAAAATGTAGCTGAAAATGCTCTACCAAACAGTTAGACAGGTCAGGGGTCTGACTGTGCTGGCCGTGCAGCTCTGTGCAGAGAGGGACATGGCAGGTTTAGGGATAAGTGCTCACACAACCAGTTACTTCTCTGCCCGTTGGCCCAGCTCCAGCATTCTTGCTATGGGCCACTCCACTTGCCTCCTGTTCATTCCTGCCCTCTGGTGTCTAAACCTAGTTTATATCACCATGCCTAAAAGTAGTAGACAAGAGGCTGCCACTCACTGTGGCTTCAGTGGGGGCAGCAGTTCCTCACAGACAAGGCCAAGAACAATATGGGTGTACGTCTGGTCTTGGCAAATCTGTCAGTGAATTCTGAGACCATCAACCACTTACGTAATCACTCCCCCTCTCTTCATTCACCTCTCTCCTTAGGAAAGATAAACTTAATACAGGATGGACCTCAATGTGTCACCCTTCCCAGGATCCACTGTAATCTACAGGCTTCAAGCCAAGGGACTTAAGAGCTGATGCAAGACATCGGGGCAGGCAGGGCTCTGCTTGGCTGCCAGTGAATGGAAGGAAACCCCTCAACAGGGAGAGGCTCAGGCCCTCAAATCACAAGGGATTTCATGAGCTGCAGTGCCCTAGTGCTCTGGGGTATCACCCTGGCCGAGGGAGCAGGGCAGGGAAAAGGGAGCTGAGTTGCTTCTGGGATATTTGGAGTCTCCCAGACTCGTAGGTTGGGCTTGACATGCACTATTTAGCCTCAATAACATTTTCTCCACATAAATTCTCAAAACAATAATCTACTTTCAAGAGTAATTATATTCTGATTTCCTTTGAACTCTCCATTGTTTATATTTGGAAATATTTTAATTATTAAAAACAAGATAGAAAAATGTGTAACTTTTCCCAAAGAATTGAGCCCATTTCCTAATTTATATATTGAGTTAAACTAAGTTCACCCTACTAAACTAGACTTCTGCATTTGTATATACTACAGCAAAGAAATACACTTTATAATACAGAGAAATAGCTTTAGAAATAAGCAAATCACTATTGGAACATAAAGCTCTAAAAATTAAAAACCACTCTCATCATTCATATCAACAGAGGGAAGCAGCAGCAGGGATAAATAAAAGGTGCAGTCATTCAGATCTGAATTTGGCTCGCATTTTTATTGAGCATCTGTTGTGTTTTACGTACTTTGCTAAGAGCTTCCACATATATTATCTCATTTAAATTAGAGATGTCTTGGAATATGGACCCCTGCAATAGATCTGAGTGTAAAAGTCTTTGCCCTTACGTGGCACTGATACATAATGGGTCCCTACCCTCTCAACCCATGCACGTACAGCACTAATTATGTGCACACGCACGCACATCCTTAGCTTCACAAAGAAAGCTTCAAAACAAATCTGGTTCCTTGTATGCCAGAAAAAACAACAACCCTCATCTACAAAGCCAACAGCAAAAATGACAGAAAATAGGACACTGTGCATGAGGGCAAGCAGGGACCTCCGTTACGGCAGCTTTTAGAACCACTATGTTAGCAGGATCAGGTAACAACAGTGGCTGGTAGTGAAGCTCTGAAAGTTGTCAGAAAGGAATCGATAATATAAATAAAGTAAGTGGATAACCCATTAAGGGCCTCACATTATGTTGTGTTATGAGAAGATGTGTCACCTGAAATATGACCTGGCCCATCGCACACTCCAGGTTCTCCCTCGCTGTTTTCTACTCTACCCTCAGCATTTTCTCATAAGGACAAGTTATTTTTATTCTTAACAAGTAGATGCCACTGCCACTCCTCCCGCCCTTTTAAAGTTCTTTGTTACAACGGCTCAAAGAAATCTCACCTCCACCTCATTAAAACCTGGTGATGATGTGGCCACTTTCTCCTTCTACCAACTGCTGTTTTGAGGTCATTTCATTCCAAGCAACCTTTACTGAACTGTTGGAACGAGTCAGACACACTATGAAGCAGGCACACAAAGATGAGCCAGGTGGTCTCTGCCTACCGGGAGCATTCAGTCTCCTTATGGAGAAAGAATTACACACAAATATTCATTCACCCACCCACTCACTCAATACGCACTTATTGTTTCATGCATTCATTGGGCCAATATTTACTTAGCACCTACTTTGGGCCAAGCCCAGTGTTAGTTTGGGTTTCCCCAGAAGAACTCGCAGAAAGGAGGACTTAAGTGGATGAGGTTTACTATGATGGTGATTAATATCAGGAAACACTATTAGTGAGTAGAGAAGCGAATGAGGCAACAAGGGTGTGTTATCAATGGAGCAACCACCTTGGCCACGGGGCTTAATCCTGCCTCCCAAAAATAAGAAATGGCTCACTACACACACGTCAGCTATCCCACTCAAGGGGCAAGGGAGCGGGCGAGGTATAATTTTTAATACACCAACTCAGTCTTTGGTGGAGAGCTGCTCCAGGGGCATGGTATTAAATCCCTGGTCCTTCTGGCTTGCCATGCCTGTGTGGGCTAAATGGCCACGCTCCCGTGACAGGTTCAGGTGCTGATGGTTGGACGTGGGGCCCTATCGAATGGCGGGGGGGGGGGGGGGGGACGGGACTGACAGTAAGGAACAGGCACCATCTTAAGGGCGGGGAATGAGGGTGAGATGTATGAATGAAACAAACACTATTCCCTGGAATTTAAGAAAGACAACACACAGCTGTGATTAATGCCAGGATGCCCTCCTCAGAGCACCTAGGCATTAAGAAAAATCATCAGTCTGGTTTGGGCAGGGGTGGGGCGAGGAGGCGACCTTTTACAACACAATGTGAGAAGCGCTGGAGGGAGCAGGAACCACCTCTGAGGAAGCATCAAGGAAGGTTTCAGAAGGGAGATGTCGACTCATGGTGCCTCTGGGCTCAGAAGAAATGTGTAAAACTAATAAATGTATAATGTCTACCTCTCCGAAACAAATCGATAGGAACAGCACAGCATCTTACAAGCACTGAGTTCGGGATATCTGATATCTCAGGGCTAACCTATTTTTAAAGCACTTCAAGAAGTTGAGACAACATGAGATGAAAGACAATTATGGCAGAGTGGCCTCCAAGTCAGAGGCTTGATGTAATTCCTTGCTGTCATTTAATGGCTTGGCAAGACAAAAATCTCTGGGTCTGTTTTCTCTTCTGCAAAATGGAAGGGTCCCAGAGCTTGGAAACCTTCCCTTTTCAGGTCCCTCCCTCCTCCCTTCCCCACCTCACCATCTGGATCTTTCTTGCAACCATGAGACAAATTTCATCCCTTCCACGTCAGTCACCCAGGACTCCAGTCTCCAAGGCCAAGTCATTTCCCTGAACTCTAAGCTCCACCTGGCTCTGACTTGCCTTTTCTACCCCCACCTTCCACTCTGCCCTATCTCCACTGTGCCCGTGGGGACTCAATGGACAGCAAATCCCTTACCTTCAAACTTTTCAGTGTGTGTTCCCTTTGCCTTCTTTTTCTGGGTCCCACTGAACCCCAGCTCTCCTCAGTAACACTGCTTACGGCAGCTCCACCAAGTTGTGGCTGTTTTCTCTCTCTTACACCTGGGATTACTGGGGCAAGAGGCAGGACAGATGTGCTCCTTGCTCCTTGGCTTCCAGTACATTCTCTTCTCCCTCCTAAAACCCCGTGCTGGGAGGAAAACTGTCACTATTTCCTCCCTCCTTCTCTCTCATCAGACTGCACAGCATCCAACTTGTGCAAGTTAGCTAAGGACCCCAGTTACTCTGGAAGCTTTAGCTCCTGACTCACTGAGTCTCCCATATGCTCACAGATGTGGGTGACTTCAGTGTCCATATGGAGAACTCTTCCAATGCCCAGGCCTGTTTCTTGACCTCCTTTTCTCTAAGAGTCTTATTCACTACCCCACCCCAGCCACCCCTTTCAGCTACAGTCTAGATTTCATGTACTCGTCATAATTCCAATCCCAGCCACTATCTCCTATCTTTCCAGCTTCCCCCAACTCCAGCCACACTTAGACCCCATCAGGAACTACCATGCATGGACCCCTCATCTTTTCACTGTCCCTCACCCCCTTCCTACCCTCTTTCTCTTTTATGCAATGCCCCAGAGCTCAGGCCTTGGACTTCCGCAGCCACTCCCTTGATAGGTGTAAGGCTTTCCCCTGAGTCTCAATCAGTATGATAAACTGCCTACTTGCCATTGCCACTTGGATGGGGGAGACAGAATACAAACAAGTTAAGTAAAATATTTAGGGGCACCACAGACTGCATCCTGCTCCTCACCACCTGCCCAAACCTACTCCTCTCATATCCTGTCCACATGAGGAAATGGCAAACTTTATTCTTCTAGCTCCTCAGCCTGAACATTTTGGAGTCCTCTTTGACTAGTGTGTTCTGTATACCCAACATCTGATCCAGTAGGCAAATCCTGATAACTCTGTCTTCAAATTATATCCGAAACCCAGTCACTTCTCACCTCCTCCCCCGAAATCATTCTAGCTCAACAATCATCGTCTCTCACCTAAACACTTCCCAAGTGATGTCTCTACTTCTGCCCTCGTTGCCACCAGTCTATTCTCAACATCATGTCCAGAATGACTCTGTGCACATAGGTCAGGTCATGTCACTCCTCTGCTCAAAACCCTTCAGTGATTCCCAGCTCATCCAGAGTAAAAGTCAAAGTCCTTCCATGACCCACAGGCTTACATATCTGCTCCCTCTACATTTCCACCTCTCCAACTTCCTCTCCTTAATGCTTGGCCCCTGGCTCGCTTGGCTTCAGCCACACTGATCTCACTATTCCCTCTTGCCTGAATTACTCCCAGACATCAAAATGGCTTGCTTCCTCACCTCCTTCAGTTCTGTACTTGAACATCATTTTTTTCGTGAGGACCACCCCATCCAACCATCTAAAATTGCAATCCCCTTCCCCACTTTTCCCCTCCTTAGCTCTTTTAACCAACAAACTATACATTTTACTTAACTTGTTTGTATTCTATCTCCCCCATCTAGAATGTAATCTCCTTGAGAGGGAAGGATTTCTGCCTCTTGTTCAGGTGCCCAGAACAATGTCCTACACATAGTAGGCAGCCAACAGGTATTTGTTGACCAAATGAATGAATGAAATCATAATGAGGGTGGAGACTGTGTCTGTTCTTACTCTCTACCATATCTCCAGTTCCTAGTACAGTGCCTGGCACAGAGTAAGCACTCAGTTAATACATGTTTAATAAAATAAATAAATGAATAGTTTTGTTGTGAAGATTAAAACACAAAAAAGATATTAAACTATTAATAGTGTTACAGGAATAAAGAACCATTATTCCTGTTAGATCCTCAATGCAAAGTAACGTACATTTAACACTTCCTCATCGTGGAGTCCTTGAGTTACTTTTTAATAGTGAAGGATCACATAGAAAGAGATTCAGAATTTCAGATGTGTTATAGGCTTTTGTTAAAACAATATAAAACCCTCATAAAGTGACACATCTCAAGGAAATGAGTAAGGTGGCCGGGGAGAGTCTGAAGTGAGGCGAAGCCAGCACTGACAGCCCTGGATGTCGGTGGACTCCCTGCTGGTAAGGGGAGTGACAAGGATGTGTGGACGGATGGGGATGACATGGACCTCTCTGATGATGGCTATCCCCCTACCACCAGGCAATCCTAAAAAATTTGGTGGCCACAACAGGTGGTTCAAAAATCCATAAGTGGGGCTTTGAGATCTACTAAGGATCCCAATCTGTGGTTCTAGAACTCTTCCCAACACAGTTCATGAAGTGTCCTTAAGAACTGTTAGAAACATAAACATAAAATACACATCCAACCCCCCTTCAGCCCTTGAGGTCAGCCCACAGATATAAACGTGGGCCCATGGGGTAAAGCATATCCATTCAGTGCTCACGTCAGTTTGGAAACAGTATATGGTAGGTGTTTCACCCACTGCCTGACCTTTCCACTAGTTTATTCGGATTACAGGGGGTCGGGCACAGGCCTTCAGCAAGGACCGAGGTTAAGGCTCACTTCTGTGCACAAAGGTTAGCATGGCACCCTTTACTGTTAGTGTCTTCTTGTACAATAATGGGAGTCCATCATTTCTCCGTGAGGCCTCTATTGTCTTTTAGAAGGCTGCCATAAGACCATTTCCTCATATACATTTAGTTAGGATTCCCCTTGACCCAAACCTTTTAAATCTTACTTACCTGATTAAAACAAGGAACCAAGTAAAAGTATCTCAGAGCACCTTAATTTAAAGAACCTGACCTAGAAATTGCCATATGGCCACGAGGTTTTAGCTCTGAGAGTAAGGGAAGGAATGCTGAATCATTCTGCTCCTAAGAGACAAATTATAACACACCCTGATTTCAGGTCAAGCTTATTTTTTTCTGTCTTGGTATCTGTCCCTGAGTTTGTGGCTATACTTGTGTTTTGGGGGACAGTTAATCCTAAAAACCTGTGGGTTATCAAAGACCTTAATTTGCACTAATGACTCTGTCCTCATATAATGGCTCATCATAAAAACACTTACAAAAATTTACACATCCACTCATGATCTCCCAAACACAAAAGCTAATTACAGTAAAAGTCTCATATACTTTAAATTAGCCTTTAAAAGGCACCTCAGTCAATCATCCAACAAACATTAACTGAAGGCCTACTGTGGACCATTATAGAGCATAATATGAGGAATCCCCAATCATTTAGTGGGAAAGGGAACATAAGCTTTGTAAATAGATGTTATAATAAAATATGATGAATGCTATTTTAAAAGGTATGTACAGTGCTATTTGGCAGCAGATGGAAGAGAGAAACTGCTTGGGGCAGGGTAAGAAGTTCAAGAAAGGCTTTATAGAGATGAGTGACTAGAGCTGGATTATGAAGGAAGAATAGAAGTTTACCATGTGGGAGGGACCTGGACTAGACGGGCATCTCAAGCACAGCAAATTTCAGTGCAAGGGGTGGGAGGAAGTCAGTGTAGGCTGGTGGGGGCAGGAGGGGGGACAGGTGTGGAATGGACGAGAGGAAACAGAAATTCTGGTTCTGCTGAGACCAGAATTACTGAGTATCAGTCCTTATTGCCAACCTGGATACCCTTATTGATGTTTGTAAGAGTTAATGTGAAAAAGGACCTACAGCTGTGCCTGGCACACAATAAACACTACGTATATTTTGCTTTGGCTATTACTATGCGCATTTTGGTGCCAAATTCATCACCATCTCAGTCCCAGGGATGAGAATAAATAATAAATTTTAGTTGAATGAAAGAATGAAGAACTTGAGGTTTCTAAGAAGGAAATGAAGACGGATGTGATTCTCATGATGCTATATCCAGCAGAAAGGTGAAGGGCAGGTGTTTTCTATGGGACTGCTTCAGTCACCTGTAGGTCATTCCACTTTCTCCTGCAGTCTCCCCACCCAAATCTGTGCTGGGGAGTGTAGATCACTGGGTTAAAAATAATTACAAAACCTTGCATTTGCATAGCATTTTCAGTTTACTTGTATTAGCTTAAAAATAACTATAGTCTTTAAATCCAAAACTTTTCATCTCTTGTCTGAATCCTATTTCCAGATACAACCTGAAATTCTTTCTCTGGATTTGAGCCTCCACCGATGGAAGCTCAGGAGAGGATTTAAGCAACTGCCTGAGGCACTGACTCCTTCATCCACTCTTTCACCTTGGGGAAATGTTCTCAAGAAGGAATGGAGAGGATGAAGGCATGAAGACTTTGTAAAGATGGCACCTTAACTTCCTAAACTATAAAATTACTTTGTAAAGTCACTACCCAGCCTCAATTTAATTCAATTTGGTTCACTTCCACATCTACTGAGAAAAGTACTATAGGCTGCAGATGTCCCAAAGCATACTTATCCCACATCACGGGGCTTGGAATGAGGACATCAAGTTTTTAACCGTGGGTTTGCTGCTAACTAGCCAGGTGACACTGAGCAACTCATGTCATCTCTTTGAGCATCAGGTTCTTCATTTGTAAACTGAAGGGGTGAGACTGAAGGGTTGATCTCAAAGTCCTTACCAGCTCTCAAATTCTGTAATTCTCAAATGGGCAACAGCATCCATAACATTGACTATCTGTTTCTATATTTCAGAGCCAGTACATTCTAGAGGTTTTTGGGTTTTTTTCCAGAGGGATATTTTGGGTTATCAAATTGCCAAGAGTTTTCTACAGTTTGAATACAGAAGAAACTGGGAAATAGAGCCCATAATCTTTAGTTATTAAAAATGTTGGAGTGCCTATAACGTACGAAGCACTATTCTCGTCACTATTACAGAAGGTGGCTAGAACAAAACAAATGAGCTCTCTCTTCTCAGGGAACTCACTTTCTTGTGCTTTAATTAATCCACCAACAAATAAACCTTTTGATGCTTTAGATGGCAGAGACAATGATCTAGTAAGTTTGCTTTATGTGTTTGTGATATGTGTGTGGCTATCTGAACTAGCAAAAAAAAAAAAGCATCAAAAATAGCTGTTTTCAATTTCTCCATTGACCAGGCAAATAACCATATAGATTGTGTTGTACTTTAAAAAGTAATAACTCCTGGTTCATTAATTGATTGAGAGACACATGACTTCAGTAAAATTGTGTTTAGTAAACAAAAGGGTTTAAATGCTTTCTGCAGCTCTAGGATTTAATTTTCTCTTTTTCTAGGGCTGATTTTTTTTAAAAATATATTTTATTGATTTTTTACAGGGAGGAAGGGAGAGAGATAGAGAGTTGGAAACATCGATGAGAGAGAAACATCGATCAGCTGCCCCCCGCACATCCCCCACAGGGGATGTGCCCGCAACCCAGGTACATGCCCTTGACCGGAATCGAACCCGGGACCCTTCAGTCCGCAGGCCGACGCTCTATCCACTGAGCCAAACCGGTTTCGGCTAGGGCTGATTCTTTAGAATGGGGGTTTAGATAAAAAACAGAAAACAAATCCCCACTTTTTCACAGCATGTGTGATGGGTCTATAACAGGAACATGTGGAATTCTGGTTACTGTATCTAAAAAAGACATCATTACAAGTTGTAAATAAATAAAATGAAGAGCAAGCAAAGCAACCCTGGGTCTAGATCAGTAAAAATAACAGATTATCCCATGTAAGTATGGTACTGACACAGAATTTTAGAGCTGGGGGAATCTTAGCCCTTCATTTTATAAACTAGAAACCTGAGATTCAAAGACATAAAGTGACTTGGTCAAGGCAAAGCCAGGATACTTGTTAGCAGCAAAACTGTAATAAGAACCCAGGTCTGCAGATTCCCTGTAATTTAGTTCTACATTAACTGGGAGCTTTAGAAGTCAAGGAGAGAGAGAGATGGTACTCTTTATGGTTGACAGACACTGTTTTAGACTAAATGTGAGACATCTAATGTTTGTAGTATATTTCTCCAATAGGCTATACAATCTGATACTACTTATCAAGGATTTAGATACAGTTTTAGATGAAACATCTAGAACAGATACATTCCACCAAGAAAAAGGTCATATTCAAAATATCATTTGTAAGCAGCCAGTTCAGAACATGGAATCCCTTTCCCCCACCAAAGAGAAGTAAAAACTTATGAGCTTATTTAAGCAAGTATGGTTGAAATCATATGAAAGGTATCCCAAGAAGCACCCTCAAATAGGGCCCAAAGCCCCGAGTCCTACACCCCCCCGAAGTGGTTGCACCCAGGGCGAAAGTTCCTAATCCATAGATTCCTAAATCAGGGTGCTGGCATTAAGAATAATTAAAAATACCTACAAACATTATTAACCTTTTGAGGTCAGGGCCACAGACAATAACCATATCTTACCAGAGAAATCTCTTGGACACAGCAGTGGAGAAACCAGTGAGACCAGAATGGTCTGTACCTGGCATCTTGGCTTTTCTGGAATCAGATTCAACATTTTTTTTTTGAGGGTAGAGGATGAATTTAAAGACAACCCATCAACGATCTACTCTCCCACTTTACATTCAAGAGGTGACTCCAATCTTTCTCAGATTTCTCCCCATATGTAGGTTCCTACTTTGGGAATGATATTCTATGTAGTGCGTTACTGACGCTGACACACTCTTGGAAAACTTTTAAAACACTCATGTTAATGGCAATTTTGTAAATTTAGCGTGGGTTTCTATAAATCTAAACTGACAGGATACTGATGCAAGCAGAATTTGCAGATTTGGGACTGGCAGCTTGATTCCCCTCCAAACGGCTTCAGGCAAATTCGAGTTCCTCCTAAAACAAAGTACCCTAAGTAGTAAATTAACGCCCGCCCTCAAATCTTGGTCTCGGGGCCGATGGTGGTGGTGAAAAGAAGCTCTCAAGGTGAGGAGCTAGCTCCAACCCAAGAGGTCTAGCTGGGGACAGCGGCCGGTTTCGGGGGCCCGAAGGAGACTTGCGTGGGGGAGGCCCGGGGCGCGCGCCCACTGGCCGGCTCTCGGGACCCCTGCGCGCCTCCCCGCTCTCCCGGGGCCCGCCGCACTCACCGAGGTGGCCGCCGATGACGGTGACGGCGATCTGGTCCATGAACACCGCCCGGAAGCGCACGTCCCGCTCCGAGCAGCGCTGCTGGAGGGCGTGCAGGATCTGCACCTGCGGGTAGTCGTCGCAGATGCGCCGGTCCGTCAGGAACCAGAGCTGGGAGCACATGGCGGCCAGCACGGCGGCGCCGGCGCGGCGCGGCGCGGACCCCTGGGCTCCCGGGCGCTCGCTCGGGCCGGCAGGCGATCGCGCGCCCGGCTCCGCTCCCGCCGGTGCGCCAGGCGCCTCTGCAGCCCTGACCCAGCGAATCTGCCGGCCACTGAGCGCCGCCGCCGGCCCGGGCAGCCAATCAGCGCGCGGCGGCGGGCGCGGGCCGGCCGCGCGGCCAGCTGCAGAGGCGGCCTGCGGCTGCCGGGGGAGGGGTGGCGGGGCCGGCAGCGTGCGCCGGCCGGGAGAGGGGATGGTGGCGGGGTTCGGGGCCCCGGGAGCCGGGGAGCGGTGGGCGGGCGACCGTGAAGCTGAGAGAGAGCACCCTGCCCTGGACCCCAGTGGGCGTGGCGCTGCCGGTCGGGGTGGGGCGGTGGGAGCGGGAGGGGCCGGGGCGGCGGCCGGGTGGCTTGGAGGGGGTGGCCCGGCTGATGGACTATTGTAATGATGCGCAGCGGGATGTGTCCCAAAGGTGATCACGAGCTTGGTGGTGGTTGTGATGGGATTGGGGAGTGGGGGGTGGGTTGGGGAGGGGGATGAAGGGGCTGCGGTGACCGGTGACACCTTACTGAGCCTGGGCAGGGCCTCAGGAGCCTGGCGAAGGTCATCTGGCTAGGCCCCCAGTTGGACCTTCTCCTTGGAATTCTCAGCCCAAATACTGGCCTGGAGCTGGAGGTAGGGGTTGATGGGGAGTTGGGTTGTAGCCGTCTCCCATTTAGATAGTTTGAAGGTACATTTCTCAGGGTCTCAGATGTTCTTGCACTGGACACCCCCTCCTAGTGTGCAGTTCTGGGGCTGTAGCATCTCAACGTGATGAAAAGGGATCTGTGACTCCTTTATAGTGAGATGGACCACTGGCTGGTCTTCCCCCTCAGTTCATACAACTGAGTCATCTTTAAACACCATCCTTGGTCCCAGCCAATTGCAAATTCTGTTTGCAAACAATAATGTTTGAAGCCCGATTTTCCTTTCTAAATAACTGCTAGACTGAAGTTAGCCATCTTTGGAGATTGAATTTGCTTTTCCAGTTTATTAAAATATATGTTGTTGTTTTGGCTTATGGAAGCAAGAGTCATTTCAAGGCAGGCCCAGCAATGACAACTTAGAAACGGGAAAGATGTCTCAAGTAAGATAAAGCTTCACTGTAAAGTAAATATTATGTAGGTGCATGCATTTAACCTCTAAATGAGCCTTTGGAAAAGTTTTGTCTAAACAATTTAAATTATTTTTCAAGCAAGGTTAAGTAAATTCTTTTATGTTACAAAATTCACCCCCACACACACCCATGTATGATTTTTTTTAAAGTAACAGTAACCTATTGCCCTATGGATTAGGATCTTTCAAAACTCTCTTCTAATCCACAGATCAACTTGGACACTAGATGTCCCATTGTATATATTTTCTTGATCCAGGTGCTTCCTACTGAGCTTCTGCAGTGTCATACGTAGGATGTCTGTAAGATGATCAGAACCATCATTTCCTGGAACAATCATTTGTATGTTAGAGTTAATAAATTTAGTAGTTGCTTATAACCCATTTTCATAGTCATGTACACAGAGTAGAATGTTTGCCATATGCAAATGGCTACCAAGATCCCTGAAACCGGGACTTGAGGAGATCAGGACAGGAGGATCCAGATGTGTCCCTCACTTCCTCACTGTCTTTGCTCTCCCTCTCTAGGAGGTTGCTCATCATCTGTGATCTCCCTTTTCTAGGGTGGGTAATAAGTGAGGAGGTGAGACAGTGACATATCCAGTTAGGAAATGGCTACGTTTGTATAGGATAATGTTTTGTTATATTGTTGAAATTCCTCAAGAACAGAGGTATTATCCCAGGTATAAGATTATAGTATTACTTTTATAGTATTACTTCATGTACTATTTCTCCATAGATGACTCATGAGCTTCAGCCATATAAGAGGATGCTGCCCAGCCATCACCTCAATGTCTCTAAGGCTGAACTCATTCTTTCCCCCTCCATTCCAGATTCAGCTGTCTTCAACAATAAGGAAAATGTATTATATCAAGTAACAAGAAATCGAAGGGTAGGACAACTCTAGAGTTAGTTCATTCAACATCTCAATAACATCAGGGACCGAAATCCTTTCCATCTTTTTGCTCTGACACCCTTAGGCCAGTGTTCCCATGTTTAAAAGGGCTGCCACAATTCTCGCTGACATATGCATGCACACAATGTCCAGCTGAAGACCAGAGACTGTTGCTACCCATGTGTCTCATTTTATTAGCAAGGAAAACCTGTCTCTGAAGCTCTCAAGCATACTTCCCACATGTTCCCACATGTAAATCAGTCACCAGCAAAGAGTTAGAAACCATCATGGATGGCTTACATTAATTATGATTCACCCCCTGTGACTGGGAATTAGAATCTCCTCCCCAAGCACATGAAGAGTTGGGTGAATCCCTGGGAAAAGTTGGGGTTCTCTTAGGAGGAATGAAGAGAGAATAGTTGTTGGAAGGCAAACAATCAGTTTGATACAGATGGTAATAAAGTAAACGTATCAGAATAAGCTAGGTTAGGCTGTGGGAACAAGGGATTCCAGAGGTTTATAACAACAAAGTTTTATTTCTCGAAATACCATATATATTCATTGCAGGTCGGCTTGGCTGTATTCTAGGTTGTCTTTATGCTGGCATCCAAGCTGATAGAGCAACCTTCATCTGGAACAATGTTGATGTCGTGAAAGAGAAATAGCAGTCATGGTGAGTCTTACTCCGGATGGCTCTTAATACTTCTGCCTGGAACCTATACATGTTAGATCTGCTCACATAATCTTGATCAGAACAAGGTCACCTGGCCAAGTCCAAGTGGAGTGGGGAAGTATAACCCTTCCCCAGGAAGGGCCACAGAATTTTGTGAAACTTTATGACCAACAATATAGTCTGCCACAATTGAGGACCAAACCTACTCTGCTAATCACTTGTCCTCTCCCTGGGGTTCCCAAGGGAACGATACACAAGGAAGAAATTGGAATAGAAACTAAAGGATCATTTTATTTGTAGCTGAGCTAGCACCCAATAACTTCTAGAACAGAACTCTTCCAAAAGACTGAGTCGAATCACATGACTTAGGTCTAAGGCTGAAGTGAAGCTTTTTTATTCCTGTCCCCACCTCCCCCGCCACTAAATTTTGGAACTAGCAGGCATAGGCATGCCCGCAGAAAGAGAAGATGATCAGGTGTGCAACGCAGACCAGCTTTCCTCATCTAAGTGTATCCTGAATGGAGACTGGGCGGAGCCTTCTCAGCAGGCAATCCGGAGCAGAAGCGGCACACCTGGCTAGGAACGTTCCGTCCGCTGCTGACCCCAAACACTGGTTAAATGTGGACTAATGAATGCCCTGGGTTCTGGCCAATCAGGTTAACAACTCCTTTTTCCTTTTTTATTTTTAATTTTTTTCTTTATTGATTAAGGTATTATATATGTGTCCTTATCCCCTCATTGCCCCCCCCCACCTGCCCAATCATGCCCTCACCCTCACCCCCTGTTGTCTGCATCCATTGGTTATGCTTATATGCATGCATATAAGTCCTTTGGTTGATCTCCTTTTTCCTTTTGAAGGTAGCTAGTAAGAGGGCAGGGAGAGGCCCTAGCCGGTTTGGCTCAGTGTATAGAACGTCAGTCTGCAGACTGAAGGGTCCTGGGTTCTATTCCAGTCAAGGGCACATGCCTGGGTTGTGAGCTTGACCCCCAATAGGGGGCGTGCAGGAGGCAGCTGATTTATGATTCTATCATCATTGTTGTTTCTACTTCTCCCTCCCCCTCTGAAATCAGTAAAAATATATTTGGGGGGGGGGGGAAGAGGGCAGGGAGAGGAGAAGGGAATTCCTTCCTATGCTTCCACTTCCTCACTTTTGTTCCCTCTTAATCCATTAGGAAGAGGAGTACAAGAGTGCGCTGCCAAACAAATGCATGTGCACGATCTATCCTTATGTAGACTGAAAGCCTCACAAGAACAGGGGCCAGTGCATTGTGTATCATGTTTTACATGTGGCGAGTACTCAGGTATCTGCTGGTAACCATTCTGTCAGTTAAAAGACATCATTGCCATTTCAGTTGACAAAACTGGTCAATTACAGATACACTAGGTTTTTGCAACCTGGGATTCTAGGGCTATATATTTGTTGTCTTACTTCCAACCTTCACTATATTTTGGCACAAAAGGGTATTGAGATGTGGGTTTGGACAGGGGGAAAAAAAGGCAAGTCTTCTAAATTAAATATGACCCCAAGCAAATGGATGTGCTAAGTATATAGAAGATCAAAATTCAATTGACCTCAATAAATTAGAGAAATGGTCATCAATAGCAGGTTTAAATGCATTAGAATAAATGGAAAGTAGTACATTTTAGGAGCAAAATAAGAATCACACACACATACTGTAGATTCAAGAGAGAAAAACTGGCCATGCAGAAACGTGGCCAAGAAAGACCTGTTAAATGTGGCAAACCAGTGATAGAATTAATAGAAAAATTACAGATATATTAACAAAAGCCTATGAAGCCAAATTCATCTTCATAATCCCTGGGACTTAGCCTGGCACATAGTAGATATTGATAAATATTTATTGGGAAAAACAGTACTTTGGCCAGATTGTCCATGCTTTTCCCTTCCTCTGAAAAGCCTCACGTGACCAATTCCTATGCACTCATCAAGACACAACTCAAGGTTTGTAAAAAATAAAGGATCCAGTCCTAGCCAGTTTGGCTCAGTGGATAGAGTGTCAGCCTGTGGACTGAAGGGTCCTGGGTTCAATTCCAGTCAGCGGCACAGGCCTGGGGTTTCGGGCTTGATTCCCCAGTAGGGGGCGTGCAGGAAGCAGCCGATCAATTATTCTCATCATTGATGTTTCTATCTCTCTCTCTCTCTCCCTTCCTTTTCTATCTCTCTCTTTCTCCCTTCCTCTCTGAAATCAATAAAAATATGTGTATATTTTTTAAAAAGACCCAACTCAAATGCAACTTCTTCCATGTTGCCTTCCCTACTCTCAACTAGTAGAAATCTCTCCATTTTGAATCCTCATAAACAATTAATAACTGCTAGCAATTATTATACCAATAATGGGTACTCAATAATTGGGTGAATAGTAGCTCTCAGATTATGACAAGCCAGTATACATTTTTAAATTATACAATTAATTGCTAAAGAAAATATTTGAGTCCTAGCCGGTTTGACTTACTGGATAGAGTGTCGGCCTGCAGACTGAAGGGTTCCTGGTTCGATTCCAGTCAAGGGCACATGCCTGGGTTGCAGGCTCGATCCCCAGTGGGGAGTGTGCAGGAGGCAGCCAATCAATGATTCTCTCTCATTATTGATGTTTCTATCTTTCACTCCCTCTGCCTTTCTCTCTGAAACCAATAAAAATATATATTTTTTAAAAAGAAAAGTAGCCCTAACTGGTTTCGCTCAGTGGATAGAGCGTCAGTCTGCAAACTGAAGGGTCCCAGGTTTGATTCCTGTCAAGGGCGTGTACCTTGGTTGCGGGCACATCCCCAGTACGGGGTGTGCAGGAAGCAGCTGATCGATGTTTCTCTCTCATCGATGTTTCTAACCCTCTATCCCTCTCCCTTCCTCTCTGTAAAAAAATCAATAAAATACATTTTTTTAAAAAAGAAAAGTATTTGACATTTTAGAATTGTTAATCACTGGTACTGCCTCTCACTTTCCTTGCTCGGGTTTTTGTTTGTTTTTTTATGCTCTGTGTAATTCAGCTTTTACCTGCATGATTCAAATTCATACACCTTATATCTTTTCATATCAGGGTCTTAGTGAACAAGCAGAATTTACAGAAGGGCTGACATGATTTACATCATGTAGATTGCAGCAATTCACTTGGAAATTCCCCCTACATCATGGTTCTTTTTCCCAGTTTCTCTCTCTCTCTCTCTCTCTCTCTCTCTCTCTCTCTCTCTCTCTCTCTCTCTCCCTCTCTCACTCCCTCTCCCTCTCCCTCTCCCTCTCTCCCTCTCCCCCTCTCCCCCTCCCCCCACTCTCTCATTCTGCCAATGCTGATCTTTTCCACCCCACGCCTGAGTCTCCAGCCTTGCTACTCTTCACTCCCCCTTCCCAGAGCCCCATGCAAATTCCTCAACCCTTCATTATTCGGAGGAATACATTTTATCTCAGTTTCGAGTTCCAAACTTGCATCCCTGACAAATTACCATGTTTAGCAAAACAGACAGTCTTTCAATGAGAGGACCTATCTGCTCTGCTCCACTTGTTCATCCTGGGACCCAGTGTTTTTCGTTCTAATGTGCCACCTACTCCAGGCTGTGGTCATTGTTGGCATGTTTGAGGCTGGCTTGCTCTCTCTCTCTCTCTCTCTCTCTTTTTAAACACAGTCTTAGTCAATTTTATTTTCCTGAAACCACAAAATAGAATCTTTGGTTGTACAAACATCACTAGTTACAGTCTTGCCAAGAGGTCCTGACTGGGGAGGGGGAAGTTCATCAGTGGCCAGAACTCCTGAGGGGACTTGTGTTGGTTGGAGCGCGTTCTGTAAAACAAAAGGTGGTGGGTTTGATTCCTGGTCAGGGCACATAACTAGGGTGCAGGCTCGGTCCCCAGTCGGTACTGGGCCCAGGCCAGGACACCCTGGCCACATTGGGCGGTGGAAGCTGCTGCACGGTCACTTCCTCTAAGCCCAAGGAAGCACCATAGCCCCCTCTGTCCTCCTCCTGGGGCTGGGAGGCAGTTCCAAGGACCTCGGCTCCTCAGCAAAATCTGGGGACAGGCTTCTCGAGGAGGCGCTGCCACTAACACCGATACCACTTATCTGGACCACTGTGGCCATGCTGCTGCTTAGGCCTATGCCTGTGCCTCTTTCCTTCCTGGACCTCCCCTCAGTGCTGTATTAAGAGATGTGCCCATGAGCTTCTCTGACATGCACAGTGCATACAGTTGTGCTATTCTGCACAGTTGTGTATTGTGTAGGTTGTTTGGTGCACAAGTGCACTCCATGAGGGCACACATGGGTACCAACGACTAGTTCACATGTGTTCTCCAGGAGGAAGAAGCTTGGTTTCCATTTGTATAAGGGCACCAAGCCATGCCCCCAGGAGCTGTGACTGCCCCAGGAGATGACTTTTTCCTCATTCAGATAAAGTTTCCCCCAGGGCTAGCAGCAACACAGCTCAAGCTGTCTCTGTGAAGAAGGTAAGAGCAGCTTTCTCTCTTCTGTTTGCCATTGTACCAGAGGGATGCCACTACCATAAACATGCTGGGAGAGCAGCAGGGACCACAGGCCTACCCCACCAGCCAACGATAACATCCTCATATGCCCTCCCAATATGCCAGGGAAAAAGTAATGAAACACCATGACAAATGTGACAGAGCTGTCAGAAGCACACAGCAATCAGCTGTGTAAATTGTAAAGCCTGTGGGATTCCATGTTTTATGAAATTGGCAAAATTTTCATCAAGAGAGAAAATAAAGTCAAGAAAAACTATGAGAAACATCTCATGGTAATTCTAACCATTGCCACACCCAAGTAACTCATGTTCACATTAACTCACACCGTTGGATTCTGATGGCTCTCAGATGTATCAAAAACAGTTCTTTCAGCGTTACAGGCAGCCTTAACCTGCCCCCCTCCCTCCTCGCTAGAACATGTGCAAGGCACCAATGGGGAGTAACTAGGACAGTTTAGGTAGCAGCCACCATGCTGGTCCCAGAACGGCCATGCTAATCAGCGCTCCAGCCCTGAGGCTGGGCGCGGCTGGTCACACTACGCACTTTCCTTTCTGATGAGTGCTCTCATAGGAATCTAGAGTCCTGCCTGCAATTTGCCTCTGTTGCTCCTCCCTTTGCCTATGCTCCCCCAGCTCCTCAAACATACCCACATATAAATAGTGGGCATGATTTGAGTTTTTTTCTAGAAGGCTCCTCAACAGTCAGGCAAAGCTGAGAGTGCAGGAGAAAACTGGAAGCGCTGTTATTTCACTGTACTTCAGTAACATCCAAATCCCGGTTTCATCCCATGGGGACTCCGTCCAATAGGAATAGCAGAGAATGTGGCCACTGTTGCCACCAGGGATGACCGCTAGAGTGGTGACTCAGTGAGATCAAAGGTGGTCAAACACATGTGCACATTTCTCAATCTGTGTCTCTCATACTGCTGCCCTGTAACTTTATTTATTTTGCAAAAGGGCATGAAATTGAATAGGATGCTAGGGGGGAAAAAGGATAGGATACTATATAATCTGCCACACAGCAACATTTTCTTCTTCTCCTTTTGTGTTATCTTCAAAAAAGTAGATTGGATGGGGCTCTAGGCAAGGATAAGAGGGAGGTGTGGAAGGGACGTGTCCCAAAGTGGTTACTGAATACAGTGGGGCCTTGACTTACGAGTTTAATTCGTTCCGAGACCGAGCTCGTTAAGGAGCTCGTTAACTCAAATTACTCTATCAACTCAATGCAAAAAATGGGCCGAGAGACAGCTTGTATCTCAAAAAACTCCTTAGTCGGGACACCTGTAAGTCAAGGCCCCACTGTACATGAAAGAGGATTAGTAGAATCTATTCTAGAGATAGTGAGAACAGTGAAGTAGATGACCTTAACCATTGGAGCTTAGATCTGACTGCTCAGATTAAAGGACATAGAAAATTGTAAAGAAAAGATAACTTCAACAGTAGGAGTGAAACAACTTTGAGTAACTGACACTCAAAGTGATCTGCCAACAGTCTTGTATCTACCGAACTAAATCCTGGTGAAAAGCAAAAGTTAGGTGAGTCACACCTGTTACTTGGAAAAATTAGTAATTGGCTTTGTCCCTTCTTGCCTGGGAAGCTGACAACATACTGTCAGTGTTTGGTATTTAGTTTGTCATGTCTTGCTGAAGCCTTCAGATTTTATTTGTTTTTTTCAATCCTGAAGCCAGCTAAAGGTTCTTAGGAACTGTTGTTATTTGACAACATCAGATAATTTAGTCATGTTCAGTAGAAGAGAGTGCATTGAATACAGCAGGCACTAGGTGGAATATATAGGAAGCAGCACAGGTAGTAAAAAACAAACAAACAAAAAACACACTGAACTAGAAGACCCAAGTTCTTGTCCTGTCTACCTAGCACTGCTAACTAGATAGCAATGTGACATTAAGAAACTCATTTAAACCTCACTAGCCTTATCTGTCACTTGAGATTCTTAATTAGGTAACCTATTAAATAATAAGTAAATTAAATAGCCTCTAAGGATATCTCTAAAATACTTTAATCCCATAGTCTCATTGGAAGTGTCACTAGATATTCAAGAAACTCATAGACAAACAACAGGAGCCAAGAGCAAATTAGCTGAACTGAGCCAACTACCAAGAGGAAACAAGCCCAAACTGGTAAGACCAGAGGTGTGGCTGCAAAGTCTGCACTCCTTTCCCAGGACGGTGTGTGATGGCCACACACGGGGCAATGACAGGTAATCCTGGGAAAAGAATGTAGTCATGGGTTCACTAAATGTTCCCTTCAATCTAGGTATGAGATTTGAAATGCATCTAAATGTTCTCCATGATTTACTTTGGAGGCGGGTATTCTGTTACTCTATCTCTAGGGAAATATATCCCAAAAGAGCTACTTACACAATATTGTTCTTCAAGTACCTATAGAGCATCGGTTCTCAACCTGTGGGTCGTGACCCCTTTGGCAGTCGAACGACCCTTTCACAGGGGTTGCCTAAGACCATCGGAAAACATATATAATTACATATTGTTTTTGTGATTAGTCACTATGCTTTAATTATGTTCAATTTGTAACAATGAAAATACATCCTGCATATCAGATATTTACATTACGATTCATAACAGTAGCAAAATTACAGTTATGAAATAGCAATGAAAATAATTTTATGGTTGGGGGTCACCACAACATGAGGAACTGTATTAAGAGTCGTGGCATTAGGAAGGTTGAGAACCACTGCTATGGAACCTGTGAGCAACATAATAAACCAATGGTAATCATATCTAATAAAAAAGTAATAAGTAAATTAACTGTCACTCTGTGACAAAGATGGTGGCGCCCATAGCGGCTGGGCAGGACACTGGCAGTGTCACCCCAGCAACATGAGCCCAGCAGGCAAGGGCCTACTGGGCGGTGGTGGCGGTGACCCACAGGCAGGCAAATGGGGCCCCCAGGCAGCACCCAGCAGGGCCTGCTGGGCGGTTGCCACAGCGACCGGGGAGCAGGCAAGTGGGGCGCAGGCAGCACCCAGCAGGGCCTGCTGGGGTGGTGGCAGCAGCAACCCGCAGGCAGCACTTAGCATGGCCTCCTGGGTGGTCGCCACGGTGGCCTGCGAACAGGCAAGGGAGGCCTGCAGGCAGCACCCAGCAGGGCCTGCTTGCCCATCCCTATGGTGTGCAGTATGCAGGCCCCGCAGAGAGCAGAGAACCATGGGGAGTGGGCCCAAGCCATCAGTAGTACATCCCCTGAGGGCTCCTGAATTGGAGAGGGTGCAGGTCAGGCTGAGGGACCTCCCTGACTGCCCTCCCCCACTCCCTCTGTGCACAAATTTTGTGCACTGGGCCTCTAGTACTAACATAAAGAATTATGTTGTTGTAACCATTCTGGATATACTAAATATGGCCCAGCAATTACTGGCTACCAATTACTGGCCTTGCTTGATCTATGATACTGTTTATGTTCATTAAGATATTTGACAGACAACCAGACCATGAAGAAGGCGGCCCGGGTCATCATCGAGAAGTACTATACGCTCCTGGGCAACGACTTCCACACCAACAAGCGCGTGTGTGAGGAGATGGCCATTATCCCCAGCAAGAAGCTCCGAAACAAGATCGCGGGCTGTGTCGCGAACCTGATGAAGCGGATCCAGAGGGGCCCCGTGCGAGGCATCTCCATCAGGCTGCAGGAGGAGGAGAGGGAGAGGAGGGACAACTGCATGCCCGAGGTCTCGGCCCTGGATCAGGAGATCATTGAAGTTGATCCTGACACTAAGCAAATGCTGAAGCTCTTGGACTTTGGCAGTCTGTCCAACTGGCAGGCCACTCAGCCTACAGTTGGGATGAATTTCAAAACACTGCGTGGAGCCGTTTGAATCTTTTACTATGCTGTAATATTATCAATAAACCATGGACACCTTGAAAAAAGTAAAAGAATAGGAGAGAGGATTCTCGCTTATAGGAGATAAGGCTTAGTCTAGGTCTAGGCAATACCTCTCAACCCCAGAGATTGCAGATAAGACATATGAGACGCTTAGGAAGTTTTCTGAACACCACCATTTCCGAGAGATAGTCCCAGCCTATGTACCAAGTCTTATGTCCCAATACACAATTCGTGGAGTCAAGGCATCGTTTGCAATTATTTTTTTTTCAGTTGAGCTCAATACACCAGGGCATTGGCTTCCCTGGGGAGTATTACCCCAAAGCTTAGGCCTTTTGGGGGTGATTGATGCCACTTCTCTTTTCTATCAAAGTTCTGAACCACATAATAAACAAAACAAGAACTGGTAGACGGAGGCCAAAATAACCTGCTTATTACCATAGAGAATGTGGCTTAGATGTGAGAATCAAGGTGTTTTCTTAATGCTGAACCTTGGAGTTATATGAATTTGCCACCAAGTCAGAGAAATCACTTAATTTCTGGAGGGCTCCCCCATAAGGGAAGGACATTTATAAAACACAAAACATGAAGGAACAGGGCAGAGACCCTGCTACCTGTCCAGACCCACGACTTCCCAAAGGAAGGAGATGAGAAGGTGGGTCTGCTATGCATGCTCAGTTTCTCCTTCTGAACTAATTAATCAGATAAGTTACTTTTTAACCCAGCGTTATGCTAATAACACTGCTCCTGTCAAATGGAAGGAACATTGGAAATTGAGAGGAAGCATTGTTCCACCCAGCCATTTGTTCTCATTAACAAAGACCTTTCCCTAGGCTCACAGGGAGGCCTAAAGTTCCAACATTGAAATAGCACATCTCCCCTCTTTCTAACCCACCCCTTGGGACAAAAGAAATTCATAATGCCAGACAGGAAACTGTTCTTTAGGGGTGTAGTGGACAAAGATGGGAATAGTGTGTTCATTTGCTTTCTTACCACACTGCATTCCTCCTTTGGGATAACCGTGGCTGGCACAGGGTGTGGTGATGGTAACTCTTAATGAATACTTACTTGGAAGCTGCTGAATTCTTGTCCAGAGTCTCTGGGGGTTTTGTTCCAGGGAAAAACCAAAGAATAGAGTGGCTTGTTAGGACATCCTCCAAGTATGGGATTCAACAGGCCAATTGATACAAAATTAAGGACTTGCATGTCATTGGTCCATTCTCCCCATGGATACTACATTAGACTTCAGGATTTTTATTTTTTTAATAAGCTTCATAATTTAGAACAGTTTTAAATTTTTACAGAAAATTTTATATTTTGCAGAGAGTTTCCATATACCCCACACTCAACTTCTACTAGTAACATCACACATTTGAATGGTACTTTTGTTATAATTAAAGAAATAATATTCATACATTATTATTAAAGAAATAATATTCATACACTATTATTATTATTAATTGAAGCCTAGACCTTATTCAAACTTGTTTAGTTTTTGACAAATGCCCCTTTTCTGTTCCAGGATTCCACATTATACATACTTGTCATGTTTCCTTATGCTCCTGTTGGCTGGGACACTTGCTCAGACTTCCCTTGTTTTGGTGACTTTGAGAGTTTTTGAGAAAATTGGTCAGGTATTTGTGGTACAGCCCTCAACTAGATTTGTCTGATGTTTCCTCATGGTTGGATAGGGGTTCTGGGTTATGGACTTTTGGGAGGAAGACCAGAGAGGTAAAATGCCATTTTTTCATCATGTCATATCAAGGGTACATACCATTACTATGACCTGTGACTGCTGATGTTGACGTTGATCACCTGGCTGAAGTAGTGCTGCAGATTTCTCCACATGGTTCCTCCCTCCCTGCTTTTTAGACTGAACTCCCTGCCGAGAAGCCACTATGTCAAAGGGCGAGGAGTTACACTTCACCTCCTTGCGGGCAGAGCATCTACAGAAATTATTTGGAATTTTTTTTACACAGATTTGTTTCTTCACCCTGCTTACTTATTTATTTAATTTCGTATTTATATCACCCGGTGACTTCTGCTTACATGTAGTTTTTCATTTGGCCACATGCTCAGAATTTTAGAAGGCGGGGATCACATTGGGTTTTCTCATGGATATTTATTTTATGCCGTGGGTTATAGCCCAATACTGATGCGATTATCTTCTTGCTTAAATTATTCCAATTTTGGCCATTAGGAGCCCTTTCCGTTGGCTCCCTTGTTCCTTTGACATATCCCCATCCTTGTCTTATTGTGTTTGTTTCATTTGTTTTTTAGCTCTTTCTGGCACTGCAAGATGCTTCAGACTTATTGTGTATGTGTCCCATCTCAACCCTAGAATCACCTATTTCAACACAAAAAGCCATATTTGCCTCTAAAACAAACTCTAGAAACTGGTGAGGCAGGTTGGGAGTAGAATGGATGGGACGCCACTGGCTACTAATTCAACTGTTTTACCTTGCTTAACCCAAAAGTTTGAAATCTATATTTGTTTCTTGTTGTTGTGGGGAACATTCACAATTTTTTACTGCTGCTATAACAAATAACCATAAACTTGGTGGTTTAAAAAAAATTTATCTTATAGCTCTCAAGGTCTGAAATGGCTCTTATAGGGCTAAAATCAAGTGTTGGCAGGGCTGTGTTTCTTCTGGAGGATCTAGGGAGAATCAGGTCCTTGCCTTTTTCAACTTCTAATGGCTACCCGCATTCCTTGGCTCATGGCCCCTTTCAGCAATGGCATCACACCAACCTCTGATTTCACAATCTTCTCTCTCTCTCTCACTCTCTTTCTCTCCTCCCTCTTCCATCTTTTAAGGCCCCTTGTTATTACATTGGGCTCACCTGGATTATCCTATATAATAAAAGCCTAAAATGCTAAGTGTCCAGTCGACTGTTCAACCAATTAAAGCATAATATGCTAATGATATGCTAAGGCCTTTCAACTGCTTGCTATGACGTGCACTGACCACCAGGGGGTAGACGCTCCAACCCATAGGTTAGCTTGCTGCTGGGGTCCAGCTGATTAGGACTGAGCTAGATGGGCTGGACAAACCCTGGAGCCCTCCTATGGTCCCTCCCCAGCTGGTCAACCTCCCACATCTCTCCCTGGCCCTGATTGTGTACCGGTGGGGTCCCTCAGCCTGGCCTGCACCCTCTCACAATCCAGGACCCCTCAGGGGATGTCAGAGAGCCAGTTTTGGCCTGATCCCACAGGCCAGGCTGAGGGACCCACTGGTGCATGAATTCGTGCACCAGGCTTCTAGTCCAGAATAACAGCGCTGTTTCAAAGCCTTTCACTTAACCTCATCTGCAAAGTCTCTTTTGCCATGTAAGGTAACATAGTCACAAGTTCTGGGGATTAGACAATGGACATCTTTGGAGGGTTATTATTCTCTCTACCACAAAAGCCTAAAACCAAAAAGTGCCATTTGCTGATACATTGCAGTTTTACCCATTTCCTTTATACCATACAGGATGTTCTAAATCTCAACATTTTCAACAGCTTCAGACAATTGTTTCTCCTTTTCCAAAAAGGAGATCATAATAAAAATATTATTTAATAGACCCTCTAAACAACTATGTCACTTTTTGGTGTTTTGTCCAAAAAAGTAACACAATTTTCCTCACTTGTTCTAGTGATATTTTCTCCAGTAGCAATTTAGAACACGTGGGTTAAATAGTCCATGTGGTTGCTTTGCTTCTCTAGCCAAATGATTGCTAAACGTGAAAGGTGAGCCTTTATCCAGGTCCGGAGGGCCACGGTGGCTCAAGGCCTGTTCCTTGCCTTCCATGTCTTTTCCATCCTGATCGTATGAGGCCCCATTAGTCAATCATGCAGGTCAAAGGATCTTCAACTATGTGTCTCATAAGGTGGACCTAATGCATTAGACTTAAAATTAAGTAATTGTGAATTTTTTCCCAATGGAAAAAAAATTTACAGTAATGAATAGAATGTTATAACTTTCAAAAATGTTCCCCATTTTTAATTTTCCTTAGCACTGGCCCCTTCTACTGCTTGTCTCTCGGCACATGCTAGCTGACAACAAAAGAATAAACAAGACATCAATTAATATTAATAGGAAAAGTGAGAGATAAGAATAAAAAAGGCATGCCTGATTCAATAGTTCATGGTGCTTTTAAATTTATTTATTTATTTATTTATTTATTTATTTATTTATTTATTTATTTTTTACAGAGAGGAAGGGAGAGGGATGGAGAGTTAGAAACATTGATGAGAGAGAAACATCGGTCAGCTGCCTCCTGCACACCCCCTACTGGGGATGTGCCCGCAACCAAGGTACATGCCCTTGACCGGAATCGAACCTAGGACCTTTCAGTCTGCAGGCCGACGCTCTATCCACTGAGACAAACCGGTTACGGCTCATGGTGCTCTTTAAAAATATATATATTTTTATTGATTTTAGAGAGGAAGGGAGAGGGAGAGAAAGAGATTGAAATATCAATGATGAGAGAGAATCACTGATCGGCTGCCTCCTGCATGCCCCCTACTGGGGATGGAGCCCACAACCCAGGCATATGCCCTTGACTGGAATCGAACCCGGGACCCTTCAGTCCACAGGCCAACATTCTATCCACTGAGCAAAACCAGCTAGGGCTCATGGTGCTTTTCTATAATTTTATGTTGCATCCATCTATTAGATAAATATTTTGCTGGCAAACATGCTCTATCACATAAAAAACTCTGGATATAAAGGATAAATATCTTCCCTTAAATATGGTGGAGCCAGCTACTATTTCTTCATTGTTTTAGAGAGTTTTTACAAAATGATAACATTTCTACCTTGAAAAAGACAAATTTAATCCTGGAGGGGCAAGAAAATATATGGGCTTTGGAGCTAGGTAAATCTGAGTACGAACACCTTACTAGCTGCATGACTTGAAATACATCGCTTCACTGAATAATTTTAATTACTTAGGAATTACATTTGGTTGTTTGTACAAGGTCATGATTAAATCAACTTAATTATGGAAGAGGCTTATTTCTCCTTCAAAATAAAGACGTGTGGAGTTAGGAAGGTCAGGATTGGTGTGGTGGCACATTGATCATACATTTCTAGGTTCTCCCTTTCTGCAAGCCCCACCATCTTTAGCACAAGGCTTCCATATTCTAGGTCACTCATGGTCTGAGATGGCTTTTGAAGTTCTAGCCACCTAGTCTGTTTTCCAAGCAGCAAGAAAGATGAAGGGAAGAGGGCAGGTAAAGCTTTGCAGGAAGTCCCACCCAGAGACTTCTGCTTACATCTGAGTGGCTGCTTGTATCTGAAAGGGAAATAGGAAGTGTAGTTTTGGACACACTATTCAGAATCTGGAAGGAGAGACTCACATGGGATTCTGTGGCAGAGATGCCTAAATGGTCTCCATCTGATCTATGATTTCCTTCTTCTTTCAGCAATAGAATCACCACCATACCTGTCCACCACTAGTTTTGACCTTGGCATCTGGCCACTGAGTAGAGGTTACATTCTCCTCCTGCAGTTAGCTGTGGAAATGTGACTGTGATCTTTCTGGACAATGGGATGTGAGTTAAAGTGTTTGTACGATTTTCTTTACAAAGGAAATACCTATCCTTCATCCTCTCTCTCTTCCTCCTTCCCACAGGCTGGGACATGCATGTGAAGTGGCGAGTCAGCTTTTACCAGACAGATGAGAACAAGACCTTAGATGATGGTGAACTAACAAGACAGAAGGTGCTGGGTCCCTCCATAACTGAGTGCAGTGGAGCCACCTGTCACCCTGGACTTTCCACCTGCCTCTGTTTTGTTTTGTGAGAGAAAAATAAACCTCCACCTTGTTCAAGTTACTGTATTTTGGTATCTTCTTGTTACTGCAACCTAGCTTGTATCCTAATTCTGTGCTTCTGTTTATTTTTCTGTAACATGGCAGCGGAATTATTTACTCCGCTGGGTTGTTGCAAGAATTAGAAATAGCCCTAGCCACTTTGGCTCAGTGGATACAGCATTGGCCTATGGACTGAAGGGTCCTAGGTTTGATTCCAGTCAAGGGCATATGCCTGGGTTTCCAGCTTAATCCCCAGTGGGGGGTGTACAGGAGGCAGCTGATCAATGATTCTCTCCCATCATTGATGTTTCTATCTCTCTCTCCCTTTCCCTTCCTCTCTGAAATAAATTTTTTAAAAAAAGGAAAAAAAGAACCTCATCTAATAAAGAGGGAATATGCAAATTGACCATCACTCCATAACAGTCAAGATGGCTGCACCCACAGTGGAGGCCGAGTTCCTGTAACGAGCCTTAAGGAGCAATCAACAGGGACCTGAGGCTGCGCCCCCCACCTGGTGGGGCTTGACAGGGGACCTCAGGCCGTGCCCCCTGCCCTGGCGCCAGGCTGGGGGACCTCAGGCTGTGTCCCCCGTCCCAATGCCAGGCTATGGAACCTCAGGCCGTGCCCCTGGCCCAGCAGGGCTTTACGGGTGACCTCAGGCCACACCCCCCACCCCGGCACCGGGCCGAAGGACCTGAGGCTGCGCCCCCCACCATGCGGGGCTTGACGGGGGACCTCAAGGCATGCCCCCTGCCCCACCCCAGGCTGGGGGACCTCAGGCCTGCCCCAACCCCAGCACCAGGCCAAGTGATCTAAGGCCGTGCCCCCTACTGGCAGGGCTTGATGGAGGTGGTGCCGGCTGAGTCTGGATCTAGCCCAATGGGGGTGAGGCCAGCCGGGTCTGGATCTTGTGTGATTTTGGGGTGCACGTGGGTGGGCGGGGACTTGACTCTGGTTCCCATGGCACACCCCAGACTCTGACAGGAGGAAGATTTTCATATACATTTTACTAATTTTATTTCATCTCTGACATTTCTATTATAGAGAAAGGGCAAATAGCAATATTAAAATATTTTCTCTAATTAATTCCTTTTAATGTGCACAAATTTCATGTACCAGGTCACTAGTTAGAAATAATATAAGTAAGGCACCTGGGCCATAGCTATTATATGTCATAGTTATTAGCATAGGTTTCATGAGAGGATTCTGAGAAGCTGATTCAAAAACTTGGAGGAAATAGGCAGCATGCTCCCCCACCAGTACAAGGAGAGCTATTATGTGTGATTGGATCCTTGATTTAGCAACAAAAGCATACGAACAATAAAATCTTGGATTTAAATGTAAGGAAGCTAGTTAAAATGTTTAGAAAATACCCCCTGATGCATTTCCCCTTCTTAATAATATGGATTATTTCCTTGCCTGAAGTTGGCATGAAGCAAGTACAGACCGCAGCAATGACAAATCTGAGTAGTAGTCATCAGAATGATACTGCAAAAGACAAAGTGGAACCAGCATTCCCTCAGGGGCTAAAACAGTGGGATCAGGGAAGGCAGCAAGACAGCGTGGGGTTCCACCCCTGCTGTTATGAGGGGGAAACAAAGCCAGCAGGGAGTCTGGATTCTGAACTGACTAAATTCAATTTAAACGCAGAGACATAAACACAAATAGAATTTCCCCATACTATTAACAGGAATAGAGGCTTGAGTCTAAGACAGGATTAGTTGTAGAAAATAATGGACATTATAGCCTTTTTTGCACATCTGAGTCATAGGATGCAAATTTCTGTCCTGCTGCATGACACTTACAAGGTCAATTTAAAAAAAAAAAGCACAAGTATAGGTCTATTTCATTTATAGAACATAGCTTCCATTCTCTTAAATAAAACATTAGCAAATTTAATCCATTAGGATAGAAAAGAATAATACATCACATCCAAATAGTGTTTAGCCTACAAATGCAAGTGTGATAGGATTTTAAATTGGAAGTTTCAGCCAGAATCCCTAAGGCAGTATATACTAGATGACAAAGTTGTCAGCAGACCATCTTGTAGGAGTTTTCAAGGAGATGGGGGAAAAAATGGTTTCACAATTCTCAACTCTCTTGTCCTCAGGGTCATAAAGATAGTTGGTATAGGACTTCATGATGGATTTTCTACAGGGAGCTAGCTGTGCTGTGGGGTTGCGGGGGGTACTTTTCCACTCTCTTCAAGTCAAGAGGGAGCCATTTCAGTAGGACCACTTGGGGACATTGATATGTAGCTCCTCCAGTAGTGGGCCAGTGTATGACTCATGCCTGGAACTTGTAAAAGGCAGAGATGGGCTGGACTATCTCCTCCAACTACAGTGGTGAAGGTTAAATGATTATGTCAAGTGGCCTGCACTCCAGGAGTCAGTGTGGATGATTTCTTTGGAAAGAGAACCTTTTTAAATCCTGCCCAAAAGAATTGCTTGGTAGAGCCAACAGAAACACCCAGGATTGAGGAGACCAACAAAAAACAAAAGGTAAGATGGGAACAGCCAATGAAAGGGAAATGGTATCCCCTGCATTGTGGCGGGTATGATAGGATGTTCCCACTGGGGGCTTCTGCCCACAAGCATACCTCAAGAGAAAAAATAGTCAGCTTTCAATATCTGCCAATCCCAGTGAGCTTAAAACTATTCATCAAGAATATTTTTCTCTTAAACCTGAGAGTCAGCTGTAAAAGGAGATGCCCTAGGTGGGGAAATAGTTTAATCGTGGCCCTACCTCCCCACCATTCCTACTATAAGTGTTCATGTGCACGATTTAAGTTAGAAGAGAAGAGTTTTCACTTTAAGTCAAGTTTGATATTTTTATTTTTATGATGTAGAATTGGGCATTTCTGATGCTTGAATAGAGACTGTCATTTATTGTGACTGTGGGACTCTTTCTTTATCTAAGAGTCATGTGAATGCCTGAGATTCATCAAAAACAGAGGGTGAACCTTCTCCAATGAATAAAATTTAAAGGAACATTGTGTGTAAGAGACAAAAAGCATGAAACTTAAAAAAATTGGTAAATTGAAGTTCACCAAATTTACAAATTTGGGGATTTATCCACACAGTGGAATGTTATTCAGCCAGAAAGAGAAGTGAACTACTGATGTGTACAATAACATGGATGAATTGTAAATACAATATGCTCAGTGAAAAGAAAACAGACACAAAATAACACATAGTGTATGATTTCACATATATAAAATTCTAGAAAAGCGACAGGAACCAGATCAATGATTTCCTACGGCCACAATGCTCACTGCAGCATTATTCATAATTGCCCCCAATGGAAACAACCCAATGTCCATCAACTGACACATGGATAAATAAAATGTGGTATCTAGTAAAAAGGAATGAAATTCTGATAGGTGCTCCAACATGTATAATCCTGGAAACATTATGCAAGTGAAAGAAGCTGTCACGCCGAAACTGGTTTGGCTCAGTGGATAGAGCGTCGGCCTGCGGACTGAAAGGTCCCAGGTTCGATTCCGGTCAAGGCCATGTACCTGGGTTGTGGGCACATCCCCAGTGGGGAGTGTGTGGGAGGCAGCTGGTCGATGTTTCTCTCTCATCGATGTTTCTAACTCTCTATCTCTCTCCTTTCCTCTCTGTAAAAACTCAATAAAATATATTTAAAAAAAAATTTTTTTTAAATAAAAAAAAAAAAAGAAGCTGTCACAAAGGACCACATGTTCTATGATTTCACTTATCCAGAATAGGCGACTCTACAGAGACAGAAAGTAGATTAATGGTTATCTAGGGCTGGGGTAAAATGGGTATGAGGTTTTTCTTTGGCGGGGGGAGGGGGGGTGTGATGAAAATGTTTCAAAATTTATTGGGGTGATGATTGTACTACTCTGTGAATAGACTAAAAATTATTGAGTTGTACATTTTAAATGGGTGGATTGTATGGCAGGTGAATTATTTCTCAAGAAAACTGATTTCCAAATAATGATGTTGGAGATGATTGGAAATCTTTGGGGAAAGAATCAAATTGTATTCTTAACAGTACCATTAAAAATACACATCTGATGAATTCAAAACCTAAATATAAAAATTGAGAATATTAGAAAAAACTATTGAAAAATGCTTATGACTTTAGGAGCAAGGAAAATATTATTGAAGAAGATTTAAATTTTAAAAAACTTAAAAAGAAAAGTGATACACTTGACTGTATCAGTATTAAAAACTTCTGTAAAACAGTAGATAACAAAGAAAGCTAAAGGCAGGTAACACACTGAGAGAAAATATTTGCAGTGTGTGTATCAGAGAATTAAGATTCATAATGTATAAAGAACTCAAATAATTAATTACAAAAAGAAAAGGAAATAGAATACCAACAGATAATATACAAATGGGACAACACAAATTACCAATATATGTATTAAAATAGAAATTTAAGCAACTCTCTTAGGATTCAGGAAAATTTAACTTAAAATAAAAAGTTTTACTATTTAGATTCTTAAGAATTTAAAAGATTGTTAATATTAAGTGTTAGAAAAGATATGAAAAAATGTCACAAAGTTGAGATGGGTAATTTTCACAGAGACAGCTAGTAGGAATATAAATTGGTACAGACACTTTGGAGGGCAAATTGGCAGCATTGACTGAAATGTAAATTATGTGTATACCATGACCTAGGAACTCCCCCCTCTAGGTATTTTACCATAGTGAAGCATTTATCCATGTGCACAAGACACTTGTACAAAGATGTTTTGTTCATTGCAGCATTGCTTATCATAGGACAAATTAGGAATAATTTAAAGGCCTAAGGTCTCTCAGAAGTGAATTGACTATGTAAAATTTAAAAGAAAAGGTTGATTTCTATGTACAGAGAATGGCCTCCAGGATTTACTACTCGGTGGTAAAACAAAGTTGTAGAATAATATGTTTGATGTACCATTTAGTTAAAACAGCCTCACACACAAAAAAATTATTGGCAGGAGCGCATATATTTAAATATAAGAGAAGGGTCTGAGATACTACCAAACAAACAAACAAAAAAGCTAATAACAGCACTTAACATAATATTGTTTTCTATTTAGATAAACTAGTGGCCTGGTGCACGAAATTATTGCACCTTAAAAGGGAATTAATTAGCAGAAATCTAATCTAATAAAAGAGAAACATGCAAATTGACCATAACTTTGCTATGCCCCAAGCCATGCCCACCAGCCAATCAGAGCGACTATATGCAAATTAACCCAACCAAGGTGGCGGCCAGCAGCCACAGAGCTGGAGCAAGCAGGAGGCTTGGTTGCCCCGGTGATGGAGGAAGCCAAGCTTCTGCCTGCCCTGGCCGGCTGTGGCCTCCGCAAAAGGCAACAAAGTTTCAATTATAGAAGCTAAATAAATCCCAGATTCCTGCTTCCAGCCAGCCTCCACTGGGAGCTTGGGTGGCTGGGGGCCATGGCCAGCCTGCAAACAGCCATCAACCCCTCACCCAGGTTGGCCAGGCACCCCAGGGGACTCCCACCCTGAAGGGGCTGTGGACAGTCTGCCAACAGTCATCAGCCCCTCACCCAGACTGGCCATGCACCCCAGCGGGGACCCCCACCCTGAAGGGGGTGTGGCCAGCCTGCAAACAGCCATCAGCCCCTCACCCAGGCTGGCCACACCCTCATGGGGTGAGGGTCCCTGCTGGGGGTCTTGGCCAGCCTGCAAACAGCCATCAGCCCCTCACCCAGGCTGGACAGGCACCCCAGCGGGGCCCCCACCCTGATCCGAGACACCCTTCAGGGCAAACTAGCCAGCCCCCACCCATGCACCTGGCATATAATAAAAGGGTAATATGCAAATTGACCCCCAACAGCAGAACGACTGGGAATGACTGGTCACTATGACACACACTAACCACCAGGGGGCAGACACTCAATGCAGGAGCTGCCCCCTGGTGGTCAGTGCGCTCCCACAGGGGGAGCTCTGCTCAGCCACAAGCCAGGCTGGTGGCTGCCAGCACAGCAGTGATGGCGGGAGCCTCTCCCGCCTCCTCAGCAGTGCTAAGGATGTCCAACTGCAGCTTAGGCCTGCTCCCCGCTGGCAAGTGGACATGCCCCGAGGGCTCCCGGGCTGCCAGAGGGATGTCTGACTGCCAGCTTGGGCCCAATCCCCTGGGGAGCGGGCCTAAGCCAGCAGCTGGACATCCCCCAAGGGGTCCCAGACTGTGAGAGGGCACAGGCCGGGCTGAGGGACACCCCCTCCCCCAGTGCACAAATTTTTGTGCACCGGGCCTCTAGTATTTTAATATTGCTGTCCTTTCTCTATAACAGAAGTGTGAGAGATGAAAGGAAATTAGTAAAATGTATATGAAAATAATATATAAATTTATTAATAAATAAACAGTAACAAAAGGATATAACAACAGAGGCATGATATAAAAACAACAAAAACATGATATAAAAACAACAAAAACATGATATGAAAACATCAAAAACATGATATGAAGACAACAGTGATGCAAACAATGACTGATAGATTAAACTTATTCTAATATCTCCCTGTACACCACATTAAGAGTGAAAACACTTTCAGAGTGTTTGACTAATTTCCCTTGTGATGAAGTATTTAGAACTTTAACTTTAACATTACATGCTCTTCGAACTCGAGAGAAAGCAACATATAACTGACCATGTGTGAAAACGGGTTCAGGTAGGAATATTCCTACTGTGTCTAGAGTTTGTGCTTGTGATTTATTAATAGTTATCGCAAATGCTGGCATCACGGGAAACTGTCGTCGAATTAATTTAAATGGGAGCCCAGTGTCAGATGGGGAGAAATCAATTCTTGGAATCAGAACAACCTCTCCCTCTGCAGATCCTGTTAACACTTCAGCTTCGATAATGTTAGGTTGTAATCTTTTTATAATAAATCTGGTACCATTACAAAGACCCCATTTACCATTAAGATTTCTCAATAGCATGATGATTGCACCCACTTTCAATTTTAATTTATGAGATGACATTCCCAAAGGAGTAATACTATTAAGAAATTTGATGGCAAAATTTTCCTTTTCATTATCATCTGTTGAATCAATGGAATCATCACTCAAATATGTGTGAAAATCTCCATCGAGTATATCCAAAATTTCTTCATTTAATTTTTGAACGTGCTCATTTTTTGGACAAAGAATTGCACGTTTAGATATATTTTTAATATTATCTATAGATATAGTATTTCCAAAGGTAGTTTCAATAATAGATCCATTACAAATCATTTCACAGGGGATTTCAATAATATCTATTCCTAAATGAAAACTGATATCAAGTTTGCCATCTCCAAGTTTTACTAACCATCCACTATAAGCAGAATTCTCTGTCTCATATTTGTTGTAAGAGACAACTTTCTGAAACATCCCCAAAAATTACAGTACTTTAAACTCATTTGTACTATGGCCGATTGCATAGCCTGCAGTACAATACTGAGACATTGTTGAAAATCCCCTCCAAGAAGAGAACTTTCCCACCAAATACAACATTCAAATTCATAATTTCTCTTAGTAATCTGTCTATGGCGTTTATAGCATGACTGGATGCCATGGTGCATTCATCAATAATGAGGAGTTGGGCCTTTTTAATAGTTTTAGCAACTTCAGTGTTTATATCGAGTTTAGAAATTGAAGTTTCATTTAATGGAATTGGTAATTTATATTGGGAATGAAAGGTGCTTCCACCGAGAAGTAAATTTATAGCAATTCCTGTAGACGCTGTGGGTAAAACAGTACCACCACGACCTCTAATATAATATCTGTATTAAAACTTTGTACAGATATGCAGGTGAATAGGATTCCTAGCTGGCAGGCCCCTGACAGCAAGCTGGCCACCTGTGGATTCCGTGAGGAATGGGGCTCCCTCCTCCCTCCTGTCAGGGTCCAGGGTCCAGGTGAATGGGGTTCCTGGCTGGCAGGCCACTGACAGCAAGCTATCCAACAGTGGATTCTGTGAGGAATGGGGCTCCCTCCTCCCTCCTGTCAGGGTCTGGTTTGAAGGCCGGCCATGCCTCCTGTTGGACCAGACCCAGAATTCTACCATGCAGTGGCCTCCGCCTCAGCAACCCAGGACTGACTGCTGGTCACTCCTGGCAATCCGAGGGTGGGTTCTTCCCTCAGGCCTCAAGGGACACAGCTGGGGGAGGGCGCAGCCCTTGCCAAGACGACCCAGGACTCATTGCCTCCAGGCTCTGAGGGCCAGTTCCTGCCTCAAGCCTCGCTGCCCACCAGGGAAACAGCTCGGGGAGGGCGCAGCTGTTGCCAAGACGACCCCTGCAGGACTGACTTCCTTCAGGTTGGTCTAACTCTAGCCTCAGACATGACCCTTTACACCCAGGGTTTTTATATAAATAGATTGCTCTAAGCTCTTGGTAAGACTGAACTCATTCAATCCTTACAACAACCCTGTAAGATGTGTGCTATTATTAGCTCCGTAATGATGAACTGAAACAAAGAAGTTAAACGACTTGTCCAAAGTCATAAGTACGTTGCATAATCAACACTTGAACTTGGACAATGTAGCTCCAGAGCCATCAGTCTTAAGTCTGGTTATATAGGGAAGAGAGGGAGGAAATTGGGATAGTATTCAAAGAAAATTATGGCCTAATTTGTATTGTCTTTGTTTTTCAAATGTGTGTGAATTTTTGTGCCAATAAAAATTTATTTTAAAAAATATGACAACTTGCCAATTATTATAAAAGGTTAAAGAGATAACTTTGATCTCACTTACTTTGTTATCCTTAGAAATGACATAAGCACAAGCTACTTCAGAGTGCTTTGGAAATTGCAGGTGACTACTTTCTGCAATTTAAAATATGAGTAGCCTGCCAGTGTGGCTCAGTGCTTGGACAACGATCTATGAACCAGGACGTCAGGGCATATGCTTGGGTTTACCACCACCACCAACAACAAAAAATGTCTTTCCTCTTAAAAAAATAAGCCCTAGCTGGTTTAGCTCAGAGGATAGAGCGTTGGCCTGCCGACTGAAGGGTGCCAGGTTCGATTCCAGTCAAGGGCACATGCCCGGGTTGTGGGCCCCCTCTCCAGTAGGGGTTGTGCAGAAGGCAGCCGATCAATGATTCTCTCTCATCATTGATGTTTCTATCTCTCTTTCTCCCTCTCCCTTCCTCTCTGAAATCAATAAAAACATATTAAAAATAAAATAAAATATGAGTAAACTGCTTTCAATCTGGAAACTACAGTATGTTAAAATTGAGATTAAGACAATATTCAAGTACCTCTTTCTTCAGTTTTACTAGTACTGTAACCCTATCTTTCAAACTTATCTCTCCCTTCCTCCTACACCAAGCATGTCAAATTCGCGGCCCATAACGAATATTTTTGCGGCCCAGCCAACAAAATGGAATGTAAGGAACGTTTTAATAAAAATTTCGTAACTTAATTTTTACAATATCCTGTTATACACAATTACTAATAAAGAACTACAATGTTCCCTAATGACTGATGACTATAATCATGTTGCCCTCATTTCCCTTACGCACCTTATGTGCAGGCGCACCATTTCTCTCCACTAATACGAGTAGCGAATACTTTAGAAGCCAATTGCCATGTCATTAGTCTTGTACTGACTTGTTTGGTGTGCACAACAGGAAATATTTAGCTTTCAGAGAATAAGAAAAATAGGTTTATTTGTGTTACGCTTATTAATTTGTGAAGTTATTCAGTATCTGGTAAGTTAATGTTCAAGAAAAAAATACTAATTTTTATTAAAATGTCCTATTATTTTATGTTAACGATTACTCGTTTATTTCAGCCCTTTGTGTTCAGCATGTCTTTATTGAAATAAATCTACATTTCTATGAAAATTGAACCTTTTGGGTTTTTTTGCAGCCCACCTAAACTTAAACCTTGTTTATTTGGCCCGTGTTAGCCTTTGAAGTTTGACATGCTTGTCCCACACCTTCCAGAAGACATCTATGCTCTATTTCTGGTCCATGTCTTGCTGAATTTGCTCCCTTTTAATGTCCAGGATGCTTGCACCTGACCTCTTTGGTTCAGTCAGTCAGGGAACCATCTGCACCTAGTTCAATGCACAGCATGGAGGCCTTTAATATGTGTTAATAGATCTTAGAATGACTGTAGTAGAAAACTTTTTCATAGTTACTATATTTTTCCTCATGCTGTTGAGCATCCTCTCCATCATTATTCTGAACTCTATATCTGACAAATTTCTTATCTCCATTTCATGTAGCTCTTCGTCAGGAGAATTCTCTTGTTCTTTCATTTGGGGCTTGTTTTTTTGTCTCCTCATTTTGGCTGCCTGTTTGTGTTTGTGTCTACGTATGAGGTAGATCCCAATCCCTACTGCCGCACAGTGTCAGATGCAATTTTCAGTTGGTTGGTCAGGATGGTTTTTCTGTATTTTAGCTGTAATTGCAGTTTGGTCTTGGGAGAGTGTCAGTGTAGCTCCCACTTACTCTGCCGCCATTTTGGAATCTCCTCAGTAGAAGACTTCTTATCCAACAGGATTTGGATCCGAAAAGGAAAAATTCTATTAAAGTAGGAAATCACAAAATGTGATCTATACTCATTTAAAATTTACTTTAACTTCAAACATATTTAAACACATTCATTCACCAAATTTTTATGTAAGGCCAGTTGTAAATAAGGACACTATTTGGAGCTCTGAATTTCCTTTCTTGAACAAACCACACTCACAAGATGCATTTTCATGATTCCCAGTTTGGGTTTCTTTCAAGTGGATCAAAAGCTTAAACACACCTTGGAAAGAAACCTGTGTGCAGGGCTTTGAATTACTTAGAATGATTTATCAACGTTTTACAATATATTGATTTGCCCATGCCTATTTCAATGGCCTTTTGTTGTTGTTGTTTTTAGTAACTCCGCCTTTATTGAATCTTTTAAAAGCATTTCACCTAATTTTTTAAAAGTTAATGAAATGTTGCAAACATACAAGAGAAAGAACAGAAGGAACACCTGTTCCCACGCTCAACTGTATGAATGCTAACATTTTGCCATACTTGCTTTTGATTTTTTAAAAAAGGGAGTACACATTACAGTTGAAACCTGTGTACACTCCATGCTGATTTCATTTCTGTCCCATTCTCCCCATTTATAACAACTATCCTGAATTCAGTGTTTAGCTTCCCCGTACATGTCTTTATATGCATGCCATATGTGTGCCATAAATATATGGCTGTGCTTTGTTTGTCATGTTTTGAATTATGTAAATGGCATCATACTGTATGTATTATTCTTCAACTTTTTTCTCTCATCATTATGTGTGAGATTTACCCTTGTTGACACACAACTCATAAGCAATGGAGCACCCCCCCCCCCCGCCTTCACAAGATAGTGTTTATTGAGGAGTCGGAGCTTGGGAGGGCGGAGCTCCTAAGGGCCTAGAGCAGTGATGGCGAACCTAGGACACGCGTGTCAGAGGTGACACGCGAACTCATTTTTTTTGTTAATTTTTCTTTGTTAAATGGCATTTAAATATATAAAATAAATATCAAAAATATAAGTCTTTGTTTTACCATGGTTGCAAACATCAAAAAATGTCTATATGTGACACGGCACCAGAGTTAAGTTAGGGTTTTTCAAAATGCTGACATGCCGAGCTCAAAAGGTTCGCCATCACTGCTCTAGTTTATTATTTAAGCTGCTGCATCGTAGGCCCTGGCTGGGTAGCTCAGTTGGTTAGTGTTGCTCCCATACCACTAAGATTGTGGGTTTAATCCCTGGTCAGGGCACATATAAGAATCAACCAATGAATGCATAAATAAGTGAAACAAAAAAATCAATGTTTCTCTCTCTCTCTAAAAATTAAATAAAAAATAAACTTCTGCATAGTACTCCATTTTTAAAATACTCCAGAACTTATTTATATTTCCTCTTGTTGAATATTTGAGTTATTTTCTTTTTTTCTATTACCAACAACACTTCAGTAATCATTCCTTCATAGATCTCCGTGTGTGTGTGTGTGTGTGTGTGTGTGTGTGTGTGTGTGTAATGGAGAGAGAGTGAGAGAGAGTTTCTCTAGCCTAGCAAACATAACAAGAAATGGAATTTTGGGGTCAAAGGGCATGCACATCTTTACAAGTATCTTGTCAAATTATTTTCTAATATGGTTGTAACAATCTAGCTCTCACTAGCCATGTGTGAGAGTTTATTGTTCCATGTCCAACATTCATGTTATTATTCCTTTCCATTTTTTCCCAGTTAGATGATTGTGAATGGTATCTCAAGTGGTTTTATTCTGACTTGCCTAACCAATAATGAGGTTTTCTATCTTTTCGTGTTTGTTAACCATTCCGAAGTCCTCTTCTAGGAACAGCTTGTTTCTGTCCTTTGCTCTCCTCTCTGTTGTTTACCCTTGTTCTTGATTTGTAAGAGTTTTGTTAAATTCTGAATACCTATACTTGTCAATTACATGAATTGCAAATGTCTTTCTCAGCTTGCAGCTTGAATTTTATCTTTGTTCACGTCATCTTTTGTTGAATAAATGTTTTTAAATTATAGGTAATCACATTTGTCAATATTTTCTGTCATGATTTATGCTTTTGGATTTGAAGAAATATTTGCTTCTTCTGAAAGAAAGGTTCTCCTAACATTCTCTTCAAAATGTTTTAAAATGTTTTATTTTTCATATTTAGGTCTTTATTCCACTTAGATATGGTTTGGTATGGTGTGGGTGTAGGCACACAGCTTTCTTTTTTTCTGTATATACAACTGTCTCACCCCAGGTTTTTTGAAAAACTGAGCCTGAGGCACCACCTACATGCCAAGATATTGAGAGGAAAGACCCCAGGGCAGCAGAATCAGGGAAAAGGGACGTGAGACACAGAAGAAAAGAAAGCAAATGCAAGTTGATATGTTACAAAGCAGGACACAGCTTCCCAAGGGAATCTAGCCCTGGTACCCAGGACATCTTCCCAACAGGTTCTGTGCAAGCACCACACCTCAGAAGAGTCCCTCAGAGGAGGAAGGGTGAACAATCTGCTGGCCCCTCTTTCCTCCTCCCTGTTCTGGGTTGAAGTTTGTTCCACTGGAAGTTAATTCACTTGTGGGTTGAGTTACACACTTTCTCTGTGTAGCGAATGGGCAAGCCAGTCTCTAGTGCTGTTTGTCATATAATGCTTGATGCTTCAGCTGAGCCTGAAAGTGATGGAAGAGCCATCGCCTCCATGAGTTTGGTAGAGTGTCACCAAAGCACCAGAGCCATGTGTCTTCTGTATTAGGAGCAACAGAAGCCATGCCAAAGCCAGGCTCTTCCTCTACGGTGAGAGTGAGATAGCTGAAAGTGTTAGGAGGTAAAAAACCCTACCCATTTGGCTCAGTGGATAGAGCATTGGCCTGCGGACCAAAGGGTTCCAGGTCCGATTCCAGTCAAAGGCATGTACCCTGGTTGCAGGCATATCCCCAGTAGGGGGATGTATAGGAGGCAGCTGAATTGATGTTGCTAACTTTCTACCCCTCTCCCTTCTTCTCTGTAAAAAATAAATAAAATATATTTAAAAAAAAGAAAGAAAGAAAGAAATAGCAGCATGATTGGGGTTCCCGGGAATCAAGTGGGTCCAGATGTATTATTTGAATCATTTATAACTAATTTTCTCATTTACTAAATACTTAATTCTTTCCCCCCACGTTTATAATGCTACTTTTGAATATATCAGGTTTTCATATATTCATGGGCTTCTTTCTGAGGTCTCTTTTCTGTTCCGTTCACCATTTGTCTATCCCTGAGCCAATGTCATGCCATCTTAAATCTTATATCTTTAAACTAAGTTGATATCTGGTGGGATAGTCTTTCTATTTTGTTTTATATCTTCAATATTATATTGTCTTTTTTCTCTTTTATATGAATTTTAAGATCAGTCTGTTTTGTTTCACAAATAGTCATATTTAGATTTTATTTAGAATTATAATGAATTTAAGAACTAGGGAAGAATTTACATTTTATGATATTGCCTCTTCTAATTCATGAACCTGGTAGATCTCTCCATTTATTCAAGTCTCTCTTTTTGTGGATTTATGTGTACATGAGGACAGTGGTCTTCTAAACCCAGTTTTAAAGGTTTTTAAAAAATCATGAATGGCCCTGACCGGTTTGGCTCAGTGGATAGAGCGTCGGCCTGAGGACTCAAGGGTCCCAGGTTCGATTCCGGTCAAAGGCATGTACCTTGGTTGTGGGCACATACCCAGTGGGGGTGTGCAGGAGGCAGCTGATCGATGTTTCTCTCTCATCGATGTTTCTAACTCTCTATCCCTCTCCCCTCCTCTCTGTAAAAAATCAATAAAATATATTTTAAAAAAAATCATGAATGAGTGTTAAACATTATTGATACTTTTTTTTGCATTTATTGGAATAATCATTTTTTCTAACTTAATCTGTTCAAGTGGTACATTTGCATTTCCAGGATATTCAACTTAGTCTGTGTAGAAACAATACTCATTCTTTTGACATTTATATTAGATTGCTTTATATAATTTCAAATTAAATTATATGGTTATAATATCAAGTATACCTGGAATTAATAGGTTATAAAATAAAATACAAATGACCCTGGATGAGCATAAAACTCAAGTGCACAGTAGCCCATTATCTATAAGAATCACACTGGTGGTTCTTTTAAGACAGAATGGAGCATATCAGTTAAGTGGAACTCAATTAAGAAAGTGTTCACAGCCCGGCTAGAGTGGCTCAGTAGTTGAGCATCAACCTATGAACCAGGAGGTCATGGTTCCATTCCCGGTCAGGGCACATGCTGGGGACTCTATCCCCAGTGGGTGGGTGTGCAGGAGGCAGCCAATTCTCTCTCATTGATGTTTCTATTTCTCCCTCTCCCTTCCTCTCTGAAATCAATAATAAAATATATTTTTTAAAAGTGTTCACTATTTGGGCCAGCCAGTGTGGCTCAGTGGTTGAGCATCTACCTACAAACCAGGAGATCATGGTTCAGTTCCCAGTCAGGACACATCCCTGGGTTATGGACTTGATCCCCCGTAGGGGGCATGCAGGAGGCAACTGATCCATGATTCGCTCTCATCATTGATGCTTCTATCTCTCTCTCCCTTTCTCTCTGAAATCAGTATGTGTGTGTGTGTGTGTGTGTGTGTGTATACACACAAAAACATTTGCTAATGATTTAATGAAACCAGTGGCTGTGGTACCAAAACATACACTCTGCAAGTCAACATGAGTTGTCTCCATTCAACTAAATTCAAGAAATAGTTATTGAGAAACTACTATACATTGAGTGCCATGTTAGGCATCATGGTTAAATACAAAGGTAAAGAAAATAGCTCCTGTTCACAAAATACTTTCCAACCTAGTAGAGAGGTTAAGACCAAGAGCTTACCTACATAAACATCATACAAAATGAGTAAGATAGATGTCCAAGGATTTACGAAAGCTAACATGGAAAGAAGGTATGACTAGGGGAAAGGAGTGATCAGGAAAGAGTCTTAGGAGAGTAGATTCTGTAGTGAACTATGAAAGGAGTTAGACCACTGATGTCCATACCAGCCAACCCTTTAACTGCTTCCTATAAGTCAGCAATCTCCTTGAAAGCGATGAGAACTACATTCAGATCTGCTCTGACTAGCACTTATTTTCTTGTTGGCCTTGCACACAGATTCCCCTTCTCTGCCCAGCCCTTTTGGATGAGATGTCTATATTCTAATCCTTGGAACTTGTGAATATGTTATGTTACATAAGGGAGAATTAAGATTGAAGATGGAAATAAAGTTGCTAATCAGCTGACCTTAAAATGCAATGACTATCCCAATGGGTCCGGTGTAATCACAATGGTCTTTAGAAGTGAAAGAGGGAGGCAGGAGTCAGTAGCAGAGTGATGCAGCAGGAGGAAGACTGGACAAGTCATTGCTGGCTCTGAAAATAAAAAGGGGATCACAAGCCAAAGAATGCTAGTGGCCTCTAAAAGCTGGAAAAGGCGAGGAAATGAATTCTCTCCTAAGAGCTTCCAGAGGAATACAGCCCTGTGATACTTTGATTTTAGCTCAGTGGACCCATTTCAGACTTCTGACCTGCCGGACTGGAAGATAATAAATCTGTGTTATTTTAAGCCACCAAGTTTGTAGTAATTTGCTACAGCAGCAATAAGAAAGTAATACAGGAGAAACCAAGATGGCAGCATAGGTAAACACCTGAAATTGCTGCCTCGCACAACCACTTCAAAACTACAACTAAAAGACAAAACGGACATCATCCAGAACCACAGGAAGGCTGGCTGAGTGGAAATTCTACAACTAGAAGGAAAGAGAAAAGCACATTGAGACTCAGGGGAGGTGCAGAAGTAAAGTGCAGAGGTGCAGAGTTACGGAGGCCCACAAGGAAAGGGCTGGCAACTGAGGACGCGGTTATCTTTTTCAATCGGGAGGGAGACACAAACTCCAGTTCTGGGCGAGTCTCTGGGGATCCAGACTCATACGGGGAGAAACTGGACTGTCTGGCATTGGGCAGAACTCGAGGGCGGCTTTCTCTCGGAGGTGCTTGCAGTGATTACTGCAGGACACTGAGACCCAGGACCTCTTAGGGCAGGACTGAGAATCAGCCATAGCTGTTTGCTCCACCCTGTTGATTCCCTGAGACCCCACCCCACCCAAGCTGTGCGCAGAGTCTTTTGCATATGAATGACCTGGCACTTTGCAACCTAAAATTACCTAACAAACTGCAGCTGGGCCAGACAGACACAGAACATCCAAAAGAAGGCCCAAGGCCCCACAGCAGCTTGCATTGCTTCACAGCTGGGCCTCATCTGGGCACCTCCAAACCCCAAACAAAGAAGAGGAATCTGCAGATCTCTCCGTAGCTCCTGCTGGGTAGCCTCAGGCAGAGGCTAAATTAGCACCTCTTTAGAGATCCAAGAGCCAGTGTACCCAGTGGTCAGAGTGGGACCATCCAGATTACAACTCCTCAGATCCATAAGGGACACACTCAGGGGGAAGACTCAGTGAGCACCAAAGCCCCACTGAAGCAAGTCTTGTCCCATAAGGGTGTCTCCAGCACAGAAGTTCTCCCACTGTAGACAGAGCTGATTCTCACAGCCAATTGGCCTGGAGGTCAATTCCTCCCAGTGATAGCTACAACAATCAAGGCTTAATTATAACAAGACTGTGCACACAGCCCACAAAGGGGTGCACCAAGAGTGTCCACCTCAGGTAATAGGGGAGGCTGAGCCACTGGGCCCTATAGGACACCTAGCACAGAAAGCCACTCTGTCAACACAGGGAAGCAGCCAAAATGTGGAGACAAAGAAACAGGTCACAAATGACAGAAATGGAGGAAAGCAAACTACTGGATATATAGTTCAAAACCATGGTTATAAGGTTTTTCAAGAATTATCTAGGAACACCGATAAATTTAGTGAGACCCTCGATAAATCTAGTCAGACCCTCGAGATATGACAAAGGACCAACTAGAAATTAAGCATACACTGATTGAAATAAAGACTATTATACAGAGTTCCAACAGCAGACTAGAGGATCCCAAGAATCAAGTCAAAGATTTGAAATACAAAGAAGAAAAAAACACCCAACCGGAAAAGCAAAAAGTAAAAAGAATCCAAAAATATGAAGATAGTGTAAGGAGCCTCTGGGACAACTTCAAGCATACCAACATCAGAATTATGGGGGTGCCAGAAGAAGAGAGAGAGCAAGATATTGAAAACCTATTTGAAGAAATAATGACAGAAAACTTCCCCTACCTGGTGAAAGAAACAGACTTACAAGTCCAGGAAGCGCAGAGAACCCCAAACAAAAGGAATCCAAAGAGGACCACACCAAGACACATCATAATTAAAATGCCAAGAGCAAAAGACAAAGAGAGAATCTTAAAAGCAGCAAGAGAAAAAAAGTCAGTTACCTACAAGGGAGTACCCATATGACTGTCAGCTGATTTCTCAACAGAAACTATGCAGGCCAGAAGAGAGTGGCAAGAAATATTCAAAGTGATGAATACCAAGAACCTACAACCTAGATTACTTTACCCAGCAAAGCTATCATTCAGAATTGAAGGTCAGATAAAGAGCTTCACAGATAAGAAAAAGCTAAAGGAGTTCATCACCACCAAACCAGCATTATATGAAATGCTGAAAGGTATTCTTTAAGAAGAGGAAGAAGAAAAAGGTAAAGATAAAAATTATGAACAACAAATACACATCTATCAACAAGTGAATCTAAGAATCAAGTGAATAAATAATCTGATGAACAGAATAAACTGGTGAATATAATAGAATCAGGGGCATAGAAAGGGAGTGGACTGACTATTCTTGGGGGGGAAAGGGGTGTGGGGGGTATAGGGAGAGACTGGACAAAAATTGTACACCTATGGATGAGAACAGTGGGTGGTGGGGGTAAGGGCAGAGGGTGGGGTGGGAACCGGGTGGAGGGGAGCTATGAGGGGGAAAAAAGAGTAACAACTGTAATAATCTGAACAATAAAGATTAAAAAAAAAGAAAGTAATATAAAAGGCTAATGAAGCTGATCAAAAGGAAGAACAGATTTTGAGAGAGAGCTCATGGCTTTGCTCATGCTGAGCCGAGGAACCTGTGGTTATCTATGCAAGGGCCAGAGGCCATTGGAAATGTGGATTTGGGTCTCAGAAAAGAGGTTGGGATTTAGGATCCTGGAATCATTTCAAAGAGGAGATACTTGCCACCTAAAGCCTGGGTGAGATGGCTTTAGGGAGGAAGTTTAGAGTAGTGCCGTCCAATAGAAACATAACACAAACCATGAATGTGGGCCACATTTACAATTCAAATTTTTCAGTAACCACACCAAAAAGGAACAGATGAAATTAAAGTTTAATAATGTATTTTATTATACTCAACATACCCAAATTATTATCATTGTAACATGTAATCACTATAAACATTATTAATGAGATTTTTACACTTTGGGGGGTATGAAATCTTTAAAATCTGGTGTGCATTTTGTACTTACAGCACATCTCAGTTCAGAAGATCCATAATTCATTTCAAGGGCTCTATAACCATCACATGGCTGGTGGCTATTGTGTTGGACAATGCAATTTGGAGACAGAGCAGACACAAAGGGTGGGGCCTTGAGAGATATGTGCATTTCAGAGACAGAAGAGCTAAAAGGAGCCAATGAAGGAATAGAGAGAAATAGGAGTAGAATCCAGAGAGTTCAATGTTTCAAAATCCAAAGGAATTATACTTATGGAAACATGGGTGTGTGTGTGGCCGGAAAGCATCACATGCTCTCTTTCTTCAATGATCGGGCTCATTCAACTCTTACATTTTAGAGGCTTTCTCCCTGTCTGTAGTGAAGCTCTACACTACAAAGTCACTTTCCTTTGCTCTGGCTTCAATAGTCTCATATACACATCTAGCCTTACATTTATGGACTCAAACGAGGCGACTAAAGATAACAGGGTGACTAGGGGAAAGAAGAAAGGAGCACTAAGGTGGCACGAGGTTGTTGGGGGATGTGAAGATTTGGAACAGGTGCCTGGTGGGAGTAAGATGGAGATGATGTTACCATGACAACTGATTATTTCGTTGGTCCAATGACCAGTTGCCATGGTGATGAAATCTTTGTGGTGGTGTGACATGGATCCCAAGGGAGAAGATGCTTGTGCAAAGGACCCTTTGCTCATTGGTAAAGCTTTTATATTTGCAATAATTTCCTCATTGCTTGATGAAGCCTCCCCCAGGAACTTCAACCAACATTGATGTGCCCCCTCCTCCTGTTCATTTATAGCAATCACCACTTGCACACATTTTCTTCCTTCCTTCCTTCCTTCCTTCCTTCCTTCCTTCCTTCCTTCCTCCCTCCCTCCCACCCTTTTTCCCTCCCTCCCTCCCTCCTTCCCTCCCTTCCTTCCTTTCTTTCCTTCTTTCTTTCTTTCCTTCTTTCCTTCTTTTTTTTTTTACTGTCCTAAATTGTTTATTAGGTAAGAATTTTACAAACATTACTTATATTAGTGGTAACGGTGGAGCTGGAGAGTATTGCACCTTCTCCAAGCTGCAGGGTGAGAACAACCAATAGTGTGGTGGAAGTTGTGGCCCTTCCCAAGGCCATGGCTCTTGTGGCTTGCAGATGTCAGCCCTCCCATCTCCCTGTGCTTGTGAACTGGTTTGGTGATCCATTGTCGGGCCAGGTGGGGCAGGAGGGCCCTGTGGAGCACAGGGAGCTGGCTGTACTGCCAGCAGTACACTCTGAGAAGGAAGTGCATTACATTGGCCTGCTTCTTCCTCCATATCTCCTGGATCTATTTGTAAGTGCCCATCTTGATTTACTTGATGGCTGTGGCCAGACGGAAAGCTGCACACATTTTCATTGTTCATGTTCTATATAGGGTTTTTTTTATTTGATAGTCTTTAATTCTTTTAGTAATTTACCTCTTTTTTACTACACAGATGTAATCCTATTGAAGGCAAAGATAATTCCTACAAGTCAGTTGTATTTTCAAAAGACTTGGGGTTAGTGGGAAAAAAACAAACAGATCTTTCTTTTCTAAAACTATATTATATTGCCCTAAACCGGTTTGGCTCAGTGGATAGAGTGTTGACCTGTGGACTGAAGTGTCCCAGGTTCAATTCTGGTCAAGGGCATGTACCTTGATTGCGGGCACATCCCCAGTGGGGAGTGTGCAGGAGGCAGCTGATTGATGTTTCTCTCTCATCAATGTTTCTGACTCTCTATCCTTCTCCCTTCCTCTCTGTAAAAAATCAATAAAATATATTAAAAATATAAAATATAAAAAGTATTTTAAAATATATATATATATTTTATTGATTTTTTTACAGAGAGGAAGGGAGAAGGATAGAGAATCAGAAACATTGATGAGAGAGAAACATCAATGAGAGAGAAACATGGATCAGCTGCCTCCTGCACACTCCCCACTGGGGACGTGCCTGCAACCAAGGTACATGCCCTTGACCGGAATCGAACCTTCAGTCCACAGGCCAACGCTCTATCCACTGAGCCAAACCAGTTAGGGATAGATCTTTCTTTATATACCACCTCTGCTTCTGCCATTTGCCAATTGTTTGGCCTTAGAAAAGTCATTTTATCTCCTTGATTTTTTTTTCTTCTATAAATGGTAGGATAAAACCTGCACTGTGGAGTTGCTTATGATGATTACATATAAGCTAAATAAAGTAGGTGGCCTAGAGTATGGACTCAATCCATGATCCTGATTATTATAACATGGTGCCCAGACCAGTCCCAGATGCCACGGTTAGCACTTTAGGAATACTTGATGAATAATAAGGTAATGATGACAGATGATAGGATAACAGTTGGACTCAATTTAATCTTCAGGGTCCTTAAAGATTAGTTGCCCAACCATATATCAGCTGCAATTATTTTTTTCTCCTTTTTTTTATTGATTTCATTGGGGTGACATCTACACTAATAAAAGAGAAAAATGGTAATTGGCGTACGACGATACCCTTTTCATTGGCTAATTAGGGCTATATGCAAATTAACTGCCAACTATGATTGGCAGTTAACTGCCAACTAAGATTGGCAGTTAACTGCCAACAAGATGGCGGCTAATTTGCATATGTAGGCACAATGCAGGGAGGCGAAAGGGAAAGCAGGAAGAAGCCCCCTGCCACTGACAGTGATCTGAAACCCAGGGGGGAGCTAAGAGCTGGGGGGCAGGGAAAAGGCGGCCCTGGGGCCGCCTTTTCCCTGCCCCCCAGCCATGATCGGAGAATCAGGCGCCTTTGCCGCCCTGGCCAGTGATAGCAGGAAGTAGGGGTGGAGCCAGCGATGGGAGCTGGGCAAGGTCGAAGCTGGCAGTCCCAGGAGCTAGGGGTCCCTTGCCTGGGCCTAAAGCGAAGCCCACGATCGCGGCGCCCCCCGCTGCCACTGCAGGTCCCCGCTGCCTGGGCCAGACGCCTAGGCCAGAGGCGTTAGGCCTGGGCAGGGGCGGAGCCTGCAACCGCGGGGAGCTGGGGGTCCCCTGCCCAGGCCTGACACCTCTGCCGGAGGCCTCAGGCCTGGTCAAGGGGCCGATCCGGTGATTGGTGATCGGAGGGTGATGAGGGTCAACTCCTCTGGCCGAGGCATCAGGCCTGGGCGGGGGGCTGAGCCGGGGATTGGGGGGATATGATGGTCCCCTTGCCCAGGCCTGAAGCCTGGGTCAGAGGCGTCAGGCTTGAGCGGGGGGTGGAGCAAGCGATCAGAGGGAGATGGGGGTCCCCTTCCCAGGCATGATTCCTGGGACAGAGGCCTCAGGCCTGGGCAGGGGCCAGAGCCAGTGATCGGGGGGAGATGGGGGTCCCCTGTCCAAGCCTGACACCTCTGGCGGAGGCGTCAGGCCTGGGCAAGGGGCCGATCAGGCGATCGGAGGGTGATGGGGGTCAACACCTGAGGGCTCCCAGTATGTGAGAGGGGGCAGGCTGGGCTGAGGGACACTCCCCCCCACACACACACCCAGTGCACGAATTTCGTGCACCGGGCCCCTAGTTGGTTAATAAAATTATATAGGTTTCAGGTGTACAATTCTATAATACATAATCTGTATATTGCATTGTGTGTCCACCACCCCAAGTCAAGTCTCCTTTGCAAATTTAACTTGCAATCCATGTTATGCTAATTAAGAAAAAGGAGCGACTAGATAACCAGATATTTTGTGCCTCCTTTATGGAAGAACATACTACCAATGAAGTAGTTGTGCCCCCAAAAAACTCACACATGAATCTGATTCAGCCTCCAGACCCAACTTCTGATTTACAGGAAACACAGAGGGCAGAAGACGTTAAAAACCACCACAGGGAAGCATTTAGCAAGATCAATTTTGTGGGAAATACTTTAGGAAAAATAATGTAGCTTCTTCAGCAAACACATTGCAAAAAAAAAAGAAAAAAAAAAGAGTGGAGCAGAAATTTAGAAATTAAAAAATTCAAGGGACATATCATTCAATTTCTGCATGTGAATGTTATTGGAGCCTTAGCTAGTACTTGAAGCTGGATGATGGATATATGTGAGTTCCTTGCATCATTTGTCTATTTGCATATCTGATTGAAGTTTTTCATAGAAAAAAAAGTTTGAAAAAGATTAAGAAATCATATTTAAAAAGTTAAGTGTATTTAACCAAGACTGCTCACACAATAAAGATGTTTAGATGTAAGGGAAAACAGCATATCCCTTAGTACAGGTTGGACAAATGCATTGTGATGGTTTAATGAATAAATTAATGTATATTTCCTCTAACTAGTCCTCCATAACTGAGGTTTCTATATTGTACACATAAATATGTTTTTCTATTTCAAATTACAAGTAGTATTATTCATAATGTCATTAGACTCATTGAAAAAACAGATTCCAAGATGGAGTTTATGTGCAAGAAGTTTTCTGGGGAGTTGGAGAGGTGTGCTTTTGTGATTAGTCCTACAGGGGGAGTGAAGTAGAGAGGAATGGCCAGAGGGAGGAGTTGAAGTGTGATACAGTTGCCAGTCAATCTCATCTGATTCAGCGTACCCCACCCCCAACATCTAGGGAGGGAGCTCAGGAGATGGAAGAGCTCTCCAAATATGTCCCACCTTGAACAGGGCCAGGTCTTCACACACTTTGATTAACCCTCCTGCCTACCTTGCCCTAATAAATCTGAACTCCTCCTTCGAGACTGAGCTCAAAGGTTTCTGTTTTTGTGCACTCTTCCTTGAAACTTCCCTCCTCAGTCAGATCCTCCATTCTCCTTTCTCTATGAACGATACAGGAGAACAGGAAGCACTCACATTTATTACACTTCTTACTAGTATGTGCTAACCCTGTGTTAAGCATTCTACATGTGCCTTGTTTCAGTTAACGTACAACATACTTATGCAGTAAGTACTATTATTATCCCCATTTACAGATGAGAAAATTGAGGCTCAGAGAGATTAAGCAACTTGCCCAACTAAAGTCATTGAGTTAGTGAGTGGAAGAGCTGGGATTTAACCCCAGGCAAGGGAGCCCACACTCTAACCACTTATCACTATCCTTCACTTGTTATCACTAGCACCTACTCTCTTCATCACTTTCACGCTGTGCTGCCCCCTAGCTACTATTTTTATCTTTGTATTACAAGCCCTGAGCACAGTACCCAGCCTAGAGTACTGTGTCAGCATTTGACAAATGTTGACGGAATGAATGGGTAGCCATCTCATCAGCTTTTCTAGCAAATTTCATTTCAGAAACAATTTATAAGCACAAGGATGACACGGTTCATGGTAGCAAAGAACAAGAAACCCCACTATGAGAGTTAAACTTAACAGGGCAGAAAAAGAGATGAGATAAGGAAAGAATGCATTAACAGCTAAAAGGTTAAAAAGGCCCAGCCTGCGTGGCTCAGTGGTTGAGTGTCACCTAAGAACCTATGAAGTAGGAGTTCACGGTTCGATTCCTGGTCAGGGCACATGCCTGGGTTGCGGGCTTGATCGCCAGTGTGAGGTGTGTAGGAGGCAGCCCATCAATGACCCTCTATCTCTCTGTCCCTCTCCCTTTCTCTCTGAAATCAATACAAATATCTAAAAAGGTTAAAAAGGAAAAAACTGTACTTAGGTACTTAAACATGAGCTCTGTGTTTGTGTGTGCGTGCACACATGCCCACAGGCCTCTGGCTTGCAGAATCATTGTAAAATGAAACTCTCCACATTCATTCTGCTCAGCTGAAGAGCGGGAGCAAGCCATCGGTGGATCATGACTCAGAGTAAATGAAATTATAACAACTTCCTGAATCAGGAAGTATTCAAAATAGTTGCTCAAAAGTGGAAAGGTAGAAGCTATATAGGGGATTACAAATAAGTTTCCATTAAACAGCAAAACAACTTCTGATTAAAGTATCAGAATCTGAGAAAACATACTTTAGACAATCAGAGTGGGGTTTTACAAAAGGAAGGACTTTGAAGACGTAGGAGTGAGGCTTAAATCGTTACTAGCAATGTGACCTGTTTTCTGTACTTGTAAAATGCAGACAATGATCTCCCACTTTTAAGCCCTTTTTCCTTCCTTGTTCCTGAGAGAAGTCATTGTTCCCTCCTCTGAACTTCTATGGGCACCAGCATTTTGCCGGGATTGTTTCATAGATCTCCCACACATATTTTTCCTGGAATATTTTAAAGCAAATCCGACATATCATGTCAGTTCATCTTCAACATTTCAGTTGCCAGGATTTCTGTTATTCTTGACATTTAAAAAAACACATTAAAAATTCTTGACTGGTTTTAGAGAGAGAGGAAGGGAAAGAGAAACATTGATTTGTTGTTCCACTTATTTATGTATTCATTGATTCTTGTGTGTGCCTTGACCAGGGATTGAAATAGCAACTGTGGTGTATCAGAACGATGCTCTAACCAAAGCAGCTACTCGGGCAGGGTGGATTTCTGTTTTGGTTTTTTTTGTTTTTTTAAAATATATTTTATTGATTTTTTACAGAGAGGGAAGGAGAGAGATAGTCAGAAACATCGATGAGAGAGAAACATCGACCAGCCGCCTCCTGCACATCTCCCACTGGGGATGTGCCCACAACCCTGGCACATGCCCCTGACAGGAATCGAACCTGGGACCCCTCAGTCCGCAGGCCGACGCTCCATCCACTGAGCCAAACCGGTTTTGGCATGTTATTTTTTTTTTAACAAAAGAAACCCCAATATAATCTCCTGGGGGGGAGGGGGCAGATCTTTTTGCACATGTTATTCAGTTTGGTTAACCTATTAAGGTTAACCCTAGTAGGTTTACTAGATAACTCTTCATTTCTCTGCTTTGTGTTAGCCTTTAGGATATTCTAATTATGCCCAACACTGTTATACCTCAGAATCAGATGCATGTTGCCTTTGCAGTATTTTAACTTTTTAAGTGAATAGTAGTAATAACATGTTGAATGTCTTTCTGATTTTGAAGGACTGATCCACAGACATGTATAGTCTAAATTCATGTTCAGGACTGTCGTCAGTGTTTGCGTCAAGGATGTCCCATGGAAAGTTTTCAAATTACTGCCCTGTATTCTTTGGCGATGTCTAGCAAGTGCTCAGCCTTAGACTCCTGCAACTTTGTCTGAGTTTAACCTTCACTTGCATCTTCTCTTAATTGGGTCCCATTAAACAAACGTGATCCAATGTGCACTTTGGCTAGATTTCTCATTGCCAAGTCCCCTGGCTTTCAAGGTTTTCTATTCTTTGTAGTTTCCTCAGAGAAGTTTCATGGGCTTTTATTGAATGCTTACTATGCTGCAGCCTGCGATCCTGATGTTCCAGATATTTTTCACTTATGTGGCATTTCAAATAAATGCGGTACATATAAATTGTAAAGTATTATGTAAAAATTAACTAATGTTACTATACTCTTTCCCTCCCAGATCCCTTAACCCATAAAATAGGAAAAGCTTTTGTGGGGTGTTCGGAAACCTGAGTTATGGTTCTAGATCAGCGGTTCTCAACCTGTGGGTCGCGACCCCTTTGGCGGTTGAACGACCCTTTCACAGGGGTCGCCTAAGACCATCCTGCATATCAGATATTTACATTACGATTTATAACAGTAGCAACATACAATTATGAAGTAGCAACGAAAATAATTTTATGGTTGGGTCACAACATAAGGAACTGTATTTAAAGGGCCAGAAGGTTGAGAACCACTGTTCTAGATCATGCAGTAGCATTAGTTTAACAACGTTTTATAAAAATGTACTAAGTGCCTAGTGGGTGTCAGCCATCCAGCACAGTAGGGCTCTAGGTTTAAAAATGACTGAGGACGCAGACACGTGAAGGTCTTGGAGTTGGAGTATGTCTGGGCGCCTGTGGTCGCACTGAGATGGATTGCTCCTCCGCTTCCTCTGCTGTGGGTTTGGGCTCGGGTAGACCGGCAGCTGCAGCATTTCATGGAGGTGGAGACTCAGAAGTAGTGCTCCCAGCAGCTGGTGCACCAGATGACAGAACTTTGCTGGGAGAAGTGCGTGGACAAGCCTGGGCCAAAGTTGGACAGTCAGGTCAAGCCTGTTTTATAGATTGTGTTGAGTGTATTATTGAAAAGAGTCAATTCATCTTGAATCGACTGGAACAGACCAGAAATCCACGTCAGTCTTCTCAGAAAGCCTTTCTGACTGATTTCAGCATTACCTTTTTGGAAAAGGAAAGTAGTTCAAGAAATGAAGAGTGGTAGATGGAATGGTAGGAGAAAAGGCTCTTGGGGGTTGGCTCCCACATTTGTCACTCTTGGGACATCTTGTCACCTGAAAATGACCAATTTTTTCGAGTGTTTGGGGTCTGAGGGTCATATGTGTATTAGGTTGTGTTGTTGTTTTTTATTGTGTGGGTTTTGTTGTTGTGGTGGTGGTTGTTGTTAATCCTCACTAGAGGATATTTTTCCATTAGTTTTTAGGGAGAGTGGAAGAGAGAGGGAAAGACAGAAATATCGATGTGAGAGAAACACATTGATTGTTTGCCCCAGACCAGGGCCCTGGCTGGGGAGGAACCTGCAACTACGGTACATGCCCTTGACCAGAATCGAACCCGGGACCCTTTGGTCTGCAGGCCTGGGCTCTATCCATTGAGCCAAACTGCCTAGGGCAGTTGTGTTTTTTAATGTTAATTTTGTGAAAACAATGAGCAGCTGAATAGAAAACTTTACTAGCTGCATATTACTGTATGTGGGACTACTTTTTTCTTAAATTCCCATTATCTGCTTCCTATAATTTGATAGTGGGACCACATGGGTAAGATCTGTCATTTGCATGGATTCATTTCAGATCTCTGGGGACATTGATACACACATCTTTGTATCTCTCAGAAAGGGCAGCAGTGGGGAAAGAGTAATTTGGCACTTAACTGTAGGCCTCCTTATCTAGTGTTTTGAGCACCAGTACTAGAAAAAATCTAGGGAATGTTCATATAATACAGTTCAGCTTTCTAAATTATCTCCCTTCGTTGTACTATGATTTACGTAAATATCTAAATAAAGTATGGTCTTGAGGTACAGGCAGCCTAAGATCTAGAGGCCTTTAATTATAAAGGAATCTAGCCAGTGAACATAATTCTCATTACTTAACAAGGAAGAAGTTAACTTACTCTGCATATCAGGATCCAAGAAATTCAAAGATGTGCCTAAATACGTTGTAAGCATTTAGACCTGTTAAAAACAGCAGTTTCAGAGTTGCATACCTACTGTTAATCAGTATAAATGCCACGTACTGCATTCTTTCAATCACTGAAATAAAAGCTTCCACAAGATTAAAAAGATGAATGAGGATGGCCTTTGCCTCAAGAACAGGGACTATATTTTAATCTTCTTTGAAACTTGTAGCTTTCAGGCTCCTTTGGGACACGACATGGTCTATGGTACCTATCCTACAATGGCTTGTCTGAGCCCCCAGATCAGGACTGAGTTTCAAATTCAATGTGAAAGCCTTTTATTACATCGCACCAATCATCCCATTTTCTACACCTCCTCAGACTTCCCAAGCAACCTCTCTTACCTGAGGATGACACCAGAAGTCTGGATCACCAACAGATACAAATTACACCAGAAGTCTGGATCACCAACAGATACAAATTCAGGAAGGGTCTGCATTCGTCAGGAGAGGCTCTGTTACTCTATGGTAGCAATTCCCAATTCACAGTGGCCCAATCAGCAAAAGGAGTTTCTTTCACTTGTGCTGTGTGTCCCTCCCAGGTCAGCCGTGGCTTTGTTGCACATTGTCTTCCCTCTGGGACTGAAGCAGATTGATTAGTCTCTATCTTGAATGTTGCTGGCCATGAGGGCAGCAGGGAAGGAAAACATGGTGAAGCACACAGACTTAAGCTTGCACCTGCAAGTGGCTCCTACAGCTGCTCACATCTCATTTGTACGGCACAGAACCAAGCCTGCTGCTGATGGAGTAGGGAAGCACAATCGGCCCCTGAGAGGCACAGTAAATGTTTGGGAACAATAATATGGTCTGCCACAGCGTCTCTCCCGCCCCCTCTTTTGGTTGCAAAACAAAGAGATTTTCTGCCTCCTGCCCCCTCATGCAGCAAAGACTATTTGGACTGTTTGTGTTTGTAGAAAAAAATAAAGAGAATTCTTTGGGATTTTGTGTGTGTAGGTTCCAACCTCAGCTGTGTCTCTAATAAGGTTTGAAAGGTTTCCTGAAGTGGTGCTTGGATGTAAATACACCCACTTGCAGTGACTAGCACCCAGTAAGTTACAATTCTTATGTCAATGTAAATTGATGGGTTAGTAGTTCTTTGAAGATAAGCTTAGAGCCAGACAGCTCTGGGTTCAAATCCTGACTCTATTACTCTCAAACTACTGAGTCTCCTTTATTATTTTTTTAAATGTTTTTTAAAAAGTATATTTTATTGATTTTTTACAGAGAGGGAGAGGGATAGAGGGTTAGAAACATCGATGAGAGAGAAACACTGATCAGCTGCCTCCTGCACACCCCCTACTGGGGATGTGCCCGCAACCAAGGTACATGCCCTTGACCAGAATCGAACCTGGGACCTTTCAGTCCGCAGGCCGAGGCTCTATCCACTGAGCAAACCGGTTAGGGCTCCTCTTCTTTAAAACGGGGATGACCACCTCATAGTTTCACTCTAAGGATTAAATGAAAATGCATGTAAAGGGTCTATCATGGTTCCAATCACATAAGGAACACTCAATAAATATTATTAGCCATTCCTCACCGTTCTCCCTGCAGCACTGGGGAGTCTTGATCATTTTTATTCAGCTCATTAGAAATGAAGTAGGTCAATAGCTTCACAACTTTAAACAAGTTTCTTAACTACTATGTTTGTACCCAGAGTTTCAGGCTCCTTTGGGCTGCAAACCTTGGTTGCTCTTTCCTGGTTCCTTTCGTTCTATCATTCCAAAAGATACTAACTGGGAGACAGATTTCCTCTGATGCCACTCTACATGAATATCCTTTGACTCACTCTTCCTAGTACCACCCAAGTTTCATCGACACCATCGCTTGCACATAATGTAAATACTTTAATTAATCTACGCATTTGTTAATGTTTGTTCAGCTGTCTTGGTGCCCTTGTGTCTTTCATTATGCTTTTAATTAGCTCAATTGATTCTGAGAGTGGAGGTAAGCCAAAGTTTTGAGCCAGGTGGTTACAGGGAAAATGGATGGAGTGGGGGTGGAGGTGGGGGTGGGGATGGGATGGGGAAGGTAGATATATATATATAATCTAATATGCTGTGTCCGACCGTCTGGGTAATGACATCAGGTAGCAATGTCCGGCTTCCTCTCCCTAGCGACTAGCCTCCTTGCATTTTCTTCAGCCTAGGAACACGACTTGCTTTATACCCAGGTGGATACATTTCACACTTTAAACAAATGTCTGTGAAGTGTTTTCCCATGCCTCATCTCATTGGATCCTCACAGAACTCCTGGAGTAGGTAGATAGGAGACTTGGTGAAATCCTATTTTCTTTTCATTAGCCGGAAAACGGAGATTTAGAAAGCTTAGAAACTTGACCTAACTGAAAAGAAGTAAGAAATGGTGGACCTTGAAAATGACTTCAGGTTACCCAGAACCGGTTTGGCTCAGTGGAGAGAGTGTCGGCCTGCGGACTCAAGGGTCCCGGGTTCGATTCTGGTCAAGGGCATGTACCTTGGTTGCGGGCACATCCCCAGTGGGGGGTGTGCAGGAGGCAGCTGATTGATGTTTCTCTCTCATCGATGTTTCTGGCTCTCTATCCCTCTCCCTTCCTCTCTGTAAAAAATCAATAAAATATATTTAAAAAAGAAAATGACTTCAGGTTTTCTCACTATGCAGAATATAGTCAAACACTGCTGCAGTTAAATATCTTACCCTTTGTTCTCCCTCCGTGATCTATAATAATAATCTGCTTCCTGTTGATATTTACTGCTGTGTTGCTGACAATTACCTGAAAGAGAAGTTGGGGTGCTTCACTGGGCTGGAAAAAGTTGAACTAAATCAGAAAGCAGGTCTAATTAAGCAAGTTTATTCTATATCTATAAAAGGCTAAGTTGACTTGTGCATATGCAATACATGTAAAGCTCTCACTGGTGCCAATCGCATGCTTGTGTTTCCATCTGTCATTGTTGATTGTGAATTTGGTTGACATTTCTATTATAGAGAAAGGGCGAATAGGGATATTAAATATTTCTTCTAATTAATTTGCTTTCAATGTGCACAAATTCGTGCACTGGACCACTATTTTGGTATAAGTGTACCAGGGCAAATTCATTGCCAGAACGAGGGGGAAAAATTTAGGCTACTGACTTCCATTGGAAAAAATATTCCAAGCTACTCCTTTCTACTGAGAATGATTAAAACAATAGAGTGTTTGGGAAGGATCACACTTTGCCTTAATGATAAAATCTGAATTTAACACCAAGCTCCTGGAGAGCAGGACCTAAATTTATGGATGGTTTATAGAGAACAATATGGTCTAGTTTCATGATTAGTTATTCTCACCAGCCACTAGTGTTTAAGGATCACTTACTTATAAGACTGTAATTTCCATGGCCTCTACTTTTTTTTGAATCTACTTAACCAGTGTCACTTTGCATAAACTGTTCTTCTCTGCCCCAGATTTTCTTTCTCTGCTTCCAGCCTGCTTCTGTCTTTACATGACAAACGTCTACTCATTTATTCAGACTTAACCTTACCTTAAAGGGTGAAACTTTCTTTGGTGCCCCATCCCTATTCAATCTGATAAAGTTTAGCTTTGCCTTTCCTCTGTTCTCAGGGCACAAATATAAATCTCTACAAATTGCATTGAGATTGTTTACATGTCTGCCTCTCTAGATGCCTAGGAGCCCATTGAAGGTAGAGAATTTATTTATTCCCTTTTGACTCCCTAGGATTTAGCCCAATGCCTGGTATAGAGTAGCTGTCTGATAGAGGATTATTGAATGCTGTTTAAGTATGCAAAGTGACCAACACCCAGGTGTTTTTTATTAAATAGCAATTAATGGTTCTGAAAGCATCCCAGTGGCCTCTGGGTAGCTCCCCCCTAGCCTCCCTTCTAATGCATGAAATATAAAGTATTATATAAAGATATCCAGGGGCTCTGGAAGGCTCCTCCAGGGCTGGGAATGATAGGAGGTGCCTTCTCATGTTTTCCTCTCTCCTTCTTGCAGGTCTTGGCTCATTTAAAATTCATTCCTGCCCTAACCGGTTTGGCTCAGCGGATAGAGCCTCGGCCTGCGGATTGAGGGGTCCCAGGTTCGATTCCGGTCAGGGGCATGTGCCTGGGTTGCAGGCGCATCTCCAGTGGGGGGTGTGCAGGAGGCAGCTGATCGATGTTTCTCTCTCATCGATGTTTCTAACTCTGTATTCCTCTCCCTCTCCCTTCCTCTCTGTAAAAAATCAATAAAATATATTTTTAAAAAAATAAATAAAAAATAAAATTCATTCCTAATTTTCTGCTTTCCTCTTACAATAAAGCAGTGGTTCTCAACCTTGGCTGCACATTAGAATCACCTGGGAATCTTTTTAAAATCCTAATTTCTGGGCCTCAGCATGATTCCCAGTCAATTCTAATGTGCAGCCAAGGTTGAGAACCACTGCAATAAAGGCTCAGGTAAGGCCTCATTTGCCTAAGGGGCTGTGGGTCACGTGAAGCATTGAATACCCTGCTGCTGATGCACTGGTAGTGCCCAATCAAGATTTTTGTAGGGCTGTTGCAGCCCAGCTCAGGGCAGTGCTTTCAGGGAATTTATAATCCAGGGGAGGCTGGTAAAAGATTGCAAACAACACAATACAATAAAACCTCTATCTCATTGCTTTGAGCAAGTTCTTTCTCTTAAGAATCCGTCCCCTGAGTTAGATACCATCTTCTTTTTAAAGGCTCTCCTGCCCTACACCCTCCCTTCCAGCCTACTCCCATCTCCTAAGACTATAAATTACTCTCTTCTACACTCAACCTTGTGAAAAATAATAACTGTCTTTGAGGACCTTTATTTTATGACAGTTTGTATATTATCTCTTTTGCCAGTAGCTATGATTATCATTCCCACTTAATAGGCAAGAAGACAGAGACTAAGGGAAACTACATCAGTAGGCACACCAGCAGTAAGCTATGGAACATCAGATTGAACTCAGGTCTGCCTTCCCAATCTGGGCTTTAAGCTTTTCCTCCCACCCTGTCCCAGAATCCCCCTGTGCTGCTATCGCCATACAACTATTTTTGGGGGTGGTAGGAGGGGTGCTCCTCTACTCTGACACTTTGGGACTCATGCTTTTTTCCTTCCCAAAGGCTTCTGATCCCCAACCCCATTCTGGCAGCAATCCAGCCCTGTTCTCCTCCAGATAGGGACACGTGTTTTAGAAAAGCACCTCAGAATCCCAAACCGGCGGGAGGTGAGGAGCTGCCCAAGATTTATAGAAGGTGGTGATGAATGGGAACCCCAAATCTCCAGACTGGAAGGAAGTCCAAACGTGAGTCTTTCTCCTCTTACTTCTTCATCTGGCTGAACCTTCTCAAGTGACTCAGAGAGATTACTAGTTTGGACTTGTTGGCCTTGATCCCAGCCTGAGGTTAGAGCCTGGTGATGACCAGCCTGTTTCTTCCTCTGATAAATACGGATAATCTCAGCTTCGTCCATCTGCTTAGATACATGATACAGACAGTATTTTTTAGTACCACTCTGCCTACATCCCAACTCAGATGATGGCGGGCTTTGAAAACTGAAGGGCTGGGAAGAGAACGCGTGTTAACTGTGCTAGCAAGAATCCACCTAAACGCCCAACAAAAACCCAGCAACTTCCAATTCCCTTGGCAACTTGGTAGAAGAGGGAGCTTCTACCCTCTCTCAAGAAAGCTGGCAAGGATGGCCTCTTCTCCAGGACACAATTTTCCTTATCACAGTATATAGTAACTATCTAATCTATTTGCTTCCCGTTAGACTGTGAGTTCTTAAAGTGGAGAGACTATCTTTTTATCCAACTCACTGCTACCAGCCTGGTCCAAGCCATCATCCTGAACTTAATTAATGGTTCAGAATTAACCATTTAAATACTGGAGTCTTTGGCTTCCACCATTGTCTGCTCACTGTCTACTCTTGGCACAGTAGCCAGAGTGGTATTTTTGAAAGCATGAATCAGATATTACTCCTCTGTTGAACGTCCTGTAGTGGCTCCATTTTAGCCAACATCCTTAAAATGGCCCCACTCTGACCTGCTCTCCCATTCCTCTCTCATTTACTCACCCTGCTCTAGTTGTCCAGGCCTTCCCATTATTTCTAACACTCCCAGGAATGCATGGCCTCAGGGTCTTCCTACTAAACTAGCTGTTTCTTCTGCTTAGGACACTTTCCCAGACAATGGCATGGCTCACTCCCTCAGCTCTTTCAAGTTTTTCATTAAAGTCACCTTATGAATTGGGCTATCCCTCAAGGCTCTAAACTCCATTCTGTAAAACTGGAATTAGAATATTATGAATCTACCTATATTTCTCTTCCATAAATTTTCTCTGCTACCCCTATTACTTTGCTCCACATACTCCCCTCTCCACTAAATATTTTCCTTTCTCCCACCCTTTTGTCCCAGTGCAGGCCTAAGGCTATTCACCTGGTCCTAGACCTAGACTGATGCATGAATTTACTTGTAAAAGGCGAGGTGAAACAAAAATACGAGAGCTCAGTTGAGATGAAGCTGGAAAGAGAGATAGATTTGGAAGACATTGCGTTTGAATCCTGGCTCAAAATTTCAATGCTTTGCCCTAACTGGTTTGGCTTAGTGGATTGAGCATCAGCCTGCGGACTGAAGGGTCCCAGGTTCGATTCCGGTCGAAGGCATGTACCTTGGTTGCGGGCACATCCCCAGTAGGGAGTGTGCAGGAGGCAGCTGATCGATGTTTCTCTCTTATCGATGTTTCTAACTCTCTATTCCTCTCCCTTCCTCTCTGTAAAAAAATCAATAAAATATATTTTTAAAAAAATTTCAACGCTTCTGAGCCTCAATTTCATCAGCTGCAAAGATGAGCATAGGAGTTCTATCTCAGGGGCTTGGTGAAGGCACTGAATGAGAAGACAGGTAAAAACACCCGGCCTGTGGTCTCCCCTAACTGGGGAGTCCACCAGATCAGAATTTTGGCACCCAACACATGGTCCGGGCTGAAGTGTTTGCTGAACAAGTACATTTATTATTGATAAATAAATGGTAGATGTTAAAAGAAATATCCACACCCTCTCCAGTTTTCTTCATACCCCTTACCCTGCCAGGTCTATTTTTCCCATAGCACTGAACACAGTCTATACTACCAAATAACTTCCTTGTCATCTTTATTATCCTTCTCTCCATACTAAATGATAGCTCCAAGAGGGAAAGGTATTCCCCTCCCTCTTTCTGTTCACTGACACATCCCAAGCACTAAAGGAGTGCATGACAACCTTAGTAGTGATGGGCAAATGTCTGTTGGATCAGTGGTTCTCAACCTGTGGGTCGCGACCCCTTGGGGGTCGAACGACCCTTTCCCAGGGGTCGCCTAAGACCATCAGAAAACACATATATATTGTTTTTGTGATTAATCACTACGCTTTCATTATGTTCAATTTACAACAATGAAAATACATCCTGCATATCAGATATTTACATGATGACTCATAACAGTAGCAAAATGACAGTTATGAAATAGCAACGAAAATAATTTTATGGTTGGGGGTCACCACAACATGAGGAACTGTATTAAAGGGTCGCGGCATTAGGAAGGTTGAGAACCACTGTGTTGGATGAATGAGTGAAAGGATATTTTTATCTTCAGAATTTTGCTAGTCTTATATAGAAAGGAATACAGCAGTACTTTGAATACCCAGGGCCTAGAAATGATGAATTACCAGGTGTTCAATGTTTGCTGAAGCAATTGGTTTAGTCAGCTCTTTAACTACCGGAGACTACGTCAAAGTTCCCAGGGCTAATTGGCTCAGGCTTTCCTTTTCCTATCATCCAATCAACCTAGTATCCATCTAACAAAATCTGAGTATCCAAAAATTGAGCACCTACTGTGAGTTCAAAAGTATGACCTAACGCGAATAAAGCATCAGCAAATACGTCTGAATGTCATAAAGTGTGAAATCACAGGGCAGATGACCGGTGCTAATAGCTTAAGAATCAGTGAGGACTGACGTATAAGGCAATTCCAAAGTTGACAGGCGCCCGCATACCCTTCTCAGCACTCCACCGGTGGATGGCAGGGGCCGGAACCTGGGCAGCTGCTTTAGAACCAGAGGCCCCGCGAGTCCCGCCTGCTCTGGGGAAGGAAACCAGGGCCAGGCATGGACAAGGCCTCGGCGAATAGCAGGTGTCCAATGTTTGCAGAAGCCGGGCCTGGACCCCCGCCCGGTTAAGCTCTGAAAGGCAGGGCGTCCTGAAGCGCCAAGGTGCCTTTGGAATCCGCGGAGCGCCAAGGAGCAAGAGGGGTCCGGTTTCCCGGGGAGGCTACGGTCTCTATCCCGATGAAGTGGCGAAACTGGGGGGTAGGGGTGGGGGCAGGTCACGAGGCGCCATTGCCTGGGGTCATGGGGCCCTTGGAATCCCTGGGCAGGGTCCCAGGCCGCAGGTCCTTGCTGTCCTCAACTAGAGTCGCCTCGGCCGCCCGCACGCCCCAGTCGCCGCTCCGAGGCGCACGGCCCGGAGCGGCTCCGAGGCGCGGGCGGCGCCACCACGGCCGCGGCGCAGAGGCCGGGCTCCCGGAGCCTCAGGGCACTACTTGTCCCAGCGGAGGGATCCCGCGCGTCGCCGCCGCCACGACCGCGGAGGAGCCGTGACGCCGCCGACGCCGGGTCGGTGGCGCAGCGACGTCGCGGGAGGCGGAGGCGGGGGGGTGGAGGCGGGGGCGGGAGAGGGGAAACGGGTCGGGAAGTAGTTCCGGGTGCGCGGCCCCGGATGTTGGCTGCTCCCGCTGCCGCCACCGCTCTGGGCGCTGCTTGGGGCCTCGGCCGCTCACACCAGGCGCCGTTGGGACCTTTCCCGGGGGCGAAGACGCACGCAGCGGCCGGGGGCTCGGCCGGGCCGTCCCGGCCTGCGCAGCCTGAGGTGAGCGCCCGCCGCCGAGGCGGCCGAGCCGGGGCGGCGGGCGAGGAGGCGGGGCTGGGGCATCTCTCGGGACGGAGGCTGGGGCTGCCCTCCGCGAGACGCCCTCTCCCTTCTCTCAGCCGCGGACGCGCTGCGGGGCGGGCGGCGGGCGGAGCAGGGCGCCCCGCTCGGAGCTAGGGCCTCGGCGGTCGGCGAGGGCCGGGTCCCTCCCTCCCCCGCGGCGCTTCTCAGCTGCTGCTGCCCCTCAGCCGGGAAGCGGCGGCTCTGCGCCTCCGTGACTCCCGCCCCGCCCGCCCCTCCCCCAGGCGGGGCTCGGGGGAGCCTGACGGGGTTCCCGGGGGCGCCGGGACCGAGGACCTGCCCCTGGCCTGGGCTGGCTCCCTACCCGGGCGCGAGGCAGCCTCTCCCCTTCAAGCTGGCGGGCGCTTTTCCGCGGGCGAGGCGGGCCGTCCCCCCCGCCTCTGGGCTGCCCTTTGGGGTGAGGAGGCCCGCGCGAGGGGCCCGCGTTCCCACCCATCCTGTCGCCGCGTCCTTTGCCGGCCTTAGGACGGAGGCAGCAGTTCCATGCGGACGTGTTGCTGTCCTGTGTGTGTTGCATCCTGCCCACGTGGTAGGGTGTTCCCTCCCCCCCCCACCCCCCTCCATTTTTGCAGCTGGTGAGGAGGGAGGTTAACGGGGTGGTTTTTCCTCTGTGATTTCCTCCTGGCGGCGTGGAAGGTGTTAGGGTCAGTGTTCCTTGCTGAGGCCTAGCTCGTGAGGTGGAGGAGGCGGGAGTTGTGCTCGAAATCGAGGCCGGCAGGGCCAGCGGGGCTCCGTTTCATTGACATCTTTCCTCCTCTCTCTCTGCTCGTCTGGCTCTTCCTCTCCCGCTTGGTCCTGAAGGGAGAACACGCTGTGCGCGCATCGGGGCGTGTAGTTTTCTCTACTTGTGTGTATGGCTGGCGAAGGAGTCTCTTTTCTGCGTTGTGCAATCTGCGTCTCTTGTTCCTAGTTGGATTCCTGAATGAGCTGTGTTGGGCCGGCCGTGGAGTGAGTGGTCATCAGTTTTGTCTTTTCCGGGCATTTATTTAATTTTTTACCCCCTTCTGCGTTTCCCATTGAGACAAGCGTGTGTGTCGGTCACGGAAGCTGTATGCGTGGTTCTTGACTTGCAAGGCAGCGCCAGATAGTTTCACCGAGTCGCTGGTCTACTGGGGACTCTGGCATTTGACTTCCCCCTGTCTGTTGGGTGTCAGGGCGCCGTGTTTTTGGAAACTGGTTTTGAAACGTGTTTTGAGTAGCTTCTTTCCTTCCTGTCTCTTCCAGGTGAAGGTTTCCATCTTTCTGTATTTACCGCTTTTGTGACCACAGATTGCCCTCTTAATAGGGAACGGGCCACAGTCGCAGTGAAGTGAGCCTTTTATTCCACCCAGGCCTTAGCAGATATTTATAGAGAAGTTGTAACTCCTCTCCATTTTTACGTTTGGTGGCATATAGAGATGTGATTGCATTTTAAAGTTTTGTTGTTGTTGTTGTTGTTGTTTTTTAGATAAACCTGAGACTTACTGTTTTATTTTGTGTCTCGGAGTTGAAGTGAATTTTCCTCTTGGTTTTATGCTGCTGAAGATATTAGGACTTTGTCATGCCTTTTTAAAGTATTTTTTGGATGGGGTCAGGACATGTTTATTTTGACTCTTTGGTTCATTAGTTCAGATAAAATAAAAAGTCTTAATATTTTGAAGTCATTTTTTAGATTCCAAAATGGCCAGCCTTCTCACCTTTTTTTGGTTTGTTTTGTTTTTTTTTTTGCATTGTGCATTATCTTTGAGTATATATTCTTTTCCTTTTATCTGGTATATTCTCCTTTGTAAAAAAAATATTTAAATACAGATTCCATCTGCTTTCATCATGCTAAATATGGGCGGGACAGTGGAAAATAGAGAATGTTGTGATACATTCTGAGGCATATTGTTTTAGTAAGTCAGTCAGCATTTGTGTCCTGCAAAATCCTGTACTGTGTGTGAAGTAGCCTGTATGAAGGAGACACAAGAGATAAAAATATGTAGTCTCTTCAAACATTTCAACTTCTGTTAGGGAAACAACACTAATAAGGTCCATTATTTGTAATTACCAAGTAACAAACTTTTGGAATAATAGTGCAACCAAAGTCAAAGGTATAAGTGATAGTTGAAAAACAGAAATTTCAAAGGGGAAGAGATGTATTCTAGGAGAGTGACTGGTATTTGCAGACAGAGAAGTGGCAACATACAAAGATACCAAGCACTTTGGCATGGAGAATGTGTATTGGTGAGTAATAGTAAATGAGTTTAGGATTGGTATTGGTGAAGAATGTGTCAATGATACAGGGTTTGGTTTGATGTGGTATTGCAATGGGTTTTAAAGAGTGGGAGTAAGATGATGCATATTGTTTCTTTTTTTCTTTTTTAATTTTTAAATTTTCTTTATTAAGTTATTACATATGTGTCCTTATCCCCACATTACCCTCCATTCCCCACTGCCATGCCCTCACCTCCGTGTTGTCTGTGTCCATTGGTTAGGCCTATATGCTTGCATATAGTCCTTTGGTTGATCTCTTCCCCTTACCCCCACCCTCTCCTACCTTCCCTCTGAGGTTAGGCTGTCTGATCCATGCTTCTCTGTCTCTGGATCTGTTTTTGTTTATCAGTTTATGTTGTTCATTATATTCCATAAATGAGTGAGATCATGTGGTATTTATCTTTCTTTGACTGGCTTATTTCACTTAGCATAATGCTCTCCAGTTCCATCCATGCTGTTGCAAATGGTAAGAACTTCTTTTTTACCGCAGTGTAGTATTCCATTGTGTAGATGCACCACTGTTTTTTAATCCACTCATCTGCTGATGGGCACTGAGGGTGTTTCCAAATCTTAGCTATTATAAATTGTGCTGCTATGAACATAGGGGTGCATATATCCTTTCTGATTGGTGTTTCTAGTTTCTTGGGATATATTCCTAGAAGTGGGATCACTGGGTCAAATGGGAGTTACTGCATATTGTTTCTGAGGGAGGTTTTTGTCTTAGCTAGTGTTCTGCTGGGAGACTACCTAGAATGCTCTTGGAGAATTTTAGGAATGAGATGACAAGGATCTGACGTAAGATAGTGATTATGGGTATAAAATAATAGTTAGCATTTATTGAGTACTTACAGTATGCTGGGCATTGTTCTAAGTTCTTTACATGTAGTATTTACCTCATTAAATCTTCATAATAAGGTCTTCTTATTCCTATGGAGAAACTGGGTTACAGAGAGATTAAGTGACTTGCCCAAACTCCAACAGAGGAAGCAGCAGAGCCAACTAGGATTTGAACCCAGGCAGTCTGGCTTTTGAACTTATGCATTTAATTATAAATTATACTGTTGAGCTTATACATTTAATTATAAATTAAACTGTCCTAAGAAAGTATAGAATATATAAGAAGACATTTGTGTGAGTAAAAATTAATTTGAACTCATTGATGACTGAATGTGGACAAAGGTAAGAGAGCAAATAAAACATTAAAGTCGAGCCCAGGGTGCTGGGAGGATGGCTGATAATAGTGAAGAAAATAGGAAAGTGTCCCTGTTCAGGAAAATGAGCTAAAGTTGGTTATGGGCAACACTAGATTGTGTTCAGTCAAGTTTTCAATAGCACGCTAGTGCTCCTGCCACTCCTGATAGCCTTCTCTCCCTGCTGGTTTGGCTCTGGAAATGCACACTTAGTTTAGTATTGATCTAAGCAAAACAATTAGGAGAACATTTGTTCAGAATAAAAAAACGTATATCACATTGCAAAGTCCTATAGAAATAGCATAGGAATTAGTTATTTTGGTTGAGCCACACCACAGCTTTCCAGGCTTAGTGAAGATAATCAAGAGCTGACTAGAGTAGAAGTGTCTGTATTGCATCCCTATAGAGATGCAGTATAGATTGTGTATTGGGAGGTCAGTAGTATGATGTTGAAAGAGCTTTGAGATTTGGAACTTTGGGAGACATTATAGGCTAATAGGTAAAGCATTCTGAGAAGAACCAAGAGGTACATCTGCTACAGAAGCCAAGGATAGGGATGGATGGTAGTGTGGTTGACAGTATCAAGTGTACTCCAAGTTCAGAAACAATGATCACGATGAAAAGATTACTGAACTACTAGTAAGACTAGGACCAGGAGGTAATTTGTAACCTTAGAGAGAATTTTGAAAGGAAGGATAAGAACAGATGCCAGATTTGTTTTCCATAGAGGATTTGTAGCGACATTATGGTCTGGTGTAATTTGTAGCATTTTCTCCTACTGCTTCCTCCAGTCTTCATTCTTGTCCACATGTCAGAGCTAATCAAATATCAGAAAACTTGCCTTTTTATTCATTTAAAAAGGAAAACTTGTGGCCCTAGCTAGTTTGGCTCAGTGGATAGAGTGTCGGCCTGGGAACTGAAGGGTCCTGGGTTTGATTTTAGTGAAGGGCACATGTGGTGGGCTCAGTCCCCAGTAGGGGGCATGCAGGAGGTAGCCGATCAATGATTCTCTCATTGATGTTTCTGTCTCCCTCTCTGAAGTCAATAAAAACATATTAAAAAAAAGAAAAAACTTGTGTTCTAAAGTCAGTGATTTTTATACTTTCATGGTTCTCTCAAACAAATTTTTAGAAGTATTATTGAGATATAATTCACATACTACACAATTGATCCATTTAAAGTATACAATTCAATGGTTTTTAGTGTACATATTTACTGAGTTGTGCAGCCATCACCAAATCTTTAGATATTTCATTATTCCAAAAAAGAACATTTGTACCTGTTAGCAGTCACTCCTCCCCCCCCCCCGCAACCACTAATGTACTTACCATCTCCATAGTTTTGTCTATTCCGGACATCCATATATATAAAATAGAGAATGCTAATTAACCGGGACTCTGTAACGGGTTGACCGGACAGGAGGAGGCTGTGCGCGCAGCGTCGGGGGTGGGGTGGCAGGGGCCTCTGCGTTCGCGCCTGTGCTGGGGGAGGTTCTGATCAGCAGTGACCATGGCTGCTTCAAGGGCCGGAGAGGGAGTGGGCGACGCTGCGGGATTTTGTATCGCGGTGGGCTCCTAGTTTCAAATAAATGGATCATACAATATATAGTCTTGTGTCTAGCTTCTTTTCCAAAAGCATAATGTTTCAAAGGTTATCCATCTTGTAGTTTATATTAGTATCTCATTTTTGTTGGTAAGTAATAGTCATGTATGGCTGGTATCATGTATGGCTAGTATACCTTTTATCTATTCATTCTTCCATCCCTTGATGGACATTTGGGTTTTTTACTTTTTTTAAAAAAAAAAAACCACACAAAAAAACACCCTTCCCTATCTTTGTCTTAATCCTCATCCTGCCAATTCCACTCCTCCCATGGCTTTTCTCTTAGGTCATAACCTCTGCTATGCATTCTACTAGGTATTGGAGATACAAAGATGAGTATGATATGGCCCTTGAACATTTATATAGTGTGTTTATGGTTTACATGTTTTGTTTTCATACATTATCTCATTTGATTCCATAACAGCCCTGATAGACACAGCATTTTTTAAGATGAACAATTTGAAGTTTAGATTCGTTGACTTGCCCAAGTTTGCACACTTGTGGTTCAGTGGTTGAGCATCAACCTATGAAGCAAAGCAGGAGGTCATGGTTCGATTCCCAGTCAGGGCACATGCCCGGTTGCGAGCTCGATCCCCAGGTGGGGGCATGCAGGAGGCAGCCAATGAATGACTCTCATCATTGATGTTTCTAATTCTCATCATTAATGTTTCTCTCTCTGTCTCCGTTTCCCTTCTTCTCTGAACTCAATAAAAAAAGAAGATTGCAGTTGTCAGTGATGGAACAATTAGGTCATCTTAGTCCATGTCCATTGCTATTTCCACTACTGTATGCTGCTGTTTTAACTTAAGGATCCCCATGTGAATTCCTAGAGAATTAGAGGGACTGGAAAATCCCCTTACTTAGGGAATCAGTAAGTTTTAATGTTTAATCTTCAGGACTTAAAATGACGAGATTTAGAAAAAAACCCCAGATTCTATCACTTGTTTGCTCTGTGATTTAGATGTCATTAAATATTTCTGCCCTTTTTTCTCCCCAGAAATTTAGTGTAGATTAATGTGATGATAAGGGTTGTGATAATAATAGTAGCTAACATTTTTTGAGGCCTTACTATGGGCCCAAAAATGTTCTAAGTACCTTACATTTATTACTCATATAATCATAACAACTCTAAAAGGTATATTTTAAAATTTATGTTATTTCTTTAAATTAAATCTTTATTGTTGAAAATATTACATGTCTCCTTTTTTCCTCCATTGACCCCTTGTAGCCGGCCCCCCTGGTAGATTTTATTATCAAAATTTTATATAAGAGTGCCGGGACTGGCATGGCTAGGGCTCAGGATCTGAAGAAGGGGCCGATGCACAAATGAAAACACTAGACAGGAAATATGAATTATTAAGGGGTGGGGGGGCCAGGTGGAGACCTCTCTCGGAGAGGCACACTGAAACCTGGCCTTACCCGCTTTTTATTCAGTTTTAGATACACATCTTGCTCTCAGTAAAGAACGGCAAACAGGTAGCAGACAGACTGTCTCTAAGGTCAATAAAGATCAGTAAGGTGCAGTAAACATTTATTTTGAGGCTATTAGGTCAGGAAATTGCTTCAAGCCACCGCTATCTCAAGACGAACAATGGTGCTTGGTGTTATCCCTGCTAATACCCAAGGTCCATCGGCCTTCCCGTGTTCCTTGGTGCACTCGCATGATAGTATTGGCAGTGAGTGGCTCCCCGCAGAAGAGGAAATACGCACAGAGTGGTTAAGTAACTTGCTTAAGGGAATAGAGCTAGGACTGGAAAGAGCCAAAGTTTGAACCACTGCAGTTTGTTTTCAGAATTTAATGGCTATTTACTGTTTACTGTGTTGTGAATTAATAGAGGGTGATATTTCAAATTAAGGCATGACTGGAATATGAAGATTGGATTTTGAATATAGTTGGGGAAGCCAACAGCAAAATTAAGTTGACATTGCATCCACATTTCTTTTAAATAGGAACCTAACAGTACAGTGTACATGTTGTTTAGGCAGTCAGGTACTTTTTTTTTTTGTTGTCCCTCCTAATAGCCTCTCAACTCAGAAATTGCATTATTTTCAGTGTTTTTCACTGTCGGCTGTGTTAGTCACTTAGCTTTTCACATTGCTACTATTCAGAAACCTTGGCTTGAGATAGCTAAAACTCGCTTTACCTCTCCTCAGCCTTCCTTTAACTGTGAATTTTTGTTTTTCACTTTGAACAGTCAGCCTTTCAGTCCTAGATGGAGGTACTCTTTAACTTCCTCTACCCCCAAACTCAGAAAACACCACAGTGATATTTTTTAACAACTGTCAAAAAATTTGACCATCTTAATTGGCATAACTGGGTTTTAGTGTACAAATAGCAAGAACCAAAGCACAGTGTTTTCGTTAAAGAGATTGACTTATACTGAAATTGGAAAAGGCATCTGCTATACAGGGTTTTGGATTTAATAGAATTTGTTATAACCAGATCAGCAAAGCATTACTATGGGCCATCTGTTGGGATATGGAAATAGCTTTGTTATATGTAACCAGATGTATTTATATTTATAACAGTGGCATTGTAGTTATTTTAAGTAACCTTTTGTAGTTAGGTACCTTTGGCTACTATTCTACTTGACATATCAATTGGTAACCTGAGAATGCAATGTCTTTTAAACTGGTTATTTCCTATAGAATTGAGACAAAGCATGAAACAGTACATGAGACTCATAATGTATTGTAACAAATACAGGATAATTATGAATGTAAGGTAATTAGGACCATATTCAATAAGAACTCTTCGACACATTAATAGGCCTAGTTTCTGGTAAGTACTAAACCACTCTGGTTGTTCTAAGAATTTTACCAGAAATCTAAAGTGATTTAATTTGGCATATTCAGACCTAAATTAATTACACTATTTGACTTATTTCTCATCATCAGCAGGTGAAGCAGTCTGTAATGGACTCAAACTTATGTAACGCAAGAAGTGGAACTGTTGTTAAAACAGTCTTAGAGAACTCTTTTCCAAGTTGAATGCTAACAGTTTGGGGATGGGGAAAGCCCCTGAGTGGGAGTTTTTAGACAGAGTCTCTAGAAATTCAACATGTTGGATGTCTTAGTCCCTTTGTGCTGCTGAACAAAATACCACAGACTGGATAGCTTATAAATAACAGGAATTTATTGTTCATAGTTTTGGAGACTGGAAAGTCAAAGAAAAGGTGCCAGCATGATATTTTGGGTAGTGCCCTCTTCTTGGTTCATAGCTGGCATTTTCTTGCTGTGCTTTCACATGATAGAAGGGACACGGGATCCCTCTGGAGCCTCTTTTTGTAAGACACTAATTGCACTCATGAAGGCTCTACCCTGATGACCTAACCCCCTCCCAAAGACCTCACTTCCTAATACCTTTATGTTTGGGGGTTAGAATTTTAACACATGAACTTGGGTGGGGGATACAAACATTGAAATCATAGTATTGACTATTTTTTCATTATCTTCAAATCATATGTAGGGAGGGTCATCGATTCCATTGACGAGTTGACTGATTATTCCAATATGACCCTGTGTCTGAAGGATACTTTACTTAGTAAACTATCTTTTCATTAAGATTTCACCTGGAATATAAAACTGAAAGCTGTGACTAAATTTTACCTAGACAGAGTACCATCCAGTGGTATCAAGGAAATAAGATTCACCTGATTGATTGCTAGGGTATGGTGCTGATGTGACCTTATTAAAGATTAGAGGCCCAGTGCACGGGTAGGGTCCCTAGGCCTGGCCAGTGATCAGGGCCATCGGTGGGGTGATCAGGGGTCCCCCACTGGCACCTGCCTTGGCCAGCCTGGCGTTGCCTGCTCACTGGCTCCGTCCCCCGCTGCCACCACCGGTTGCTTCCCTCTGCGGGATGACCGGCGGGGCGATTGGGGGCCCCCGGCTGGCACCCGCCTTGCTGGCCTGGGGCCTGCGGGCTGGGGGCAGCTCCTGTGTTGAGCGTCTGCCCCTAGTGGTCAGTGTGCATATAGCGACCAGTAGTTCCGCTGGTTGTTCTGCTGTTTGGTGGATTTGCATATTAGGCTTTTATTATATAGCATTTTGGAAGTTGGAATCAACTTTTTTCCTAAGGTTAAGACCTGGTCTTACTGTGTGTTGAAACAGATTTGTGTGAGGAATTGGGAAGACTTCTAGAACTTAATAATAATTTCAAATTATGTTTGCTTACAGAAAGATGGGATTGGGAAGTGAGTTTACTATGGTAGAACTATGTTATTATTAAGATCATAGATTTTGGCTGATGGTTACATGGGTGCTTATTAAATTATTAAACTTAACTAAAAAGTTTCTGTGGCTTGGCTATAGAACTTTGGGAAATTTATTGCTGATACAACAGCTAAATATGCTGTAGTCAGGAGCAGATTTACTTTTTTTTTTTTTAATATATTTTATTGATTTTTTACAGAGAGGAAGGGAGAAGGATAGAGAGTTAGAAACATCGATGAGAGAGAACCATCGATCAGCTGCCTCCTGCACACTCCCCACTGGGGATGTGCCCGCAACCAAGGTACATGCCCTTGACTAGAATCGAACCTGGGACCTTTGAGTCCGTAGACCAACACTCTCTCCACTGAGCCAAACCAGTCAGGGCCAGATTTACTTTTCTGAACGAAGATACAGCAGACTGTTGTGACAGGAGATAAACAATATATGGCATCAGCTTTTGCTGCTAAGGATGGGTCTGTGTGTCTATGACATGTTTTACCTGTCTACTTTGTGTAAGGAGGTATTAATGGTATTATTGCACCATATATAGTAATTACCATTAAAAATAGCATATTTGCCTATCAGGGGAAGCCATCCTATATAATAAAAGCCTAATATGCAAATCGACCGAACTGCAGAACGACCGGTCACTATGATGCGCACTGACCACCGGGGGCAGACGCTCAATGCAGGAGCTGCCCCCAGCCTGCAGGCCCTAGGCCAGCCAAGGCAGGTGCGAGTGGGCCCCTCCCCCCCCACCTCCCTGATCGCCCCACAGATCAGCCCTGATTGCTGGCCAGGCCTAGGGACCCTATCCATGTAGGAGTTTCGTGCACCAGGCCTCTAGGATTTTATAATGTTACTAGAGGCCCAATGCATGAAAATTCATGCAAGAGTATGCCTCCCTTACCCCGGCTGCCAGCACCAGCTTCTCTCCGGCACTCGGGACCCTGGCTGTCCTCACCCCAGCTGCCCACAGGCACCTGGCACCCCAGCTGGCTTCGCCCCGGCTCCCAGCTTTCTCAAGAAGGACATCCGGAATAATGTCCAGAAGACATCTGGTCTAATTAGCATGTTTCCCTTTTATTAGTATAGATTATAGAGCATGTGTGTTTTGGAAAGATTTCCACCTTACATTTGAATAATACTTTTTGAAAAAACATTATATCTGATCTGATGTATTTTGGAGACTCACAACAGCCCTGTATTATAGATAGGGCAAGTAATATTCCTATTGACAAATGGAGAAGATACAAGCTAAGACTTAGTGTCACAGAGTCAATATAGTAGTAGAGCAGAGACAGGAACCCAGATCCTGCATTCTGTTTCTAGTCTACGCTTTAGTAGGAAACTGACAAAGTTTTTATAAAGACTATATTTTTGAAGTATAAATGAAAGATTATGGACCCCAAAGGACCTGGGCTCGTTGGAACAACTCTTGTCTGTGGTAATATCAGACTTGGGGACATAAAACTATTGGGAGCAACTTATTCCCTTATTAAATTTGGGTCAATTTTCAGTCACTGGATGCATTTTTACTTGAGCCTGCATTCTTTGGAGAATTCTAGATGTAAGGAGGAGTTGGAATCAGAAGGGAAGTATTATTCAAATGTAAGGATTACTAAATAGCAGGTTTGGTCTTTTTTATGGAAGTATACACCGATAAAATTTAGACATTGAGAAATTGTACCTAGAACATGAGGGTGCCTGGGTTAGTGCTATAGGGTATTGTCTCTTGCTCAGCAGGTAGGATGAATCCTATATAATAAAAACCTAATATGCTAAGTGTCCAGTCCGTTCAATCAAAGTGTAATATGCTAATGATATGCTAAGGCTGCTCAACTGTTCACTATGATGTGCACTGACCACCAGGGGACAGATGCTCTGACCCGTAGGTTAGCTTGCTGCTGGGGTTCAGCCGATTGGGCCGGACATGCCCAGGAGCCCTCCCGCAGGTCTTCCCTGGCTAGCCATCCTGCATCCCTTCCTGGCCCTGATTGTGCACTGGTGGGGTCCCTTGGCCTGGCCTGCACCCTCTCGCAATCCAGGACCCCTCAAGGGATGTCAGAGAGCCAGTTTTGGCCTGATCCCGCAGGGCAGGCCAAGGGAACCCACTGGTGCACGGATTTGTGCACTGGGCCTTTAGCCCTATATAATAAAAGAGAAACATATAAATTGACCGCCCCTCTGCTATGCCCACCAGCCAATCAGGAGTGAGTATGCAAATTAACCTGACAAAGATGGCAGGTTAATTTGCATACATAGGCCCCAAGTGGCCTGGGTCCCGGGAACATCCTTGGGACCCAAGCAACTCCTAGCCTGTAGGCCCATGTGTAGGCCCTGAGCGGCCGGGGTCCCAGAACGCCCCTGGCCACTCCGGGCCTATGGGTGTAGGCCAGCCGTGGGCAAACTACGGCCTGTGGGCCGGATCCGGCCCGTTTGAAATGAATAAAACTAAAAAAAAAAAAAAAAGACCGTACCCTTTTATGTAATGATGTTTACTTTGAATTTATATTAGTTCACACAAACACTCCATCCATGCTTTTGTTCCGGCCCTCCGGTCCAGTTTAAGAACCCATTGTGGTCCTCGAGTCAAAAAGTTTGCCCACCCCTGGTGTAGGAGCTAAGCGGATGTTCCTGCCCCGTGGCCGCTTGTGCGGGCACCGGTGCCAAGCGGCGGCCTGGGTCCACGCCCCCCAGCCTGGCGCCCACAACGCGGGGCTGGCTGCCGGCCTCGAGGGGGTGCCCCCCCGCCCCCTAGCAGCAGGGACATGCCCCTAGCCCAGTAGACACAATGCAGGGGGCCCTCTGCACATGAGCTGCAGAGGAAACACCTTTTCTTTTTAAAAAAAATATATTTTATTGTTTTTTTAAGGAGAAGAGGGGATAGACAGTTGGAAACATCGATGAGCGAGAAACATCAATCAGCTGCCTCCTGCACACTCCCCACTGGGGTTGTGCCCCCAACCAAGGTACATGCCCTTAACAGAAATCAAACCTGGGACCCTTCAGTCTGCAGGCCAATACTCTATCCACTGAGCTAAACCAGTTCGAGTGTAAACACCTTTTCTGACCGCTCATTGGTTAAGCCCCCTGTGTGCCGCCACTTACAGTGTTCTTGGTACCTTGGGTTATAAGAATCCAAGAAGGTGATCTAGGGTTTTTCCACCACATACCTGGAGGAAAAAAACAAAGGTCCGCTGCTGGAGGGGCTAAGAAATGTCATATCCTGCCCTAGCTGGTTTGGCTCAGTGGATAGAGCCTCGGCCTGCTGACCACAGAGTCCAGGTTCGATTATGATCAAGGGCATGTACGTAGGTTGCAGGCTCCTCCCTGGCCGGGGCCCAGGTCAGGGCTCATGCAGGAGGCAACCAATCAAAGTGTCCCTCTCACATTGATGTTTCTCTCTGTCTCTCCCTCTCTTCCACACTCTCTAAAAATCAATGGAAACATATCCTCAGGGGAGGATTAAAAAAAGAAAAAGAAAAATGTCATATCCTATGAAAGACACATCTTGAAAATGCCTAAAGAAAGTTGTCATTTTTTCATGGTGAAGGGACTGGAGTCTGTGTTGATGAAAACACCTTAGCGGCTGTGGTGGCTGGCAGTGGCTGCAGCAGCGGGGTGATGGAGCTGGTGCCTTCCCCTGATCAACCCAGTCACCTCCCTCAGAGGGAGGCCAGAGTGTGGCTTAGGCCTGTTCCCGATGGGAACGGGCTTAAGCAGTCAATAGGACATCCCTTGAGGGCTCCCAGTCTGTGAGAGGGGGCAGGCTGCTCTGAGGGGAACCCTCCCACCCCAGTGCACGAATTTTATGCACTGGGCCCCTAGTGACAGTATATAAAGAAGTTATAACTACATAGAGAAAAAGACTGGGAAAGAAAACATCACAATGGATGGTTTTTATTGTCTCCCTTGAGCCTGTTAATATATTCTAAGATATCTACAATGAGCATATATCTTTTTTATTGTCAGAAAAACAAATGTATGATTTTTATGGTTCAAATGAGAATTTGGAAAAGTATAAATGATAGCACATTTGAAGAGCAGTCTCACACGTGGTGCTATCAAAGTATTTTGCCTTCTGGGCAGTTAATAAATAAGTTTGATAAATTATTTGATTATGATCTTATGGATTTAGTTGTGGGCGTATTAAGTGCTTTGGGTTTTTCTTTGCATTATAATTTAGTAATTTAGCTCAGCTGATTGAAGAAATTAATTTTAGTCCCCCAGAAGCAACCAAGACCTTAAGTTTACATACAGTAGTTACTTATCAGTAAATAACCTATAAATAGCATACTGCTTTATAATGAAAACTAGGTTTGGGATCTACTCATGCTTCCATTTCCTTATCAGGTTTCTAATAAGAAAAACCAAATAGTTAGTGCTTCTTTAAGGTACTGTTTTCATCCAGTGACATAGGACTCATTAATTTCTCTCCCTAATTTGTTCATTGATTCATCACCTGCTGTGTCCTGGGCACTGTAATAGATGCCAGGGATAAAGTAAAAAGACAGAGTCCCTGTCGGCAAAAACACTATCTTTTAGTTTGGGAGAGACATCACAGAGAGATACTTGGCATATGAATATCTTGGAATATCTTGCTTTCTAGTTTTTAACTAGAAAGGCAGAATGACAGCTTGTTTGAAGAACAATGCATTTAGTGGTGTGGATAGATGGCTTTAAGAGGAGCTGATGGCTTCATAGTTATTTCTCTGACTGCAAAATACTGAAAAATCCTTGATCTAAAGAATTTCCTTATGTAAGGAGCATTTCTTATTGAGGCAGATAACCTGTGCATTCAAATTTATATCAGATTTGCTTTGGGAGTGTTATTAATTAACCTGTGTTGACTATTCTAGGATGGAGACTAGTGTCTTTTTTGTGTTTTATCCTCTACTAGAGGCCTGGTGCACGACATTCATGCACTGTGGGGGTGGTGGGGATCCTTCAGCCCAACCTGCACCCTCTCCAATCTGGGACCCCTCGAGGGATGTCTGACTGCCCATTTAGGCCCGATCCCACCGGATCGGGCCTAAATGGGCAGTCGGACAACCCTTTCACAATCCAGGACTGCTGGCTTCCAACCACTCGCCTGCCTGCCTGCCTGGTTGCCCCTAACCACTCCCCTGCCAGCCTGATAAATGTCTAACTGCTCCCCTGCTAGCCCGATTGCCCCTAACTGCCCTCCCCTGCTGGCCTGGTCACCCCTAACTGTCCTCCCCTGAAGGCCTGGTTGCCCCTAACTGCCCTCCCCTGCAGGGCTGGTCCCTCCCAACTGCCCTCCCCTGCAGGCCTGGTCACCCCCAACTGCCCTCTTCTGCAGGCCTGAGTCCCCCCCAACTGCCCTCCCTTGCAGGCCTGATCGCTCCCAACTGCCCTCCTCTGCAGGCCTGAGTCCCTCCCAACTGCCCTCCCCTGCAGGCCTGATCGCCCACAACTGCCCTCCCCTGCCGACCATCTTGTGGCGGCCATGATCAATTAGCATGTTAATTGACATGTGCCCAGTACCCAGTGAGTGATGGTCAATTAGCATGTTACTCTTTTATTAGATAGGATATCCCTCCCTGTAATCATTCTAGCTTGTAAGTGTTCTTAAAATGAGGTGCTCCAAACAGAACACAATACTCCATTTGTGAGCTAAGCAGTGAAGAGTACATGGGACTGTATACCTTCCTTGGATCTGGATTCTATTCTTCTAATGAATCCTGAGATTGTATTTTGTTTCTTATTAGTAGCTGAGTCACTTTCTTGGCTCATAATCATTTCTCATATTAATTTACAAGAAGTTCTTTGAGTAGATTCAGAGAGATTTCCTATTAGTAGAGCTAATAAATGAATGCTGGTTTTCTTCTGATTGAGTCCAGGCTGTTTTCTCAGAAGTACCAGTCATTCTTAAGCTTCCTGAAATCTGAGAAAGAAAAGAAAAAGAGTTAATTGTACAATGCTGGATTTGACCAAGTAACAAAGTAATATCAAAAGTCCTACTGTATTGCTGAGTATACTCAAAAGTAGATAAAATATAGTGATTTGCTATAGATCCATCAGAGTCAACCATTATTAAGCTATTTGCCAAAACGTCTCAACTGGCTTTTGCTTAAGTATTCTATTTTTTTTTTTAAGAGGAGGCATGTTCTTTTGTTTTTTATAACATAACCTATTTTTTGTTGATTCCAGAGAGGAAAAGAGGGAGAGAGAGATAGAAACAACAGTGATGAGATAGCATCATCGATCGGCTGCCTCCTGCATGCCTGCTACTGGGGATCGAGCCCGCAACCCGGGCATGTGCCCTTGATCAGAATTGAATCCAGTACCCTTCAGTCTGTAGGCCGACGCTCTGTCCATTGAGCCAAGCCAGCCAGGGCAGCTGCTGGTTTTGATTTAATCAATTTCCAGACAAGGTCTACCTATTATATTTGGTTATGTTTCTTGTCTCTTTTAACATAACACAGACCACCCTTACTTTTTGCATAATTTTACTTCTACTTCTTTGACCCTTCATGTCTTTGTACCAAGTTTCTTTACTGTTCTTTTATGTATATGAGTTTTCCTTCCTTTACAGCAGTTCAGCAAACATTTTTTTTAAAACATATTTTTACTGATTTCAGAGAGGAAAGGAGAGGGAGCGATAGATAGAAACACCAATGAGGAGAGAGAATCATTGATCGGCTGCTTCCTACATAATTCCTACTGGGGAAGCAGGCTGAAACCCTGGCATGTACCAGGAATCGAACCTTAACCTCCTAGTTCATAGGTCGATGGGCAGGCAAACATTTTGAAATATTTATCATGCACAAAATGTGTTAGGCATTGTGGGAGATAGAAAGGTTTGACATGTACCTGGCACCATGGTAGAGACAGAAAGAACATGAAGCAGATTATTTACCTTCCCGGTCAGGCTTTATTATATAGTCGCGCCCCCTTCCCCCTCCCCAAAGCTGCCAGTTGAAAGTTCTTTATGCATTACTTTAATCATGTCCTGATCAGGGATTCTTTTGAATCAATGCAAACTAAACTGTTTTTGTCTTGTTACTCATTGGTTCTGTTAGCTCCCCCTTTGAGTTAAACTGGAACTCTTCAAGGCACAAACATCCGTTTTTCTTTTACCAAGTTTATATTATTGTGTAGAATTTTCATTTCTCAAGATTATGGACATTTTGGGAGTAGAAATCTTGTCTTATTTTTCTGTATAATACTGGGAAGCGTCAGTACTCCTGGTACATATGCCAGTGGGCTCTTCTTACTGTCTACTACCTTCCCAGTGTCAGCCAGAGCTTCTGCCAGTTAAGGGTGAGTAATCTAGGTCTGAGTCTCTTCTCTTACCTAAAAGCCTCCTTTAAAAAAGCCCATTCAGTAGTCTAAAACAGATGACAGATACATGGTTCACATGTTGCCACTTCCCCATCACCATGTGCAAACTAGTAATTGCTGGTTGTATTTAGACATTTTAGACATGACCTTGTCAGTGTAGCACTTCAGGCAGCCACTACCTATCCTATATAATAAAAGGCTAATATGCAAATAGACCGAACAGCAGAACAACCGAATAACTGGTCGCTTTGATGTGCACTGACCACCAGGGGGAGTGCATGGAACATGGTGGGGGTCTGCACCAGGTGGCAGAACACAGAACATGGTGGGCGTCAGCCACAGTGGGATGGTGGAGCAGGTGAGTGGGGGCATCAGACCAAGGCGGGGCATTGGTCGCTGTCATCGGGGCAAGCCTCTGGTGGTTACTGAAAATTCTTTGCTCCGGCTGCCAGCGCCAGCCTCACTTTGCACCCACTTCCGGTGCCAGAGCCACTGCTCACACTCACTGCCAGTGCCCAGAGCTGGCCCCAATCACTCGGCACCATCAGCGGGTACAAGTGGTGGCTGCCGGCTCCGATCACCCCTCAGGGCTTCTCCACCTCCCCCTGTTACTGAAGGGCAATTGGGGCAGCAGCCTCCACTCACACCCACTGATGGCGCTGGCCCCAATTGCTTTGCGCTGTCAGCGGGTACAAGTAGGGCCGGTGTCATCAGCACATGGGAATGGCAGTGGCAGGAGCAGGGTTGCTAGCAGACAGGGGACCAGGAGCCATGGCAGGAGGGGCCGGGTAGGGGCGTGGAGTATGGGCCGAGATCCGCCCTTGTATCCATCACAGCCTCACAGCCCACAGTTCCTTTCAAGGTGCACGAATTCGTGCACTGGGCCCCTAGTCCTATCTAATAAAAGACAAAAAGGGTAATTGACCGTACCTTTGCTACGCTTCCCATTGGCTAATCAGGGTGATATGCAAATTAACTGCCAACCAAGATGGCGGTCGGCAGCCACGCAGCTGAAGCGAGCAGGAGGCTTGCTTGCTCCAGTGATGGAGGAAGCCAAGGTTCCCCGCCTGCCGCGGCCCGGCTCTGAGCTCCGAAAGCAACAAAGTTTCAATTATAGAAGTTAAACAAACCCCATATACCTGCTTTCAGCAGGCCGTGGCCTCAGAGCTGGGAGCAAGCAGGAGCCGGCTTTCAGCTCCAGTGACAGCAACAAAGTTTCAATTATAGAAGGTAAATAAATCCCTGAATTTAAAAAAAATGTAAAAAAGGAGAGGCTGGGAGCTCCAGTCGCTGGCCAGCCTGAAAACGGCCCTCAGCCCCTCACCCAGACTGGCTAGGCACCCTAGTGGGGACCCCCCAACCCTAAAGGGGGTGTGGCCAGCCTGAAAACAGCCATCAGCCCCTTATCCAGACTGGCCAGGCACCCCAGTGGGGACCCCCACCCTGAAGGGGGTGTGACCAGCTGCAAACAGCCATCAGCCCATCACCCAGGCTGGCCAGGCACCCAAGCGGAACTCCCACCCTGATCCGGGACACCCTTCAAGGGCAAACCAGCCGGCCCCCACCCATGCACCAGGCCTCTATCCTATATAGTAAAGGGTAATATGCAAACTGACCCTAACAGGGCAATGGGTGTGAGTGCCGGGTAGGACTGCGGTGCGCGGGAGCAAAGAATTTTCAATTAACCACCAGAGTTTCGCCCCAATGACAGCAACCAGCGCCCTGCCTTGGTCTGGTGCCCTCGTTCACCTGCTCCACCATCCTGCTGCAGCTGACGTCCACCATGTTCTGTATGCACCCCCTGGTCGTCAGCGCACATCATAGCGACTGGTTGTTTGGTTCTGCCATTCGGTCTATTTGCATATTAGGGTTTTATATATATATAGATAAGAAGTCCTGGCCCTGGTCTTATTTTAGGAAAAAATATACCTAAGTTATTGATTTGTAGGTAGTGGTAGGATGGTTTCCTATAGAATTTTTTTCAGGATGTGTACAGGTGTATAAAACTTTTATTTTTAAAAATATACTTTTATTGATTTCAGAGAGGAAGTGTGTGTGTGGGGGAGAGATAGAAATATCAATGAGAGAATCATTCATTGGCTGCCTCCTGCACGCCCCTTCTGGGGATCCAGTCTGCAACCTGGGCATGTGCCCTGATGGGGAATCTAACCATGCTCTCCTGGTTCATGGGCCTGTGCTCAACCACTGAGCCACACTGGCTGGGCAAACTTAAAAAAAAAAAAAAAAAAGAGCCATAAGTGTATCTTCATTGGACATCTTTATGTAATACGCAGTATGGTTTGGAAATAATGGAGCCCACCAGAAAACAAACTTTCCTGAACCACTATTGGTTCATGGGGTTATAGATTTGAAAATAGTTGCCATAGTAGAGTCGCTTACTGGTGAAACTATTACTTTTACTCCTCCCTTTCTGTTCCAGTTTGGAAGATGGGGGTGGCTCCTCTGACATTAGTGAGGGAAGAAGCAGGAACAGAATGAGAACATTGGTGTGTGATGGTTCTAAACTTGCTCTTAAAGAAACAAACAGCTTTACTGAGATACTCACATACCATACAATTCACCTATTTAAAGTGTAAAATTTAATGTTTTTAGTATATTCATAGGGTTGTGTAACCATCACTGTACTCTAATTTTAGAACATTTTCTCTCCCTTTGAAAAAAGCTCTACACTCATTAGCAGTCAGTGCTCTTTACCTCTCTCCCCTTCCCAAGCCCCAATAAACTACTAATCTAGTTTAATCTAACTACTAATCCACAGCCTAACTACTTATATAAATTTGCCTATTTTGGACATCTTATATAATAAAAGGCTAATAAGCAAATCAACCGAACGGTGGAATGACCGGTCGATATGACGTGCACTGACCACCAGTAGGCAGATGCTCAACGCAGGAGCTGCCCCCTGTTGGTCAGTGCGCTCCCACAGGGGGAGTGCCTCTTAGCCAGACGCCACAGCAGTCAGATGCCACTGCAGTCAGACATCCCCCGAGGGCTTCTGGACTGCAAGAAGGCACAGGCCTGGCTGAGAGATTACCCCCCCCCCCCCGAGTGCATGAATTTTGTACACCGGGCCTCTAGTTTAATATAAATGGAATCAGGTAATATGTACTCTTGTGACTGGCTTCTTTCACTTAGCATATTTCTTTCTTTTTTTTTTCACTTAGCATATTTCAAGCATCATACATGTAGTATATATCATTCCATTTTATTGCAAAATATCCCATTTATCTCTTCATCTGTTAATGGGCATTTGAAGTGTTTCCACTTTTTTGCTCTTATTATTTAACTAGAGGCCTGGTGCACAAAAATTTGTGCACTCGGGGGGGGGGGGAGGGGAAAGGGGGGGGGGTCCCTCAGCCCGGCCTGTGCCCTCTCGCAATCTGGGACCCCTCGGCAGATAACGCCCTGCTGGCTTAGGCCTGCTCCCGGGTGGCAGAGGGCAGGCCCAATCCCTAGGTGCAGCCCCTGGTTGGGCTCAGAGCAGGGCCGATTGGGGAGTTGGGGCGCCACCCCCTGTCATGCACAGAGCAGGGCAATTGGGAGGTTGTGATGCCACCCTCAGTCATGATCAGGGTAGGGCCGATTCGGGGGTTGGGGCACCGTCCCCTGTCACACTCAAGGCAGTGTCGATGGGGAGGTTGCGGCGCCACCCCCTGTCATGCACAGAGCAGGGCCAATCAGGGGGTTGGGGCTCTGTACCCTGTCATGCACAGAGCAGGGCCCATCAGGGGTTGGGGCGCCGCCACTCTCACACTCAGGGCAGGGCCGATGGGGAGGTTATGGCTCTACCCCGTCACACACAGAGCAGGGCCCGTGGGGGGCGGGTTGGGGAGCTCCCCCTATCAGGCACAGAGCAGGGCTGATCAGGGGGTTGGGGCGCCGCACCCTGTCACGAACAGAGCAGGGTGGATAGGGAGGTTGTGGCCCCGCCCCCTGTCACACACAGAGCCGCAGGGCGATCAGGGGCTTGGGCGCTGCCCCCTGTCACGCTGATCCCGGTGCCGGGAGGACTCATGGCTCCACTGATCCCGGTGCTGGGAGGCATATTACCCTTTTACTATATAGGGTAGAGGCCTGGTGCATGGGTGGGGCCGGCTGGTTTGCCCTGAAGGGTGTCCTGGATCAGGGTGGGGGTCCCCACTGGGGTGCCTGGCCAGCCTGGGTGAGGGGCTGAGGGCTGTTTTCAGGCTGGGGGTGACTGAAGCTCCCAACTGCTCCTTTTTTTCTTTTTTCTTTTTTTATTCTGGGCCAGCTTTAGCTTTGAGGCTTGGCTCCAGCTCTTAGGCCTCCGAAGCTGAAAGTAGGTTTCTGGCCTTTGCTTACAATGTTGCAGTCCTGCTGGCTGAAGTCTGGTGGTATTTGTTACAGTTTCTTAAACTGCAGACTCAGAGGCCTGCAGCGGCAGGTGGGGAACGTTGGTTTCCTCCGTCACTGAGGCAAGTAAGCCTCATGTTAGTTTCAAGCTGCCTGGCTGCCGGCCGCCATCTTGGCTGACAGTTAATTTGCATATCTCGCTGATTAGCCAATGAAAAGGGTAGCGGTCATACGCCAATTACCATGTTTCTCTTTTATTAGTGTAGATGCTGCTATGAATATTTGTGTACAGATTTTTCTGTGGATGTATGTTTTCGTTTTGGGGGGTATATATCCTAGGAGTAGAATGGCTATGCCATATGGTAACTGTTTTACAAACTACCAAATTGTTTTCCCCAGTGGTAGCATTATTTTACATTTTCACTAGCAATGTTTGAGAGTTTCAGTTTCTCCACATCTTTGCAACTCTTGTTATTGTCTGTCTTTTTGATTATAGCCTTCCTAGTGGATATGAAGTGGTATCTCATTTGTGTTCTTTATTTGCATTTGCCTAGTGACTAATGATGTTGAACATCTTTTCATGTACTTAATGGACATTTGCATATCTTCTTTGGAGAAATGTCTGTTCAAATTTTTGCCCATTTTTTTTTCAGTCAAATGCTCTATCCTTGAGCTATATCTTCAAATCTTTACCTGTTTTTTTTTTAAAAAAATATATTTCATTGATTTTTTACAAAGAGGAAGGGAGAGGGATAGAGAGTTAGAAACATCGATGAGAGAGAAACATCGATCAGCTGCCTCCTGCACACTCCCTACTGGGTATATGTGCCCGCAATCAAGGTACATGCGCTTGACCGGAATTGAACCTGGGGACCTTGAGTCTGCAGGCCATGCTCTATCCACTGAGCCAAACCGTTTAGGGGCTGTTGTTGTTTTGTTTTTTTTAATGGGGTTGTCTTTTAATATTATTGTGATGTAAGAGTTCTTTATATATTCTGGATATCTAACTTGCCTTTTTAACTGCTAATTAGTCCTATGTTATTTGCTCAGAGGCGGAGAAAAGTAATAGATACAAAGACTATTAAAAAGACCTGGTGAGTTTTCAGTCAGACCTTAGTTTTTCTTATTTTTAATTTACTCTCTTTCCACTCTTGAGAAACATGGTTTGTTCGTTCATTGAACAAATAGACTGCTGACTATATGCCAGGTTTGGGGGATATAACAGAGAACAAAATAAATAAAAGTTCCTGCTTGGTGTGGAGCTTGCATTCTAGTTGGGGAGAAACAGTTAACAGAAGTCCTATCAGATGGTGAAAAAAGCAATGAAGAATCAAACGGGATACAGTGTGATGAAAGTTGTAACATATTCTTCACCTTTCCTGATTACTTAAACTATTCTCTCCGCTCTGTTTGACCTTATTGCCCTTTCCATTTATTTTCATCCTATACATCTTTAGCTAAACTTTAATTTCCCTCTTGCTCCTAATTCTTAATCCCCCTGAAGTCTAACTTTTGATCTTACTAGTCCACAAAACCACCCTTCAGTATTAATGATCTTCTATTAAAGGCCATTATTATCATCTCAATTTATGATCTATGTGTAACACTATTACCTTTCTTCCCATTAAATCTCTTGTTATTTCCAGTATGATTTTTCTCAAGTTCTTTTTAAACTAGTTCCTTTTCTCTTAATTATCTCTTAAATTTGGCCTCTCTTCCTTTAATACTATTCCTATGGTGAATTTTGATCATTCTCACATGATTTTAATTGCTTTCTGAGAGCATATGACTATGAGATCTCACTTAGCTCATGCTACACCCCTGCTTTCAGGTTTAGCTAGTGGAGCTGAGATGAACAGCTGATTGCTACTCATGGAGCAGGATTCTTTTCCCTTTACTCCTTCCTCGGGTGGATTTCTCCTGTTCAGGCTGATTAACACAGGTTATTTCCATGACTGCTTTAATATTTACCTATGATTATTAACAATTCACAATGCTCAGTCAAGTAATCTGAATCAGAGGGTTTATTCCTTCATGGATGCTAGTGAATTTTATACTTTTATGTCTTTTGAAAGATAGGGCTGAGTTCAGAACTTAAAAAAGAAGTAATAGTCTTTTGATCTCTAGTGCTATAGCATTTACTTTAAACAGACTTAATTCTTTTGTCTGGTGTTAGGCTGGTGCTTTCATTCAAGCTACTGTCACAGTGAGGCATGAATTTTTCCTTTTGTATAGAGGAGGAAATGAAGCCTTAGATAAATTAACAATATACTCATGGTCACAATTGGGATTCTAATCTAGGTCTTGACTCAAGTAATGAATGCTTTAAGTTCTTTGTAGACAATAAAGCATTATATCTGTGGATGGGAGAGAGAAGAGTTCATAAGAATTACTTGTGAACTTTTTCAAAATACTTAGCCCCATTTCACCTCCTGCCCCCAAACAATGCATTATTATACAACTTAGTCTGTTAAATATCTACTTCCTAAATGTGATAATGTGTGACTCAGTTTAATATACACTTGAAGACTGCTTATATTAAAAGAAATTCCATATTCTGTTGTTGGTGGGATATAATACATTAAATTCTATTAGAGCATACCCATCAGTGAATGACTGGTTTTACTAATTCTGGTTGTGTCATTGATCAACATAAACTTTCTTGTATGTTCATATTCAAAAGATTTGGAGAAAAAGCTACTAGGTGTTGTTGGCACCAGCTTAAACTGTATAAATTATGGATGTAATTGAATGAGTTAATATAATTGTTTAACTGTAGTTTGCTCCAGAGATGTAAGCTTGTAATTTGGAGGACACTGCGATTTTTCTGACTTCATCATGAACCTTAGCCTTTTCTAGTGAGATTTCCATGTTGCTAATCATTTGCCTCGGTAGGGAGAACAAGATTGGCATATGTTTGTTATTTTAGTTAGCTAGCCTGGGGTTCAGGACACCATTTAGCAGCAGCAATGTAGATTAAAATGAAGAAAATAGAGAAACAAAGACATTGAGACTAGAACACATTAGAAAGATATTTAGGAACTAGAGTTGGTAGTGAATGGTAACTAATTGGAGGTTCTGCCCTAACCGGTTTGGCTCAGTGGATAGAGCGTTGGCCTGCGGACTCAAGGGTCCCAGGTTCGATTCCGGTCAAGGGCAAGTACCTTGGTTGCGGGCACATACCCAGTAAGGGAGTGTGCAGGAGGCAGCTGATCGATGTTTCTCTCTCATCGATGTTTCTAACTCTCTATCCCTCTCCCTTCCTCTCTGTAAAAAATCAATAAAATATATATTAAAAAAATAAAATAAATAATTGGGGGTCCTAAAGGTATTGATGTGGGGGACTCAATATATAAGACAGATCCCTTTCTCTTGCCTGAATTCTGAGTTGACTGAGAAATAAAACAAGAACCAACAAATGATAAGTGAAATATTACTGTTTGTACAGTTGGTTTTTTATTGAGATAAAAATTCACATACCATAAACTTCACCATTTTAAAGTGTACAGTTGATAGTTTTATGCTAAAAGTTTTTATTTGCAAGGTTGTACAGCTATCACCATTATCAAAATCCAGAATATTTTCATCATGCCCAAAAGAAACCTATTAGTAGTCACTCTTTCCCCCGCCATCCCACCTACCTCTTCCATCATCTGCTGGCAATCACTAATCTACTTTCCATCTCTAGGATTTGCCTATTCTGAATATTTTGTATAAATGGAATCATACAATATGTGGCCTTTTGTGTATGACTTCTTTCATTTAGCATAGGCTCTCAAGGTTCATCAGTGTTGTAATGGGCTTCATTCAAAAAATATATATTTTTTATTGATTTCAGAGAGGAAGAGGGAGAGAGAGATAGAAACATCAATGATGAGAGAGAATCATTGATTGACTGCCTCCTGCACACCCCACCCTGGGGATCGAGACTGTAACCGGGGCATGTGCCCTGACTAGGAATCGAACTGTGACCTCCTGTTCATAGGTCAATGCTCAACCACTGAGCCGCGCCGGCTGGGCTAGGCTTCATTCCTTTTTATGGCTGAATAATATTCCATTGTATATTATGGATATTGTGTAGATATGCCACAGCTTATTTATCCATTTATCAAATGATGAATGTTTGATTAATTTCTACTTTTTGGCTGTTACGGATAATGGTGTTATGAACACTATGCAGTTTTTTTGTGAACATGTTTAAATTCTTTTGGGGATACACGTGCGCGCGCGCGCGCGCACACACACACACACACACACACACACACAGACACAGATATACAGGTGCCTAGGAATAGAATTGCCAGGTCATATGGTAACTTTTGGAGGAATTACCTTTGCTTCTGATAAGGGTGATATCATAGAATATTGTAGAATGTGGCTTAGTTTTAAAAGCCAAATAGTCTAACTTTCCACATTCTCTCATTCCTACCCAACAGAACCCAATATAGACCATGGTACAATCCATCTGATGTCGAGATTGTTAGACTCAACAGAGCAGGCACACCCAGATTACTGCCTTAACAGAGTCCTGGATGTAGGTTCTGGAGTTATCTCGAGTCACTAAGTTATTTACCTCTTTGAGGATTGGGTTAAGCGCCCAAGAGTATTTAAGAGAAGTCAGTCATTCCTCATAGAAATCACGATTTGAAAAGAAGTGTGCTACTCTAACAAAGGAAATGAAAGCCATTTTGTCACGTTAGGAAATATTTTATAGAAAGATAATGAATTCAGTTTGGGACATGTTAAATTTGGGATTTCTAGTTGGGCATGTTAGATATTTGTTTGGAGATCAGGAGATTTATAACTGCCAGAGGTACAGATTTGAGGTTCATATGCATGCAGGCAATTGAAACACCGGAGTGAATAAATCACCCATAAGTAAAACGGTAGAGAAAAGTATAGTAATTCCCATATCTAAGTCTTTGAGGTGTTGGTTGTTCCAACTGATGTTTCAGCTGTACCTTACTCTGAGTGACTCAGTTCTGAGTTTTGTGATTTTTGAGTTTGAATTTGTTACCTTTGGGACCTTATTTGTGGGAATTCTTCCAGGCCGAGATCAAAGGCAGATTCCTTCAGAGGATTTGCATTTGCGTCTATCAAGATTGGGTGGGGGACACTACCAATGTAGAACTACCCTAAACAGAATTCTGAATATAAAGCTTTTTAAATCATAATTAGGTGAGAGTCAGCTTATTGTGCATATCAGGGGAAATACTGTTGAATGCAATCCTGGCCCCCATCCCTTCCCCAGCACTCAATGCCAAGGGTAAGAAGCAATTTTCCTTGCACTTCCCTTGGTTAACACCTGGACTTTGCCTTTGCCTCTGTACCTTGGGCCCCGATAGGCTTTGGAATTGCAAGCTTGATATTCACAGGGTTTGGCAAAATGCCCTGAAGGTGAATAAAAGCTGGTTTCTTTTCTCTACATACTTTTCTAATTTTCCTTTCTTACTTAGTCTTTGGTCTTGATCATGCCTTATTTTATCCAATGTTTGTTATTTTAAAGGTTTAAAAATATTTTATCCAGTGTTTGTTATTTTCAATGGCATGTTGATCAAGGTATCTATTCTGTTACTCTGGCAGAAATAGAAATGTCTGTCTCTCTTCAGGGCATGCAGGGACAGTTGTATGCAGGGAATTCAGTAAGCCTCTAAATCAAAGGTTATAAACTTGGGACAAAATCCAATGTTTGTTTGGTCCACATAGCATTTAGAAAATAAAAATCAGGAGATTTAAAATAAAAATTTGGATATCTTATTTCTCTTGAGAAAAATTAGAAGACCTTACAATACCGGGCTTGCAATCTTGTTTAGTAACAATTTTCCAAAACTAGGAATAGCAGATGATTTCTTCAGAGTGAACATGTTTTTTTTAGTTGCTCATAATCTTCATCAGTTGTGTAATGTATGCATATGTATACACATACTTATTCCAGCTTCTCTCATTCATGTTACCTGTAGACATTTGTGAATCATCCTTGTGCCCAGTATTAGTGCTAATAGACAATTTCACATTTGTTCATCAATTTATTTAATTCTTACATCAAACCTGCAATTTATTCCTGATGAACAAATAAAGTTATATAGGTGGTATTATTGCCAAGTTACAGATGAAGTAACTGAGATTCAGTGAGGTTTTATATGAATTCTTCAAGGTCTCATAGTGCCACAGTTAGAATTTGGCCCTAGAACTCTCTTATTCAATGGTCTTTCTGTTTCAGTGCTGTTCTTCACTTTTTTTTTTTTTAAACACATTAAGCGCCTAGTCCAGTGGTCGGCAAACCGTGGCTCGCGAGCCACATGCGGCTCTTTGGCCCCTTGAGTGTGGCTCTTCCACAAAATACCATGTGTGGGCGCGCATGTACAGTGCGATCGAAACTTCGTGGCTCATGCGCAGAAGTCGGTTTTCGGAAAGGAGATAGAGGAAACAAGTATACAAGACGAGTGTGGATGGGAGAGTTGGAAGGGGTCGACCTCAGCGAACGTACCTCAATCAGATTGAGGACGTTTTTAGCAAAGGCCCAGTTTAGGAGTATCCTAATTAAGTTAATAACAGTGTACCAACTTATATAGTTTAAGTTTAAAAAATTTGGCTCTCAAAAGAAATTTCAATCGTTGTACTGTTGATATTTGGCTCTGTTGACTAATGAGTTTGCCGACCACTGGCCTAATCAGTCATCAGTGACTGACGCTATACTTTCTGTCCGGAAGACAAAACGGGCTGGGCGCTTAACGTGTTAAGCAATGGAATTATTTCAGTGAAGTCTTAGTGAAGTCCAGGATATAAAGCCAATACTGCTTAGATTGAAGAGTAGATGGGTGGGGGACAATTATGTGGGAATGAGAGTCTGCATGCTCAACTTTTTGGTAGCCTTTAGGCATCTCTTGGAACCCCTAGGATTCTACTAAACAGTTTGAACACACTCTGTATAACATAAGCATAACAATTTCTTAAATTTTATGAGTTTTCAGAGTGTTTTAATTAGAATTGTAACATGATTTATAGTTTCATTTACTTTGGAGCATCTGATAAATAACTCTTCTCTATTTTTCAGATTCTCTTTGTGGCCAGATGGGTTTGTATGGACAGGCTTGTCCATCTGTAACTTCATTAAGGTGAGTGCTCCTCTTTTTCTTTATTGGAGCATGTAACATTTTACTTGGGAGATATTTTTACTTACAGCAATATTTGTGGTAATGGGATTTGGCTCTTTTAAGTTCTACTTGGTGAATTTACATATGTTCTTATACATGAAATAACATAATTTTATACTTTGTTATTTCTTTTTTAAAAAACTAATCTCTTGTTTGAATTGGAAAATACAGAGTAAATATTGGTTGCCTTTGTAGAAGATTATTAAATGAGATTAGATGCTAATTTTAATTTTAACCTCTTTCTAAAGGAGGATGTAAACATGTTACCTAGGTAAACATGTTACCTAATGTAAAATAGAACTTAGGAATTAAGTTATATACAATCCAGTGGTTTTAGATTTTTTGAAGTTGCCAAATCCTTTACAAGTTAAATTTATGTGAAATCCAATGAATAAAACAGATAAATGTAGGACTTTTCTGCTTGCTTAGGTTACCATTTTCTGTCCTCACATTTATCCCCAAGGGGTTGCTGCAGTTCCCATAGTACAGATTGATAAGACAACCTAAATCTAGTCTGTTCATTGAAATTTTTCAGACTGGAATATGAAGTGTTGATGGCAACACTTACCAGTTACGTGTAGTATTGCATTCCATTTATTCATTCAGCATGTTGAGCACCTAATATTTTGTCAGGCACTATTCTAAATGTTGGGCTACAGAAGTGAACATACCAGATAAAAAATCCTATAATCATGGTGCTCACATTCTGGTGAAGGGACAATTAATGAGCAAGATAAATAAGAAGTATATGTTAGTGACAGGGTTAAGGCGAAAATAAAATAGAGAAGAGGAATAGGAAATACAGTTTTGTTGTTGTTGTTTTTGTTGTTGTTTTTTTCTTTGTTTAAGATAGGGTAGCTATGGAAAGCTTTGCTGAAAAGTGACATTTGAATGAAGTCCTGAAAGAGAGATGGAATGAGTCGTATCTTGGATATATGGAAGATGTGCATTCCAGGAAGAGGGAATTCAGGAAGTGCCAAGGCAGGAGACTTACTTGTCTTGTATGTTGGAAGTCACTGTGGCTGGAACAGAGTGGTGAAGAGAACTAAAATTGCCTAGCTTTGGAGGGCAGAGGAGAGAGAGGAAGGATACAAAATTGTTAGAGCCATGAATGTGAAGCCAAGGAATCCTTAGGCTGGAAAGAAATTCTGGTTGTCTAGAATTCCACAAAAGAAAAATGAAGTTGCCTTCGTAGTGTTTACACACTTGAGTTTTCAACAGACCAAGGCTGGCTATTCTTTTACCTTAGTAAAAAACTTTACTCCATGGCATAATGGTATATCTTTCCCTGAGAATGCATCTTCCAGCTTATAATGGAAACAGATGGAGGGTTGCTTTTCTACTTTGTTAACCCCTGCCACCTTTCCTCCTTCCCCCCATGCTACCAAACAAGGGATACCTGTGTAATTCTGAAAAGAACTTTTTAAAAAGAGTATTATCTTTTTTAAAATTTCCAAAGCTGCTATAGAACTGATTTGACTTAACGGTTTTTAATGAGTATGGTGGGAAGAGTCATTTTACCCTTTTTTGGGACTATTTAAGACTTTGGATATGGTCATATCAGGATATTTTACAGACTTTGATCTTCCACTGATTAGACTTCCCTACAGATATTTTAGTTGTGGGATATGCTGAAACAAACATATATTAAAGTCACTGACAGATTTTAAATCCCTTTATTTGAATATTTATGTTTAGGTTAAGCTTATATGAAATTGGGTGAGGAATAATATATATCTAACTTTTTTGCTTGATAGAATTATAGAATTGGAAGGGATGACGAAAAAGAAGAGATACCATGAGTTATTTATAATTTGCTCACTGTAATTCTTTGCACAATATTCTAGAATTAAAATTTTTTGTCGATATAGTTATAAATGCACTAGTATTTAATTAATAAACTGAGAAGCTCCATGACATCTGAGTTGGCTTATTTTCAGCCCTAGCCAGTTTGGCTCAGTGGATAGAGTGTCGGACTGTGGACCAGGGGTTCCTGTGTTGGATTCCGGTCAAGGGCACGTACCTTGGTTGCAGGCTCCTCCCTTGCCCGAGCCTTGATCTGAGCGTGTGCAGAAGGCAACCAATCGATGTATTTCTCTCACATCAATATATCGCGGTCTTTCCCTCTGCCTTCCACTCTCTCTAAAAATCAATGGGAAAATATCCTTGGGTGAGGATTAAAAAAATAAAAATTAAATACATACATCTTTTATTTCTGTAATATTTTATAAAGTCCATTTATGAACCAGAGAAAACCATTGTTTGTCATTGGGTTTTCTAACTGGAAGCCAGCGTTGGTTTGATATATGAAAAAGAAGAAAAGAATGACTAGTTTCCGGTAGTGATGGGGGGACACTGGATTGTTTAAAACCACAATCAATTTTAGTCTACCTTTCCAGAGAGTCTTCCTCAAACCAGAAACATCTTTCTAGAAATAGAGCCAGAACTCATAAGTCTCCTATATATACTGCTGCTATATCTAGGAAGTGGCTAGCCTTAAAACAAAAAACATCTGAGTTGGTGGAGAAGAACTGAATATGTGGCTGAGAAAGAGGAAATTGGTAGGCAGGTAGGGGTTTGTAGGCATAGGTAAGAATGGGAATAGACAATTATGTGTAAGTGAAGATAGGAGGTGGAACGAAAATGTGTGACATTTAAAAGATTTGTTGGGGGCCCTGGCCGGTTGCGGGTTGTGGGTTTGATTCCTGGTCAAGGGCATGCACCTGGGTTTCAGGTTTGTTCCCAGCCCTGTGGGGGTCATGTGGGAGGCAACTAATCTCAACCTCTCTCTCTCTCTCTCTCTCTCTCTCTCTCTCTCTCTCTCTCTCTCTCCCTCTCTCCCTCTCTCCCTCTCTCCCTCTCTCCCTCTCTCCCTCTCTCCCCCTCCCCCCGCCCCCCTTCCTCCTATCTCCTATCCCCTTCTACTCTATCTAAAAACAATGGGAAAAGATCCTTGAGTGAGGATTAAAAAATATTAAAAATATTTGTTGGGTAGGAGAGGCTAGTTAGTTAATGGATTAAAATTCTTCTCTCTCCTTTAGATATTTAGGGTAAACAAATTAAATATTGTTTGCTATGAATGATATTGGATCCTTGTTTAATTTGACTGTGTTAGGATTATTTTTAAAATTACATTATTGTATTTTATGATTAAAAGATATACAATGGAATATTACTCAGATATAAAAAAGAATGAAATTTTACCATTTTCGACAGCATGGATGGGTTGACCTAGAGGGTATTGTGCTAAGTGAAGTAAAGGGAGCTAGGGGGAATAACTTAATAACTTGTTCCATCAAACTACTAAGAAATATAGTACAAAAAGATATTTTCTCAGATCTATTTTGCTGCTAGTGTTTATGCAGAATACTTGTATGATGCCAAAAAAAGCCCTAATTTTATAAATCACTAGAGGTCTGGTGCATGAATTCGTGCACAGGTTGGGTCTGGCTGGCCCGCTCTGATTGGGGCTGATGGGGCTGGGCCCGCCCCCTAGTCAAACTCCTGGTTGAACTCCCAGTCGACAGGACAATTTGCATATTAGCCTTTTATTATATAGGATGTGAAATTATATTAAAATTTATATAGGATTCACAAGTAGGCCTTTTAATTAGAATCAACTACATTCATATCCTGAGTTTAAATAATGTTTGGATAGTGAATACTGGATCATCTATAGCTATTCATTTCCTGAGTTTTGGAGAACAAGAGTGAGAGTTCAGATAATGATGGATACAGTTTCTATCAAACAGTAGACTCTTAAAAAATTTAGCAGAATCTGTTTGGTTCCTGAGTTTGCATAAGATAGGTTTGAATCCTGAGGTATACCTGTGTTTTTATTTCAAAGTACAGATTCAGTAAGAGCAAAAGCTTACTTAAAAAACAAAAACAAAAACAACCAAAAGCTTTCCTTGAACGTTTGCTTTATTTAGGCAAGTATACACATATCTATAATAATAAAAGTGTAATATGCTAATTAGACCGGACATCCTTCTGGGATGCCAGGGCTGCAAGGGAAGCCCAGGTCTCCTGGGTGCCAGAGGGAAGCAGGTGCCGGCAGCTGGGGTAAGGAAGGCCTACTCTTGCACGAATTTTGTGCATCAGGCCTCTAGTATGTTTATAACATACTTCTTTCACATATTATAGCAATAGACTATTTTTCATAATTTGGTTTGATCAAAGCAAAGTAAAATTTGATGACTTTGGGGACTTGTTAAAATGGGGCCTTTTCTGTATTTCTAAACTGGCTAACATGTATTAGAGGATTTATTTTATGGTTCATATGTGTATGTAGCCTGGGATACTGGCATATCAGTAGCACTTTAAGTAGTTTCTGGTGACATACAACCCCCCCCCCCCCCACGAGATTTCTTCTTCTTGTTATCTTTTTCTATTTTCACCCTCATTTTTTTTTCTTTTTTGTTATGCTTCTTCTTTAAAGATGCCTTTTATTATTAACCCAGTGTATCTGTTTAGAATAGGCTAGGGAACATGGATATTTTAGCGCCAGAGAAGCTCATGTGTTATATTAGTGTCCTAGATGAATTTCCTGTTCATCTGTTTCCTCCTGTTGATACTGATGACCCTGCAATTTAGAACAACCAGAAGAGGGTAGATTTGTTTTAAGGCTTCTTGCCTTGTTTCTAGTAGCAGGGTTTGGTATTAATAAGGCAGCTCTGGTATATAGCCTTAGAACCAGATAGATACAGGTTCATATCTCTGTCACATATTACGCATATGATCTTGGACAAGTTACTCCACTTTTACTAATTTTGCTGTTAGAGGATTGTTAATGCTTACCTGACTGGTCTGTTAGGATTCATGGGACTAAGTATGTACATAAGGCATCTAGCATATTTTTTCTCTTTACCAGTTTGCAATAGTAGAAAGCAAAAAGAATCATCATTTTTAGAATAAAAGAGGACAGATTTTATATTCTTTGCTTCAACTCAAGAACATGTGAGAAGAGGATTTCTTTTCCCCCTTTTTTCTATTTTTTCTTTTCCCCTAAATTCTTAGATTCTCGAGTATCAGTAATGTCCAGGTTTGTAACTGGCCTTCAGGCTAAGGATGTTGCTGACATTTAATATTATATGTTTATTTTTATAATTTTATTCTCTTATGTCTGCCCCACACAGGAACAGAAATAGCTTTTACATTGTCATTGCTATCTTTTATCATTTTTATCAAACTTTTTGGAGTTGATAAAATCTGTTCTCATATTTAGTTTTGGCATGTTCCGATTAAATGAAGGTTAATGAGAAAGTCTCTTAATTTTGGCCACTATAGAAACTTTTTCTAAAATGTACTTTGAACTTTTCTGGCTTATCTTCTAAAGTTTTGCTGTCTAATACGGTAGCCACTAGCCTCGTGCATCTACTTAAATTTAAATTAATTAAAAGTGAATACAAGTTTAAATCAGTTCCTCAGTCACACTAGCCACATTTTAGGTGCGTAGTAGCCACATATGCTAGTGACTATCTTATTGAATAGCACACAGACATTTCTGTAATTGCAGAATGTTCTATTGGATACTGCTGGTCTAGCTCACTCTAAATGTAGTTTAATCTTTCATCTAATGCCTTAGGGCTTCCATTTCTGAACATCAGGTATTGAAGAGTACCATTGACTGAAGGACATTATAAAAGTTACTTTTGTTGCTAAATATTGGCCTTGATAGCATTTAAAGTGCTCTTACTTCTAGACCAGGCATTATTTAAGCATTTTAAAGTATATTAATTAAATCCCACCAACAACTCTATAAGGTCGGTAGAATTATTATTCTCGTTTCACAAACTAGGAAACTGAGATAAAGTTAAGCAACCCAAGGACATGCATTATATTAAGGGACAGAATTGAGATTTATACATAGATCTTATTTTAGTGCCCATGCTCCTAATTACTAAATTTTGCCTCTTAGTTATCAGTATTTGTTATAATTTGAGGCTTTTTCTTAAATGAGGGATACCATAAAATATTCCACTTAATTGATCATACCATAAAAAAATAAGTGCAAAAGGAAAGATCAATGCAGGAAACTGGAATAAATAATATAAAACTAGTAGCTTAATTTTGAAATACATGTATAAGATTTAAAAAAATCTTGTTATGAAAGGTAGTTTTATTATGGGGATGTGGTGGAGAAATTACATTTGTCATGAATTCATATATGTAGGGAAAATGCTATCATGTAATAGGGAATAAAAATCATCACTGAATATATGGGCAAAGTAAAAGAAGAATCAAATATAAAATCTCTGCCTATCAATGGTGCACATAGTATAAAATATGAAAAATAAAAAAGTTACATGATTTGATTTAGTAAGCTGATTTTAGTCAAGTTTGTTTGGTTGCAAGTAAAGGAAATCAGCACTAAATATATCAAATGAAAAAGAAAAACAAAAAATTTGTTTGGAGAATATTGGGGTATTTCACAGAACCCAGGGATAGCTGGATCTCTTGAGGGAACAGAACTTAAGTTCTTAGGAACCTAGGCAGTATACTTGCATCTCTGTTGCTTCTCACCGAATGTAACTTATTTCTTCATTTTTATAAACCAGCTTTCTTTTTTTTTGTTTGTTAATCCTCACCTGGGTATTTTTTCCCCATTAATTTTTACAGAGTGTGGAAGAGAGGGAGGGAGAAAAGGAGGGGGGGAGGGGAGAGAGAGAGAGAGAGAGAGAGAGAGAGAGAGAGAGAGAGAGAGAGAGAGAGAGAGAAAGAGAGAAAGAGAGAAAGAGAGGAAGGAAGGAAGGAAGGAAGGAAGAAAGGAAGAAAGGAAGAAAGGAAGAAAGGAAGAAGAAAGGAAGAAAGGAAGGAAGGAAGGAAGGAAGGAAGGAAGGAAGGAAGGAAGGAAGAAAGAAGGAAAGAAGGAAGGAAGGAAGGAAGGAAGGAAGGAAGGAAGGAAGGAAGGAAGGACAGACGGAAGGAAAGAAAGAAAGAAGCATTGACTGGTTAGGCCCCTGCATGGGCCCCAACTGGGGCTGGGGATTGAACCGGTAACCCAGGTATGTGCTCTTGACCGGGAATCGAACCTGCGACCTTCCGGTGCTGGGTGGTCGGTGGTCCAGCACACTAACCATTTAGCACACCGGCCAGGGCTCTACAAACCAACTTCTGGCATATGGCCATATAATAACTCTCAAGTTTATAGTTTCTTCATTCAGAAGATCAGCCCAAACAGTTCAGTCCTAATTCTAAATTCCTGAGGGAGAAAATTCAGGTGAACAACTTGGGTCAGGTATCAACCCTGGTTTAAATCCTTTAATTTGCTTTTAGAGCAGTGAAAATACTCTGTATGATATCATAATGGTCGATAAGTTTGTCCAAGCCTGTAGAATGTACACCACCAAGAGTGAACCTAATTAAACTATGGGCTGTGAGTGACAATGATGTGCAGTGGTGGTTCGTCACTTGTAGCAAACATACCATTCTGGGTGGGGAGTTGATCATGTGGGAAGCTGTGCGTGTGTAGGGGCAGGGAGCATGTAGTATATGGGAAAACATCTGTACTTTCTGCCCAATGTTGCTGTGAACCTAAAATTGCTCTGAAAGAGTCTTTTAAAATAGAGTTTTAAAAATTAAAGTAGATATGACATAAAAAAAATCCTTTAATTTGTTATAGTAATAGTGCAGGCATGGTATAAATACAACTTTCAGGACCCTAGGGATGGAGACCACTGAGAAAGGACATGGTAAACTAGGCAAAACACTACTCAAAGTATCTGATACAAACAGCATGTGTCCAGTGTTGGGTTAGAAGTATTCAATTTTAAGAGAGGGCATTTTTAGAGTTCAAAACCCTTTTCTTATAGTCATGTGGGTAATGAATTTGAGACTTGATTTCAACCTTCAAAGCAAAACAGTATCCTGTGGATTTGAAATGAACTCCTGCTTTAATTTTATTCAGTTTGACAGATGCATATTGAATACTTAAGTGCTCACTAGTACTCAAGATTCTCATAAAAGCAACAACAACAACATAAAAAGGAAAGCAAAAGATTATTCTGCTTTGTTCTAGTTCATACTTGAGATCCTGAAGGATAGGTGCCATGGACAGGTCTCTGTTGAAGATCTATGGTGCTGGATAGAGATTTTAAGCATAGGAACTCACTTTCTCAGTTACGTTAATGTTCTTGCTCCCTACCTGGTCACATATTTATGGAGTTTGAAAAGTGACATATTAGCAATATACTAGTAGAAAAGTACAATTCATGGAGGTTATGGAAAAGATGAGACTATTTGGGTAAGTAGAAGCCAAGAAAAAAATAGTGCTTCTTAATATATTTAAAAGTAGGTCTGTAGATCAAGAAATAGAATATCAAGAAGAGAAGCCCACATAGGATAATGAGAGGAAAACAGGAGTGGAAGCCATAATAAAATGGGGTTAATCATTCATGCTTTACCTTACAGTAGAAATGTAGTTCTTTTTGTTTTGACATCAAGAAGAAAGCAATGTGGCTTAAACCAAATTCATGAAGAAAGATTATTATTGCTTTTCAAATTGATTTTTAGACATTCTAATAAGTATGAAGTGGTCTCTCATTGTGGTTTTAATTTGCATTTCCTTATTGACTAATTATGCTGAACATGTTTTCATTTGTTTATAGGCTACTTGTATGTCTCTTCATATTGTTTGCACATTTTAAAACTTGGTACTTTGTCTTCTTATTATTGCATTATAAGAGTTCTTTAGATATTTGGGATGCAAATTTTTTACTAGAGCAGTTTTCAGTTTTGATAATATCCAACTTACCAATTTTTTCTTTAAGGGCTTTTTCTTTTTATGTCTTGGCTGACTAATACCAAACCGCAAATATTTTGTTTCTTTTTTTAGAAACGCTTTATTGAGATATACTTGACACTAGTGGCCCAGTGCACAAATTTGTGCACATTGAAAGCAAATTAATTAGAAATATTTTAATATCCCTATTTGCCCTTTCTCTATAATAGAAATGTCAACCACATTCAAGATCGACAATGACAGATGGAAACACATGCGTGCAATTCGCACCAGCGAGAGCTTTATATGTATCGTGCATGCACGAGTGTGGTTGCCCCTCACTAACCCCCCTGCTGGCCTGCTCTCCCAACGCAGCCTGCTGCTCGGTTGTTTGTTCGCCCCTCACTAACCCCCCTGCAGGCTGGGTCACCCCACTCAGCTTGCTGCTCAGTCGTTTGGTCGCCCCTCACTAACCCCCCTGCCGGCCTGGTTGCCTCCCGCAACCTGTTTGGTCATCTGTTCGGTTGCGGTGGTTGCTTAGGCTTTTATATAGATAGATATTTAAACTAAGTATAAGAAATATTAATAGCAGACTCCATCTAGGTTTTTAAGTAACAGCTGCAAAGATGGCTTTGAGTGTTCTTGTGTCAAAGGGGGACTGGTATTCATCAGTCTTTCCAGCTACTTGGAAACAGATTTCAGTAGGTAGAGTGAGGTTTAAATGCAAAATATAGTATGTATTTAATGACAGGATATACTAGTAGTTTCGTGGTTAATGCCCCCAAATACTTATTTCCCCTCCCTAAATTGTAGAGTAAAATATTTTAAAGCTGAGAATAACACATATAGTATGAAAATATCTTTTGACCATATGATCCCTAATTTTGTATCCTGAATGGAGTTCTAACTATGAGTATGGCTTGTATGAATTTAGACTACAGTTTTGTGAATCTAAGATTACATAGTTGTGGAATAATTTGGAAAGAATCTAGAGAAGAGCAATAGGTATATTATGATTCTTGAATCATATTGGGTTGAAGAAGTTCTAGTCTTTAAACTTTGAGAACAAAGAGCCCAAATGATGTTAATACTATAAAACATATGAAGCATCATTATGAAGAGAACTCTGACCAGCTTTCATTTGCTAAGATAGAATTTAAAGAAATTTTCTTTTCGATAGCAAGGGAGGTTTAGATTAGCCTGCTGAAACTTTTTTAAATTAAAAACAAAAAATAAAAACAACTACAGTGAATTACAAATCTTACAACAGATTTGAATAAGTTGTGAACTTTTCTTCCCTTGGGGATCTTAAAGAATGTTATTAGTCTCCAAAATAAGTAATAACAGGAATTTAAAAAAATGAGCTAATGAAGTTCTTTATCTCTGATTTTATGATAAACCAGGGGCCTGTGCACGAAGATTTGTGCATAGGGGGGGGGGGGGGGGGCGTGGTCCCTCAGCCCGACCTGCACCCTCTCCAATCTGGGAGCCCTCAGGGGAGCCCTCTCCAATCGGGGAGTTTCTGTCTATCTTTGCAATCATGTGAGCGAATTGTCTGAGACCCCAACCCAGTTTGGTTTTGTGCTCACACAATAGTAGAGGTCTTTTTTTTTTCTTTGCTCCATTGGTGGAGATTTCCTAGAAGTTACAGGATATCTTCCTTTTAATTTTTCCTCTACACTCTGACTTTACTTATGTCTCTCACCTTTGCTCTCCCTCCATCCCCCACGCACAACAGTATCTTGCTCCAGGCTCACTTTGCTGTAGTGTCTAGGACAGGGGTGGGCAAACTTTTTGACTCGAGGGCCACAATGGGTTCTTAAACTGGACCAGAGGGCCAGAACAAAAGCATAGATGGAGTGTTTGTGTGAACTAATATAAATTCAAAGTAAACATCATTGCATAAAAGGGTACGGTCTTTTTTTTTGTTTTGTTAGTTTTATTCCTTTCAAACGGGCCGTATTCGGCCCGCGGGCCGTAGTTTGCCCACGGCTGGTCTAGGAGATCCCACAACGCGTCCGCCACCAGAACTACGATTCCCAGCATTCCTGGTGCTCCCCGCGCTCTGGGCTTCTGCTTCTGGTCCAGGGACTGCCACCAGAACGACAATTCCCAGAATTCCTGGTGCTCCCCACGCTGCCGTGCCCCCCCCCTGGCCCCCCCCACCCCCCCCCCCCCCGCCTCTTGGTACATGCGCACTGCCCACAGGCCCACCACGGTGACGTGGAGGGTGTTCTTGCCCCACCCCTGGGTGCTCGGTGCCTGTGTGCGTAGGCCCTGAGTGGCCAGGCCGCTCTGGGCCTACATGTGGGCCTACAGGCTCAGAGCAGCCTGGGTCCTGAGGACACCCGTCCCCGGGACCCAGGCTGCTTGGTGCCGGCATGCGCGCAAGCGGCCACCCTGCCCCTAGCCGCTCTGTGCCTGCATATGCAAATTAACCCACCATCTTTGTTGGGTTAATTTGCATACTCCTGATTGGCTGGTGGGCGTCATGAAGGTATGGTCAGTTTGCATTTTTCTAGTTTATTAGTGTAGATCTGAAATCACAATTGCGTTTAAAGATGAAGTTTTCTCACTAAACGCCCCCCCCTCCCAATTTTGTGTAAATTGTGAATATTTATTGGGCAAAAGAAAAGTTGTGAAAGTTGAGTTTTGAAGAATGATCTTCTATTATTTGGATATTGGAGTCCTTATTTTAAATTGTGATTTTTCCATCTGAATTTTAACTGCATTGAGGAATTTTTTCAGTTTCTCTTTTAAAAAGGTCATTACTCAGGACGTTTAAAGGCCCAGACAGTTATTCATACCTTTGTAGATTGTCTCTTTTTCTTCTAAATGGAGCAGAGATCAACTGTGTTATTTGTTGAAATTAAAAGATAAATATGAACTTTGATTAGGCTGGTGTATGAAAACTATTTTTTTTTCTATATTGATTAAGGTATTACATATGTGTCCTTATCCTACCCCCCCCTCGCCCCCCCCTGATGTCTGTGTCCATTGGTTATGCTTATATGCATGCATACAAGTCCTTTGGTTGATCTCTCCTCCTTACCCCCACCTTCCCTTACCTTCCCTCTGAGATTTGACGGTCTGATCAATGCTTCTCTGTCTCTGGATTTGTATTTGTTCACAGTTTATGTTGTTCAATATATTCCACAAATGAGTGGGATCATGTGATATTTATCTTTCTCTGACTGACTTATTGCGCTTAGCATAATGCTCTCCAGGTCCATCCATGCTGTTGCAAATGTAGGAGTCCTTCCTTTTTAACCAGTGTAGTATTCCATTGTGTAGATGCACCACAGTTTTTTAATCCACTCATCTGCTGATGGGCACTTAGGCTGTTTCCAAATCTTAGCTATTATAAATTGTGCTGCTATGAACATAGGGGTGCATATATCCTTTCTGATTGGTGTTTTTAGTTTCTTGGGATATATTCCTAGAAGTGGGATCACTGGGTCAAATGGGAGTTCCACTTTTAGTTTTTTGAGGAAACTCCGTACTGTTTTCCACAGTGGCTGCACCAGTTTGCATTTGCACTGGTAACTAATTTTGAAAAAAGTAACATCAACTACTTTTTCTTAAAATAGCTTAAATTATTACTTTATACATTAAAAAAAATTTTTTTTTTACATCACATGGTTACAAAATGTAAAGTCAATCTGTAATAGATTTTTTTCATTTATTTTTAGGTGTTCACCTTATCTGTCTGCCCCTTTGGGTGCCCAAATATCCACATGTACTCTTCTTATATATAGAACTCGTTCTTTTTCCAAAAAGAGATAACCCAGTTATTATATCTAGCTGAAAAGTCAGGCTCTCTGGATGCAGTCCCTTTCATTAGATCCCAGAGTGGCTGCTTGTTCAAAGACCTGCAAACCGAGCCTGCACTTTACATACCTAGTATATAGTGGTGGAGAAGGAATAGGATAACAGTAGTAAACATAGAAAAGGTGGTAATAGGAAACACTCAGTAAGTCACTAGTCCATATCGATTATAAAATCCTACGGGGTAGGAGTGGCAGAGACTTCCTGACAGTGTAAAAAGCTCCTTGATTCTGCTCTTTGGTGTGGCCTTCATTGTTCCCTGTGTCTTCTAAAAGGTTTACCTTATGCAGTATCCTCCAGGGCTACATCTGAGATAGGTATTGGTGAAAATGCCCTTTCTGGGAAATGTATAGCTTTTATAGCTTAGTTCTTGTTTATGAGCTTGTTGATGGGTATTATTTTATAAACTTAAGAGGCTTTTGCAGTCTAGATTCTTTGTCTTTCCCACCCCTCCATACAGTTATCTTTAAAAACTTAGTTTCTAGACTTTTGGCTTTTTTGAGCCAAAGGACCTGCCCAAACATAATGTGAAGACCCTTTGCTTTGTGCTCTGCTTATCCTAGGGATTTCTAACCCTGTTTTGGTACCTCTTCAACAGTCTGGTGAAACCTGTGGACTCTTCTCAGAATAGTGTCTCAAAATTCATAAAACAATATTTAAGATTACAAAGGAAAATAATTTATATTGAAATATGGCTAGCAAAATATTAACTTGGTAACATAGAAATAGATATGCCTTTAAATTTTTTAAAAACGTTTTTATAATTTTTTTTTTTTTTTTTTTAGTGAGAGAGAGAGAGGAAAGGAGGGGGATAGAGAGATAGAAACACCAATGAGAGAGAAACATTGATCAGCTGCCTCCTGTATACCCCCTATAGGGAATTGAGCCTGCAACCTGGGCATCTGCCCTGACTGGGAATTGAACCACTGAGGCATACTGGCTGGGCTAGATGTTTCTTTAGCGGTGGGGAACCTTTTTTTCTTCCAAGGGCCATTTGGATATTTATAACATCATTCTTGGATCATACAAAATTATCCACTTAAAAATTAGCCTGCTATATTTGGTCAGACATTTAATTAACTCACCCCTAATGCCTTCGTAAGGCCAGACCAAATGATTTCGTAGGCATTATATGGCCCACACATGGATGTTCCCCACTTGCTGCCTTAAAGTAACACATGAAATAAAAACGATCTAGGGGCAAGTCTAATGCATTTATAATTCTGAAGTAGTTGATGAGTTTAAATAAAAATTTGAGCTTCTGTGACATTTGTCATTTGATATAAATATTTTTGTGATTTTTATTGATGGCAAAATCACAGGTACTGTTAATGGTACTGTTAGTGATTTGGTGTCTACTTTCATAATTAAAGGACATGCTAAATTTCAGTTACAAGTTAGTGGGGGATAATGAATTTATTGTCTCCATCCAAGTTCATTGGCCTCTTTTAGCTCCTGAGGGAATGATGGCTCTGTGAGGCTATTTGAAACAATAGTTTTGGGTGGAAAGACAAACACCCTTAAAACATTGCTTTTGTGTGGCAAAGTACCAGTCTTCTCTACTGCTAAGTCTGCAGTTTTGCAGCTAGTACTCAGTTACTTTAGTTTGCTACTTCAGAAGCAGTTGATGTTTTTTCAACCATGCAAGGCTTCAAATAATAGGACTCTTAGCTTAAATTGCAGACTATAGGCAGGGAGTACCTCACTTGGCATTTTCTCTATCTCTGCTTGCAACTCTAATTGAAGTTTATTTCTCTCTTGGACTTTAAGTGGCAAGGAGCTAACACATGCCAACATTCTAAATTTTCCCTACATTTCTCTTCTTGCTGTAGTCTTGGTTGGCATATGGTTTGCTTGCCAGCCTCTATGGATGACAGTTTGATCAAATTCTTCATCACTGTTTAATAAGTGTCTCCAGCTTTCTAACCTGTGCTATCAGAATTCTTAATGTTTGCCTTATCCACTCTTCCCTTAAGAGAATATCGTATATGAGGTTCTATTACTTGTATCACCCCACTTGCATGTGCCCAATTTCATGTTTGTTAGGAATTGCATTCATCCACTGATAGAGATTTATAGTACCTCACCATATAAAAAGTCTAGACCAGCGGTTCTCAACCTGTGGGTCGTGACCCCTTTGGCGGTCGATCGACCCTTTCACAGGGGTCACCTAAAACCATCCTGCATATCAGATATTTACATTACAGTTATGAAGTAACAACAAAAATAATTTTATGGTTGGGTCACAACATGAGGAACTGTATTTAAAGGGCCAGAAGGTTGAGAACCACTGGTCTAGACGGTAGGTACTTCAGGGCTAGGATGACAGCTTCATAATTGCTTCACACAAAAACCAGGGACCAAGATTCCTTATCTCTGCTTCCAAATCCTCAGTGTGTGGCTTCCATTCTCAAATGTCACCTTATAATCCAAGGTAACTGTTGGAGCAACAACTTTTGATTTTTAAAAAAATATATATTTTATTGATTTTTTACAGAGAGGAAAGGCGAGGGATAGAGAATTAGAAACATCGATGAGAGAGAAACATTGAACAGCTGCCTCCTGTACACCCCCCTCTGGGGATATGCCTGCATCCAAGGTACATGCCCTTGACTAGAATCGAACCTGGGACCTTTCAGTCCGCAGGCCGATGCTCTATCCACTGAGCCAAAATGGTTAGGGCGGAGCAACAACTTTTGTGTCCACATTTCGGAAAGCAGGAAGGGCAGAAGGCGCAATACCATCTGTAATAAAATTGAGGTGGTATTCCTGAGAAAGAGGTAAAAACAGATATTAGGTGTTTTTAAAAACAGATTAGGCAATTAGTAGCCTTTGCCACATACCTTGCTTCTAGTTGCCTTGAGTGCTGAGATGCTGTAATAAAAGTTATATATATTGTATAAAAATATGTATATATTAAAAGTATGTATAAATCTCCTGAAATGCATGTGACCAGAATTCCTGCTGTGCTAATTACAAGGATTTCCTTTGAGTTCTCAGCTCAATTTCTCACATGTTGCCAAGCCTTAAGATATCTGGAATTGAGTGTGAGGATTCAGGAACATCTAGGTCAACAACTTCATTACCTTTATTATTCTTATTTCTTTTATTTTCCTTGATGTCTTTCTCTTAACTCCATCTAGGGAGCTAACAATATCTACCCATTTCCCTATGTTTGAAAACATCCTTAATAATAAGCCGTGGCTACTCCTTGTGAGTCAGGGAAGTTGCTGAGAGAGGCCAAGCAATGTGCTAAAGTATTTGCTAAAAAGCATATTTGGGGTCATATCAGAGACAGTGTTTCACAGAGTGGAATTAGAACCCTCTCTCCTCTCCCTGTGTAATGACTTAATGTTGAGTTCTTATATCTTGATGCTCTTTTACCTTTTCATTTTAAGCAGAAAAAATTCCTCATGGAACTTCTTTTAAGCAACAGATACCATCATAGATTTAAGAACTTTGAATATAAGTTTGCTTTCTCCCACAAGTAACGTTATCTTTTTGTCTCCATCTTTTTATTTTTCTCTGCTATTTAAGTAGAACTATGTTCCTGTATAATACTTGCTATTTGTCAATCTGTGTCCTGAGTTATACTTTTTTTTTTCAATTCATAAAGGATTTAGATCCTATGCTTATCCTTACTTCATGCTGTTGAGTCCTCTTTTCTTTCACCTCTTCCTTTTAGCTTTTAAATGTGCAAGGTCTCACTTATTTGGGGAGGAGCACACCCCATGTTCATTGGATAGTCACTATTTTAATCACTTAACCATTTTTGATCTTTTACCTACTATGTTAGTAGGCATTGAGGAGAAAGAAAAGAATAAGAGCGTATCTTCCAAGGAGTTTATGGTCTCATGGGAGAAAGATAGGTAAAGATAATTATAATTCTTTATAAGCCCTGTGATAGAGGTATTTATATTCTATGGGAGCAGGATCTAGGTCAATTTAGGAGGTAAAGGATGGGAAGAGTGAATTGACCAGATTTTTCTGGAGGGGGAAATGTTTGGGGATTAGTCTTGAAGGAAAAATAAAAGCCAGCTAGGCAGAATAAGAGGAAAATAGCATTTTAGAAAGGAATACTTTTATTCCTTATCTAAATATTTTTCAGAGCTCGGCTGGTGTGGGTCAGTGGTTGAGCATTGGCCTATGAACCAGGAGGTCATTGTTTGATTCCCAGTCAGGGCACATGTCAAGGTTGCAGGCTTTATCCCCAGTAGGAGGTGTGCAGGAGGCAGCCGATCAATGATTCTCTCTTATTCTTGATGTTTCTTTTCTATCTCTCTCTCCCTTATCCTTTCTGCCTGAAATCAATAAAAATATATTTAAAAAATAAATATATTTTAGATAACATGTACCTATATAGTGCTAAATAGTATATGAAGAACTAGTGCAGTGATGGCAAACCTTTTGATCTCAGTGTGTCAACATTTTGAAAAACCCTAACTTAACTTTGGTGCCATGTCACATATAGAAATTTTTTAATATTTGCAACCATAGTAAAACAAAGACTTATATTTTTGATATTTATTTTATATATTTAAATGCCATTTAACAAAGAAAAGTCAACCAAAAAAATGAGTTTGCGTGTCACCTCTGACACGTGTGTCATAGGTTTGCCATCACTGAACTAGTGAATGGTTACTATCTTTAATGAGGAGGGTGCAGGAAGAGGGAGTGAGGGTAGAAAGCTTAAGCCTATGATGCAATCCTCCTATCCTACATAATAAAAGCCTAGGTGGCGTCGCGTGACGTTGTCACAAGATGGCCACCCCCCGTCATCACAAGATGGCTGCCACAAGATGGCCAACAGGGGAGGGCAGTTGTGGGTGATCAGGCTGGCAGGGGAGGGCAGTTGGGGGCAACCAGGCCTGAAGGGGAGGGCAGTTGGGTGCAACCAGGTTGGCAGGGGAGGGCAGTTGGGGATGATCAGGTTGGCAGGGGAGGGCAGTTGGGGGCGATTGGGCCAGCAGGGGAGTGGTTAGGGGGCAATCAGGCAGGCAAGCGGTTACAAGCCAGCAGTCCTGGATTGTGAGAAGGATGTCCGACTGCTGGTTTAGGCCTGAAACTGGCAGTTGGATATTCCCCGAGGGGCCCCAGATTGGAGAGGGTGCAGGCTGGGCTGAGGGAAACCCCCCTCCCATGCATGAATTTCGTGTATCAGGCCTCTAGTATAATAAATGCCTAATAGGCAAATCAACCGAATGGTGGAATAACTGGTGGAACAACCGGCCGCTATGACGCGCACTGACCACCAGGGGGCAGACGCTCACCAAAGGAGCTGCCTCCAGCCCACGGACCCCAGGCCAGCCAAGGTGGGTGCCAGCAGGGGCCCCCGATTGCCCTGCCAGTCACCCCACAGATCGGCCCTGATCTCCGGCCAGGCCTAGGGACCCTCCTCATGCATGAATTATGTGCATCGGGCTTCTAGTTATACATATAAAACAGCGTGATAGTTGAAAATGAAGAGTTGAGGTCCCTATTCCCCCTCCTGCCAATTTGGAATGTATAATAGGAGAAAGAACAATTGAAAGTTTTTTGGCACGGTAACATGAAAAACAATACTGACAAATTTCTCTTGGAGTATATGCATAACTCTGGAGATGACTAGCAGGGAGGAGTGTTGAGAAATCATTATCTAGGAGGCCAGCTAGGAAGATTTTGGAATGAGGAGGTAATGAAGGCCTGACATTTCTTAACCAGATTTTCATAACCTCTCATGCTCTTTTAAAATTTACTACCATCTGTTCTTTTATACAAGTGGACTTCTGTCATGTCTATTCCACTAAGAGGTTTTTTTTCTAAAGTTACTGATCTGGGCAAATCTAATGGCCATTTTTTGTGACTAGCCTAAGCATCAACAATGGAGGCACTTTTTTACTTCCCCACCAAAAATATATAAAATTTAATGAACTACAAACAGAAGCCCAAGTTTTTCAGAGTCTAGATTTAAAGGAGATTTTGTAGTGAACTTCAGATCTACACTAGCAAAACTGATGAAAATAAGCACAACAATGGAATAATTCTTCCTCATGATGTCTTTGATAATTAGGCATCATCTTTCCAGCCTATTTAGATCTTAACTTCAAGTTTTAGCTCAACTTCTTCCTTCTCTACCTCTTAAGGCTTCAGTCATTGTTGTCCCCTCCCTTTTCTGAATCATTGCAGCACAAAGAGCTCAGCTTTGTACTCTTTTTTAAAAATTGTTTTAGCCCTAGCTGGTTTGGCTCAGTGGATAGAGCATCAGCCTGTGGACTGAAGGGTCTCGGATTTGATTCCAGTCAAGGGCACATGCCCGAGTTGCAGGCTCGGTCCCCAGTGTGGGGCGTGCAGGAGACAACCAGCTGATCAGTGATTCTCTTTCATCACTGATGTTTCACTCTCTCCTTCTCCCTCTCTGATATCAATAAAAATATATTTAAAAAATTAGCTCTTTCTTGTGTTTGACCTTCCTGATTGGCCTTTGTGTTCTTAGATGGCAGGAATTTAATGATACTTCGTGTGTGTGTGTGTGTGTGTGTGTGTTTGTGTGAGTGTGTATAAAATCTTACTGTAGCATAGCCCTTACATATCCTATCTAATAAAAGAGAAACATGGTAATTAGCGTACAACCGCTACCCTTCCCATTGGCTAATCAGGGTGATATGCAAATTAACTGCCAGCCAAGATGGCGACCGGCAGCCAGGCAGCTTAAACTGAACATGAGGCTTGCTTGCTTCAGTGACGGAGGACTGCAACGTTCCCCACCTGCCTTGCCGGCCTCTGACCTGCAACTCTAAGCAACTATGTAACAAATATAGAAGCTAAACAAAACCCTAGAAACCTGCCGGGCTTCAGCCAGCAGGATCGCAACATTGTAAACAAAGGCCAGAAACCACTTTAAGCAGCGGAGGCCTAAGAGCTGGAGCCAAGCCTCAAAGCTAAAGCTGGCCCAGAATAAAAAAGAAAAAAAAAGAAAAAAAGTGGTTGGGAGCTTCCGTCACCTGCCAGCCTGAAAACAGCCCTCAGCCCCTCACCCAGGCTGGCCAGGCACCCCAGTGGGGACCCCCACCCTGAAGGATGTGTGACCAGCTGCAAACAGCCATCTTCCCCTCACCCAGGCTGGCCAGGCACCCCAGTGGGGACCCCCACCCTGATCCAGGACACCCTTCAGGGCAAACCAGCCGGCCCCACCCATGTACCAGGCCTCTATCCTATGTAGTAAAAGGGTAACATACCTCCCAGCACCGGGATCAGCGGAGCCGTGAGGCCTCCCGGCACCGGAATCAGTGTGACAGGGGGCAGCACCCAAACCCCCTGATCGCCCTGCGGCTCTGTGTGTGACAGGGGGCGGGGCCACAATCTCCCTATCCGCCCTGCTCTGTTCGTGACAGGGGAAGGCGCCCCAACCACCTGATCAGCCCTGCTCTGTGCCTGATAGGGGGGAGCTCCCCAACCCCCTGATTGCCCTGCGGCTCTGTGTGTGACAGGGTGCAGCACCCCAACCCCCTGATCGGCCCTGCTCTGTGTGTGACAGGGTGAGGCGCCCCAATCCCCCCCGCCCCACGGGCCCGGCTCTGTGTGTGATGGGGTAGAGCCATAACCTCCCCATTGGCCCTGCCCTGAGTGTGAGAGTGGTGGCGCTCCAACCCCCTGATCGGCCCTGCTCTGTGGGTGACGGGGGGCAGTGCCCCAACCCCCTGATTGGCCCTGCTCTGTACATGACAAGGGGTGGCGCTGCAACCTCCCCATCGACCCTGCCTTGAGTGTGACGGGGCGGCGCCCCAACCCCCCCCAATCGGCCCTACCCTGAGTGTGACTGAGGGTGGCATCGCAACCTCCCGATCCGCCTTGCTCTGTGCATGACAGGGTGTGGCGCCCCAACTCCCCAATCGGCCCTGCTCTGAGCCCGACCTGGGGCTGCACCTAGGGATTGGGCCTGCCCTCTGCCACCCAGGAGCAGGCCTAAGCCAGCAGGTCGTTATCTCCCGAGGGGTCCCAGACTGCGAGAGGGCACAGGCCGGGCTGAGGGAACCCCTCCCCCCCGAGTGCACAAATTTCTGTGCACTGGGCCTCTAGTCCTATATAATAAAAGCCTAATATGCTAAGTGTTCAGTCGTCAGTTCAACCAATCAAAACATAATATGCTAATGATATGCTAAGGCTGCTCAACTGCTGGGTTTGACGTGCACTGATCACCAGGAGGCAGTCAGTTGACCGGTTGCTATGATGTCCACTGACTACCAGGGGGCAGAAGCTCAATGCAGGAGTTTCTTGCAGTCCCAATTGCCCGATTGGGTCCTGCTGGCCAACCTCTTGGTCCCTCCCCGCCTGCCGGCAGTCTCCGATTGGCCGATGGGGAATGGGAAACCAGGGGTGGGTGGTGGAGGATGCGGGTGGCGCCAGGCCAAGGCGGGTGTGAGTGAGTGGGGCCCCACACACAGAGAGTGATTCGTGTTTGCGGCAGGGGATGGGGCCGACTGCCAGCAGCTGGGGAAGATTGGCTCTGATCATAGGCCAGACCTAGGGACCGTACCTGTGCATGAATTTTGTGCACTAGGCCTCTAGTATATAATAGGATTCTACTGGCAATGCAGATATAATCCTCATGGTTGTTTATAATAGCTAGTGCTTAATCCTGGTTACTTTATAGGGCATTAGTACCCTCCCAAGATACTCCTATAATAGCTAGCACTTATTGAATGTTTCTTTGGTGCTTATGTTACCATGTTTCATTCTCAAAGTAATATTTTAACTGTAGCTACTATTTTTTCATTTTATAGATGAGAAAGCTGGAGTTTAGAAATATTAGCATTTTCATGGTCCCATAGCAAGTAACTGGTAGAATCAGTACTTGAACTCTAGTCTGCCTGACTCAAGAGCCTGTATTCTTTATCAGTTCTCCCAGAAGTTCAGATCCTAAGTGCATACCCCGTTGCTTTTTATCTGCAATCACTTGGGATGGACTTAGCCACACATTTTTTTCTTTTCAATGAGGCACTTTAAGTTTCTTACTTTGTTCTCTTTTTCCCCGATATTTTGATATAATTTAGAAGCTTTTCATTCTTCTTTACTTTATAGTCAGAGTCACTATTCTTGCTTCTTTGATCCCAGGATAGAAAAGTTGGTACGTTCTGCTGAAAGTTAGCAATTCCATTGTGAAGTGTCATGCTTTTTTCCCCCCTGTACTTTTAATTCCTAGAAGAGCTTCCTCTCCAGAATGTGTTAACCTGTCAGATTTTGTTTTTCTTTTTTCTTTCTTTGGATTATAATGATCTAAAATTTTCAGCTTTGGAGTGAAATACATTACAGAATCCAGATCACTGGATGTTTAGATTAAACCTATTCTTGAGCTTTTAATGCTGCTTTTCTTGCTGTCCATTTATATGATTTAATGTCTTATATTTAATGTTCCCAGATCTTCAGTTAGTTTTCTTAAACTTGTTCCTTGATTTGTTCATTTTAAAAGATACTGCCTGGTCCTGTCTATCCTCCTTTTCTCCTGTTCATCATTGTCCTTGAGTTTGCATTCTTCTTTACTGTCAACGCCCCCAGCTAGTCTGTCTCTTTGATATTCCTGTCTACCCTTCTTTACTCTTTTTATCTTTTACCTGCTCAGCTCTACCTTATTTTCTCTGTGCAAATTCCTGAGCCTATTTCTTAGGTACTTTTCTGACCTCTTGCTTCTACTTTGTTTGTATGACTTCCTTAAAATTTGTGTAAAAGAAATACCAAATGTACAGTTTTTAAAGGGCCCTTATTGTTGGTGAGTAAAGGATGGCATCAGAATCACTCTGTGTTTACATATTGTGCTGTATCTTAAACATTTTAAAATCAAATTTGTTGTGTTTTGAAGAGGATAAAAGTAAGAAAAAAGATTGGAAATGTTGATCTCTTAAATATTTGGTTTGGTTATTAACATATTCAATCTTTTCCCTCCAGATTTAACTCAGGCTTTCCCTCACTTTGGAACTCCTAGATTTGTGAATATTGGATATTTTGAGAAGCAGGGGTTCTTTCCTTGATACTGACTAAGGAGTCTATTTACCTTCAGGATGACATCTGAATTGGAGAGCAGCCTAACATCTATGGACTGGTTACCACAGCTCACCATGAGAGCAGCCATTCAAAAATCTGATGCAACACAAAATGCACATGGAACAGGAATTTCCAAGAAGAATGCGCTCCTTGACCCAAATACAACTCTGGACCAGGAAGAAGTCCAACAGCACAAAGATGGGAAACCTCCTTACAGTTATGCCAGCCTCATTACATTTGCCATTAATAGCTCACCCAAAAAGAAAATGACCCTAAGTGAGATTTACCAGTGGATTTGTGATAACTTCCCATATTATAGAGAGGCTGGCAGTGGTTGGAAGGTAAGGATTTTTTTAAATTTATATTTTTATGCTATAAGCAATAATAATATTGGCTTCTCTTTAAGATAAAGCTCTGTGTAGGCTTATATTTGAAGATGAAATTCTAATTACTAGTCATTTTTAGGGTATCAAAGGACATTAAGTGTTTTTAGTTAGTGAATATCTTTTTGGTAGAATATTGGTTTGTTATAGCTTTATTATATTACTGACTCAGCATAAAATAAGAGCAGAGATAATGTAGCATTCACTGGAAAACAATATAGTTCGGGTAAGTTGACAGTGAGCCTAAGGTAAAATAAAATAATGTAGCATTGCCGAAACCGGTTTAGCTCAGTGGATAGAGCATCGGCCTGCGGACTGAAGGGTCCCAGGTTCGATTCTGGTCAAGGGCATGTACCTGGGTTGCGGGCACATCCCCAGTAGGAGATGTGCAGGAGGCAGCTGATCGATGTTTCTCTCTCATCGATGTTTCTAACTCTCTATCTCTCTCCCTTCCTCTCTGTAAAAAATCAATAAAATATACATATAAAAAAAATTAATGTAGCATTGCAATTAGTACTGTTTTTATCATCCAAGATTTTTCAAAATATTTTTATTTTGAAAGAATTTTAGATTTATAGAAGAGTTACATAATTATTACAAAGGGTTTCCATATGTCCTTCACACTCTATATTAATATCTTTTATAACCACAGTACAGTGATCAAAACTAAGAAATTAATATTGGTACAATACTTTTGACTAAAACAGTACTTTTAACTACTAAGTAAACAGAGTTTATTCACATTTTATTAGTTTTTCCACTAACGTTCTTTTATGTTCCAGGATCCCACATTTCATTTAGTTGTTATGTCTCCTTTGTCTCCTCCAATTTGTAACAGTTCATCAATCTTTTCTTGTTTTTACGACCTTTGACACTTTTGAAGAGTACTTACTTATCAGGTACTTTGGACAGTAATTCTCAGTTTGGAATTGTCTGATGTTTTCTCATAATTAGAGTGAGATAATGTATTTTGGGGCAGAATAATGCAAAGGTGATGTGTCCTTGTTTGTATATGGTATCAGGGGTACTTGATGTCACCATGTCTTATTGCTGGTAATGTTAACCTTGATTCTTTGGTTAACGTGGTATGTGCCAGGTTTCTCAACTATAAAATTACTGTTTCTTACTTTGTAAATTATAAGATGTTTTGGGGAAATATTTTGAGGGCATTCAAGTATCCTGTTTTTTCTTAAACTATTGCTCATTAATTTTAGCATTTATTGGTGGATCATATCTATAGCAGTTTTTGTTTTTTAGTGGTGATTTTCTTTTTTTCTTTATTCCTTATACACTTATTAATTGGGATTCTTCTGTGAGGAAGTGTTGCCTTTTCTTTCCCTTGTATTTACTTATTTATTTAATCATTTGTAATATTATGCTTTGATGGATATTTTATTATTTGTACTGTCATTGTTGCTCAAATTGTTACAGCTTTGGCCATTCATAGCTCTTACAGGTTGGCGCCTTTTCCATTTATCTTTTAGAGGGAGTGGAAGAGAGAGGGAAAGACAGAAACATATGTATGAGAGAAACACTTTGATTGGTTGCCTCATGACCAGGGCCTGGGCTGGGGAGGAGCCACAACCAAGGTATGTGCCCTTGAATGGAATCGAACCCAGGACCCTTTGGTCCACAGGCCGGTCCTCTATCCACTGAGCCAAACCCGCTAGGGCAAATTGAGAAATGTAGAATGCTGTGCTTTAAAGAGTTGAATAATTGAGCACACCTACTGTGTGTAAGCCATAAAAACACCCAATGAAAGTATTAAATAAAGGGTGTAGTTGATAATTGCTGTGAGAATTTAGAAGAGCTTATGGGAAGTATGATGAGGTTATGAATTGAGTGGCACAAAGCTTAAGTGCTATGAGAGTACTAGGAAGGGAGAGACATTAGAAAACTATTGAGGAAATGGAATTTAACTATATTTTGAAGAAGACTATGATTTGGGGAGGTCTTTTTATTTTTTATTTTATTTATTTTTTAAAAAAATATATTTTATTGATTTTTTACAGAGAGGAAGGGAGACGGATAGAGAGTTAGAAACATCGTTGAGAAACATCGATCAGCTGCCTCTTGAACACCCCCTACTGGGGAAGTGCCCACAACCAAGGTACATGCCCTGACCGGAATCGAACCTGGGACCCTTCAGTCCGCAGGCCGACGCTCTATCCACTGAGCCAAACCGGTCAGGGCTTTTATTTTATTTTTTAAATATGTTTTTATTGATTTCAGAGAGGAAGGAAGAGGGAGAGAGAGATAGAAACATCCATGATGAGAGAGAATCATGGATCGGCTGCCTCCTGCAAGTCCCCCACTGGGGATCAAGCCCACAACCCAGGCATGTGCCCTTGACTGGAATCGAACCTGGGACCTTTCAGTTCGCAGACTGACGCTCTATCCACTGAGCAAAACCAGCTAGTGCTGGGGAGGTCTTTTTAATAGCTTCCAGGAAACAATTGTAGGGGTTCTTAGTAGAGAACAGAAGAGTTGGGATGGAGCCAGAAGGTATCAATCCCATGAGTTCGTAAATGCCGAGCCGGAGAGCTTGATCCAAATTTGGTAGGTAATCCTGTCCTATATAATAAAAGCCTAATATGCTAAGTGTCTGACCGTTCGACCACTTGCTATGATGTGTACTGACCACTGGTAGGTTAGCTTACTGCTGGGGTCTGGCTGATTGGGACTGGGTGAGATGGGCTGGACATGCCCTGGAGCCCTCCTGCTGTCCCTCCGCCACCCGGATCGTGCACCAGTGGGGTCCCTTGGCCTGGCCTGTGCCCTCCTATAATCCAGGACCCCTTGGGGGATGTCGGAAAGCCAGTTTCAGCCCGATCCCCACATGTCAGGCCCGAGGACCCCAGTGGTGCATGAATCTGTGCACCAGGCCTCGAGTAGTACATCAAGTTCGGTTATATATCTCATTTACCTGTCTTACCTCAGCTTCTGCTGAAGTGTAAGTCCACCTGAGATAGCCAAATCCAGTCTACTGAATTTTTGGTTCTGCTCAGCCCAAATCATGGTATGAAACTGGGTTAGAAGTAGTGATACAATTTCAGTTGGTACATGCATGATTTAGATACAATGACGAAAAGAAGGTTAAAAGAGGAGAAATGGGAGTGGATGGAGAAGGATGATGTTGCTTTTTTTTTTTTTTTTAATTTATTGATTTTTTACAGAAAGGAAGGGAGAGGGTCAGAGTTAGAAACATCAATGAGAGAGAAACATCGATCAGCTGCCTCCTGCATACCCCCGACTGGGGATGTGCCCACAACCAAGGTACATGCCCTTGACCGGAGTGGAACCTGGGACCCCTAAGTCCGCAGGCCAACACTCTATCCACTGAGCCAAACCGGATAGGGCTGATGTTGCTTTTAGAACTAAAAGATACACTAGAGAGATTATTTTGTCCATTCTGTTGCTTTAGGTAGACCTTTAATATTTTCAGAGATATGTGTTTCATAATTATTCTTTTAAAAAGTTTCTTCCAGCCTGGCTGGTGTGGTTTAGTGGTTGAGCGTTGACCCATGTACCAAAAGGTCACAGGTTTGATTCCCTATCAGGGCTGGGTTGCAGGCTTGACCCCCAGTAGGGGGTTTATGCAGGAGGCAGCTGATCCATGTTGATGTTTCTCATCGATGTTTCTATCTCTTTCTTTCTCCTCTAAAATCAATAAAAATGTATTTTTTAAGAAAAGTTTCTTCCACCCAATTTTAGGTGCCTAGAACTTTCCATGATCAGTTTTAAATTTATTTTTGTAAACATTAAAGTATTTTGAGCATTTCAAAGGTAGACAAATGGAAACTTGTTTTCTTCCTCCTTTGTTCAGGTCCTATCTCTTTTTTCAGGTTTTACTTTCTGTTCTTTGTCCTTAGATTGTTTAGCACACTCCTACAATCTGCTACTCACTGTATCTTCTTTAGTTATGGAGGAGATGGGTTAGGGGAAAGTGGGAAATCATTTAGTTTGTATTGGTTGAAGTAAGCTAAGAATGATCCTAAAGTAGCTGTCAATCATCTTTCCAGAAATGTAGAGCCAACTGAAGTCACCCAGAGGAGGAAATGTGCTCATGGTCACGCAAAAGGATTGAAATAGAATTTTAATATTTAGGTAAAACTCCCTTTCATTTTCTGTCAGGCCATTGAAGGGAAATTACTCATAAGAGTCTAAAAAACATTCTCTGAATTTTCCATGATTAAATGATTTTATAATCTGAACTATATGCAAAGGAATTTAAGTTTTGGTGCTATTCACCTTACTAAAGAAAATTAACCTATTATGTTACTGGAGTATCTACACTAATCTACACTAATAAAAGAGAAAAATGGTAATTGGCGTACGACGATACCCTTTTCATTGGCTAATCAGGGCTATATGCAAATTAACTGCCAACTAAGATTGGCAGTTAACTGCCAACTAAGATTGGCAGTTAACTGCCAACAAGATGGCGGTAAATTTGCATATGTAGGCACAATGCAGGGAGGTGAAAGGGAAAGCAGGAAGAAGCCCCCTGCCACTGACAGTGATCTGAAACCCAGGGGGGAGCTAAGAGCTGGGGGGCAGGGAAAAGGCGGCCCTGGGGCCGCCTTTGCCCTGCCCCCCAGCCATGATCGGAGAATCAGGCACCTTTGTCGCCCTGGCAGTGATAGCAGGAAGTAGGGGTGGAGCCAGTGATGGGAGCTGGACACGGTCGAAGCTGGCAGTCCCGGGAGCTAGGGGTCCCTTGCCTGGGCCTAAAGCGGAGCCCACGATCGCGGGGCCGCTGCAGCTGCGGGTTCCCGCTGCCCGAGCCAGACGCCTAGGCCAGAGGCGTTAGGCCTGGGCAGGGGCGGAGCCTGCAACCGCGGGGAGCTGGGGATCCCCTGCCCAGGCCTGACACCTCTGCCAGAGGCCTCAGGCCTGGTCAAGGGGCCGATCCGGTGATTGGTGATCGGAGGGTGATGAGGGTCAACTCCTCTGGCCGAGGCATCAGGCCTGGGCAGGGGGCTGAGCTGGGGATTGGGGGGATATGATGGTCCCCTTGCCCAGGCCTGAAGCCTGGGTCAGAGGCGTCAGGCTTGGGCGGGGGGTGGAGCAAGCGATCAGAGGGAGATGGGGGTCCCCTTCCCAGGCATGATTCCTGGGCCAGAGGCATCAGGCCTGGGCTGGGGGCAGAACCAGTGATGGGGGGAAATGAGGGTCCCCTGCCCAGGCCTGACGCCTCTGTCAGAGGCGTCAGGCCTGGGCAAGGGGCCGATCCTGTGATTGGAGGGTGATGGGGGTCAACGCCTGAGGTCTCCCAGTATGTGAGAGGGGGCAGGCTGGGCTGAGGGACACCCCCCCCCCCACACATACACCCAGTGCACGAATTTCGTGCACCGGGCCCCTAATAGGGTAATAAAAAGAAAAATACAAGAGTGTTATGTGTATGTGAGGGTGTATTATGCTATTTTTTATGTGCGGGAAAAATAAAAATATGTATTTGTTTATTGTTATAAAAAAAGAAACAAGAATGATAAATGAGAAACAAACACTAGAGGCCCGGTGCACAAAATTCTTGCATGAGTAGGGTCCCAAGGCCTGGCCTGCAATCAGGGCTGATCTGTGGGGCAACCAGCAGGGCATTTGAGGGGGCCCCTGCTGGCACCTGCCTTGGCCGGCCTGGTGCAACCCACTTGCCAGCCCCGTCCCCTGCTGCTGCCGCCTGTTGCATCCCTCTGTGGGAGGCGACTGGTGGGGTGATGGGGGGTGGGGGGAGAGGCCACTGGCATATGCCTTGGCTGGCCTGGGGGCTGGGACAGCTCCTGTGTTGAGTGTCTACCCCCTGGTGGTCAGTGCGCATCATAGTGATTGGTCATTCCACCAGTCATTCCATGGTTTGGTCGATTTGCATATTAGGCTTTTATTATGTATGACTAGAGGCCCAGTGCACAAAAATTTGTGCACTGGCAGTGGGGGTGTCCCTCAGCCCCACTTGTGCCCTCTCACAGCTGGGACCCCTCGGGATAAAACGACCTGCTGGCTTAGGCCCGCTCCCAGGTGGTAGAGGGCAGGCCCAATCCCTAGGTGCAGCCCCAGGTCGGGCTCAGAGCAGGGCTGATTGGGGAGTTGGGGCGCCACCCCCTGTCATGCACAGAGTAGGGCGGATCGGGAGGTTGCGATGCCACCCCAGTCATGCTCAGGGTAGGGCCGATTGGGGGGTTGGGGCACCGCCCCCTGTCACACTCAAGGCAGGGTCGATGGGGAGGTTGAGGCGCCACCCCCTGTCACACACACAGCCGCAGGGCGATCGGGGTTTGGGCGCTGCCCCTGTCACACTGCTCCAGGGGCCAGGAGGCCTCGCGGCTTCACTGATCCCAGTGCTGGGAGGCCTCGCAGCTCCACTGATCCCGGTGCTGGGAGGCATGTTACCCTTTTACTATATAGGATAGAGGCCTGGTTCACGGGTGGGGGCTGGCTGGTTTGCCCTGAAGGGTGTCCTGGATCAGGGTGGGGGTCCCGCTTGGGTGCCTGGCCCGCCTGGATGAGGGGATGATGGCTGTTTGCAGCTGGTCACAGACCCTTCAGGGTGGGGGTCTCCACTGGGGTGCCTGGCCAGTCTGGGTGAGGGGCTGAGGGCCGTTTTCAGGCTGGCGGGTGACTGAAGCTCCCAACCTCTCTTTTATTTCTATTTTCTTTTTTATTCTGGGATTTATTTACCTTCTATGGCTGTCACTGGAGCTGAGAGCCGGCTTTAGCTCTGAGGCTCGGCTCCAGCTCTGAGACCTCGGCTGCTGATCTGGGTTTGTTTGGGTTCTATAATTGAAACACTGTTTCAACTCCAGCTCTGAGGCCGGCTGGCTGAAATCAGGTTTCTGGGGTTTGTTTAGGTTCTATAATTGCAACATTGTTTCTTAGAGTGCAAGCTCAGAGGCCGGCAGCGGCAGGCGGGGAACCTTGGCTTCCTCGGTCGCTGGAGCAAGCAAGCCTCCTGTTTGCTTCAGCTGCCTGGCTGCCGGCCGCCATCTTGGTTGGCAGTTAATTTGCATATCTCGCTGATTAGCCCATGGGAAGGGTAGCGAAGTTACGGTTAATTACCATGTTTCTCTTTTATTAGATAGGATAGGATAGTTACCTATAGAGCAGTGGTTCTCAACCTTCCTAATGCTGCGACCCATTAATATAGTTCCTCATGTTGTGGTGACCCCCAACCATAAAATTATTTTCGTTGCTACTTCATAACTGTAATTTTGCTATTGTTATGAATCGTAATGTAAATATCTGATATGCAGGATATATTTTCATTGTTACAAATTGAACATAATTAAAGCATAGTGATTAATCACAAAAACAATATGTAATTATGTATGTGTTTTCCAATGGTCTTAGGCAACCCCTGTGAAAGGGTTGTTCAACCCCCAAAGGGGTCGCAACCCACAGGTTGAGAACCACTGCTCTAGAGAATGGATGAAACTGAGATAGAAGGGATTAAGATTTCAAGTATACCTTTTTACATAGTTTTGAGTGTGGAACCATGTGTTTTACCCAAAAGTGCCCTAGCCAGTTTTTCTCAGTGGTTAGAGCGTGGGCCTGCAGACTGAAGGTTGCAGGTTGGATTCCATTCAAGGGCTGTCAAGTTGCAGGGTCAATCCCCAGTCCAGGTTGGTGCGAGTGTGGGAGGCAACCAGTTGATGTATCTTTCTCACGTTGATGTTTCTCTCTCTCTGGTTCTCTCACTCCTTTCTGCTCTCTCTAAAAATCAATGGAAAAAATACCCTCGGGTGAGGATTAAGAAAACACACACACACACGTAAATAGGAAAAAAAAGGATGGGAAAAGGATACCTTAAAACTAAATATAAGCAGACACAAATAAGCCTTACATCATATCAAATGGGTATGTAAATCACAAGAAAAAAATTCAAGACACTTTTGGAAAGAGCTTCCTGACTATATACCTTCATAGGATTTATACTAAGAATTAAAGGAATTGCCAAGAAATCATGAACTTTAGTTAGTAGATTTATAGTGATATTTTGCTAGAGTCAGTCTGTATCTCCAATAACTCTAAGAAAAGAAGTTGGGAGAAATTCTGAAACTATTTTATGTACTTGGTAGTGTAGAACAAATGAGTACATGTATTGATGTTTTGGGAAACCAGGCCTCTTACAGTATAAGAAGAGAAATGCAGGTAGGAATATAGTTGTTGATTTGAATTGGAGGTACCAATTTAAACTCAAGTTTAAAATAAAAATCTCGTATAGTGTTCTCAAAATTTAGATTTCTGGGTTACAACTTCAGTGAGACCTAATGCAATACTATCTGAAATTCAGAAAGGATTTCCCTAAAGAAGTTTTGTTTAAACCATGAACAGATTGAAAGTTAAGTAGACTCAATCAGATGAAGGGATGGAGTAAGACTGCGGGCAATCTTTGCAGAGGGAGCAACAAATGGAAAGCCTAGAGATGAGAGAACGTTGGAGGGGATAAGTATAGACAGTAAGGTAGGGTCAGATGATGAAGAGCCTTTGGAGGCTTTGTTAAGGATTTTGGATTTTATCCTAAGTGCAATGGAAAATTGTTGAAAGGTTTTAAGTGAAAGGGTAACATCAGATTTACTTTGTGAAGAGATAATTGCCTGCAAGGTGGAGAATGGTGAAGGAAGGGCAAAAAGAGGGAAGTGGAGGATGGGCACCACTTAGGTAGCTGTTGTACTACATTTGGTGAGACTGGTGCCTGGACTGGGATAGTAACAGAAGAGATGGAATACAATAGGTAGATCAAAGGTAGGTTTAATAAGATTTGGTGACAGATTTGTTATATATTGTGAGAAGGAAGAAGGATGTTAAGGATGTCTTAGAGGTTTCTGATTGAAACTTGTATGTGAATAACTCTTTCAGTGAAAAGGGAAAACGGGAAGATGATCACACTGGAAATAAAGATTGGTTTAGTTTTAAACATGTTGAATTTGAGGTGTTTCTGGAGATGTCTAGTACTGTGGTCGGCAAATTGCGGCTTGCGATCCACATTCGGCTCTTTGGCCCCTTGAGTGTGGCTCTTCCTAAGCCTTAGGAGTACCCTAATTAAGTTAATAACAATGTACCTACCTATATAGTTTAAGTTTTAAAAATTTGGCTCTCAAAAGAAATTTCGGTCGTTGTACTGTTGATATTTGACTCTGTTGACTAATGAGTTTGCCGACCACTGGTCTAGTAGATGTTTGAAAATATCTTAGGAACTTGGGAGAAAGTTCTAGTTTGGAGATTTAGATAGATTTAAGTGTCATAGGTGGTCATTGAAGCCATGATTATTGATGAGATTGCCTAGGTAGCAAATGTAGAAATGAAAAAAGGACATAGGGCAGAGCCTTAAAGACTTACAGTATTTCAGTTTTTTAGAGATGTGTTCTTTCCCTGAGACCATTTAGAAAATACACTGTCTTGATTTCTTCTGACCATCTCATTTCCACCTCACCCCTACCCCCTTCTTGAACTTTTAAGGTAGATCGATGCACTTCAGTTTGTTTAATTAGCTCTTTCTTTTTATTGTCTTTTCAATTTGGATTGAGTATATGATTCCAATTTATCTCCGTTATTATTTTATTTGTTATACCTCTAACTAAATTTTGCTAATGATTGCTTTAGGGTTTTCCAGACCCATCTTCAGCTTATCACATTCTACCTTCAAATATAGCATTTTTTGTATAGTGGAAGAACTTTATAAATTTTACTAGAGGCCCGATGCATGTAATTTGTGCAAGAGGCTCGGCCCTCGCAGCCCCAGCTGCCTCGGCTGGCTCTCGCAGCCCCGGCTTCGTCCGGAAGGTCGTCTAGATGGTTGTCTGGATGGTCGTTCTGCTGTTTGGTTGTTCTGCTGTTCGGTCTAATTAGCCATAGTAGCTTTTTATTATAGAATAATTTTAATTCCTCTGACCCATCCTTTGTGCTACAATAGCATCCATTTTACTTGTACATTTTGTAAACCCCATAATAAATTATGTTAACAGTTATCTTTTAAAGGCATAAATAAGAAAAAGTGTTTTTTAAAATTTGCCTCCTTTTTTACAATTTCTGGAACTCTTTATTTTTTTGTAGATACAAGTTTCCACTTGGTATCATACTTCTTCCTAAAGAACTTCCTTATAAAATTGCCAGCCAACTGGCAATTAATTATTTCAGCTTTTGTGTGTCTGGAAGTCTTTGTTTTGCTTTAATTTTGGGGAAGTATTTTCACTGGGTATAAAATTGACAGTTTTAAAAATTTTAGTATTTTAAAAATGTCATTCTGTCTTCTATCTTGCATAGTTTTTGAGACACTTGCTATAATCCTTATCTTTATTTTTCTGTATGTAATCTTTTTTACTCTTGCTGCCTTCAATGTACTCTTTTCAGTTTGATTTTCAGCATTTTGATTAATGAACATAAGTGTGTGGATTTTTTATTCTGCTTGGTGTTCTCTGAAATTCTTTTCATCTGTGATTTGATGTCTTGTGTTATTTTTCGAAAATTCTTGACTGTTACTTCAAATTTTTTTTTGCCTCATTGCTTTCTTTTCTCTCCTTCTGGGACTCAGATTACTTGTATTGTTCCATAGTCTTGGATCAGCCGTGGGCAAACTACGGCCCGCGGGCCGGATCCGCCCGTTTGAAAGGAATAAAACTATTGAATAAAAAGACCGTACCCTTTTATGTAATGATGTTTACTTTGAATTTATATTAGTTCATACAAACACTCCATCCATGCTTTTGTTCCGGCCCTCCGTCCAGTTTAAGAACCCATTGTGGCCCTTGAGTCAAAAAGTTTGCCCACCCCTGTCTTGGATGATGATAATGATGATGATGTTGTGTGTGTCAGTTTATATGATTTCTATTGATTGATCCTCAAGATATCTGAACCTCTCCATAGTTGTGTCCAGTCTACTGATGAGTCCATCTGGGAATTCTTGATCTTTGATCATGTGTTCTATCTTTCATTCACATTTGACTCTTTTCTTATAGTTTCCGCAACTCTGTTGAAATTCCCCATCTCTTTATGCAAGTTACCACTTTTTTCTACTTGGTATTCTATATAATAAAAAGCTAATATGCAAATTGTCCCCTCTACTGGGAGTTCGACCACGGGATGGGGCTGGCTGGCCAACCGCCCTTGGCCCCTCCCCCTGGCTGGTTGGACCCTACCTGTGCACGAATTTGTGCACCAGGCCTCTAGTTTTAACATATTAGTTATAGTTATTTTAAAGTTCTTATCTGATAGTTCTAACACCTGAGTCATCTTTCAATTGGATTTTGTTTCTTATCTCTTGACAATGGTTTTCCCCCCCCATGCTTTTCTATCTCTTAAAATTTTTGATTGAGTGCCAGATAGATGTGTAGGAAGGAGACTGAGATAAATAGTATTATAAATACTGTTTATAAATGGACAAGCATCTTTCGTCCCATGTCATTTTTGTGGGGAGTTGAATCAATCAGTACTTGCACTGGATATGGGTTTTGTTGTTTATATCTTTGTTCTCAGTATACTGCAGACTTTACATTTCTCCAGCAGTAGGCTCCTATTACTTTGGGCTAGGAATGGAGGGCTTAGGTCAGTGATGGCGAACCTATGACACGCGTGTCAGAGGTGACACGCAAACTCATTTTTTTGGTTGACTTTTCTTTGTTAAATGGCATTTAAATATATAAAATAAATATCAAAAATATACATCTTTGTTTTACTATGGTTGCAAATATCAAAAAATTTCTATATGTGACACGGCACCAGAGTTAAGTTAGGGTTTTTCAAAATGCTGACACACCGAGCTCAAAAGGTTCGCCATCACTGGCTTAGGTGCTTGTAGGCTTTTCTCAGTTTTCCTGCTTTCTTTTTAGATTTTAGTTGTCTCTGTCCATCTTGCTACAGGTAGGGTTGAGAGACACTTCTACCTCTTCTCTATCAGATTGTTTCTGCTTATTACTCACTGGTAGGGTTGGGGTTTTACCTGATGTTTTAATTCAGCTTCAGTCTTACTCAGGCCCTTGGACTTGGGAGTGTGGCTTTTTTAGTGTTTCTTTCCTTCAGCCAGACTAGCCTTCTATCTGTAATTGCTTTTGGGATAATTTTCTGCCCCTCCCTCAGCTAAGGTATTTTTGCACTGTCCCAGAGGTAAAAGGATTTTGCTTCTACTCTTCTCCCATCAGCAGTAGATCTTTGCCTATGTCCTGGGAAGGGGTTTCCTATCCCTCCCTACAGGCAGAAGTTTTTTTCCCCCCATTCTTCCTTAGAAGCAGTCTTTGCCAGAGTCTTATGAGTGAGAGATTTTGCTGCCCCTACCTTAAGTTTTTTGCTTTGTAATACCTATAGAAGGAGGTGGGGCTTTGTCTCCTACTTTGTGCAGTAAAGGAGACTTTCTTTGGTCTCTTTTCCTAACCGCCCCCCCTGCCCCCCCTCCCCCCTCCCCAGTCTTTCTTGTGAGCATATGGTGACGGTGCATGGAGAAGAGCTTGAAAGTGAATGGGAGCTTCTCTTGTGTCTGGGAACCTTGTTGCCAGGGGTGGGGAACCTCCGGCCTGTGAAGTCATTTGGTCTGGCCCTGCCAAGGCTACCACAGGCAGGATTCAAAATTCAGTAAGTCTAGGAGCTTTTTTTCATAGCAACATAAATTTATATTAAATGAATTATATTAAGTGAATGATGCTATAAATATTCAAATGGCCCTTGGCAGAAAAAAGGTTCCCCAGCCCTGCTTTAAACTGACAAATTAGCTCATGCTCCGACTTTCAACTTTTAGCTAATTTCTTAGATGGTGGTCACCTCTTTCTCCCAGGCTCTGCCAAAAGGTGAGACAGTTTGTCCCCGTTCTCACTGAATGGGCTTATCCCTCTCAGGAATTTCATTTTCTGGGCTGCCTTGCAACCTCAGCTTTCTAAGGCTGTTCAGATAGGTGTGATTTGGGGAGGGAGTGAACTAACCCATTGTTTTCTCATTGTTTGGGAGAGGTCATCATTCTTGGTAGCTATCTACTTCCCAAGCAGAAGGGGACTCCCATTCATAAGTTTTGAATTGATGTTTTGGTAATAAGATAGGTTTGGAGAATTTCATTAAGAAGAAATGGCCTTTGGATATTTTCTTTAAAAATTGTGACATAGTCCTACTTATTAATGAAAGATTTCTTCTTTCACAGATTTTTTCCAAGTGCATTTTCCTGCCATCTAAGGTGGTTATTGTGTTGTTTGTTTTTGTATTGATTTTAGAGAGGAAGGGAGAGGGAGGGAGAGATAGAAACACCAATGATGAGATAGAATCATTGATTGGCTGCCTCCTGCACCAACCCCACTGGGGGGTTGAGCCCGCAACCCTGGCTTGTGTCCTTGACCAGAATCGAACCTGAGACCTTTCAGTCCGCAGGCCGACGCTCTATTCACTGAGCCAAACCAGCTAGGGCTAAGGTGGTTATTTTTTTCCTGCGACATTGAGAAACCTAGATGTTCTTGCTAGCCCTTTGTAGTTAGTGTCTTCTTTCTGTTTTTCTTTCTTATAGATTGCAGTGAGAACCTGATTGGTGCCTATATGCTCTTGTAATGGAGCAGTGGAATTATTTGTTTTGAATTTTTAACTCATTAAAAAGTGATAATACATGTGCTTTATAGATCATTTGAACTGCAGAAAAGAGGAAAATAATCATCACATATAATTCTATGTAAAAAAGCTATTAACATTTTGCATTTTGACTTGTTTCCAAGAATGAATGAATTAATCACAAAGTCATAATATGTATATAATTTTATATTTAGCATTTAATACTTAATATTAATCATAGGCATCTCCCTGCATCATTAAAAGTTCTTAATAAACATTTAAAATGGGACATATCGTCCATTATTTGGAATTTTGTAACATTCACCAGAAACTTTCAATAACTGCTTTCCTTTGTAGCATTCATAATTTGAAAATCAAAAAGGTTTAAATTTGAAGCTCATTTAAAAAGCTTACTCTATTTGTAATTGTATCCCAGTGCACAGAGATATTTAGATTTCTGACTTTGTTTTTTAAAGTTTTTTGTTTTGTTTTTGGATTCCAGTGACTGTATGGTTTTTCTTCTTTAATTTTAGAATTCCATACGACATAATCTGTCTCTGAACAAGTGTTTCCTTAAAGTGCCTCGATCCAAGGATGACCCTGGAAAGGTAGGATTTGTTTTCTTAAAATAATTGGATTCTTCATTATATCTATTGTCATGTTTGTACCTAAGATATATCTGTTAAAATCAAGAAAAATAATTGGAACGAGAGCATTCCGGTTCATTGATCAGGACTATTTGTGAAAATAGCAAGTCCTCCTTCAGCCCACTCCCACCTACCCCGCCCCTATCCTGCCCGCCGTATCCCCATTTTAGTTGGTATGCTTTAAGGACCAGCGGCAGGGAGAACTTTCTTTTTAAACAGTGGGCAACTAGCTAGTATAGAGCTGGTCCTCTGTTATAGTTTGCTGTTTCTAATCTAGTTTTTGTTTGGTTATTTTCTTAAGTGTATGTATTAAATTTGGTTTTTGAATTGCTTGTTAGGAACCACACTTTATTAAGTATTACATACAAGAGGTGGATTTGTATGTAATTGAGAACTGGAAGTAATTTTTACCCTGAAGTTTTTTCTGTTAATTTCCTTCTTTTCTTAGTTGCTGTTTTTTCCTCTTCATTCCATTTATCTCCTGCCACCGTTATTACATTTTTAGTATTTTATCTACAGAGACTTGTTTGTTTCAATAGCCTTGTCAACTGCAGTGTGGCCTGAACTTGGTACTAGTTGCTTGATTTCTAAGCTCAGTATTTGCTTGGACCCTATTTGGTTGTCATGATAAATTATTAGATTAGGACTTTGAGGCAGTGTATCTGTTAGCAAGCATGCATTCTTGTTTGGATGTTTGCACTTCTTATCTTCTTTAAGCTAAGTGTCTCTGGAAAAAATTTTCTAAAATGAAAGCCTGGTCATATTATCACCCTGCTTAAAAGTACTCCCCAGTGTTCTGTAGATACTTCTTTTATAAAATATCCTTTACTATATTTTTCTTGATCTGCCTTTCTAGCTATGCTTCACCCCATTCAAGACCCACGGTAAGGAATTACTTGGTTTCTCAAACATGCTTTTCAAATGGTCTTCTTTTTATAAAAAATATTTTTATTGATTTCAGAGAGGAAGGGAGTGGGAGATATAGATAGAAACATCAATGATGAGAGAGAATCGTTGATTGGCTGCCTCCTGCACGCCCCCTACTAGGGATCAAGCCCGCAACCTGAGCATGTGCCCTTGATTGGAATCGAATCCGGGACTCTCTAGTCCACAGGCCGACGCTCTATCCACTGAGCCAAACTAGCTAGGGCCATCAAATGGTCTTCTCTTAATGCGCAAAGTCCCCTTTCTCTACTTGTCTGGCCTACTCTTTGTCTTTTAAGATTGAGCTTCAACATTACTTCTCTGAGGCTAACACCCCCCCACACCCACACACAACAAATGAATTTGTTGTTCCCTCTTTTGAATTCCTGTTACTTTGTCATCATTGTAACAGTTCCTAACTAGTTTTTCTCTTCATGGACTTACTTATTTCTGATTTATAGCAACTTTCACATAGTAGCCAGCGATCTTTAAAAAAAAAAAAAAGTTAACCTAATCATATGTACTCTTTGTTTAAAATCTTAATTGGTTATCTACTGTCCTTAGGTTAAAGTCTAAATTATGAGGGTAGGGATCATCTATATATATAAAAGTCTAAGATGCTAATTGTCCCTGCAATTGTTTGACCGTTAGAGCAACTGCTATGACGTGCACTGACCACCAGGGGGCAGGCACTCCAACTGGTAGGTTAGCTTCCTGCTGGGGTCCGGCTGATCGGGACTGGGCGAGACAGGCTGGACATGCCCTGGAGCCCTCCTGCGGTCCCTCCCCAGCCCTGATTGTGCGCCGTTGGGGTCCCTTGGCCTGGCCTGTGCCCTCTCACAATGGGACCCCTTGGGGGTGTCAGAGAGCCGGTTTCGGCCTGATCCCCACTGGCAAGGTCAAGGGACCCCACTGGTGCACAAATCTGTGCACTAGGCCTCTCAGGTATGTATATAGTTTACTTGTTAGCCCCAGTTACTTGTGCAGTGGCTGGTGGCACTGAAGAGAATGAATATATCGTATCCTTTGCTAGATGGCTAATTTCTTAAGGTTAGAGATGGAGAGTTATTAATTTCTATTGAAAGCAGGCACTCTTAAAAAACTAATGTTTTATAGCACCTACTATGATTTGCCCATTAAGTTGGTTCTTAATAAGATTGAATAGGTTATTATAATAGTTTTCTTATTTGACCTAGTTTATTATTTGCCTGTGTTCATAACTCTCTAGGGTTGAGACTAGGAATTGGTAAAATTTTTCTATCCTTTAAAGCAGGCTTATTATAAAAAAGGAATTACAAATTTTTATATTTACTTCATTGCAATTTTCTATGGACAGTGAGTATATATGAATCTGACAGAAAGGGTTCTTAAGAGTTTAGGAATTACCTATTTTATTAGAGTTCTATAAAGCAACTAATTAGATTCTGTAAACATGTGGCTTAGATTTAATTTTTAAAAGAGGATTAAGTCATTTTAAAAAACCCACACATGAAAACTATATTATGTACTAAATTTATTTATTTATTTATTTTTAAAATGTTTTTTTTTTATTGATTTTTTTTTTTTTGAGAGGAAGGGAGGGGGAGAGAGAGAAACATCAATGTGAGCAAAACATCGATTGGCTGCCTCCTGCACACCCCCTACTGGGGATTGAGCCAGCACCTTAGGCATATGCCCTGATTGGTAGTTGAACCTGCAACGTTTTGGTGTAAAGTACAACGCCCCACCAACTGAGCCACTCCAGCCAGGGCTATTTATTGTTGACAGTATTACAGATGTCACCCATTTCCTGCTTCTTTATCCCCTTCCACCAGCCCCCGCCCCACCCCAGGCCTTCTCCACGCTATTGTCTGTGTCCATGGGTTATGCATATATGCATGTATGTTCTTTGGTTAACTCTTTTCATCTCCTCCATTATGTACTAAATTTCAACCAATTGGAGATCTGTTTTTGTTTTTTTTTTAAAAACCTGCTGTCAGGTTTTCTTTTGTGCAGAACTTAAAAGCTTTTCTCCACCTTAGTCAACTAATACCATGGGGTTAAGGGAGATGTAGAAAGACATATATTACTCTTTACAACTATTCTTTTTGAATCAAGATTGTCTTACTGATGTGCAACCAAAACAAAATACGGAAGTAAATTGAATCCTGAGAGGTAAATAAAAGCTTTCGATTTTTACCATTAGTCTCTAATATTAAACTTGTTTTTATCAAAACACATTATTGTTCTCATTGGTTTTGGTCATAATTGTAAATATCGTAAAGTACATTTAAACTAAAAGAGTCATTTTAATTTTCACTCTCAAGGTGAGAGTTTAATATCCATTGTCCTTACTGATTTTGGTCAGAAATAAATGTAATCTCATAAGATACATTCATTTTAATTTTTGATATAAAAATAAAATTTTATTTTAAAAAAGTTCCATTGCTTAAAAAAAGTTTTGAAAACCTCAGATCTAGCCCATTTTAAATAAGAGAAAACTAAAGCAAATAAATTAGGAATGACTTACCCAGGTTCAGTGTAGAAATAGAACCCAAGTGTATTGGCCAGACTTACTTGCAAGTCACAGAAGCCCATTACAGACCAACTTAAGAGAGAAAATATCTGCAGTAAGAACTGGAGTCTGGTTCTTAAATTTTCTCACCAGGCATGTCTCTTTACATCCCTTAGCTTTTCTGGTGGCTGCATTTCAGCCCATTTAGTAGCAGAGATGACCATCAGCAGCTTCTGGCTTACATTCTGCACCTGGAGTATAGCAAATGTCTTAGAATGAATGCTGAACAAGCAGAATACATTTGGTTTCTTGATTCCTAGACTGGTGCTTTTTCCACTGTGCCAATCTTCCTTGAGAGGGAGGCCAAAATGTTAGTTAAGTTTGGGTACTTATGAATTGTTTTTTCTTTTTGTATTACAGTGTTTCCTGGCATTTGAGGAGCTTTTCCAAAACCACCCTCACCACAGTGGGAGAAAACCATTGAGCCAAGGTGGGGTGGGAGTAGTTTTGATCTTTGGGTATGGGGTGGACTTTGACCCCTTAGGATTTTGCTAGCTGCTACTATGACCCAGATGGGTCCAAGAGAGAGAGGTAGAAGTAGCTTATACAGCATTTTCTTTCTCATCTTTTTATGGTATAGCTTCCTGTTCCAAGTATTACCAGAGCGGTATGAAGGCTAGCCTAAGCTTGAAGAATATTGTTGAATTACAGATATTTTTATATGGCCATTTATTTTTGATTCAATCCTTCATTTCCTAGAAGCTGTTGTCATAAAAGTTCTGCAATCCATTTACAAACAGCCACATTATTGTTTTCTTTAAAAAGAACACAAACAAAATGAAATTATATTTTGCATTGATAATTGCTGCTTTTTGGAGGACAGATTTCTATTTTCTCTTTCCTTGATTCCAACCCTGTTTCTTCATACTGCAGTCTATCCATTTCTTTATTCCTCTCTTTTGTCTCCTCTTTTCTCATTAGTTTTACTTTCTGTATTTTTGTCTTTTTTTTTTTTTAACAGTCTTTATGCAACTCACATGTCTGTTACTTTAACCTTAAAGAAAGGTAAATATTTTGCTCATATTACTGAAAAACAAATACTATCAGCTAAATTTAGTTTAAAAATATAGAGTTCTCTTTCTTTGCTTTCCACTGAATCTTTTCTCAATCTTGTTCTCTCTTACCTCATAAAAATGATACTCTGACTTTAAAGGAAATAAAGGGTTGTAGGAAATGGTTTCAACAATTAATTAGCAGCAATGGGCTGTAATAAAATTGATAACTAAGAAGTTTAGGACACTGAAGGCAACTGCTTGTCCTGGGAGAGATAACTATAGTGAATTCATAGTAAAAAGCTTTTTCCCCCTGTTTTTAGGGGATGGGGTGGATAAAATTTTTGGCCTGGGTTTGGGAAGGTTGTAAAACTTAGTGGCTGTGAAGTTTGGGGTCTCTTGGTTTGTAAGGAAACAACAAAGTCACCGCTAGAGAATTACCTATTGGAAGTTCTGAGATAGTGATTTTTTTTTCTATTCCTCTCCTATCTCATAGTATAAGGGACCATAATTGACTGATCTCTTTTTCAAAGTGTATTTTTTTTTTTTTGTCAAGTTAGTATTGCATTGTATTTATTTGTAAATTGACTATTATTTGTTGCTATCCTGTTTTGGTCACTTTATTTGTGAAAAGATATAGAAAAATTGGAAAGGTTTGAGGGAACATAATATATAACATTAAGTGATGAGCAGTTTTGCAGGAATAATAGGTATGTACCTTGAAGAAGGAAGATAAATGTGTAATTTTAATACTAGTCAAATTAAGAGCATGATTTTTGTGAGAAATAAGTTGGCCTCTTATCTGTGTCTTTGTATAAAGCCAAACATTAAGTAGAATTTAAAGATAAGCAAGAGTTTGGTTGGACAGAAATAAGGACATCATATTTATCGGAGTGAAGAAAAACATTGGTGGGGATCCCAAGGGAGGTGTTAATTTGCCATTTCTGAAACACTTAAAGGATAGTTGAAATTACTAACATTTATGGTTTTTAACTTATGGTAGGTAAGAACCCCAATTGAAGGCTGGGAAGAAGACATACTCAAGTTTAGCTGAGGGACCGGTGAGAACAAAGTTGAGATAGAATCAGGAATTAAGGGAATTGAGATAAATACTAACATGAGATCCAAGAGTGAAGAAAGGATTGGTGCCAGTGAATGCATATTAAGGCAAAGGTTGATTATGAATGTGAGACAGTCCATTAGACAAACCAAAGTTAGAAAGTCGAGAATAAGAAGAAGCATTCAGAGAGGGTTTGAAAGATTGTGTTAGATGAGGGTCTGATGCAAAGAGAACACTGCAGAAACAGAAATAAGTGCCAACCTAGAACCCTGATGGTATACACTGTTAGGCAAACCAGTTTAGTTACAGCTGCCTGTTATTCCCATGTGCGGATTCTCTGTTCTCTTCCTGATGAAGAGAGATAACATTCTGTGATCGGCCACTTTTTCTTTTCCAGATCTAAACTTTTAAAAAATGTTTTGCCCCAAAGTTAATTTTTAAAAAAAAGTATATATGGTAAAATTCACTCTTTGGTGTATAATTCTAGTAGTTTTAACAATCCATGCAATGTAACTAACCATGATCAGAATATAGAACAGTATTGTCCTTTGGTAGATAGCCCCTTTCCCCACCCCCAGACCCTGGCAACTATAATTTTGCCTTTTTTAGAGTTCATATAAATGGGACTCAGACAGTGGGTGGCCTCTTGAGTCTGGCTGCTTTTACTTAGCGTAATGCATTTGAAATTCAGCCATATTTTGAGTATCAGAAGCCATTCTATTTCATATATTCCATTATATTGGTATACCACAGTAATGACCATTTGAAGAACATGGGGGTTGTTGTCAGTCATAAGTTCATTTGACTATCAAGTCCTTTTCTTCTAAGCTTAGACTCAGTAATTAACTTGACATATAGTGAGATAGTACAAGAAAATGTTGAATTAGCCTAAACTAATAACATAATGGTCATACTGAATTGCTTTGTGAGTTACACTAAATATAGGTGAACTCTTAGAAATCAATTGCGATATAGTAAAACATTATTTATTTCCAATTTAAAAATAATAATTTTGGAAAGGATCCTGTTAAGGCATTGATGATTTAAAAACAAGATAAAGATCTGGCCGGTGTGGTTCAGTGGTTCAGCGTTGACCTATGAACCAAGAGGTCAGTGGATTGATTCCCTGTCAGGGCACATGCTCGGGTTGTGGGCTCAATCCCCAGTAGAGGGCGTGCAGGAGGCATCCAATTGATGTTTCTCTCTCATCTGATGTTTCTCTCTATCCCTTTCTCTCTCTCTGAAATCAATAAAAATATATTAAAAAAAATAAAAACAAGATATGGCCAACTATTGCTTATTAGAACATACTATTTTTAACATTTAGAGGAACCATTTACTATACTATAATTAATATGTTAATTACATGTTTTTAATCCATTGATTAAGAGTCAATTTCCTAATGATCTCTCTTGAGCACACTTAGCTTAATTTGATAATCAATATATTTAGAAGTAATAAAAACTAAGAATGTTCTGGGGACCTGAACTGGCATTGGAATAGCTTTTGTCCATGCATTCATTGTATTAGCCAGCCAAACTGCTTGGCTTTTAAGTACTTCATATTTTACTGTTCGAAGACTATTTTTGTGGTATGAATAGAGTGACTATTAACCTTCTGTTTAAACTAGAAACTTCTGGGAATAAAAAGGGTTGTTATCCTTAATTATGCTTAGGCAACAGTTATAAACCAAGACTGAAACTGGGAAATATGTTCACTCAATCTATGGTGCATGCAAATGCTGTGCCTTGGACCTATGGGCATTTTACCAGGAGCAGCATCCTAACATGGTAGAGGGTAAAAAACCCCCCAAAACTTAAGAACTGGATTGCCAAATCTAAACTGGGAAAGTAAAAATAACAACAACATTGAGACATGATATGAAACCAAAGAAGTCAGGACAAAAGGCACCAAACACTATGTTTGAGGCTTCTGAAGTGGTGTGCATTGAGAGCTAAGGAAGCGCAGAGAATAGTCTGTAATGATTCACTTTACCACTGAGCAGTAGGTTAGTTAAAACATAAAATTTATAGATTTAGCCATTTGGAATGATAGGCTGTTTATGATAGGGACTGCTTTCCATAGCAATATGAAGTTAGTATTAGCTTCTTGGGTTTACTTGTATTTAATCAGATAATAGCATTTTTACTAGGCTATTTTTAATCTGGGGGCTGTTAAAAGTCACATTAGTGTGTGATAGAGCAGAATATTTTGTGTTGACAAAACTTCTATCAGAAATAAATTATTGGAATAATTAAAATGTACTTTATTTGAAGTGAAAATATTTTGTAATTTAAGAATGCTGCCTAGTTTTTAATTGGGTGCCACGTTTTTCTCCTCTAGAATTAATCATTGCTTTAGGATATGTTGAAGATTGCTGTTGATTCATATTTTGAATATGTGTTCAAAGCTATACAATTCTAGTTGTGATTTTTCTTTGGGATTTTACAAATCAAAACATTGTAGTCTTTTTCTTTAGGAGGACATTAGCTTGTTGTACCAGAATTGTTGATATGAATTAATAATAATGTTTACATTATATATTACTTTATAGATTAGGTATTTTACATGCATTGTTTCAATCCTTCAAACAGTTATATAGACAGGCCCCATCTTTAGATAGTGATATTTATTTAAGTTCTTAGATTTATCCATAGATTAGTTCGCATAAACCTCACATTATTGAACTCCTCACCTAAGTGGGAATCATTTGGTATATGCTCTATTTATGTCTGGCTTGCTTCACTCAGTTTAATGTCTGTGTTGCTATTAGATATGTTTGTTTCTTATTATTACTAAGTATGTATATACCACAATCTTTTTTAAAAATATAAGTTTTTATTGATTTTTTTTTAGGGAGAGAGGAAAGGAGAGGGATAGATAGAATCATCGAAGAGAAAGAAATATCAATCAGCTGCCTTTTGCACACCTCCTACAGGGGTTTGAGCCCACACCCAGTCATGTACCCTGACCGGGAATTGAACTCATGACCTCTTGGTTCATGGGTCGACATTCAACCACTGAGCCACACCGGCCAGGCTATAGCACAGTCTTTTTTATCTGGTTTATCTGTTGGTGGACATGAGGATTATTTTCAGTTTTGGACTGTTATAAACAAGTTACTAGGAAATTTTTGTACAAGTTTTCTATGGGCATGTGTTTTCATTTCTCTTGAGTAATAGAACAGTTGCTTTCGTAGATGGAAGATTTTAAGTAATTGCCAAACCTTTCCCCAATGTGGTTGTGTATCTTACATTCCCGTTAGCAGTGTGTGAGAGTTCCAGTTGCTCCACATCCTGGCCAATAGTTGGTATTACCTGTCTTTTTCAGTTAAGTCATTTTAGTGGGTATGAAGTGGTATTTTGTTACGGTTTTATTGTGAATTTTCCTGATGACCATTGATGTTGAGCGTTTTTCTTGGGCTTATTGGTCATTTGTATATCTTCTCTTCTGAAGGTTCTTTTGAAGTCTTTGCTATTCTTTTTAAAATTTGGTTGTCATCAGTACTGAGTTCTAAGAGGTTTTTAAAAATATATTCTGGATATGTCCTTTCTTGGATTTATATTGTGTAAATATTTTTCAGACTTTTTTGTTTCCATAATAGTGCCTTAAAAAGAGTAGACATTTTGAATTTTGAAAATATTAATTTAGTGATTAGTGACTTTTGTGTCCTGTCTGGGAAATCAACCAAAGTCATAAAGATTTTCTCCTTTGTTCTCTTTTGTAGGTTTTTATAGTTTTATTTTACATTTACGGTAGGTCTGTGATCCATTTCAGATTAATATTAATGGTAGTATGTTTAATCTTCCTGTTGAATTGTACTTTAATCTTTATAAAATATTCTTAATTACTTAAAATACTGTCTTGAAGCTTTCTTTGTCTGATATTAATATAGCCACTACACCTTTCTTAGCAACTTCATGACATTTTTTTCTAGTATTTTTCTTTTAGTCTATAAATTACTTTGTATTTAAAGTGTGTCTCTTATAAACAGCATGTAGCCATTGGTTCTTGCTTTTTAAATTCAGTCTAATAATCTACAATCTAATTGGAGTGCTTAGTCTATATTTATTATGATTATTAGTATGATTGCTATTTTAATTTTTGTTCCTGTGTGGCTTCATTTTTGCACTCTTTGGGATTAATCAAATAGTATATAGATAGTCTATTTTATTTCATCTAGTGACTTCTTAGCTATGTTCCCTTTATTAATTTTTAAGTAGTCATTGTAGAGCTTAATAGTACTAACAAGTTAGTAGCTTAACTACTAACTTATCAAAGTCTGTTTAGAGGTAATGTTATACCACCTTTCACTTCATACCACTTACTAGTTTCTTCTTCCCATCTATTTCCTGAAATATCCTTAGAACAGTATAATTCCATTTATCTACCCATCCCTTTCTTTGTGCTGTTGTCATATCTTGTACTTTTACTTACACCATAAATCCCACCTTAGGATTTATTTTGTTTGCTTTAAACAGTTCATAGTGTTTTAAGGAAATTATGTTGAAGAAAATATTTTCCTAATTATTTACCTTCCCTGATGTCCTTTTCTGTAAATCCAGGTTTCACTCTGATATCTTTCCCCTTTAGCCTTACTGTATCCTTTGGCATTTTTTGTAGTACAGGTCTTGAGGCAACATATTGTGTAGACTTTTGTTTATCTGGAAAGGTCTTTATTTTGTCCTCACAATACATTTTTTGGATATGGAATCTTTAAGAGTTTGCAGGGTTTTCTCCACCTCTCAGAACTTTGAAGATTTTTCCTTGGCCTCCGCTATTTCTGGTAAAAAGTCACCTGTCATATTTTTATTCCCCTGTACGCAATGTGCCCTCTCCAGACTCAATCCCTTCTTTGGCAACTATCAAGAATTTTCTCTTTAAATTTAGATTTAAACAGTTTGACGTATCTCTAATTTTCTTGTATATTTTCTGTTTGGGACTTCTTTTAGGATCAGTAACAAGAGGTTTCATCCGAATCTGGGATATTTTTAGTCATTATTATTTTTTAAGAACAATGGACCCATTTTCTCTTCTTTCCTTTTAGTATCCAATTAAAATATGATAGACTCTTTGACCTTGTTTCACAGGTCATTGAGGCTTTCTTTACTAATTTCCCCCCTTTTTCTTTTGTTCCTGAAATTGAATAATTTTTACTGATCTATCTTTAAGGTCTCTGGCTCTTTGACTGTCCTACTTGTTGTTAAGCACATCTGGTGAACTTTTTTCCAATCATTGAATGATTTAAGTCTAGAATTTCCATTTCATCTTTTCTGTGTATGTTCAGAGATAATTGGTGAGATGTGTTCAACCAATTGCTTTGATGCTGGAACATTGGGGTGTCTGTTATCCCCAGCTAGCTCCTGGATATAAGATACAAAACAGTGAGCCACTGATTCACTGGGTTTTTATAATTAGAAGATACTGTCCTGATCTAATATCATTGATGTTTTGAGATCCTGAGTTTTTATGTGAAAACAAAGTAATTATAAGAAATGAGTTTTAAAAAAAATTATTTAATGATAAATAACTTGGATTATTTTGTCACCTCCAACTGGTCTCCTTTCTTTAACCTCTGCTTGTCTTTGCTCCATTTTCTGCATTGTTGCCTGGTACACAGGTAAAAACACCATTTTCAACTTCTTACCTCTAAAGCTTCTTACCTCTAAACTTTATATTCAAGCTATATTGCACTATTTATCTTGCATTTATGATGCAGTTTTATATTTTCATCTTTTTGCCCATATTCTTCATTGTATCTAAAATAGTCTTTCTTTCCATCTTACTCATCCTTTAATACCCACCCAGCTCAAAGGTCAGCATTACTCTGAAAAGAGATAGCCTTCCTTTTTTCTCCCCTCTCACCTTTTCTTTCTCCCTGTTTTTACCTCTTTTCTTTTTATTACTATAACTCTTTGAGCATACCACTGCTAATGCTCCTGAATGATATATTGCCTGTATTTTTATTTTTATCTTTTAAAATATATTTTTAATTAATTTTAGAGGAAGAGAGAAACATCGATGAGAGAGAAACATCAATCTGCTGCCTCCTGCATGCCCCCTACTGGGCATTGAGCCCTGACCTGGAATCCAACCATTGACCTCTTGGTTCATGGGTTTGATGCTCAACCACTGAACCACACAGCCAGACTCATGCACAATCTTTTTTATATTTATCTGTTGGTGGACATTTGGATTATTTTTAGTTTGGGGCTACAATCACTGAGCCACACCAGCTGAGCTGTACTACCTGTATTTTGATCTATTCCACTCATTCCTGAGTTTTTTCTTGACAAGGATTGGGTCTTTGACATGTTCATAATATCTCATATAAGTAGTAGATGCTTACTTAATGTTTATCACAAGAATGATGTTTCCTAGTTAACTAAGTAGTAGTTGTTTTTTTCTTAAAGAAACATTTCTAATTGTACATTAATTCTCTTGCTGTTTTAAATTAAGACTGGTCTTAGGTGTTCTAGAAATTGTCATTTGGCTTCTTTTTACTCAGACCTTTTCTTTTGATCAGGAAGGCAGGGATCAAGAATTTAACATTAACTCACATATTTTGAATCTGAGAGTATCTTTGGAATTCTTATTCTTCAAGTAGGTGAATTGCTTGATTTTTTGTGACATTAATGACTAAAGAGAACTTTTATAAAAAACTGATACGGTCCAAAGTAAAGCCAGGAAACAACCAGAAATCAGGAGACCTGAGTTCTTTCTGGACAGTACCCACTGATTTTGCGTTGTGACAAGTGACTTTTAACTGTGTTGGGCCTACTACTGCATTAGGTTAGAGCTTCTTGATTCCTGTTTTTTCTTAAGAGAGTATTGTTATTGAGATAAAATTTACATACCATAACATTTACCATTTAAAAGTATATAATTCAGTATATTTTCAGAATTGTGCAGTCATAACCAGTATCTAATTCTAGGACATTTTCACTTCAGAAAGAACTCTGTACTTAACAGCCACCCTCCACCCCTCAGGCTTCTGGCAACTACTAATTTATTTTCCATCTCTATGGACTGCCTATTTTGGATATTTTATATAAATGAAATCATAATGATATATGGTCTTTTGTGTCTGGCTTCTTTCATTTAGTATAAAGTTTTCAGAGTCACCTGTGTTATAGCATGTAGGAGTACGACTGAATGAAATGGCCATTATATGAATATGTAACAATTATATCTGTTCATCAGTTGATGGGCCATTTTGTGTTGTTTTCACTTGGGCTATTATGAAAAATGCTACTATGATCATTTGTGTATATATGTCTTGTATGGACATATTGTCTCTTGGATATGTTTTCATTTCTCTAAGAGTGGAATTGCTGGGTCATATGTTTAATCTTTTAAGGAACTGCCAAACTGTTTTCCAAAGTGGCAGAACCATTTTACATTCTCACAATTATGAGGCTTCCAGTTTTTCACATTTTTGTCAAGACTTTTTATTTTGTCTTTTTCATTATAGCTGTCCCAGTGGGTTTGAAGTGGTATCTCATTATATTACAATTTTGATTTGCTTTGCCCTGATGTGCTTACTGGCCATTCACAGATCTCCTTTGGAAAAATGTCTATTCATATCCTTTGTCCATTTTTTAATCAGGTTGTCTTTTTATTAGGGAGTTGTATAGCTGTTCCTTATCACATCTATGAATTGATAATTTTTCTCCCATTGTGTGAGTTTTATTTTCACTTTCTTGAGAGTGTCTATTGACAAAGGTTTTTAAGTGTTGATGCACTTATCAATTTTCTTTTGGTTGCTTGTGTTTTTGGTGTCATATCTAAGAACCATTGCCTAACCCAAGGTCATAAAGATTTACACGTATTTTTCTTCTAAGAGTTTTAGTCCTTACATTTAGGACTTTGATCCATTTTCAGTTAATTTTAATGTGTGGTGTGAGGGGGCTCAATTTCATTCTTTGGCATGTGGATATCCAGCTTTCCCAGTACCATTTACTCAAAGGACTATTCTTTTCTCATTTGTATTATCTTGGTAGCCTGTGGAAAATCAATTGACCCAAAATATACAGGCTTGTTTTTATACTCTTACTTCAAATTACTGTTACTTTGTAGTACGTTTTAAAATCAGGATACGTTTGTTCTTTTTCAAGATTGTTTTGACTATTCTAGGTCAAATACATGTGTATTTTAGGATCACCCTGCCATTCCTACAAATAAGCTGACTGGGATTTGATAGGAATTGTATTGAATCTATAGATCAATTTGGGGCATACTGCCATCTTAATATTAAATTTTCTAAGCCATGAACCACAGGATGTCTTTCTGTCCTTTATTCCTTTTAACTTAAGGAATAAAATGTGGGGTTTATACTAAAAAAAAAAAAGTAGAGCTATAGTATCTATAGGCCCCATAGCTCTGGATGTTATGAATATTTTAATATTTTAAATTATTTTAATAACTTGAGTGCATCGTCAAATATGACATTCATTAGAATTAAGTTTAGCAAACATTTATTGTTACAACTTTATATTAGGTACTAAGCTTGGTTGTGGAGATACAAGGATAAATAAGATATCACTGACATTAAAACTTCTGGTCTAGTGAGGAAGTCTATTTATAAACAAATTTTCATATGATATACTAGGTTCAGAGATCAAGATTTCTTAAAAGTTGTTGGCACACTCTTCATTATGTAAAGGTTGTACATAAAAATGATTATAAATAGTGTATTAGCACAACTTCTTTCACTGCTGCCTAGCTGTGATAGCTTGTAAAGAAGTTAAAAAATAAGGGCTATAAAGGCTCTTAAGATTTGAAATTTGGGTTATTTGGTATCAATAATACATTTCTAATGAATTTTCGGGATTTATGAATTAATTATAAGAAAACTTAGAATCAGTATGCCACCTAATTGAAGGAAATAACATTTAAGTAAAGCAAAAATGGAATTTTTAAATTCTCTTTAGGTCCTTTTTTTTTTTAACTTAGATAAACAGTTTTTCTTTTTTTTCCCAGTTTTCTTTTTTTTATTATTTTATTTTTTTAAATCTTTATTGTTCAGATTATTACAGTTGTTCCTCTTTTTCCCCCCATAGCTCCCCTCCACCCGGTTCCCACCCCACCGTCTGTCCTTACCCCCCACCCCCCGCACTGTCCTCATCCATAGGTGTATGATTTTTGTCCAGTCTCTTCCTGCACCCACCACTGCCTTTCCCCCAAGAATTGTCAGTCCACTCCCTTTCTATCCCCCTGATTCTATTATATTCACCAGTTTATTCTGTTCATCATATTTTTTATTCACTTGATTTTTAGATCCACTTGTTGATAGATATGTATCTGTTGTTCATAATTTTTATCTTTACCTTCTTCTTCTTCTTCTTCTCCTCCTCCTCCTCCTCCTCCTCCTCCTCCTCCTCCTCCTCCTCCTCCTTCTTCTTCTCCTCCTCCTCCTCCTTCTTCTCCTTCTTCTCCTTCTTCTCCTTCTTCTTCTTCTTTTTAAATATATTTTATTGATTTTTCCCAGAGAGGAAGGGAGAGAGATAGTTAGAAACATCGATAAGAGAGAAACATCGATCAGCTGCCTCCTGCACATCTCCCACTGGGGATGTGTCCGCAACCCAGGTACATGCCCTTGACCGGAATCGAACCTGGCACCTTTCAGTCCGCAGGCCGACGCTCTATCCACTGAGCCAAACTGGTTTCGGCTCTTCTTCTTCTTAAAGGATACCTTTCAGCATTTCATATAATACTGGTTTGGTGGTGATGAACTCCTTTAGCTTTTTCTTATCTGTGAAGCTCTTTATCTGACCTTCAATTCTGAATGATAGCTTTGCTGGGTAAAGTAATCTTGGTTGTAGGTTCTTGGTATTCATCACTTTGAATATTTCTTGCCACTCCCTTCTGGCCTGCATAGTTTCTGTTGAGAAATCAGCTGACAGTCGTATGGGTACTCCCTTGTAGGTAACTAACTGTTTTTCTCTTGTTGCTTTTAAGATTCTCTCTTTGTCTTTTGCTCTTGGCATTTTAATTATGATGTGTCTTGGTGTGGTCCTCTTTGGATTCCTTTTGTTTGGGGTTCTCTGCACTTCCTGGACTTGGAAGTCTATTTCTTTCACCAGGTAGGGGAAGTTTTCTGTCATGATTTCTTCAAATAGGTTTTCAATATCTTGCTCTCTCTCTTCTTCTGGCACCCCCATAATTCGGATGTTGGTATGCTTGAAGTTGTCCCAGAGGCTCCTTACACTATCTTCATATTTTTGGATTCTTTTTTTTTTGCTTTCCTGGTTGGGTGTTTTTTGCTTCTTCGTATTTCAAATCGTTGACTTGATTCTTGCGATCCTCTAGTCTGCTGTTGGATCTCTGTATATTATTCTTTATTTCAGTCAGTGTATGCTTAATTTCTAGTTGGTCCTTTTTCATATCCTCAAGGGTCTCACTAAATTTATCTGCGGTTTCTAGAAAATTCTTGAAAAACCTTATAACCGTGGTTTTGAACTCTATATCCAGTAGTTTGCTTTCCTCCATTTCTGTCATTTGTGACCTGTTTCTTTGTCTCCGCATTTTGGCTGCTTTCCTGTGTTGGTAGAGTGGCTCTGTGTGCTAGGTGTCCTATAGGGCCCAGTGGCTCAGCATCCCCAATTACCTGAGGTGGACACTCTTGGTGCACCCCTTCGTGGGCTGTGTGCACAGTCTTGTTGTAGTTATGCCTTGATTGTTGTAGTTATCACTGGGAGGAATTGACCTCCAGGCCAATTGGCTATGAGAATCAGCTCTGTCTACAGTGGGAGAATTTCTGTGCTGGAGACACCCTTCTGGGGCAAGACTTGCTTCAGTGGGGCTTTGGTGCTCACTGAGTCTTCCCCATGAGTGTGTCCCTTATGGATCTGAGGAGTTGTAATCTGGATGGTCCCACTCTGACCACTGGGTACACTGGCTCTTGGATCTAAGGAGGTGCTAATTTAGCCTCTCCCTGAGGCTACCCAGCAGGAGCTATGGAGAGATCTGCAGATTCCTCTTTATTTGGGGTTTGGAGGTGCCCAGATGAGGCCCAGCTGTGAAGCAGTGCAAGCTGCTGTGGGGCCTTGGGCCTTCTCTTGGAAGTTCTGTGTCTGTCTGGCCCAGCTGCAGTTTGTTAGGTAATTTTAGATTGCAGAGGGCCAGGGCATTCATATGCAAAAGCCTCTGCGCACAGCTTGGGTGGGGTGGGGTCTCAGGGAATCAACAGGGTGGAGCAAACAGCTATGGCTGATCCTCAGCCCTGCCCTAAGAGGCCCCACTCTCAGTGTCCCCTGGTAGCCGCTGCAAGCACCTCTGAGAGAAAGCCGCCCTGGAGTTCCACCCGATGCCAGATATTCCAGTTTTTTCCTGTATGGGTCTGGGTCTCCAGAGACTTGCCCGGAACTGGAGTTCAGAGCAGTCAGGAGCTTGTCTCCCTCCTGATTGAAAAAGACAACCGTATCCTCAGTTGCCAGCCCTTTCCGCGCGCGCCTCCGTACCTCTGCACTTTACTTCCGCACCTCCTCTGAGTCTCAGTGTGCTTTTCTTTTTCCTTCTGGTTGTAGAATTTCCACTCAGCCAGCCTTCCTGTGGTTCTGGGTGATGTCCGTTTTGTCTTTTAGTTGTATTTTTGAAGTGTTTGTGCGAGGCAGCAATTTCAGGTGTTTACCTATGCCGCCATCTTAGTTTCTCTCTCTTTCTCTCCTAAACAGTTTTCTTAATGTCTTATTCTCTCTCATATGCCTATGACTTGAGCACCAGAATCTCTACACTTGTTTATGTCATGACTCCATTTGGCACTTCTGTTGAAGCCTGTGAAACTCCTCAGAATAATACTATTTTTTTAAACGTGTAAACCGGAACATACAGGATTAAAAGGAGAAGCAGCTACATTAAAATTATTATGAAAATACTGTTAACAAGTTTGTGATACAGTAATCTGTGCTTCCTTGGTAACATTAAATTATAAAATTGAACAAAATTTAAGATGGTAACTAAGTAAAAGTGAAAATAAGTAATGAGTAGTAGAGCGACATTTTGAGATAAAATGTGATAGTAAACAAACTTTTTTAGGTATTGCTAAACTGTGGTTTGCTCTTACCTTCATAATGGAAAGAAATGCATTTTCTTATTACCCAAGTTAATGGAGCCCCTTAATCCTGTCCACAGACTTCCTGGGAGTCCATGAATATTAACCAGTTAACTGCCACACGTCCAAAACGAAAACTATTCCCACATGCCATGATATTTTGAATTTAAAAAATCAATTTGCAATGAATATTACAAAAATAAATATATTACTCACAATTCGGGTGTTCTTGAATATTTTCCGTTGAAAATTCTCACGAAAAATGATTTTAAAGTTGATCTACAGACTTACGGCAGGCAAATGGTTAAAAATGCTTATTGAGTACGAGCTATTTTCTCCTGCCTAAAATTGTTTTTATTCCCCTCTGTTTTCTATCAGATCTGAGCGTGATCATCCTTGCAGATTCAGTTCACTTATCTTAGCACTTTATGGTGATAACTTACTTTCCTGTTATGTGTTAGTCACTATTCTAGACATTTGAAATGCATCAGGAAACAGAACAGGAAAAAAATTCATGCCTTCAAAGACTTACAGCCTTATGGGAGGATGTCAGTAGACAAAATAAATACATAAATTATGTAGAATGTGAGACAATTATAAACACTATATAAAAGGGTAGATAAAGTAGATTGAGGTGTGGATTGCAATTTTCAAAAGAATAAGTAAGGTACATTCTTTGAGAAAGTGAATTTTGAACAAAGACATGAAAATGGTGAGACTTAACTGTGCAGATATCTTTTCTGTCTCTTTCACTACACTTCAGATTGAGCATTGTGACTAGCACATACATGAACTGTCATTAAGAGAAGGGTTGTTACCTTTCTGGTATCTGCCCAAAGTTTGAGAAGTTTAGCCAGTTTGGATGATTAAGCATGTGTCATTTCCCCAGGTTGGGTTCGATGATTAGGTTATATTCTGATACAGCTTGTTCTTACATTTTATTTTTGATAATATGTTTCTCTAAAAATATTTTAGCTATTGTTATTTTTACTTGCCTTTTCTTGTGCAAAGTAGAAATTTAGCAAATGTTAAATGAAAGAATAAATCTTTAGAATTACCCAAATTATTTATCTTTTTGTAGGCACAACTCTCTTCAATAATTAAATAAAAGTTGTTATATTTAAAAATTTCAGATTTGCCAAATATTTGTATGCTTGCTCTTTGATAGAAATTGTAGGAGATGAGAAAGAATAAGATTAATACAAAACAATATGTGTCAAACTTTGGAGGGAATATTTCATGTGTATGATATTTAATCCTCAGTGTACCATCAGGGTCCAATTTAGTTTTTGAGTATCAATTTTGAGCAGTTCTCATTTGTAAAGGTGATTATTTTATGCCTTACATTCTTTCTTAGATGTTTTCTGAAGAGCAAATAGAAAATTTAATATTAAAAAAAAAACTAGAATAAAACTTATTCTATCTTGCAATTACCATATGTGATTCATTTATAAATCTAACATGCAATATGGTATTTTAGTGATCTTATTTTTCCTAAATCTTGAAAAGATTTCATTATCTTAAGAATTATTTCATGAATACCCATCAGTTTTTCCCCATCATGCTCAAATACTAAAATAACAAGAATACAAAAGAATGATTGAATGATATAGTAATGAAATCACCACTATTGTTCTTCAGTTTTCTTTTTTTAAAATATATTTTATTGATTTTTTTACAGAGAGGAAGGGAGAGAGATAGAGAGTTAGAAACATGGATGAGAGAGAAACATCGTTCAGCTGCCTCCTGCACACCCCCTACTGGGGATATGCCCGCAACCAAGGTACGTGCCTTTGACCGGAATTGAACCTGGGACTCTTCAGTCCGCAGGCCGATGCTCTATCCACCAAGCCAAACCGGTTAGGGCTGTTCTTCAGTTTTTTTATTGTGTTGTCCAAAGTATGACATCTTAAGGTTTTTTTTGCTTTTTTTTTTTTTTTCCCTGTTCATAATGATAAATGAAAAATTGAGCCTTCGTCGATGTAGCTTAGTAGTGCCTCGCGTTTGATTCCTGATCAAGGGCATGTACGTGGGTTGCAGGTTCAATGCTTGGCCCCAGTCAAGGAAGCAACTAGTCATGCCTCTCTTATATCGATGTTGCACTCTCTTTAAAAAAAAAAATCAGTGGGAAAAATAATCCTTGGGTGAGGATTTAAAAAGAAAATTGACAGGAAAATGGTTTACTATTTTCAGTAGAATCAGAAGGTGAACATAGAGACAGCAACACTCTAGACTCTAATTATGATGGTTAAATTGAGTTGATTATATCCTAGATTAATTTTTCCAAACCAAAGAAATACTGAGTTGATATATTTCTAAGGACAAAAAAAAAAAAAAAAAAAAAATGAGTGCTATTCTCATCCACTTAGTCATTCAGCAAGGTTTTCATAATGCAGTATTATAGACTTATGAAGTCCCATGAAAGTATCTTTATACATAAAATTCTATTAAACTTGAATGTCATATGCTGTTGTAATTATCGTGTGTTCAATTAAGAATTAGCATATATTTTTAAATGTGTTCAGTTGATCATCTCTTTTTATTTGGCTATGGCAGAAGTTCTTGAACTTGGCTTCTTAAGTTATAAATGAACTTTTTTTCCCATATGAACTTTACTTTTCTCAGTTCTAAATTAGTGTTTCTCTTATGCTACTTTAAAAATCCTATATAATAAAGAGGTAATATGGAAATTGTCATGCCCTTGCACAAGACGGCTGTCCCTATGTGGTCAAAAGATGGCCAGCAGGGGAGGGCATTTGGGGGGTGACCAGGCCTGCAAAGATGGCCAGCAGGGGAGGGCATTTGGGGGGTGACCAGGCCTGCAGGGGAGGACAGTTAGAGGCGACCAGGCCTGCAGGGGAGGGCAGTTGGGGGGGACCAGGCCTGCAGGGGAGGGCAGTTGGGGGGGACCAGGCCTGCAGGGGAGGGCAGTTGGGGGGGACCAGGCCTGCAGGGAAGGAAGGGCAGTTAGGGGCAACCAAGCCGGCAGGGGAGGGCAGTTGGGGGTGATCGGGCCGGCGGGGGGGCAGTTGCTGGTGATCGGGCCAGCAGGGGAGCAGTTAGGTGTCGATCAGGCTGGCATGGGAGTGCTTAGGGGGTGATCAGGCTGGCAGGCAGAAGCGGTTAGGGGCAATCAGGCAGGCAGGCGAATGGTTGAGAGCCAGCAGTCCCGGATTGTGAGAGAGATGTCCAACTGCTGGTTTAGGCCCGATCCCACACACAGGGATCGGGCCTAAACTGGCAATCGGATATCCCCTGAGGGGTCCCAGATTGGAGAGGGTGCAGCTGGGCTGAGGGGACACCCCCCACCCCAGTGCACAAATTTTGTGCACTGCGTCATACATATACATATATATATATATATATAATTTCAGAGAGGAAGGGAGAGAGAGAGAAACATCAATGATAAGAGAGAATCATTGATCAGCTGCCTTCTGCATGCCTCACATTGGGGATCAGATTCAAGCCCACAACCCAGGCATGTGCCCTGACTAGGAATTGAACTGTGACCTCTTGGTTCATAGGTCTATGCTTAACCACTGAGCCCTGTTGACTGGGCTCTCATGTTACTTATGTTGTATTTGCAAAATGTTTGCTTTTGGAGCATAGGATTGTAACAATCCATTTTAATGTTATAGAGTTGCTGGGATATATTGTTAATATAATTTATTTCTTTACTTTAGGGGTCCTATTGGGCAATAGACACCAATCCGAAGGAAGATGCGCTGCCTACTCGGCCAAAGAAGAGAGCACGATCTGTAGAACGGGTATAAGCTCTTTATTTAGTTTGTGTCATTATGTCAGAAATATAGATTTTCAAGGTTCATTTTCAATACAGCAAGTATAACTGTAATGAAGATAATACTTAATCTGTATAGCATTTTGTATTTTTTCAAATCACTTTCAAATTCATTGTTTTATTTGATCTTAACTCAGGTGAGATGGGCAGTTTAGGAATTAAGTAAAAGGTGTGTTGGTTGTTTTTGTAATTAGGGCACAACTGTTATCTGAGACTCAAATCCAGGTTTCTTGAGTTTTAATTTTAGACTCTTTCCTCTGGCATGTGCAACATTGAGGGTTGGTTTTAGTTAACAAAACTATTCTTTTTCACTGCATACAGTCTAATTAAATTGAATTTTCCTGATTATCTTTCAAATGCTTTTTCCTTCTTCCAACTATGTAATAATTATTTTATACACAAAATCTGTTAAGTATATGTGTTATTTGTAAGATAATTCTTACTTGTAAATTCATGCTCAAAAATTAATTTGCAAGATTAATTTTATCTCCAAGATTTGGAGAAAAAGGAGCGCTAGTTGGTATTCTAAGTTGTTTATTGTAACTTATTTTTAGTAAACACTTAGACTGTCACCAGACATTAACTTTACCTTTCAGCTTTCTCACTGTACATTTTCTAGCATTTCAGCGCTTTCTCTCTCTCTCACACACACATATACATACATATTTTACCCTACTGTTCTTAAAGACCCATTTCAAATGTTAAGTACATTATGAAGCTTTTCCTCATTTCCTCATTCACATTCTTGTAGAATTTTTCCAATGTTCTTTTATAGGATTTCTCACACTTTGTAGATATTGTTTCTGTATTTGTTTCCTTTGTTAGGCTGTGATCCCCTAAGAACAGAGGAAATATATGTCTCCAGTGTTAGTGATTTTTACAGTTTACAATAGGTATCAGTAAATGGTTGCAGAATCAATCAGGTCAAAGGGAATATGATAAGATGAAAGAAACAGTAAACATTTGGTCAAATAAATTTGTTCTAAACCCCTGTAATAAAAGACAGAATTACTAGGAGACAGTTTAATTAGGTATGTACCAGTACATATGGGAGCACCACAAGCAGCCAGGCAATTGAGGCTAAGGAGAGGGATAGAGATAGGGGTCTTCAAAAGGGAGAAAAGCAATTCACAGGAAGGTGGGAAGAGCAAATGTTTGGTAAATAGATGTTTGCTGTGCCATGCAGATAAGCCTCTTAGATATAAAGTTATCTTTGGTAATAATTCTCTTACTGGTACAGGCCACCTTTCTAATTTCCTTTAGGCAGTTAGGAGGATATAAAAAGCTTTTGCTGACTCTGCTGGGTCTTTATTGCCTTCAGCTCAAAATAATTCACAAACTAAATTGGCACATTCTACAGTAGCTTGTTCTAAACTCCCTCAATGCTGAGTAGATGGAGTTGCAGTAGTCTAGTTGGTAAAACGGTAATGGCCTGGGCTAGGAATGTGTACATAAATGAGAAAGTTCTCTAGAAAATTAGCGTGGTATCAGGTTTCAAAACATATACCTGGAATTGTCTGTAGTACTGTAATTTTACCAATTTAATTTGACAGATATTTGTTCTGTAGATACTGTGTCAGGCATTATGCTTGGGTGCTGTGGGGTATACTAAGAAAAATGAGATATGATAAAGACACAATTATAGCACAAGGGTAAAGTATGTATGGAAAGTATTATAAGAAAGACATAAAATATCATTGTGTGCAGAGGAAGGAGAGACTGTTTTACTGGGACTATCTGGGAAGGTTTCATGGGTTATGTGGTTTGACTTTCAGATCAAGTCAGGCAGGGCAAGGTAGAACAACATTTAGTATTTAGTATTGAGTGCCATGAGCAGGTACAATTCTGGGTGCTGGAGCAACAGCAATTAAGAAAGACATTCTCTGCTCTCATGAAGTTTTTCTGATGGGGGGTGGGGTGAGTAGTGAAGCATAAAATAAAAGGCCTTGGTAAAGATATGATATAGAGATGGAAAAGTATCAGGATTGGGTAGTTCATTTTGTCTGTTTGAGCTTTCCCTTTTTCATGTTAATTTGAATAAGTCATGCCATTCATTGAGAGACAGTGAGTGAGAGCACACTTCTTACTTTGTAAGCATAGAGCTGTGTTAGAGAACAGAGACAGACCCATACTCTCCTTATGAAGCTTTCACTTAAGCAGGAAAGATAAACTGATATGGTAGAGTGACAATGTTCCTCAATGTTATTAATAGTTCCCCATTCATTCTCAAAATGGTATTTAGATGATAGATAATGTGGTTACCCTGAAGATAAGGGTCTTGAGAACTGTGGGACCATATAGCAGAGAAGTAAAATTTAGTCTAGGCAACTCAGGAAAAGTTTCCTTGAAGAACAGATATCTAAGTGAAGACCTGTTAAATGAATAGAAATGGCAGGTAATGAGGGTGATTGACAGTGTGAAAGAGTAAGCTGAACTTATGTGTGGAAAACTAGTGGTTAAAAAGTGTTCACAAAATTTAAAGGAACCGACAGGTTAATATGGCTGTAACATAGAGTTCAAGAAAGACAATACATTTTGTAATGTTTCTTAAAAAATCGTTTTCAGAGGGAGGAAGGGAGAGAGAGAGAAACATCAATGATGAGAGAGAATCATCGATTGGTAGCCTCCTGCAGGCCCCCCACCGGAGATCAAGCCCAAAACTCAAACTGTGACCTCCTTGAGGGGAGGGGCGGACCTCTGCAACCACATGTTGGTGTGGGACCAGCCTGTTTCACATCTCCATGCCTCCTACAAGTCTTTTTTTTTATTTATTATTTTGTCATTTTTAAAAATTGATTTTAGAGAGAGGAAGGGGGGCCAGTGAGAAAGAGAAACATTGATTTAATGTTCCACTTATTTATGAGTTCATTGGTTCAGTCTTGTATGTGCCCTTATTGGGGTATTGAACCCACAACATTGGCATATGGGGACGATGCTCTAACCCAGTGGTTCTCAACCTTCCTAATGCCGCGACCCTTTAATACAGTTCCTCATGTTGTGGTGACCCCCAATTTCATTGTTACAAATTGAACATAATTAAAGCATAGTGATTACTCACAAAAACAATATGTAATTATATATGTGTTTTCCGATGGTCTTAGGCGACCCCTGTGAAAGGGTCGTTCGACCTCCAAAGGGGTCGCCACCCACAGGTTGAGAACCGCTGCTCTAACCAATTGAGCTATCTGGCCAGGGCTTTTCCTACCAGTCTTTTTTTTTTTTTTTTTTAATTAAATCTTTATTGTTCAGATTATTACAGTTGTTCCTCTCCCTCCCTCCCCCCATAGCGCTCCTCCACCCAGTTTTCACCCCATCCTCTGCCCTGACCCCTCCCACTGTCCTCATCCATAGGTGTACGATTTTTGTCCAGTCTCTTCCTGCACCCCCACACCCCTTTCCCCCCAAGAATTGTCAGTCCACTCCCTTTCCTACCAGTCTTGGTGTGACTTCTTTTTTATATCCTTAGTTATAAGGATCTAGAGCTAGATTTCAGGCAGTTCTGAATGATGGTTGCTCTGTAGTTTTAAGGGTAATTTAGATGTGCTTGTGAGAGGATGTGAGTATCCCATTTACCAGTATCTACTCTTCCATCTTGACTGAAAGCTTGACCTTCTGCATTTTGCTTTTTAATTTGGCCTTGTCTGTTCAGTTCAACCAGAAGATATATTGATTATTTATTAATGAGTAAATGATATTTATTAAGTATTTATTAATGAATAATAATAAATGTCATTGTTATCTATAGTAATAAAAGTGTAATATGCTAATTAGACCGGATGTCTGGAAGGACGAAGCTAGAGCTTCAAGGGAAGCCCGGGTCCTGGGTGCCGGAGGGAAGCCCAGTGCCGGTAGCTGGGGGAAGGAAGGCCTACTCTGGCATGAATTTTGTGCATCGGGCCTCTATTGAATAATAATAAGTATTCATAAATGAACAGAAATGGCAGATAATGAGGGTGATTGACAGTGTGAAAGAGTAAGCTGAACTTATGTGTGGAAGACTAGATTAGTGGTTAAAAAGTAACCCATCTACTGGAAGCTGCTTAGGATAGTAAAAAAGCAAAATTAGCTTGATATTGCCTATGAGTGTTTTGTTTCGTTTTGTTTTAAGATTGGCAAGCAGTTATACTATTCCAAGGGAACTGGTGTCAAGAATAGAAGAAAGGCTTTGAGAGAATGAGCACCACATTAGTGCATGTTGATAACCATAAAAACATACTCTTCGTTCATTCTTTGATTGCCCCTTCCCCCCTTTTAAAACTTAATCATGTGTCTTGGCTATTGTGCAATGTTATTCATTGCCTATAGCAGCGGTTTTCAACCTTCCTAATGCCGCGACCCATTAATACAGTTCCTCATGTTATGGTGACCCCCAACCATAAAATTATTTTCGTTGCTACTTCATAACTATAATTTTGCTACTGTTATGAATTGTAATGTAAATATCTGATATGCAGGATGTATTTTCATTCTTACAAATTGAACATAATTAAAGCATAGTGATTAATCACAAAAATAATATGTAATTATATATGTGTTTTCCGATGGTCTTAGGCAACCCCTGAGGGGTCGCGACCCACAGGTTGAGAACCATTGACCTATAGGAACCTGTTACGCTAAAGTAGTGGTTCTCAGTGTGTGAGGCCCTTTTAGGGGGATCCACAAGGTCAAAACTATGTTCACATTAATACTAAGATGTTCCTTGCCTTTTTTACTCATTAATTTTTCCAGAGATTACATGACCTATGATTTTGTTATAGATTGGATGCTGAGGCAGATATGAGAATCTAATGGTTTTCCAGTAAGCCAGTTATTAAAGCAATTTTTTTAAAAAAACTCTGTTTTTGTTTTGGAGGCCATATTTTTCATACAAAACAATATTTATGTTAACATGCAATGCATTTATTAATCATTTTAAATGAATACATTTTGTGTCAATTTTAATTTCTAATAGGTAAATATCAATAGGTATAGCTCACATAAGCAAAAGCTATTTGGGATCCTCAATAACTTTTTAGTTTAAAGAGGTCCTGCTACCAAAAAGTTTGAAAGTATTGTGTTAAAGGAAGATTTCATGCCTATCCCAGGAGACATTTCTTTTGAGAAAGGAAAAGATAACTGTCATGATTTGAGTTCCCCCAGAGGTAGATAAGGCTTGATCACAGGTAGTTTGAGGGTTGATCCTAGGAAAGTGGGGCAATTATCAAGTCAATTACTATTGTGAGCACTTGGAGCTCAATCCCCCTGGGAACTCTGGGAGGCGGCTTAGAACTGTGGGGCAATGAGCTGGTATATTTATTTATCATCTCTTCCCCCTCATTGAGTGAGTGATGCTGCTAATGACATTAGCTTTTTTACACTTCTGGCCTGTCCTCCACAAAGCCAAAGCATGCTCCCCAACTGAAAAAAAAAGCCATTAGGCAGAGAGTTACAAATGTTTATAGTAAACAGCCTTCAGAGTGTAGAAATGAAACTAGAGGGAAGATAGTTGTGTTCTGACAGTGTTTGCTATATGCCTTGCTTTTTCTATTGGTGGAGTGTGTATGTGTGTTATCAGATCTGTGTGTACCCTTGTTTTTTTATATTCACAGACTTCTACATTTTCATAGCCTTTGGCTTAGTTATTAAATTGGATCCCACCCCCACCCCAAACATAGGAAATCCTTTAAAAAACAAACATCTTTTTGTCTTTTCAAGGTGTGTATGGGCATATCTGTTCTTCTTAAATTAGAAGGTGCGTCTTTTAGAATATGTAATTTCTTGTAATTCAAAGACTTTTCTTCCTGGTCACTGCTTAGTGTTTGACTAAGTGCCTCATTCAATTTTTTTTTTTAAATATATTTTATTGATTTTTTACAGAGAGGAAGGGAGAGAGATAGAGAGTTAGAAACATCGATGAGAGAGAAACATCGATCAGCTGCCTCCTGCACATCCCCCAATGGGGATGTGCCCGCAACCCAGGTACATGCCCCTGACCGGAATCGAACCTGGGACCCTTCAGTCCGCAGGCCGACGCTCTATCCACTGAGCCAAACCGGTTTCGGCCTCATTCAAATTTTAAAATAACTAAGTGGACAAATTTATTACTGTTAAGGAAATAGTTTTAAGGGCTGTCTGTAGCTGTTGCTATGGGTTGCAAAGTCTCCTGTTTCTGTTGTATGCTTAGCACAGGTAAAGTGTTTTGAAAGAATTGTAAGTAGGAAATAATGCACCTGTTAGAAATGTAAAATTTCTGATCATCTGGCTGGAAAAGGAAAAGGAAGTTATTTTTAAAACCCTTTACATTGTATTATATTTTATCTGCATTTAATTATCTGAAGTGCCTCTGTAAGTTTAAGAGCATAGTAAAATTATGAGCAAAACCAAGTCATGTTACAAAGTCATGAGGTATCACTTTTATTTTAAGTATAAGATTTAGGGGAAATACTTATAGCCTGAAAATTAGGAGACCTAGTTTTAAAGTTATTTGTTATAACTTAGATGTTTAATTTTTCTGGCCATAGTTTCTTTATATGTAAATATGAGTGGATTGCTAGCTATATAGGTCTGGAATCTCTCTTCTGAAATTTCACAAGTACAAAGGCTCTGAGGGAGAAACATACTTGGCATGAAGACAAGAGGCCACTGTGAATAATACAGTGGTTGGCAAACCGCGGCTCGCGAGCCACATGCGGCTCGTTGGCCCCTTGAGTGTGGCTCTTCCACAAAATACCACGTGCGGGCGCACATATACAGTGCGATTGAAACTTCGTGGCCCATGCGCAGAAGTCAGTATTTTGTGGGAGAGCCACACTCAAGGGGCCAACGAGCCGCATGTGGCTTGCGAGCCGCAGTTTGCCGACCATTGGACTAGTATGTGTGAGGAGGGAAGAGTAATAGGACTTGACATTAGAGAAGCAAGCAGTAGGAGCAGGAGGAAGATTGTGTAGGGCCTTTTATGCCATATTAAAGGACTTGGGGCTTTATTTTGAGGGAGGTGGAAAGCCATTGGAGGGACATAAGCAAAGTAGTGACATAATGTGATTTACATTTTAACGAGATTACTTTAGATGCTGTGTGGGGTAGAAGCAGGGAGAGCAAGGGGAAATTGCCCTGGACAGTTTTGCTTAAATCTTCTAACACATTGTGTAGGCGTTATTTGAGGAGGTAAAGGCCAGATGGCTATATAAACTTACTATCGTAAACATATTGACCCTGTAAAGAACACATAATCTCCAATTTTCCAGCTTTTATTGGAACAAAGATGGGAGGACACACATTTTTTCTTTTAGTGTGTGTTATAGTTCAAAGATGATTACAAGTTTAATCAGGAAGATAATGGGAGGATGGATGGATAAATAGAAAAGAGAATATTCTTCTAGGCAGAATACTTTGCATCTTGCTGTATGTTTGAGATTATTGTCTTTGTGCTATTTGTGTCTCAGTTTTTTCCATTATTATTCAAAGTGTTTTTTTGTGGATTAAATGATGCCCCACTGTGTGCTTTCCTTCTCTGAGGCTGAGTCTGAGTGAGTGTTAAAGGTATAAGTGAGCAAAGGAAGAAATGCAAACTACATTCTTTTTTTTTTTTTTAAATATATTTTTATTGATTTTTCACAGAGAGGAAGGGAGAGGGATAGAGAGTTAGAAACATCGATGAGAGAGAAACATCGATAAGCTGCCTCCTGCACACTCCCCACTGGGTATGTGCCCGCAACCAAGGTACATGCCCTTGGCTGGAATCGAACCTGGGACCCCTGAGTCTGCAGGCCAGCGCTCTATCCACTGAGCCAAACCAGTCAGGGCGCAAACTACATTCTACTCTTAGAACTCGCAGAGTGGAAAAAGCATTTATTTCAAATTGGCAAACATGTACTGGGTGTACATTATGTGGGAGGCACTACATGTTGCCTCCAAGAGATATGTGTAAATAGAATTTTCTGGGAATTTTCAAGTTAAGAGAAATCCTATTAAATTAGAGATGTAGACCAGGAAGTTTTCTTTCCATAAGAGGTCATTTTTATTTTTATGAATGGGTAGGATTTAGTTTTCTTTTTTTTAAACAATACTTAGAGATAGTTTATGTACAGTTAATTGAATATTTAAAGCTTATAATTTGAGGAGTTTTGATATGTGAAATTATTACCATTGTCAAATGAACATTTCCATCATTCCCCAACTTTTCTCATGTCCTTTAGTAATTTATGTCTTTTTCCATTCTTATCCCAGGCAGTCCTGATCTGGGGAGAATTGATATCTTAGCAGTATTGATTATTCCAAGCTATGAAAACATATACATACTATCTCTCCATTCATGAGGTCTATAATTCCTCTGAGGAATGTTTTTAGTTTTCAGTGTAGAGAACTTGGATGTTTCCATTAGACTTAATCCTGAATATTTTGTTTTTGGATGCTATATACTTTTTTAAAAAATACTTTTCGAAATGCCTGCTGCTAGTATATAAAAATGTAATTGATTTTTTTATATTAACCTTGTATTCTGTAATCACTTAATTCTAGTAGTTGTTTTGAAGATGCCTTGGGAGTTTCTATATAAACAGTTGTCACCTACAAATAGATAGTTTTTCTGTCCCTCACTTTCCTCTCCCCTGTGTCTTCCCACAGTGACTAGACTCTCCAGTACAGTGTTGAATAGGAGTGGTGAAGTGGGCATCCTTGCCTTTTTTTCATTCATAAGGGAAAAGTGTTTAGTGCCAGAGGTCCTCAAACTACGGGCCCGCGGGCCACATGCAAATACAAATATTGTATTTGTTCCCATTTTTTAAAAAATATTTTTATATATTTTATTGATTTTGTGCAGAGAGGAAGGGAGAGGGATAGAGAATTAGAAACATCCATGAGAGAGAAACATCGACCAGCTGCCTCCTGCACACCCCCTACTGGCGATGTGCCCGCAACCAAGGTACATGCCCTTGACGGGAATCGAACCTGGGACCTTTCAGTCTGCAGGCTGATGCTCTATCCATTGAGCCAAACCGGTTAGGGCTGTTCCCATGTTTTTCTTTTGTTTTTGTTTTTTTGTTTTTTTACTTCAAAATAAGATATGTGCAGTGTGCATAGGAATTTGTTCATAGTTTTTTTTTTAAACTATAGTCCGGCCCTCCAACGGTCTGAGGGACAGTGAACTGGCCCCCTGTTTAAAAAGTTTGAGGACCCCTGGTTTAGTCTCTCACCCCTAAGTATGACATAAGCTGTGGGGCTTCTGTAGATGCTCTTTTTCAGATTGAGCACATTCTTTAATACCTAGTTTGAGGTATACCTAAAAAGCAAATAGATAAATTAGAATACTAAAATATATCTAAATCTAAAAGGGTGGAAGAAAGGAACTAAAAACATAGAGGTGAAAAAGAAAACAATTTAGATCCAAATCTAACAGTACCAACAATTACATAAGTGCTAATGGTCTAAACATGACAGTAAACGGCAGAGATTGTTAAAGATGCTAAAAAAGCAGACTCAGCTAAATGCGGCCTATAAGAGTCATGACTTCAGATACAGATGAGTTGAAAGTAATGCATGGAAAAATATATGCCATACAAATAGTAAGCATAAGGGTGCAGTGACTATATTAACCATTTAACTACTATGTGTCCAAAACGGAAACCATCCCCACACACCAAGATATTTTGATTTAATTTAAAAAATCAATTTGCAATGAATATTATAAAAATAAATACATTACTCACAATTCGGGTGTTCTTGAATATTTTTCGTTGAAAATTCTCACGAAAAATGATTTTAAAGTTGGTCAGGGCTGCCACTTAGGGAAAACATTTCTTTTTTATAGATGTGTGTGGTGGGTGGGGGAGGTCTGCCGCTTGCGTCTACAGACGCTTATGGCGTACAATGGGTTAATGTTATATAAAACAGACTTTTTTAAAAAAATATACATATTTTATTGATTTTTTACAGAGAGGAAGGGAGAGGGATAGAGAGTTAGAAACATCGATGAGAGAGAAACATCGATCAGCTGCCTCCTGCACACTCCCCACTGGGGATGTGCTTGCAACCAAGGTACGTGCCCTTGACCGGAATTGAACCCGGGACCCTTGAGTCCACAGGCCGATGCTCTATCCACTAAGCCAAACCGGTCAGGGCTAAAACAGACTTTTTAAGACAGTATATCAGAAATTTAAAAACATTTGATAAAGGAATTATTGATAAAGACATAGCAATTGTAAATGGGAATGTGACTAACAACTGAGCTTCAAAATACATGAAGCAAAGCTGATAAATAAAAATGAGTAGGTGGCTGTGACTCAGTGTCCCATGAACCAGGAGGTCATAATGGTTTGAATCCTGGTCCAGGCAATTGCCCAGGTTGCCAGCTTGATCCCCCAGTAGGGGGCGTGCAGAAGACAGCTGATCGATGATTCTCTCTCATTGATATTTCTATAGCTCTCTCCCTTTCCCTTCCTCTTTCTAAAATCAATTTAAAAAAATTAAAGAACATTGGAATACATTATCAAATGCCTTGGTCTAATTGATATTAGAGAACACTATACCAAACAACTATAAAATACCTATTTTTTTTTCAAGTACACACAGACATTCACCAAGATATAGCACATGTTGAGCTACAAAACCAGTCTTAATAAATATGTAAAGGTTGAGCAGTTTGCACGAAATCACACAACATAGGTTTGTTTCCTCCTACCAGTAGGGATTAGTGAGAATTAAATAGTGAAACAGTAGTCTGGACTGCGATAATTCAGTTGATGTAGAGGAACATGAGATTTGTAACTTTCTAAAGTAATGTTACGTTAATTTAGGTATAGCTAAGTTGGCTGGCACCAAAATTGAGGCATATTTGTAGTTCTTCTACTGGTATTTTTGAAGCCCTTTTCAATTTTCATCTCACTCTCAATGTGTACCCAGCACCTACTAGTAGTAAGTGCTAGATTCTACCTTCTATGGCAGGGGTGGGCAAACTTTTTGACTCGAGGGCCACAATGGGTTCTTAAACTGGACCGGAGGGCCGGAACAAAAGCATGGATGGAGTGTTTGTGTGAGCTAATATAAATTCAAAGTAAACATCATTACATAAAAGGGTACGGTCTTTTTTTTTTTTTTTTTAGTTTTATTCATTTCGGTTGCCCACGGCTGTTCTAGGGTAACCTTTGTCTTTCCCTTTCTCATTTCATTCAAGAAGCCTGTTCCCTACCTTTGTAGATTATCAGATGAAAAAAATTTATGCTGAGGAATTAAGTGATGAGTAGATTAATCTTAGAAATGTGTCTCAGTGAAGTTGCTCTTTCTCATCCAATATATTTTAAAAATAAATGTTTGATTGGGTCATGTGTGGGACAGATATTTTTTTGCCAGAGAGGGAATGTGCATAGAACTAACATCATAGCCACAAATTGTTAATATCTGTCCTTCTTTAACTTTCAGCATTGAAGTTGAAAACTCTTGAGGGCTCACCAAAGCAGTAAAAACTGTCTATTGAGAGAGAGAAAGAGAGAGGGGAGGGGAATGGAGGGAGAAGGAGAAGGGAGAGAAGTGAGAGAGAAAAGGAGAGATAGAGAGGGGTGGAGGGAGAGAGGAATTAGAGGGGGCGGGGAGGGAGAGAGGAGTTGTCACAATATCCAAAATTTTAAATGTAGAAAACCATCTATATTGATTTTCACATTCATCCTGGTTTCATAAACAGTGTATATGAAGTTGCGATATTTAGGATATTGTTCGATTGCACTAACAAAGGAAGAAAAAAACCCGGAGAGGCTTAAACCAGAGAGGTTTTATTTCTCTCAGGTAAAAGTCCAAGCTGATAGTGGATCAGATGGATAACCATCTCTGTTCCACAAGATAATTTGGATGTCCATGTTTCTTCTACTCTTGTCTTTCCATTGTTGCTTAGTTGTTTAAGTTAATTTTCAGAAAGTACAAAACTGAATGCTGGAGAATTTGATGACATACCTTCAAATTGTATTAAAGTTGCTGGATATATAAGCTAATAATTATTTATTTTGTTCTTGTATTTTAGGCCTCAACTCCATATAGCATAGATTCAGATTCTTTGGGAATGGAGTGTATTATTTCGGGAAGTGCCTCTCCAACTCTGGCAATCAACACTGTGACTAACAAAGTAATTACATTTTAAAAACCACTTTTGAAATGTCATTGAGTAATACATTTAATTTGCCTTTATAATAACAATAGAATTTTATATGGTTGAATTTAAAGATGATATAAATTTGTCAGCTTGAAAGCTGAATCTACAGTGTTCTTCTACAGTGAGAAGAAAATATTTCTCTGGAGAAATTGGAAGATGCTTATTGGGAAGTTCTATATGAAATTCTTGATACTGCCAGTTCTCATTGGTAGAATTTTTGAGTCAACATTTTATTGTGTCAATTTGTTTCAAAATCATTGACTACCCCTCTAAATATATGTAAAAAAGATTGTCAAATTCCCAGAGAGTCAACAAATCAAAATAAATAATTTAGACAAACTCATAAAGTTCATTGGAATGGTGATCAACCTGTTTTAAGATGTTTGAGTTTACTAACATACCCAGAAAATAGTATGTGGTAGTTTGCTGCATTTTTCTTTTTCCTTTTTTTTTTGAAACAAAGAGTAAAAACTTTGTGCCAACTCATTAGCTACGTAGTGGGATACAGATGTCTCTTCTTTACAAGGTAATTATTAAATCTTGTATCTCAAAACCCTGAATAGGCTCTGGAGGTTCATGAAGTAACTCAGTCATATGTGTGCATCTGTTTCCTCCCTTATTAGACCATAAGCACCTTGAAGCCATACATTTCTCACACTCATGCTCATATTCTTTTAGTCTTGCTATCACCATCTTCTCTCTGGTGCTGCACTTGTTCTTTCTTTATCTCTGTCTCTCACTCTTCCACTCACTCATGACATGCATAAACACATATAGTACATGTACACATCGCACTAATTTAGTATACATAGGAATTTTTATTTGTAGAAAGATGAATAAACAGAAGACATTATATAATCAGAGAGACTAATCAGATTTCCAACTTAGAAAGGAAACTAGCAGATGAGATGTAAAGTAATGATTTTTCCCCAAATATCAATCTATGGAATAATTTCATCAGAATCACTTAGGAGAGGTGTGTGGGGGTGGGGCGGGGAGGATGGGATTCCCAGATTCCATTATATGCCTATCAAATAAATTACTATCCTTGTGGATAGGGCCCAGGAAACTGTACTTTCAAAAATCATCCCTAATGGTACCCAGCTAGACTTGAGAATTTCTGGTAAAGCAGATGGGTTGGAATCAGAAATATCCAATACTGGTCTTTGCAGTAGTCCAAGTAGGAGATAGTGAGGCCTAAACATAGATAGTTGTGGCTACTAGGAAACAATTAGGAAATAGTAATTCTAGGTCTTCATGACTAAATATGGGAATCAAAGGAGCTGCAGTTTTTGGACTTTGGCTTCCAGATATGATGGAATAACTATAATCAGTCTAACCTGTCTCTATAAATAACTATAATCAGTTCTGCCTGTCTATATAAAATACCACCCCCACCAAAAAGAGGGGGGAGGCATTGGAGAACAAAACAACCAAGACTTCATCATCCAGGATTCCAGAAAAAAAGGAAACACATTGAGATTAGTCCTGCAAATTTTCCCTTGAGACATTTCCCAATTCTCAGTGTATGACATAGAGGCTAAATAGAAAGCAGCCTAGAGCAGTCATTGAGCTAGGGAGAGAAAAACAAGTTTGGGGCTACCAAACAGTCAGGGTTTGAGGCTAAGATCCTGAGAAATCTCAGAAGTAAGCTAATGTTTTTGCAAGCAACATCCACTTAAGGCATTTGCTAACTCCTAACCTGCATGTGCTTGGGCTCAGACAAATAGATTTTTTCACTAACCAGAATTCAGCAACCTTAGAGAGAAAGGGTAGACAAAAATTATAGTTTGTGGACCTTTAAAATGGAGTGGGCCATCGTAAACACCCAGGCTTCCAAGTTGATACTTCAGAAGGGTTATGTTCTATGAGTAAGAGCAAATCAAAATAGACCAGGCTCAAATTTGTTATTAGGATGGTATGCTATTCTTCTTCTACTTGCCAAAAAAAAAAATCTTTTTGTAAGATGACATCACCCTAGCTTTTGCAAGTTTTCATAAGTAAGGTCTCACCTTCAATCAAAATTTCTAGACACTTCAGGATAAAGGACCAAATAATTCAATACCAAGAGAGGGGGGAACAATGTAAACATCCACAAGTGATCTAGGTAATGATTTTTAAATAACTAATATGTCCAAGAATATAGATGAATTACAGAAAATTTATTAGAGAATTGCAATCAGTATGGAACCATGAAGAGGAAACTATAGAGCTAAAATGAAATAATAACTGAGCCCGCTGGCATTGCTCAGTGGTTGGGCGTGGACCTAAGAAGCAGGAGATCATGGTTTGATTCCTAGTCAGGGCGCATGCCCAGGTCCCCAGTAGGGGGCATGTGGGAGGCAGCTGATCAGTGATTCTCTTCCTTCGTTGATGTTTCTCTCTCTCTCTCTCTCCCTCTCCTTTCCTCTCTGAAATCAATAAAAAAATATTTTTAGAAAATCAGAGGAAAAAAAAAACTAGGTAACTTCAAAGGAGCACAAATCAAGGCAGTGCCTTTTAACTACTGGGTATTCTTCACTGCCACACACTTCGGATTTTTATTTAAAACTAGGGGCCCAGTGCATGAATTGATGCACCTTGAAAGGAACTGTGGGCCACGAGGCTATGGTGGGCACGGGTGGTCTCAGCCCATCCTCTGCGCCCCCATTCGGCCCCTCACACCGCAGCCCCCAATCCTCTGTCTGCTGGCAGACCCTTTCCCGCTGCTCATATGTGCTGATGGCGCTGTCCCCGGCCCTGCTCGCACCCACTGACGGTGCAGAGCGATTGGATTGGGGCAGGCATGGAGCAATTGGGGCCGGCGCCAACAGCAGGTGTGAGCGGGGCTGGCACTGTCATTGGGTGCGAGTGGCAGCTGCTGCCCCAGTCGCCCCTTAGGAGCAGGGGGAGGTGGAGAAGTCCACAGGGGTGATTGGGGCAGCAGCTGCTACTCGCACCAGCTGACAGTGCCCAGTGATGGGACTGGCGCCGTGCACCGGCAACGGGTACAAGCGTGGCCGGCCCAATCACCCCTCAGGAACAGAGGGAGGTAGAGAAACCCTGAGGGGTGATCGGGGCTGGTGCTGGCAGTGGGTGTGAGTGCCAGGCGGGACCCCTGCGCGTGGGAGCAAAGAATTTTCAGTATCCACCAGAGGCTCGCATCTATGACAGTGACCAGTGCCCCACTTTGGTCTGGTGCTCCCACTCACCTGCTCCACCATCACGCCGCAGCTGACGCCAGCCATGTTCCGCGCATCCCCTGGTGGTCAGCGCACGTCATAGTGACCAGTTGTTCAGTTGTTCCGCTGTTAGGTCTATTTGTATCTTAGCCTTTTATTATATAGGATACTGGAATAGAGTTATAGAAATGTGATCTCTCAAAATGTCCTACTGTACTGTATGCACCATGTGGGTATGTTGGACAAAGGGATGATTCACCTCCCAGATGGGACAGAGCAGGACAGCTCAAGGTTTCATCATGCTACTCACAACAATGCGCAATTTAAAACTCATGAATTGTTTACTTCTGGAATTCTCCATTTAATATTTTTGGGCTGTGGTTGATTGTGGGTTACTGAAACTGGTTAAGGGGGGACTACTGTACTCTTCTTCTTTATTAGTTTCTAGACACATAATTGTTCCCTACTGATATGAATTTGAATATGGGACAGTTTCGTTTTGCCTTAAGTGTAGAAGCATATACGCCTAGTAGTTTTCAACATATTCAGCCTTTTTTGGCAAATGTTTGTGAGCATTGAGCATGACTGCTTTTTGCACAGACAGAAAGTATAGCCCAATTGGGTATTAAATTCAGCAAATATTTATAATTGTATACTGAGCAGAAAGCACTATATTGTGTATGATTACTTATTGGTGACTCAAGGAGCTAACAGTCTAGTAATAGATAAAAAAAATGATAAAAATTAGTGAGACTGTAAAGCCAGTGTATTAATTTTTCCCACAGAAGTGAGACCATAGAAAGGAAAGTTAGTAGTGGCATCTGAATAGAACCTTGAAGGAAGAATAGTTAGGTTACTTTTAAAATCTTTTTTGTTTATTTCTAGTTAAAAATTATGCTTATTATTAACAAACTTGAACATTGTAAAAATACATACTATCTGTGATAAAGTCTTCAGGAATACCCAGCTCCTACTAGTTAACCATTGTTAACAGTGTGATAACAATGTTAACAATGTCTAATGCATATATACAGGGTGGGAAATAGTAGGTTTACAGTTCTGAGTATATGAAACAGTTTATTCTTGTATTATTACTTATTAATTATTGTATAATTTTCCATATGGACAACTATAAACCTACTTTTGCCCACTATATATTAGCATATTATTATTATTACTTTAAAATATTAGATTATATACCTATGATTTTACAAATGTGTTAGATAGTAGAGTGTCCAATTTTCAGTATTATAAACACTGATATCTGATTTTTTTAAATTCTATTTTTTGTGTTCTTTTTTTGATGCCTAAAATTATGATAGAGAACAGGAGTTTTGCTAAAGCTTGAATAAAAATAAATTTATGCATTGTAGGAATATTTAAAGTCTACTGTAATCCCCTTACCAAAAGTTGATGAACTAATTGTACCTGATAGTAAATTGAATTTATGTATCTCTGGATAGTATATGTCCTATAGTTTGAGAGTAAATTATTTCATAGTGAGCATAGAGTTAGCAGTGAAGGGCATGGAATTGGGGTAGGTAGGCACCAAAGAAAAGACCACTAACATTTTATTTTTATTCCATATTCCAGCTAGTTGTACTTTTGTAGAGTTGCTTAAAAAGTACTCTTTATAGTAGGAACTACTTACTCAAATGTTGCTTTTCTTTGCAATCTAGGTAACATTGTACAACACTGATCAGGATGGTAGTGATAGTCCACGCAGTAGCCTTAACAACAGTCTCTCAGACCAGAGTTTGGCATCTGTTAATTTGAATAGTGTTGGAAGTGTGCATAGTTATACACCGGTAAGTCTTGATGAAGTTAAATTCTTCGTTGAGTACTCATTTAATGCTTAACACTAAACCAAACGTAATTGAAATGCTAATAAAAAATGAAGATGTATATTTTTCACTGATCAATTCATTAGCTTAGATAAGTCGAGCAGATTTCTACCTTGATAGTGTTTTAATTGGGTACTTGTATTTTACCAAGTTAGATACAAGTATATGATTGTGTACTATGTTACATATTTTGGTTTATGTGTTCTATGTCCAAGTGATGAGCAGTTGGAATAGAAGAAAGATTATACCTCAGTCTAGCATAGCTATATTTGAGTCCTTGGTAAAAGCCTAGAGGATGTTTGTGTATATCACCTTATTTTACAGCTGCAGATTTGAGAAGAGGATTCTATAAACCTCAAAGGTTAGAATGAACCTGGCACCAAATTCGTAACCAGTCTTGTATTTCAATTTTTGTCTGGAAAACAAAGCTATGCAATTAAGGGACCTGTGTGAGTGTTCTTGCTCCTGTGCTGATTTGGTTACCTATTATATGAGTACATGGCCCTTGAGTTATCTGATACTTCTTTTCTAATCATCTGGCAACTATCCTCACCAGTAGACAGAACAGAGTCTAAGAGCCATCCACCACACTTTCTTGGTATAAATTTGATGGTACCAGATCACTCATGAGTATGAGTAAATACGTAAAAACTTATACAGGACAAAGATGTAAAATGGGGATGGGGGTGGTGACTGAAGTAAGAAAATAACACAAGGAAAACAACTCAGAGCAGAATTAAAATTCTATTGAATGTAGGTAAAAAGAAACGTGATTCTGTAAAACTGTTATCAATGCTCTGGGGAAAAGGGGAATTAAAATAGTATTCTCCCATAATGCAGAAGAAGCAGATAGAGAAAGAATAGTTATGTGAAAGAAGAGAATAGATATGGAGAACTGAGAATTATAAGTATCCCTGAAGAAGATACTAGAATAGTTGGTACAGAAGCAATCTTTAGAAGAAACAGAGATTAAAAGGGCTTCTGAGTTCTTGGAAAAGTTAATGGGGAAAAAAGCCTATAACCTTAACACATCATGACAGATTTTAAAATTTCAGAAGTAATCATTCATATAAATACTCTGTGAGAACAGAAATAGGGTACATTCAAAGAAACACAAATCATACTTCTTTTCCTAATACTAAATGCCAGAAGATAATGGAATACTTTATGCAGAATTTTAGTTAATAGGTTTGGGATTATAAATATTAATGTCCAGCCAAATTCTCATTCATATGTGACGCTAAAAGAAAGACATAGAGAGCTTACAAAACATTCTATCCTTTCATGTGCTCTTACTGAAGAAGAAAAAAATTTTTTTTTATAGCTGATCAAGAGGTGAATTAAAACACTCAGTAATGAGAAAGTCATGATATTAAAGGACTATTTGAATAGTATTGAAGCAAACTGTGCAAAGATTTAATGATTTTAAGTAGCTTTGAAAATAATTTAAATATAAAAAATCTTGAAACCAAAAGAAATTAAAGAGCACAGAGTGCCTATATTATATCAAAAAATATAATAAGGAAAAAAGTTAAAAACATTTGTAGAACTAAGAGAGAAGTAAGAACAGACATGTCTGTTATAACAGTACGCCTAAGAAGGATTAACTTCTCTGTTAAAAGAAAGACATTGTAGACGGCTTTTTTTCATTTAACAACAAGATATCAAGCTGGTTATCAAGCACTCCTTAAACAACAGTACATTGTCAGCTGCTGGTTGAGTTATCACATATCCATAGATTGAGCTTATAAGGACATAGAGATCCCAGATGCGTTGAGACAGTTTCATTCTTCATACAGACAGTATAAGCTGCATCAGTATGGTGTCACATCCCATTGGACAACCCCTAATTAGAGGAGCCAGATGACAGACTACATATATGGTGGGTCACTATAAGTGGAAGAACAAATTTTGTACTGCAGCTAAGCAGTTGTATAACTTGTAGCTATGCCCTACAGGAATAAAGTGGAAAGTCCCCTGTCTCACTGGAAACAGGGAGACAGATGAGAAACTGTCTCAGCAACTTGCTGCAAGATGGCAAGGTCGACAAGAAACTGCCCCCATAGCTGCCTCCGGCAAGATAGGATGGTTGATGAGAATTTGCTCCTCATAAGACCAGTCATCATCCCCTGTTTCAGGATAATCACATTGTTCACTAAATAAATGGTGGTTTACCACTCCTTGATATAGTCTTTAAGAGATGCAGCTGATCTTTTTTCTTTTTCTTTTCTAGTTGTGCTACCTTCAAAGATAATTTTTATTTTGTACATGTTTCTGGTGCTTTTTCAACCTCTTGCATAGCGCAAGCCCTTGATCTACATACAGGTTGGGGCAAAAGTAGGTTTATAGTTGTGAATATACGAGACAGTTTATACTTGTATTATTATTTATTAACTAGGGGCCCAGTACATGAATTCGTGCACCTTGAAAGGAACTGTGGGCTGCAAGGCTGCGGGGGGCACAGGGGCAGTCTCGGCCCATCCTCCACGCCCCTGTCTGGCCCCTCCCGCCGCAGCCCCCTGTCCCGTGTCTGCCGGTAGCCCTGCTCCTGCCGCTGACACGCGCTGATGGCGCCGGCCCGCTTGCATCCACTGATGGAGCGCAGCTATTGGGGCTGATGCCAGCAGCAGGTGCGAGTGGTGGCTGCTGCCCCGATTACCCTTAGGAGCAGGGGGAAGTGGAGAAGCCCTGGGGGGCAATCTGGGCCGGCATCGGGAGCCAGCAGTGGGTACGAGCAGTGGCTCTGGCGTTGGCAGCAGGTGCTCGCACCAGGCGGGACTGGTGCACTGGAGCAAAGAATTTTCAGTAGCCACCAGAGGTTTGCCCTGATGACAGCGACCAGAGCCCTGCCTTGGTCTGGTGCCCCTGCTCACCTGCTCCACCATCCCACCTTTGCCGGTTCCCACCATGTACCGCGGTTTGCTGACGCCTGCCATGTTCTGCGCGCACTCTCTGGTGGTCAGCACATGTCATAGCAACAAGTTGTTTAGTTCCCCCATTTGGTCTATTTGCATATTAGGGTTTTATATAGAGAGAATAGATTATTGTATTATTTTCCATACGAACAACTGTAAATCTACCTTTGCCACAAGCTGTATTTTGTTTTTCTCAGAATCTCCTTTGTCATTTATCCTTCATTTTTCATTTCCCCTCAGTTTCATTTCATTTAATAAAAAACTTTTCCCTAGAAATGATGACTTAGATGTGTTAAAGTTTCTTGCTGTTTTGGGCAGTGCCACAAAAACTGATCAAAGTACTCATAGTATTTGAATGTAAATGTTTAAAGATTAATTGAATAAATGAATAAGAAATGTTAGTAGTTTCATAATATAGTGTTTGAGATGAAATTATTTTTATAGAAATCAAATGAAGATGCTACAGAAACTGTCCAGGCTTATTAGTTCATCACATACTTGTATTGAGAAAGTCATTTATCTTCTTTGAACTTTCTCCTCTTCTGTGAAATATGGAGGTTGGATTAAATACCTATGGTTCTTCAAGATCCAGGTTAACAATTTTGTGGTCTGTACTTCATGTACACCCCCAACTTAAACAGAGGATGGAAAAGCCACAGATGGGGAAATAAATATTTCCTTTGGATTCTGAAAACTTTTAATATTTTCAGTGATGTATTTTACATAACAAATCAATTCTGATATAGAGCTACTAAATTAGTAGTATTCTCTTTTAATGATAGGTGACAAATCATCCAGAACCAGTCTCTCAGTCATTAACTCCCCAGCAGCAGCCACAGTACAACCTTCCAGAACGAGACAAACAACTACATTTCTCAGAATATAATTTTGAAGATCTCAGTGCCTCATTTCGGAGCCTTTATAAGTCAGTTTTTGAGCAGTCACTTAGTCAGCAAGGTGAGTTTTTTGTTTTTTTTTAATACTTTTTGTAAAGTAAATTTTTATTATAAAATGTTCTCTTAAGAATTGTTTTCACATAGCAGCTGTTATATTTCCTTGATCTTAGAACATTATCATCATGATCAGGATTGAATGCTCTTTGTGCCTTTACTATGCTCTGTGTATATTTATATCGTAGCACAAGAATGGCAGATAAATTTCATTTTGCCTGCCTACTTCACTTGATCTAGTGGTGTCCTAGAGCTCTGTTGAATCTGGTACTACATCTGTGCCATCTGGGAAAGACTACCATGGCTAATTAGTGATGTCTGCCATGGGAATCATTTTAGTGGTAAATGTTGTACCACAGAGTAGATGTGCCTTGCCTTTCTGTTCTGACTGGTATTAGCAAAAAGATAAGTATTAGCACCAAATTTGTACTTTCACGTATGGCACTTACAAGTCAACACATTGCTTAGTGTTATGCTCTGGGTCCTTGTTTTATACAACATATTTAAATCAGATTTAAACGCCAAAAGTGATTTTGGTTGAGATTCAGTATTATATCAACTAAAAGCTGCTATTATGTGTTACTCTGCCTTTAGTTGCTGGTTTAATTTTAGTCAGTCATGTGATAGGATCAAGATGACACATTGTCTTTTCCCCAAAGAACACTAGTCAGACGTTGACACTAGTCACACATTGTTGGGAACTCTACTGTAGAAATATTTCCTAGTTTATTTGACAGATTATTTATAACTCAGAGATTTTACCTATTTACAGCAGTGAACAAAATCCTTTAGACAAAAATCCCGATCTCTATAGAGTTTACATTTTAATACATGTGATTGTCAGATATTATGGCGAAAGTTAATGTTATATACAAGTATTACATATATCAATGAATATCAATAGCTTGTATAGGAAATTTGTTTTTCTGGCTAAAGGAAGAATTGTGTATTCTTTTAAATTTTGTCTTATATTCTCTATCTATAAAAGTACAAAAAGAACTAATGTAAGATTTTGCTAAGCAGACCCGACCTTGGTGGTCATAATAGAAAATTACTAACTTTGAAATAACAATGGTGAAGGTTTCTGAAGCCCATAATGCTATTTCAATCAAACAAACAAAAGAGCATTGATAGGAATTCTGGGTTCTAGTCCTGGTTCTACCATAAAGTCAACTGACTTAATGCCACCTCTCTAGAACTCAGCATCCCTATATGTAAAACAAGTAAGACTAGGTTACATGATTGGTTTTTAAATTGTTCTCTTTGGAGTCCTTGGCTTTTGTGAAGGTCTTGGGGAGTTAAAGTGTGCAGATGAAGAGGGAGACCTTCCCTGACCTCAAAAAAGGAAACTTTACATTTATCAGTTTTACATATTGGGCTTTTGAAAGATACTTTGTTTCATTTGATTTAAAAATAATTTGGGATTGAAAATGTTGGTATGGATCATATCTGGATTGTCACTTAAAATGCTAGGCCTTTATGGACATAGATAATGAAATCACTGCTTTCTTTCATTTTACTGTAATGCTATAGATTCCATATAAATGACAGTTTTCCAGGCCAAGGCAAGAACTTTAACTCTTGTACCTCTAAAACCTTAATGTACTAAGTTTTAAGATTATCTTACCATGTACTCTAATACAATTTTACCATTAATACTATTGACTATTAAGTATGAATACTTTTATTTTGTAAAAAGTAAGTGAGAATACTTTTATTTTGCTTAAAAAGCTTTTATTGACTGACACTATGTTGCAGTATTCTATTTTAAATTTAGTAACTTTTTTTTGTGTTTGGTTCAGCAAGACATGGTATTAGCCATACTTGCAATAGATTTATTAAAATGTGTGTCCACTTGCATACCAAACATACATTTTGTTTAACATTAGGCACTTCTGGCATTATCATCATCATAAAAGCTAGCATTTACTGAGCTCAACCTGCAGCCTGCACTTGCATTATGGCATTTTATCCTCACAACTCTATGAAGTAGATGCTATTACCATGCCATTTATAGTTGAGGTAATTGTGAGTTGGAACGGTTAATAACTTCCCAGAGTTTCCAAGTGCAGTGCAGAGACTTTACTTTCTGGTGCTATAAAATATGTAGTCTTAACCCCTAAACTGTGTCTCAAGAATGTTCCATAAAAGTAATCAAAAAGAATAATGGAGATGGCTGTTTTGTTTTGCTTAGTCTTTATTTGTCTTTTAAGACTCAGCTCAGATACCGCCTTTTCAGGGAAGACTTCTCTATATCTCCAGCTCCTTTCTACCTGAATAGGCAAGAAACAAAGTTCCTGTATCCCCACTAATGTTATTGGACATAATCGCTTATTTTAAAAATTATGTTTTGATTGATTCTAGAGCGAGGAAGTGGGAGAGGGGAAAAAGAGATAGAAACATCAGTGATGAGAGAAAATCTTCAATTGCCTGCCTCTTGCATGCCCCCTATCGGGCCTAAACCTGGGCATGTTCCCTGATCCGGAATGTTCTCCTGGTTCATGGGTCAACACTCAATCACTGAGCCACACGGACTAGACATGGACATAATCTCTTGAAGTGTTTCTCTTCTACTAGACGCTAGTACAGCGGTTCTCAACCTGTGGGTCGCGAGCCCCTTGGGGGTCGAACGGCCCTTTCACAGGGGTTGCCTAAATACATCCTGCATATCAGATATTTACATGACGATTCATAACAGTAGCAAAATTACAGTTATGAAGTAGCAACGGAAATAAGTTTATGGTTGGGGGTCACCACACATGAGGAGCTGTATGAAAGGGTCGCGGCATTAGGAAGGTTGAGAGCCACTGCTCTAGTAGAAGAGCATAAATAACTAGAGCATGGTAACTAGAGCATAAGCTACTCAAGGGCAAGGAATGATGTTTCTTACTATTCTCAGTTATAGAGCCCAGTGGATGGTGGATGTTCTATCAACACATCTTTTTCTCCCACCAAGGGGCTTTTTATTGGCTTTCAAAACCATCAACATGTGTTAAAATGAAACATAGTTGCCTTTTGACAACTTATGCCTTTGCTCTCTAATGTTGCAAACCTTTGTTCTAAAATATAACTACAATCTGACCATAAGTGAGCTTGCTTTTTCTGACTTTTTAGGTTTGATGAACATCCCTTCTGAATCTTCCCAGCAGTCCCATACTTCGTGTTCCTATCAGCACTCTCCTAGCAGTACAGTGAGCTCTCACCCACACGGCAACCAAAGCAACCTTTCCAACAGTCATGGCAGTGGCCTCAATACCACAGGCAGTAATTCGGTTGCACAGGTCTCGCTGTCCCACCCCCAGATACACACACAGCCGTCTCCACATCCACCCCATCGACCACATGGTTTACCACAGCATCCGCAGCGTCCCCAGCATCCAGCATCGCACCCACAACAACACAGCCAGCTCCAGTCCCCTCATCCCCAGCACCCTTCTCCACAACAACACAGCCAGCTCCAGTCCCCTCATCCCCAACACCCCTCTCCACATCAACACATGCAGCATCATTCGAACCATCAGCATCAGACGTTAACACATCAGGCACCCCCAACCCCACAACAAGTATCCTGTAATTCTGGTAAGTTTTTGTCTCCTGACTCTGGCTAATTGTGAATTAAGATCTGTTCTTTGTTATCTGGGACTTACCTGTATTTACGACCAACTCTCTCTTCATCTGTCTCCTTCTGTGTTTCCTTGCTCTAATCCTGTATTTGTAACTCATTTAGTCCATAGATTGAACTGGAGATTTTCTTGATTAAAATGTATTGTGGCAATATAGACAAATTCAGCAACTCTTGCAGGTTTCATGGTTTTATCTCTTGTTCTTTTGGAAAATAAGTGTTTTTGTGAGTATAATTGACCCTTTAACAGTGCAAGGGTTAGGAGCTTTAACCAGTTGAAAATATGTGTATGACTTTTGACTTCCCAATCATCCCTCAGTCTGCCTAGGGGGTTGGTTCCAGGACCCCCTTGGTATACCACAATCCATGGATGCTTAAGTCCCTTATATAAAATGGTGTAGAACAGTATATACAGTTGGCTCTCCATGACTGCAGATTCCCAACTAGGGATTGAAAATACTATCGATCGTATGTTTATTGAAAATAATCAGCATGTGAGCAGACCCACACAGTTTAAACCTGTGTTGTTCAAGGGTCAGCTGTATTTGAAAGAAGAATGGAATGCACAGTCTGCAATCTCTTAGGATTCAGTGATACAGAAGAGAGAACATACATAGATTTGAATCCTCATTATGACTCTTAGGACTTCAGGTGCATTTCTTAACTTCTTTTAGTCATGTTTTCTCATCTATAAAAATAAAGTACACTGCCATACAGTGTTGTTATAAGCATCATATTGAGAATACAAATAAGAAATGCCTAGTCCTTATATTTAAGTATTCAGTGAATATCTCCACTATTTCTTCCTTTGCTTAATTCCTGCCGGGTAGCTCATTTTGAAATGGTATTTTGCAAAGGAAGAAAGCATTTTTCATATCCTGATGTTTTTGAAAATTCGTTACTTTTCAGATAGTCTTGATGGTTTCTGGTGAGATGCTTAACTGACATGACATTGCTTATAGACCAAGCAGTCTTTGCACTGAAGAACTCCAAGGGGTGCCACAGATATAGACTATAAGGTGAATGGGGCCCTGGGAGTTGTGCAAAGTACAGTCCTTCTCTTGTCTTGCCTGGTTGTTCAATTACCAATCATATCACTGATGAGATTTTTTTATCCTGGCGGGACAATTGCTAAGTGCTAGACAGTGTAGTTCTTATTCACCAATTAAAAATTGACCATTGTTTCAGGCAGTTAAACTATTGTCAGGGAAATGAGCTGGGTAGTGCATATGGTCTCTTATATTCTGATTTTGCTTTATATCTTAAATTTTTCTAAAACCGTCTTGTTATTTACAGTGTGGAAAAATAATATGTTTTTTGAGGGGTGTTAAATGATATAAGGTAAAAAATGCATACCAGAGTATTTGGAATTTAGTGAGTTTCCTTTAACAATTTATTTTGTTTTCTATTACTAATTCTAAGTAGAATAAAATCTAGAATAAAATTGAAAATTGGGTATAGTTCCTGCTTTGATAGTCTATCTTATAAAACATCTTGAAGTTATTTTGAGATCTTTAAGTCTAATGATTGCCAGGGGAGAAAAAAGTACAATTATAGCTGAAAGCAACCTATGATGTGCCCTTAATGGCCTGTTATCCCAGTGGTAGCTTACCAGAGGATGAAAATAGACTTCTACCTTGTGAGCTAGGAAAGATTGTGGCTGTGATAATAGTCTCTTTGAATTATAAATTTCTCATTTATAAGATGGGAATAATAAGCACGTTGTCTTTTACAGGGAAGGAATGGAGGGAACTTAGTTGTTTGAATGCTTGTTATGTGCAAGGCAAGTTAGATACATTATCTCATATTCTCTTAAAACAAGGGTAGATTACCACATTCGATAGGAGAAGTGTAAGTCAAAGAAGTTAATCAATTTGCTCAAGATCATACTGCTAATAAGTAGTGGATCTGGAATTTATATCCTGGCTCATCAGAGTTCAGAGCCTGTAATACCAGTTATTCTAAAAGGATTAAAATAAACATTTACTGAGTGGGTAGGGGTTTGCTCAGCCACTCTCTCTGCAGAGATTGCTTTATTTTGTGTTGCCAAGTCAGCATTTATTATAGGATCTGAAAGTCGGATAGACTTGAATGTTTGTGGCTCACTTGAGGCATTAATTTAATCCCCCCCCCCCCAACAAATTTCTTTCTGACTTATGAGTTGCCTGAGGGTAGGGTCATGTTGTCTCTGGTTCATTGTTTATTTTATTAATCCATAATTGGCAGAATTTTGTAAACAAGTAGCCAGTAGTTGATACAGTTATCTGTGAAGTAGCAAAAATTTCTTTTTATTCGTTCGTTCTTCTATCCAGGGGTGATCCTGAAAACAGGGTAATTTGGACAGCAAGCACAGAATTTGCTACCTTGACAGGAGAACTGTGTTGAGGGATTTCTCACTCTTAAGGTTGCTTTGTAAGAAACATCTCTTGCTGTACAATCTAATTTACCTCCCTTAGTCAGTGCTTTTTAAGTTGAACTGCACATTGCTTCTAAATGTGTACCTGCCTTTAAGTTATAAAGAACGTACCTCTGAAGGTCACAACAAGACAGGAAAATGAACTTTATATTGGGGGAAATACTTATTTGTATGACTTGTCTTGCCTGGTCATCATTTGTACTGTACAAATGTAAAGAGCAGTTACCAAGATTGACAGTTTTCAAATGCCATCATGGGTTGCTTTCTAGAGCTTATAAGCCCTGGGTTCAAGTCTTCGATTTATTATAGTGACCTTGACCACTCTGGTTTCAGTTTTTTGTTTCCATTTGTAAAATGGAGAGAAATGATAGCCTTCCTACCTGTCTCACAGAGCAGATTGCCCCAATACATGATGTAATTTGTTTGTAAAACTGGATATCGATCTGCCAATGTCAGGAATAAGGTCAACTCATTGTCTCCCCTTACCATATACTTCAAACTTTCACTATCCAAGATTCATAATATTGTTAATATTATTTTTATAGGTGTTTCAAATGATTGGTATGCCACACTTGATATGCTAAAAGAAAGCTGTCGAATTGCTAGCAGTGTTAATTGGTCAGATGTAGACCTTTCACAGTTCCAAGGTGAGTGTTAGTTCTTTTTGACATATAACCAAATAAACATCCTGTTTTCTCTAGTAGATTATAAGTTTCTTTATAATATAAATAAATATCTCCTTACATAGTGTTTTATTTATTTTCTGTTGGTAGTATGCTTATAAACAACACTTTGTAAAATTTATAATTGTCTTTTGGCCAGTTGAAATAGAGGGTCACAGATAAGAGTTCTGAAAACAATTTGGCCACATCTAAAAGAATCAGACTTTGAATAATTTTATAATGTCATTCTTCATTGCATGGGAAAATCACTATCAGTGGAAATTTTGAGGGCTGAAAAAAAATTGTCTTGCTATTTTCCTTGCAATATTTACAGAACTGTACTAACTTTATTTCCAATGTTTTTCTCATAGGTTTGATGGAGAGTATGAGACAGGCAGATCTCAAGAACTGGTCTTTGGATCAGGTTCAATTTGCTGATCTCTGTTCTTCTCTTAATCAATTCTTTACACAAACTGGCCTTATCCACTCACAGAGTAATGTTCAGCAAAATGTCTGTCATGGTGCCATGCATCCAACAAAACCCTCCCAACACATTGGAACAGGTATGGGTTTCGTTATCTTCTTGATTTTCTCTTTTTATTTATTTTTTAAACTTCATCTCCTTTTTTTAAAATTTAAATTCTTTATTGTTTAAAGTATTACATATGTCTCCTTTTCCTCCCATTGACCTCTCCCCAGCTGCTCCCACTCCCCAGCACATGCCCTTACCTTCCTACTGTCTATGTCCATTGGTTATGCTTATATGCATGCATACAAGTCCTTGGTTGATCTCTTACCCTTCCCCCCTCCCACCCTCTCCTGCCTTCCCTCTGAGGTTTGACAGTCTGTTCAATGCTTCTATGTCCCTGGATCTATTTTTGTTCATTATATTCCACAAATGAGTGAGATCATGTGATGTTTATCTTTCTTTGGATTTTCTTTTTCTCATTCATATGAAATTTAGTGACTGAGGCAACATGTTACATTGTTAATGGTGACGGTGATCCATTTATATCTTTTAATTTCTAAGAAGTGAATGAAATCAAATTATGTATTTAAGGTATAGCTTAGAAAAACTAAGATAAATTATTTTTTGGTCAAGATTTATATGATTATTGTTTACAATGTACATTCCTTTGTGATCTTTTAATTTGTCAAACAAGAATTAAAATGTCTTCAAGATATGTACATTTTTTAAAAATATATTTTTTATTTATTTCAGAGAGGAAGGGAGAGGGAGAGATAGAAATATCAATGATGAGAGAGAATCATTGATCAGCTGCCTCTTGCATGTCCCCTACAGGGGATCAAGCCCGCAACACAGGTATGTGCCCTTGACTGGAATCGAACACAGGACCTTTTGGTCCACAGGCCAACGCTCTATCCACTGAGCCAAACCAGCTGGGGCAAGATATGTACATTTTATAAGAATATAGTTATGAAGATAGATCAACTTAAATTTGTATATTCTTGCAATGAAAATCTTACTTTTATATATCTTCTAAGAATGTTGAAGAAAATTAAACTTGAAAGTTTGCTTTAAGAGTAGACAAAATGGTATGTAGTGCCATTGATGTTTCACTCTGGACTCAAAATTTGTGCACTGTATTTTTCATCTCACTTTCTTCCTTTTTAACCTTTATTCTTTATGGAGTGTCCTCTATGTGCCAGGCACAAACTTCATTTTTTGATAACTCTTTAGTCCCCCCCCCCCTTTTGTCTTTTTTTTTTTTAATATGTATATATCTTCCTAATATTCTTAAAATTATATATATATTGTTAATTCTCACCTGAGGATATTTTTCCATTGATTTTTAGAGAGAGTGGAAAGGATGGGGAGAGACAGAGACATTGATGTGAGAGAGACACATCGATTGGTTGCCTGCCACATGTGCCCTGAGCAGGGTGAAGCTGCAACCGAGGTATATGCCCTTGAACGGAATCGAACCCGCGACCCTTCAGTCTGTGGGCTGATACTCTATCCACTGAGCCAAATCGGGTAGGGCTAAAAATGTTTTATTGTAGTAAAATACACACAACGTAAAATTCACCATCCTAATCATCCTTAAGTATATATAGTGTATTGATATTAAATACATTCATAATGTTATGCAACCATCACCACAACTCATTTTTCAAAACTCTTTTCATCTTATAAACCCTCTATACCCATAGTTGGCAAACTGCGGCTCGCGAGCCACATGCAGCTCTTTGGCCCCTTGAGTGTGGCTATTCCTAAACCTTATGAGTACCCTAATTAAGTTAATAACAGTGTACCTACCTATATAGTTTAAGTTTAAAAAATTTGGCTCTCAAAAGAAATTTCAATCGTTGTACTGTTGATATTTGGCTCTGTTGACTAATGAGTTTGCTGACCATTGCTCTATACTCATTAAACAATATCCCCACCATTTCCCCTGTTCTATCCTCTGCCAAACCTCTGGCAACTACCATTCTATTTTCTGCCTCTGATTTTTGACTAAGTAGTACCTTATATGAGTGGAACCATATAGTATTTGTCTTTTTGTGACTGACTTATTCGTTTTTAGGGCTAGGTAATATTCCATTGTATGTATCTACCACATTTTGCTTATCTATTCATTTGTCATTGAACAGTTTGGGTTGCTCTCATGTGTTAGATATTGTGGATAATACATGGGTCTACGAATATCTCTTTAAGACGCTGCTTTCAGCCCAGCTGGCGTGGCTCAGTGGTTGAGTGTTGTTGACCTATGAACCAGGAGGTCACAGTTTGATTCCTGTCAGGGCACATGCCTGGGTTGTAGTCTTGGTCCCCAGTGTGGGGCATGCAGAAGGCAGCCAATCAATAATTCTCTCTCATCATTGATGTTTCTCTCTCTGCCTCCCTCTCTCTTCCTCTCTGAAATAAAAAAAATATGTATTAAAAAAAAAAAGAGACCCTGCTTTCATTTCTTTTGGATATATACCCAGAAGTAGATCATTGCTTGTTCCTGATCTTAGAGGAAAAGCTTTCAGTCTTTCACCATTGAATATGATATTCATTATGGGATTTTTATATGTAGCTTTTATAATGTTTAAGTAGTTTCCTTCAATTCCTACTTTATTCTTGAAAGGGTATTGACTTTTGTCAAATACTTTTGCTGCATCAATTGGGATGATCATGTGGTTTTTTCCCTTCTATTAATGTGGTGTATTATATTAATTTTCATATGTTGAATCTCCTTGCATTCCAGGAATAAATCTCTCTTAGTCATAGTATATAATCCTCTAATATGGTATTGAATTCATTTGCTAATATCCTAATATATGAAAACCGAGGGTCCGTAATGACCAAAGGCTTGACCGAACGGATGTCAGTCCTGCAGTCGAGAGGGCTGCAGATCAGGCCTGGAGAGAGGCAAGGTCTGATCCGCAGCCTCCGTGGCAGCTGTTGATCAGCCATTGCCTCTCTCTTTCTCTCCGGGCTTTACCAGCAACAGCGCCTCTGTTTCTCTCTGGGCCTCTGCGGGGGCTGCTGATCAGCCCTGCCTCTCTGATCAGGCCCAGAGATAGGCCTGGAGATGCTGACTGGCATAGAAACCAACCAATCAGAACCAAATCTGGGTGAAGTGCGAGGAGCCAATGGCTGCCTAGGAGGCGGAGCTTTTGACACTGGCATATAAACCAACCACCCAGAACCTAATCTGGGTGAACTGCAAAGGCAGAACCTAAGATGGGGGCTGAGGAGGGGTTTTAAGGGCAAAAGCTGTTTGGTGTAAGGTGTAAGAAAGCGGTTCAATTTCTTAAAGATCGGATTGGCAGTATAGTGCATGTGGGTGGCTATCAGTCCAGATATAGGGATTATGTAATTTTGTCTGCCAAGAGCATCTCCTTCTGCTGAAAAAGGCTCTCCCCCCCCCCATTTAAGCAATCCTATCCTATATAATCTATCTATACTAATAAAAGGGTAATATGCTAATTAAACCGGGTTGACTGGCCATCTTCTGGATGTCCAACTTCCTTCCAGACAAAGCCATGGTGGTGGGGGCCGAGGCAGAGAGGGCAGTTGGGGGCGAGATCAGGCCGGCAGGGGAGGGCAGTTGGGGGCAATGAGGCAGGCAGAGGCAGTTAGGGGCGATGATGCCGGCAGGGGAGAGCAGTTGGTAGGCGAGATCAGGCCAGCAGGGGAGGGCAGTTGGGGGCAACCAGGCTGGCAGGGGAGGACATTTGGGGGTGAGATCAGATCAGCAGGGGAAAGCAGTTGGGGGTGAGATCAGGCCAGCAGGGGGGGCAGTTAGGGGCAATCAGGCAGACAGGCAGAGGCAGTTAGGGGCAATCAGACAGACAGGCAGGTGAGCGGTTAGGAGCCAGCTGTCCCAGATTTCGAGAAGGATGTCTGTCCAGAGGGTCCCCGATTGGAGAGGGTACAGGCTGGGCTGAGGGAAATCCCCCGCCCCCGTGCACAAATTCTGTGCACCGGGCCACTAGTTTATTTATAATTTCCTGTACCTATCTATTGGGCACTATGAATAAAGAAGTGACTTTAAAATAGGCCTTAATCTCAAGGAGCTCCCAGCCTGATAGGTGAGACAGGTTTATTAAAAAAAAAAACAAAAAAAAAACTGTCGTAGTTGGTTTGGCTCAGTCGTAGTTGGTTTGGCATCAGCCTGTGGACTGAAGGGTTCCAGTTTCAATTCTGGTCAAGGGCACATGCCTGGGTTGCGGGCTTGATCCCCAGTAGGAGTTGTGTAGGAGGCAGTCAATCAGTGATTCACTCTCATCATTGATGTTTCTATCTCTCTTTCCCTCTCCCTTCCTCTCAGAAATCAATAAAGATATATTAATAATAAAATAAAAATAAATAAATAATAATAAAAACAGTATGATGAGGACTATACTTCTACCATAGGGCAGTGGGAATGACAGAGGGGCTTGCTTAACTGTCTTTGGCAGATAGAAAAGCTTTATAGAAGAAGGTATATTTAAGCTGGACTTCGCAGGATAAGTGGGATTTTATCAGACAGAGAAATCTGATCACTTAACTTCTCTGCTCAAAACCTTCCATTGGTATACATTTTCTTTTTCTTCAGTAAAAAACAAAGTCTTTACTATAGCTTGCATCGCCCTACAAAATCTGGTTCCCCATTACTCTCACCTCCCCACCCTCACTAGACTCCCTGCTGTTCTTTGAACATACTCTCAGGGCCTTTGTACTTGCTCTTTGATCTGTCTGGAGTGGTCTTGCCCCAGTAGACCCCTGAGTCATGTCCTCATGTTATTCACGTTTCTTCTCAAAGAGTACCTACTTAATTGATGTCTTCCCTGACCATCCTATTTAAATGACAGCTCCTGTTCATCAATCCATGTCCACTCTTCCCTGCTTTATTTTTCTCTGTAGCATACTATTTAATTTAACTTTGTTTGCCTCCCTCTCCACCTCCACCAAGAATAAGCTCCAAAAAGGCGGAGTTTGTTTTTTCATTTCTGTATCTTTAGTAGCTAAAGCAGGGCCTGGCACATAATATTTCTAGAATGACTGGTCATTCAACAGATGTCTGCTTTCAATAAATAAATATATTGTGTGATTAGATTTTTTTAAATTCTCATAACTACATTCTAAATGTTAAAGGATCTCAAATTTTTGGAAACTGCATTGGAAGTTAATTTCTTGCTTAGGAAGTTGTTCACACTGTAATGAGAACATGGGGAATATGAGGAGTAATGAAAATTTCTCTCTGAAAGTTAAAGTGTTAGGAATGTATTAATTTCAGCAAGTTAAGTCTATTTGTTTAATGTGGGTATCTATCTATTCCATAATCCTTGTTTATTGCCATAATTCCTCTCTTAATTCCCACCATCATTCCCATTTTAAGGTAAGAACTACTAAGCCAAAAAAGAAATGTAAAAATGAAATATAAAAATAGATTGATCTTAAAAATAAAAATCAGAATTTCTGTGTTGATTGTGATTTGAGCTCCTAAGGAAGAGTAAAAGAGAGGTGAGATTTTTCAGGACAGAGGCTAAGTCATTGGTAAATGAGTGACTGTATTATTCAGAGTGCTTTGGCCCCTTAGCCTTGCAGCCTGGTGCATCCTTTAGAAGGTGTACCAGCCATGCATGTGAAGACTGATCAGCCCCCCAACCCCCCATAAGAATTTACTAGAGCTGCAATATAGTATAACTTTCTCCTCTTTTTTATTCCTAAATCTTCAGCATGTTCAAATTGGTGAGAGAGCTCAGTTCTGACTCTAAACTTTACTATAAAAAAAGCATGTCATCTTAGGAGGGAATGGCTAGAAGTCAAGTCTTGTGTTCTGTTCCTGGTTCTGTCATTTTTCTCTGGGCTCATTTCCTCATCCACAAGAACAGAGATAGGACTGGATTATATTATCTCTGAGGCTACCACCTCAAGCTTGGTCAGTCTGACTTTCCAGGGGCAGGCAAATACTTGTGAGTGGCCAAATAGTGTGCCCTACCTTGAATACAAAAGGAAAATTTTTCTTTCCCTTTTAGTTTCCTCTGGGAAATGGTTGCTCTTTTCTAGTTGACCACAGCATTGCTAGAATACACATGTAATTTGTGTGAAACACTAGAATACAGTGGGGAAACTGCTTTTCCGGAATTCCAGATGCTCTGCACAATGTGAGCAGTGTATGGTTTTCTTCCCCAGGAGTTAATGGGGGAGGGCACATGACGTTGTTCCCCTCCCTTTCTATTTTGCATTAGGATGCAACATAATTGACATTTTAGAGCTATTATACTTGATAGTTCCTGTCAAAAACAATATAGTAAGAACCTTCTGAAATGCCACTTAAATGAGGTCTATGTTTCCCATCTCCACACACCTAAATAATACATTTTTAATCATGTTTGCCTGTTATAGCTCTTCTACTTTGTGCAAATCTTTCCTGTAACTTTGTGCCTCCAGTAACTTTGTTAAGCAGCGAGGGCACCCATAGGTCTGTTTTGAGGGTGAGAAAATCGGGGCAATATAGAGACAACTATTCATGGAAAGAGCCCGTGAGTCAGGAGAACTGGATTCTAGCCCAGCCTTGCCAGACTGATGTGTCTTTGGGCAAGTCAGCTTAGCCTTTCTGAGCCTCAGTTGCCTCATCCATAAAATGGAGATAATTCCTGTCTCCACTTACCCTCGTGTGGGCTTAGTGGGACGCTAAGATGAAGTGATGAAAATGCCTTTGTACTGTAATGAGGTATGTAACAACAATAATAAGTATAACTTGTCTACAAGCTACAGAGAATTAGATGTAGTGCCAGAATTAGTACCAGTGGACTCACACCCAGCCCTGGCATTGTGTTAAAAAAGCCAGCACCACCCTAGCAGGTTTAGCATCTGAAAGGAGTAAGTTTTTCTTCCCTTTTCTTCCTCACCTTACCAGCTTAATTTAGTTTTAGGTAGCAGTTCTATTAAAATTTTAATGCTTGATTTGTTTTACTTACGGTAATATTTTTTTTTCTTTTTTAAAATCTGATTAGGAAATTTGTACATAGACTCCAGGCAAAATCTCCCTCCTTCAGTGATGCCACCTCCTGGTTATCCTCATATCCCACAGGCACTCAGCACTCCAGGAACAACGATTACAGGTACTTTGGGATGCGGTGTATTGCAATTAGTACTCATAATTTAATATTGAAAAGCTTGAGCCTGTCCTAACAGTGAGTGAGGCTGCCTTTAGAGGGAATGAACTCTGTGCTAAAGTGGGCGGGGTGCACAAATCTGGAGAGCTACTTGGCTCCAGTGCTGGTGAAAGGATTTAGGTGTCGTTCGGTGTTTGGACCATATGACCTGAAGTCTCGTTTAGCCCATGATGCTATCTATGATTCTAGTATTGTCCTGTCTCTCTAAGAGGTTGGGGCATAAAGTGTGTCCTGGTGTCTTAACTCATTGCATACCGCATAGAATAATCTCTTAAGACATACGCCAGGGACCGCACGTTTTTGGGCAAACTGCACGTTATTTAAATCATCATAATGCACTTTAGGTGTTGTTTTTCAATAATTATAACATTTTTGTTTACAAAAACAATTAAACAAAGTTCCTAGTACTTTTTTAACGTATGGTACTGTGTAAAACATTTTCCTCTATGAAGAGGGACCAAACATAATTTACATAAGTATCTAGATTCGCTCCTTTTTCCATGGGCGTGAAAAACGAGAACACTCGTGAGCGGTCCCTAACAGATGGCGCGCGAAACACGAGAGAACTCCTGAGCGGTACGAAATGTGTTAAGTCTCTTTGAAGCTATTTGACTTTGATAGACTTCAAGTTTTAAGAACCTACTTTGATTACCTCCTATATATTCATTCTGAACTATATTCATTTGAAGTTCCTCCAGCTGTAGTTTCCAGGGAAGTACCTTACAGAGGACGTAAGTTTCGGAAGTTACTAGTCCATAAATTTTTTCCCCTAAGTTCCTGAATGTAGGATGTTATGTTTAGCAGGGCAGTAGAGGCACAATTTTAGAGGTAGAAAGGGTCTTAAGAATTATCTAGATGGAGAAATGGAAGCTCAGAAGGGGAAATACCTTGCCTAGAGCCACCAGTTTGGCAAATGGCCAAACCAAGACTCAAGCTTTGATGTCTGGATTCAGAGTTCATGATTTTTCTTATATGCCACACACCCCTTTACTTAGACTACTTGAGGAAAAGATAAATGGTAATGTGGAGGAGTGGGTTTCAAACCCCAAAAGGACTGTGTGCCAGGCAACAGTGAAGGAGGAATTGGGACTAAGTGACATGTGTTCCCTGTCCTCAGTGCTCACCAGTAACTTGTAGGTGGTAAGACAAGGTAGTTAAGACTCTGGAGCTAGATCCCCAGGGTTTGAGTCCCTGGTGCTTTGACACTTGATAGCTGCCTAACTCTCCTCTCTCAGCTTCCCTATCTGTAAAAGGGGGCTAATAACACTACCTAACTCCTAGCCTTGTTAAGAGAATTAAATGAGGATTGTATGTAAATCACTTACATTAGTACCTGGCAGATAGTAAGAAATTTATACATTAAAAATAAATAAATACAGGCATTTCTGCTCTCCTGTGATATACTGAAAACTTTAGCATTTTATGAAATTGTACATTAAAAGTTACAGGGCTTAAGAGAAAAATAAGATTAGCAGCAGATTTCTTGAAACTTTGTATTCAGAATACTAACAAAAACTATAATCGGTACAAATTCCACAACAGCCCTAGCTGATTTGTCTCAGTGGTTAGAGTGTTGGCCTGGGGACTGAGGGGTTCGATTCTGGTCAAAGGCACATACCAGGCTATGGGGTCGATTCCAGTAGAGGGTGTGCAGGAGGCAGCCAGTCAATGATTCTCTCTCATCATTGATGTTTCTCTCTCTCTCCCTCTCCCTTCTTCTCTGAAGTCAATAAAAAATATATTTTAAAAAATTCCACAACAGTTAAAGAACATGTTTAACTCCTAGTAAAAGAATAAATTCTACAAATAAATAAAAATTATTTTTAAAGAAAGAATCTGGTTTGGAAGGCGGTTTGTCAAAGCTGTGGAGATAAAGGCAGAATGCACCAAATTGGGGAGCACAGATAGTGCATGGCCACACGGATCCAAGAGGAGGGGCCTGGGGAGAATGGGCATGTGTATCCGCGGTGCCCTCCGGGCTCGCCGCACCCAGCCGTGTGCGTGCCGTGCCCTCTGTGTTCGCCTGCTGTTACTTGGTGGCACAAAAGTTAACTTGCTGAGGAAATACACGGACACAGTGTGACTTCGGTGGTGTGCTGACATTATTCTCCTATTTACCATTCCCAAGTGAGCCAGCTCCTCTTACTGAAACTTACCAGACCAGAACAGACCGTGAGGGAAGTGGCTGTGTCACTGAGCACTCACCATTCCTTTCATGCCTTCCTGCTGCAGCCCGGTGTGATGGGAAGAGTGTTGGTTTTGGAGTCAAGTGAACTGAGTTCAGATCCTGTTTCTTCTCCTCACTAGTTGTATGACTTTGGGTGACTTGCTCATTCTCCTAAACCCAGTCTCTTTTATCTATAAAATGGAATTATAAGAGACACCTCGTAGAAGGCTTCTGGGTGTTTTAGTGAGATAATGTGTCTGAGCACCTGGCATATGGGAAGTGCTCGGTAGGTTTTCGCTTACTTCTTCCTTTCTTCAGTACTGTGTCACTGCTGACCTTGCCTGCTTCCTTCCAGGCCACCACGGAGCTATGAACCAGCAGCACATGATGCCTTCCCAAGCCTTTCAGATGCGGCGCTCTCTGCCTCCAGATGACATCCAGGATGACTTTGATTGGGATTCAATTGTGTAGAGCTTGTTTCTGCAAGACCGCACCCCAGCGTCACCTTTTTGTGCAGTGAAGGGAAAGGTTTAAAAGAATCCAGTTGAGAAAACAAAGTTGCTAATCACTTTACCAATGTTATAAAAATTTCTTTTGAAGACAATCAAAAAGATTTTAGCTGGATAACTTTGCTTTTATCTGACCCAAACAAGTACTACATGTTTGTCTCCTGCCAGCTCTCCTGTGTAGCTCCTAACTGTTGTGTGATTTAAACAGCTTTTGCATATTTGTGTCAATTTGATGTTGACCACAAGTGCCAGACTGATTTTTCAGACAGAGCCTGTTTTGCTGCAAGCAGTTTATAGATACATATGTGTAAATATATGTACAAAATTTACTGAAAGGCTTCAATTTTTCTAATTGGATTATTAGATCTTGAAAAGAAAGTTACTGTGAGTTTTTATTCCTTGTTAGGCTATTTTCTGCAGGATGCTTTTAACTGATGTGGGCAACTGAAAGGAAATAAGTTTTTTTAAAGCCCAGTTCCCTTTATTTAATCTTTTCAGAAATGTGGGTATTGAGTTCTGCCCAGTAAGTAAAAAACCCAGAGTTTGATACTCTGACAGTCCAGAGGGGCACGTTGAGAACTGACCAAATTTGTTTTGATGCTTGGGGATTGTAGAGTTTATGTTGTACCTTGTCAGTGTCTGTTTTCCTAAGTCTGCATTATAATAGCTCTAAAATTTATTTGATTGATTAGAAGCTGGTCATTGCTTGGCTCTTTAAACAGATCGCTATCTCCACTTATTTATTATTCAAAAGTGTTATTTTAATATTTATTGCTACCTTCTGTGAATGCTCAGCTCTAATTGGATTTATTAAGGAGAAATGGGGTATCTGAAAGCACAGAAATATTTTTCTTGATAAGGGTTTACAGATAAGACAATCAGAGAGATTGTGTTATTCTTGTGACCATCACTCCTCATACCATGTGGGTATATTTCTCTGTCTTAGCATTCCTGCTGATTGAAACTTATTAGCTAAATAGGATTCTTTCTAGAATTTGAATCCATTCATTTGGGCAACAAACGGCAGGGCATTGTTTATAAAGCAAGTGTTCCCATTCACTCTTTCCATTTAGGAAACACTGACAGGAGGATGGAGAGACACTTATTGTTAGTGGCCTGCTGTGTCTGCTGTCCTGTGTTTCTGAGGTTGCATGGCATTTGGATACTGTCTTTGAAATGCAACCTGCCTCTTAGCGGTTTTTCTTAGTTGTTGTTTGTTTATTGTTTTGATTCATATATCACAATTACTTTGCATGGATTGTCTTAGTTTTCTAAAAGAAATGAGATTTTTAAAAATGAATAGGTTTTGATTGGTTCCTTAGACCAAAAAATGCAGAATTTCTTTCAGTTCTAATGGGAAAATGTGTTCCATCAAATCAAGGAGTAATAACTGCTCACTGGTTGCTTTTTAACATCTATAATCTCTGTCAGCCATGCTTAAATCACTTTAATTAGCTTAGTGATTCTGTGATGAGTAATCTCTACTTGAACTGAACATACATTTTTGTTTCTATATGTGTGTATGTGAGAGTATTTGAACAAAGTATGGGGTTTTGTGTGTGTGTGTGTATGTTTTTTTATGGAGTGTTGCCTTGAGTGAATCACTGGGAAGCCAGCCATGGTAAAGGCTGGTGAGGTTGGGGAGAAAGGAAGGCCTTTATGTTCCTGTTTTTTGGACCCTACTTGGCATGAAAAAGGAAGCTCAGTTCTAGCCCCTTGGATTAGTGGAAATCAGAGGATTCTGGCAAGGCAGCCAACAGGCCCCTCTTAGATAGATCTGAGGCAAGATGAGATAGCAGCCTGCAGAGTAAACGCTTGATAAAAGGGTGTGTGTGAGAGATTTTAAATAGTCTGTTCAAGTCACTGTTTTCTAGATACCAAAATGACTGTTTTGAAACTTCTAATTGCTTGGGGATCAAAATGCACTTTAAACAATTTGGGTATTGGAATGCAGTCTCTTATATTGAATGATTTGAGTAGAAACCACTAATGAAGATTTTTTTCAAATCGTGTGAAGCTAATTTCCTATTTGGCAGTCTGATTTGCAGTGATCAATATTTTTATAAGAATTTAAACTTACCAAGAATGGCACTGGAGGCAGAGCCTCCATCCAGACCCATCCCACTCTTGTGATTCAGTAACCTGGGAGCCCAGGACAGGCCTCAGCGAGCTCCAGGCCTTGCAGGGCTACCTGGTGAGGTGCAGAGCATCCCTCTAGTGGCCATTTCAGTTGGTAGTTATTAATTCAGAGTAAGTTCTGTCTTGGGCTTAAATTGACTGAAGACTTTTGGGGGAAAGAATAATAAATGCATATAATCAAATGGGAGTACTCTGTCCAGGAGAATAATCCGACTGGCATTTGTGGTAGTTCTTGAAATGTAAATGTATTCATGTGTGTACTTGTAAATATGTGTCTCTCAGATGTCCTTTGAAGTGGGAGGGAATCAATCGGGATTATTTCAAATGGAATAGAGTATTTTGATATTGTTCATTCAGAGGGTGATGTGTACATATCTATATTGTATATATGTGATGAAAATGCATTGGCTTTTTGTGCAAACACAATCTGCTCTCTGTACTGCTGTTGGACAGTCAGTGTTTTAATGTTTCTACAGTTTTGCTATTGCACGATTTCATATTTTGCCCGTATGATGAACGGCACCCCATTCTTTGTAACTGTTTAGTGCTGTAAAGAAATATCCCAAGTGTCATTAGAATTGTTGCTGCCAGAATTGATATGCATGAATGGCACTTAAAATAAATATATAATGTTAACTCTATAACACTGACTCGTCTATGTAATTTGCTACAATTACGGGGATAAGGTTGGAGCTAGTCCAGATGCAGAAACCCCTCAGTCCATAATTGGTGTCTCGGAGACTCTGTCCCATGTATTGCTGCCTCAGAACAGTCATTGCTGCCATTTACTGAACATCTCACTTGCTCTGTGAACTTGAGGAAGTTATTTAATTTCTCTGACCTTCACTGTCTTCATATTCCTCATTTACAGTGCCTATAAAAGAGAATAATGCCTCCTAGAGTTGTAGTGAAATTAATTTAACACATTTAAATATTTGGAGCAGCACCTGGGACATAAAAAAGTACTAGTATGTGCCAGGTGCTGTGCTAAGTAGATACTGTTATCCTCACCCTATCGTGTGGGGGACACTCAGTGGTCTGGTGGCTTACCCAGATTCTTTGTTGGAAAGCGGCAGGGTTGAGGTTTGAATCCAGGTCATTTGACTCCATTGTCATTTTCTTTTACACCGTCCTGTTACATCCAAGGTCACTCCGCATCCCTAGTCTTCCCCTCGTCCTCAGTCTTGCCCCCAGCACAGCCTTTCCAGCGAGTTATTTCCAAAGGTTGAAAGTGGAGCACATACTACACCAGACCTTCCCATGAGAAATTCAGAGATGAGACCATTCTGTCTTTAGGGGATACAGACCCATTCAGGTAGCAAATGCCAACCCAAGGAAGATTACTCTGGAGGTATGCCCTGGCAAGGCAAGGCTTTGGTGATGAGGACTCAGGCCATGCAGGGCTGGGGCAGTGGTTTAGGAGAGCCTCAGTGTGGACACGGGCAATTTAAGTTGAATCTTCAAAGGGTTCCAGACAAAAGGGAGAAGGTGTTCCCACGAATCCCGCTGCTCTGAGCCAGGCATGGAAGCTAGATGAGCAGGGTGGGTGGGGGCAAGGGGTTGAAGCGGGAGAAGTGATGGATTGCTAGTAAACAACCATCACAGAAATCCCATGAGAAGTGGGATCCAAATCCCCTGATCAATGTGGAAATAGGCTAAGCAGTGGGGAGACTCACACGGTGGCAGTGGACTTGAAGCTGCTGTCTGTCTCACAGTGAGTGCTTCCCGCCAACCCATGATCCTGCCCAAGGCTGCGTGTTACTTCTAACGGAACCCAGACAATGCTGCCAGGAAAGTTATCTACTGCAATTTTACATACAGGGGCCTTTCCCCTGCTTCCCTCCAAAATGGAATTTTCCCAAAGCCAGGGAGAGTGCCTCCCTGCCCAGTGTGTGTCTCTTGCAGGAGGGAGCCCTGTGTTCTCCCATCGCAGGTGAATCGTGGTCATGAGCAGTGCGTCTGAAGGACTGTAAGGGCATAGGTAAATGTGGCCGCTGTGGACTGACCGATCATGAAGATGCATGTTTCATTCTCAAGGCTTTAGCATGTGACAGTGTGCGAAGGGCTGCTATATTTAGATGAATCCTTACCACTTTGATAAAGCAGCCCTGGAAAAACCATGTAAACCTCAGCATTTAGGTTGACTGCTATCTAAATGCCTTAGAATCACAAGACTATCTTGAAAGTTTCAAGCTAGAAAGGGCTCTGGAAACCATCTAATACAACCCCCACATTTTGCTGCTAAGAGTCTTGAGACCCAGAGAAGGAATGACTAGCTCAAAGTCAGACAGCCAATTAGGGGGACACTGAGGGAAGGGGAGGAGTGGAGACGTCATTTACCTGAAAAGCATTTAAAGTTCTTACACACAGTGTCGTACTTGATGTACACAAGAACCTGACACTGTAGTATACTGTTATTACCCAATTTTACAGAAGAGGAAACACTTCAGGGAGGCAAGTCTCAATGCAGCTGCGTCCTGAATGCATTCACTTAAAGCACACAACTTCAGTTACACACACTTGGCCAAACAGAGAGAGAATGGAAATCTTAAGTAATGTTTTAGTGAGTACCGGCCTGTGATGAACATGTTCCCCTCAGCGAATGTGAGAAGGGAGATTTGAACCTGAGACCCTAACAGGTACTGCTTGCATGTACCTTTCTGTTGAGCACCTCACCACTGAGTATGTGCAGTGAGCAAAGGTACACGTGCTCTGTGCACCACCCTTGCATGCAAGCCAGCTCCTTGAAAGACAGACTATAACCAAGAATTAGAAAAACTGGCCATGCCGGGCTTTGAAACATGGCAGGTTTATCCCCAACATGGTGCTTCCTAAAGAATTTTCAGGAGTGCTTTTTAACTTACCTCCCGGGTCTCTCCTTCCATGTGGCGTGTGACCAGTCAACATGCAAAGCGCAAACTTGATAAGTGGCTGCACCAGGGCCAGAATTCAGTTCAGCCCCAGATCAGGGCTGTTTCTGACTCCCAACTCAAGCAGCGCCCCTCAGCCATGCTGAGCCCAGGAGTACAGAAAAGGACAGCTCACTACCGTTTATTACTTGTTACTTAATTTACATATTCCAAGCCCTTCATGTGGATGATCACATTTACTCATCAAAACAACTGTGTAGTAGATACTATTATTATCAACCTCGTTTTGCAAATGAGGAGTCTGAGCTACAAAGAGATGAAGTCACTTGCCCAGGGTCACCCCGCTCGTAAGTGGTAGAAGTAACAGTAGCAGCAGTAGAACGGGGATTTCACACCCTGGCCTTCCAGCATCAGTGTCTACACTATTCTCCACGCTATGTTGGCAGTTCCTTGGCGCTATTACCTCAGCTACTGGGCCAAAGTAGGGCCTTAGACCAGCGATTTTCAACCTGTGCTGCAAGAATTTTTAAAGTATGCAATACCTGACTTAAGGGGCACTGACCTCTTTTCCTTTACATTGTCAAAAAAAAATGACAACAGCCAACACAGCAATAGCCATCTGGTGTGAGTGAATCAAAATTATACCTGTTTTTTGTCAGATCTTCAAAAAAATATATTTTTGGTGTGTTGCTGGGGTTCTTGTCCCAGCATCAAGAAGGGTTCAGGAATCTGGAGAAGGCGCTGTGCGTAGATGATATAGGAATCCAGAAACTAATAAAGAATCCGGAGACGAGATATAATTTTGAAAGGCACTGGCGATCAGAGGACCTTCAGCTAATGGAACTGAAGACTCCCTCCTTGTCCTGGACCCTTGCTTTTATTAACACAATGTGTCCTAAGGCAAGGTGGAGATAATACACTTCAAAGGGTAAGGTTTCAAAGGGTACAGAAGCATTGTCAGTTTGGGGAATAGCCTCCGGCTGTTCAGGTGTTTGGCCAGTAGGAGGCAATAACATGTAGATTAAGATGCCCTTTAACTGTCTGGCAACCACAATCAGTTTCCTATTCAGGTCTGGGGAAATGCCTTTAGCCATTCCCAACAGGTCACTACATGTGTGACTCAACCCTGTTGATTCCCCAAGTCTCATCAACCTTTTGATGAAACTCTTGAAATTATGACATGCTGGAATTGGTTCCCGGCAGTGAGTCACAGGACTTTAATAATTAGTTTATATGTGTTGTGAGATGAAAAAGGTTGAAAATCGCTGCCTTGACCAAAGCAATGAGACTGCAGTGAGCACTGGAGGCCACCAGAGGGCGAAGAGCTGCTGGGCCAGCTGTGTACCTTTCCTGTTTCCTTTATCCTTGGGGCCATGCTCCCTCTCTCTGCAGCAGGGGTTGGGTGGTAGGGACCGCAGTGGCCAGCCCTCAGAATCTTCTTACGGATCAGAGCTTGCTGGAGAGCTCCAAGGAGCCCCTCTGATCTCAGCAATAAACATATTGGTGGGGCCCGCTTCAGAGCTAAGTCTGAGCCTGCTGCCCAGCCCACTGCCCTGATGCCCACTGCCCCCCGACTGCAAGATTAGGGTGGGGAAGGTCACCCCACATCAACCCCAAATTCTGAGTCTCCGGAGGTGCTGCTGTTCTGGCACCAGTTGATTCTGGGACTGGCCTTGCTTACCCTTGCCCTCCCAGCCCTGCCTCAGCCTCGGACTCAGCCTCAGCCTCAGCCTCGGACTCAGCCTCAGCCTCAGCCTCAGCCTCGGACTCAGCCTCGGACTCAGCCTCAGCCTCAGCCTCGGACTCAGCCTCGGACTCAGCCTCAACCTCAGCCTCAGCCTCAGCCTCAGCCTCGGACTCAGCCTCGGCCTCGGACTCGGACTCGGACTCAGCCTCAGCCTCAGCCTCAGCCTCGGACTCAGCCTCAGCCTCGGACTCAGCCTCAGCCTCAGCCTCAGCCTCAGCCTCGGACTCAGCCTCAGCCTCAGCCTCGGACTCAGCCTCGGACTCAGCCTCGGACTCAGCCTCAGCCTCAGCCTCAGCCTCGGCCTCGGACTCAGCCTCAGCCTCAGCCTCAGCCTCGGACTCAGCCTCAGCCTCAGCCTCAGCCTCAGCCTTAGCCTCAGCCTCGGACTCAGCCTCAGCCTCGGACTCAGCCTCGGACTCGGCCTCGGCCTCGGCCTCGGCCTCAGCCTCGGACTCGGACTCGGACTCGGACTCGGACTCGGACTCGGACTCGGACTCGGACTCAGCCTCAGCCTCAGCGGGCCTTGGCGTCCCACACACGCACACTGACTCCTGCAGCCATCACCCACATTGTGACTGTTGCCGCTACTGGCCAGGCCCTCTGCACGGTCATTATCTCAGCACTCTTAACTGTCCTGTGAGACGGGTGTTATTATTTGCCCTTTACTGCTGGCCGTTACCATTCAAAGAGGTAAAGTCATTGGCCCAAGGTGACAGCCATTGAGAGGTTGCCAAGAGGGCAGGCACCCAGGTCTGCCTCCCGCCGACCTACTGAGGCATACCCCTTCTTCTACAACACTCCCCGGCTGCCCTTGACCTCCCTCAGGGCCAGTTACCACAGCCCATCCACCCCACCCTACCCCAGCACGGGCCTGAGCTGACGTCACTGTGGGTGAATGGCACCCCTCACAACGCCGCTCCCACGAGGCTGAAGAGACAACTTCCTCTTCCAGACAATGGCAATAAAGACACGTGAGGACACTTCCCACCCTGCCCTGCCTGAGTGACGCTCACAGGCGGAGGCCTCCTGGGAACAGCCCTCGGGTTCCGTGTGAGAGTGAGTGCATGCGCTGTGACTGGTGTGTCTTTGTAAGTCAGGGTCACTGCCCGTGGTTGTGTGACTGTCTGATTGTGTCCATGAGGCATGGTGTACATATGTGTGAGTCCTTGCATGTGTGTGCTTGTGCGATCATGTGTCTGTGTCTGGTATGTGGCTGTGTGCTTTCGTGTATCTGTGTGTTCATAAGCTACACACAGGAGACAAGTATGCTGCCCAAGGGAGCAAGATGACTCCTCACTTAAACCCAGGCTTCCTCCTCCCCTCTGCTCCTATTCGCCATTCCGACCTCCCAGGGGCCCAGGCTCCTGAGACACTTGCTGGGATAGAGCTGGGTTTCTAGGCGCGGTCAGGGTTAGGCCCTGCGAGTGAGAACCGTACAGATGCATGCTCCTTTTCCACCACATCCCTGCCTTGCTTCTGTCCCCGCCACTGTAGCCCTTTGAGCTGGATACTGATCTATCTACAACGGCTCCTAACCCCCAGGCAGCTCCTACTCTGTCCACCCAAACTCCTCGGCCAGGCCAGCAGCTGGTCCATTGTGAGCTGCCGGCCTGTGGGTGAGCATGTGCCCTGCAGGCCCCAAAGGCCAGAATAATACACGAGGCACTGAAAGAACACAGACTGCAGTCAGAAGAACCCAGCAGCGGTTCTCAACCTGTGGGTCGCGATCCCTTTGGCGGTCGAACGACCCTTTCACAGGGGTCGCCTAAGACCATCCTGCATATCAAATATTTACATTACGATTCATAACAGTGGCAACATTACAGTTATGAAGTAGCAACGAAAATAATTTTATGGTTGGGTCACAACATGAGGAACTGTATGTAAAGGGCCAGAAGGTTGAGAACCATTGACCTAGAATTTCATCTGGGCAAGACATTGCCCTCTGGAGCCTCTGCTTCCTCATTTGTAGGTGGGATGAGATGCCTTATGTCAAAGTGCTGATGAGAGCCTCCATGAGGGGGTCAGCGGTCAGCCAGACCGCAGCCAGGGCCCCGCACTGCTTAGGCCCCAAGGACTGGTCTTCCGGCTCTGTCCGCCTCCCTCCTTTTCTCCCACCTGCCACCTGCTGCCCTGTTGCTAAGACCAGCTGATTCTCTTGCACACCATCCTTCCAATCGCCCCCTCCCAGTGCACTGTCAGGGGCAGAGCACCCCCTCTCCCTGGGCAGCAGCCATACACACACAGTCACTCTCCACACCACGTGGGTGGTGCTCTTTCTAAATCACAGCCCTTCGCCCCATCTCCCTGCTCTGAAAGTCCCATGGCTTCCTGCTGCCCCTGGTTAGGGGCAAACACCTGAGCCTGGCATGCAAAGCTGCTCTCTGTCACTCACCACAGCACCTCTTGGCACACTCTCTTCTTCAGCCCGCCCAGCCTCCCTTCCTCTGTGCTTCCTGCGGCCAGGCCTTGGCCCTACAGGCCCGTCTCTGTGGATCCAAATCTTCCCATCATTTGAGGACCAGTTCAAACGCTACCCCCACCTCATCTATCAAACGTTCTTGAAACTGGCTGCAGAGGGACCCTCTCTTGGCTCCCAGCAAACTCCCCATGGAGCCCCATGGACTCTGCCCATGATCTACCCTCCTTCCTCTAGAGCCGTGGTTGGCAAACTGTGGCTCGAGAGCCGCATGCAGCTCTTTGGCCCCTTCAGTGTGGCTCTTCCACAAAATACCACATGCGGGCACGCATGTACAGTGCGATTGAAACTTCGTGGCCCATGCGCAGAAGTCAGTATTTTGTGGAAGAGCCACACTGAAGGGGTCAAAGAGCCGCATGTGGCTCAGGAGCCGCGATTTGCCAACCCCTGCTCTAGAGCAGTGGTTCTCAACCTTGGCTGCACATTAGAATCACGGGAATCTTTTTAAAATCCTGATTTCTGAAAAGATTCCCAGGTGATTCTAATGTGCAGCCAAGGTTGAGAACCACTGCTCTCTATGGGCTCTGGGGCGCGTGGCGGGAGCTCAGCTGTGTCTCTTTCCTTCCCTGCCAGCCTCCAGGTGTGGGAGGTTGTCTCTGGCCAATGCCCAGAGCAGGATGGGGTGGGGAGGTGGGGAGCAGATGGCAAATGGAGCTCCCCACAGCTTCGTCCCGGCCAGGCCACGTGAGATGACACTGCCGAGCAAACAACGGGACACACCCTCGGTCCACTCCCCAACTGTCCTGGGAGCGTCAGGGGAAAGAGCCCGCTCACCCCAGGGCCCCGGGAGGTGGGGGAGCCCTGCACCCCAGCCGGGCCCATGCCAGAGGCTTCCGATTCTAACTCAGCCGCTTGCTTTCTGCGTGACATTGGCACCCTACGCAGAGGCCGGGTTCCCTCCTGTGTCGTGGGCATCACTGACCAGTGCTACTCCTCTCCTCTTCCCCTTCCCTAACGCTGGGAGCTGGGCCCTGGAGACCGTGCCGGGGGTGTGGGCTGAGGGGAAGCTTTTCTGTGACGTTTGTGAGAAATCGCTTCTGTTCTGGATTCACAGCTTTGAGACCTCAGCTGCCACCAAGCGCCCCAGGCAATGAGTCTGAAAGTTGTGCCTCCCCCTCGGCGAAGGCAGTCCCATGCTGGTGTCCACGTTTACCCTCCTGCTGGCTGGGTGCCCTGTTCCCCCAACGCGACTGTGCAGGGCCCCTCCGTGTGCGCACTGGGGAAAACCATGGTTTCCTAGCCTTTCTCTGGGCCTCAGTGAGGAAGGTTTTCTGGACAATCTGAAGTCCACACTGAGTTGTTACTGCTCCATTTTTCAGATGCAGAAACTGAAGCGTGGAAAGGTCACACAGCTGTTCATTGATGAAGCTGGACTCGAACCCAGGGCTGCCTGGCTCCAAAAGAACTGCCCCCCTTCCCTGCACCCCCGGTCTCGGCTCTTCTTCCTGGCTCCCTCCTGGGAGTCCTGGTTGAGGATGAGCAGGGGCCTGATCATGAAGGGCCTGGAATCCAGGTTTCTCCTGAAGGTTCCGGCAGCAGGATGGGGAGGCAGGTGGCAGGGGTAGCACAGCCAGAAGGCTATGGAGGAGTAAGAGTTTGCCAGAAGAGGTGGCCTTGGATGTGGGAAGCCCAAATGACACAGACCCACCTGCTACCAATAGGGAATGAAGGTGGGTGGGGGAGTGCTGGGGACCAATGCCTCAGAATTCAGGTGTGTGTGGGGGGGGGGGGGGGAAGGGTTGGGAGAGAGGGGTGGTGGGAGGGGGAAGGGGAAAGGGGCAGGAAGCCTGGGGTACTGGAGGACCCCAAGTCTAGTGCCTAGCAGCTTCATTGCAGAGGAGGAGGGAGAGGGCCTGAATTCACACCTGGGCACAGGCCAGGCCGGGGTTTAGGGAGCAAGGGAAGGGGAGTTGTTCCCGTTTCCCTGGTGGAAGTCAGGGCTGGGGTTGGGTAGGGTGGGCCCCAAAGGGCTGAGGCCCAGGTGCTACTTCCTCTTTCCCACGGTGTGGATTCCCGTGGCACCCACTCCACCCCTGCCTTGCTCCAGGTCAGCCCTGGCCAGGCACTGGGGAAGAAGAGGCTTCAGACACCAAAGCCCCTGCTTGTATCCACAACCTGCCGCCTTAGGAGGGGCAAGACAGACAAATCAAGCCAGCCAGGAACAGGCTCCTTCAGCCCCGCCCTTCATGCAAAACCCAGTCCCAACTCTGCTCGAGCCCACACTTAGCCCCAGATCCAACCCTCACCATACACTCAACCCAACCACACTGCCCACTTCATCTGCACACAGCTCAGCCTCAACCGGACCACGGACCTAGCCTAAACCCAAAGCTCCATGTTCATTATTATCCCCACGGCAACCCAATCCTGACCACCTCCCTGATTCCAAACCTAACCCTGACACTTCGCCACCCCAACCTCCGCGTCATCCCAAACCTGACCCTAACCCACACCTGGACTTGAATCCTAACTTGAACTCCTATCACCCATTGCTACGACATCTTCCCTAACCTGTAACCTCAGGCTGATCTAACCCAGCTTTCACCTGCTCAACCCCACCCACCCCACCCCCAGCCCCAGCAGCACCCTCAGCTGCACTCCTGGTCTGTGCCTGGTGTTTACCTCCATCCCAATGGAAGTAAATGCTACCTGTAGGCGTATCTCTAGCCTCACCTTCAACCTAAATTCCATCCACAACCCTGATGGTCTCTACCTCTGGCTCCCCCAGGGCTCATTCCCACCAGCTCTCAGCTAGCACCAGCCACCACATGGGTGCACACACACACACACACACACACACACACACCAGAACGGGGAGGAAGGCCAGTTTAGCTCTGAGAGGGACCTAGGAAGGCAGTTAGAACAGGTGTTTCCTATCCCTTTGTAGTTCCCTTCTGGTCAGGATATGCCCCCTCCAATTCCTCCTTCAATATTGACTCTCCACACCCAGGGATTTCCGCCCCCCCCCCCCCAGCCCCCGCTCAGGGCCCCTTTCTGGCTTCTGGACAGGTTTGTTTGTAGATAAGAGCCATGGAGCTCCCAGGACCTCCCTTCCTCCCTGTCCTGGGGCCCTGCTCCCAATAGAACACAATGAACACACACTATACTAGTCTTCATGGGGGTCAGAGTCTACAGGGGCAGACACACATAGCCAGGTACTCTCACTCAGCAAGATCCCCTGTAGGGTAATGTACTTGGTCCTATGGGGACAGAGAGAGGTAGTTTGGCTGAGGATGCAATGGGGATTATTTGACCTGGGCCTTATAGTTTGAGTAGGAGTTCACCTGGGAACAAGAAAGGAAAAATCTTCCAGGCAGACGGAACAGCGTGTTCCACAGCAGGGAAGCATGCTCAGGAAAGGCCAGGCTGGAGAGGTTAGGCTGGGCTAGTTGGGGGAGGTGGAGCAGAATGGGAGGGCAACATGGGGGATGGTCAGCAGGTAGAAACAGCAGGATGGGGGAGGAGGTTGGGGAATCAGGGGGAAAGGGAATTGGGAGGGAGAGGGAAGGAGCTCATCCTATAGAATAAAGAGGTAATATGCAAATTGACCCTCACTCTGTCATGCCCTCACAAGATGGCTGCATCCACAGTGGAGGCGGGGGTTCCTGTAACAAGCTATCAGCAGGGACCTGAGCTGCACCCCCCCATGGGGCTTGACGGGGGCCCTGAGGCTGTGCCCCCCACCTGGTGGGGCTTGACAGGGGACCTGAGGCTGCGCCCCCTACCTGGTGGGGCTAGACGGGGTTGGGGCCAGCTGGGTCTGGATTTTGTCCAATGGGAGTGGGGCCAGCCGGGTCTGGGTCTCACGCAATTTCGAGGTGCATGTGGGTGGGTGGGGACTTGACTCTGGGTCCCATGGCGTGCCCCAGACTCTGACAGGAGGAAGATTTCCATATACATTTTACTAATTTTCTTTCATCTCAGACACTTCTATTATAGAGAAAGGGCAAATAGCAATATTAAAATATTTCCTTTAATTAATTCCCTTTTTAATGTGCACGAATTTCGTGCACTGGGCCACTAGTTTAAAGATAATCTGAGGCTGAAGGACAGGCAGGACAGTGGGATCAGCACAAATGAGGACAGGCTGTGGCTCAGATGGGCAGGTCACTAGAGAGGCCAATGGGGACCAGAAGTGGATGCTGCTATTGACAAAAATAACCCCATGAGGCAGGTATTATTATTAGTCCCCATAGAGGACACAAAGGGACCCTGAGGCTCAGAGAGGGGAACTGTTTTCCCAGGTTCACACACATTGAAGCTGGGCAGTAGGTAAGGCTTGATGCAGGCCTGTGGGCTGGCAGAGCTGAGTCCTTGCTCCAAGTCACAGTGGCCACGCCTAGTACCTGCCTTGCTCCGCAGCCTCATCTCTCAGCATGTGAAGCCCCCTCCAAACTCCCTGCCCCCCACCCCCCAGGCTGAATGACTCCATTTCCCTGAATATTCCAGGCCTAGTTCACCTCAGCTGTCATAAATGTAGCATCTTCTGTAAGAAATGCCTTTACCCCCCACCCCTTCTCTAAGAAAGTGTTCACCCATTCTCCAGAATTGGGCACTGGCATGCCCTTCTTTGGGAAACCTTCCTGAACTGCTCTACACCTGGACTGGGGGAGGTGCCCCCTCATTTCCCACCCGACCCCTCTCCTACTTCCCTGATCACCCAGCATTGCCACTGTCTGGGACCCCTCAAGGCCCGGGCTGGGTCTACAGACCCGGCCCAGCATAGGGCCCGGCCCAGAGCAGTTGCCAGTGAGTGTATGTGGTTGGTGAATGAATGCGGGACCCAGCTGGCTGTGGGTCAAAAATGAGTGCCCAGGAAGGGAACTGATCTCTTATCTGCCAGGGCTGTCTTGAGCCTTAGTTGATTAGGCCTTATTTTACAGGTGAGCAGATGAGACTGCCAAAAGTTCCTGGGTTACTCAGTAACCCTGCCTTCTTTAAAAGCCCCACTGTTTCCCTTTGACATCCAGAACCAGCCACTCCTCTCTCGGCCACTGCAGCCATGAACACCTTCCCGCTCGCCGCACTGTGCCTCCTGGGAACCTGGGCTGCCCTGGCAGGGGGAGTCACTGTGCAGGTAAGTCCTGCCCCTACCCTGGTCCAGCCGGCTCTCTAACCCCAGTGCATAGGGCCTGGGCCCTGAGAGAGCACCCCCTCTTTGGAGCTGGATTTGTTACCGGAACGGGGACCAGGCAGGGAGCACGTCTGCCTCAGGCCAGCCTGCAGTGTGTGGGCTCTTGACTTTGTGCGGGAAAGATTTCATAACGCAAGACCAGGTGATTCTGAGAATATGTTTATTTAAGCTGGGGACAGTGAAACAGGAAGGGCTTAGGGTAGAAGTAGCAACAGGAGATTAGGTGGGTGGCTGTGGCTCCCTACAAGCGTGATAGGAGAGAAGTGAGCCCAGGGGGGCTGCTGCCCGCTCCCTGGAGAGTCAGAGGAAAGGGGACCCTGGAGGTAGGTTCAGGGGGCGAGCCCAGGACGAGCTGCCGCTGCCCATTGCTCCCCTGGTTGCAAGTCTCGTGGGGACCCTTAGAGTTTAGGAGACACATCCCTGTGGGGGGTGTGGAGGAGTACCCAGGGGAGAGAAAAGCTGGGACCTTTGTTTGAGGGCTTTAAAGGCTGGGAGTTTAGAAGAGTCTTAGGGGAGGATCTCAATAGAATATTCATCAGCTTTCCCAGGTGTATCCACTTAGGGTCTTGGTTTCCACTGATTGGTCAGCGCCAGGCAGGGGGTCATGAGTCATTGCAGCTGGTCCTGGAGTCACCAGCACTAGTTTTGCTGCTTTCCTGGGCCTGGAGCTGAAATACAATGGAGGCCTGGATGTTATCTCTAGGGGGGAAAGGTCAGGGAAAGGTCAGGCATGACCAGTGACAGGCCAGAGGAGGGAAGACCCCCCTGGGGCGCCAGGTCTGGTGCCAGTTTTGCCCACTGCTAGGGCCCCCTGGTGACCGTCTGTATCTGGCTGTGAATTGCTCGACTCATTTGTTCAGTTATATCAGTTCCCAATTCCACTTGCCAAGGAATTCTCCTGGCTTCTTACTATCCTGCCTCAGATTCAATCCCAGACCTTACTTGTCAGTCCTGTACTCAGCCTGAGCACCGGCCTGCGTCTCAGGACTCACATGGTCACCCTGAGGATGAATGCCAACGGCAAGCGGTCTGGCACCCCGCAGGGGCCCCCCTCTGTCACAGCCAGGCTTCGGTAGGCCTTTCATTGCTTCTCAAACATCAGCCAGGCTGCAGGCTGGAGCTGGGGGCCCGGGGAGCAGCCCACGTGGCAGTCAGGCGGGGCTGAAAAGAGCCTGGGCTTGGCCACGTGGAGCCTGGCCCCAGTCCCAGCTCGGTACCTCTCCGTAAAAACCAGAACAGTGGCTCCCACGTATCGGGCACCTGTTGTGTCCCTGACACATCACATCCATTCTCTCCGTTCCTCATAACAGGCAGGACCTACGGGCCTGTCCTTGGCCACAGAACAAAACCAGGGTCCCAGCCCACGGTCTGGCTCTAAGGCCCGAGCTCTGACTACCTCATGTTGCCCTGAGAGGCGGGTCTGGTTCCCATGGGCCGCAAACACTGCCTGAGCCGCTGGGGCTGGAGAGGGGCCAGTCCCGGAGGAAACAGCCAGGAGCAGGCTGCAGCTTGGCCTCATGCTCTGGACATGTCTCTCTCAGGATGGAAAGTTCTCCTTTTCTCTGGAGTCAGTGAAGAAGCTCAAGGGCCTCCGGGAGCTCGGGGAGCCCAGCATCGACAGCGGAGTGCAGTTTGATGGACCTGTGGTTCCAGACCTCTGTAGCTCTACTGAGTTTCCTGCAGAACTCAAGCCTGTCTGCAAGGAGCCCAACGCCAATGAGATCCTGGGGAGGCTGGGTGAGTAGCCTCCTGTCTGATGGGTGGGGCTTAGGAATTCCCTGATTGGTGGGATTCAGAGGAGGGGCTCTGCTCTGATTGGTGAGACGAGGGGGCTCTGCTCTGATTGGCTGGTTTGAGTGGTACCTGTCCTGGTTTGAGGCAGAAAGCCCAATGGTCATAGGGGACAGGTCTGGGTTTCTCCTGGGAGCTGGGAGGCAGATGTCCTAGCTCTGGCTCAAGGGAGGGCGGGGGCTTTGGGGAAGAGAAGCTGGTGCTCATGGGCCCCATCTCTCCTGTCCAGAGGTCATCGCTGAGGACCCGAGCACATGTGAGCTCTGCGCCTACGCTGCCTGTGCTGGATGCTAGGACAGCAGGAGCTCGCTGTCCCTCCCCCGCAGAATGCTCCCACTCCTGGCATCTTTATCTGCCCCGCCCCCAATGGAGGACCAAGGAGAGAGCAGCCTGGGGAGACCCAGCCCCTGACCCCATCAGAGCTGCCAGCTGCTGGCTGCTTCTCCAACCTGCCTCTAATAAACCAGATTCCAGAGTACTCCTGCGTTGATTTCATTCACTCCTCATCTCTCAGTCTACGCGTCACCCAGCTTCATGAACGCCCACCTGCCCTCCCAAGTTGAGGGCCTTGAGTGCTAAGTGCAAGGGCCCCACTCTCCCTGAACCGAGGGACCTGACTCTCCAGACCACCGAAGTCACTAAGCCACATGTGCGCACAGGGTACAGGGGTCTATGGCACTGGCCCTGAGCTCTGGAGTATTCAAGGTGCCTCAGGATCTGACCACTTCAGCGTTGCTTCCTGCCCCACCCCCACTCCCCTGCCCACATCCCAAGTCACAGCTCTCAGCATTTCCTCTGCCCCTCTCACCTCTGCATGGCTCCTCTCCCCACATCCCTGCCCAGGTCCCACTCAGGCCCCACCGTTCCACTCCCAGGGCCTCTCACTCAGGAGCCTTTACCCCCCTCCCAGGAGGGGTCTTCATGCCCCCACACTGTCCTTGGGGCTCCCTAGGCACCTTGGTCACCCACACCCCTTGCACAGCTCTGGCCTCCCTGGGGTGTAATGGCTTCTGTGCCTGGGGAAGTCTCTCTGCTCCCCAGAGGGTGTGAGGCCCATCCCATGGATGGTTGCATGAGAATGTAACAGAGCAGGGAAAAGCACGAGCCACAGGGCTCCAGGCCCAAGTCTTCCACGCGCTGTGCGATGTTAGGAAAGTAGCTTTCCCTCTCTGTGTCTTAGTCTCCTCCTCTGTAAAACTGGATAGTGATAGCACCTGCCTCCCAGGCCAGAGGCAGTGCTGCATGCAAATGCGTGTGTATGCTGTATGTAAAGTTCAGGCTATATGCAAACATAACAACTCCATAAACGGTAGACACAAATCAACCAAAGAAAGGGGAACCAGGGTCAAGCTGAGCATGGTTCAGGCAGGGGTGAGGAGGTGAGGCGCAGAAGGAGGTCGAGGGGAGGAGGAAAGAGGAGGCAACCTTCTTGGGTCCTTCTTGGGGAGAAGGGTGGAGGGGGACTGGGTGACCCAAGCAGGGTTCCCCGGACTGCAGAACTCAGAGAATGATGTCCTAGAAGTCAGGGAAGGATTTGTGAAGGGGAGGGGAGGCAGGCATTTGCATCAGTCCTTGGGATTTGCATTGGGACGGATGGAATTTCAAAGCCTGTGGGGAGATGGGGAGGCAGAGGGCATTCCAGAAGGTGGGGTTGGTGCACACACACACAGAAGCAGGAAGGGCCAAGGCACTGGAACCGCTCATCTGGGTGAAACTAGGGGTCCTGATTTCTGTTGACTATGTACCCCAACACTCTTCAGTTTCTTCACAGCCTGCCCTGTAAGCCTTAGTGAGTCCTTCCTCTACTAGTCATTAACCCCCTGAGGCCGCCAGAAACAATGGCACAGCCTTCACTGAAGGTCACAAGGTATGGGTCTCTGTTAAGCCAGCGGTTCTCAACCTGTGGGTCGCGACCCCTTTTGGGGTCGAATGACCCTTTCACAGGGGTTGCCTAAGACCGTCGGAAAACACATATATAATTACATATTGTTTTTGTGATTAATCACTATGCTTTAATTATGTTCAATTTGTAACAATGAAAATACATCCTGAATATCAGATATTTACATTACGATTCATAACAGTAGCAAAATTACAGTTATGAAGTAGCAACGAAAATAATTTATGGTTGGGGGTCACCACAACATGAGGAACTGTATTAAAAGGTCGCGGCATTAGGAAGGTTGAGAACCACTGTGTTAAGCTAGAGATAGTATCTTGACCTGAGTTTCAGCTCCTGTGCCCTAAGGCGGGATGACCCCCTGGCCACTTTCCTACTAAACTGGACAGAGGGATGCCAGAGTAGACCACAGGGTGTGTCTGTATAGCCCTGAACCCGGAACCCATGGTGTCCTGTGATTCGCCCTATACAATCTGTAACCTACACGTCATCGGGGGGGTTTGGGCTTCTGCACACTAGCTTCCCGTCCTCCGGGGTGGCACCATTCACAATAAAATAGCCAGTATTTCTCCACTGCAGTTGTTGGTGGTCCGTGTTTGGCTCTGCTGGCGCTGGGTGGGCGAACTCTCTCTCTGCAATAAGGTGGACAGGGTGGCCCGGGAGGCACATGGGCTGAGTTTGAGTCCGAGCGTGTCACTTACAAGCCGCGCACCCCTCTCTGAGCCTTGGTTTCCTCAACCGCAGATGGGGAGAGCAGACCCTGCCTCCCAGGTTGCAGGGGCATTTGATGGGCCCCGCGGTGGCGTAGGATCATTTAATGCTCCCACTGGAGCCGGCGCTCTGCGTGTGAGGCCTGGCCCTGCCTGTTCCCAGCTGCCAGACTTGGGGCAGATCACTGAGCCTGTTTCCTCCGTTTCTTCATCTGTAAACTGGGGGTGACAAAGTGTGTGTGTGTGTGGGGAGGGGGAGCAGGGGGAGAGGAGAGATTCCACGTTTAGAGCTTTAAGAACTGAGTTGTTTGAAAGCCTTCCCTAAATAAATGTGGTTGAGCGAAGATTAAATGAGATGATACAGGAAAAGCTCTTAAAGCTCCCCCGGCCGGGCCCACAGTGAGCACTTGGTTGATGCTGCTGTTATTATTGTTGTTATTATTTCTGTGTGGATGGCTCAGCCCTGTGCCTGGCACAAAAAAGGTGCTTGGTCAGTGGCAGTTTCCTTCACGGCCTCCTCCCCAGGCAGGTGGGAACCCAGAACAGCTGAAGGGATGGGTGGAGAGGAAACCACATGGCTCATGAGCTTGGTTTAGACTTGAGAGGCGGCCCTGGGGAGCCACGGAGGGTAAGGCGGTGGGCATGGAACGCAGGGCAGGGAGGACACTCTGGCCTGGTCTGGGGTAGCGTGCTAAACGCCCACCGCCAGTGATGGTAGAGATGAGAGCGGCCCAGGGGGACGCAGGAGGCCTTGCAAGGGCCCCAGCCAATCTGGCCTGTGGGGGAGGAAGGGAAAGGGGCTGGAGCTCTGGGGTTTGCGCCCTGGCGGGCTGGGAGTCTGCAGGACTCAGGAGCAGAACTGGGCAGTCAGGGGGGGTGGAATTCTGGGGGGGAGGGGTAATTCTGGGGGGGGGGGGTTCATCCTGGCTTTGGCCCAGAGGTGGTTGGGGAATTGTGTTCAGAGGGCCCAGCTCCTCGGTACCTGACCTACGTCCTCTCTGACTGCCCCAGGCAGAAGCTGGGGAGGACCCCATGCTGTGGAGAGGCCCTGCTCCAGGGAATTCCCAGCTGGGCTCTGGCCTTGAGTTATGGCACTGAAGGCCACTGTGAGGGAGAATGTGGATGCCAGGGCCTGGGGGCCGGTGTCACAGGGAAACACAGCCTGGCATTTCAGAGCATGGATTCTGGTCCAGGCTTTGCGGGAAGAATCCTGCTTTACCACTTTGCTGAGCCTGGACCGGTCGTCTCAGAACCCGGTGTCCTTCTTAGTAAAGTGGAGACGCTAATCATAATCGTACCTGCTTCGTTAGGCTGCTGTGAGGCTTAGCGCGCTAATACGTGCCAAGGGTTTAGAATAGTGCCTAGGCTGTAGCAAACGTGCCATGAACGATGGCTGTTGTTATTGATATTCTCTGGGGCTGGAGGCACCGAAGGTGAAAGTGAAGGGCCATCTTCTCAGGCACCGTGAGCACGTGGTCAGCTTGACGATGGGCCTGGGAGGGGGCACCACGGGATCCTTCCTCCACCCACTCCTGTCCCAGTGAAGATAGGGAGCTCCCCCCACCCCCATCAGGAGCGCAGAGCTCTGGCCCTGCAGCCAGGCCAGGCCTTGAGCTCAGCTTGGGGTACGTGAGTCTGGGTGCTCTGTGGACCTTGGGTGCCTTGTTTCCCACCCTGAGCTCACCCCCTTCTATACCGACCAGGACGTAGTGAACCGACTCCTTGGGTGCTGGAACCCTGGGTATTTATTCCTCACTCTAGTCCACACTTTGTCCTCAGCCCACCCGGCTCCCACGAAGCTCCTCCCAGGGCTCCTGGGGATGAACAAGTGGACTCTGATTCACGTGTGGGTGGAGAATCTTTATTCAGCAGCAGGGCTTTCTAAGGGGCCAAACTCTCCTCCAACGGCGAGTCACACTGCTCTGTGCCAGATCCAGCGGATTTGCCTGGGAGGGTGGCAATGACCGAGGTGGCCAGGGCACCGCCAGAGCTTGGGTGGGGGTGGGGGCTGCAAAGGCAGTGGGTGGGGGGGTGGGGGGGGGGTGGCGCGAGGTGTCCTGGGCTGGCGCAGGATCTCCAGGGCCACCTCAGAGGCAGCCGGTACAGGCGACATTCTCACACAGCTCACAGTGGTTGCTGGCAGCGATGGTCTCTGGGCAGGGGAGAGAACCGGTCAGCTGAACATGAACCTGAAGCACCTGTGGTCCAGGGAGCTGCTGGCCAGGTGGCCAGAGAAGCCTGCTTAGAGGGCCGGCATCTTTCTCACAGGTGAAGAGCATGGCATTTTAGAAACGGAGTGAGCATCTTGGGCTTAAGTCCCGGGCCCTCTCCTTCCTTGCAGTGCCTGGGCAAGTCTCTTAAACTCTGTGCCTGAATGGACAGGCACGGCCTGACCGGGTGGTTGTGAGGAGAGGATGCAGGCACAGGGCTGACAAGGACCTGGCACTAAATGCTAGCTGGTCACTACATGCTCCTGGCCAGCTCTGCTTCATTCCTTCCCTTTCAGCCTAGATGTCACCTCTTGGAAGCCTTTCAGACTCTTTATGCCACCCCAGGCGTGAGTCACCCCTCCTCGTGTCCCGCTGTGCTCCCCATGGTCACTGCATCGCAGTCAGGGCTCATGGGTCCCTTTCCCAGGGCCCTTCCCTCCCATCTGAGAAGTCTTTGATGTAGGATGACCAGTTGGTCCTGGTTGTTGGGAGCTCAGGGGCTTCCTCATGCCTGGCTTTTGGTGCCCAAACTGGGGAAGGGGTGTTGCGTATCTTGGATCGCCCTGTCCTCAGCCACTGGGTACTTAATAGGAATAACATGAGGTGGAGGAACCGGAACCTGACCTGGGGTGCGGGGAGGAAGGGAACAAGGGCAGGAAGGTGGGGACACTCACCCAAGGCCTTGAAGATGCTGGCGGCCTCCCTGGAGGCGCAGATGGGCTGGAGGTCCGGTGGCAGGGCCGAGTGGTAGCATGGGGCGGGCAGGAGGCTCTGGGCCTGCAGGCGGGGGCTGAGCACCGACTGCTTCTCCAGGCCTCGCAGTTTCTTCACAGACTCTAGCTGGACCCGGAAGCCCTGGTACTGGGGAGGCGGGAAGAAACGGGAGGGCATCAAAACCTAGACCAGGAGGCCAGGACTCCTCAGACCCCCAGCCTTTCCTGTCCTCAGGGAAAGTACGAGATAGTGCCTGACACTTCACACCCCGGCCGCAGGCCCCCGTCACTGCTAGATGAGGCCACAGCGAGGCTGCGTGTGGAGCACCGTGGTTCAAGACATGGGCTTTGGAGGCCAGTGGCCCCCAGTTCAAATCCCACCTCTTCCCGACCAGTGCCTGTCTCTTCCCCACTCTGAGCCTCATCTGACAAATGGAGGTAACCATGTCCCCTCCTCCCCGGTGCCTGGTGCCCAGGGCACACTCCGTAACTGGGTGACCTCCCCTGAACCGACATGCCAAAATGATGGCAACCCCAAGCTGGCCAGGCTGCAGGGCCAGGCTGCCAGGGTGGGTGGGGGCTCTCTGGTACCCTCTACAGGCCCTTTGTTCTTCTCAAGGAGGCCCTGCCCAGCAGGAGTGGGAGGCACCCAAGCGCTACTCCTGGCCGTGCCCAGAGGCCAGCGGCAGCCTGTCACACAGACAGGCCTGCTTCTGTGACTCTTCCCAGCCTCACGGACTGCTCCCCATGCTGTGCCCTCTGTCTGGGGCCGTCTGCGTCCTCCATGCCTTGCTACCTCCTGCTCATCCTGCAATGTCAGCTCAAGTTACCTGCCAGGAAAACATTTTCTGGTGCTTCTCCCCTCACCCATACAGGGGTGAACATGGGGAGCTGTGGGAGCCTATAGGGGTCTCCCCTCCCTCTTCAGGCATCTCAAGGACAGGCTCCAAGCCTTGTTCCATACTCTGCCCTCTGACCAGGATGGGCTGGCCTTCAAGGAGAGTCATGCTGCATAACAGCCGTTTATTATTATTGCTGTTGTCACTATCACCATAGCCATAGGTATACCGGCTGCCCACACCCCCAGCTGTCCTAGTCCCTGGGCTGTGAATGTGTGTTGAGCTGAATCCTAGGCCCTGTGCCCCCCTGTATCCCATGAATTCCCAGCATCCTTTCCCCATCCCAACCTCCCACCATGGGAACCTTTAGTTAAAAGCCATTCTGGCTGGAAGGACTCACCTGGATGTAGACTGACTGTGTGCTCTGCAGGAGCACCAAGAGGACCAGAGTCACTCCAGACAGAAGCCCTGACATAGTCCTGCCACCCATCTTGCTCCCTCTGTACCTCACCACAGCCACCCACCCAGATGCTACCTGCTTCTCTGATTAGCAGCTTTTATAAGCCATGTACTCTGGTCACTCATTAACTGGGAAGCCCGGGTGGGGCCGACACCTGGCCGACTTTATGACAAGCCCAGAGTCCATTCTTGGGAAGGGAGTGAAGGCAGGGAGGCCAGGGCACGTGTGCGGGCTCTGTGGGCGGGCCTGGGACCACAGCACATTCCTCCGCTCCTCCTGAGGGTACCTAAGTGAGTGAGATGATAGGGAGACCATCTTACAAACAGGGAAAGTGAGGCTCCAGAGTTAAAGTGACTTGCCCCACTCAGGTCACAGCACTGGTCAATGGCAAAGTGAGGACTTCACTCTCTTTGACCCAGGAGAGCCCATGGTTCTCTGGGCACAAGAGAAGGTGGGCAGGGAAGGTGGCTCAGGGAAGGTGGGCAGATACAGAACTTCTTGTGTCCCTAGACCCACATTTCTTCCATCCCCTCTTCCCAGCTCTATTTAAGGACCATCCTCCTTCTGATCAGTCTGAGTCCAGGCCCTCAGCCTGCCACTGCCTGCAGCTCCCATGGGGCCTGGATGTCCTCAGGCTATAATTGACTCATCTCACCTGTCTCTGCCTTTCAGACGCCAGTAACCAGAGCCCGGCCTCGGAGACAGAATGACCCGGGTTCAAAGCCTGCAGCTGCGTGATCTCAGACAAGTCACATCAGCTCTGACTGAGCCTTAGTTTCCTCGTCCATGAAATGGGCAGAATGATGGAAACCACCGCGTGAGGTTGCTGTGAGAGTGATGGGGCCCGCTTGGGCTCGCCCTCTTCTGGGTAATACCCGCCACAGCAGGGCCCTTAAGCTCACGGTTTGATTTCATGTCTGAAGGTTGGGTCAGGGACAAAAGAGTAAAGTCTGACAGTCTGTTCGATGTCAAACTACAGCGGGAAGTCCGGGGAGGGTAGGGGGGCGGGAAGGGGGGGTGGTAAGAGATCAACCGAAGGACTTGTATGCGTGCATATAACATAACCAATGGACACAAGACACTGGGGGGTAGGGGAGGCCAGGGGAAGGTCAAGGGGAGGAAAAAAAAAGGAGACATATGTAGTACTCTTTGTAATACTTTAAGCAATAAAAATAAAAGAGTAGATGACAAAAAAAATTATATTCTCTTCCCCTCTATATCATAGAAGAGAAAATGCATGCACATGGTATTAGAAAGTATCACAAAGAAAAATTAAATAAACTATTTTCCATTTTTTAAAAAAAAGAGAGTAAAGTTCACGGTCGTTATCACCACTGCCGGCTCAGGAAGCTGTAAACGGTGCCCCTGCCAGGCCTCAGTTCTGCTGGGCACTGAGCCTGGTATATGGCAGGCACCCGTGCATAACAGGGAAGGCCCCTCCAACCTGTGCTAGCATCTCGTCACGCTCCCTCAGACCACCTCTGCCACACAGGCCTAATCCCATCGCATGCTTTCACCGACGCATTCCATCTGCCTGCAACGCATTTCCCTTCTTATCTTGGGGTGAAATGGAAAAAGCAGAGTTAACGTGGGGTGTCCTCTGTCTTGCTTTGAATCCAGACTTCAGCCTTTACTCTTTGGATGGCAAAGAATGTAATGGACTCTTCCATGCTTCCTCATCTGTGGACTGAAAAGAGTCGTCAGGAACAACGGCTCTCACTTCTTGAGCCTGCACTGTGTGCGAGGCACCGTGCTATTTTATGGGCACAATCTTGTTCGGTCCTAGAGGAGGGGTGTAACGGTTGTCTGCATTTCACAGGTGAGTAACCCAAGGCCCGCTGAGGTCAAGCACCGTGTTTAAGGTCATGTTAGTGTAAACGTAAAAGCTCTTTCACGGTGAAAGGCAACACATGTTTATTTGAGACAGAAGAATAGTTATTTGGGAAGCACTGGTTCAGGCAGAAGCCCAGATAACGTTCTGATTAGGAGACAAAGGCAAGGAGGGTGAAGAGAAAAGGAAGGGTAGTGGTTATGTCAATAGGAGGACGGCATTTCTGTTCGTGCAGGTAACATAAGATAGTGATGCGAATTCTAAACAATGCTTTTAATTTTCGGTCTGGTCGCCATCGGTTTGGTAGCCATAATTTCTGCTCTCTGGTTATCCTTGAAACAGTTCTTTGGGGCACGATGCTGCTTTAGGCCCAGCCCATAAGCTAGTTTGCCCGTTTTAACATTCCCAAGGTTTGAGGCATAAGACATGCCAAGGCAGCTCCCCTGGCATGGCAGCCTGGCTCCATTTTAAAGTGGCTCCGTGTATATTATTATTTTAATGGTCACTCTGAGAGTGAGAGGGGTGAGCAGGTTTTATACATGAAATTCTTGCCTCTGCTCAGCTTAGGGTGTTATACAAAAAGGGACCTAGCCCGGCTGATGTGGCTCAGTGGTTGAGCATCGACCTATGAACCAGGAGGTCAGGGTTTGATTCCCTGTCAGGGCACAATGCCCAGTTTTGGGCTTGGTCCCCAGTGTGGGGCATGCAGGAGGGTTAGGGTTAGGGTTAGGGTTAGGGAGCCTATTAATGATTCTCTCTCATCATCGTTGTTTCTAACTCTCTCTCCCTCTCCCTTCCACTATGAAATAAATAAAGATATATTTTTCAAAAAGAGAAAAAAGAAAAATAGACTTAGGCCGTGGAGGGAAGAAGATCTGGGTTTAAACGACTTATCAGCTGTGTGATCTTAGATACGTTACTTAGCTTCTCGGAGCCTCTGTTTCGTTCTTCATCAATAAGTAGAAGAAATAATGAGCAACTCATAGTGGCTGGCTGTTGTGCGGACAAATGGAAACCCCCATCCCAGCGGCGCCCGTGACTGGGGACTCGCGCGTGCCTGGCCTGTGGAGGCCACGCAGCGAGCCGTGGTTTTCCTGCCTCTCCTCCTCCATGGAGTCCTCCCTGACAAACTGCGTCTCTGACCCCACAGCTGGAACGGTTCTGATCTTAGTCCTGCGCAGCCGGAACACCATGATGTGCCATCTGTCCGAGCTGGATCTGACCACCTGTGTGACCTTTGGCAAATGTATCGCCTCTATGATCTCAGGTTCTCATTTGTAAAAAGATGGTCTGCCTCTAGCTTTGGAGTTTGTCTTGAGGATGCTTGACTCCCAAATCCTTGCTCTTTGCACCTGAGCAAGCTCAGCCCCCTTGGGCCTTATCTTGGGGGCATATCTAAACAAGAGGTGGGAATGCCTCAGTTGACCTTCAAAGCCAGGAAATGGTTCTTATCTAAATCTAGTCAAGCACCAGGAAGGAATGCGATTCGGACCCACCAGGAGGTGACTATTTACGAGGAAGCTACAAGAACGCATGCATTCTCCCTTTTACTTACCCTTAGTAAAACTTCCTGGTATTTGGCTATAAATAAAAGTTGCTACACTGGTTCTGGGCCCTGTTCATCTATCAGAGAGCAGACGCCATACCCGGTCCCAGCTTTCCTCTATTTCTGTCTCAGTCTTGTTTTATTCAATTTTCCTTAAACCGCGTGCCGTTCTATTCAAGATTTCATCAACCCCTGAGTTCTCTCTCTCTGCGCTGGTCGCAAGAAGAGAGAACGCTATGCCCCCATATCTGGCGCACTGAACAGGGATCCCCATATTTCTTATCTACCTGATATGACTCAGATTCACATATCAATCCATATCCTCCTAATCACCTCATGAATGACCCTCCATCCATCAAAATCTTAGATGCAAACCCATGCTGCTACGCCCATCGAGCCACTGTAAATTGACATTTCTTAGGACACTTCCTTCTTTAGGGACGTGGGAAGTGATTCTGATTCTGGTTTCTGTGTGGAAGCCTCAGTCAGAGCCAGTGACAGTTGGCCTGTGTGTGCATGTTGGGGTGGCTTCTTTCTCCACATTGGACTTCCTGTTACGTGCCTGCCACCATGGTGCCCCAGAGCCCATGACTCTCCCTGACTCCACGCTGACCATTTTCCCAGAGCGATTGTCACAGCTGACCACCGGAACAAAGCACTTCCCGCACTCAGTGTCTGCGGTGCTCACTCTCCAGATTTCCTGCCCATTTCACTGGCCCATCTTCTCAGTTTTCTTAGTTGGTTTTTCTTTCTCTTTTCGATCTCTAGACCTTAGAACGCCCAAGGGCTCCAGAGCTCAGTCCTCAGGCCACTTCCCTTTGTCCACAGTTACCAAGACTGGTGATCTTATCCAGTCTCAAGGACTTTACTGCCATCAGCAGGCGCCCTGTCCACGCCCTAGCCTGACTTTTTCTCTCAGCTATGGACTTATTATTCTAGCGTCTCAGTTTCTTCCATAACAGTTGAGGGTACTACCATCCACCCAGCTGCTCAGGCCAAAAATATGGCAGTCATTCTTGATGCTTCTCTGTCTTTCACTTGCCAAATGTAATTCATAGGCAAATCCAGTAGCTCTACCTTCACAATATTTCTAGACTCTACCCATATCTCACCATCTCCATTGCTATTAAGTTCAAGCCATCACCTATGGATGAGGACAGTGGGTGGGGAGTGAGGGCGGAGGGTGGGGTGGGAACTGGGTGGAGGGGAGTTATGGGGGGAAAAAAGAGGAACAAATGTAATAATCTGAACAATAAAGATTTAATTAATTAAAAAAAAAGTTCAAGCCATCATTATTGAACATTGTTCTCATGGATTATTGCAACAGCCTTGTATTAGTCAGAATTCTCCTGAGAAACAGAACCAATAGGGGAAAGAGATACCTCTTCTCTCCTCTTCTCTTCTCTTCTCTTCTCTTCTCTTCTCTTCTCTTCTCTTCTCTTCTCTTCTCTTCTCTTCTCTCCTACCTATTGATCATCTGATCTATCTATCTAGATTTATTTTAAGCAGTTGGCTCATTCAATTATAGGCAAATCTGAAATCTGTAGGGCAGGTTGGCAGGATACGATTTAGATACGAGTTGATGTTGCAGTCTTGAAACTGCAGGAGAAGCCAGCAGGCAAGAACCCCTGGCAGGGTTCTGTGTTGCAGTCTTCAAGATAATTTCTTCTTCTTTAGGAAACCTCAGTCTTTGCTCTTAAGACCGTCAGTTGATTGGATGAAGCCTGCCCACATTAATCACTTAGTATTTGACCAAATAACTGGGCACCAAAGCTTGGCCAAGAGTGATCTCCAAATAGATCTTTCTAAGTCCACTCTTGCCCCTCTTCAGGCCTTTCTCCACACATTGGCCAGAGTGATTCTATTAAAATCCAAGTCAGATCATCTCTCTCCTCTGCTCAAACCTACTAATAATGGCTTCTCACTTTACCCGGGGTAAAATCTGAAGGCTTCCACTGGCCTCCAAGGTCGCTGTGGTGTCTCTCCATACCTATTACCTCAACTCCAAATCTCTGCCCTTCACTCTCTGGGTTCCAGCCACACTGGCTTCCTTGTTGCCACCCAAATATGCCAAATATTGTTTATCTTAGGGTCTTTGTTCTTTTTAAAAATGTATATTTTTTATTAATTTCAGAGAAGAAGGAAGAGGGAGAGAGAGATTGAAACATCAATGATGAGAATCATTGATTGACTGCCTCCTGCACCACCCCCTACTGGGGACTGAGCCTGCAACCCAGGCATGTTACCTTGACTGGAATCGAACCTGGAACCCTTCAGTCCCCAGGCCAATGCTCTATCCACTGAGTCAAACCAGCTAGGGCAGGGTCTTCGCTCTTTATTCACATATTTATACGTCTCATCTCCTCACTTTATCCAGGTCTCTGCTCAAATGTCATTTCTCCAAAGACATCTTTCCTGATCATCCTTGCTCAAGAGCTTTCCCTATTTTCACTCATTTCTTTAACTTGCTTTCTTTAGCACCTGTCATAATGTATGTTTCATTTCTTGCATTTCTTTCCTTACTAGAATGTAAGCTCTATTAGAGTAAGGAATTTGTCTGTTTTGTTTATTTCCCAAACAATATATGGCACATAACTGGTGCTCAACAAATATTTGATAAATTGAATAAATGACTATGGCTCAAATATCTACTCCATCAATTACTAGATGTTGACCTTGGACAATTTCCTACTTCTCTGAGCTTCATTCATCTCATCTAGCATCTTCCTGCCATATATAAGGGGCCTGGCACACAGTGAGTGTTTAAAAAATGTTGGTTGTTATTATTTCTATAGTTGTGAAATCATTTATTTATTGAGATACATATTCCTTTTTGTGTCTTATGTGCACAGAAAACTCTAAGGTGTACAATAATTTAGCCAACAAAATATTTACTATGGGATACACCAACTAAGAAAACAGACAGAGCCACTGCCCACAGAGCAGTGCCAATGGCTCGGATGAGAGATCAGAATAGAGGCAGCAAGGAAGGGCTGTAGGTTAATTGAAGCCAGAACCCACAGGATTTTCTGTTTCCTTGGATGGAAAGGGTCAAGGACACGTCTAAGGTTGTTCCAAGTCAGATGGTGCTGCCATCTAATGAGGTGGGAAATCAATCTGGCGAGGGGACCAAAAGTTTGGAGGGATTCAGTGTATGATGCCTGTTTGACATGTGAGTAGAGATATGGGCCACAGGTACACATGTTGTGGTCATCAGGGTGCATCTGATACTGAAAAGTCCCAAAACTGGATTGAGGGAGTGACTGAAAGGAGAAGAAGAGGGGTCCCAGGATTGAGCCATCACAGGGCACGGCAACATTTGAAGGTAAGACAGAGCGGGAGGACCCAGCAAAGCAGATGGAGAAGGAGCAGTAGATGGAGACCAAAAAGAGGCTCGTGTCTTTGAAGCCAAGTGAAGAAAGGGTTCAGGAACAGGAGCATGCTCCCTGGGTCAGCTCTGCCAAGAGCAAGGCTGAGAGCTGCCCCTGGATTTGGTGACTTCGATGAGATCAATTTCAAGTTGTTGGTGACTTCGATGAGATCAATTTCAGGAAAGCAGGTATGAAAATCCTATCGGAGTGGGATGGAGAGGAGAGGGGGACAGAAAGTGGACCCAGTGAGAATGGAGGTCTGGCTCTAGAGCCAGAGCTCTGAACTATCACTTTAAATTTAAGGGTAATATGGAGAGATGACAAATTTAAATAAGGATCAGTACATTGGACCCAACACAGGAGCAGAGCCAGTCTGGAAGACCCTGTTTGGGGAGTTGTATAAACCAAGGTGTGGTGGGTTTCCCAAGAGCCTCCTAAATGCAGTTTTGGCCTTCCTTTGGAGAAGTGGGGGGCCCAGTGTATGTTCTATTCTTACTATGATCAAATTGAAACCTAGAACCAAATTTGTGCTTCAATATTAATACCCGAATCTCATTCAATCTATATCTTCTCTTTGGAACATTTTCTTAGTTTACCCATATTGTACTGATCTGCACACACACACACACACACACACCCCTTTCAGGCTTACGTTCTAGCCAGCCTCTTTCTGGACTGGGGATTGGGTAGTGTTTAAACACAAATCAGTGAATCAGGACTGCCCCCTGGTGAAGGGCAGGGAACACTGCAGGCAGAGAGTTGAATTGCTCTTGTTCCTTAACAAATCCATATCCCCCTGAGTTGTTGGTTGAGCAAACATTTATGCTGTCTGATTTGAGGCGATGGAGAACCTCTCTGTCCCCATGTCTATGTCTGGGGGAGTCCTGCCAATGTGACCGTGACAGTCACCTAGTGATGCTCCTCAGCGCTGCCAGGAGGGGCGATGCCTACAGTCATTTGGGGAAGGTCCTGCTTGCTGGCAGGTAGATACCTGAGTCTTTGGTCTCCAGGTAACAGATGCTGAGGTGAGCAGTAGGGCTGACATGGGGAGGAGAGGAAGGAAAATGGTCAAGCCACAGGAGGGACCTGGTACTGAAACCAGGTCTTGGGGGGAGCCTGAGGCAGGGGGAGAACAGAGCAAAGACGAGACTGGCGGGTCTCAAGAGATCTGCTTGAGTTGGACTGTTCTGTGGGAGGAGACGGAATGTGCCTCTGGCCCTGGCTCCTGCCGGCATTCCTGCCCTCCTCCCAGGTGGCCAAAGGCAGGTGCAGCAAGGATGTGTGTGCATTTGAGTCTGTGTGCCCCCCACGGCAGCTGTCTGGATGCTGTGGCTTTGAAGTCAGGCAGAGCCAAGGTCCCACTATTGTGTGAACTAGAGCCAATCACTCTCTCCTCTGAGCGGCAGTGCTGCCCACTGCGAGACGGAAAAACACACCTGGGCTGCCAAACGGGGGTAACAAGGATGAAAGGAGAGCTCAGGTTGCCAGGCAGCGTTCTCTCAGAGCTGATGATGGGCCAGGCCTGACCTAGGGGCTCTCCAAGTCCAAACACACAGATTCCTCACACAGCCCCAGGCTGTAGAACACGCCCTTTACAGGGACCATCAGAGCACAGAGAGGTTTACTAACTTGCCATAAACACTGCCCCACAGAGATTCCTGGAATCCAGATCTCTTGAAGAAACGACACAGATGCTAGTTCCTGTAACTACACCCTTAAAACAGTAATGACAACAACACCCTGAGAGCATGTAACAAGGTTAGGTGCAGTTCTTCATTTGGCCAACAAACGTTACTGGGTACCAGGGCTCAGAAATGGGTAAGATAGTCCCGCCCTCAAAGTGCCCATGACCCGGTAAGGACAGACGAGGACAGTGCTGAGTGTCAGGAACCCTGAGGAGGCACCGCCTGCCTCCAGCAAGGAAGTGGGGGACCCCTCGGGCTCCTCCTGCCCTTTGCTCACCTCTCATGCCCAGGATGCCTCCCCTGCCCTCTCCCATGTCCCACTCAAGCCCCTTCTTCCAGGGAGGCAGCCATGACCATGGTCCGTCCTGCTCTCCTCTCCTTGGGAACTCCGCAGCCCTTATGCTCACTCTCATCATGGAACCCAGCACCTGCCGCCTTTATCATTTCTGTTTTGGGTGCAAATGACCCGTTCGTACAGTTAGCCTGCATCCCAGCCAGGACATGACCTCCATCTCGCACTCCTGCGGGGCCTCAGTGGCCCACGCGAGATGGGGACACGCTCATCTTTAGGATGCTCGGCCTGGGGGCTCTTTGTGCGCAGCAGCCAGGCTGACCGGCCGAGGAAACCCGAGCTGCTGAGTCAGGGCCCGCTGTGCCAGGCAGGAGTGAGGTTCATTAAGTGGGGACGAAATACAAATTCCCCTGCGCGTGCGTGGGATTGAAGTCCGAGGCGCAGCTGCCATTTATGTTGTTAAATGTGCAGTTGGGGATCATTGTGAAACGTGATTGCTCTGTCTTGGGGACTTCTTGAAGTCCAATTCCACAATAAAGCCAATCAGACTCAACCATCAAATGTCAAATAGGAGCTAATGAACCATTCACAGGCTTGGGAGAGAAATCAGGCAATCTCTTATTTCAGGATTATCCCTTCCAAATATTACATCTGAACTGTAAGCAGATTTTGCTCTAATTGCGTTCCCCTCCTCACCGCCTTGGGGCTCGTTGGTATTCACTTCCTGTCTTGGCTTTCTGGAGAGAGGCCTGGTAAGCCGACCCGCTGCTTTCCAGAGGCGCATGCTCCTGGGCCATCATTCAGAGAGGAAGCGGGCAGGGGGTACAGGGGTTCCTCCTGCCCCGGTGGCTGAGCCCTGGAGCTTGATGCTGGCTGGGTGTCCCCAGAGCTTGCGTGGCAGTGACTTCATGGGGGAGGGCAGTTGCAGCGAAATAGGTGGATCCACCGGGAGCTTGGGTCTGGCTTCAGGAGTCTAGGTGGAGCCTGGGGACAGTGTAATGCAGTGGTTCTTAACCTTCCTAATGCCGCGACCCTTTAATACAGTTCTTCATGTTGTGGTGACCCCCAACCATAAATTATTTTCGTTGCTACTTCATAACTGTAATTTTGCTACTGTTATGAATCATAATGTAAATATCTGATATGCAGGATGTATTTTCATTGTTACAAATTGAACATAATTAAAGCACAGTGATTAATCACAAAAACAATATGTAATTATATATATGTTTTCCAATGGTCTTAGGCGACCCCTGTGAAAGGGTCGTTTGACCCCCAAAGGGGCCGCGACCCACAGGTTGAGAACCGCTGGTGTAATGTGTCCAGTCTCTATCTCTCCATCTGCTGCACTAGGACCTGCAAAGACTAGCATCATTGCAGCGCTGGTAGGTCAGTGCCTGATGCGGATGCTGCTCTCTGGTGCCCTGTGAAAGGTTTGGCTGGGTGATCTGGGCTACTAGAGAGGGATTGCCATTACTTCTACCTGAGGCAGGGCTATGAGGCAGGACGTTTTACTGTCCTCATTCCCTTAGGAATTTAGGGTAGCACAGTGGTGAGTCACTTCCTGTGGCAGAGATGGCTGGTGTCCATCAAAGTTCCCTCTCCCCTCCCATACTACGTAGACAGGACTGGAGAGCAGTGTCTGGCTGGGGACTTGCAGCGAGGCTTGGGCACATAACTGGCCTTCATCCCTGGAAGGTGAGAGGCAGTGGTGTGGGTCACACACAGTTCAAGGCTCTCCAGAGGCAGTATGCTGCCTCCATCCTTGCTTCCCCTTTTACTGATTGGTTTCAGATGATGACAAAGCTTTGGGGGTTGGTTCCATCACAAGATGGAAGGAGCCAAGGACCCCAAATCAACATGTTAAATGGTTCCACTTCCTGTCCCTCCCTGCATCAGTGCCCACCGTCATGGGAACTCAGGGTTCCTCCTTAAAGGTGGAGCATATACCCCATTGCTTTGGCCAAGAAGATGAGGCAGAAGTGAGGGTGTGCCAGTTCCAAGCCAAAGTCCTAAGAAATCCTCCAGGTTTCTGCTTACTTGTTTGCATCTCTGCTGTCTCCATATGAGCATTCCTGACTGCTCTGCTGGAGGAGAGGAGACACACATAGTGAACTAAGTCTCCCCATTGTGCAGCTGAGGCTCCGCGAGGGCAGCCTTCAGCCAGCAGCCCATGCCGGTGGCTGAGACCAGCAAGATCAGCAGAGCTGTCTAGCTGAGCATGCTGGGCTGCACTGTGAATTCTTCTAGTTCGGCCACAGCGACACTTAGAGTATCTTCCTTTTTGAACAGTGCCCATCCCCTGGATGCCTATAGTCTCACCTTCCTTGTAGACTTGCATGTAACAAATCCATGCATGGGACAATTCCCTATTCCCTCCAAGGCCTGGAGAACACAGCGCGGTCCTTCCTCTTTCCCTTCGGGTTTGCCATTTTGGGGAATTACTAGCAGACAGTGGTCTGGCTGAAAGGCAGGATATGCTTTTGGAATGAGTGAATCAGAAAAGTCATGGAAATAATATTGAGAAAAAAGATCAGAATGAATATGTCGAAATAGCTACTCAACTTCAAAGAAGTGGCATGTGCCACATATTCCAACGTTTCCATTGCTCAGCACAATAATTGAAGAAAGCTAGTTCTGTGGTGGTTCTTTTACACTTTACTGGACCCCAAATGGTACCCCAGCTTAGTGCCCAACCTCCTTCCCTTGAAGACTCGCTACTCCTGGGGCTCCTGAAGAAGTGGCACAGGAATCTACAGTGACTGAAAATTTTCCAGCATTGAACACCCGCAGGCAGTCTGTTTGAAGGGGCAGCGTTTGTGGATATGTGTCCTGACCAGTTTATTTAAAAATCATTGTGTTATTGATACATATATCCCCCCAATTGTTCCAGTCCTCCTTTCACCTCGATTTGGAAAAAGACTTGGAAGCCTGTCGGGATGTTGTGACCTTTCTGGAAATTGTCACCATCGCATCAACTCTTAGCAGTGACTGAGCACTTATTCTGTGCAGGAAGTTGCCAGTGTTCTATGTTCATTCATTCACTCAATCCCCACAATGCCTCTGTGAGGTGCAGATATAAAGAATCTGAGGCTCTGAGCGATAACAGGTGCAAGGTGGCACAGCCAGCAGCTGGTGCAGCCAGGACCCCTGATTCTAGAGCACAGTGTGAGACAGGGGTGGCATCTCCTGGCAGACCACAGGTGTCAGGTTGTAAAGGCGTGGCAAACACTGCCCTAGGAAACCTCCACTGTGACACTCTTTATTTGAAAACAAACAAGGACATTTGCTGTGAGCCTTCGTGGTCTCGGGAAGCTGAGTGGAGTCAGGTAGGATGTCTAACAGTTGGAGATGGAGGAGCAGAAATGCTGCCTGGCTCCCCCTCGGTGATGGGAGAGTTTTGTGTTAGCAAAAAGCTGAACTGGGTGGCCCTGCAAGTTCCTTCCCATTCCTAAGAGTCTCTGGGTCCATGTGTAACGTATCCAAGTGGCCCTTGAAGCTGTGCCATTTCTGCTTAGAGAAGAGCCACATAGGGGCAGGGGCACCCACCTGGGGCAGGCTCCCTCATTTGAAACAAGGTCCCATGGTAGGTCTGAGTCCCTCTGGTGACTGGACAGGCGCGGCCAGAGGCAGAAGACCTTGGTTTGAAGAATGGCCCACTGTACTTGTTGGCCAGGAGCCCTTTGGTTTATAGCACAGGCTCGAGGCCAGACAGAACTGAGTTTGAATCTAGCTCAGCCACTCCCTAACCACACTGGGTCTCCGTGTCCTCACATGTACAACGGGGAGAATGATTGTACCTCATTCTTTGGGTTGTTTCAGTGAGTAAATGTGGTAAAGCATTTAGCCCAGGACTAGCCCAGAGATAAATGTTTATAAAAAAACAAAATAACCAGAATTGTCCAGGTACTTTTCCCCCTAAGGTGGTGTCTCTGGCTTGCATGGAAGCACTGTGTGTGAAATGGTAATACTCGATAACACTGAAGTAGTGCTAAGGGCGAGGCTGTTGTAAGAGCTTCAGGTGTATTAACTAATTTAATTCTACATCAATCTTATGTAGTGAGTATTGTTACTACCTCCATTTCCCAGGTAAGGAAAGCAAGGCACAGACAGGTTTCTCCCGGGAATCTCTCAGGAGAGTCCATATGGCTGCAGGGGTGGAGGGCAGTTTGGTTTTGGGTGAGAGAACCCATTCTTTACATCTAGCAGAGCAGTTCGAATGGATCCCCAGCATCTGTGAAACCTCCTTGCAATAAGGTGAGTATTTTTCAAATTCAAATGAAGAACTCTTCTTCTTCAAAAGACACTCTTAAGAGAATAAAAAGATAAGCAACAGAGTGGGAGAAAATATTTGCAAATCAAATATCAATAAAAGAATTGAATCCAGATTATATAAACTCTCAAAAGGCCATAGTAAGAAAAATGACTCAGTTTTTAAAAATGAGAAGATTTGAACAAAGGAGATAATGGATGGCAAATATGCACATGTCAGAATGCTCAATATCAATTGTCACGGTTTTAATGCAAATGAAAACCACATTGAGATACCACCTTACACCCACTAGAATAGCTAAAGTTAAAAAGGCTGACTACACCAAGCATTGGCAAGGATGTGGAGCAAACAGACATAAAAAGGTACAATCATTGTGTAAAAGTTTGGCAATTTCTTTAAAAGTTAAATTTATACCTACCTTATGATCCCAGCCATGGGTTGTAAATATTCCTAGCTATTATCCAAGAGAAATGAAAGCACATATCCATGGGAAAACTTCTACATGAAATTTCACAGCTTTAGTTTTTAACAGCCTATCAAGTGAATGGATAAACAACACTTGGTATAGCCATACAATGGAAATCTACTCGGCACTGACAAGGAGCACACCTCTAGGCTGAGTGAAAGAGGCCAGGTAAAAAAATGAGTTGATCACTATGATCCGATTTATATAAAATTATAGGAAATACCAATGACTCCATAGAAACAGAAAGCAGATCAGTGGTTGCCTGGGGGTGGGGCAAGTGGGGGGAAATGTCAAAGGGGCATAAGGAAACTTTAGGAGAGATGGATGTGTTTACCTAGACCAGTGGTTGGCAAACTTTGGCTCGTGAGCCACATGCGGCTCTTTGGCCCCTTGAGTGTGGCTCTTCTACAAAATACTGACTTCTGCGCATGGGCCATGAAGTTTCAATCGCACTGTACGTGCGCACCCGCACGTGGTATTTTATGGAAGAGCCACACTGAAGGGGCCAAAGAGCCGCATGTGGCTCGCAAGCCACAGTTTGCCGACCACTGACCTAGACTCTCTAGGTCCTAGCAGTGGTTCTCAACCTTCTGGCCCTTTAAATACAGTTTCTCACATTGTGACCCAACCATAAAATTATTTTCGTTGCTACTTCATAACTGTAATGTTGCTACTGTTATGAATCATAATGTAAATACCTGATATGCAGGATGGTCTTAGGCGACCCCTGTGAAAGGGTTGTTCGACCACCAAAGGGGCTGAGACCCACAGGTTGAGAACCGCTGTGAGGGTGGCAATGGTTTCACAGGTGTATGCATTTGTCAAAATTTGCCAAATTGTAGGCGTTAGATAGCTTCAGTTTTTTTTTTTTTAAATTAAATCTTTATTGTTCAGATTATTACATTTGTTCCTCTTTTCCCCACCCATAACTCCCCTCCACCCAGTTCCCACCCCACCCTCCGCCCTCTCTCCCCACCCACTGTCCTCATCCATAGGTGTACGATTTTTGTTCAATCTCTTCCCGCACCCCCCACACCCCGTTCCCCCCCAAGAATAGTCAGTCCATTCCCTTTCTATGTCCCTGATTCTATTATAATCACCAGTTCATTCTGTTCATCAGATTATTTATTCTGATTTTTAGATTCACTTGATGATAGATGTGTATTTGTTGTTCATAATTTGTATCTTTACCTTTTTCTTCTTCTTCCTCTTCTTAAAGGATACCTTTCAGCATTTCATATAATACTGGTTTGGTGGTGATGAACTCCTTTAGCTTTTCCTTATCTGTGAAGCTCTTTATCTGACCTTCAATTCTGAATAATAGCTTTGCTGGATAAAGTCATCTTGGTTGTAGGTTCTTGGCATTCATCACTTTGACTATTTCTTGCCACTCCTTTCTGGCCTGCAAAGTTTCTGTTGAGAAATCAGCTGACAGTCGTATGCGTATTCCCTTGTAGGTAACTGAGTTTCTTTCTCTTGCTGCTTTTAAGATTCTCTCTTTGTCTTTTGCTCTTGGCATTTTAATTATGCTGTATCTTGGTGTGGTCCTCTTTGGATTCCTTTTGTTTGGGGTTCTCAGTGCTTCCTGGACTTGTAAGTCTATTTCTTTCACCAGGTAGGGGAAGTTTTCTGTCATTATTTCTTCAAATAGGTTTTCAATATCTTGTTCTCTCTCTTCTTCTGGCACCCCTATAATTCGGATGTTGGTATGCTTGAAGCTGTCCCAGAGGCTCCTTACACTATCTTCGTATTTTTGGATTCTTTTTTCATTTTGCTTTTCCGGTTGGGTGTTTTTTGCTTCTTCCTATTTCAAATCGTTGACTTGATTCTTGCAATCCTCTAGTCTGCTGTTGGGAGTCTGTATAATATCCTCCATTTCAGTCAGTGTATGCTTAATTTCTAGTTGGTCCTTTATCATAACATCAAGGGTCTCATTAGATTTCTTGAGGATCTCACTACATTTATCGGCGGTCTCACCAGTCTTTTCGAGGGTCTTACTAAATTTATCGGCGGCTTCTAGAAAATTCTTGAAAAACCTTAAAAGTGTGGTTTTGAACTCTATATCCAGTAGTTTGCTTTCCTCCATTTCTGTCATTTGTGTCCTGTTTCTTTGTCTCGGCATTTTTTATGCTTCCCTGTGTTGATAACGTGGTTTTCTGTGCGAAGTGTCCTCTAGGGCCCAGTTGTTCAGCCTCCCCAATTACCTGAGGAGGACACTCTTGGTGCATCCCCTTGTGGTCTTTGTGCACAGTCTTGTTGTAGTTAAGCCTTGATTGTTGTAGTTAACACTGGGAGGGAATGATCTTCAGGCCAATTGGCTGTGAGAATCAGCTGTGTCTGCAGTGGGAGAACTTCTGTGCTGGAGACACCCCTCTGGGGCAAGACTTGCTTCAATGGGGCTTTGGTGCTCACTGAGTCTGCCCCCTGAGTGTGTCCTTTAAGGGTCCAAGGAGCTTCAAACTGGATGGTCTCTGACCACTGGGCACACTCGCTCCTGGATCTCTAGGGAGGTGCTAATCTAGCCTTTGCCTGAGGCTACCCAGCAAAAGCCTCCCTGCAGGGCTTGGGTGGGGCGGGTCCCACGGGATCAACAGGGCGGGGCTAGCAGTTATGGCTGCTCTCAGTCCTGCCCTCAGAGGCTCTGCTTCTCAGTGTCCCAGTAATTGCTGCAAGCCCCTCGGAGAGAAAGCTGCCCTCAAGTTCCGACCGATGCCAGACAGTCCCGCTTCTCCTGTATGGGTCTGGGTCCCCAAAGACTCGCCCGGAACTGGAGCTCAGAGCCTGAGACTCCCTCCCAATTGAAAAAGACAACCGCACCCTCAGCCACCAGCCCGCTCCACGTGCGCCTCTGTACCTTAGTATTTTACTTCCGCACTGTGCCTCCTCTGAGTCTCGGTATGCTTTTCTCTTTCCTTCTAGTTGTAGAATTTCCACTCAGCCAGCCTTCCTGTGGTTCTGGATGATGTCCGTTCCGTCTTTTAGTTGTATTTTTGAAGTGATTGTGCAAGGCAGCAAACTCCAGTGTTTCCCTATGCCGCCATCTTGGTTTCTCTCTGTAGCTTCAGTTTTGTATGTCAATTATCCCTTAATAAAACAGAAACAAAATTTCTGTGTGAAGATTGAGGGCTTTGGGCACTCTTAGAGGTTCAACTCAGGCTCCTCTAGGTTGCTGCCTATTAAGGAATGACTTTTTTTTTAATATATTTTTATTGATTTTTTACAGAGAGGAAGAGAGAGGGATAGAGAGTTGGAAACATCAATGAGAGAGAAACATTGACCAGCTGCTTCCTGCACACCTCCTACTGGGGATGTGCCCGCAGCCAAGGTATAAGCCCTTGACCAAAATCAAACCTGGGACCTTTCAGTCCGCAGGCTGACGCTCTATCCACTAAGCCAAACCGGTTTCGGCAAGGAATGACTTTTAAAAGTTAGATCTCCAGTAAAGGGCAGGCCCTATACTAGGTACTTTCACTTTGTTTCCTCAGCACTTGGGTAATCTGTGCAAGCAAGTGTCCCCCCCAGAGTGCATGGGGCCTGCTCAGCAGACATGTGGGAGAGGCTTGGGGAAATTCTGTTAAATCTCAATCCGGCTTCCCCTGCTTTACAATGTGTAGTCCTGGCCCTTTTAGGAAGTGAGTTCTCTGAGGCTGTGCTCCTTAAACCTCCTTCTCACATGATGGGCGTGTGGGACGGGCTGAAGGATTGATGTGTTTCAGCGACAGTCAGTTGGCAGCACCAGCCTCCCTGGCTCAGAGCTAAGGGAGGGGAGGGGAGCCTCCGAGGGCAGAGCCCTGGGTGCTTTCTCTGCCCCAGGCTGTGTGCTCATCACTGTCAAGCTCCCCGGGGATGTGGGGAAGCCTCATGCATATTCCAGCGTGCCTCCAGTGGAGGCAAACTCAGCAGGCAGGCAGGGCTAGGCTGAGACAATGCCTCTGTTCACAGTCTGGAGCTCTTGCCTTCTTCTCACAAACTCAAATGAGAATTTGTAAGGTTGCTAGGAAATGGTTTGCAATGGAAATCACCACTGGATCCCACCTCCCAGCCTCTTGGTGTGCATGTGTGGGGCTGGGGCTGGGGAGGCCACAAACCTAAGCAAATGCCATTTGCTACCTTACCCCTTCCAGGAGGCAGATGTGGGCATGTCCCCTCTCCTGACTGACAGTCCATCGGGAAGGGCCTGCTGGATAAAGCCGGGCTCAGCACCAACCCAGGTGGTGAGTCTCCAATTGGCCCAGCTGCCAGGGTAGACAGCCAAAGGAGCAAGCCCTGGAAGAAGGAGGGGATGGGGAATGACTCCATGAGTGCATGTGTGAGCCCGAGTCCTTGGTCTAATCCTGGGCACTATTGACATCTTTGGCTGAATCATTCTTTATTGTGAGGGGCTGTCCTGTGCTTTGTTGGACTTTTTAGTAGCATCGTGGCCTCCACCAGCAGATGCTAAGAGCATTTACCACCCTTTCCCATCAAAATCATGACAATCAAAACTGTCTCTAGATGTTGCCCTGTGTCCCCAGAGAGAAATAACCCTTGATTGAGAGCCTCCCAAATACCTCTCTGAATCTCAGTTGCAACCCTGTGAAAAGGCCACATTTGACCTCCCTGAGGCAGGAGATTGGACGAGATCTATCCAATGCGGAAGGCACAAGTCACATGTGGGTATGGAATACTTTGGAACGCAGCTGGTCTGAGCTGAGATGTGCTGCAGTGGATTCTGAAAACTTGGTGTGAGGAACATCATGTAAGATATGTCCTTAATAATTTTCATGTTGCTTACATGTAGAAATGAGACTATTTTGAATATGTTAGGCTAAATGAAATACAGTATTAAAATTAATTTCACCAGTTCCTTTTTATTTCTTTAAATACTACAGGTCCGGTGCATGAAATTTGTGCACAGCGCAGAGGGGGTGGTCCCCTCAGCCCAGCCTGCACCCTCTCCAATCCAGGACATCCCTCTCACACCCCGGAACCACTGGCTCCTAATTGCTCACCTGACTGTCTGCCTAATTGCCCCTAACTGCACCCCCCCCCCCCGCCAGCCTGATCACCCCTAACCACCTCTGCCTGCTGGCCTGTTTGCCCCTAACTGCCACCCCCCCACCCCCACCCCACCGCTGGCCTGGTCGCTTCCAACTGCCTCGCCCCACTGGCCTGGTTGCCCCCAATTACCCCCCTCCCCGCCGGCCTGATCACCCCTTACTGCTCCTCCCTACTGGCCTGGTCACCCCCAACTGCCCCCACGTCCCCGCTGGCCTGGCTGCCCCCAACTGTCCCCCTGCTGGCCTGGTTGCCCCATGCAACCTTCTGTTCAGTCGTTTGGTTGCCCCTCACTAAACCTCTCTGCTGGCCTTGTCACCCCACGCAGCCTGTTGTTCAGTTGTTATTGTTGCTGTGATGGCGTCCTGGACAATTTGCATATTCCTCTATTATTAGTATAGATGGCTACTAGGAAACCTAAAATACGTGCCTCATACTGTATTTCTATTAGTGTTGGTACAGAAAGGGACAAATATTCATTAAAGAATCACCCAATCAGTGTGACAACACACTGACAAGGAAAGTGGTATGGCAGATGAGAGGATGGACTGGGGATGCTCAAGGGCCAGGGGTCATGGGTCAGAAGTTAGGGAGAGTTCACCTGAGGAAGTAATGCTAGGGGGAAGGTTTGAGGGGGGAAGAGGAGGAAAAGCAATTTGTGCAGGGGAAGCAGCTAATACCAAACAATGGGACCTGAGACAGTCAGCAGGCCCAGGGTGGGGTGGAGGGGCCTGACCACACAGGGCTCTGTGTGTCTAAGAGGACTTAGAGGGCTCTGGAATGGGACTGCTGGGTCCGAATCACTTACTGATATGTAGTCTTTGGGCAAGTAACCTAAACTCTCACTGCCTCAGTTTCCACATCTGTACAGTGGGGATGATGATAATAGCATTTACTTCATAGGGTTGTTGTGATGATCAAATAGGTTATTAAGTAAAGAACACACAGGACAGGCTGGACACGTAGTAACTGCTCAGTGTTTTCAACATCAACTTGCCTTTCCTCATTCTGGGTGCACATGCAAACACGTATGTTTCCTTTCCCATCCCAGGAGGAAATGTCAGCCCAGTTAGGATTCTTGCCTTCTCTTCTTGGGAGCCGGGGACACAAAGGAGGAACTGAGAGGTAGTCAGAGAACCCAGAGAGAGAACTCCACTGAAGCGCCTTGAGGCCAACTTCTCTCTAACAGCAGGATTCCTTGCAGTTTCTCCAAAGTTGCTTCCTTTTAAAGCCAGTCTGAAAAAGAGGTGTTATCCTAGCAGAAAGGAAAAGAAAAATGAGCTTCCTTTGGCTTTTGCCCAGTGGAGCGCCCCAGGCTGCTGGGCCAAGGCGGGGAGAAGGCACAGCTTTCACAACCTCATGTACATATTTGGAAAAGTCCTTGATTGTTGAGTTCTTTGACCACATTCCAAGGACCCAGCAGTGCCTCGTTGAAGGGTGACCCCTGAGAACCAAGACCGGTCTAGGATATGTTGCAAATTGCCCAGAGGTTTATAGCAACTTTGGCGGCATGATTTGTATACATAAGAGCTCAACATCTTGAAAATCCATCTGGGTACTGAGCTGGGTAAATAAAACCAAGTACTCCTGCAGCTCTGCATGTGAGCTCAACCAGAAATTTCATAACAGTGCTTAGCCACGAGCTTGCCTTGCCATCAGTGGACGACCACTGGCTTCAGGTGATGACCACTGAGTTTGTCTCCTGGGAGGGTAAGTGCATGCACCAGTGGCAGGGGAGGAGAGGCAGGCTTCTGTCCGCCATGACCCAGGGAGACCTAGATGTGTCCATTCAATCTCCTGCTTCCTACACAATCAGGAGCTGAATTTGGTCCCCACTTCTTAGATCACCCTAGGATCCTTCAGAGGTTCCAAGGGATTCTGGATCAACTTCCTTCTCTGTAAGCTGTAGCATAGGGTACTATGGGCCAGTGTGTTGCTATAGCTCCGGGCATCTCATTTTTATATGACAGTTTCCCAAGCAGAAAGAAAGGAGCAGCAGGCAGACCTTTTCCTTAGTATAATGAGAAATATGTTTGTCTTTGTCTCTGGCTCCTGGCACAGAGCTCCTAAAACCCTTGTAATTTTCTGAGTGATAGGGTGCTAGGAGCACATTGTATTCTAATATTTGGTCTTTGACCCTGGTTCATAACTCAAGCACTTCTAATACTCTAGGAATCTCTGAGCAATGAGTGTCTTTTGTATGCTAATGAGATGACTGGTGACAGAGATAACTTTAGGAGTCAACAGAAAGATCAAGCCATGATTAGAAGCTTGAAGCTTTCAGCCCCATCTCTCATCCTTCCATACCTTGTTCTATGTACCTCTTCATCTGTATTCTTAATATCCTTAATATCCTTCATAATAAACCAGTGAAATAAGTAAATGTTTCTCTGAGTTCTGTGAGCCATTCTAGCAAATTATCATACCTGAGGAGGGGCTGTGTGAACTCCTGATTCATAGCTGGTTGATCACAAGTACAGATGACAACCTGGGACTTTGATTAAATCTGAAATGGGGGACAGTCTTGTGGGATTGAACCCTTACCCTGTGGGGTACCTGTCAACTCTGGGCCATTAGTATCAGAATTTAGTTAAATTGTAGAACACCCAATCAGTGTCTATTGAGAACTGGAGAATTGTTTGGTGTGGAAAAACCCACACATGGTGTCAGAAGTGTTCTGAGAGCAGAGAAAAGTGTAGTTTTCTTTTACAGTCTTTCTCTTATCAAAAAACTTGCCCTAAAGTCCCCAGCAGATCTCTTCTTGTGTCTTATTGGCCAGAACTGTGCCAGAGTCCACCCAGAGCAATCACTGGCCTAGGATTGCTGTGATTGCTTAGACCAGACATGACCCATCATCCCCTGGGCCAGGCACGTTGGGCTTCCTGGCGAGGAAGCAGTGGGGAATGGCCTATGTGTAGGAACGCCATTGTTCCATGGAGCCTTTATCCTAAGAGCAGTGGGGCATCATAAGGCTGCTCATCTGTATCCTTTGTGGGGCTGTAAGCAGGGGAGTGGCATGGTCAGATTTGTGTTGTATAAGATACTCTGTCAGGAGAGTGGCCAATGGGTTGAAGGAGGCAAGAACAGAAGTGGGGGAATTAGTTCTAAGCTGTCCAAGCTTTTATAACAGCAAAAAAAGTCAGATAGGACTTCGTTCTAGGTGCTGTATGTCAATGTAAGAAATGTCCAAACCTGTAGAGAATATTTATAGTTTATTTGAGCCAAACTGATGACATATGCTGGGGAGCGAGATCTCAAATGTTCCAGAGAATAACAGTTTTTCAGATTATTTTATGCATTTGGAATTAAGGAGGGAACTAAGGAAGATTGGAGAAAGCAAGGTGGGAGAAATCAAGGAGGAGATTGGTTTACAGGATAGTCAGTGGTTCTCAACCCTCTGGCCCTTTAATACAGTTCCTCATGTTGTGACCCAACCATAAAATTATTTTCGTTGCTACTTCATACCTGTAATGTTGCTACTGTTATGGATCATAATGTAAATATCTGATATGCAGGATGGTCTTAGGTGACCCTGTGAAAGGATCGTTCGACCCCCAAAGGGGTCGCGACCCACAGGTTGAGAATCACTGGTTTAGATTATGTGCTCTGATGCTTTAGAACAGTGGTTCTCAACTTTGGCTGCACATTAGAATCACCTGGGAATCTTTTTAAAATCCTGATTTCTGGGCCTCATCCTCCAGAAATTCTGTTTCTTTGTTATGGGGTGGGGCCACAACATTAGTAACAAAGAAACAAAATTTCCAGAGAATGAGGCCCAGAAATCAGGATTTTAAAAAGATTGCTGGGTGATTCTAATGTGCAGCCAAGGTTGAGAACCACTGCTTTAGAAGGCCTGATCTAAACAGGCCAGGCCTTGAAAGGGGATTAGGAGGAGGGATCTGAAAGAGGGCATTTCCAAGGTGCCTTAACCCAGATGCCCAGAAACAATGGGCAGGGCTTGCGTAAGGCAGAGGCAAACATTTTACTAAAGAAGTTCTGGGCCCGGGGGCGTGTCTACCCACCATGACCTGCCCAGTTAGGATTTTATGATCAGGTCACCCTGTGAGGTTGCTTTCCATAGAACCCTTTTTAAAAGTGTGCATATAAATACTTTACTTTAAAGTATGTGGCATTTAATATGTGGCAGGATAATGCTTTGAATAACCTCCTGATATATATATTTCTTAGTAATTTACTGTTTGCTCCCTCGCAGTCCTTAAAGTTGGGCCCGTAGACCAAGCTATTGCCCAGGAAAGAGAAGGGAGAACACAACTTCGAACAAAGAAGTCAATGCTACTTTCAAGCTAGACTTTCTAAGCCCAGAGAGACATCAGTCTGTGCTAGGCAGGTAGACAGACCTAAGTAGTGCAACGACAATGGGCCAGATACAGAAGGTCACCAGGTAGGAAACCCCAGGTGCCTAGCAATGGACAATCAATTGTAGGGAGGGACCCCACACCCAGGGTGACCTTTCCTCCCTTAGCATATCACTGGTCATGTGGTGTGGACCCCCTGACCTTTCCTCCCTAAGATAATATTTAGGCCTCAATTGTATTTTAGCTCAAGGCCCAGAAAAGCAGCAAAACCAGACAAGTGACACCAAGGCTGACATCAGGATGAGCTGCATTGGATAATGACCCCTGCCCTGGTGCCAGCCAATCAATCAGTGGAGACCTAGACATTGAAAAGACACACCTGGAAAGCTGCTGAATATTCTATTGAGATCTTCCCCTGGGACCTCCCCTAAGTTCTCCTCCCTTACAACCCTTAGGATGGAGGACCCAGTGCGCTCTCCCTCCCTGGAGCACGCCAACATCTTTCCCTTTCCTCATGCTTTCCCTCTCCCCTCCCTGCTTCTGCCCCAGGCACAATAATATGCCCAAGCTCCAAGGGTCCTTCCTTTACCTCTTTAACTTTTTTCCTAAGCCCATTTCTTCTAGGAATTACTTTGTCTACCTCTGCGATTTACCAAATAAATGTTCTCTTATAGTTTGGGTGTTGGCTCTGAATTCTTTCCTAGCCAGAATTCAAATACCAAGGTTGGTGAACGCAGGTCCGGTCTGACCCCATGGGTCTAACACCTGATACCGCTTCCTCTGCCTACAACAAGTCTAGAGCAGGATTCAGCAAACTAGGCATGTGGGGTGAATCTGGTGGCCGTTTTAGTAAATAAAGTTTCATTGGAGCCAGCTGTGTTCATTTGTACACAAATTGTCCACGGCTGCTTTGGTGCTACAGCAGTATTAACTGAGGAGCTGTGAGCGGGACCGCGTGGCCCATGAAGCCTACGATAGTTACCATCTAGCCCAGTGGTTCTCAACCTTGGCTGCACATTAGAATCATCTAGCAATATTTTTAAAATCCTGATTTCTGGGCCTCATCCTCCGGAAATTCTGTTTGTTACTAATGTTGTGGCCTCACCCCATAACAAAGAAACAGAATTTCCGGAGGATGAGGCCCAGAAATCAGGATTTTTAAAAGATTCCCAGGTGATTCTAATGTGCAGCCAAGGTTGAGAACCACTGCTCTAGCCCTGTAGAAAAACAAGTTTGTCAACCCTGGTCCTGAAAGGCAGACTTTGGAGAGAGGAAGCATTTTCTTGGAACATCTGCAGATGAATTTTCACAGGTTCAGACGCAAAGCTTGGAAGACTTATCATAGACTAAGAAGAACTACGGAAGTTTTGGCCACAGGAGACTGGAGACTCCACTGCTGAGGCAGGTAAGGCAGGACTGGCTTTAGATGTGAATGTTTTGGCTTCCCCTTCCGAGTCAGAATCGCAACTTCCCTTGGGTGTTGGGTGTACTTGGGACCTTCAGGACCCTCAGAGAGGTCTTGCATTTTCATGGTACAGCTCCGATGTGGGTCGGTGACAGAAGAGGACAGTGGCTGATGAAGACTCATTGCAGAGGGGGTCCACGAGCAGCCTCACCTACCCCGTACACTCCAGCCTCTGCTTAGACAACTTTGACCCTTTAGGATTGCCTTGCCTGATCCCCCACCCTCATTCCACAAAGTTAGCTGCCCCTTTATATAGAGGATGTCCCCCCGAAATGTACACACACTTTCACAGCTGATAACCCACTTAATTTTCACTCCTTTTCAGGCTTAACTGATTTGAAATAATGGGTGAAAGCAGACTAAACTTTGAACAAAGAAAATTTATCCTACAGTGCCACTAGACATTTTTTTTATGGGGATACATAAAAGATAAAGTTTACGGTACAAAACCAGCAACAGCCAATGAATTGAGGGCACACAAATACTGAATGAAATGATTCTTTAAAAAAATATATTTTTATTGATTTCAGAGAGGAGGAAAGAGGAAGAGAGAGAAACATCAATGATGAGAGAGAATCATTAATTGGCTGCCTCCTGCACGCCCCCTACTGGGGATCGAGCCCACAACCCAAGCATGTGCCCTTGACCGGAATTGAATCTGGGACCCTTCAGTTTGCAGGCTGACGCTCTATCTACCGAGCCAAAACACCTAGGGCTGATTTCTTTATTTATCTTACAATATACAAAATAAATCTATTAGAAGATTGTAGATACAAAATAATTAGTCATTTACATGCAATAAACATTAATATTTTAAGAAAAACGATTTTAAATATAGTAATATTACATGCAATAAACATTAATATGTCAAGAAAAAATAGATTTAAACATAATAATATTACCAAAACTGTGCTAATGTAGTATAATATTACAAAAGTTTTAGGAAATATTAAAAACCTGCAAATAACAGGATTACTTCTATTATATTCTAAAGTATTTTTTCCTCTGGCTCTATTTTTGTTCATCAGTTTATGCTGTTCATTATATTCCACATATGAGTGAGATCATGTGATATTTATCTTTCTCCGACTGGCTTATTTTGCTTAGCATAATGCTCTCCAGGTCCATCTATGTTGTTGCAAATGGTAAGAGTTCTTTCTTTTTTATAGCAGTGTAGTATTTCATTGTGTAGATGTACCACAGTTTTCTAATCCACTCATCTGCTGATGGGCACTTAGGCTGTTTCCAAATCTTAGCTATTGTAAATTGTGCTGCTATGAACATAGGAATGCATATATCCTTTCTGATTGGTGTTTTTGATTTCTAGGGATATATTCCTAGAAGTGGGATTACTGGGTCAAATGGGAGTTCCATTTTTAATTTTTTGAGGAAACTACATACTGTTTTCCACAGTGGCTGCACCAGTCTGCATTCCTACCAGCAATGCATGAGGGCTCCTTTTTCTCTACATCCTTGTCAGCACTCGTTGTTTGTTGATTTGTTGATGATAGCCAGTCTGACAGGTGTGAGATGATACCTCATTGTCATTTTGATTTGCATCTCTCGGATGATTAGTGGCTTTGAGTATGTTTTCATATGTCTCTTGGCCTTCTGTATGTCCTCTTTCGAAAAGTGTCTATTTAGGTCCTTTGCCCATTTTTTTGATTGGATTGTTTCTCTTCCTTTTGTTAAGTTGTATGAGTTCTCTGTAAATTTTGGAGATTAAACCATTATCAGTTATAACACTGGCAAATATGTTCTCCCATTCAGTTAGCTTTCTTTTTGTGTTTTTGATGGTTTCTTTTACTGTGCAGAAACTTTTTATTTTGTTTATTTTTTTATTTTGTTTATTTTATTTTGTTTATTTTTATTTGTCCCATTTGTTTATTTTCTCCTTAGTTTCCATTGTCCTAGGAGTTGTATCAGTAAAGATATTGCTACAACAAATGTCTGATATTTTGCTGATTCTTGATGTTTAAGATTCCATTACTTCACGTTAGGGGCAGTGCCTGGACCAGAACGGTCATCAGTTTGAAAACAGGCATTGACAAAAAATATTATTCATTTCTGTAGATTCTATTAAACTTTGCAAACAAAATGTATGTTAATAAGCACTGACTTTATAATCATTCAAAGTGCATATACATTTTTTTGGGCTACCCTATATTTACAAAGAACTCCAGACTTCCCCTTTTATAACACTCATTATACCTGTTAATTCTATTAATTCTACGAGGCAGTGGCCATAACTTGTTTATGGTTTCATCCTTTTCTTGTAACTCAGTGATAACACTGAATAAAGTGAATGTCCAATGAATGAATGAATGAATGAATGAGTACATCAAAAGACCACTCCCTAGTTTACCCTTATCTATTGGTATTTTATTTAAAATTTTTTATTTTTTTTATTTTAGAGAGAAGAGGGAAGAGAAGGAGAGAGTCAATGGAGAGAGAGAGAGAGAGAGAGAGAGAGAGAGAGAGAGAGAGAGAAACATGTGCTTGTTGTTCTACTTATTCATGCATTCATTCGTTGATTCTTGTATGTACCCTGATTGCAACATTGATGTACTGGGAAAACACTCTAATGAACTGAGCTACCTAGCTAGGGCTATTGTCTAGCACCTCTTGGCACCATCATTATGAAAGGCAGGACCCCCATTTAAGAGCGGAGATGAGAAAACCATTAACTTTGTGGCTACATTTGCAGTCAGCACTCAGAAGCCACAGAAGGCCCTAGAGCTAAGATGTGTCCTTGACCTAATGTCTACATTGACATATGCTCATGACCAGACTCTCCAGAAGGCTGTTGCTGGTATTTCAAGGGAACAAAGACTTTTCCACATCAGTTTCTAAGTAGGAGCAGTGCAGCCAACTGGCCTCCATTTAACTGACCAATTAGATGTGATCACTGCACTGATGGACAGGGATAGTATGTTGTGGGAGGGATGATCAGGCAGAAGGGCCTTGGACAAAGTGGGGTGGAGCTCAAATATTCAAATAATTTTGTGTTTTAATGTATATATATATATGCTGTACTTCAATAACAAGTTAAAAAATAAAAAAGGAAAAGAAAGTAATCTTGGCAAGTTGTTATCCAAATTAATAATGATGATAAAAGATCACATTTGTGTTCAACAAGAACCTGATGCTCTGCTAATCTGACATGTGTTTTCTTGTTAGTCCTGACAGTAGTCCTATGAGATAGTGTTCACTCACTATTTACCTAAAAACTATGCAGTGAGCACCTATCTGTACCAGGCACTGCCCAGGCCAAGTGACAGCAGGAAGCAACAGAGACAAGTCCCTGCCCTCATGGAGCTTCCATTGCAGGGGATGACCATTCTTAGCCCTGGCTTGTAATTAAAGACATGGAGGTTCTGGAAAGTCTGGTAATTTGCCCAATCCTGAGTCTAGGCATTGATCAGACCAAAATTTAGTTCTAGGTGCCCCTGATTTCAGAACTCCTAACTATCCTGCCACTCTGCTTCCTTCACCTTGAGTCTTCCAGAAGCTTGTGCAGACAGCCCTCCGTACTGGCTCAGGGGTTTTCTTCAGTTTGTTGTAATGTAGATGGATTTCATTTATTTATTTGTAAAGCGGGAAAGGTTCATGCAACTGACAAGTGCAAGGGAGGATAGATTGAGGACCCCTCCGTTGCTGTGGAGACACAGTGTCAGCTTCCTTCTCCAGTGGGAACTCTCCATGGCAGCCCAGGCTTGTGTGGCCCTCACTCGCTTGCTCCTGGCCATCCTGAGACAGTTGCTTACCTCTCTCCCGGGCTTCAGGAAACACTGGGACAGTGCCCAGCTCAGGGCATGTGCCTTTCCCAGAACTGTTCACAAGGCCAAGGGTATGGGCCTTCTATTTATAATTGTAGTTATTCTCTGAATATAATTGTAGTTACACGGCACAAAATTCAGGAAATTAAAAAAAAAGTTTACAGTAGGAAGTTGTCCCTCCCTCCCTGCCCCCCAGGAACCTCACATCTCTTCCCAGAACCCCTTGTTCCTTGTGTATGCCGTGGGGACATTGTAAGACAAAGGGAGGGACGAACCACTGGTGGCTCTGCTTAATAATTAAGGAAGATGGAGGAGCATAACCCCAAAGCTCCTACGATTGTAGACCTTGTTGCTAAAGTGTGAGAGGTTCCTAAAATATTCCCCCAGTTCAGGCGGAAGCCACCATTCCATGAGCCACCTTCTGTTTCATCAATCCTGTGTTCCAGAACCTCTGAGCACCCACGGGAAACCGTCCACTGAAAGCCCACTTTGGAGCCAATGCTCAGACGGAAGTGTCCCCGTAGAGGACCAGCCCCAGGAATGGAGTGACTCAGGCAGGAATGGAGTGACCGCTCTAAAACGCCATGTCCTCTCAAGCCGGTGAGCACTCAGCTCTCCTTTCTCCATGGCCTCTCCTGGTGCCTGTTGCTCTTTAATGAATGACTTTTCAAAATACCCACTTCTTCCCTATCCAGTTCCTATGCAGCTAAGAGAAATTTGAAATACTGAGCTCTTGGTTTTAAGCAAAGCCAGGGTAATCAGTCCTCTGAATTTTAGGTGCTAGAAAACACGGGCGATTCTGGTCAGCAGCAGTAAGTCATCTCCTGGGAAAGGGGGAGGGGCGTCGTGCCTTCTACAGACTCGCTGATGGGGTTGACTTAGTGGTACAGTCAGGCCATTTGGCAGGACAAAGCAATTGTTATTTTTAATGTCCGCTGAACTTATCTCTCTCCTCAGTTTCAATAGCACTAATAACATGTATGAGAAATGGATATCTTTAACCATCCTTTTGAGATCATACATAGTACTCTAATGCCAGTATATAATGAAATAAGAAATATCCAAGGTCAAAAGGTTGGCATACTGATTTGCTTCATCTCTTATTTAAGTGGATGTTTTCCTTTGCAATGAAGCATTCTGTTGCCAAAGACCATTTGGCTCCTTCCATGCCCCCATCCAATTGTCCAGACTCTTGCTAACCCAGACCCTATTTGAATAAATCATAGGCACATAGGCATTCTAGGGGGACGGGGTCACAACATAAGCTGCCCATTTTCTCCTTGTGTCAACCCTCCAAACACTCTCTGAATTCTCTACCTGTGGTTGCAAGCTACTGGCAAAAGAGCATGAGGGTTGGTAAATAGCAAGAGTGGCGGACAGGCCAAACAGTGACCTGTTCCAACATACACCAGGCATGAAGCAATGTCTAAAATGATAATTACTCAGACACTGGTTGGCAATCCGGGGCTTTCACAGGGTTGGCTGAAGGGCGTTGGCAGTGGATAGAGGATGAAGTTTAATGTGCAGGGTTAAGAACTGAGGAACACAAAGAGGACTGAGACATGGTCCCATTTTGAGCATAAGACAATGTTGGACGACAGATGGATTTTAATTTGAGAAATATTTACTGCACAGCTACTATGTGCTGGGCAATCGTGAAAGAGAGAATAAGGTGGGGGAACCTGTTCACCTATAGCCCATAACCTGACGGGGAGACAGACATGTGAGCAGAGAGCTGTGATGCCAAATGAGGAGTGAATGTCAGAGTGTTCCTAGGAGAATGGAGAGGGCCATTAAGGACCAGAAATAGCTTCATGGAGGAGGTGACAGAAGCCTTGGAAGGTGAATAGGAATTTGTCAGGCATACGAGATGGGAAGGACACTGGGGTGGAGGTGGCTGAGTGGAAAAAGCACAGACAATAGTAAGTAGGAATGTTTGGGAATAATAGAATGTTGATAGTACAAGTACACAGGATTATGTAGCCCATCCTCAGGCACGGCTCTTGGAGTTTAGACATGCTGGCTCACTGAATCCTCGCAGCAGCCTAAGCACAGGTGAGACTGGGTCACTTATGCATGACCACTGTTAATTAGTGACAGCTGGTATTCAAACCTTCACGGGTTTGTGCCCTTCATCCAAACACTCTGTCATCGTGTGTCCTGGGCACATGACATAGGGGGAAGGGAAGCGGTTAATGGTGGAGAGCATTGCCTGCCATCTGCTGGAGCTGAGAGTTTACCCTGTAGCACAGTGGTTCTCAACCTTCCTAATGCCGCGACCCTTTAATACAGTTCCTCATGTTGTGGTGACCCCCATTTTCATTGTTACAAATTGAACATAATTAAAGCATAGTGATTAATCACAAAAACAATATGTAATTATATATGTGTTTTCCAATGGTCCTAGGCGAGCCCTGTGAAAGGGTCGTTCAACCCCCAAAGGGGTCGAGACCCACAGGTTGAGAACCGCTGCTGTAGCAGAAGATTCTGCTTAGGAAAGCTTGCAACCAGGTCTGTTCTTTGGAAAAATCAACCTTGGTCACTGTGATGATGAGCTAGAGCAGAAGAATATGGAGGTTGGCTTAAGGCTATTGCAACTATCCAGTCAGATCTGATGAGGCCTGAAGGGCAGGAGCCATGGGCTGGAAAGGAGGGGAGAGATTTGAGTTACTTAAGGAATAAAATGACCAGGGTTGAGGGAGCAATTGGATACACAGGGAGTGGCAGGAGTTGTCAATGACTGAGGCACATACTTGGGCGCCATTCACAGCTGCCAGCCCTAAACTGCAGCTCTAGGCTTGTGCAATGTGGGGACTAGTTCCTCACTGAGATGCTGTCCCAGCTGCGGACCAGCTCAGAACCACAGACCAAGCTGCAGAAATGACACAGAAGCAGAGACTTGAATTAGAGCAGGGGATTACCTGTGCCCCTCACAGGGTGTTGGAAGCCCTTCCTATGGCAGCCTCTGCTAAACTCAGAACCTCTTTCCCCCAAGTCCTGGGCTCCCCATGCCCCTTTACTCCCACCCAAGAAAGCAAAAATCTCTGTTGCATCATTACAACTTCTGCACACCAGGTACATTTTACATTTTCTCCCAGTGCCGTTCACTGTCTCGACCTCCCCTTCCAGACTAATTTCTCGGCCTCACCTTTGCATACTTAAGAGGCTCATTAAAGCATTTTCCCAAACAAAAGAACAATCTTCTCCCAAAGATGAATCTTGCTGCCACCCCTAGAATGTAGAAACAGCTGCAGGCATCTTTGAAAATTGCAACGTTTTCATTTCTCCCAAAGTATTAAATATTGCAAAAGGCCATTAGATTTATCCAGTGTCTCATTGAACAAATATTTATTGAAGGAGAATTTTCACCTCCAGTAATAGAGGGTCAATCCTCTTGCTAAAGGCCACGAGAAAAGCTGGGCGTATTAAACGTAGCCTGTTGCATCCAAGAGCTCAGCCGGCTCTGGCCCAGGCTGCTGTAGCCCAGCCTCCACTCCTCTTTCTGACCCAGAAAAATCTCAGTTCCTGCAACTGGATTTTTAGTGTTCCCCTCCCCCACCCCCCCATCTCCCCCACCCCCTAACATTAAGCGAAAGCAAAAATAAATATCTAGTGAGAGTCATCATCATCTGAGACCTCAAGTTATGCCTATAAACAATTTTTCTAGTACAACCAATGTCAAGTCAAAGTTAAACCAGGCATATGCGTATACATGATAATATGATGGATATCCATAAAAAACAGATAATAGATATATAGGAGCTCAGATATTAAAGTTATCAGACACAGATTTAAAATAGTTATTGAGTAACTATTATATGTCAGGCACTTGTGGTAGCCATTGAAGATAAAATAGTGAACAAACAAAACATAATTCCTGCCCTTATAGTGCTTGATAGTCTCCTGGGAGAAACAGGCACTAGTGAAATAAATCACCCTGTAGTAGAGAGATTGCAAAAATAGGCCCAGTTCCGAATCTAAATTGGTACAGCTGCTGTGGAAACAGTATGGAGGTTCCTCAAAGAATTAAAAATAGAATTACCATATGACCTAGCAATTTCACTTCCAGGTATAGACCCAAAAGATTTGAAAGTGCTCACTGAGTCTGCCCCCTGAGTGTGTCCCTTATGGATCTGAGGAGTTGTAATCTGGATGGTCCCACTCTGACCACTGGGTACACAGGCTCTTGGATCTAAGGAGGTGCTAATTTAGCCTCTGCCTGAGGCTACCCAGCAGGATCTATGGAGAGATCTGCAGTTTCCTCTTCCTTGTTTGGGGTTTGGAGGTGCCCAGAGGAGGCCCAGCTGTGAAGCAATGCAAGCTGCTGTGGGGCCTTGAGCCTTTCTTTGGATGTTCAGGGTCTCTCTGACCCAGCTGCAGTTTGTTAGGTAATTTTAGATCTCAAAGGGCCAGCCCATTCATATGCAAAAGCCTCTGCTCGCAGCTTGGGTGGGGCGGGGTCTCATGGAATCAACAGGGTGGAGCAAGCAGCTATGGCTGCTCCTCAGTCCTTCCCTAAGAGGCCCCAGGTCTCAGTGTTCTGGTAATCACTGCAAGCACCTCTGAGAGAAAGCTGCCCTGGAGTTCAGACCGATGCCAGACAGTCCAGTCTCTTCTCGTATGAGTCTGGGTCCCCAGAGACTCGCCTGGAACTGGAGTTCAGAGCAGTTGGGAGCTTGAGACTCCCTCCCAATTGAAAAAGACACCGGCGTCCTCAGTTTCCAGCCCTTTCCGCGCACGCCTCCGTACCTCTGCACTTTACTTCTGCAGCTCCTCTGAGTCTCAGTGTGCTTTTCTCTTACCTTCTAGTTGTAGAATTTCCACTCAGCCAGCCTTCCTGTGGTTCTGGGTGATGTCCACTTTGTCTTTTAGTTGTATTTTTGAAGTGGTTGTGCGAGGCAGCAATTTCCGGTGTTTACCTATGCTGCCATCTTGGTTTCTACTCCAAAAATATATACAGTTTTAATGATTTCAGAGAAGAAGGAAAGGGGAGAGAGAGATAGAAACATCAATAAAGACAGAGAATCATTGATTGGCTGCCTCCTTCATGCCCCACACTGGGGATTGAGTCCACAATCCGGGCATGTGACCTCCTGGTTCATAGATCCACGTTCAGCCATAGATCGGGGGAGGCAGTATCTTTTGATTCTCCTCATTGTATGATGAAAATATTAGTGTATGCATTCTTTCCTTCATTCCCTTTCCCTCTTCCATAACTCTGGTTCTGTCATTTATATACTTTAACTTTTATATTATCAAAGTCAATGATGTTTATGCTTTAGCTCTAGGTTAATTCTAGAAGTAAAAGATGAATAAAGTGTTTACATTATAAAGACAGTTTATATTATTATGACAAAGACCTTATTCCCGGTACAACCAAGGGATGTACTTTGATCTTAATTTTCTCACATCAATTTAAATTATAAAAATTGCTTCTCTTTTTCTTTTACTCTATTTTTCTAAACTATTCACACTCTCAGAACTTCTGGTGAGGAAAATGTTTCGCTGGAGAATTTCCTCCTGGGACCTGAGCTCCCTACTCCCATTTAGACTCTTTGTTCTGATGTCCTCCTGCAACTTCTCTTCGCTGTATTTATGGATTACACAGCTATTTCTAGAAACCAATGTTTCTTCTGCTGATCTCTAGAAGGAATAACCTGCTAAAAAGGGCTCCTTGTGATTAATTGGCTCAAATTCATGACTAGAGTCTAGCAGCCATTGCTGGCAGAGGCCTCTCGTGCACACTGCATTTCAGGGAAAAAGCCTCAGTCTAAGCTGCAAGCCTCTTGTACTGTGCTCCTGCCATCTGAGCCAGCCCTTATATGGGAGTTCCTGGAATGGTGTTTCAACCAATAGGCTGAGATCTGCTCTGTCCAATCAAAACTATATCATCATTTGCATCTTCACTGACCAATCACAGCAGCTCCATAATGATCAATTAGAACACACAACTCTCACCAATCAGAACAGTGCCATTTGGACCAACCAGACTGTGCAGATTTGAATTCCTCATTTGCATAGAAATGGACGAATCAGGGACGACGTGGGAATTTTATAAAAGGGACGCTCGGTTTTTAACTTGGGAGTGCACTTTCATTTTCTACTGAAGGCTGCTTTGCAAACTGTTTATCTGAATAAAGTTTCTTCTCTTACCACACCCTGGATTGGAGACTTCTATTGGCATTAGATTGGTGGCAGCCAACATTTGTGGACACTTCTTTTATTATTATATCCTCACTGGAGGACATGTTTATTGGAGAGAGAGAGAGAGAGAGAGAGAGAGAGAGAGAGAGAGAGAACATGTTTATTGATGAGAGAGAGAGAGAGAGAGAGAGAGAGAGAGAGAGAGAGAGAGAAGAGGAGAGGAGAGGAGAGGAGAGGAGAGGAGAGGAGAGGAGAGGAGAGGAGAGGAGAGGAGAGGAGAGGAGAGGAGAGAAGAGAAGAGAAGAGAAGAGAAGAGAAGAGAAGAGAAGAGAAGAGAAGAGAAAACATTGATCAGTTGCCTCCTGATGTGACCAGACTGGGGATTGAACCCAAAACCTAGGTATGTGCCCTGACTGGGAACTGAACCCCAACCTCCGTTTGGTGTACCGGATGGCACTCCAACCAGCTGAGCTACCTGCCAGGGCCTGTTGGCACTTCTTTCTTGGTTTATTACTCCTATTTTGCTAAGCATATCTTCAAGAAACTTCCTTATAAAGAGTTGTGAAAAGTAAATTGTTTTTTATTCATATATGTCTGAAAATATTTTTATATAATTCATGCATTTGATAAATAACTTATCTGTAACAATGTAATAATCTATATTGAAAATAATGATCTTTTGGAATTTTGAAGGCATTGTTATATTATATTCCACCGCCCAGACTTGCTGGTGGAAAGTTTATTGTCTCTTTTTAAATTTTATTTAACATAGGTTTTATTTTTTTATGGGATATAATGCATGTACAGAAAAGTACATATATGTATAGAACTCAGTAATTTATCACAGAGCAAACACTTGTGCAACTACTGGCCTCATCAAGAAAACAAAACATTCCTAGCGACCCCAAACCCCTTGTTGCATCTTCCCCAAATTACTACTCCTTCCCTTCCCCCAATGGCAACTATTATCCTGATTTTAAGGGTAATCATGTCTTTACTTTTCCGTATAGCTTTACCACTTAAGCTCATATTCCTGAATCCTATAGTTTAGTTCTTGCCTATTTTTTAAACTTAAATGTATGGAAGAAAATAATGTTTTCTTTCGACCATAACTTCTTTCATTCAACATTATGTTTAAGAGATTTTTCCATTTTTATGGTTAATACTTTTTATGTCCTGCTAGTGAAGTTTTTCTTCACCCTGCTATTATGAAGATCTTTTCCTATATTATCTTCTAAAAGTGCTATTTATTTGCATTTAGATCCATAATCTATTCATGTTGGTGTATGTTATGAGGTAAGGATCAAGTTTGATTTTTTTCTATATGAATATCCAATTAACTGAGTATCATTTATTTAAAAAACAGCTATTTCCTCCAGTTCTCTTTAGTATCATTGTCTCTGCAGTTATCATCAATTATTTGTGTGTGTGTGCATGTGTACGTATTTCTGGGCTCTAATCTTTGCCATTGGTTTATCTAATCTTGTACCAATACTACATTCTCTTAATCAGTTATAATAAACCCTGATATCTTACTGAGTAAGTTCTCACACTTTGTTCTTTACAAATGACATGTTTTGGGTCCTTGACATTTTTAGATTTTTTTAGAATTAGCTTGCCACAAAATTAATCCATTGGTATTTTTATTGGAGTTGTATTGACTCTATAGGTCAGTTTGGTGATATTTGGTGTCTCTAAAATATTTAGTCTTCAATCTATGCACATAGTATATCACTTCTACTAGTTATATATTTCTGTGTAACAAACTACCCTAAAACTTAGTGGCTTGAAACAGTAATAATTTATTATTGTTCATGAGTCTGTGGGTTGGCTGGGCTGGAGGTCTGACAGTTGGCAAAGGCTGTCAGCTGAGATGCCTTCGTTCTCTCCCATGTGGCCTCTTACCCTTTAGGAGCACAGTTTGTTTGTTCCTTTTTTTTTTTTTTTTTTTAAATGTTTTTATTGATGTCAGAGAGGGAACGAAAGAGATAGAAACATCAATGATGAGAGAGAATCATTGATCAGCTGCCTCCTGCACACCTCCTACTGGGGAGGTGCCCTGACCGGGAACCGAACCATGACCCCCTGGTTCACAGGTCACCGTTCAACCACGAACCACACCAGCTGGGCACTGTTTGTTCTGTTCAGTTTTGAATATGGCAGACCCAGAGAGTGCTGTGAGAGGCCAAAAGTGGCCTCTTGAGGCCTGTGCTCTGGAGCTCACACAGCATTATTTCTACCACATCATTCCCATCATCTCTCTGTTGGTCAAAGAAAATCACAAGGGCACTGAGATTCAAGAAATAGGGAAATAAAATTACTTCTTAATGGGAGGAGCTATAAAGAATTTGAGAGAGATTTAATATCCCACATTATTCTTTTACTTAAGTAAAGACTTATTTTTTCTCCTTTATAGTTTTCAGTGTAGAGGAATGTGTTTATTAGATATATTTATAGATATCTGATATATTTTTTTAATCCTCATCTGAGGGTATGTTTTTATTGATTTTAGAGAGAGAGAGAGAGAAAGGAAGAGGGAGAGAGGGAGAAGGAGACGGAGATAGATAGAGATGATAGATAGATAGATAGATAGATACATTGATATGAGAGAGAAACATCAATCAATTGCCTGATGTGCCTGACTGGGGGTTGAACCCACAACCTAGGTATGTGCCCTGAGCGGGAATGAAAAACCTTTTTGGTGTATGGGACCACACTCCAACCAACTGAGCCACACCAGCCAGAGTGATAGCTGATGTTTTGATACTGTCATAAGAGTTTTTTTTTTTCCAAAAAACTTATCCTATCTAATAAAAGAGAAACATGGTAATTAGCATACGACCGCTACCTTTCCCATTGGCTAATCAGGGCGATATGCAAATTAACTGCCAGCCAAGATGGCGGCCGGCAGCCAGGCAGCTTAAAGCGAACATGAGGCTTGCTTGCTTCAGTGACGGAGGACTCCAACATTCCCCGCCTGCCGCTGCAGGCCTCTGAGCTGCAACTCTAAGCAACTATGTAACAAATATAGAAGCTAAACAAAACCCCAGAAACCTGCTTTAGTCCGCCGGGCTTCAGCCAGCAGGATCGCAACATTGTTTCAAATACAGAAGGTAAACAACGGCCAGAAACCTGCTTTCAGCAGCGGAGGTCTAAGAGGTGGAGCCAAGCCTCAAAGCTAAACTGGCCCAGAATAAAAAAAAGAAAAAGAAAAAAAGGAGCGGTTGGGAGCTTCAGTCACCCACCAGCCTGAAAACAGCCCTCAGTCCCTCACCCAGACTGGCCAGGCACCCCAGTGGGGACCTCCACCCTGAAGGGTGTGGAACCAGCTGCAAACAGCCATCATCCCCTCATCCAGGCTGCCCAGGCACCCCAGTGGGGACCCCCACCCTGATCCAGGACACCCTTCAGGGCAAACCAGCCAGCCCCCACACGTGCACCAGGCCTCTATCCTATATAGTAAAAGGGTAATATGCCTCCCAGCACCGGGATCAGCGTTACAGGGGTCAGCGTCCAAACCCCCTGATTGCCCTGCGGCTCTGTGTGTGACAGGGGGCGGGGCCACAACCGCCCTATCCACCCTGCTCTGTTCATGACAGTGGAAGGCGCCCCAACCCCCTGATCAGTCCTGCTCTGTGCCTGATAGGGGGGAGCTCCCCAACCCCCTGATTGCCCTGCGGCTCTGTGTGTGATGGGCTGCAGTGCCCCAACCCCCTGATTGGCCCTGCTCTGTGTGTGACAGGGTGCGGCGCCCCACCCCTGCCCTCTCTGCCCCCCATGGGCCCTGCTCTGTGTGTGACGGGGTAGAGCCATAACCTCCCCATCAGCCCTGCCCTGAGTGTGACAGTGGCGGTGCCCCAACCCCCTGATCCACCCTGCTCTGTGTGTGACAGGGGGTGGTGCCCCAACTCCCCTATTGGCCCTACTCTGTGAGTGACAGGGGGCAGCACCCCAACCCCCTGATTGGCCCTGCTCTGTGTTTGACAGGGGGTGGCGCCGCAACCTGCCCATTGACCCTGCCTTGAGTGTGACAGGGGGCGGTTGCCGGGAGCCGGTCCATCCTTGCTGTTTCAAGGGACCTGGCGTATATAGCATACTGTTCTTAATATGTTTGCTCCCCTTAGCGCTGTGTGTTTTAACCAAGGTCACCTCTCCGAGAAAGGTTGTTTCCCCAGGTAGGAATTTTTCCCTGAAGTCAGGGAGGGGATGCCTCTCCTAGAAATGTTGTTTCCCCAGGTAGGAATTTTTCCCTGAAGTCAGGGAGGGAATAAAACCTCTTAACTAAGTGCCAGGCTGGTAATTAATCACTTTAACTATGAACAATCATGCTTAAGCTACATAATCTTTACTCCCTGGAATGGAGATAAGAAACGCCCTAACCTTTGTAATAGAGATTGATAGGATTGGAATCAACTAGTATAAATACAGATGTAAGAACACAGAACTTAGAACACAGAATTTAGAAGAGAGACAGAAGACAGAACCTACATAGCGAGAGAAGAAGACAGAACCTACACAGAACCTACAGACAGAAGAACTTCGCTGGAGAGAACATGGCAAAAGATCCTGGACTGAACCTGACTACAGAAATTGGCAAGAGAACCTGACTAGAACCTGGTGACTGAACCTGGCTGGAGAACCTGGACAGAACCTGGCTGGAGAACCTAGCAAGAGAACATGGACACAGAACCTGGCTGGAGATCCTAAGCAGAACCTCTCTGGAGATCCAGACCAGAACTTGGCTGGAGATCCCAGCTAGAGATCCTGGCTGGGCTGCTGATCAACTGAACGCTGTCTCCGTGTCATTCCTTCTTCGCCGACTCCGTCCACACCTTTGGGGACCCCTGGACCTGCTGGGGTTGGACCCCGGCAGGCGGTGCCCCAACTCCCCAATCGGCCCTACCCTGAGCATGACTGAGGGTGGCATCGCAACCTCCTGATCCGCCCTGCTCTGTGCATGACAGGGGCGGTGCCCCAACTCCCCAATCGGCCCTGCTCTGAGCCCGACCAGGGGCTGCACCTAGGGATTGGGCCTGCCCTCTGCCACCCGGGAGCAGGCCTAAGCCAGCAGGTTGTTATCTCCCGAGGGGTCCCAGACTGCGAGAGGGCACAGGCCAGGCTGAGGGATCCCCCTTCCCCCCCTGCCCCCAAGTGCACAAATTTTTGTGCACTGGGCCTCTAGTTGTAGTATAATATACATATAGTGAAATACAACCATTTTAAGTGTACAGTTTGGTGGGTTTTGCCAAATGTTTACATCCATGTAACCACTACACAGTTAAGGTGAAGAACATTTCTGTCATCCACAGATATGCTTTGCAATCAATCCCCTTCTACTTCTGGCTTCAGGCCGTCATTAATTTGCTTTCTATTCTTATAGATTAGTTTTACCTTTTGGAACTTCATATGAATGGAATAACACAGTATATACTCTTTTGTGTCTGTCTTCTTTTGCTAAGTACATGTTTTTGAGATTCATTTGTCTTATTGCATGTATCAGCAGTTCATTGCTTTTAGTTATTTATTCACTTTTTATTTTAAAACATTTTAAATCCTCACCCAAGGATATGATTTTTATTAATTTTTAGGGAGAGAGGAAGGTAGAAAGAGAAACATTGATGTGAGAGAAACATTCCCCGGTTGCCTCCTCTACATGCCCTGACCAGTGATAGAACCCACAACCTAGGTATGTGCCCTGACCTGGAGTCAACCTGTGAGGTGTACAGGATGATGCTTCACCAACTGAGCCACCTGGCCAGGGCTCATCGCTTTCTTAAAAAACATATTTTTTATTCACTTATTATAATTTTATTCATATGGGATATAAAATAAAAAAACAACAACAAATGAACAAACAAACAAAAAAGAAAAAACCCCTAGATACGGACAGAAGAATGGTGGTTAACAAAGGGGAAGGGGGATTGTGGGGAGGAAAACAAAGAGAATAAAGAGGATCAAATATATGGTGATTGAAGTTCATTTCATGTTATCGCTGTGTGCATTGTAGGGATATGCCACAGTTTGTTTATCCTGTCTCCAAATGATGGACATTTGAGTTGGATTGGGTTGTTTCCAGTTTATGGCTATAATGAATAATGCTGTTAGAATATTGGACTATAAATGTCATCTATTTGCATTTTATTGAATAAATAGTAAGGAGTAATTATTGGGTTCTATGTAAGTATATATTTAATTTTATAGTAAAATAACAAACTGTTTTCCAAAGTTGTTGCATCATTTTACAGTCCCGCCAACAATGTATGAGAGTTCCAGTTGCTCTGCCTCTTCATCAAGACTAGGTATTATCAATTTCTTCATTCTTTCTTGAATCTTATAGGATCACTTTCCAGCTGCTTGAAGTAAACCTGTAGAATTTCCCTTCGTGTGGGTTCACTGGTGGCAAATTCTCTGTTTTTGTTTGTTTGGAAATGTCTTTTTTTGCCTTAAATTTTGAAACACATTATCACTGGCTATATAATTCTACTTTGGCAATTTCTTTTCAGGCTATTAATGATAAGGTTTTATTGCCTTCTGGTTTTCATTGTTGATGTTTAGAAGTCAGCTCTATTTGAGGATCTTTTAAAGCAATAAGCCTTTTTTTTTCTGTTTGCTTTTAAGATTTTGTTCTTTGTCTTTGGTGTTTGGCAGTTTTCTTATGATGTGTCTAGTTGTGTATTTATTTTTATTTAATCTGCTTGAATTTTGTTCAGCTTCTGGAATATGTGGATTTGTATTATCAGTTCTGGAAAATCATCAACCATTATCTTTTGAAATATTTTTCTGACTCATTTCTCTTTTCCATTTCTTTCTAAAACAGAAACATTAAATACATGATAGACCATCTCACTTTAGACTCAATAGCTCACCCTGTTTAATATATCTTCCACATTTTTGTTTTTGCATGTTTTTTTAAAAATATATTTTATTGCTTTTCTTACAGAGAGAAAAGGAGAGGGATAGAGAGTTAGAAAAATCGATGAGGGAGAAATATAGATCAGCTGCCTCCTGCACACCCCCTACTGGGGAGGTGCCCGCAACCAATGTACATGCTCTTGACCGGAATCGAATCTGGGACCCTTCAGTCTGCAGGCCAATGCTCTATCCACTGAGCTAAACCAGTTAGGGTATGTTTTTGCATGTTTTAATGTGGATAATTTCTTCTGACTTATCTTCTAATTCACTTAATTCTCATTTGACTGTGTCAAATCCTAACATGTTGGGATGTTAATTTTAGTTATGTTTTATTTTGCAAAAGTTCTATTTGATATTTCTTTTTTGGTATCTCCTAAGCCAATCTATATTTTTACTGCCCCTCTAAGTTACTATATTTTCTTCTTTACTACCTATATCTTATAAACCTTGTATTTTATTTTAAAAAATAATAATTGTAATTTCTTAGAGTTTTCTAATACTTCCAATACCAGAAGTATTTATGGGTCTTGTTTTGCTGTCTGTGGTGTCTGCTGATTTTACTCATGACAAATAGATTCTTTGTGCTCTTGTTTATCTATGATTATGTGCTGCTCAGTCTGCTAAGGTAAAGGCATGAACAGAGATTGGCAAACTTTTATGTAAACGACTATATAATACCTAGAGGCCTGATGCATGAAATTTGTGCAAGGGGCTCAGCTCTGACTGCCGTGGCAGCTGCCTCTGTCTCAGCTCCTGCTCGTGGCGATGGCTGCCTTGGCCCTTGCAGCCCTGGCTTCGTCTGGAAGGTCATCCAGAAGGACATCTGGTCTAATTAGCATATTATGCTTTATTATTATAGATAAGTATTTTAGGCTTTGCTAGCCACATACAGTCTCTATCACTCCTTGTCTGGCCCCTCATCCCCCACTCCTCCTTCTTCTAATAAGCCTTTAAACACCTGCCAACTACTTTTATTTTATGGATCCTACAAAAACAGGCTGTGGTCTGGATTTGGCTTGTGAGCTATGGTTTGTTAACCTCTGGCCTAGGATGTCTTTCTCCAAAGAGTTTTGTAGTTTTTTCTTTTATTTCCAATTTTTAGGAGTCTAGGGGCATTATTATCCTGGGACTATTTTAATTAAATGTTTGACTTATTATTTTTTTAAAATTGGACCACTTAGGTGATATGAATTAGGGCTTCAGTACATGAAGGCAGTTTACTTTGGTTCACTCTTATCTTGAGAGTCCTGCTGGTTATGTGGAGGTCTCTGATTGGACACCCTGCCTTACATATGTTTGGTTTCTGAGCTTTTGCCATCAGAGCTGTCAAAATCAAAGTCCAAGTTTGCCAGGATTTGAAAATGCTTTTGGACAGCCATAGCCTCAGTGCTCCACTTACTACCCTGGATTTCTGCATTTCCTTTACTTTTGGCCTGATAATTCCTTGCTTTTCTTGGTGGCTCTACAATGCTTTTAAGACGTTTTTAGAAATATCTTATTCATTACTTTTGGTGTTTATAGCAAGAAGGATAGTCCAAATAACCTAGCCTGCTATAATAAAAACAGAAGTATTGGAGGAAAGAATTTTATTTTCTTCTAAAAAATATATCAAATAGCCTTTATGGTTGAAAATGACCTTCTGAGAAACTATTTAAAATTGTTTTGTTCAGTTATGTTAGTAAGTCCTAGTGGTAAATGAAACATCCTATTATTAGAAGAGTAGAGTATAGCAAATGAATGCTGGGCTGAAAAAAAAATCAATGTGAATTTATGATCTTAATAAAATATATATTTCAAGCTCTGTTAATAAAGTGGCCCAACAGCAAAAACACTTTACTGTTAAGAAATAATCAACCTAATACCCAGATTTGGGTCTCTAGTATCACTCTTCATTTTAAAAAGTTGGAAAAAGCAGGAGGATTCTAGAAAATTTTGTTGTTTTCCAGAAGCAAGGATAATTTCAAATATGTTTGGCAGAACAAATTGTCATTAAGTGGTGACAATTTGAGCATAAAGAATACAAATAATTATGATTGTAATTATTTGGAATAAATTAAGTACATGAAGGTTCATAAGTTCCTAATGGTACTCAAAAGAGAAAAGTTAATAGGAAATGTACAAAAAGTAGTTGTAATACAAAAGAAAGGATGGCTAATTTTTATGACTTTATATACACAGAAGGATCCTATATAGAGTGTTTGGTGCTTTTAAATATATTTTATTGATTTCAGAGAGGAAGGGAAAGGGAGAGAGAGATAGAAACATCAATGATGAGAGAGAATCATTGATTGGCTGCCTCCTGCACACCCTCCACTGGGGATCGAACCTGCAATCCGGGCATGTGCCCTGACCTCCTGGTTCATAGGTGGTGTTCAACCACTGAGACACACTGGCCATCCTCACCTGAGGACATGCTTACTGATTTTAGAGAGAGGGGAGGAGGGGGGGGGAGAGAGAGAGAGAGAGAGAGAAGAGAAGAGAAGAGAAGAGAAGAGAAGAGAAGAGAAGAGAAGAGAAGAGAAGAGAAAACATTGATGTGAAAGAGGAACATTGATGGGTTGCCTTCCATAATCACCCTGACTGAGTCTGAACCTACAACCTAAGTATGTGTCCTGACTGGGAAATGAACCCACAACCTTTTGGTGTACTGGATAATGCTCCAACCAACTAAGCCACACTGTCTAGGCCTACATTTACTGTTTTAATCTTTGTAAGCAAGAAAGAACAAACACAGACATGAAAATGAGCCAATAATTCTGGAAGAAGTCAGAGGTACCAAGAATAAGACAGACTATTTGAAACCATGGGTCAATTTAAAAGCACCAGGTTGATAAGGAGTCAACAATTGTTCTGCATTGGTGGTCATCCACGACAGCAGGACCAAAGTCTTCCAAAGCGGGGAAGTGACCGCACAGACTCTAGCTCTTGTTCAGATGTTCTTGCAAATTATAATGAGATTCTGACAAGGCCCACTTAAAATTTCAATAATACTAGCAGAGTAGGTAAATAGATCACAATGATAATCAATTCATTAGGTAATTCTGAGCTTATAGAATAAAGCGTATGTCACATCTGGGAAAAAGATGAAATGTCAAAAATCTGAATTTTACATGAAATCAATCCTACTGATGTAATGAGTGAAATTTTCTTCTTAAAGAAGCCCGGGCTCAGGCTTGATTCTTCTTGGATGGTGCAACCAGGTCCTGTGTCTCCACCAAGTGCAAATAGTTGAGTCCCAGATCTTGCAAGTTTAGCTTCTCTGAGGCAGCCATTGTTTCTTTTTTGAGTCTAAGAAGATGACTACAAAAGGTATAGACCAGCTCCCCCCAAAAGAGGTATCTCCAGTGGAAATACTCTATGTCTATTTTGTCCTTAGAGTAGCCCCCAGCTATGTGTAGCTAATTAACTCTTTTAAAATATATTTTTATTGATTTCAGAGAGGGAGAGAGAGATAGAAACATCAATGAAGGGAGAGAATCATCGATCGGCTGCCTCCTGCACACTCCCTCCCCTCTCCACTGGGGATTGAGCCCACAACCTGGGCATGTGCACTGACTGGGAATCAAACCATGCTCTCCTGATTCATAGGTCACTGCTCGACCACTGAGCCCCACCACCTGGGCTACTTAGCTCTTTAAATGTGGCCAGTGGAAACTGAATTTGAAAATTAATGTAATTAACTTAAATTTTAAATTGAATTTAAACAGCTTAACTTTAAATAGCCATATATGACTACTGGATACCCTATTCGACAAAGAGGTGTAGATAGCCTATCTGGTAAAATTTCTATAATCTTAGGAGTTAACTCAGAAAAGTGTAAAATTATTTAAATTTAACTTAGTGGTATTAGTATTTTTAAGTGTTTTAGTTTAATATAACAGTAACAATCAGATTTTAAACATTATGATATTTTGGGGGCAATTAAGGTATTTAAGGAAATCTGATATAATCACAAAAGCTATCATCTTAAACACACAGAAGAATGATGAAATAAGTAATCAGTTTTTCATGTTTGTGGAAACCTATTTTGATAAGTCCATCAGGTGTGATTTGTATTTTGTGAGTCATATGTGACTGAGAGGAATGCTAATGATTTCTTTTTACATTTTAATTTAATTTCTTTAAAGTAACATGGTAGTATTTATTTATTTTTATGTATAGTTGGTATACAATATTATATTGATTATATTAGTTTCAGCTCTACAATATAGTGATTTAACTTTATATATTTTTAAATTAAATTTATTAGGGTGACATTGGTTAATAACATTATATAAGTTTCAAGTGTACAATTCTATAATACATCATCTGTATATTGCATTGTGTGCTCACCACCCAAAATCAGGTGTCCTTCTGACGCCATATATTTGACCCCTTTTACTCTCTTCATCCTCCTCCCATGCCCTTCCCCTCTGGTAACCACCATACTGTTGTCTGTGTCTATGAGTTTGTGTGTTTGTTCATTTATTGCTTTATGTTTTATGTCACACATAGGAATGAAATCATATGGTTCTTGTCCTTTTCATCTGACTTATTTCGCTTAGCATGATACTCTCAAGATTCATCCAAGTTGTTGCAAATGGCAGTATTTCTCCTTTCTTATGGCTGAGTAGTGGGCTGTTAATGGTTTTGATGTTTTAAAAGATGCTAAATGCTTAGTAGAATTATAAGATTAATAACCTGGATGTTAAAACAAACTTCACGGAGTAGTGAGTATTCCTCTCACTACTTCCTATGGATTTTCCTACACTGACTCTTTACATTTTATGTTTCTAAATATAGATGTGCCTTGCTTTCAGAAATCTCAGCATAGGGCTGTGTGCACCTACCTCCCTGAACAGTTCTATTCATAGATTATAAATTCTTTTGGGAAGGTGCACTGTTTCTAAGCAGACAGTACCCTTTACTCTCTCCACTCAGTCTTTATAAGTGTGCCTGGTGGGTCCCCAGCTTTGTCCACATGTTGTTCATCTTACCAGTAAGTTCTGCTGAATACTCAGTTACTAGTATTAAGACTGTAGCTTCCCATGCAGTTTCCAACTAAGAGATTGGAGAAGAGGTCAGGAATGGAGGTACTGGAGCCAAGAGAATGTGGGTTTGAATCCGTTCTAGCACTTAAATCTGTGTGACCCAAGGCAAATGATTCTGCACTTGCTAATGATGATGAAATCAGCTGCTTCCTCGTGGGCTTGGTTAGGGTTAATTGACCTTGGCATTAATTTTGATTTCTCAATAAATAACCAAATTCTGTGTACTACAGCGAATCAGCTCAAATTCCAACTCCAACCACAAGGATCACACTGTGGCCCTTATTGTCTGACTTAGCCAAAACAATGAACCATTTTTCACTCCAACCAGGAGCATCCCTCGCCCCTTCCAATTCTGCTGTCCTTTTTTTGCAGGTTACATTGTTGGAATGTTTACTAAGCCTACTGTTCCCTATTTTCAGTTAGTGAGTTTATTCCCTAGTCCACGCCTTCTCCACTCATTCTTTCGCACCTCTTCCTCTGTCCTCAACCCCCAGCCCTGGTTTTCTCAGAGAAAACAGAAGCTATCAGAAGAGAACTTCCATGAGCTTCCTGCCCTGGCACCAGCACCTTCCATCACCCATATCCCTGCCCTCTATAGTCCCTCCTCTTACCGTGGTTGAAGTGCTGGTGCTCCTGTCTATGGCCAACACCTCCACCTTCATTAAACACTCTGGCTCCTTTGCTTACCTCCCCTCTCTCCTGCATCCATCATCATTGTTCCTACCCCATCATCCTCATCGTCAAGCAATTATGCTGAAGTGCTCCCCTTTCTTGGCTCCTGTTTACATGATCTCCTTAAAAAGTTGAGTAGGGTATTGTCCACTTCCTCTTCTCTCCTGAGATTTTCTTTCTTTTAAACAATTGTTATTTATTTATTGATTTTGAGAGGGGGGGGAGAAGAGAGAGAGATAGAGAGAGAGAGAGAGAGAGAGAGAGAGAGAGAGAGAGAGAAGCCTTGATTTATTGTTCCACTTATTTATGCACTCATTGGTTGATTCTTGTATGTGCCCTGGCCGGGGACCAAACCCACAACCTTGATGTATTAGGATGATGCTCCAACCAACTGAGCTACCCTAGCAGGGCTCTCCTGAACTTTTGCTGAATCTTCTTCAGTCAGCATTTTGCCTTGGTGGACACTGTTTCACCAAGGTCATCAATGACCTTCACATTGCCATATCCAAAGGTCATTTCTTGGTTCTCATCATACTTGACCCATACAGTGGTTCTTAACCTTCCTAAGGCGCGACCCTTTAATACAGTTCCTCATGTTTTGGTGATCCCCAACCATAAAATTATTTTTGTTGCTACTTCATAACTGTAATTTTGCTACTGTTATGAATTGTAATGTAAGTATCTGATATGCCTTTTCATTGTATATGTATTTTCATTCATATGCATTTTCATTGTTGGCGACCCACAGGTTGAGAACCGCTGCCAGGATTTGCTGCAGTATACCTCTCCCTTCTCCTGAAACACTTTACCCTTGCCTTCCAGGACACCATGGTCTCCTTATGTCCCACTAGCTGCCCATTCTGTCTCCTTTGGTGCCTCTGCTTCGTTCCAGTTTCTAAATGCTGCACTGTTCTGTGTTCAGATCTTGGAGCTTTTTCCTTTCTTCACTCACTTACTTGGTGGTCTCCAATAGAGTTTTAAATGACATCTACACATTAACTCTCAAGTCTTATCTCTCACTCAGACTTCTGCCCTGGACACTAGCCTTATTGGTCCAACGTTCCTCTATAGTGGGATGGCTATGAAATATCTCAAATGTAAACTGTCCCAAGTGAACTCTTGATCTCCCCCCCTAAAACCTGCTCCTTCTCATCTCAGTAAATGCTTACTCCATCCTTTTAATTGCTCAGGCCCAAACTCTTGGAGTCACCCTTCCCCTCTCCCTTTGTCTCACATCCCACATCCACTCCTTTGACAATTCTGGGGTCTTTACCTTGAAAACATATCTGGAACATGACCACTTCTCACCATTCCCTCAGCTCCCACTCTGATCTCACCTCTATGGGCTCTCAGCCTCTCACGTGGTCCTTCCCACTGTTGTTCTCTAGTGCAAAACTCAGGGTGACCTAGTTAAAACTGAACTCAGACCTCATCATTCCTCTGTTCAAAACCCCTCAGCACTCCTGCTCATGCACAGTGAGAGCCAAAGCTCTTCCAGTGCCCTGTGCAGCCTTACACAAACTGGTCCTGGTTACTCTTTGGCCTCATCTACTGCTCGTGCCCTCCCTTTTAAAAAAAGGAAGAGGCTAGTAGGTGGCTTTATTCTTCTTGCTACTTAAACAAAGATGATGTGATAATCGTGATGATCATCAACATCATACAGGGAAGACCAAGTCCATACTTTGTTCTGGATCAACTGCTACTCAGGGTCTTCTTGGTTAGGCCACTTAAACCCACAGGATTTACTTCCATGTAGAGTTCCTTAGAGATGCTCTCAGCAGCTGGGCTGCCCCTAGAGCACACTCTGACATGTGATAGGTGCCTCCAAGACCCAGGGATATGTCTTTACTCTGACCATTTCCTATGTCTGAGGACAAGCTCCAACTTCGCTTGTGACAGTGGTAGGCATGTGCTGCCCCTCCTTCCTCTGACACAGATGAATAATATTTCCATCCTAAGAGAAGGCTGTAGGGCAGTGATGGCGAACCTTTTGAGCTCGGCGTGTCAGCATTTTGAAAAACCCTAACTTAACTCTGCTGCCGTGTCACATATAGAAATTTTTTGATATTTGCAACCATAGTAAAACAAAGACTTATATTTTTGATATTCATTTTATATATTTAAATGCCATTTAACAAAGAAAAATCAACCAAAAAAATGAGTTCGCGTGTCACCTGTGACACGCGTGTCATAGGTTCGCCATCACTGCTGTAGGGGGAAGTTGCCAGCCATCTTTTTAGTAGGGTCATTTCCAAGAAAGGACCCTCATGCTGTCTCTGGCCTTCTGCTCTTTTTTAAAAATATATATTTTATTGATTTTTACAGAGAGGAAGGGAGAGGGAAAGAGAGTTAGAAACATCAACGAGAGAGAACCGTTGGTCAGCTGCCTCCTGCACAACCCCTCCTGGGGATCGAGCCCACAACCAAGGTACAGGCCCTTGACCAGAATCAAACCCAGGACCCTTCAGTCCGCAGGCCAACCTTCTATCTACTGAGCCAAACTGGCTAGGGCTGACTCATCTCTTCATCTGCACTGGCCTGCTTCTTGGCTAGTTCTTCAATATGCCAGGGACTCTCACCTAAGGGCCTTTGCACTTGCTATTCGCACATAACTTGCTCCTGTACATTTTTAGGGTTTTTTGTTTCAGTGAGACTTTTACCTGACTCCTATATTTAAAGTTAGAACTCTCACCTCCTGATATTTTTTGTTTTCCTTTACTGCATTGTTTGGTTAATGTCCATTTCCCATCCCTGCTATAAAATAAGTTCCATGAGGAGCAAGCAAGGTTTTAAAAATCTCTGTATGTTTTAAAAATAATAATCTCTCACACCAAGGCACTGAATAAATGAAGTTAATTTGGCTTGATTAGCTTGTGTGAAATGTAAGAATTCTTTGAAATACAATTATTTTCAATTAGTTTGCCAGAATTCAGTTTTCAAGCTGTTCTTAGTGTTTGACATAATTAATGTTCCTTTTGACAAGATCTTGTGCCACGGAAAAGATCACATATTTTTGAGATAAAAAAGTCTGAAAAGAAACATTCTTTTCATTTTAAGTTGATGAAATAAGAATTTTTCTTCCCTTCTCCAAGTCCTGTATTAGATTGCAAATTGTTTTAAGGAAAGAACCATGAATTATTTTTTCATTTGAATTTCAGAAGTTGGACATAGTAGCAGAGAAAAGTTTTGCAGCTTGAGTACATTGTGTTAAGCTAAAGCTTTCTCGTAGCAGGAGAAGGTGTGGCTGAGGTCATGCTTTCTTTAAAAATTTTTTTATTTTTTATTGATTTCAGAGAGGAAGGGAGAGGGAGAGAGAGATAGAAACATCAGTGATGAGAAAGCATCACTGATTGGCTGCCTCATGCATGCCCCTGACTGGGAATCAAACCATGACTTCCTGGTTCATAGGTCAGTGCTTAACCACTGAGCCATGTCAGCTAGGCTAAGGTTATGCTTTCATGCAAGACCACCCTCAGAGTCACTGAACCTCAGAGGTGTAAAAGCTCTGAAGATCACCAGGGGTGAGGAAATCAAGTTTGCATAAGCACCCACCTGCTCCAGAGGGGGCGAGGCCTCTGTTGGTCTTCATGACCGCCACTGAGAGGGGTGAAGTGGTCCTTTTTCACCTGTGAAATGCTGAGGTTCAAGGAAGGCCATCCCCAAAGTCATTCCTCCACCAAATGGAAGAACTGGAGTTTGAATGCAGGTCTGAGCTTTCCCCAGGAGAATTATTGTTGCCTCCAGTTTTTTATGGACAAAGAAACTGAGCTCAGAAAGGAGGAAAGGCTTATCCAGAGTGGCAGGGAAGAGTGAGCCCAGTGGTCTTGTTCTTGTGGTCACCTCCTCAGCAGCCTCTCAGCCATTTGTCAGAGCTTCCTTTTCATCCCACTCCCCAAATGGCCTTAACTTTTTATTACTTCTTATGTCTTCAAATGAAATAATACATTTTCATTCAAATATTACACAAATGCATTCCATAAAAGTGAAAGTTCCCCATAATCCCCCTTCTAAAGAAAGCCACCATCAGCAGCTTAAGACAATCCCCCATATTTTTGTGTTCCGGACACACACAGACCCCATGCACATGAGTTATACTACATGTGTAAGTTTATAACTTGTTATCTGCACTTTGCAGTCTCTTTTGGGCATCTTTTCATGTCAATAAATGGTACAACCTCATTCTAAATGTTACATAATATTTTATATTTGAGTGTACATGTACCATACTTTGACTAATTCCCTACTAATGGACATTTAGGTTGTTTCTTTAGGATACATTTCTATAAACTGCTCTCCAAAATATGGTGCCAATGTTGACTTTCACTAACACATAGACAGAGCCCATTTCCTCTCACTCTCACCAGTAATGTGTATTGACATTTTTTCTTTCCAGTGGGAAGAGAATCAGGGCCCCAGGATCAATCAGCCTGGGGTCAGGAGAGTAAGGGGCTCACGGGGCTCAGCAGGTGTGCGGGCACATGGTGGGCTGAGCATTTGAGAAAAGAGAGAGAGAGTGTGGGGACATTGGATGTACCACCAACCTGACCCATCACCTGGCCCATTACCTGGCCCGAGAAGAAAGTACTCCAGTTCTAGACTCCTCTCACACAGCAACTCATGTCTCTCTCCTGCTTAAAACTATCGTGTGGCCTGTTGCTTTATCTAAAGAGACATCCTTAGCAGGGTTTGTGAGGCTCTCTGATGTGGTCACTATCCTTCTATCCTTAATTTGCACTATAGTCCAGTCACACAGTTCACCTTTATGTTTCTCAAATGGGTGCCCGGGGCAGGTTTACCACGTCCCAGTTTCATCCCTGAGTGGTTAAGAGCTCTGCCTTCTGCACCTCTCCCAGCACCTATGGATGTCAGGAGCACCACCCTATGTTTGAGGGTTAGAGTGTCCTGGGTTGTTGACTAAAGGGAAGCTCCAATGACACTCAGCAAAACTTTGGGGTCTAGGAGAATGTCACATTTTTGATTCATCATGGGTGACCTGCAGGCAACTGTCAATAAAAGGTCCTCTCCAGAGAGTGGTGATGGCACTGCTTATTTGGCTCCTCAGCCAGGAAATTACCTGGGGCTCAAGAATGGTCTGTGAGCATTGGTTTGACTTCTACTCTGCCTCCTGGTGCTGGAGGGAGGCGGTATTCCTAATCTCCTCCTCTCCTTGCTCTTCCTCTTGGCCAGGACCGACCAGATTTCTTCAGGGAGGATCACTCCTCATCCAACTCCCCTCCTCCATCCAGTGCCCAGGGAAAGGTACAACTGAGCTCTTCTGTTCTCTCTCAATGCTACAGCTGGGGCTTAAATTCCATAGCCTTTCCCTTTGGAGTCTCAGTGATACATCTTTTTTTCTCACAATAAAACCTAATTCTGGCAAATTCAAAACTATGCATGATATAAGGTTCAACACAGAAGCCTATTAAGAAGTTGAAAAATAGAGCATTAAATATTTGTCTTTGCATTTCTGATATAAAAATCTTAATTATATCTGTAGCAACTAGATGCTTTTGACTGATTTTTGATACCTTTACAGGAAGGAAATGTGGAAAAGAAAAGGTAATTATGTCTGGAGATTATCATGGGATAGGCAACTTCCTTTTTACCATAGGACCTTCGCCCATGCTCTGGCCTCTGGCTTGATGACTTCTCTCCCTCCTCTGTGTGATGATGCTCCAAAGCTTCCTTCAGATCTCATCTCAGTGATCACTTCCCAGATGAGTTGACACTGTCCATCCTGTGCCATGACCTCTTCGCACTACATACCGTATTTTTCCGTGTACAAGACACCCTATGTATAAAACGCCCCCCCACTTTTCCAACCCAAAATTAAGAAATCAATATTTTAAACATAAAAAAGAGCACATTTTTATTTTGTAATCACCGCAGGTAATGTTTACATACCAGTACTATGATATTATGCAGCATATCACTTTATTCGGCCTCTGTTGCATCACTGCTCTCTTCTTCATCACTATTAGTTCCATACATATCAATTTCTTCAGCTTCTGTTGTACACTGCTGTCTTCTGAGTCACTGTCTATATATGTGAGATCATCCTCATAAACTGGTGGCATTTTCTGAACTAACTTTGTTTGTGTTCTCATGGCCAACCCTTCTTCCTCATGAAATTGAAGCACCATTTTGCCTTTCCTGTAAAATCAACAATGTTCATTTCACTTGCAAATATTCTTGTCTGACATTGAATAAGCTTGGTTGACACACACAAGCCACTCTGGCACTGTTCCATAATCTAAATCTTAAGCCTCTGCTCCAAGTTTGCCCATTTTGCTGGTTTTCCTCTTAAGGTCTTCTTTTTTGGCATCTTAAGGAGTTGTTCTTCCTGTTTTCTCCACTGCCTGATCATACACTCAGTGGGAGGAGGTCCAAATTGTCTCTCTGCACCTCTATTTCCGTGCTCTTTTGCATAGCTGATTACATTCAGTTTGAATTTTGCAGAGTAAGACAATCGCTTACCAGTATTTATCTTTTTATTTTTATTTTTTGACATCTTTTATGGGTTCAGAACGCTCAGGTCCCTGTTGCATCTACACACTCTCCACCTCCACCTACAATTATGGCATCAGCTGACATCAGTAACAATAGGCTCGTGATTGGAGGAAGCCTGTTTGACAAGGTATGGGCAGCTATGCACAAACGAGGCTCCCTCCTCGGCTGACTTCCGTGTATAAGACACCCCTCTATTTTCAGTCTAGTGATTTTAGAAAAAAATAGCATCTTATACATGGAAAAATATGGTACTTCTCTCCCTTAATGTTGATTACAGTTACGAGTTTACATTTTTACATGCTTTTATGATAAAAATTGTGTCCCAGTGCATGAAATTTGTGCACATCAAAAGGGAATTAGAGGAAATATTTTAATATTGCTATTTGCCCTTTCTCTATAATAGAAGTGTCAGAGATGAAAGAAAATTAGTAAAATGTATATGAAAATCTCCCTCCTGTCAGAGTCTGGGGCACGCCACAGAACCCAGAGTCAAGTCCCCACTCACCCGCGCCTAGAAATTGCGCGAGACCCAGACCTGGCTGGCCCCACCCCCGTCAAGCCCTGCAGTGTGGGGGGTGCAGCCTCAGGTCCCCTGTAAAGCCCCACTGGGTGTGGAGTGCAGCCTCAGGTCCCCTGGCCTGCTGCTGGGCAGGGGGCATGGCCTCAGTTCCCCTTGTGCAGCCTCAGGTCCCTCGGCCCTGGCGTATGAGGGCATGAGGGTGTGAGGGTGTGAGGGCGTGACAACTATTTGCATATTAGCTCTTTATTATATAGGATGCTTATCTCACTGCTAGACTGTGAGCTTTAAGAGAATGAGGACCACATTTCCTTTTCCTTTCTATTGATCCCCAGTGTCTAGCACAATGCCTGACTTATAGGTGCCCTTGATATAAGAAAAAATAAATAAGGTAGCATAAACTTAAGTGTGGTATGTCCACTGTGTGCTGGAGCTGCCATATACCCAATTATGGAGCTGATTGTGTGCATCTGCTCCCAACTCTGCATTCAGTGATGTCATCAGCCTTGATGGCAGTATTTACACAACAGTAATTGGCAAATGGTACAAGTAAGACCTCCTTTGTCCCCATTCCTGCCCCCATTCCATCTGTTGTTAAACATTTAGCAGCTCACCACTGGGTTCATCTGATTTCTGAGAATTTTTCTCCTTAACCTCTGCATATTCACTTACAAATTTTGATGTAATGTTATGTAATCTCAACATATCCATGGCCCATTCTTTGCCAAGTTTTCCTCTAATTAGCATGCATTCTTTATTCTATGTAGGCACATAATGTAACATCAACAGGAATTGAGATGTATGGTATTTAAATGACTGTCATAATAGAACCTAAGGACTTTGCAGCAGATCATTTCACCAAAGATTTCTGGAAGCAAGAAGGCAGGAGACAGTGCTTGCAATTTCCTTTATTAAGAAACTACAGATGCCCCAGAGAAGCACCTTCTTTAGTGGCAGCATGATGACACAGCAGAGGCCATGAACAGGGATGCAGCAGAGCTCACCTCCTTGCCTCATTTCACCACGTAAGGGCTGTGCAGCTCTGGCAAATCACCTAGCCTCTCTGGTTTTCTTTCCTCAAGTGAAACATGATAAGGTCAAGCTCAATGATTCAGTTATAGGCTTCATTGAAGAGGGTGTGGGCAAGATTGACCATGTAGCCTTCAGACAGAAGAGAAAGTTGATAGATTGGGGCTAATATTAGCTCTTCGTTCACTTTGGTTTTCATCACCTGTCAGTCACTAGGTAGTGTATTTTGTCCCTTGAGAGCAGGGATCCATCTTAGGTGTGTGTGATTAGTTTTATGACCTACTGATATTTTAGTGAATTCCAAGTCTAAGTGAAGGTGTAGTTATGATTGAGTAAAGCGTCTTGAGCATGGAGTAAGGTGAGGGAGACTCCAAACCACAAACGTAACCACAGTTAACTCTTGAAGAGATGTGCTCATTGTACAAAGATCACAATTACCTGTCGCACGTGGTCACTGCCACAGTCATGGATTTCTTCCCAAATCTGTCTTCATCTTAGATTATGTGTGGGGTGCACTGATTCCAGCTGAAACGATTATTAGCCCCAAAGCATCACAGCATACAACTCTGCCTTTGGGGGATCACGGTAGATTCTGCAATGCTGGCAATATATTTACCTTGATAAATTTAGAGGAGAAGATTCTAAGTTGCATAGGGAAGAGAGATCTAAAGGCATCATTCCCATTGTAAATATTAGCAGCTAGCAAGTCGAGGAGAGAGAAAGAGGAAAACAAGCTAGCTGTACTGGTGTGAGCTCCGCAGAGGGGCAGTGAGGAGCTGCAGTGCTGAATGGATCTGGGAGATTTGATACCTACCTGAGACTGGACACCCTAATGACTGAATGGGAGACCCTGTATTACCCAAGAGTGACCAAAACTTGCAGGAACAGTGGAACTTGCAGGAACAGTTGCTTTGGACCATGATTCCTGCTTGTTCAATGCACTGTTGTGTAAAGAACTTCCTAAAAGTCTTTACCTGGCCAGGTCCTAAGTGCCAAGAGGACAGGGATGGCATCTGTCTTGCTCATTATTGCATCTTCAACACCTGGCACAGTATCTGGCATATGCCACATATTCCATAAATATTTGTTGAGTTAATTAATTAATATTAATGAAGCTGAGGGGGCTGCATTGTAAAGGGTGAGTTTCTTGTGATGGGAAGAATGGAAGCAGGTGTCCCTGAGGTGAAGTTGCAGAGGGGTCCTGCTTTGTTTGGAAGATTGGCCAGATGGCGCCTCCATTTCCTTCCTGCCTGCTATTTCCATGACTCTGAGCTTCCCTATCTTGCCAATAAAGAGTTAACACCTGAACCCAGGATAAGCCCAGTTTCAGAAAGCGTGTGAGTGAGTGTGTCTGTTTGTGTGTATTTCTGCTGTTGCTTTTTAGCAAAAATAAATTAGCGAGCAAAGTGCAAATCTCTGTGCTTGGTGTTATCTCTTATCCTTGAAACAAACCTGAAAAGCAGGCATTATTTTTAATCCTTCACCTTGGAGAAGTTAAGTGATTTACCTACCCAAGGCCACTACCCTGGCTGGTAAATTGCCAATATGGGATTCACATATAGGATGTTTTTTCTTAGGAAGATGGGGTGAGGATTCTGTGGTAATCTCTCCTTATTAATGAGGTGGGAAGGTTTTTCAGGTACAGGGGGCAAAAAGCTCATATGGTTTGGGGGAACCTCCTGTGTGCATTTGGGATTGGAGGAGGCAGGTTTTGAGAGTCAAGAGGACAACCTTCAGAGTGCTGTGGGGCCAAGGAAAAGCATCATGTAGCAGAGGGGAGACATCAAGCACCTCACCCACCTTTGCAGGGCGGCCTGCGGGGAGAAGCACAGTGGATAATCATTTTACTATGCTGTAGAATTGGATCTGCTAATACTTGTTGAAGATTTTGCACATAATATGTGGTATTGGTCTGTGATTTTTCTCTTTGTGTGATGTCTTTATCTGGTTTTGGTATCAGGGTAATGCTGGTTTAATAGAATGAGTTAGTAAGTGTTCCGTTTTCTTCTTCTTTTTGAAAGGTTTGAGAAGAATTGGCATTAAGTCTTCTTTAAATATTTGGTAGATTTAGCCAGTAAAGTCATTTGGGCCTGTGCTTTTCTTTTTGGAAAGTTGTCTTTTAAAAAAGTAATTATTACTAATTTAATGTCTTATTATGTTCCAGACTGTAACACCTTGGGAGAACTCTAGTCTGTTCAGTAATTAATTGTCACCTTGGAAACATTTAAGTTGGGCAGCGTGGCCTGAGAGAACGAGACAGGACAGGCTGGTTTTGGTGAGGAGACGTGAAAAAGATCGTGGGCGTGAATGTAGAGCCAGGGTAGAGCTTAACCTTGGGAAGGTCTGAGCAGTTAGACATCAGGCTCATGGAGCAGAAGCGGGCAGGTGAGAGAGGTGGAAGAAGAACTTGACAGTTTTGTTTATGGTGAGTCCTAATCATCAGTGCACATCCAGAATTTGTGAGGCCTGAAATGATACAACCTAGGGTTCCCTCTTCAGGAAAAAGAGTGACTACTTCCAACACCTCCCAGCTCTCCCAGGGATACACCCTTGCGAGAGGTCCTGGGATATGTCTCATTAACTTCACGGTAACTCTGCTTTGGCTGATTGTCGCTCCCATTGCCAGGCTTTTCAAGCTGTCTCCTAGTGGATTCTTAGACCCTTAGGTAATTACTCTGTGAATTCTTGGGGGCTTATCTTGCCTGTGGGATACTCACATGCCAAGCTGTCCATAGTCTTAAAGCAAAGGCTTTTATTCCTCTCTCGCTTTCCCTGGAAGAGGAAACAAAATGGAAACTAGCGTTTGCTAGAGAGAGGGCAATGGTTCTGTGTGAAACAAAAACTCTAGAAAATACATAAATTGTGCTAATTCATCCCCCTTCTATGATATTTTTATGGGTGATTCAGAATTTATGGAAAACATTGATTTCTCAAGTGGGGAAACTGTAGGTCAAGGGGTCCATGCAGACCCAGATTTTTAGTTTATATTTAGGTAAAATGCAGTAGAGCTTTCCATGTGCTCAGGGAGGGTGTCACTGGGAAATATGTTGCACTGAATGATACATCTCCAAGTAAGACTGAGGACCATTTGTCATTTTTTAAATCTGAGGAATTCTACATGCAGAGCAAACATCTATTACCGGAGCCTCACATGACTTCTGTGGAGAAGGCTCAGCAAGCATGATCTGCATTGCACAGGTGGGAAGCACTGCAGCACGAGGGGACTACAGGGATGGATGTCAGCTTCGCCCAGGGAAGCTGAGAAATCAAGGAGGCTCCCGCCAGCCACTCCTCCTCTCCCTTCCCTGTTCAGCTGCTCAGGGGAGATGCGTGAGGATGGTTGTGCGCCCAGCTCCTTTGCCCGGTTCAGTCAGGCCGCCCGGAGACCTTCTGCTCTTGCTCTTCATGGGTTGGAAAATCCAGGAGCACTCTTTTCTGGGTGAGGAACAGAAATCAGTTGAATAAGCATAACCAGGAAAGAGGGACTTCATGATAAAAGTAGAGAGGCGTCTCAGGGAACGCCACAGCCACCTCAGGAAGAAAGCAGGAGCTGGAGGGAGTCCAGGTGTTCTTGGGCTCCATCCCTCACCTCTGTTGCAGCCTTTATCACCAGACACACTTTCTCCCATTCACAGGGGAGAACTATGGCTCCCAACTTTCAATGACAGGCAGAGACTCATTTGCTGGGTTTCTCTGTGCTCGTGAGAGAGGATCTGATTGCCCCTGGGACATGTGCTTACCCTGCTTCAATCTTATACCGTCTCATGGTACGGACATGGCTGCCAACAGCCTGTTCTGGGGGATCAGAGGCAGTGCCAAGACAAAGGGGAGGGGGAATTAGGAGCTGGGCCAATCACTCTCAAAGTGTTTATTTTAGGTGGAAAATTATGACAGCACTGAAGGCCTCATTAAGGGCTGCCTTGGGGATATCAGTCTTCAATTTAATCAGGATCCCACAGCAGGCTCCTCCCTCGGACAACTGCCCAGTCCTTACATTGCTTTGCAAACATTCACAGTGTGTGCATAGCTCCAGTGGTGACTATGCCTTTAAGATGCCTGGACACCATTGAAAGGAAATGGTCCTGTTCCCTCAAAGTACAAGGTGAAAGTGCCTTCAGCAACAATGAACGGGCGGGGCTGGACAAGATTCTTCAAACAGCTTTGTTCAGAATGCAGATTTTAATTATTAACTCTTCTAATGAATACTGCCAAGGCACCTGGAATATTATAATGGATATGATGTCATCCCTGCCATCAAGGAACCCACAATCTATTGGGGGGAAACAGATGCATGAACAGGAAATTAAAATACAGTGTGGCAGATGCTAGGATGGAGGGGTGTTGGGGTGGAGGCTGGAAGGGGGACAATGAGAACACCAAAGAGGAGCACCTCATCCTACTTGGCGTGGGGGCAGAAGTTGGAGAGAGGGGAGAAGGTGGTGGTTATGGGGAAGTTTCTTTTCTTTTTTTCTAGGAAACAAAAAGATCTAAGCTGAGTCTTTTTTTTTTTTAAATTAAATCTTTATTGTTCACATTATTACATTTGTTCCTCTTTTTCCCCCCCATAACTCCCCTCCACCCAGTTCCCACCCCACCCTCCGCCCTCATTCCCCACCCACTGTCCTCATCCATAGGTGCACGATTTTTGTCCAGTCTCTTCCTGCATCCCCCACACCCCTTTCCCCCCCCGCAAGAATAGTCAGTCCATTCCCTTTCTATGTCCCTGATTCTATTATAATCACCAGTTCATTCTGTTCATCAGATTATTTATTCACTTGATTTTTAGATTCACTTGTTGATAGATGTGTATTTGTTGTTCATAATTTGTATCTTTACCTTTTTCTTCTTCTTCCTCTTCTTTAAAGGATACCTTTCAGCATTTCATGTAATACTGGTTTGGTGGTGATGAACTCCTTTAGCTTTTCCTTTTCTGTGAAGCTCTTTATCGGACCTTCAATTCTGAATGATAGCTTTGCTGGATAAAGTCATCTTGGTTGTAGGTTCTTGGTATTCATCACTTTGAATATTTCTTGCCACTCCCTTCTGGCCTGTAAAGTTTCTGTTGAGAAATCAGCTGACAGTTGTATGGGTATTCCCTTGTAGGTAACTGAGTTTCTTTCTCTTGCTGCTTTTAAGATTCTCTCTTTGTCTTTTGCTCTTGGCATTTTAATAATGATGTGTCTTGGTGTGGTCCTCTTTGGATTCCTTTTGTTTGGGGTTGTCAGTGCTTCCTGGACTTGTAAGTCTATTTCTTTCACCAGGTAGGGGAAGTTTTCTGTCATGATTTCTTCAAATAGGTTTTTAATATCTTGCTCTCTCTCTTCTTCTGGCACCCCTATGATTCTGATGTTGGTACGCTTGAAGCTGTCCCAGAAGCTCCTTACACTATCTTCGTATTTTTTGATTCTTTTTTCATTTTGCTTTTCCGGTTGGGTGTTTTTTGCTTCTTCGCATTTCAAATCTTTGACTTGATTCTTGCGATCCTCTGGTCTGCTGTTGGGAGTCTATATAATATTCTTTATTTCAGTCAGTGTATGCTTAATTTCTAGTTGGTCCTTTATCACAACATCGAGGGGCTCACTAGATTTCTTGAGGATCTCACTACATTTATCGGCGGTTTCTAGAAAGTTCCTTAAAAGTGTGGTTTTGAACTCTATATCCAGTAGTTTGCTTTCCTCCATTTCTGTCATTTGTGTCCTGTTTCTTTGTCTCGGCATTTTTTAAGCTTCCCTGTGTCGATAGAGTGGCTTTCTGTGCTAAGTGTCCTATAGGGCCCGGTGGCTCAGCCTCCCCAATTACCTGAGGTAGACACTCTAGGTGCACCCCTTTGTGGGCTTTGTGCACAGTCTTGTTGTAGTTAAGCCTTGATTGTTGTAGGTAACACTGGGAGGATTTGACCTCCAGGCCAATTGGCTGTGAGAATCAGTTGTGTCTCCAGTGGGAGGACTTCTGTGCTGAAGACACCCTTATGGGGCAAGACTTGCTTCAGTGGGGCTTTGGTGCTCACTGAGTCTTCCCCCTGAGTGTGTCCCTTATGGATCTGCGGAGTTATAATTGGATGGTCCCACTCTGACCACTGGGTACACTGGCTCTTGGATCTAAGGAGGTGCTAATCTAGCCTCTGCCTGAGGCTACTCTGCAGAAGCCAGCTGTAAAGCAATGCAAGTTGCCCTGGGGCCTTGGGCAGCTGCAGTTTCTTAGGTAATTTTCAGATTACAAAGGGCTGAGCCTTTCATATGCAAACGCCTCTGTGCACAGCTTGGGCAGGGCAGAGCCCCAGGGGATCAACTGGGCGGGCGGAGCGAGCAGTATGGCTGCTCTCAGTCCTGTCCTCAGAGGCCCCGGCAATCGCTGCATGTGCCTCCAAGAGAAAGCTGCCCTTGGGTTCCGACCTATGCCAGACAGTCCCGTTTCTCCCGTATGAGTCTGGGTCCCCAGAGACTTGCCCGGAACTGGAGCTCAGAGCCTGAGACTCCCTCCCAATTGAAAAAGACAATCGTGACCTCAGCCTCCAACCCCCTCCGCATGCACCTCCGTACCTCTGTACTTTACTTCCGCACTGTGCCTCCTCTGAGTCTCGGTATGCTTTTCTCTTTCCTTCTAGTTGTAGAATTTCCACTCAGCCAGCCTTCCTGTGGTTCTGGATGATGTCCGTTCCGTCTTTTAGTTGTATTTTTGAAGTGGTTGTTCAAGGCAGCAAACTCCGGTGTTTACCTATGCCGCCATCTTGGTTTCTCCTTAAGCTGAGTCTTGAAGGCCACAGGAATTTCTGAGCCAGCAAGGAGGGAGATGAGAATGGCTGGAAGATTGAGTCAGAGAAATATGACTAATCTCATAGAAAGGCACATGCAGAAAGCTTTTAATGTAGGTAAATCTATATAATATATGCAGAAAATTTACTGATGTACACACCATCAAGTATATATATATATATATATATATATATATATATATATATATATATATATATATATATATATATCTTGTCCCAAAAATGTGTATACATACTTTAAATAATTATAAAGGCAGTGTTTATTAAAATACATTTCATTTTCAAAATTGGGCTGTCATCTGTGAAAGTGTGCATACATTTTTGGGGGGACACCCTGTACTTGCATACTAACACTTCCTCAGCCAAATCAGTGAAGGAAATTAGGATCAAGGCCAGAGCTTCAAGAACCTTGAATGCTGTGAGTGTTCTGATTATATTTTCTAATGTAACTTAAGAGAAAATGTGGTTGTCTCATCCAGTCCATTTTAAAATGGTAAGTAAAGTGGGCTTGATATTTTTGAAATGATATTTGGTCAGTGTGATAGTTAATTTTATGTGTCAACTTGGCTAGGCCAGGTATTTGGTCAAAACCAGTCTACTACAGGTTGTTGTGAATGTGTTTTTTTAGATGAGATGAACATTTAAATTAGTAGACTTTGAGTGAAGTCTATATCTATCTATCTATCTATCTATCTATCTATCTATCTATCTATCAAATGTTTCTATCTATCATCTATCTGTCCTATTGGTTCTGTTTCTCTAGAGAATCCTGACTAATATAATGTGTGTACTCCCATCCTATAAGGTTTTATTTATATTTATTTATTTGAAAGGTAAATATCTATCATACCATCCCACATAGAACTAAATATAAAGGGTTGAAAGTGGTCTCTGCTATTCGTCTCCAGTACTGGTGACCCTGTGACTCAGGGAGTCGCTCTGGGAAAGTTTTGAACTGGGCTCCTCCCATCATGATCGAGTGGCATATCTTCTTCTTCCTTCTTTTATTGCCCACTTCTGGAATTTTACTTAAACTCGCCTAAGTTGTAAGAATGGAAATTGTTTTTTCTTTTCTTACCCCTTCTTCCATCTTTCCTCCTCCTCCGCACAGGTCACCCATGTCAATGAAGTGATTATACACAATTTTATATACACATATTATAATTTTTGTCTTAGTTTTTATTATACAATCTCTACATCTTGCTTCCCCCTGAGCAGTACCTCATGGAAATCTATCCAGCTAAGCGGGCAGAGATAAAGCTTAGTTTTTACTTGCTGCATTGCATTCCGTAGCACACATGTGACAACACTTACCCAGACACTCCCCATGACAGCCTTTCACTCTTTCTGAGTCTTTTTCTTTGTGTTGACAGTGCTGCAAAGAACATCCACATCTACATGTCCTTGCAAGTTTACTACCACTTAATTACCTCCAACATATGCCCCAATTAACCTATTTTGGTATAAAACACAAAATGTGATTTTGAAAATAAAATTGTATTTAATTAATCACACTCAGAACAGATTGGGCTTTTATTATCTTTATTTATATTTCATTTCTCATATTTTGCTGTTTTTCCATATGTGCCTCTTATGCATAAGGAAGATACAGAAGCCCCCAGCACAGTGTTATTAAAAGCTCAACTTATGCCTGGCTAGTATGGCTCAGTGGTTGAGCGTCGACCTATGAACCAGGAGGTCATGGTTCGATGCCTGGTCAGGGCTCATGCCCGGGTTGAGGGCTTGATCCCCAGTAGGGGGCGTGCAGGAGGCAGCCGATCAGTGATTCTCTCTCATCATTGATGTTTTTATCTCTCTCTCCCTCTCTGAAATCAATAAAAATATATTAAAATGAAATAAAATAAAATAATTCCCTTTATTGCTTCTGATAAAAATTAAAAATTGAGTTGAAGCCCTGATAATTTCCCTCTTCATCCCATTTTTCCTTTTCCTAGCCCAGAGATAATAATTTGGGTTTTATTCCCACATATTTTTATATTACCACTATATTTGTATGAATCCATAAATTGTAGATAGCATAATTTTCAGGTTTTCAATCATTGCCGATATTATCATACTGAGTACATTATTAAACAATTTGATTTTGCACTCAGCATCATGTATTAAGATTTATCCACATGGACATAGTTTTAGTTCATGTATTACCTGTTGTAGTAGTCCATGGAAGGGACATCCCATAGTTTTATTTAAGGACATTTTACTTAGGAACATTTAGGTTGTTTCCATTTTGGGCTTTTATTACAATGCTGCAATGAACCTTCTTTTTTTTTTTTTTAAGATATTTTTATTGATTTCAGAGAAGAAGGGAGAGGAAGAGAGAGAGAAACATCAATGATGAGAGAGAATAATTGATTGGCTGCCCCCTGCATGCCTCCTAATGGGGATCGAGCCTGCAACCCCGGGCATGTGCCCTTGACCAGAATAGAACCTGGGACCCTTCAGTCTGCAGGCTGACGCTCTATCCACTGAGCCAAACCGGCTAGGGCTGCAATGAACCTTCTTGTTTGCTTCCGCACATCTATGGGAGTTTCTCTGCATTATATACTACGAGTGAAATAGCTGGATTGCAGAAAGCTCATCTTTACAAGATATGGTCAGATTATTCTCCAAAGTGGTTGTGTCAATTCATACTTATGTAAGAGTATGTGGGAGTTCTTGTAGCCATAAATGGTCCCCAGTACTTGTGTTATAAACATGTTTAATTTTGTCAATCTGATGTTAAATGTTATGTAATTTTCAACTTGCTGATAACTAGTATGCTCAAAAAAATTTTTTTTTCCCCCATTGATATATGGTCCATTCACGTTTGCGCTTCTGTGAATTATCTGTTTATGGTGTTTTTCATTTTTCTTTTTGTACTGTTTGCCATTTTATTATTAAACTGTAGACATTGTATGTGAATTTTGAATACTAATTTTTTGTCACATATGCATCATAAAGAAATATTTCTTCTCAGTTTACATCTTGTCTCTAACTTTGTTCACGATAACTTTGTTGGATAAAAGTTACTTTCAAAAACAAATATATCAATACTAGAGGCCTGGTGCACGAGATTCATGCACGGGGTGCGTGTGTGTGTGTGTGTGTGTGTGTGTGTGTGTGTGTGTGTGTCCCTCAGCCTGGCCTGCGCCCTCTCTCAGTCCTGGACCTCTTGGGAGATGTCCCTAGGGGGATCGGGCCTAAGCCAGCAGTCAGACATCCCTCTCACAGTCCAGGGCTCTCACAGGTCGGGACCCCTTGCACCTTACTGCCCACCTGCAGCGGAGGCGGGAGAGGCGTGAGCCTGGTTTCTAGCTGAGCGGTGCTCCCCCTATGGGAGCTTACTGATCACCAGGGGGCAGCTCCTGTGTTGAGCATCTGCCCCCTGGTGGTCAGCGCATATCATAGCAACCAGTTGTTCTGCTGTTTGGTCAATTTGCATATTAGGCTTTTAGTATATAGGATTTTGCATTATGTTTGGCATTTTTGCTTTTCATTTAAGAAATCTTTCCTTTTAAAAAAATCCTTCTTTCTCCACAACTTAAAAATACTCTATATTTTCTTTTGACATTTAAAACTTTTAATATTAATATTCAGTCTTTACCTAGAATTTATTTTTTAGAATGTGAGTTAAGGATTGAGTTTTAATTTTTCCTTTTGGATATGTTACAGCATAAATTATTAAATAACCCATTCATAAATTATTAAATAACCTTTATAATCAATGCTGGGTTATCCATTATAACCCAGCATTGATTATAATGTGCCTCTGTCATATATCAGGTTTTCACATATATAGTAGCTTGTTTCTGTGCTCTCTGCCCTGTTCTATTGATGTATTTGTCATTCTTAAGTCAATTCCACACTGTCTTAGCTCTTATGCCTTCAGGTAAACCCAGCTTTCTGGTAGCAAGCCCCCAATCTTCTTTTTTGCAACCATCTCAGCTCTTCAGGTCTTTCTGCTCTTCCAAATGAAATTTAGGATCACCTTTTTTTCTTGAGATTTTAATTGAAATTGTATTCAATATCAGAACATTTTGGAGAGACTCACCATCTTCACTATATCAAGTCTTTATTGTCCTTGAACATGTTATGCCTCTCTATGTATTCTGTTCTTCCTGTATATCTTTCACAATGTTTTGTAATATTCTCCAGAGAAAGCCATACACATCTTTTGCTAGATTTATTGCTAGGTGCGTTATGTTTTTGTTCCTATTATGAATAACTTTTTCTGTTACATTTTTTAATTCATCATCATTGGTATTTAGAAAAATTACTAATATTTGTTACTTTTGTGCTTAGAACCTATCGACCTTTCTTATTACTACTAAAAGATCGTAGCTTCTCTTAGATTTGATATCTCTTAGATAACAAATCAGCTGCAGTTTGTTATATTCAGCCTTTCAAACTCATATACTTTTGATTCCCTTTCCCTCCACTGTGCATTGATTTTGACCTCCAGTACAATGTGAAGTAGACATGTTTATAGCAAAAAATCCTCGCTTGTTTCCAACTTTTATGCTTTTGTGGTTTCACCATTGTATGTGCTACTTCAGGTAGAAGAGTGTCTAAGTGTTACTTTTAGATGGACTGTTATATATATTTATAAGATCAGCGTTTTGTAAACTGTAGGTCACAATCCATTCTTG